>NW_026988530.1:6250000-7500000 GCF_030222135.1 Aotus nancymaae | reverse complement strand
AAAGATTTTAAAACAGCCATTATAAAAATGCTTCAATGTGCAATTAAAAATGCAGTTGAAACAAATGATAAAGTTAGAAGTCCTAGCAAAAGCAAAAAATCAGCAAAAAACTATTACATGAGCAACAGATGTAAAGAGTAACTAAGTGAAAATTTAAAAAATGAAAAATATAATAACCAATTTAAAAAATTCCTCAAACATTTGACTCAAAAGCAGAAAACTGAAATGGGCAAACAGAGGAAAAAAATCGGTGAATGGTAAATTGAACAATAGAAATTTCTCTTTCTGGACTACAGAGAGAAAATTCATAGAAAAATAAGTGAACAGAGCCTCAAGGACCTGTGGAATTGGAATACAAGATGTAACATTCATGTTATTGATTGGAGGAAGGAGGAAAGAGGCATGGGATATAAATTTTTCAAAAATAATAACTAAAAACTTGTGTAATTTGGCAAAAGCATAAAACTATAGATGTAGAAAGATGAGAGTATCCCAAACTGGGAAAAATGGAAACCCCACACCAAGCATTATACATTATATAATGCTTCTAAAAAAATTAAAACAAATTTGAAAGCAGTGACAGAGAAATTATTTCATGTAATTTAGAGAAGAACCAATTCGAATAGCAGTGAATTTTTTATCAGAAATTATGAAGACCAGAGACAAATGTCACAATATTTTTCAGCTTCAGAAAGAAAATAACATTTCACTATGATTTCTCCACCCAAGAACATATATTTCACAAATGAAGAGGGAAATTAAGACATTTTTCAGATAAAGGAAAACAAAAAGAATTTGTTGCCAATAAGACTACTTTAAATGAAAGGCTAAAAAAAAAGTGCTCTACACAGAAAAGAAATAATAAAAGGCAAAATCTCAGGCCATCAAGAAAGAAGAAAGAACATGATAAGCAAAAATATGGGTTAAAAAATAGATCTTCCCTTTACTCCTGAGTTTGATACATTTTGTTTAATGGTTGAAAAAAAAAAAAACACTGTCTGATATAGTTTCCCAGTAGCCCTTGATAAAGTGTGAAAATATAATGTAATACCTATAGCAATCACTAAAAATGCTATGCAAAGAGATATATTCAAAAATACTATAGAAGAATCAAAATCCGATGTTTAAAAAAGTTCAAAAGAAAGTTCAAAAAAGTTCAAAAGAAACCAGAGAAAGAGAAGAAAAAGGCAATATAAGCCCTAACATTAAAAAAAGTTATATAAAGATAATTAATTTATTTATACAAAAGGCAAATATTGTCTGATTATGAGCCAATTATATGCTGTCTACAACAAACTTACTTAAAATGTAAGTATATAGGTGGGGTGAAAGTAGAAGAATAAAAAGTATTGAAAATATTATTCAAATGAAATTAGATATTATTATGAGATAAAATGCAGAGCAAAGAAAATTCAGATAGCGAGGGAACATGTAAAAGAGTAAAGGGTAAGTCCAACAAGAATACATCGCAAATCTAAATGTGTAGGCTCCTAACAATAGGGCTGTAAGTTATGTGAAACAAAAGTTTCATAAATGAAAAACTGACAAAAATTATAGCTGAAGACTTCTAGACCTGCCTCTGAACTTGATAGAAAAACTAGAATGAAAATCAGCAAGGATAGATAATTCAAAAACACATTAACCAACAGGCTAATATACATATTAATTATATGTATATAACACTGCAACCAACAACAACAGAATACACAGTCTTTCCATGTGTCTTTAGAATGTAAAGAAAGAGAGACCATATATAGGGCTTAAATAAACCACAAAAGCTTTAATATATTTAAAATCATGCAGAATGTTTCCTCAAACCCAGTGGGAGTAAACTGGAAATTAATAACAGAACAATAACAAGAAAATTACCCAACACTTAGAAACTAAACACACTTCTAACCAATCTTCTTTTAAGAGAAGGCTCAGGGAAACAACAATTTCAAGACAAGCATTGATATGGTATCTCATCTTACAGCAGTCGTAATGGCTACAATTTCTAAAAATAATAGATATTGGTGAGGATGTGGAGAAAAAGAAATGCTATACACTGTTGTTGGGAATGTCAATTAGTACAACCTTTATGGAAAACAGTATGGAGATTTTCAAAGAACTAAGAATAGAACTGTCATTTTATCCAGCCATCCCTCTACTGGATATATACCCAGAGGGAAATAAATCATATAAAAAAGATAACTGAACTTGTTTGTTTATTGTAGCACTAATAAAATAGCAAAGGTATGGAATTAACCAAGTATCCATCAACAGAGAATTGGATAAAGAAAATGTTACATATATATATCACATGATAGGATATTCTTAGCCAAAAAAAGAATGAAATTATGTCTTTTGCAGCAACATGGATTGAAATGGAGGCCGATGTCCTCAGTTAGATAACTCAGAAACAGACAGTTAAATACCACGTGTTCTTACCTGGAAATGAGTGCTAAACAGTGAGTAAACATCAGCACACAAAGTGAAATAATAAACATTAGAGACTACAAAAGGTGGGAGGGTCAGGGGAGTGAGGGTTGAAAAATTAACTATTGTGTACAATGTTCACTATTTAGGTGATGGGTACACTAAAAGCCCAGACTTCACCACAATGCAATATATGTGTAAAAGAAATTACATATATACTCCTAAATATGTTAATAAATAAATAAATAAATAACATAATGTAACATTGAACTGCATGTAAATATGAATAGACCATATCACCATTTGTAGGACAGTCAGAGCAGTCCTTGGAGGAAAATATATAGCACTGGTAAAGATAAGAAACCTTAAATCAATCATGTATGTTTCTTTCTACCTCAAGAGCCTAGAAAATGAAGAACAAAATAAACCTAAAGCAGTCAGAAGGAAGGAAATAAATCATAAAGAAAATTGTAAAGATAATAGAGAAAAATCAAAGAAACTGAAAACAAAATATCAAAAGAGGAGATTAATGAAATGAAGTACTTCTTTGCAAAAATGAATGTAATTGGCAAAACCACAAAAGTAGTAAAGAAATAATTGGTAAGATATAAATTGTAGTATTAGGAATAAAACAAAATGTAAGTACAGACACTGTACATGCATGCATAAAGGATAAGAAGGAATACTGTAATCAACTGAACACACAAATTTGTGACAATGATAATGAAATAGATCAATTCCTCCAAAAATTTAAAATCACAACATGTATAACATAAAATAGATAATTTGAACAGCTCAATAACTATGAAGATAATTGAATTTAAAAAAAATTTACAAAATCCTGAAAAAGGAAATCTCCAGACGTGGTTGGTTTCACTGGAGAATTCTACCAAATATTCAAGAAAAAATATTATCAGTTCTGCACAATCTTTTAGAGGTTTTAGAAGAGGGGAATACACTTTTCAATTAATTTCATGAAAACATATATGTAAGCCAGAAAATATAACAGACAAAATAAGTTTAATAGTCTGTGAAACTATAGAACAATATCTTCATAAATAGAGACACAAAAATATTTTTAGAATATTCGCAAATAAGATTCAATAACATATAAAAAGAATCAAGTACCATACGGGGTTTATTCCATGCTGGTTTAATATTTAAGATACAATCAGTGCAATGCACTATATTCACAGGCTAACAAACAGACAAAAATCACATAATTGCATTATGATATTTACTACATTTTAATGTATTACCATATTTCTACAGTGTGGAGAAAGCATTTGAGAAAATATGACATCTCTGTTCATTATTAAAAACTTCAGAAAAGCAGAAATGATAGAGTGAAAATTTTAAAACTTGATAAAGAACATACACGAAAATCTTCAGATCACATACTCAGTGGTGACAGACAGCATACTTTACTACAGGTCAAGAATAAGGTGAAGATGTCCATTTTCACCACTCTTATTCAACATAGTACTGGAATTTCTAGTTATGCAATAAATTGAAGAAAGGACACAAAAATCACCTATGTTAGGAAGAAAAAAAAGTCTTTATTTACAGATGGCATACTTTTTAGTGTAGAAAATCTTAGGGAGTCTACCAAAAATGTCTAGAACTATTGAGTTCAGTTATGTTACAGAATACAAGATCCATGCACCAAAATAAAATATATTCCTAAATATTAGCAATGATTACATGGAAACCAAAATTAATAATGCAATATCACATTTAATTATTCAAGAAAATTGAAACACTTAGGTTTTCTTTTCCATAAAACACATGTATAGAAATTTTATGTTAAAAAAAAAAAAAAGCTAATTAAATGGGGACATAGTATGGTCATGAATTGGAAGACTTAAAATCCTAAGAGTGTCAATTTCTTTTTTCCAAATAGATATACAGGCTTAATGCAATTCCTATGAAAATCTTAGATTTGTTAAAATCTGGACTTTTTCTAGAGATATATGAAGTTACTCTAAAACGTATATGAAAGGCAAAGAAACTAGGATAACTAAACTTATTTTGTAAAAGATGAAAAAACTGAGAGGAATTAACCTATGTGATTTCAAGACTTAGTAATCAGCACTGTGGTACTGGCAGACATATAAAAACATAGATCAATGGAACAGAATAAAGAACCCCAAAATATATCCTCACAATTATGCCTCACTGACTTTTTCCAAAGGTGCAAAAGTAATAAAATGGAGGAAATATAGAATTTTCAACAAATTATACTAGAGCAATTGGACACCTACAGGCCAAAAAAAAAAAAAAAAAAAAAAAAAACTGGACTAAACCTCACACTTTGTACAAAAGTAAACATAAATAAGTCATAAATATAAAATCTAAAATTATAAAACTTTAGGAAAAATGTATGAGAAAAATATTCTGGATCAAGCCTAGTCAAGAAGTTTCTAGATTTGGCACCAAAAACATGATTCATAGAAGGAAAAATTTACAGATTGGATTCCATCAAAATTAAAATGATTGCTGTGAAATACACTGTTAAGAGGAAGAAAAGACAAGCCACAGACTGGGAGAAAACGGGTGGAATGCACTTATCTGACAAAGAACTAATATCTAGAATACATGAAGCTTTAAAATTCAGATTACCAACCCAAGTAGAAAACGGGCAATGAGAAAGAGACGTGTAGATATGTAAAGATGTTTTACTGAAGACGATATACAGATGATGAATAGATGCTCAGCATCATTAGCTATTACGAAAATGCAAATTAAATCCACAATGAGATATCACTGCACTGCTGTTAGAATGGCCAAAATACAATGTGATGACAAGGCCAAATACTAGTGAAAATTCGGAGAAACTGGATGACTTGCATATTTCTTACGGGCATGTAAAATTGTACAGTTACTCTATAAAAGAGTTTGGCAGTCTCTCATAAAACTATGCTATCACCACGTGACCCAGCCATTTTACTCTTTGACACTGTTAAACCCAGAGAAAAGAAAACTTATTTTCTCTTAAAACCTCGGAGAAAAAATATTCATAACATCTTTACTGTAATAACCAAAAACTGGAAACACTCACCTGATATATTCTTTAATAGGTAATGGCTTAGTAAAGTGTAATATATATTCACACCACAGAAAGCTATTCAGCAAGAAGAAACAGCCTATTTATAAACATAACAATGCAAATAATTCTTATGGGAATTATGATTAAGTGGAAAAGCCAGCCCCCCAAACTTGCATGCTTTGTGATTCTATTTATATACTATTCATGAAATTACACAATTATAGAAATATAGAATACAGAGGATTAGTACTGGGGTGAAGGAGTGTGACTGATGGGAGTGGTGATAAAAGGGAAACATGAGGAATTCTTCCTGGAGATGAAAATATTCTGTCACTTGATGGTGTCAATGTCAATGTCTGGTTATAATAATGTCTTGCAAAAACTAGAGTTTTGCAAAATGTTTCCATTGAGGGAAACTGGCTAAAGGATACGTAGGATCTCTGCATTATTTCCATTCAATGTCAATTTGTAATTATCTCACAATAAAAGTTTTAATGAAAAAATAAACAAAAGGTAAAACCACAGCAACAAAAACACTTTCAGGACCTTACATTTCGATCCAGCTGATGGCTTCATTTCTCCTTAATAACAGACGATTTCAAAAGGCTTTTTTATAGTCATAGATCTTGCTTATATGACTCACAAACGATGAGTCCTCTCTCACGAGGTTTTATTCCTTTCACTCTCTTGAAATGGCAGTCTTAAAGATTCCAGTGGTCCCCATTTTGCCAAATTGAATGATCAGTTCTATTCCATGATTTGATTCAAACTAAATAGCAGAAACTTACATGGTTATTTACCCTCTCCTTCCTGAAATATTATATTTTCTTGCCTTAAAAGACACCATCTCTTGCTATCCTTTTACTTCATGGCACCTACTGCTCAATCCCACTCCTCAATCTTCTTGGCAGATGTGTCCTTCCTTTTATGAGCCCAATCGGAATAACAGAGCAGGCACATCGTATTAGTTTTTCACAGAAAATACTTTATAGCACACAATACATAAAACAATTCACACATCTATGAATAATAATTTTGTTAACCATATTAAAGTATGCCTGCATGATGTAATACACTAAATAATACGTAAGTGAGGATATTTTTTAAGTTTAACTTTTTTACCATTTTTAAAGTGTACAATTCAATCGTGTTAAGTACATTCACTTCGTTGTGCAACAGACCTCTAGACATTTTTATCTTGTAAAACTGAAACTTGTACTCATTAAACAACTCCCCATATCCCCCTCTGCCAAGGTCTTTGTAACCACCTTTACACTTTCTGTTTCTACTAATTTGACTATTATAGGTAAAACTTGCAATAGTGCCCTCTCCTACCTCCACCAGCACCCTGCTTGGGTTCACTTGGAGTTGTTTTCCTTTCTCCCACATTTATTTTTAAATCGATGTGTAAAATTATACATACTTATTGTGTAGGCTTGTCTACCCTGAACCTCTAGCAACTCATCAATTACCATTCAGGTTCTCCTACCCTAGCACTGATTCCTCTGAGTTTCTGCTCAGGGCTTTCTGCTTTAAAAAGTTGTGATTCTCTGTGTCTACCTGTCTGTCTCTCCAGTTTTATGGGGAGTAGATCCCACTTTTCTGCCAGATCAAGTAGATCTGTTGATTTTTAATTTTAGCTTTTGATTAGTCATTAGGATGGAGGTAGGACATCTGGGTTCCTCTTATGCCACCCAGAAACTAGAGGGCACAAAAGCGTTTCTTTGATGGACTACCATTTGTCTATTTTTTGCTCTGTCTTCTGTGCTGTTGGTATCATATTGAAAAAATCATTGCCAAACCCAATGTCCCAAAATTTTTCCCCATCTATTTTAATAAGACTTTTATAGTTCAGGGTTATGTTTAGGCCTTTAATCCATTTTAAGTCAAGTTTTGCAGTGATGTAAGAAGACAGGGATCCCCCCTCCACCACCCCTTGCCACGGACCATTACTGGGAGGCCCAATAGGAGGGGAGCAGCAGGTGAGCAAGCATTACCTTACCACCTGAGCTCGACCTCCGGTCAGATCAGCAGCCTGCATTAGATTCTCACAGGGGCAGGAACCCTATTGTGAACTGTGCCTGTAAGGGATCTAGGTTATGCACTCCTTATGATAATCTAATGCCTGATGAGCTAAGTTGCAACAGTTTCATTCCAAAACCATTCCCCTTCTAACCCCACACCTGGTGGAAAACTTGCCCTCCACTAAACTGGTCCCTGGTGCCAAGAAGGGTGGGGACCACTGGCATTGGATAAGGATCCAACTCCATTCTTTGGCACGTCAACAACCAGTTTTCCCAACATCATTTGTTGAAAAGATAAATGAGTGTATTTTTATGTCTAAATATTGAAAGATTTGTGAGTAAATAAAAGCAATGCAAACAATATATTGCTAATTTTGAGTTTTAATATAAATATCTATCTTTAAATAAAACATCTCTATAAATATTAAATGTTTTATTATTTTTCAGAGGAAGGAGCTAGGTGACTGTTAGACACAGGCATATAAGAAAAACTTATGATTGACAAAATAATTTTTACATCATTTCAATGTTTTAACAAACAACTCTTTAACAATGATAAATGAAATACAATGTTTTCTGATGAGTTCTTTTCTTTTTTTTAATTTGTTTCTAGAACAGTTTTCTTGCCTCATCTCAATTTTCAATGTCCCTGATGCCTCAGAGAATTAAAAACTTTTGACAGCAAGAGATAAATCACATTAATATCTATATACCCTGAATAAAAAGAAACTCAAGCTTTTAATTACCTGAAGTAACTCAATGGATTTTATTGAACAGTTATTTTTGACCCAGATTATTTACAAAGTCTTTCAATAATCCTTGAAAATAAAAGTTAACGTCAGCTCAGTGAATTGTTACAGAAAATGATTCTATTTATTTAGAAATATGGCTACAAGTAGAAATGCATCTAGAATCTTTAATTGATCATACATTTTTATGGAGATAGAGACAAATGAGAACGTATTACATAATTATGAATTCTATTGCCAAACTACAAATTACATAAAATAGCTACAATTAGATGGATGAATTTGATTGTTATCCAGTGAATTGGGCAACTCAGTGACAGTAATTAAATAATATGGTAGAAAGGCAAATGGATTTTATTTGCCCCTCCCATCTTCTTCTATGGGAAAGCCTTTCGAACACTGCTTCCAAGGCACTAAATCAAATTAATATTTCAGGACACGAGTCTTCCTAATGTGGGGTCCCCATGCCTTCTTAGGTAATACACTTAAGTGTGTGTTCCAAGATATTAAATCCTGTGTAACCTCTACTAAAATGCTTCAGAGCTCAAAATTGATGTCAAATGTTAATCAAAACCTTTTGGCAAGTATAGAATTTTAATGGAATTGCTTGGTTCTTATATTAAAGCAGAATTTTAGTCTCTGAAATATAGGGCAAAACCTTGGCATATTAGATATACAGTCTCCTGCATTCATTAAGAAGGGGCAATCAGGAATGCTGCTCATACAAGCTAGCAGCATGAAGTACATAGGTTTGAACATTAACCTTATCATTTCATGAATCTAATTGATTTGACTGCCTTGACCTTTGACATTAAAAACATAAAGCAGGGATTTCCATCAATTTTACTCATCTGTCTTTCTTTTACAACCATCTTCTCCTATTTTAGCTAATTTTCTCTAGACTCCTTCAGGACTCCTGAAAATGGGCTTGCTTAATATTATTCCTTTGCTTCTCATTTTCCTCCTTCTCATTTTCATATTCAGATAGTAGAAAAGCTGTTTTTATGTTATAAAAAAGGGAAAACACTTTGATCTCTGAAAATTCTTTCACTGTGATTAGGAATAAGGAAAAACTGGCTCTTTACTTTCTTGGAGGGAGTTTGAATAGCATATCCTCCGCCACTTGATTGATTTATTAATTATTATGATTAATTTTATGGAAGAAACATATATTGTCAACTTCAAGAAATGAAAATGTTTATACCACTTTTCTCATGAAAGAATGGACATTTTTAGAGTATCACAAAATAGAGTATTTGCCTGTTGTAATTTATTTTTTAAGAAAAAATTTATTTATATTTGAAAAGCAGCTGTCCATTATCTAATCAATTATGGCCCTAAAAATGAGGAAACATGAGTGTCTAAGTAGGGCTTACTGAGAACACAAATGATAAAGTTGACTGCAAGGAGCTTGAGGCAAATTCAGCCTTGTCAGTCACGATATTTTCTGAAATCATTTGTATGTTAAGTATATTTATATATATTAATATTTCTGTCTCAATTCATGTTTGCTTCAACAATGTATTTAAAAACAGTACAGAAAGCATGACATAAAAAAGCAGAAATTAGACTTGTTTTACTATACCTTTTTAATCAGTATATAATCTAAATAACGTACAATTTTTGGCAGGAGCCATATTTAAAGCTGTGCGTAGTATAATAAGGACTTCATTTTATGCCATTTAAAATCACTCTTTATATTATTTTCATATTTAGTTTTTTTAATATTATAAATCTATAATCACTTTAAAAAAAAAAACTAAGGAAATATTTCCTAGAGGCAGAAAACAGGTGAAAAATAAGATGTTTCTGGGCATCTCTCAATTCCAGTATTTTTCTACAGATTTCTTTTTGGATTTTTAGCCATACAAATAATTTGATTTAGAACATTAACTTTATGAACTGCATTTTAAAAATTCAAATTATAGTTTTCTTTTATGAAAACTATTTGCTATGTTTTGTTATCAAAGTCATGCTAGTTTCCAAACTAATTTGTAAGTGTAAACTTTTAAGTAGTTTATCAAAACTATTTAAACTGCATAGTTTATGAAGTGGAGGAATTTGGTTGTGGAAGAAAAACATTATTTTAAAATTTGGTTTGCTACTTAATATAAAAGTGAGTAGGTTATTTTAGTTTTGATTCAAAGATCTCTTGTCTATATTGTGTAGAAAATAATATTCTTCTCATCCAAACATTTTGGGTTATTGTGATAAATAAATGAGACATCCTATGTTTGCTGACTCACACAGGTTGAACTTTTTCTAATTCCTAAAATAAATTTAAGCCATTGGGATGTTGTATAATCTTCTGCATGTAAACCTCTGTAACCGTTTTTGACATTTAAACTCATTGAATACTATTCTCTATCTTACTGCCTATGAGTAATTTAATTTTGAATAAAATTGAGTTTTATCTTTTCTGGATACAAGATTATGATAATTAAAATGCTTTTAAAGCTATGGTGATGATTATACTCGAATATTCTCATTTATTGCAAATTTATTTTTAAAACATTTTTATTAAAAAATATAAAGGCCAATAAGAAACTATATTAAATATGAACATACAGTATAGTGAATTTTTATAAAGACTATGTAAACGCAACTGAGGTCTAGTGAGCCTCTCTTTATTAAGAAACATCTATACCCTTTCATAGATATAACCTCTTTCAAGCAGTTATAATCAATTTTTATGCATTTCCTATTTATGTTTATTTTGTCTGTCTAAAATTTTCATTAATTATACATTTTCTATTTTAATCATTGCAGTCTTCCCAATCTTTCATCATTTAATTTTTAAACAAAATTTTTAAAACACAAAACATGTACTTTTTAGAAAAATATTAAACAATTTTTGCCTCCAATATATGTTTTGGCTTTTTAAAATTATCTTGTTTCAATTTATTTATTCGTTCTCTTTGAGGATTTATTTTATTTATTTATTTATTTATTTTTGAAGCTCTTGAGATGAATATTTGAATCATTAGATTTTAGCTCTTCTTCTTCTATAATATAATAGAAGCCTTTAATGCTATACATTTTCTAGAACATCTCACTATATTAGGATTCCACCAGTCTTGCTATGTAGCATTTTTATTTAGGTCAAAATATTCTAATTTATGTCTTTCTTAATTTATTCTTTGAATAATGGTTATTTATCTGTAACTTACAGTATGTATGCACTAGAAACTTACGAATATAATTTTGGAGTAACAAGTTTATTAATTTATAACATAAATTTATTTGGCCAGAAAATACATATTTTGTGATATGTGATTTCAATGATTTGAAATTTTCTTAAAACTTAATAATTTTTAAGTTGAATTTTATAAATATTCTGTGTAAGCTTAAAAAAATTGTGCCCCACATTTGTCATGTTTTATCCTATTTAGGTCAGTTTATTAAGCTTGTTTAAGTCTTCTGTGTATCTCTACTTTTTTTCTTTGTCCATTTGTTCTATCAGATAGTAAGAGGAATATTGACCTAAACAAGAATATGATCCTGTGTTGATCATCTCAATGTCAGATCTCCTTTGAATTCTTGTAAAGTATGGCAGAGAAAAGAAGATTTATATAACTATGCTAGGGGAAGTCCCTCATAAAAATAATGAAAGAATCTTTCCTACTGACAGTAAAAATATGACAGAGGTTAGTAATGACACATGAATGAGTCAATTGGTGAAAATGGGAGGGAAATATAGGGACTGGTATTAATTAAACAAGGTCATATGAGCAGTAAATACCAAAAGATATGAACTTAAAAGCACATCAGCCTCTGATGACATCTGAGCACTCTAACAATTCTTTTATAAAATCCTAGTGGGAATAATTACAGTTAGGGGATAAGATATAATGATTGAGCCTCTTAATAGTGAAAAAGGCACAGTGTCATAATCTTGACCTCTGAAGAACTGCTGTAAAAATAATATATTTGTATTTATATTGATGATATGAAGCCACATGTATTAATCTAAATTAAGTCACTCAACAAAGATTTTCAAAAAGTCCTTGAACAAAATTATATATATGCATAAAATGTTAATATTAAAAGAGTGTTCCATACTAAAATTGTAAGCTGATATTGCTGAACTGAATCTAATTTAAAAATAATAAAAAGGAAAGAAAATTAATCTTTAAAAAAGAAGAAAAAAATCATAAATGTGAAGTTTCTGTATTAGGAGAGGAGGGTCAATGTGTTACTTAATGAGCCCAATGCCTACAATTACTCTGAGATAATAAGAGAGGTTTGGAGGGACATTAACTCTTTCAAACCACTAACCACCTAATTTGCAATTAGGGAATATTTCACAGAAGATATAATAGAGACTGTTAAATGTTTTTAGATATTTCTTGAAATTTGCACCATAAAATTTTATGGAAGCGCTAAAAGTGTGGTTTATAGATAATGATTATACAATGCAAATGAAAATAAACTGTGAAAGACTTATTTCAGTACATAAATAGAATATGCATTCTTCATAAGACATGGGATACTGTTAGGCTCTGTGATACTTCAAGTTTGCAAACATTTTACTTTATGATCAATTTAAGTATAAAAATTCCGGGTTGGTTTTACTTTCTTCACCTCAATTACAATTCAAAGCATCATTTGTATTTGATAGAAATAACTATTCATATTTGAGCTGCATAGTGAGTTCTTAAGACTATTTAATACACTACGAGATTAATTTAGATATCAGTACATCGCAGGAAATACTAGTGTTTTTATAAGTAACATTTAAAAAATACTCAAAACTTCGTCAAAAGGTAAGTTTTTCTGTGTTTTCAGTGATGTTATACCATCATATAGTCTAAGAATAATTAAAGATGTAACACAAACAATAAGAGATTTAGTCACCCTACTGCTTCCCTCAGTTCTAAGTTTCCTTATTATTCTAGCAGTTTGTGGTTATTTTTCAGATTATGTAGAAGGCGGAAACAACACCAACCGGCATGAAGTTTTACTACGAAACAATGTCAAGTCGAATATGAACTCGATTTCAACCAAAATGTTTTATACCATACCTGTAGTTTGCTTTGTACCATACCTCTAGTTTTTGTCAGGTTTGAGCTGCCATGTGCATTATACCTTTAAAAGGCCTTTAAAAATGCTGCGTTAATAACATCATGTGAGCAGAGCAGAATCACTTTTATTTATCTAATTTCTTCAATATTTATTTTCAAAATGTATGAAAGCCTTGAAATTTATTTAAGCAGATTTATTACCACTTCATATTTACTGAGACTTTAAAACATAATTTGAATTTAATGGGATCTCCTCCTTCTCAAAGAAAAATATTCTTTAGCTGCTCAAATATTTTTTGAGCAAAATAAACACAGTGTTGTCTAGTGTCCAATGAAATAAAAATATTTGGTCACTTATAGTGCCTCATACTATGCTGTGTATATCAGGAAACATATTGTCACTTGATAGGGAAGACAGGCACATGTGAAAAAGAAGTTAATAAAATACCCATGCAATGCAAAAAACTACATGCCATCATTTGGATGTTTGTCTTCTCCAAACTTCATGTTGAAGTGTGGTCCCCAGTGTTGGAAGTCGGGCCTAATAAGAGGGCATGGATCATGGGGCTGGATGCTTCATGGTTAGATCAGTGTTTTCCTTGGGGAATATGAATGAGTTCTTTCTTCTTTTCTTGAGAGCTGGTGATTTAAAAAGCCTGGCACCCCAACCCCTCTCTTGCATTCTCTCTCTCCATGTGATTTCTGCACATACTGGCTCAGTTTTACCTTCTGCTGAGTGGAAGCTCCCTGAGGCCCTCCACAGATACAGGTGCTGGTGTCGTGCTTATTGTATAGCCTATAAAACTATGGGCCAAATAAATAGTCTTTTGATGAATTATCCAGATTTAAGTATTCCTTTTTAGCAATGCAAAATGGATGAAGATACTGTATGATCATGCATGATTCCCATTTGGATTTTAAAGTAGCACTTCTAATCCCCATCCCCAGCTTTGTACAGAAACATTTTCAAAATAAAAATGACAAGAATGAACAAGGCTCATGCAAGACAGCACAGCACAAAAGTACAGAGCTGTTTCATTCTTAAGTTGTGTTTACTTCCTAAACCACAACTTTCTGTTGCTACCTGGATTGTTTCATTCAGATAAGCAGCTCAAAATCCTTGTCTTTTTATTCATTCACCATTCTTATAATAAGGAAGCTAATCATATTGTATATAGTTATAAAATATTCTTTGCTGGACAAATGTGTAAAACTGCAGTGGAAAGGACAGTGCAAATTTTGCGTTCTGAGGTTGAGGATGATAAAAGTTTTAAAGTGATAAAATCCAAATGTGAGCCTTTTCCTCCATCCTTTACCAGTTTACTGATCATAACTCCAAAATGCTGACAATATTTCTCTTTAAGGTTACTCTCAAGATTTAAATAGAATTTATGCAAATAAACTTCTTATCTACCAATCTTAAAACAAGTAAACCTCTAAATAAAGTAATCATTACTTTTTATTGCAAACTTATGTCGCTAAGTTCTGTTGACTGGAAGTGCAATTAGAAAATATTGATTAATGTATCATACATTAGAAAAAAGGTAAATATCCTTTTCACCTGAGAATTTTATTGAATAATAAAATGTTAACATCCAATTAGAAATAAAACTAAGTCATTGCTAATATAATTTTGCTAACTTCCAGACTCAATCTTTAAATTTGGTGCATACTGCAAATTTTATGTATTATTCTAAACTGTCAATTAAAGTGACACTCTATTTCTAGTGTGAAGATCAGTCTGACAACTATTCACTTATTTTGAGACAGATCTCTGGCATTAATTCAAATATGACCAATTTTCCATTCAAACATATGTTTTTATATACTTATTTATTTGTTGTGTGTGGCATATTGAAATATACATTGTACACTAATTTTTCCCAGTAACTGAAGTTTGCATTTCTTTTCTGAGTATAGAACTCCTGCTGAGGTGGAACACAGTATAACAATTCTAGATGATGAATTATTTGATTTCAGGAGATTTGTATTTAAATCCTTTAGCTAGTTATATACTCCTATTAGAAAATTAATAACCCTTTTCAGCAGATGGTAAAGGGAATCAAACAGAAATTGCTGTTTCTCATTACCTTTCCATATTAATACTAGCCACTGCATGGCCTCACTGTATCATGCCCTTCTCTTCGAAACTAACTTTAGTTAATGCATTAAATATATTTTGGGTGGTTTAAAAGAAAGAAAGTGTTTGGGGATTTGATTTAAATGTCTAGCCAGTTACAGCAAAGAGAAAAGAAATGAAAAACAATGGTATGAAGCCATGGAATAGTGTCTTGTGACTATGAATTAATTAGTTTTGATCTATTATTTGGCCAATCTTTTTTCAATATACTTGTTCTATTAACAGCTGAATATTTGCATAAATTAAATATTTTGAATGATAATAATCAACTAATAATTATAATTTTTGTTATTCTTCTAAAATTGTGCTTCTTATTTAGATAGCAAGCTCAGTACCTAAACATCCCAAATATTGTACTGAAGGGAAAAAGTAGCATATTCATCATAAATAAATACTTGACATTTTTTGGAATATTATGTTGTGCAATTTATCGCACTATGCACTTTACATGGATTATTTTATGTAATCATTATAATAACATGAGTATTATTATTACCTTATTGCTATAATTATTTATTCCTTTAATTAATACAGTTTTTTAAGAACAGTTTTAGGTTCCAGGAAAAATAAAACGGCAAGTTCTCGTGTGTTTGTTACCCGCTAATGCATACAGCTTCACCAACTATCAATGTACCACACCCAGGTGATATATTTGTCACAATTGATGAACCACCCTTAACATCATTTTTGCACAAATTCGTAGTTTAAATTAAGATTCACTTTTGATATTGTCTAATCTATAGGTTTTGATAAGTGTATTAAATACATATCCACCATTGTAGCATTCTACAGAATAGTTCTACTTCCCTAAAAACCCCCTGTGCTCTTCTTAATTCATCTCTCTCCTCCTCTACACTGCCGGCAACCACTCATATTTTTACTGCTTGGTTCTGTCTTTTCTGTAATGTCATACAACCGAAATCATACAGTATATATATAGCCTTTTAAGATTTGCTTCTTTCAGTTAGTAGTAGACATTTATGTTTTCTTTGTTTTTTTTTTTTAATAATTGATACCTCTTTTTTTTTTTTTTCAGATGGAGTTTCACTCTTGTTGCCCCAGTCTGGAGTGCAATGGCACAATCTCAGCTCACTGCAACCTCTCCCTCCCAGGTTCTAGCAATTCTCCTGACTCAGCCTCCCAAGTAGCTAAGATTACAGGTATATGCCACCAGCCCTGACTAATTTTGGTATTTTTGGCAGAGACAGGGTATCACCATGTTGGTCAGGCTAGTCTCAAACTCCTGACCTCAGGCTATCCACCTGTCTTGGCCTTCCAAAGTGCTGGAATTATAGGCATGAGCCACCATGCCCAACCGATAACTCATTTTTTAAAGCACTGAATGATATTCCACAGTTAGATTGCCATAGTTTACTTATTCATTCACGTGCTGAAGATTGCTTCCAAGTTTGGACAATTATTAAGAAACCTGCTGTAACAAGTCTTTGTGTAGATAAGTTTTCAGCTCATTTGAGTAACTACCAAGGCACATGATTGCTGTACCATATGCTAAGTGTATGTTTAGTTTTATAAGAAATCAACAATCTATCTTCAAATTGGCTGTACAATTTTGCATTCCCACCAGCAATGAATTGGGGTTCCTGTTGCTCCATACACTCATCAATATTTAGTGTTGGCAGTGTTTTGGATTTTTTTAATCCTAGTAAGTGAGTAGTGATCTCTCATTGTTGTTTCCCTGATGACATATGATGTCAAACATCTTTTGATATGCTGTCTAGTCATCTGTATATGTTATCTGATGAAGTGCCTGTCTAGATCTTCTTCCCGTTTTTCAATCAGGTTGTTTGTTTCCTTATGGTTGATTTAAGGAGTTCATTGTATATTTTGTATAACAATCCTTCATCAGCTGTATCTTTTACAACTATTTTCTTCCAATCTGCAGTTTGTCTTTTTATTCTCTTGGTGTTGTCATTCTCAGAGAAGAAGTTTTCAATTTTACTGACATCAGCTTATGTATCTTTTCACTGGTGCTTCATCTAAAAAGTCACCATCATACCCAAGTTAATCTATATTTTCTCCTATGTTCTAAGAGTTTTATAGTTTCACCTTCACATTTCGGTCTGTAATCCATTTTGAGTTACATTTTGTGACGAATGTAAGGTCTGAATATATATACTTTTTAATGTAGATGTCTAGTTGTTCCAGCAGCATTTGTTGAAATGATTTTCTTTACTTCATCATATTGCCTTTGCTCCTTCAAAGATCAGTCGACTCTATTTATGTGGTTCTAGCTCTAGATTCTTCAAGCATTGCTCGCTAACAAATTTGAATATTGACCTATTTGTCTATTCTTTCATAGCTATATAGTAAGCCTTGAAGTCAGGATGTTGCCTTCTGACTTTGTTCTCTCTCAATATTATATTGGGTGCATAGGGCTTTTTGTTTTTCATATAAACTCTCAAATCAGTTTGCCAATATTTAAAAAAAACTGTCTAAGGTGTTGCTTTGGATTGTATTGCATCTATAGTTCATGTTGACAGAAGAGGATTGTGACAATAGTGAATCTTCCTATCCATGAATGTGAAGTATCTGCCCATTTATTTTGTTTTTGTTTAATTTTTTATCAGAGTTTTGTAGTTTTCTGCATGTAAGTCATGTACGTATTTTATTATATGTATGGGTAAATATTTTATTTTTGAGGTAATGTAGATGAAAACATGTTCATAATGGCAAATTCCATTTGTTTATTGGTGGTATATAGGAAAGTGACTGGCTGTTATATGTTAACCCTGTATCCTGGAAATCTGTAATAATTTCTGAATAGTTCCAGGAGTTTTTCTAGTGGGCTTGCCAACATTTACATAGATATTAATGTTGTCTGAGAACAAAGATTGTTTATTTCTTCCTTCCTAAATTGTATGACTTTATTTCCTTTGTCCAATGTCCATCATATAGTGATGTCAGGTCTTTCATTTCCTTTTTTTGTTTTTTGTTTTTGTTTTTGAGACAGAGTCTTCTTCTGTCACCAGGCTGGAGTGCAGTGGTGCGATCTCGGCTCACTGCAACCTCCGCCTACTGGGTTCAAGAGATTCTTCCGCCTCAGCCTCCTGAGTAGCTGAGACCACAGGCACTTGCCACCACGCCCGGCTAATTTTTTTGTATTTTAGTAGAGACGGGGTTTCACTATGTTGGCCAGGATGGTCTCGATCTCTTGACCTCGTGATCCGCTCACCTCGGCCTCCCAAAGTGCTGGGATTACAGGCGTGAGCCATCGCAGCCGGTCAAGTCTTTCATTTCTGACATCAGTAACTTGTGCCTTCTCTCATTTTTCTTAGCCTGTCTGCAAGCTTATTTACTGATTTTATTAGCATTTTCAAAAACGTAGCTTTGGTTGTATTGATTTTCTCTATTGATTTTTATTTCCATTTTGTTAATCTCTGATCTAAATTTTATTATTTATTTTCTTTTTTGGATTAGATTTGCTCTTCTTTTTCTATTTTCCCAAAGTAGAAATAAAGATTATTTATTTCATGACTTTCTGTTTTCCAACGTGAATGCAACGCTTTAATTTTCCTTCTAAGTCCTGCTTGCTGTCTCTGACAAATTTGGATAAATTGTTTTCCAATTTTCATTTAATTCAAAATGTTTAAAAATTTCTCTTCAGATTTCTTCTTTGGCCATGTGTTATTGAGAAGTCCATTGTTCAATCTTTATTTATTTGAGAATTTTTCCAGCTATCTTTTTTTTTTTATTAACTGCTAGTTTAATTCCACTGTGGTCTGAGATCAGACGTTATATAATTCTTATGATTTTAAATTTGTCAAGTTGTATTGTATGGCCTAGATGTGGACTATCTTAGTGAATATTCCAAGTGAGCTTAAGAGACCGTCTCTTCAGCCATTGCTGAATGAAATAATCTACATATACGAACTATACCTTGTTGAATGATGCCAGTATTGAGTTAAACTATGGCCTTACTGATTTTCTGCCTGCTGGATCTGTCCATTTATAATATAAGAATAATAAAATATGCAACTATAATACTAAATTCATCTATTTATTCTTGTAGTTCTATCAGTTTTTGCTTCATGACTTTTGACACGCTTGTCATTTGGTGCATACACATTAAGAAATCTTATAGAATTGATGCCTTAATCTTTATGTAATACCCCTCTTTATCCCTAATATTTTGTGCTCTGAAGTATGCTGTCTAAAATTTATAGAGCTCCTCCTGCTTTCTTTTTATTGGTACAAGTATACTATACCCTATGGCTTGGGATGGGAGTCAGGGCACAAGTGATATGGTCATTTATCATACGATAATGAATTCTTGGGGACCATCTTTTGTCTAGATATGTAGCTCTCATGCACAATAAGAGTTTTCTAAGAAGATGAAATTTTAAAAACATAAACAGAGTTAATATATTTTTCTTCTGTTTAATTGAGCTATGACTGAACAAAAGAATAAAGATTGATTCATCATTTTATAATTTCTAGGGAATAAAAACCTTGAAGATACCTTGTGTTACCATCACTTCCTTTTAGTTCACGTTGTCACCGTCTTATGTCTGATAAATTCACATACGAGTGGTTTCTTGAATGACGCCTCCTTGATTTTCTTCAATGCTGTATGGTTTTTTTCAGAGTGAGTTCCTAAACACTATGAATTATTTAACATTACTGATATTTTGATTATTGAAAAATAACCATTAAATCAGAAAATTTGTTTTTCAATCCCAGTTTGGGTATTTTTTAGCTTTAATTTTTTCCTCTATAAAATGATGACATTATTACTTAAAATGGAAACTTTTTGGAAATTGCATGCAGACTCAAACACACATTATCTATGCATTCTGTTTCTCTGTATCTCTAATCTATCTATTTATTCATTTATCTAGTAGATATTTCCTTTTCTTTTTTTAAGGCTGTTAAATGGTTATACTCTTTTTTTTTTTTTTTTTTTTTTTTTTTGAGGTGGAGTCTCGCTCTGTCTCCCAGGCTGGAGTGCAGTGGCACAATCTCAGCACACTGCAACCTCCACCTCCCAGGTTCAAGTCATTCTCCTGCCTCAGCTTCCCAAGTTGCTGGGACTACAGGGGCGCACCACCACACCCAGCTAATTTTTGTATTTTTAGTAGAGCTGAGGTTTCACTATATCGGCCAGGCTGGTCTCGAACTCCTGATCTCCTGATCTGCCGGCCCCAGCCTCCCAAAATGCTGGGATTACAGGTGTGAGCCACCGTGCCTGGGTGGTTATACTCTTTTTTTAAGTGAATTTCATTATTCCTTAATTTGTCTTGTAATATATCTTTTCATGTGGTAATAATTAACATTTCCCACCTACTCTACAAGTACCTTCTGGACCTTTTCTATTATCTCTACTCCATCCAAATTGGATTTCTCACTATCATAAATCCAGCTCATCCTTTTTTCTTTTAGCATTTTTCCAATTATTTTTCTTACAAATAACTCCTTTCTCTGTCTCTTCTGCCATCAATATTTTATTTATTTCTTCTGAAGTATTTGTAACATTCTCCTTATATACTTTAAATCACTTCTTAATCTTTTGCTATTATCTTCATTTTCAATTTTTCATTGATCTCCTCACTCAGTGATTAAATAATTTCTTCCTCATTTGAAAGGTAAAAATAGGAAGAATACACAATTTACGAAAATAATCTGTGGATTTGGTGTCAGTTATGATATCTATAAACTGAGGAATAATTAGTCTTCATTTATTTACCTATAAATATAAAGTAGTAATGTGTTCTCAAATATTTCATAAATTTCCTATGATCTGCCAATCAGATAAATTAATGTAAACTTGATATATAATCTGTAATTCATTATATGACTGTCAGAAAATATCTGCTTTTGCTCCCGGTCTCTATCTTAAATTAATAAAGAATAATTGAATGCATTATTTTGAAGTATGCTAGATGTATGTATCTATGTCTACATCCAAAAATGTATAAAAATTATGTGTTCACTAAAATCAAGTACAGTGTAATGTATGATCTATATCTTTTATAGTGCTATACTAGCTAAATATTTGTGAAATGCTTAATGCTTAAAATGTAAATCAAAAAAGCTATTTTATTGATTTACTATTTTACTTTAAATGTGAAAGTACCAAAAATATACTACTAACTTATCATTGCATCATGTTTAAAGTTTTTAAATCTTTATTTTTAATAGTAAGAGATTTCCTAGGTGTATATAAATTACTTTGTGCCGAAAATAAATACCCTTTAGGAAAACTTACACAAATTTAATATTGTTGGGGAAAAATTTAAATTATTAAAATCTTCAAAACTAGAATTCATAAAAATAAAATAGTATATTAGTAGAATATTTCCAATATGTATCAATAGAACATCTCATGAAAACAAACATGTTATAATGGCGAAAATGAGAATAATAATATTTGAACCAGAATCATATTTTGTTAAAATAATCTATTTAAAAAAATAAACAAAGATAAAACACTTTTCATAAAATTTAATTAAGATAAATTCAGGAATTCATAAAGATAACTCTAATATATCCGTTTACATGTGTTGATCTGAATATATATTTGTAACTATAATATAATAACATTTGATTTTTGTGGAGACATTATGGAATATATATAATTACTATTGGATATACCCCACTCAAAAATACCCCACTCACAAATATGTATTTATTATATCCTCTTTGATATGACATTATTTTATTATATAAAATGGTTTTTCATTAAAAAGCTAATTTTAATACCTCTTTTGTTCTTCTTCATATTCCTCTGAAATTATACAATGCAATAGATGTTGTGCACCTGATTTCTTTTAGCTATCTAGTATCTTTATTTTCATATACATCAAGAATATAAGCAAAAGTTCATGTTCATACAAAGGAAAGCTGCATCTTCCTGGCACTTCTATGGTTAGTTTCTGTCTTTTATGTTAAGCAGTAGTTGAAATCATATTTTTGATGGGAAGTATCTTGGTAGGATGTTAAGAGGTTATATTGCTCTCTTATTTTTTTTAATACTAGTTTAAACATTGAACAGTCTTTATCCTTAGATTGGAACATTATTCCAGGCATAAGATTTCTTCATAGCATACTTACAGTAAGCCAAAACATTAACCATAGAAAATGTTAAAGAATTGGACTTCAATACTTCCAAGTAGCTCATTTTTTTTCCAATTTAAGGTATGAGGTTTATTTCAAATCATGTGAAACATATAAAAGATATTGTTGCATAGATACCTGATTTAGTTTCCTTATATAAAAAGAAGTTTCGACCTCATTCAATACCACTGAAAGGACAAATTCCATTCTTATCATTTCAATTAAGCTATAAAACTTAAGGAGACTGGGCTTATTTTATGTCCACAATAGCTATTAATTACTGTACCTCTATAATAATTTGAGGTAGGTTAAAGCCAATACAGGAGTGAGATTCAAAGCTTGGCTAAGTTATGTTATGATAAAAATCTCTTGGTCCCCATAGTTCATCAAAATCCCAGGCATGGAGAATTTATATATTTGATTTCCTTTTTAAGATTCGGGGATCTCATATCCTTTTATGTCAAATATATTTGTGATAATTGTATTAGCAAAAAATTTGGACAAGATATTACTGTTCTTAATAAAGATATAGCCAGAGGTCAGGTGCAGTGGCTCACACTTGTAATCCCTGCACTTCGGGAGACAAAGGCAGGAGGATCGTTTGAGCTCAGGATTTTAGGCCAGCCTGTGCAATATGGTGAAACCCCATTTCTACAAAAATTAGAAAAATTAGAAAAACTGACAAGATGGCATGCACCTGTAGTCCCAGCTACTCAGGCAGCTGAGGTAGGAGGATTGCTTGAGTGTGGGAGGCTGCAGTGAGCCATCTCTGCCCCACTACACTTAGCCTGGGCAACAGAGTGAGATCCTGTCTTAAAAAATAAATAAATAAATAAAGATATAACCAGAGTGTTGATAACATAAATGTCACTATACCACTGCAAAAAAAAAATTAAATCATAATATATGGCATGTGCGTAAACTTTCTATGGACATGCCATGTAATAATATTTAGGTGAATATGTAACAGTTTTCATATCTGTGGCACACTGTTTTAAGTGCATTCTTTAATTAAGTCTTCATGAAATTGTTTCTTGCAGTTACTTCCTTCACTGAGGCTTGAACCTCTCAAAGTCATCCACGAGGTTTGTAATCAACATATTTCAAATTCCTCTTATTGCTGCTAATTTAACCTCCCATGAATCATGAGTGTTCTTAATGACATCTAGAAGAGTAAATGCTTTCCAGAAAATTTTCAATTTACTGTGCCCAGAACCATGAGAAATATCACTATCTATAACATTACAAAATGTAACTCTTAAAAAATAAGACTTGAAATTCAAAATGACTCCTTGATTCATGAGCCGTTGAAGGGATGTTCTGTTAGCAGGCATGAAAACATTAATTTTCTTATACATCTCCATTAGCGCTCTTGGAGGAAAAGATGCATTTTCAGTAAAAAGCATTTTATTTTCTAAGCAGTAGGTCTCAACAGGGGGCTTAAAATATTCAGTAAACAATACTATACACACATGTGCTGTAATTTAGGATTTATTTTTCCATTTCTAGAGCATGGGCAAAGTAGACTTAGGATAATTCTTAAGAACCCTAGGGTTTTTGAGCTGGTAAATGGGCATTGGCTTCAACTCACCAGCTGCATTATCCCCTAATAAGATTCAGCCTGTCTTTTGAAACTTTAAAGGCAGTATTGTCTTCTTCACTCTAGCTATGAAAGTCCTAGAAGACATCTTCTTTCAATATAAGGCTATTTCATCTACATGGAAACTGTTATTTAGTGCAGCCACCTTCATCAAGGATCTTAACTGGATCTTCTAGATAACCTGCTGCAGCTTCTACATCAGCACTTACTGTTTCACTTTGCACTTTTATGTTACAGAGGCAGCTTCTTTCTTTAAACCTCCTGAGCCAACCTCTGCTAGCTTCCAACTTTCCTTCTGCAACTTTCTCACCTCCCTCATCCTTCATATAATTAGAGAGAGGGTCTTGTTCTGAATTAGGCTATTTAAGAGAACTTCGTGGCTGATTTGCTCTTCTATCCAGACCACTAAAGCTTTCTCCATATCAGCAGTTTCCTATTATTTGTGTGTTCACTCGAATCACACTTTCAATTTTCTTCAAGAACTTTTCCTTTGCATTAACAAATTGGCTGACCATTTGGTGCAACAGGCCTAGATTTCAGCCTGTTTCAGCTTCCAATATGCCCTTATCACTAAGCTTAATCATTTCTACCCTTTGATTTAAAGTGAGAGAATTGTCAGTTTTCCTTTCACTGAACACTTGGAAGACTTTGTAGGGTTATTAATTGGCCTCATTTCAATATTGTTGTATCTCAGAGAATAGGAGGAGAGATGAGGGAATGACCAGTCGACGGAGAAGTCAGAAGACATACAATGTTTATTGATTGTTTGCCATCTTATTTGGACTTGGTTAATGGTGCCCCAAAACCATTACAGCATTAGCATCAATGATCAGTCATCACAGATCACTGTAAATAATATAATAATAATGAAAATAATTGAAATATTACAAGGAGTACCAAAATATAACACAGAGGTATGAAGTGAGCAGTTACTCAACACAGGTTTCCACAAATCTTCAGTTTGTAAAAACACAGTACTGCTTGAAATGCAATAAAGGGAAGCACAATAAAATGAGATAAGCCTGCACATGACAGAACTCTGCATCAGCCACAGGGTCGAGACCTCCAAGTTTCAAGCCCAGTTGCCTGGGCTCAACCTGTTTTTACCACTTACCAATTGTGTGACCTACAGCCATCCATAAGCATATTAGCATCTGCAAAATGAGAGCAAGTATGATGGTAACACAGTTGTAAAGATTTTCTGTAATGATTACACAAATATTTCATCAGAATGCCAGTACCATGTCATGCGCTCAGTTACTATTAGTCATTTTAGTCAGTGGTATTATGTAAACTTTCAGGATGTTGTTTTATCACCATCCAACAGATCATAAGATGAAAAAGTGGGAATAGAATAGAAAGGCAACCTCTAAATCAATTCCTAGACAAAATTTTTCAACTTCTTTTCCATTCAATATATCACTGTATTTAAGAATAGGAGTTGTCATAAGAACACCTTTCCTATGAACATGCATAGAGCATTTTTGTTTTCATTTAGATTATGATTTATCCAACAAACCAATATATGTTAAAAATGTTCCTCTGATTGAACCTTGTTTTTGTTAATTTTTATTTCCAGAGTTAATTCCAGAGTTTATTTCAGAGTTAATTCATTGCATTCCAGACTAACGCGATTAGAAAAAAGGGCTCCTCCAAGATCGTGCCACTGCACTCCAGCCTGGAAACAGACGGAGACTCTGTCAAAAAAGAAAGAAAGAATAAAGGGCTTCTCCAAAACAAGAAAACAAAAACTAGAAAAATTAGAAGCAAATAAGAAAGAAAACAAAATCAGTTACCACAGTTAACTATAATCAACACATTAGCAAATTGTCTTATTGAATTTATGTATGAATACTTTTCCACAGTTGAAAATGTACGTTTTATACTACTCTATTTTTAACATTAACTTATAAGCATTTTTTCTATCATTAAAACATTTTCAAAAAATGACTATTTCCTTGAAATTTAAGGAAATAGAATCTCACAAAATACAGGGACCTAGGGTGATGCACAAAGTGTGATAGCACGCCAAATTTGAGCTTATCTTCCATGCTCATCAGAAGTTTTTTAAATTAGAAACATTTAGAAAAATAGCTATACAAAGTGAGGAGAGTTGTCTTTTTTTTCTGGATGCGACAACAGCTTAAAAATGTCATCTTATATTTCTATTCCCACTTACATTTAACAATTTTCCAATTATTCTTTCATTAAATTAAGAATACTGGAGAGTATTGATAGTTATGCAAATAAAGTCCTGTGATTTATTCTTAGTATGTTCAGTGTTTTTGAATGTCTGAAGCCATAAAATGTAGTGCTTTAGGGTAGCAGTAATAGGGGAGTCTTATTTGCATTAAAGAACTATCACCATAAGATTTTATATAATTGATTTGTTGCAATTCTAGAAAAAAAATCTGTTCTGAAACTCTCATTTTTGGAAAACTAGGAGATTGAAAAATGAGAAGGAAATGTCAGAATTGTTGAAGTGCTAAGAGCTTGATGCAGTCAATGGCGCTGATACTGGCTGACAATTCTGACATTAAAATGGAAGGTCAAGATGTGATTTGAGTCTCTTACATATTACAAAACTTTGATTTACATCTAGGCCTCACTCCAAGTTTTCATCTTCCAAGGATTCAGACATATCACCAAGCATGATTCATAGACTTGATACTTTATTGCCTCCTTTCACACAGTGTTTCTACATTTAAATAATTCATTAATTTTTCACAGTTAAACAATGAATACAGTGTGATTATGGTTTTCCTACAGCAGACCACAGGCCATATTTTAGAGAAAAATGACTGCATTCAAATCCTACATAGATTTAAACTTTCAGGTATAACAGTCATTTTTCTATTTAATCTCTATGCACAGTGGTTACACTCCATCCTCTATTATCTGTTCATCATTTCAGAAAACACAAGGACACACTAAAAATGTACCAAAACGCCATGAGTGTAATCACATACTGAATATTTTCAAACAATGAATGAAGTTAGGTTATTTCTCTGAAATCTCTCTTGTTAGGAAGTACATATTTAGTTACTTAATTTTTAAGATAATTTAGGGCTCCAAAGAGTAACATGACATGATCTGAAATAAGACAATAAGATTTATAAATATATGACTAATAATTATCTTAATCTGTTAAAACTGTGATTCAGTATCACTTCCACAAACTGAACATTTTATTGGGTTATAGATATAGATTAAATATCCTAATTAGGCAAAAAGGAAAAGTTTTGACCTTAGCTCTTAAACATATAATTATAGAAGTAGTAATAACTTATAATTTTGTTACTAAGACATAGTAATAACTTGAGACTTAAATACATACTACATAAAACAGGTTTCATCTTGACATGTATAGATATTCTATGATTCTCATCAAAGAATGTCACTCTGGGTTTTAAATCTGTTCTTATCACCCAGAAGATCTTATCTGTCAATATTTGATTAGAGAATCTAGCTACCTAAGACAGGTTTTCTCCATTTGATAGATAATCTGGAGTTTCAAGACTATTGATTGAAGCTGCATTCAAGTAAAAAAAAAAAAAAAGAAAAGAAAAAAGTGGAAGATAACTTTGATTACACTTCAACCTTCAACTTCTGCTGCCTTGAGTCAAATAGCAAACTGTGTCCCTGTCTTATCACCACAAACAGATTCTTCTATATCGACTGAAAAATAAACTTCAAATGCATTTAAGCCTGATGAAGTTTTAAAAATATTATTTAAGAGTAAAAGAATCCTTGATCTCCTCTCTTTCTGATATGATTATTGAAGAAATATGAACTGAATTCATTTGAAAGGGCACTCAATATACTTCAAGTCTTTTGTTATTAAATACAAAATAGAGTAAGCCCAATGTCTCAAACCATTTAAATAAACCAACAATAGCAAAACATAGACTAGCATGAAGTTTTCTTAATTGAATTTTAGATAACTCCCTGCTTTACCCAACTACTTCACGGATCCTTCTAATGAAACACAACTAGGATTTTAGAAGCCACCAAACTCAGGCATAATGAGCCTAAATGCATCTATAGACATTTGAGCACTGCTCACTATGCATTTTAGTACAGTCATAAGCCAAATAAAAGCATCTGTAATCTCTGTCCCATGACAAACAAAATAGTAAAAATATTACATAGATATTAGACAAAAATTTAGAACTTATAAAGGCTCATTTAAAATCAGAAAACCACATGTTCTCACTTGCAAGTGGGTGCTAAATTATGAGATTACATGGAGAAATAGTGGGATAAAACACACACTAGGGCTTTTTGGAGGGTAGAGGGGAGGAAGAGGGAAGGGATCAGAAAAAATAACTAATGGGTACTAAACTTAATACCTCGGTAGTAAATAATCTGTACAACAAACTCCCATTACACAAAGTCACCTATGAGACAAACCTGCACTTTTACCCTCAACTTAAAGTTAAAAATAAAATAATAACAATTTACATAAAATTAAATGCACACATTATTAATGCGTAGTTTGATGAAATTTGGTAAGTATCTATTTCAGTATGATGGACAACCCAATAAAGATTTGAATGTTTTCATATTCCAAAAACTCTATCCATGCCCTTTGCAGTTAATTCTCTTCAGTCTTGTAGCCAAGCAAACCGTGATGTGCTTTCACTCGCTAAAGATTTATTTTCATTTCTAAAATTCAATAAAAATGGAAGCATTCACTATGTAGTCTTTGGTATCTGTTTTTGCCATCCAGCCTATGCTTCCAAGGTCTATCTGTTATAGTATGCTTTAGGAGAGCCTTCCTTTTTATCCGTTGAGCATCTCATCGTGTAGATATCCACAAAATATGTTTATTCATTCAACTGTTGATGGCTGTTTGCATTATTTGCAACTTGAGGTTATTATAAGTAAAACTGCTGTGAACGTTCCTGTACCTGTATTGATGTAGACATGTGTTTTTTTTGGGGGGGAGGGTAAAATTGCCGAGTCAGATGAATGTGCCCATTTAAATTCACAGAAACAGCCCCGCTGTTTTCCTCCATGGCTTTTCTATTTTCCTTTTTCACTAATAGTGTATTAAAGTTCCAGTTCTTTAACATCTTCAAGAATTGTCAGTCTTTTAAATTTTAGCCATTCTACTAAATGTTATAGAATATCACTGGGGTTTCTATTTAAATTTTACTGATGACTAATGACGTGAGATACTTTTCCTATACATTTATGAACAGTTGTATTTCTTTTAAAAGTGTCTGTTCAAAGGTTTTACCAATTTTTTATTGGATTACGCGTTTCATTGAGTTCTTATATATTCTAGACACAAATACTTTTTTTTTCTTTTTTCTTGAGACGGAGTGTGTCTCGCTCTGTGACCCAGGCTGGAGTTCAGTGGCGCGATCTCGGCTCACTACAACCTCCGCTTCCCGGGTTCAAACAATCTTCAGCCTCAACCTCACAGTAGCTGGGACTCTAGGGGCGCACCACAATGCCCCGACCTCAAGTGATCCACCAGCTTCGTCCTTCCAAAGTGCCGGGTTTACAAGTATGAGCCACTGTTCCCGGCCAGAAATACTTTGTTAGATATACACATCACAAACGTTTTGTTCCAGTGTGTAGTTTGCCTATTTATTTTGTTAATGTTGCCTTTCAGAGTAATTGTTTTTAATACGATGAAATTCAACTTATCACATTTTTTCCTCTGTGTTTCGTAATTTTTGTCTTTAAAAGATTTTGCCTATCCCAAGACAGTAAATATTTTCTCCTAAATTATCTTCTTTAAACTTCATAGTATTAACATTTGCTTTTAATTCTATGATTTATCTAGAGTTAATACTTATGTATAGTGTCAGATAAGTATCCAGGTGAATTATTTTTATACGGTTGTCCACATGTTTCAGGACCAATTGTGGAAAAGTGTTTCATTTTCCTGTGGAATTTACTTGGCATCTCTACTGGAAATCAACAGGTATGACAAATTTCTGGACTCTCTCTTTGTACTAATCTGATGCTTAGCCATACATCATTATTATATTGTTTCAATTGCCGTAACTTTATGGTAAGTACTGCAATCGGGCAGTGTTAGTACTTAAAATTTGATTTTCTTTTTCACAATTAGTTTGGGTATTCTAAGTTGTCTGCACATCTGTATATATTTTGCAATAAGCTTTCCAATTTCTATAAACAAACAAAAAAAAAGCCAGTTGGGATATTGTTAGGCATTAGAATGCAACTGTAAATTCATTTAAGAAAATCATATTTCTAAAGAATTATGGCTTTTTATTATGAACAGAGCTTAACTTTCTATATTTAGATATATTTAAATTTGCCTCAGCAGAATTTTGTAGCTCATTAGAATTGTGTAGATATTGAGAATATTGTGCGCATATATTCTTAAGCATATATTTCATATTTGTAGTCTATTATAATGAAGGTTTTCTTTCTTAATTATTCATTGCTTTTTATATAAGAAGAGCACTACTTTTTATTGTCTTGATATCCTGTGACCTTGAGAAAAGAATGTATTGCTTCAAGTAGCTTTCTTTTAGATTCCTTAAACTTTGTAAAGACAAAATTATGCTATCTATGAATTTAAACATCTTTCTGCTTTTTCTTTGAATCTAAATTGTATGCCTATAGTTCATTTATGTATTACCTTGTTCAGGATCTTTAGTATAGTTTTGAATGGAGATGTTAGTGTGGACATTCTCACTTTATTTTCAATCTTAAGACAAAAGTGTTCAATATTTCAACAGTAAGTGTGCAAATTACTTTAGGTTTTCAAGAGATGTCCTTTATCAGACTGTGAAAGTTTTCTTCTATTCCTAGCTTGGTAAGCATTTTGTTTTGGTTTGATTTATTATTTATTTTTGATACAGAATGAATGTTAAATTTTGCTAAATGTATTTTATTCATCTAATGATACAATCAAATATTTCTTTCCTTTTATTTTGGCATGGTGAATTATATTGCTTGATTTTTCTAAATGTTAAAGAAACCTCCTATTCCTGAGATGACTCCAATTTAGTCATGATATGTAAGTCTTTTAAAATATTATCGATAATATTTGCTAATATGTTAAAGGAAGGGAGAAATGAGGAGTTATTGCTAATGGTTACAGAGTTTCTGTAGGGTAATGGAAAAAGTTTTGGAAACAGTGATGATAGTTGTTCAATGTAATGAATGCCACTGATTTGAACACTAAATGTTTAAAATAGCAAATTTTATCTTACATAAGTTTTATTACAATATTAAAAAAACAACACAAAGGATACTAGTAGAAGTTTTTAAACTTGAGAAAGTTTTAGCAGTGCAATTACCTGAACGGTTCAGTAAGCTGCCAATATATTTGATTTCTTAAAGCTCTCTGAGTTAGTATCAATATACTCATGCCCTTCAAACACGTACCATGTCTTGGTATTTCTGATTCTTAGCCTGATTCTTATCAACATTCCTCTCAGCCATGTAGCCCCATTTTGTACTCTGCTTCTAACAAAGAATATGTAATGAGACAGGGTTAATTTTTCACTGGCTCCAGTGTGCACAAGTGTAATCATTACTCATTTCAGGCGTAGTTTTCATAGAGGAGATTACCCCCAAATTTCAAAGGAATTAGAATCTCACAGTTATTAGTTCCTGCTAACTGCTGATTCTGAATATCATGAAGCCTTGTTCTCTTTAGTATTACCTTTATGCAATAAATTTTGAGTTTGTAATTGCACAAAGAAGACAATTATATAAATTTATGCATGTGGTTTTACAGATAAAAAAGTAAAAGAGTGCCTTTTTGCAGGTTGTCACCTCTTGCCCATGTGATCTTCACTGGGCCAGTTTAGACTAAATTTGATATGGTTGGTAGTTATGCTGCTTTTGTTATAATTTTTGTGATTAATTTTAGTAATTTGTGGAATCTTACAGAATGTCACAAGAAATAATAACAAAATCTAATATCCTGACATTTTACCCTTTACATTTCACAAATGAAACAGAATATATAAAGTATAATAAAATGTGCATATTTATTAAATGCTTCACTGCCCTATAACTGTAACCATCAACTTCCAACTTAATCATTTATAATTTACAATACCTTACATACAAACATTATTTTCTGTACTAGTCACAGCACATTTGGATATAAGGCACAAAAACCCAAATTAAACTATATTAACTTGTAATGAGATGGAACGCTTTGGCCTACATAACAACTATTCAGGAGAAAATAGACTTCTAGCATAGCTAAGCCTGGGAATTCAAACATGAAATAAAGAAGGCCATTTTTTCTCTTCAACATGGGAAGGCTTTTGTTCATAAATTAAGCAAAAATGCCTCTGACAACATAACTCTTATGGTTTATCACGCTTGAGCCTCAGGAGTTTAAGACCAGTCTGGGCAACATAACAAGACCTTGTCTCAAAAAAATGACAATAATTCTCCCTAAAAATTGTGACTAAAAAAACCAGAAAAATCATGTGGTTAATGTGAACATTTATTTTGGTCAGAGGCTGACACACTATAATGAGTAGTTTTATTGTTTCTATTCAAGCCCTGTACCCTAAAGGAGATGAGTTGAGATGGGATGGTTAACCTATGTCAATTATATGGAACATGAATTCCTCAGAAAAGAGAGCTTAGCAACCAGAAAGTAGACATATTCTGTTAATTCCAAAGCAAAAGGTACATACCTTAAGTTATATTTAAAACTGGAATATAAATTACTATGTCAATGATCATTAAGTATTGGAGAAAATATTAGGAATGCCTTGAAAATTACTTTCACAAAACAGATAATCAAGGGATACAATATGTTTACCTCTTCTCAATCTTCTCAAGAGAAGGAAGTTAAATTTAGAAGATTATAAGTATATTTAATAGAAAAAATGAAATATGGAAGAGAAGAAAATAAGGTTTGAGGAAAAGATTGTTAGATTCTTTGTTGATAGCTGATGTTAGACATTTGTCACTCATGTGAAAGCGTCATGTAAGTCATGACATAGCACATCCTTGAATAGGTCATGCATTGTCCAGTGTAACAACAGAGGAATTTGTCTTTAACATTAAATTACAATCACATATACACAACATATGTAGCTGATTTAATTTTAAACCATAAAAATATAGATTTACCCAAGTACAACAATAATTCAACCTCAAGGAAGAAAAATATTGACAAGAAGAAAAATGTTTAAGAAATGAAATAATTGATCCATTCAGAATAATTAGATTAATAAATATGCCTTTCTAAGTTCAAAGAGGAGAAATGATTAATACCACAAAAGCATGCTAATGCAAAAGTTTTCTTAAAAGAAAATACTTCAACCAAAACAAGATGCAAGAAAATGTTATTATGTTAAAACTATTAAACTGTGGGGAATATTTCATCAACTAATGTAGGTATTAAGATAGTAATTTCTAAAGGCACAGAAGCGCATTATATGAAGTAATAAAAGTGTGAAAACATAGTGTATATAAAACTATATATATGACAATGTAAACAATGTTCATTTTGTGCCATGGAAAAGCATGTCAACAAATGTACTAATAAAATGTTAAAATAAATCATTTTGTAATTATAATATGTCAATTGTATATTTACAAAGGAAAATATGTAATTTATAACAGTCAGGAGAATTTATTTGGCTTGTATAGAACAAGCCAAATAAAAATTAAAAATTATTAAAATGTAACAATTAAAAGTGTAATTTCAATGGAACAAAACAGAAAGAATAACACTAACCCCAATCACTTATAAGACTGTTATGTATAGGAAAGCTGACTTCTCAAAACAATGTCAGAAATACATGATATTCAATAAATGTGGTTGTAAATATTAAGTATCTGATGAATAAAAGCAGTTGTATCTTTATCATCTAAATTAAAATTATTATAGGCATATCAAATATTTAAAAGCAAGAATAAAGCTACAATATTCAAAGAAAAAACATTGGAAGACTTTCTTTTTATATTTTTCTTATTGATTCATAAATATTTGTACATTATTTATGTGGTACATGTAATATTTTGTTACATTCATAGAATGTGTAATGATCAAGTCGGAGTATTTAGGACATCCAGAATCTCTAGTATTTATTGTCTCTATCTGTTGGGAACATTTCAAATCTTCTAGCTGTTTTCAAATATGCAGTGCATTGCTGTTAACAACAGTAGCTCTGCTGTTAAACATTAGAATTTATTCCTTCTATCTAACTGTATGTTTATACTCATGAGTCAACCTCTCTTCATCCCCCCAACTCCAATCCACATATCCTTCCTAGTCTCTGGTTATCTGGTATCTATCATTCTACTCTCTAACTCCATGAGATCAGTTTTTTTAGTTCTCACATGTAGGTGAGAAATCAGTATATCAAAATATACACTGGAAGAACTTCTATAATGACACAGAGTCACATGTTTTAATATATAAAAACACTATCAAAGGCAAGTAACCAATTGGTTTCAGAAAATAAAACACATCTCAGGTAAGATTTGTTTCCTTAATTTTTAAAGTTTCTGAAAATCAGTATTTCTAAAGTTTCATATAAAAGAGGGCTGTGTAAATTGAGAAAAAAATGCAAATGACTCTTGATTTCATGTCTTTAAATGCTGAATTGTACTGCTGGTAAGAGAAACGCACCTCAAAACTACTTTGAGATACCAACCTTTATACTACCTTGATAAATCCCAAAAAGATTTGAGAACAATATTTTAATGAGTGGATAAGAAAATATTATCTGAGGGAAATTTTCTAATAACTATACAAATTAACTTATATAACATTTGATGCAGCAGTGACATTTCAGTAATTTATCTATTGGACATGTTTGACCATAATGTGAGTAGTATGCACAAGCGATTTTTTAATTTTAAAAAATTATTTTTAATAGAAACATTCAAGAGAAAGAAAGTGGCATGGGAAGAGAAAGAAAAGAACAGATCTTTACTTAATTAATATGCTACAATACAGCAAGTAAAAAGAATGAGAGAGCTTTATAGATACGAATAGAAGAATGGTATATTATTGAATTAAACTATAAAGAGGATACCTTCATTTATGTATCATCTAAAAATGGATGATACATATATGTGTTTACATATATATATGTCTCAGAAAGGATACATGTTTTATATATATATGTACATACTTAAACAAATGGGAAACACATTTCTGTGGGACTAGGATGGGATGGTGATACGTTACCTTTCCACTCTTTGTATTACATTACTGCATTTACGTATTCAAAAATGAATGCAAACATATTAGGTTATTGCAAAAGCAATGGCAAAAACTGCAATTACTTTTGCACCAACCTAATAGAACATAATATTGCTTTTGTTTTGGGATGTCTTTCATATTGGAAGATGAGACTCAAATGTGATTCAGAAATCAAGCAAAAAAACCCATGGTCAAAGAAATTGAGAGAAACAACAAAGAATGCTAGCGGCAGATTGTGTAAAGGATTTCAGGGACTGTAGAGTTTCAGGGTATGATATAGGAGCCATTTATATGGAGTAGCTTTGGGGTTTAGGTGTGGTTGCATTTGTTTAACACGGTATAGACATTTGGTGTAGACATTTGAATTCCCCCTAACGCATTCCATTGTGTTTGTTAGTTTTGTTTTACTATTTTATTTTTTCTTGTAAGGTATTAATCTCAGTGAATCGGAAAAAGGACTGCATTTCTCTACATTTAGAGACATACAGTTTACTGAAGTACTATACAAGTGAGATAAAATTTGCTTTGGTATTTTCTTAATAGAGAATAACAGTAGAGAGGTTAGAAATTCAATTAGGTTGGGAGTATAGAAAATAGATATAGAGATCAACCTTGGGAAATTTCTTTAGATACAAGGCAGATTTTTTGCAAACATTAAAATCTTCAGAGTGTAAACTACCAAACAAGTTTTCCCATGTTTGGCTAAAAGTGGATATAAAGGATTGCCCTTCCCAGTCCGAGGGTAGATTTTCCTGAAATCGTGGTAATGAAGGCAACTTTAGAGTATAACTTTTAGAGAGGATAGAGAGCATAGCCAGGATAAGGCTACTTGGATCCTAAATTTACCCTTGAAACTACCTTTGGGAAGTGAAACTTTCTAAGCCTCACTATTTTTTCAGTAACACAAGATGTCCACCTCCTAAAAACTATGTCAAATGATAACATGACCTTTACAAATTTCTTCCAGCACCAGGATCTGTAACTTTATGATATTTCTGTGCACTAGCATGAGACAAAATAAATTATTTGTTTATGTCTATTTCCTGCCATCTGAGGATCTTATATCTGAAGCAGTTATAAGAGAATGTTTGCTTATAAATTATTCCCAGGGACATTTTTGCACTCTGAGTTTCGGAACTGCCTCTGCATAATATGAAATGCATTGTTTCACTGCCAAAGCTGAGGGTGACAGTCTAGGGCTTAAAGGAAAATATTTTTTGCAGATAATAACTTCTTCCTGCATGTAATAGAATTCATAACTCCATATATCTTCTCCCAGTTTTACATACAGCCATATACACTGTAGCTACTTAACAGTTAATGATAAATGTAGCTATTTAAGAACGTAGCTATTGAAGAGTTAATGATAAATGAATAATCATTCTCTGCATTGCAGAATAAGAAAATGAGTCTAGTTTTATAAGTGATTTCAGATCTGGGAGGCAGAAGACAATTGAAATATAGGATGATCTGAGATATAGATTTCATTCAGAATTGGAGTTGCTAAATATAACCACATATAGCACACATGTGCAAATGTACACACAAAAATATAGTGCTTCAGGGTGACAAAAATAAATTAGTATTGAATATTAAAGATTAACTTATTAGAATATAAAAATATTTTAATGAAATTTACATATAAACTCTTCAGTTATAAAAATGAGTGCACTGTGTAAAATGAGTTTTAAGACCTAATTTTCTTAGAAATACCTATATATCATCTATAGATTAGTAATAGTGCTGTTGGTTTTTCTAAATATGAACTCTAGAATGTGAACATACATAATTTACTCTTTGACTACTATGAATCACCTTTAAATACACTTTTAAATTAAATTAAATAATGGGTTTTTTTGCTTTATTGCTAAATTTTAAAGAGTTTGTTTTGTTTTGCCTTCCTTTATTATTATTATTTTTTAAATCAGAGAGCTCAGTTTCTGATACTGTTCCGAATGCAGTAGAATCACTGGTCTGTCGATACTTTTCTTTGTTTATTGTTTTATTAACTTCATGTAACTTTCACGACTTTCTCCAGAAAACTATGTTTTTAATAATTATCACTTGACTTGTCTGTTGTTATGTTATTGTTAAATGTATCTTTGTTTTTGGAATGTTCAATCTGTAATAAATTTCATTGATATTTAATATGCATTGAAAAGGCAAAAATTGTAAGAGTTTACCTGAATAAAATTTTCTCCTATTGACATATGTGATTAATCTATTCAAGAAAATGACATAGAATATTACTAGTCCTGCAGAAGATGTCCCATTCCCTTTCTAGTTACTTCTTTCTTCAAGAGCAATTCTTACACTGGAAGACTAAAGTCTCTTGTTTTTGAGCTTTATGTAAATAGATTAAGATGCTATGCACTCTTTTTGTTTTTGAGTTCTTATAATGGATCCTATTTTTATCAGACTTATCTATGTTACTTTGTGAAGCTCAACTTAATCCACTCTCATAACTCTGTAAGAGACACCCTCAAACGTTTTACCCTGGATGGATTCTTGAATCGAGTTTCAGGGGTCAGAGAAACTCTAAGTAAAATTTGTCACATCTAGGTTTCAAAGTTAACATATTCAGTGATTTCTTTACCACAGTTCATATGGTTTGGCTGTGTCTCCATTCAAATGTTAACTTGAATTGTTTCTCCAAGAATTCCCAGGTGTTGTGGGAGTGACCCATGGGAGATAATTGAATCATGAGGGCCGGTCTTCCCTGTGGTATGCTGGTTAATGGTGAACAAGTATCATGAGATCTGATGGTTTATTAGGGGTTTCCACTTTCTCTTCTTCCTCATTGTTCTCTTACCATCACCATGTAAGAAGTGCCTTTCACCTCCTGCCATGATTCTGAGACCTCCCCAGCCATGTGGAACTGCAAGTCTGATTAAACCTCTTTTTCTTCTCAGTCTCGGTTATGTCTTTATTGGCAGCATAAAAATGGACTAATACAACTATCTAACAATAAGTTGTCAATGTTCTTTTAAGTAACAAAAGATATTTCTGCATATATTTTTAGCCTCTTATTCACCTCGTTATGTGGTTTTTCTTTCAAGGAGTGGATATTAATTCTAATTAGATAAATATTGTAGGTACAAAAAAATATTTACTTTCTAAAATTCCTACTTGATTTTTTAACTTTACTGAGAAAGTCCTAAATTCCTAATCGCAAATTTCTTCTGTACTGTATGCTAATGATTAATGAGCTTCCACAGGTGAAATGTCACATGATGTTTCCTTTTTTCTGATTTAAAATAAAAAACTGACTTTTAACCACAATCGATTGACAAAAGTAAATAAAACATCATCATCGAAAGCCAGGTTAAGCTTAACTGAATTTTCTTGAAAGTAATTTCTTTTTCACAAATGTTTAAAGTATCAGGCAAACATTTTCAGACAAGTAACTGTGGTAACCAAATGATATTTAATTTTCTAAAGGTGAGCTTGGTAGAATCAATTTAGTGGATATAAAATTGCTTTTCAGTAAGATTATTTATAACACAAAAATGTATTGACACGTTGAAAATAAACATAGTAATATTATAATTATTTAAATAAAATATAGGTTTAAAAACAATTTTATACAAAACTTTGATAAGAAAACATTTCTCACTGAGTGGCATTATCAAGTCCAAATATAGGGCTAGAAGTTACAAATTTATTTTACATATGTACTAATGTATTGATCTTTGTATAAGTTTATACATGGATACAGTAGACTTTTTTTTTTTTACTGCTTATGAAATAAGAGATGAATTTACTCTAATGATTTCAGGTTGAACAAATAACTTTGGTTAACTTTGAGAATAAGACGCCAGGGGTTTTATATGAAATGAAATGAGGTTATTTCAGTCTTTGCTCTTGATTTTATTAAAATAACAATGTGCTCACACATTGATGAAGATGAAAACTACATAAAAATTGGCATTACTTTTCTATGAATAGCAGTATAATATTCTTTTACAGAATTCAGAACCTGCTTAGGTCAAATCAGCTAATCGCAACTTGATCATACAATCAGCCTGTATTTTGTAAAGATTTTTCTCTTTGCTTTGTGTCAAGTTCTCAGACTGAGAAGAGTTTCAGAAAAAGGGCCCTTATTCATTCAAGTGCAAAGAGGGGAAATGCAGCTCAGTTGTTTTTTACATTTCTCCCATATGGGTTTTAATAAAATGTGAGACATTCTGATATTCTTCATAGCTTTCAAACCAAAGCACTAGTGAAAACTTTTCAGCGTTTTATTTTGCAACATTTTCCCAAAGATTCAGTGTTCTTAAATCCAAGGATTTTGTCACTCAATTTCATTGCGGAAATGTGTTCATCTAATTTTAAAATGTCTAAGAAGAATCATTCTGCAGATAGTCTTTATTTTTATAGCACTCAGTAAGTAAAATCTGGACAATTATTCTTTTAAAAATATTCTTGCAATTGATCTTTCAGATCAAACACTATATTAAAAGCTCATCTGCTAGATTTTTTTACTATACATAGCAGGAGATTTATTTGTGCTTTATCTAGATCTTCACAACTTTTTAAAATATTATGTATTAAACAAATCTTTGTTACATGAAAGTAATCATTTTTAAAGTTACAACTAATAAATATATAGGTAGCTTCTAGACATTTTTCACTAAATGTGATTTTTAAAAATTATAGCTTTATTCTTTCTTTAGATTCCAGTTGCCAACTAAATTAATTAGCACCTTGTGAAGTGGCAAAAATTTCTATTTTGTTCTTTTCCAAATTGTTGTTTCTATTGAAATATTTGTAGCAATATAAATAAAAATTTAAATAAGCCTTAAACTTATTTATTAAATCTGTATTTACTTATATAACTATACATATATGTATTTGGCTACAAATGATACACAATGGAATGGGATAACTCACATTGCCAGTCCACATGAATCCTATTGATAGTAGCTCTTGCTGTAATACCAGCTTGTTGGAGACCCTTGTCAAATTAAGACAACAAATGACTAAGAAAATTATAATGCATCATTGTCAGAATTATTCATACTCCTATACATGGAATCCTATTATTTTGATGCCACTTCTTAAAAATAGCCATAGTACATTGACAGATATGCTATAAATAATAAATTCTAATAAAATAAGAAATAGAAATAAAAACTAAATTAAAAAAATTGCAAAATCAAAATTATCACAATCCAATATACTCCTTACATAATCCATGCTTTTCTTTTTTCTTTTTTCACCATTTGTTTTCTAATATTTATCACAATAGCAGAGAAAGTTGCACAACAGAGTTATTTTGCATAAAATTATTTCTTAAAATGAACATTTTCTCTCCAATTTGCTATTCCAAGAATAGACTTTGTTTATTCCCTTAATTAGGTCAGCAATGTGCAAGAGAAGTTTGAGAGCAATAGCTGGGGAGGGAGATGCTGATATCACACGTCAACTGGTTCCTCTCTAAGCAACACCATACTAATCAGCTATCAGTGTTCTTCTTTATAATGGGACAAAGGTTATGGCTACATAGTTTGACTATACAATGATATATTACCATCTTAAAAGGTAGTAAGTACTTGCTCTCTCACCACAATATATAAAACTTCCTTCATCACCACATCTGCACCAACACCTTCATTCTAGGCTTTCTAAATCTACCATTGAAATGCTTTGCTGGAGTTTCCTGTGTATTCCAGATGCCAAACACTTGGAAGACATGGGCATTGTAAATAACTCCAGAGATTCTGTCAACTATCTATTAAGTCTGTCAAGATGCCATCCATTTAAAAGAAAGCCTTATCGTTGATGAAATAAAATTCACCAGTATTTTAGCTTATGGATTGTTATTGGGAAATTTGATTATCAATTTTTGGCACTATTGACAATTAATATGTATTGATAGCATTGGTTTTATAAGTTAACCTATAATGTTTATCTCTTTATCTACCTGTAATCATTTGTAAATGCATTCTTTGGTAGAAATAGCATTTTATATCCCTACCTGTTTTCTTAACCATAACATTAAACAATTCAGGTTGCAACCTGACACATTGACTTTCTGGATACACTTGCATTTGTCTCTAAATCTTTATTTATTTTTTTTTTTGTATGCCAGTTTGTCTGATTTTCAAAAATGCCACTCTGTATGAGTACTATGGTTCTGTAGGAGGTCGATATATCTTAGGGTAATTTCTTCGGGGACTCTTATATTACTGTTCTTTTTTAAGACAACTTAGCCATTCCTGGGAATTTATTCCACCATTTAATTTTTTCCATATCTCTATGGTTTATAATTTTTATTACAAAATATAATGTGGTAAATGCCAAATTTAATGAGATTTAATGTGAATAAAAAACATATAGTGAACAACTCTGTAAACTTCATCACAGAATGGTCATTTTAAATCTTATCACTTCATACATTTGTAACATCATTAGACAATGATATAATTTTCTTTTAAAACCAAGGATAATTTTAAAACTCAAGATAAAAATAGTTTATTATATTCACAAAGGTATTTACCCTTTTCCTCTTTTCTTTCATTTTTTTTTTCTGTTCCCTTTTGTTGTTTTCTCTATGATACTAAAGTATTTTCTTCAGAATCATAGAGATACTATTTCTTTAGAGCAGTTCTGGTGGCAACAAATTTACTTCACTTTTCTTCACCTGAGATTACTATTATTTCAATTTTATTTTTATTGGACACAGAATTCCATATTGAGAGTTCTTTAATTTTAGCACTTCTTTTGTCCCTGTCATCTACTATTCAACCCAGTGTTGTTTTGTTCTTTAGTTTGGTTATTTTAATATCTTTTATGTATTTGCTAAGGCTTTAGAATTTTAAAGTTGTTTAAGAGTGTCCATTGATTATTGCAGCATTGTTGCAAATAGTGATTTAAAATTATTTTCAGATAATTGTAACAATTATGTCATTTAGGCATTTGCTATCAATTGATTCTTTTCTCATTCAAGTTGAAATTTTCCTGATTCTTGATATGTCAAAAAAATTTTAGATTATCTAAACATTTTGAGTATTATGTTGTAAGACTCTGTTTTCTATTTAAATATTCCATCATTGAAACACACTTTTATTTAGAGAGCATGCATTAGTCCTGTTTTGTGGGCTGTGGCTTAAATATATATTAAATTTTGAAAATCTTTGTTGGGCTATTCTAATCTACTGGGTTTGTGCACTACCAAAAAAATCATTCTGAAATTTTGGAGGTATTTTTACACCATAGGTATATTCTCAAAGGATTTGCCATTTGATTCTAATTGGTTTCACAAGTAGGCAACTTGAGATGGGCTGAGGAATTTATACACAGTTTTAAATGATTGCTTTATCTAACTCTTTTCCCTTTTGATTGTACCTTTGTACTCTAGTTGGAAGGAGAATGGGGTCATTTTTGCTTGAGTTTTCATACTGTACATTATAGATAGTGCATAGGGCTCCACTCTGCTCTGTCTGCGGCAGCCATTCTGGGTTGGAGGAAGAGGATAACCACAACTTTTCTCGTTTTTACCTAACACAAGGAAAGTCCCTTGACAGGGCACCATGTGTAAGTTTCTTCGTTAGCAGCTCCCAGTGGGAATCGGTAAGATCACTATTTTTTGTTACTGTGTGCTACTAAGTATTAACTGAGGCCAGTCTACAGGGCTCTGTCTCACTGTCCCCTTAGCAACATAGCTCCTGGAGAGGTAGAGAGGCACTACCTTTTTGTTATGTACTCTTGGTAACAAATAGGGTTAGTCATTGGAACGCTGGCCCATAATTGCCTGCCAGCAAGTGACAGTGGTAAAGAAGAAGGCCATTGTCTATTTGTTGACTGTAAGCAATCACTAGTATCCAGCCCTCATAATTTCATTGGTGACAAATCTCAGTTAAGAAGAGAAGGAGTCGTTGAGAGGAGAAGGTAATTGTTGCCTGTTTGCAGCAACTACCAATGTAAGGAGAAAGGGATAGTCCTCTGTTAGTGGCCATAGCAGGTGGAATATAATCAAAAGTGTCCAGGAAGCAAGGTTGCAGGATAAAACATCAATAACAAAAATCAATCACATCTCTACATATGATACAATAAATCAAAAAACAAAATTAAAAATACAGTTACATTCACAATAGCATCCAAAAAGGATAAAATAGGATAATTTAAGAAAATAATTTCAAGATGTGTAGAGTAAAAATAACAAAATTTTGCTGAAGAAATTTAAAGAATATTTAAGTGATATCTCATGTACATGAATTGACAAATTCTTTCCAAATAATTCTTTCCAAATTAATCTAGAGCATCAACACAATTCATCTCAAAATCCCAACGGACTATTCTGTAGAATTTGATATGCTGTTTCTAAAATTTATGTGAAAATGCATAATGCTATAATAAAAAGCAATTTGGAAAAAACAGCTTCGGAGAATAGTCACTTTTAAATTTAAATAATTATTTTTAAAAACTGTGGTCTTGAGAGTATGGTTTAACTAAGGAAAAACAGAAAGATATCTAAAAATAAATACTAATGTCAACATAAATCCTTATATTTATTGTCAATTCATTACCATGAGGGCACTAAAGCAATTAATTGGTGAAAGTATGGTCTGTGATTTGTACAGCAAATGTTCCTGTAACAATTGCCTAACGACATAAAATGTGAACTGAGTTCCTTAATACCTTATACAGAGAAATTAATTCAAATCTGAACAGAATTAAATCCAAAAGTTAAATAAAAATCTTTCAGAAAATAAAATAGAAAAAAATTCTTGAGACCTTCTGTTAGGCAAAGACTTTTTTTTTAGATATAATACCAATCACAGTTCATTAAAAAATAGAACTGTGATATAAATATAAATATATATAGATAATACATATAAATAGATATAATACCAATCACAGTTCATTAAAAAATAGTTCATAAAAGAAACACCTTAACAAAATTCAAAATATTTTTACTTCAAAAGTTGCCAATGATTATAATACAGGCAACAAACAGTGAAAAAATATTTACACAATAAATATTTGATAAAGAGCTTGTAAATAAAATTTATAAGAACACATAATTCAATATTAAGAAGGGATACAACACAATTTAGAAAATGAGAAAAAATATGATGAGACATTTAATAATCAGAGAAGACAAATGAATGGCTACCACACACGAGAAGATGCTTAATGTCATTATTCATTAGGGAAATACAAATTGAATTACAAGAGATATCATTTTGCTCCCCCACTAAAATGGCTATAATTAGTAAGACAAATAATAAATGTTGGCAAGAATCTGAATAAACATTGGAAGCCCTCGTACATTGCTGGAAGGAATTTAAAATGGTGCAAAATCATTAACAAACTGGCAGTTTCTTTAAAAGTTAAACAGAAAGTTACTCTACGCCCCAGCAATTCCACTCAGAAGCTACATGAAACATGCCTACACAAAGACGTGTATACAGATATTCATAGTAATATTATTCATAATAGACAAAAACTAGAATCATTGTAAATAATTTTCCATCAACTGGTGAATGTATACATAAAATGCTGTACATTCAAATAATGGAATAGTATGTAACAAGATGAAGTAAACTACTGATGCACTATAATGTGGATAACCTCATAACACTGTGCTAAGAGAAAGTGGTCTGACATAACAGACCACATTATGTATGATTCCACTTATCTGAAATGCCCAGAAAAGGTAAATTTATAGAGACAGAAAATATAGCAGTGGTGTCCTGGGTCTGGAGTTAGGAATGAGGGACTTTTCTTCCCGGTCCCATAGGGGCCATAGAGTTTCCAGCTCCACACCTTCATCTGGGAGGGGTTTCAAATGTAAAGTTCTTTGTCTGGTGGGCCAGGTACAGGAAGCCCGGTGAAACTCCTTTGTCCCAAAAAAAACCTGCCAAAAGCTCTGGGAGGAGGGGGCTCTGTGACGCAGAGTTGTGAACCAAGCAGCCAATCCAGTATCAGAGTCAAAGATCAATCACTCCAGAGGAAGTTTGAAACAACTCTTTTCATTGGATGAGAACATGAATGGAGGCGGGAATAACTCAAGAGTTAAAACTCCAGCAGCTCGTACCTATATTGATTCCTTCTTTGAGTCCCTTTCCACAACAGCATGAAAACTGTCTTTCTTTCTCTCTTTCTCTAATAAATCACTTTTCTGCAAAACCCTTTGGGTTCATGATATTTATTCGATTGGCAAACTCACCGAGCCTCCGGGACCCTTTTCCCCATTCTTTCAGGTTAGCGAGGCTAAGAAACTCTTTGGAATGGGGAGCTGAGTAGCTACCCTGGTTACAGGAACAGAAAATGTAAGTAAGCATCAGGATCTTATTGTGGTGATGATTTTAGCTCAATAAAGCTGTTAAATAAAAGGATATGTATTCTGTCCCTCAAGTCCTCTCTTTTTGGTCTTATTATTACAAACAATGGGCTTTTCTAGTTCTTTTTCTTTCTTTTAATAGCTATATGTTGGTTGGTATTTCTGGGTTGCTTTCTGCACTTGCATCCAAGATGGGACAAATAGAATGCAGATATCCCAGGATTCTCAGAATTGGGTCTTCTCTATAATGTCGAGGTTTCTAAACATTATGCCTTCCTCTCTGTATCTTTCAAAATCTTCTCATAGCTGTTTTCTATTAAGACTTGGGTTTCGGGTTGTAATTTGTTGGAGAGGTAGGGTCCAATGTACTTTATCCCTACTCCTTACTTTCATAGTATGCCTATAATATTTTAATTAGTAATTAATGAATCATAAATACTTATTTCAAACATGTTATTTTTATCTTCTATATACTTTTAAGTGCTTTACTTCTTTCTTTGTTTTTCCCTATTTATCTGTTAATAATATTTCTCTCTTCTTAAATTGATACATTTTATTTTATTCTAACTATGATTGGAGTTGTCTTAGAATTTTGTTCTTTTTGATACAGAGCCTCCTCTGTCACCAGGTGCCAGGCTGGAGTGCAATGGCGCGATCTCGGCTCACTGCAACCTCCGCCTCCTGGGTTGAAGCAATTCTCCTGCCTCAACTTCCGGAGTAGCTGGGACTACAAGTGCGTATCACCAAGCTCAACTAGTTTTCGTATTTTTTAGTAGAGATGGGGTTTCACCATGTTGGCCAGGATGGTTTCAGTCTCTTGACCTCATGATCCTCCCGCCTCAGCCTCCCAAAGTGCTGGGATTACAGGTGTGAGCCACTGTGCCCGGCTGTCTTAGATGTTTTTATAATTTTATGTTAATTTGCTCTAAGTGATTGCCTAAACATTTTTAAAGTGTATATTTTCTTAAGGAAAAATCCACTTACTCTGCTCTTTGATCCTGTTTTACAGCCTTCAGCTAGCTAAAACACTGCTTCTGCTATTATTTGTTATGTGAATAATCCCTATTTGCATATTCCTGATACCGACTTGCAAACATTTTTACTCCAAATTTAATATTCAACTGACATCCTATTATAATTAATTTGCCTGTGGGTACTAGCAAAACATTCACATTGCATGCAAGTTTAAGTGAGAGATGGCAGAGTCATGTCATAGCTCTTATCTCAAAAAGACTTATTTCTAGATCAATTTGTTTATATCTATTGGGCATCATTATCACTATTTTCAATGCCTTATTAAGTGACAATTTCTTCTCAAGTAGTAGGAAAGCCTTCAAAGAATGTAGGTGATTATAATGGACCCATAATGAATCCATGCAGAAGAAGAAAAATTGTAATGATATGGATTACTAAAGCGAGTGCCCAATTATTGAGTGAGATGTTTAAGAAAATACCACAAAACATAATAAATGGACTATGCAAGGACTTTGTCTGGGAATGTTATGCTATTTCCACCAAATACAGGAAGTGATCAAAACAACATTAAAATTATAGGATTTAATAAAATAATCTGGATTCTTAAAACGGCCATTAAAAAGGTGCGAACTTTTCGTATTCATAATGGGACAGCAACAATATAGGTCACTGAGCTTGCAGATGGGTTGGCCAGAAGCATAAGCTGTTATCAGTGGTTATGAGCAGACGTGTTATCTCCAGTTGCCATGAAGTAATCTTAATGAGGATATACACTCTTCCTTTCCCATTCCTGCTGCCTGACAGCTGAATGCACACAATATGGCTGGCAAAGTAGAGCAGAAATCTTGAGTCACAATCTGGAAGACACAAACAGAAGAGTCCCTGGAAACTTAGGTGTCATGCTTTCAGCCTAGTGACCATAAAATCTTGATGCTCTAATATTTATAAAAACATAGTAGATAAAAATACTTTAAATTTCAAAATGGTTTCAATAAGAAAAATATATTTGTGTTTATATGTTGAAAATTGCAACATACTATTCCATCTCCCAGAATTTGAATAGGAAAAGAAAAATTGGGCACTTAAAATTAGAAGTTATTACTTGAGTTCTCATAAATAAATGATGTGTTTGCTTATCATTAGCATTTTTTACAAAGAGTAATATTGCTCTCAGCAATATTAATCTCATTGTCAGTCCTGTTCATTATTTTTAGTTTCAAATATGAAAACTTAGAGATTAACTTAAAAAAATCAACTTGGATGTATATAAAGAAAAAATTGATAAATCATTTGTTATGTGACATTATATAATTTAGAATAAAGAATACTTTCTCAATGTAATTCAGAAAAACAGGAAAAAATGGGTTAAAAAACAACACAAAACTAAATTGAGTTTAAGCAAGACAGAATAACGTAGGTGAAATAGAAAAATCTATTTCCGTCAAAGTATGGAAACAAATAAATGAATAATGATAGTAGACATAAAAATGAGACAAAAGTCAGCATTTAAAAATGAGTTATACTATAACATAAATCTTAATACTTTTGAATTTATCTAAAAAAGAAGTATAGTGGCACATTAGCATTCACTGAATATGATACAATTTACAATAACAACACATACAGTTGAGATAACTTAAAAGAGTTAAATTTCTCTCATTTAGTAATATATCAATCAGAACATTCTGTATTTATGATTAGGAAGAATCAATATTGTTAAAATGGCCATATTGCCCAAAGCAATTTACAAATTAAATGCTATTTCTATCAAATTACCAATGACATTCTTCCCAGAATTATAAAAAGTTAAAACTCTTTAAAATTCATATGGAACAAAAAAAAAAAAAAAAGAGAGAGAGAGAGCTCAGATAGCCAAGGAAATCCTAAACAAAAAGAACAAAGCTAGAGGGATCATGTTATTGGACTTCAAACTATACTACAATGCTACAGAAAAAAAAAAAAGCATAGTATTGTAAAAACAGATGCATAATCCAGTGGAACAGACTAGAGAGAAAGAAATATTGCCACACACCTACAACCATCTAATCTTCCACAAAATCCACAATAACAAGCAATGGGGAAAGGACTTCCTCTTCAATAAATGATGCTGAGATAACTGGTGAGCCATATGCAAAAGATGGAAATTGGACCCCTTTCTTTCACCTTATACAAATATCAACTCAAGATAAAGGCTTAACTGTGAAACCTAAAAGTATAAAAACCCTCTCATATTATCTAGGGAATACCATTCTGGACATAGGACCTGGTAAACATTTTATAATAAATATGTCAAAGGCAATTGCAACAAAGGGGATTAATTAAACTAATTAAACAGCAAAAGAAATTATCCACAAATTAAAGACAACACACAGAATGAGAGAAAATATTTGGAAACTATCCTGTGACAAAAGTCTAGTATCCAGAATCTATAAGGAACTTCAACAAATCAACAATCAAAAAACCAACTCCAATACAAAGATGCCAAAGGACATGAACAGACTCTTTTCTAAAGAAGATATACACACTCCACGAGCATATGAACAGAAGCTCAAAATCACTAATCATTAGAGAAATGCAAATCAAAACCACAATGAGATACCATCTCACACCAGTCAGAATGGCAATTATTAAAATGTCAACAAATAACAAATACTGGCAAGGTTGCAAAGAAAAAAGGAATACTTACACGCTTTGGTGAAGGGTAAATTAGTTCAGTCATTGTGGAAAGATGTGTGGCAATTTCTCAAAGAACTTAAAGCCAACTGAAAGCTGAATTAGCTTTGAGTTCTTTGAGAAACTGCCACACTTCTTTCCACAATGGCTGACCCATCCAATCCAGAAATCCTACAATATTATTGGGTATATACCCAAAGGAATATAAATCATTTTGCCATAAAGATATACACATGTGTACGTGCATTACAGCACTGTTCACAATAGCAAAGATGTAGAATCAACCTACATGCCCATCAATAGTAGCCTGAATAAAGACATGCAGTATATACACATCATTAAATAGTATGAAGCCATAAAAAGAATGAGGTCATGTCCTTAGGAGCCACATGGAAGGAGCCGGAGGACATTATTTTAAGCAAACTTATACAGGAACAGAAAACCAATTACTGCATGTTCTCGATTATAAGTGAGAGCTAAACGCTGAGTACATATGAATGCAAAGAAGAGAACAGCAGACACTAAGCTCTACTTGAAGGTGGAGGGAGGAATAAGGGTGTATATTGAAAAACTATCAGGTATTGTGCTTATTACCTGGGTGGTGAAAGAATCTGTGCCCCAAACCCCCATGACATACAATATATATATAATAAAGTGCCAAGATGGCACCACTGCATTCCAGCCTGGGTGACAGAGCGAGACTCTGTTAAAAAAAAAAAAAAAAAAGATTCCACCTTAAATATATTCATACTTTTCCAAAGTTCAGATCTAAAACATGGTAACAACTTATGGTAGAAAATGCGATGCTTTCACCATGTTTTTTATGTCATGAAGTTTCAGCTTACCATTTAATAAATATAAACATTCAGAAAACTATTATGTATCTCTACTGGAAAATAACATGTCTACTTTTTTTATGCCCACTTCTCTAATTACATCACCTGGTGAGGATGTATATATTTTCTTTGCTTGGTAATATTGCCAAATTCCTTTCCAGGAAGGCAGTATCAATATAGTTCTCTGCCATAAGTACATATGAATATTGGGCTCCATAGAAACTTACCAGCTTGGGGACTGTTTACAAAAACAAGCAAAGTAAAACAGAAACAAATTTTGGTTTCAAATTGATTTTAGTTTCAATTATTTTCAAAATTCTTCTAGTCCCTTCTTAATTCATATTTCACTTTATCATATGATCATTTTTATGATAAAATGTTTCTCTTTGTTATTTATTTATACTTTACTCATGTATAGAATCTATGTCTTCTCACATACTATTGAGGGTGTCACAGAATTCCCTAAAATGTTCTTATGGTCCTATGATGTGAAATTTTTCTCCATGTGTCTTGCATCTGAATCTTCAGAATTATGAGCCATTTCTAACTGTATTTTTTTCTGATAGAGCAAACAGCTATTTCTCTTGTATTGTATTGGAATCAATAATATCAACTAATTTACCAATTCAAGAGGATATGGATTTGATCTCATTTACTAACTGATTTCATTTTAGACACTGTAGTTCCTGCCTCTGCTGATGGAGGATGAATGGACTTGTAAAATTCATAGGTTAATTTCTAGAAATTTTGCTTGTTGTTCTCCTATTATCACCTTTTCCAGAAAAGTGATCAAATTTGCGATCTTAAAAGCCTTCAGCAACTTCATAAGAACAAAGGAAATATCTGTAACCATTGGCTGCATGTACATATTTGTATTTCTCTCTTTTTTTTTTTTCTTTTTTGAGATGAAGTCTCACTCTGCTACCCAGGCTGGATCTTGGCTCACAGCGACCTCCACCTCCCAGGTTAAAGTGAACCTCCTGCCTCAGCCTCCCAAGTAGCAGAGATTACAGGCACCTGCCACCACAGTCAGCCAATTTTTGTATTTTTAGTAGAGACAGGGTTTTGCCATTTTGGCTAGGCTGGTCTTGAACTCCTGACCTCAAATGATCTGCTGGTGACAGCCTCCCAACGTCTTGGGATTACAGGCATGAGCTGCCGCACTCGGCTTGTATTTCTCTTAATTATTTTTCTTAGAATAGTCAATCATTTATATTAATTATTACCTTTAAGCCAAGTAACAGCCTTATTTTCTCTTCAGATATCAGAGAAACACGGAGTACAATTTAGGATTTTTTTACTATAAATGTTTATTTCAAATTATTTTTTGAAGTTTGAGGTTATAAGATAAACAAATTTTACATGTATAGATTCTTCATTTAATCTGCAAAATAATTTGCATATTAAATATATTATAAGAAATAAGAGTATATTAAAATTGTGGTTAGTGGTTAGTGTTTTGTATCAACTGTTTACTTAGAAATCATCCAGGTATGTAAAAATTATTTCCTTATTAAGTAAATTTTTTGTCTAAGTTCTTAAAGTTCCTTAAAAAATGGGGAAATGATAGTTTTAGCAAACATATTACAGTTCTATTATTTGTAGCACTGTAAGAATTAAGCCCTGTTCTTGTGCAAATCAAAATATTATGATAACATTATTTTTATGTGGTAAACTACATTTTAAAGAACCTAATTTATGCCATAAATTAAAAAGAACATCATCCTCCTTTTTTCAAACAAATATCTTATTACCAAGGCTTTTCCTCTTTACCTTGGAACTATAGAAACAAAGGCTATTATGTAAAAACTATTTTCACTACCCATAAAAGACACACAAAACTTTGAATATGTTTTCTTTCTTTTATTTTGACGTGAATGATTATCTTCGTAATCTAGATAATCTTGATACTAGAGTGCTCATGTAATGACAGAAGTCATTTTTTTCTAGGTAATTCATCTTGAAGATTTACTAACAGAAGGAGAATAAAACATAGTGGTGCAAAAACAGAAACAAGTGAAAGATAGCTTCAAACAAATATGAATGTTACTGTAAAAGACAAATTATTTTTCCTCTGCAAGTTGAAGGTAGAAACTTTAGATTCAAGAAAATAGTCTGGATGTATACACTAATGGATGGGAGGCATTATATTAATGGATAGGAGGCATTAGAGTCGTTTTAAATAGTAATTCAATTTTTTGACAATTTCATCAAACCATCACTTAATTCTTGATGTGTGGAATCAAAGAGAGGCAGTGTCTCCTATGCTAAACTGATGAACTCTGTCATTTGAACAGAAGAGACATTCTTCTCCGGAGGGTGTCTCATCTTTTGGTAGAAGGACATCTCTCAAAATTGTTTTTGATATCAAAATGTTCTCAAAATGCCATTACGGTTCTAAACTGTCAGTGATTAATGCAGCTTGGCTCTGTCCCCACCCAAATATCATCTCAATTTGTAATCCCCATGTGTTGAGGGAGGGACATGATTAGATTATGGTGGTGATTTCCTCCATGCTGTTCTCATGATAGTAAGTATATAAGTGAATACTCTTAAGATCTGATTTTTTTTTTTTTTTTTTTTTTTTTTTTTGAGAGGAAGCCTTGCTTTGTTGCCCAGGCTGGAGTGCAGTTGCACCATCTCAGCTCACTGCAAACTCTACCTCCTGGGTTCAAGTGCTTCTCTCATCTCAGCCTCCCTAGTAGCTGGGACTACAGGGGTACACCACCACCCTCAGCTAATTTTTGTATTTTTAGTAGAGACAAAGTTTTGCTGTGTTGGTCAGGTCTCAAACTCCTAACCTCAGCTGATCGTCCCGCCTCAATCTCCCAAGTGTGGAGTTACAAGCATGAGCCACTGTGCCCAGCCCAGATCTGATGGTTTTATAAGGGGTTCTTCCCCCTTTGCTCCTCATACTCTCCTGCTACCAGGTGAGAAGGTCCAAGCTTGCTTCCCCTTCTCCTTGTGATAGTACGTTTTTGAGTCCTCCCATCATGCAGAACTGTGAGTCAATTAAACCTTTTTTCTTTATAAATTACCCAGTCTTGGGCAGATCTTTACAGTAATGTGAGAATGGACTAATACAAAATTGATACTGGGAGTAGAACACTGCTATGAAGATACCAGAACATGTGGAAGTGACTTCGGAACTGGGTAATGGGCAGAGGTTGGCACAGTTTGGGGCACTCAGAAGACAGGAAGATGTGGGAAAGTTTGGAACATCCTAGAGACTTGTTGAGTGATTTTGACCAAAATACTGATGATGATATGGGCAATGAAGTCCAGGCTAAGGTGGTCTCAGATGGACATGAGGAACTTATTGGGAGCTAGAGCAAAGGTCACTCTTGCTATGCTTTACCAAAGAGACTGGTGGCATTTTGCCCCTGCTCTAGAGATCTGTGGAACCTTAAACTTGAGAGAGATGATCTGAAATTGAAACTTATGTTTAAAAGGAAAGCAGAGCATAAAAGTTTGGAAAATTTACAGCCTGATAATGGGATAGAAAATAAAAACACGTTTTTCTGGGGAGATATTCAAGCCTGCTGCAGAAATTTGCGTAAGTAAAAAGGATCCAAATGCTAATGAACAGGACAATGAGGAAAATGTCTCCAGGACATTTCAGAGGTCTTGAGAGCAGCCCCTCTCATCACAGGACCAGGAGGAAAACATGGTCTCATGGGCCAAGCCCATAAACTTGCTGCTTTGTGTAGTCTTAGGACTTGGTGCCTTGAAACCTAGCTGTGATTAAAAAGGGACAACATACCACTGAGACCTTTGTTTGAGAGGGTGCAAGTTCCAAGCCTTCTTGGCTTCCAGATGGTGTTGGGCTTGAAGGTACACAGAAGTCGAGAATGGATGTTTGGGAACCTCCACCTAGATTTCAGAGGATGTATGGAAATGCCTGGATGCCCAGACAGAAGTTTGTTGCAGGGGTGGAGCTCTCACGGGGAACTGCTGCTAGGGCAGTGTAAATGGGACATGTGGGGTTGGAGCTCCAACACAGAGTCCCCAATTGGGCACTTCCCAGTGGAGCTGTGAAAAGAGTGAAAAGAGGGCAACCATCCTCCAGAACCCAGAATGCTAGATCCACCAACAGCTTGCACTGTGCTCTTGGAAAAGCCACAGGTACTCAATGCTAGTCTGTGAAAACAGCCGGGTGGGGGCTGTACCCTCAAAGCCCCAGAGGTGGAGCTCCACAGAACTGTGGGAACTCACCTCTTACATCAGTGTGATCTGAATGTCAGACATGGAGTCAAAGGAGATTATTTAGGAGCTTTAATGTTTAATGACTGTCCCACTGGATTTTGGTCTTGCATGGGGTCTGTTAACCCCTTTGTTTTGGCCAAATTCTCCCATTTGGAATGGGGGCATTTATCCAATGCCTTTATCCTCATTGTATTTTGGAAGGAACTAACTTGCTTTTGATTTTACAGGACCATAGGCAGAAGGGACTTTCCCCTCAGATGAAACTTTGGACTTGGACTTTTGAGTTAGCGCTATAATGAGTTAAAACTTTGGGGGACTACTGGTTAGGTATATCTGTGTTTATAGCTGTGAGGACATAAGATTTGGAGGGACTGGGGCAGAATGATATGGTTTGGCTGTGTCTCCACCCAAATCTCATCTTGACTTGTAATTCCTATAATCCCCATGTCTCTAGGGAGAGACCTGGTGGGAGGCGATGGGATCATGGGGTTGATTTCCCCCATGCTGTTTTCCTGACAGTGAATGAGTTCTCACAGATCTGATGGTTTTATAAGGGGCTGTTCCCCTTTCACTCCTCACACTTTCTCTCCTGCTACCAGGTGAGAAGATCCAAGCTTACTTCCCCTTTGCCTTCTGCCATGAATGTAAGTTTCCTGAGGTCTCCCAGCCATGCAGAACTGTGAGTCACTTAAACCTTTTTACTTTATAAATTACCCAGTCTCAGGCAGCTTTTTATAGCAGTGTGAGAATAGACTAATACAGTGTTGAAATGTTGACAGTTAGAGAAATATGCACATAAGTTAATGTGTTAGTGAGGAATTCTAAAAGGAACAGGTTTTTACCTGGGAAAGGTATAGTTCTATCCTGAAAGAGCTTATAAGAACCACAGCAGTCTGTAAAAATATGCAACTTCTTATCTCCAGAACTTTGCCAAAGGTCAATTGTCATGCAGGAAATCTAACAAAATCAACCTAAAACCAAGAGGCCTCAGTGGAAGATTAGAAAAGAATTCATCATGAAAGTACCACCCAACTATGGGAAGGCTGGCACCTTGATCAGGCATAGACTCAAGGGAGATCAGATGTGCTCACCCTTGCTGGCTTGAGAGTCCCAGTCTAAGGCCGCAAGGATCTTAATGGACTCTCAGTGAACCTCCTCTCTGTCAAAGATCTCCAGCCAAAAGTAACCTGAAATATACCTGTAGTCAAACAAATGTAGGTTGATTGACTTATGACAGCCAAGTAGAATATGCATGCAGAACTACCAAAAACACTACTAAGAATTTGTGAAGCCAAAAATGCCACCAAGAATGTACAAAATTCCCCAAGGTAGAAGCAGTTCTTCCTTTGATATTGCTGCCTTGCATTTTATGTGAAAATAAAAGAGTGGAATGAAAAATCTTGCAAATTCCTCATTTCTATTATACTCAAAGTCCCATTTGTAGAACAGATAATTAATAGCAGGCAGGTATGAACTTAAGCAAGTAACAAAAACCCAAAGCTGTAAAAGCAAGTAGCATTTCCGTATCCAGGCAGTAGTCTCAATCTTTTAAAAATATGATACTCTAGGGCATTGTAAGGCTTCGCAGACAGCATACTAGGTATTTTGTTTTGTTTTGTCTTTTACTAAACAACACTGCTAGCATTTTGTTCATACATGTGTGTCTAAATAGTTTATACACTACAGAGAATGGGGTTAGCTCATTAAAATAATATTAGAAATAAATGAGGGACTGAATATATAAATGGATGATGGCTAGTCCATATTACAAATTGGAACTCTGACTCACAATCTGTAGCAACTAGGTTAGGAAACAAAAACATTCTCTACACTAAGCACGCCTGGAAGCCAGACTACTAGTTATAGATATGTATAGATGTAGATATATCGACATGGATTATATATATTAACAGATATATAATATGTCAGACTAATAGGAAGTCAGGACACATTCCCCAGCAAAATCCCAGGAAGCCAAGCAATAACCCCTGTAACAATCAGCCCTATAATGTCCAGGATTTGTTAATAGCCTTCTTGGAAATAAGCTCCACAAATTTGTCTCTACTCCCAACTTAGAACCATCTAGAGAATGCTAAATATGTATCCCTTACCAATCACATGCCTTGCTTTTAGTTATTCCCTGCCCCCCACCCCCAGACTCCCTGTAGCAACAGCCTTCAATCAGAGCTCACTTGGAGCTTTGCCTACTTTCCACATTAAAGCTTTCCCACACTTCTGTCGGCTTTTGAATCTTTATCAAAAGGCAAGGCATAGTGACTGACTCCCTTGCTATAGTTGCTCCAAATAAATAGCTAGTGCTTGTTCTTATTTCTGTTGGCCTTTGTCTATCTTCACAGTAACTATAAGCAAAAATGATTATCAAAACTGAGCCTAGGGTAGGTGATTGGGAGAGAGTTCTCAAACTCCTAGCAACAAGCAGTCCTCCTGCCTCAGCCTCTCAAAGGGTTAAAATTATAGGAGTGAGACACTGTGCCCCCTGGGAGTGGGTTAAAGGAGGTGGGATGCATAGCTTGTATAAATTATAAGAGGAGTAATTCTATAAGTAGGTGCATTAATTAAATCTGGAAAGAAAGAATGAAACAAATCTTAATCTGTAATTGGTAAAGAAGCAGCAATCATATTTGCCAGAGAAAGAGGATATTCGGTCACAAGAGTAACAGAGTAGCCTTGTCTGCTGTTTGTGTTCAGTGAAACAACTGATATTGAATTATAGAATACTATGGCCTGAGTGTGGTAGGCAGGCTGGGTCATTGAAACGCCAAGGTCCAGCTAATGATGACTGGCAAGGTCTTGGTTATGAGAGGTGCGTTTTGCTTTCTCTAGAGTAAATGATTTAGAGATGAAGTCTGCCCCTGAGAGTACTTGATATGCAATATAAAGATAGCTACCCTGTTTTCTGTGGCAGATATTTATGTCTAAGATAAGAAATAATGTAAGGCAGATCAAGTATCTTTCTACCTGCCCTCTTTCCATCTTCTTCTTCTTCTTTTGTTTTTTTTTCATTTTGTTTTGAGACTGAGTTTCTGCTCTTGTTGCCCAGGGTGGAGTGCAATGGCACGATCTCAGGTCACTACAACCTCTGCCTCCTGGTTCAAGCGATTCTCCTGCTTCAGCACCCCAAGTAGCTGGGATTAGAGGTGCCTGCCACCACGCCCGGCTAATTTTTTGTATTTTTACAGGATTTCACCATGTTGGCCAGGCTGCTCTTGAACTTCTGACCTCAGGTGGTCTGCCTGCCTCAGTCTCCCAAAATGCTGGGATTACAGGCATGAGCCACCACACCCTTCCCCTCTTTCTCTCCATCTTCTAATTCTTCATATATATATATATATATATATATATAAATTCTAATAGCAAAACTACTAGTGTAACCCATAATAGTAATTATAATAATCAAATCATGAACCTACTTTTCTATTTCACAGTATGGTTAACATTATTTATTTAAAAAATTCTAAGCAAATTATTACTAAAGTTAGAAAATTTAATCTAGAATTTCCTGCTGCTTGTAAATTATTTTCTTTATATATTTTTTTCTACTGCTGTGTATCCCTCCTCCAGAGTAATTTAGCTGTAATCTTAGGGAAGTTTCACCAAGGACTCATATAAGGTGCTATTTTAAACCTAAACATTATGCCTTCCTTTTCCCATATACTTTGTAAAATATTCTAAAGGTATTGGTGGCTAAAAAGCTATTTGAAGATAGAAAAATAAACTAGAGAATAATTAAAAAGCTCAGCCTATAATCCCAGTAGTTTGGGAAGCCGAGGCCGGAGGATCACCTGACTCCAGGAGTTCAAGACCAGCCTGGTCAACATGGCAAAACCCTGTCTCTACTAAAATACAAAAATTAGCTGGACGTGGTGACACGTACCTGTCATCCCAGCTACTTGGGAGGCTGAGGCAGGAGAATCACTTGAACCTGGGAGGCAGAGGTTGCAGTGAGTCAAGATTGTACCACTGCACTCCAGCCTGGTCGATGAAGTGAGACTCCATATCAAAACAAAACAAAAAAAAGGCCAATTGTAGAAATGGAATCTTAAAAAAAGAAAAGAAAAGAAAAAAAACGGGAACAGAGGTTAAAAATCTTTTCAGTTGCATTTATGCATCCATTTCCTTTACAACTCTATTTTATATGTCTAGATGGATCCTTTGCCTCCTTGTTGAATCACCAGAGTCTTTATGAAGAACTGAAACTAGCAGTAAGGACAGGATGTTTTCAAGGAACAAGTGTTATATTTATTTAAGATCTAGAGATATCATAAAACACCCAGATCTGTTAACAGACATACTTTTTTTAAAATTACAAGTACCTAATTGCCAACCTACAGAATGTCTACTCTTCGCCTCACCAGTAGATGAAGGATCCTCTGACTCAGATTCACTGCTAAATAATTTTCCATTCCTGGAGAGATGCAATTGAACAGAAATATACACAATAAAAAATAACCCCACCTGTCTTTAACATCCATACTGAAAATATGCTATCCTTTTACAGTGACTTGTTTAAAATCTGACTGAGTACTGCATTGTGTCTGATACCCTTCATTAGAACCAACTTCCAATAAGTGGAGAACTGCTAGCTGTAACAATGTCATTATCTTTACCCACTACCCAACCAAAATGGTGTTTACAATCAGATTTTTGAAGAATGTAAAACATCAGAACTTTTTAATTTAGAATGCCGTTACACAGTTTTTGGCTCCCAGTGGAGACCAATTAGTTCTATCCCTCTACATTCCTGAGGAAATAGAATTTCTTTATCAGTGCTCTTCCTTCCGCTGCAGTTTGCAGTTTGTTGATTCTAGATGTTTATTTTCTGTAGTTATTTGTGATATGACTTCTTGGTTGCTACACAGCAGTTCTCAGTGGTTGTAAATCAACTCCTTAAAGCAATTAATTAAAAAATTTAAGGCAGTTAATCCAGCCGAAGGCTTCCAGACTCATGGATTACCAGCTGGGTTATGGAAGCCATCTGGTATATACTCGTTTTTCTTTGTTTCTTTTTTTTTTTTTTTTACTTTGTAAATATATTAACCAGTCAAGGTCTTTCCTTGAATGATTCAGAATGTAGCATTTTGTCTCAAATCCATCTGAATATAGGTTAGTATAGATACACATTAAAAACATGAGATAGTATCATTTGGTAAATTATTTTATTAAAAATATTATTCATTAATTTCCCTGTAACTTTTCCTAAAACACCTACTCATTTTTCTAAGTCTCAGAAAACTCAAAATTTTAGTTAAGAAATTCTCAAATCTATATAAGGCTTAGCAATATTTTACTAACAATCATTTTATAACATTGCTTCCTGTCTTAAAATGAAATTCATATATTCAATAGCTTGCCTGCATAAGTAACATAAACCAACATAATGGCATAAATATAAAGGGCATATTAAACTAATAATATATAATTGTGATCAGTGTAAATATAAGTAAATATATGTAAATATAATCAGTGTAAGCATAATTACATTAAAAGTTATATTGAAGTGGTGAGATGCTTACAATTTGAAATAGAATTACTCTAAGTGATACAAATACTGAAAGATACGATAATAAAATAAAGATTCCATTTCTGATGTGAGAAAGTTGACAGCTTTCAAGTTGTTACTCCTCCCCTTTCCCCATATTTGGGTAATCTAATAAGGTCCCTCACCCCCATTCACACTGCCCACCCCTGGAACAAACCCTCTGCCCCATGTCGTAGATTGAAATTCAAATAACAGCAGAGAACCTCCATCCGGCTCCATCCTCTAACTGCAATGAAAACTCCATGCCATTCATTTCCTTCTGCTATTGTTTCTTTTCAGACTGAGTCCATCTCATTGGACTCATTTTCTTTTTACTATGGATGCAATAAACATTAGATCCTGGCATTCATATATCATTAGACTCAACATTCATAAATCTCTGTGGTGGTAGAGGAGGCATTCTCCATTCACCAGAGATTGCTAAATAACAAAAAGATACCTTTCTTCATTGATGGTGATTTAAGCACTAAAAGCCACTGCTTTATTGTTGTAGGTATGTATTTTTTAAATAGTACATGGAGTTTAATAAAGTTGAAGAAAAAATATAATTTTCCTCTGATTTACATATTACTTCCTGGTTACAAAATATTAAAAATAACCAAGACTTACAGAATGCTTATTGTCTGAAAAGCACCATATTAGGTTCTTTACATTTTCTCATCACAACAGCCTGATAGTGTCGCTGATCATCACAGTTTTACAAATAAGAAAACCAATGTAGGGAGAAGACAGGAAACTTGTCCATGACAGATTCAGATTTTAAATCATAATAATCGAGTTCTGAAATCTTTGCTCTTAGTCAACACTCTAACATTCTTAGATATTTTTCATTTACGTGCAAAACAGAGTTAGATACTCATCTTAAGACAGGGGCCAGCTGACTGCCCACTGAACCTCACTCACCTAAGACGCAGAATCCTGTATCTACTGTTCCGTGAAATAAAAACACCATCCCGAGTTTACAAAATGCCCAAAGGTGGGAGTAGTCTCTCTGACAATGTTGCTTTGTTTTACGTGAAAATGAAAATGTGTGCTTTCATATTGCAAATTTCCCACTTATATGAAGTTGGAATTAAGAATCTATTTGTGGCACAGACCAGAAAAAGAAGGAGATAAGTGTGACCTTGAAGAAGTCACACAAACCCTCAGGCCAGCATTCCACGTTGATATGGTAGCCGTTTTACATTTTTAATTGTCTACATTCAGGACATCTAAACCTTAGAAAACAGGTGGTATTTTGAGAACTAGATATTGTTTTCATTATTTGGTTTTCCACTTAGCAGCATCTCCAGCCTATCATTAAGAAATGTGGGTCTAGTTTGCAGCATTATTCTTAATCTCTTTGTTCTCACATTTCTAGTCTTTCAAGTAAGTAAGCTTTAGACATTAGCCTTAGGGAATGATAAGGCAACTTAAAATGCTTTATTTTCCATTTATTTAGGCTGATGATCAAAGGATCTATATTTATGATTTCTAAAGCAATTTATCTCAAACAGCTTTAGAGATTTTTTTTTTTAACTTCAGAATTCTCCCAAGATTGCTTTTGTCCAAAGTCCTAGAAATGAGACCAAGACAGAGTCGAGTTTATCAAAACATGTATGTAAGGTGCATGTTTCTCTGTGCAATTTTGCCATATAGGACAAAGTATATTAATAGCCTGTAAAATATTTAAGCTATGACAGAAGGGAATATTAGATTTTTTTAACAGCTTTATTGAGATTTTTTGATGTTAATGTTAATATTTTCTCATTTTTTAAATTTGTTTTTCCCTCATAAGAATTTGCTTTTTTAAAAAAGAATAAACCTATTATTTATATTTTTGATATTAAATTTGGCATGGCAAAGTCTGAATTGTTCTTATACCTTACAAGACATTTTTGAAAGTATTATACTAACTCCCTTCCATCAGCATATTTGACCTTTGAAGGAATAGCATTTTACTTTGGTTTTTGAATTAATTTGGAGGTGAGTCTCTGCATTCTAATGCAATCACTGAATCACCAAAGTTATACTAAAGAAACCAGGGAATGCATCAAGAATTATTTATAAGCAATTCTAAAGCTCATAGATACACAGTTGCAAGGTTTGGAGAAATAAATGTGGCATTTATCAGTAACATTTTCATGCCAATGGGATAGAAATTATTGAGTAAAATCCCACTGCAAACATCAGTCCTTAGCTGTCATTAGGAAAATGCTGAGAATCACATTTCCCAGCTATAGTCAATTTTAACGATATTCCCAGGATCAACTTCCTGTCAGAAGATGCTATTGAAAAAGCAAGACAACAAAGACAAACTCTTCTCAATGGGAAATTATCTTCAGACAAAGAGACACTCTGTGAACTCAACGATTAATAACCTTTAACTTTGCAATGTTTGACTTCGAAGCAGTGATGCACAGAATACAGAAATGAAAAAGCAGAAACAATTATTTCTCCTACCCAAGTTTCTTTTACCTTTTAAATGATTTGTATTTAAAATCAACTTTCTTTCCTTGACTCAGCAATTTAAAATGCAAAGAGTTGCACAGTTGACCAGAAATATGTTGAACCAGAACTCAAGAGCACTGGGCTTCAGTTTTAGGATTATTAGGAGGTCTAACAACTATTTTACGTAATAAGAGGCACATGTAGATGGCTATATGAGAAATTAATTTTCCTTAAATAAGTCTTTTTTGGTCTACTTGTTAGTTTTTGGAGATGGAGTCTCGCTCTCTCGCCAAGGCTGGAGTGCAGCGGCACAATATTGGCTCACTGTAGCCTTCCCCCAACCCCAGGTTAAAGTGATTCTCCTGCCTCGGCTTCTGAGTAATTGGGATTACAGGCTACATTTTTTTTTTTTTTGTATTTTTAGTAGAGATGGGGTTTCACCATGTTGGCCAAGCTGGTTTTGAACTCCTGACCTTAAGTGATCTGGCCGCCTTTGCCGCCCAAAGTGCTACGATTACAGGTGTGAGCCACTGCGCCTGGCCTTAAATAAAAGGTTTTTGATCTGTTGTTGGTGGAATTCCTGGATGGGGCATGGTGGGGGTGGGAAGTAAGAGTGTAGGGGGTTGGGTAGCATGTTTATTAAATTTTAACCTTGGATTCAAACAGAATAGATTTGCATTTTCCTATTTTACATGTTGAGTTGCTGCATAAGCTTTCATTTAAAATAAGTTTTGGTAAATTACTTCTCTTTTACACCAGAAGTTTGTAGATAATTTTTCTATAACAATTCCTGAAAATAAGAGTAATAATTCTGAATCTTTTTTTATAGAAATAAAGCAGTCTTATTCATTAAAAAACAAGGGCACAATTTAAAAATTGTCTAATATTACTGTGTAAAGACTTTTTATTGCTCTGTGGTTGATCCACATCAAAGTTTCCTTAGTAGATTTGAAAGTTCTGAGTGTTATTTACTCTCTGGGTGACAGTGGATGCTCTTATAAACAGCCAGCCAGTTTAGCTCTGACTGCTGTTCTCACTAGACTCCAGACACACATTTTGGGAGAAGTAAATTACTGAAAGCTTGTGTGACTAGGTGACTTCCAACACATTATCCCAAACCAACACTATCAATTCTGCATTGCACTTAGTCTTATTTTTTTAAATGTGATGTTTCTACTTTAAGATTCAAAATAATAATAAACTGTTTTTATTATAGCATTTTCCTCTTTTCACCAAAAGGAATTTGACTTTGATCAAAATCAAGGGAGCATTAGAGGTCAAGCTACTTGGCCATAGATAATAACATGTAAGGATATGAATGGTTACTGAAAGAAAGATAATATGAGTTTCTAGAAGCCTTTCTTACTTGCTCAGAGTATTTCAGGTACAAAGAGAACTAGTGATTCCAACGAAAAAGGAAAAGTAAGATATTGGCCATGAATACACTGCACACACTGCCCAGAGCCTGATGACCAGCCTCTTCAGTGCCCCCCATCACTGGCAACACCAGTACTTCAAATGGAAGACTGCTGTAAACCATCCATGCCCCTCACAGACTGGAAACCAGCCTTTCTGCTGCTAGCCGTCAACAGAGAAGTTGCTTGATAGAGTTTGGGTAATTGTCCTCTACAAACCTCGTGTTGAAATTGTATCCCCAGTGTTGGAAGTGGGGCCTAGTGGGAGATGTTTGGATTATAGGGGCAAGTATTTCATGACCAGCTTGGGACTATCATCATGGTAATGAGTGAATTTTCACTTTATTCCTTCCCATGAGATCTAGTTGTTAGAAAGCGCCTGGCACCGGCCAGGCGCGGTGGCTCACGCCTGTAATCCCAGCACTTTGGGAGGCCGAGGCAGGTGGATCACGAGGTCAGGAGATCGAGACCATCCTGGTCAACATGGTGAAACCCCGTCTCTACTAAAAATACAAAAAATTAGCTGGGCATGGTGGCGCGTGCCTGTAATCCCAGCTACTCAGGAGGCTGAGGCAGGAGAATTGCTTGAACCCAGGAGGCAGAGGTTGTGGTGAGCCGAGATCACGCCATTGCACTCCAGCCTGGGTAACAAGAGTGAAACTCTGTCTCAAAAAAAAAAAAAAAAAAAAAAATACAGCATCAGTTAATAAACTTGCTAGTATAGTGATATTTAAAGTTTTAATTATATCAAACTAGAAATACATTGTTTAGGGTATAACTGTAGTGAGTGATAATCACAGTGGGTCTTACGTGTCCCACAAAATTCTGAACAATATATCAACACATCCAGACCCTGCTGACATAATTGTTAAGTGTCATTCTGAGAAATATTGTTGAAGCAGTGATTCCTGCAGATTTGCATAACTAATACATACAACTGCAAGAAATGAATTATTTAATGGTATTTCAAGCCTAGAAAATTAATCTGTGATCATATACCCAAGTGCCTATTCTTTCCTTCATCTGTAATCCCACAGTTTGACTGCTAAAATGTATATTTAATTCAAACCAGTAATCATCTGAGATTGGTGGAAGAGGAATTAAGTTATTTGTTTTAGTCCTTATTACAATGCTTATCAGTTGAGGTTAACCTATGCTGAATATAGCAAATTTGTATATATCAATCAATTGCATGCATAGATAGTGTTTTCTCTGGAGAAAAATTCTTATTTAGCAAGCCACATAAAAGAGAAACTCCATTAGAATGAGAGCAGATTTTTCAGAGGAAACCATATAGGCAGGAAGAGAATGGGATGATATATTCAAAGAGCTAAAATAAAAACATGGTAGCTAGGAATACTATACTCATCAAAGCTCTTCTTCAGATATGTAGGGGAAATAAAGTTTCACAGACAAGCTAAATTGGAGGAAATTTATCACCACTAGACAAGTATTACAATAAATTCTTAATTACAATAATTATCATCATGAAAACACAATATAAAATTTATTGGTAGAGCAGGCACAAAAATGAGAAAGAAATCAAACCCTATTACTACCAAAAAAAAAATGAAAAAACAAACAAACAAAAAAACCCCACCAACCTGCAAAGATGAGGAATAAGAAAGAATAAAACAAAAGACAAAAGATATTTAAAAAAACCTCAGAAAGCAATTAACAAAATGACAAAAGCAAATGTTCACATATAAATAACAATATTGAATGCAAATAGATTAAATCTTCTAATTAAAAAATATGGACTAGATGAATGGATTATAAAAACAAATCCAAACCATATGTGGCCTTCCATATACTCACCTTATCTGTAAAGACACACATAGACTAAAAGTGAAGGGATGGAAAAAGTTAGTATATGCCAACAAAAACTAAAAGTTAAAAAAAAAGGAGTTACAATTATATCAGATAAAATAGTATTTAAGTCAAAATGGTAAAATAAATAAGCTCAATTTTATAATGCTAAAGAAATCAACTCAGCAAGAGGATGTAGAGTTTATAAATATATATGCACCTAACACTGGAGCACCCAGATATATACAGCAAACATTATTAGAACTAACAAGGGAGACTCCAACACATTTATAGTTGGAGTGTTCAACACCCTACTTTCAACACTGGATAGACCACTTAGCTAGAAAATAAACAAAGAAACGTAGGATATAAACTGCATTTTAGGGCATAGGGACCCAACATACATTTAGAGGACATTTCATCCATCAGCTCCAGTATATGCTTTTTTGTTATCAATGTATGGAAATTTTCCAGGAAACAAGAAACCATATGTTAGGCCACAAAATAAATCTCAACAAATTTTCAAAAACCAAGATCCTATCAAGTTTATTCTCAGGCTGCAATTGAATAAAATTAGAAATAATGATAAAAGGAATGTTGAAACTACACAGCTACATGAAAATTCAACAACATGCTTCTAAATGACCAATGGATCAAAAAACAAATTAAGAAGGATATTTAAAAAATTACTGAATCAAGTGAAATTAGAAACAAAACATGAAAGCCTATGGGATACAGGTTTTGTATCTTAATATTGCTTTTGTAGGCTTAAGCAGTATTAACACAAAAGTTTAAGTAAGCGCCTACATCAAAAAGGTAGAAAGATTCTCAATAAACAACCTAACAGTATACTTCATGAAACTAAAAAAGAAAGAACAAACCAAACTCCAAATTAGTAGGAGGAAATAAGAAATAAACATGATAGCAGAAATAAATTAAATAGAGACTAAAAATAATACAAAAGATCACCAAAACAGAAAGTTACTTTTTGAAAAGATAAAATGGACATATTATTAGATGAATAAAAAAGACTCAAATAATTAAAATAAAAATTGAAAAAAGAGACATTACAACTGACACCACAGAAATAGAAAAGATCATTAGAAACCATTAGAAACAACCATAAATCACCAAACTGAAAAACCTAGAGAAAATGGATAAATACTTGGACACATAAAATAAACCAAAATTAAAATAAGAAATAATGAAAAGCCTGGACAAACCAAAAAATAATAGTGAGATTGAATCAGTAATTAAAAAGTCTTCCAACAAAAGCTCAAGAGCACATGACTTTATTTTTGAATTCTATCAACATTAAAAAAGAAAAAAACTAAAACCAATTCTTCTCAAACTATTCCAAAAATCTTAAAGAGAAAGAACTCACTCCTAACTCATTCTACATGTCCTGCATTAACCTAATGCTAAATCAGACAAGAAGACAATAAAAAAAGAAAACTGAAAGGCAATGTGTCTGATGAACATATACGGAAAATTCCTCAACAAAATATTGTAAAACTGAATCCAGCAAAATATCATAAAGCTGAATCAAAAAGATATGTCATAATCAAGTAGGATTTATTTCAGGGATGCAAGGAGGAATCAACATATGTCAATCAATAAATGTGATACATCACACTAACTGAAGACAAAAATGAAATGATAACCCTAATAGATGCAGAAAAAGAATGTGATAAAATTCAATATTTCTTCATGATAAAAATGTTTAAGTAGTTAGGTATGGAAAAAAAATACCTCAACACAATAAAGGTCATATATGACAAACTCACACCTAAAATATACTAAATAATTATAAGTGTATTAGTCCATTCTCATGTTGCTATAAAGAAGTATCCAAGACAGGGTAATTTATAAAGAAAAGAGGTTTAATTGGCTTAAAGTTCTGCAGGCTGCATAGGAAGCACAGCAGCTTCTGCTACTGAGAGGGCTTCAGGAAACTTATTACCACGGTGGAAGATGAAGGGGAAGCAGGCATGTCTTACGTGGCTGCAGCATGAGGTAGAGAGGAGGGGAGGTACTACATACTTTTAAACAACAATATCTCACAAGAATTGAGGAAGATAGTGCTAAGTCTTTATAAGCTGTTTCCCCATGATTCAATCGCCTCCTATCAAGCCCCAACTCCAGCACCGGAGATTACATTTCAACATGAGATTTTGGTGGAGACATAGATTTAAACTATCATGAGTGTGAACTGGAACAAGATAAGGATGCCCACTTTCCCCACTCTTTTTCAAACTAGTATTTGGGAAGACTTAGCCAGAGCAATTAGTCAAGCTAAAAAAATAAAGGGTATCCAAATTAGAAAAGGGAAAATAAAATTGTTTCTGTTAGCAAATGAAATTATCTTATATATAGAAAAACCTAATGACTCTACCAAACACAAATAAAAAATGTCTTAAAGCTAATAAACAAATTCAAAGTTTCAGGATCCAAAATTATCATACAACAATTAGCACCATTTTTATAAACCAATGAGAAACTAGTTGAAAAAGAAATCACTAAAATAACCTTATTTAGCATAGCTACAAAAAAAAGAAATAAAGTACTTAGGAATAAATTTAATTAAGGAAGTAAAATATCTCTACAATGAAAACCATAAAACTGATGAAAAGAATTGAAGGACACAAACAAATGAAAAGACATCCTAGGCTCATAGATTAAAAAATGAATACTGTAAAAATAATCATACTGTCCAAAGTGATCTACAGATTCAGTGCTATCTCCATCAAAATACCAATGTCATGTTTCACAAAAATAGAAAAACAATTCTAAAATTCAAGTGGAACCAAAAAGAAGCCCAAATAGCCAAAGAAATCCTGATGAAAAAGAACAAACCTGGAGACATCATACTACCTGAATTAAAAATATACTGTAAACCTACAGTAAGCAAAACATCATGGCATTGGTTTAAAAACAGATACATTAACCAATGGATTTAAATACAGAATCCAGGAGTAAATCCACATATTTACGGCCAACTAATTTGCAATGAAAGCATCAACAATATGCAAAAAGTAAAAAACACTCTCCTAGATAAACTGAGAAAGCTAGATAACCATAAACAGAAGAATGAAACTAGACCTTTATCTCTCACCATAGACAAATAGCAACTCAAAATGTATTAAAGACTTAAATATAAAACGAAAAATTCTAAAACTATTAAAAGAAAACATAAGGAAAATACTTGAGAGCGTTGGTAAGCAACGATTTTATGAGTAAGACTTCAAAAGCACAGGCAGCAAAAAAGAAAATAGACAAATGAGACTGTGCCAAACTAAAAAACTTTTGCACAACAAAGGAAACCATGAGTGGAGTGAAAAGATGACTGTATGGGAGAAAATATTTGCCAACTATTTATCCAACATGTGATATGTATCTAGAATATACAAGGAACTCGAACAATTCAACTACAAAAAAATCCAATTACAAATTGGCTAAGGATCTGCATAAACATTTCTCAAAAGAAGAGATACAGATGATTAACAAATATGAGAAGAAATGCTTGACCTCATTACTCATAGGGAAATGCAGATCAAAACCATGGTCAGTATCATCTCGCTCCAGTTAGAATGGCTACTATCAAAAAGACAAAGATAACTAATACTGGCAAGGATGCAGAGTAACAAGAATTTTTTATACACTGTTGGTTAAAATGGAAATTAGTATAGCCATTACGTAAAACAGTATGGAGGGTTCTCAACAAACTACAAAAACCAGCACTTTGAGAGGTCTAGGTGGGTGGATCATGAGGTCAGGAGATCCAGACCATCCTAGCTAAGATAGTGAAACCCCATCTCTACTAAAAAATACAAAAAATAGCTGGATATGGTGGCTCATGCCTGTAATCCCAGCTACTCAGGAGGCTGAGGCAGGAGAATCATTTGAACCAGGGAGTTGGATGTTGCAGTGAGCCGAGATCGCACCACTGCACTCCAGCCTGGTGACAGACTCAGATCTTTCTCAAAAAAAAAAAAAAAAAAAAAAAAAAGTAAAGAAAAAGGATAGAAAAAGAAAGAAAACTGAAAATACAACTTTCAAATGATTCAGCAATCTCACTACTGGGTAGTTAGCCAAAGAAAAGGAAATCAGTATATTGAAGAGTTACGTGTCTTACCATGTTTACTGCACTACTATTTACTATAGCCTAAATATGGAATCAATCCAAATGTTTATCAGTGGATGAATGGATACAGAAAATATGATGTGTATACAAATGGTATACTCTTCATACATAAACAGGAATAAAATTGTGTCGTTAGTGGTAACATGTATAAGCCCAGAGGCCATGATGCTAAATTATATAATCCAGGCATAGAAATATAAATACTGCATGTATTAGTTAATGTGTGGGATCTAACAAAAGTTGATGTCATAAAAGTAGAGAATAGCATTGTATTTCTTAGAAGATAAGAGAGCTAGTGGAGAAGAGGTTATGGAGAGACCAATTACTGGCTACGAAATTATAGTTAGAGAGGAATAATAAGCTCTAATTCTGGAAAGCACTATGAGGTCGGTATATTTAACAATAATTTAATATATATTTTTAAAAAGCTGGAAGAGGGGATTTTAAATGTTCTTAACATTTAAAAAATAGTAAATGTTTGAGGTAAAAGAGATGTGAAGCAGCCTGATTTGATTACCACTCGAGTATACTTGTGTTGAAATATCACTATATAGCCCATAAATATGTGTCAATTACTGTCAACTAAAAACTGAAAGGTTGGTGAAAAAAAGACAGAAAAGACAACGGGAGACAGAAGAAACATAAGAGGAAATAATGTGATCAGGTTTTCAATAAGTGCCTCAAAAGTCAGATTTGTTGTATAAGGATTATGTGTCCAAAAAACACACAGATCACTGAAGTGTCTTCTGTCTATAATCCAAAGGTGAATGGTATGCTCCCTTCATTCTCTCAATGAAGACATCACCCTACTATAGAAAGTGACTACTTTTGTTAACCACAATCTGAATTTTTTTCTCTAAGAAGCAAACACATTAACTTTGTGGATAGGCTTTTGTTAATTGAAGAGGGCAATGTAAGATTTCACATTGGATATGTAAGATTTTTCTAAGAAGCCTTTATTTTTACTGCCTGATATAAAAAAAAAGAAAGTATTTTACTTCTTGCCCTCCTTCACAATTGTCAACAGAACTAATGAATTTCAACACATCTAGATAATTTGGTTTTAGGGAAGGGAGTAAGACAATTAATTCATATTTTCACATTTTGTTGCTGTCTGTAAAGGATAGCCTTTTAAGACATTTTTTTGCTACTTCATATAAAATCAACTTGAATAAGTCTTTACTTTTTTAAGTTAGTGGTATAGAGCAATTGCAAAAATAATACAGGTAACTCACACACACTCCTCAACCACCTTTCCCCACTGTTAACATCTCATATAACCGTAATCCAATTATCAAAATTAAGAAATTAACCTTAGTTCATACTGCTAGCTAACTTACAGATCTTCCTTAGATTTCATCTGTTTCACCACTAGTATCTGTTTTCTACTCCAAGACCCAATCTAGGAACTCACATTGTATTTAGTGGCCCTGTTTCCTTAAATTTCCTCCAATCTGTTCCTTGGTGTTATGAGTTGAATTGCACGCCTCTACCAGCCCCGAGGTAACCCGTTCATATAATGAAGTCCTGAATTCCAGAACTTCAGAATGTGACCTTATTGGGAGATAGGGTTTTTATAAATGTAATCAAGTTAAAATGAGGTCATTAGAGTGTACTCTAAATCAGTAAGACTGGTGTCCTCATAAAAAGGAAAAATTTGGACACAGATACGTAGAGGGAAAATGACGTGAAGACACAAGGAGATGAGGGTCATCTACAAGCTAGGAAGAGAGAGGCCTGGAGCAGATCCTTCACTCACAGCCCTCAGAAAGAAGCAACCCTGATAGCCTCTTGATTTTGGTCTCCTAGACTCCAGAACTGTGAGACAGTTAAGAAAAAATAGCTTTATATTTATATTCTATCATTAGGCTTACAATTTAAAACATGCAAATGTCTTTCCTGATTAATTACAAAGCTTGGTTTCCTAGATCAATGTTCTACATGAGAAGCAGATTACTTTTAAACATTGTTAATTCACTATTGATCACTGTTAAACTCTGTGGCACCTAGTGGAGAAACTCCTGTAGAATAACTTATGAGTGTTTCTATTATAAACTTTTTTAAAGTCTCTATTTTGCAATTGCTGTGTTTGAGTTGCTTATGTTCAAGATATCCTCCACTTCACCCTGTTATTGACACCTTGATAGAATTTGGATTTTACTGAAACTGTTAATAGTAATTTTAAGTGGCATTATTATGAGTTTTCCATTTTAGGCCTTTTCTTTTTTAATGTGTAGTTGAGAGGTCTATTCTATTCATGGATGAGTTTCTAATCTGCCCCAACTCTGTACCCTCTGCAGTAGAAAATAGCAATGAAGGATTTTTTCCCACATGAAGATGACTTTGTTGGTATTACCCCAAACATAGAATGTCATTGTTATGTAGCTAACTTGGTCTATTTTCAACCATAGGCAATGATTATCTGAGAATACTTCATTTGTGTCTCTGACATAAAAACGTGGCCTAAGAAAATGAATCTTCTTCCCAAAATAAATATTGATAAATGCAATAACGCTTAAAAAATTATTCCCACTAAAACATCCCTGTGTATTTAACTCATTATTATTCTTTAAAAGATACAGTGGACATATAAAAATTCCAAGTAAATTAATATTAAATTATAAACCTTAAAAACATATTGGATTTTATTAGGTAAATAAAAATTTTTTAAATTAATATAAAATGAAAGGAATTTAAGGTACTCTAAAAATGTGATGAACCACTGAAACATTTTAGAAAATGCTCTGGCTTCTTTCACTCTAATATTTTTATCACAAAAACTAACACATACATTAGCATCTACTTTAACAATTGTTATCATTAATGTAATAATTAATTACTGATTCCACCAAATTAAAACCTGAGGATAATTCTCTTGAAAATGTACTTTATTCTCCATATTTGGTCACTTTTCAGGTTTATTGATTTTTTGCCTTTAATTTTTTACAATTTAACATTCATGGACAGAAACTGATAAACTATTTCCTCTTCTGTGAAAGTATTTGCTAATCTTCTTCAACATTCTCAAAGCATCTTTGCATATACCTCAAATGCAGATTTTACTCATGTTGTGTGAAAAGTGTTTACGATTCTACCTCACTAAATTCTTCTTTCTTGAATTGTACAAACCGCATGTTGTTTGTAAACCTATTCTAATTCCTATGAACATTTTGTCCTTCAAGGAAATCGTTGTCAAAACATGTTAAAATAACAATTTAGTTCAGAATAGAAACAAAAGAAAAATAACTTCCGTATCAATAAAGTGGGAAACTGTGTTTATTTCCACATAAATTTAATTTTTAAAAATCTTTTGGCTTTTGAGTCTTTTATTTATTTATTCCAAGTGTAGAGACTTACCAAATCCAAGTGGATTTAGAAGTAAATTATTTCACTGGGGATGTGTAAGCTATGAGTGACTATATGCTGTTAGCAGTTTGGATTGAACACAAAAGAGATAAATATGGTAATAACTTGATTAGGAAGTAACCAGAAGAGAAAGTAGAACTTTGTGTTGTATTTTTGTATGTTTTTTATTATTCTGTAAAAAAAAAACTCTTGCCACTCAAAAAAAAAGTCACAAAATCTAGTTCAATTGTAGATTCTTACTGAAATTCTAGAGTGAGCAATGGGCCTTTTCTTATGATTTCTTCCCTCAAGTCAGTTTCCTGTGTATTATAAAACCTTAATAAGTTTCATGTCTCTCTCAAGTACTACTGCTTTCACCACTGCTATCAAAAAAAAAAAAAAAAAAAATTACATGGTATAAAAATTCTTATGGATCTGTAGTATTAAGAAACCAATAAACATTTTTACAATGAGAAATTCATCCTTTGTAGGATTTTCAGAATCTTATTAGCTAGACATATCAACTCTGGTAAATAATTAATCCAGTATATGGTAAACCATATAACTAAACTCCCAAAATGCAAGGTACCTATAATTTAGGAAATACATGTCTCTATGTTTAAGGCATCTTCATTTACAAACTTTTCAAATTTGTCCTAGTTTTCACTTAAACAGTTCTCAAACATTAAATGTATCTCCAAACCAAATAGGTAAACCAGGAGGGGAACTTACCTTACAGTTCCAGAAATCTGAGCTGATCCTAGACTTATTTATAAGTCATAAAACTACAGATGTTCTAGAAGAAAATCTCAAAGAAAATTTTTAACTATTGAGTTAGGCAAATGTTTTTTAGGACACAGAGTCACAAACTATAGAAGAAAAATAATGATAAATAAATCAAAATTAATAAATATTGTTCCTCAAAAACTAGTTAAGCAAATGAAAAGCAAGCCACAGACTGGGATAAAGTATTTTCAAAACACCTAATGGTTAAAAAGCTTACATTTAGAACATATTATGTACTCTCCCAGCTCAGTAAGGAAACAAATGATTCAATATTAAAGGAATAAAAGAGCTGAACAAATACTTCACTAAAGTAGACAAATGGTTGTCTAATAAGCCCTTGGAAGCACGCTTACTATCATTAGCTATGAAATCCAAATTAAGTCAAAATACAAATTACATGCAAATTAAAACCACAATTAAATGTCACTATGTACCCATTAAAGTGCTCTAAATTAAAAAGCATGGCTATAGCAAGCAATGCAAATTCTCATATATCATTGGGATTTTAAAAGATGATACAGCCAACTGAGATAACAGTTGAACAGTGTATTACACAACCACCATATGACTCAGAGATTCCTATTTTTGATATATATACCCAAGATTAATTAAAACATATGTCCACACAAATACCTTTAATCAAATTTTTATATCATTCCATTCATAATCACTCCAAAATAAAAACAGTTTTATCTCTAACATCAATTCATGAATGGATGAAAAATGTGGTATATCCCACCTTAAACTTCCTATGTAACCAAAAGAGAGTCTGCATAGCCAAGATAATCCTAAGCAAAAAGAACAAAGCTGGAGGCATCACGCTACCTGATTTCAAACTATACTACAAGGCTACAGTAATCAAAACAGCATGGAACTGGTACCAAAACAGAGATATAGACCCATGAAACAGGACAGAGGCTTCAGAGGCAATGCCACACATCTACAACCATCTGATCTTTAACAAACCTGACAAAAACAAGCAATGGGGAAAAAATTCCCTGTTTAATAAATGGTGTTGGGAAAAGTGGCTAGCCATGTGCAGAAAGCAGAAAAGGGACCCCTTCCTGATACCTTATACTAAAATTAACTCCAGATGGATTGAAGACTTAAACATAAGGCGTAACACCATAAAAACCCTAGAAGAAAATCTAGGCAAAACCATTCAGGACATAGGTATAGGTAAGGACTTTACAAACAAAATACCGAAAGCATTGGCAACAAAAGCCAAAATAGGTAAATGGGATCTAATTAAACTCCAGAGCTTCTGTACAGTGAAAGAAACAATCATTAGAGTGAACTAGCAAACAACAGAATGGGAAAAAATTTTTGCAATCTACCTATCTGACAAAGGGCTAATATCCAGACTCTACAAAGAACTAAAACAGATTTATAAGAAAAAAACAAACAAACCCATTCAAAAGTGGGCTAAGGACATGAACAGACACTTTTCAAAAGAAGATATATATGATGCCAGCAAACATATGAAAAAATGTTCATCATCACTGGTCATTAGAGAAATGCAAATCAAAACCACATTGAGATACCATCTCATGCCAGTTAGAATGGCGATAATTAAATATCTGGAGACAACAGATGCTGGAGAGGATGTGGAGAAATAGGAACACTTTTACACTGTTGGTGGGAGTGTAAATTAGTTCAACCATTGTGGAAGACAGTGTGGTGATTCCTCAAGGACCTAGAAATAGAAATTCCACTTGACCCAGCAATCCCATTAACAGCTATATACCCAAAGGATTATAAATCGTTCTGTTATAAAGACACATGCACACATATGTTCATTGCGGCACTCTTTACAATAGCAAAGACCTGGAACCAACTCAAATGTCCATCAATGATAGACTGGACAAGGAAAATGTGGCACATATACACCATGGAATACTATGCAGCCATAAAAAGTGATGAGTTTGTGTCCTTTATAGGGACATGGATGAATCTGGAAACCATCATTCTCAGCAAACTGACACAAGAACACAAAACCAAACACTGAATGTTCTCACTCATAGGCAGGTGTTGAGCAATGAGAACACATGGACACAGGGAGAGTAGCATCACACACTGAGGTCTGTTGGGGGTGAATAGGGGAGGCACAGAGTGGGGTAGGGAGATTGGGAAGGGATAACATGAGGAGATATGCCAGATATAGGTGACTGGGGGATGGAGGTGGCAAACCACAGTGCCATGTATGTACCTATGCAACAATCCTGCATATTCTGCATGTGTACCCCAAAACCTAAAATGCAATAAAATATGTATATTTAAAAGAATGTGGTATATCAATCAGTAGCATATCATTCATCAAAAAAGTAGGAAAATTACTAATACACAAATGGCATAGATGAAACTCAAAATCACTTTGTTTTTTAAAGAAAAAAGATGACAAATAATATATACTTTATAATTGCTATAGTTTATACGGAATTCAAGAAAAGTCATAACTATGCTAACAAAAAGTGGATTAGTAGTTTCTAGGTAGATGGAATTCATACATTTAGTGATCTTGGCTACACGGTAATGGTTATCTAAAAATAAATTTGTGAATAGCATTTGAATTATAATCCTAGAAAATTATATTTACTTTTATGTAACTAAAGCTCAATAAAATGATCTAGAAATATTTTAACAATATATAGAAAAAGAATTGGTGAGCAGGAATACAGACATAGATGAATCAAATTAATCATTTGTGTACAATTATAGTTGTGTATTTTATTTATCATGCCTAACATGAAATAAAAAGAGAACCAAATTACATGACAAAATAGCTCACAGGGTAATAAAAATGTTATAATTTTATTTTTTATATATTATTTAGGTGATGGACTAATATGTTCCTTATTGGTTTTGATAAGTAAAATATTCATAATAAAATTTCTAAGGCAAATACTAAGTAATAAAAAATAAATTCATATCATAATTACTACCACTTAAAATGGGTACAAAAGTAGAAAAATATAGAAAAAGCAGAAGCAGAAAATGGTATTTTAAAAGAATCTTCAAAGTTCCATTAACAGGGTGAGTTTAAATAGACTCTGTCACATGAACAAAAATAATTATCAGATTGCATATTAAAATCTAATTATATGCTATTTATAGAGAAACACACTAAAATAGTGAGATTATAGAAAGTTTGAATATAAAGGCATGGAAAAATGTAAGAACACAAAGCAAAACAAAAAAGTTCAGGGCTGTTACTGTAAGAGAAAGTATTCAATTAACAAATTAAGAAAATGATAAAATAGTCCAAAAATATGAATCTACAATAAATACAACAGTAGAGAAAAATAACAAATTTGTCATTATGGTATGCTATTGCATCACATGTCTTCCAATTTTGATGTTGCTATGGTTTGAATTTTTCCCTCAAATTTCTTGTGTTGAAACCTAATCCCCACACAACTTTAAAAGGCATCTGAGTTATGAGGCTTCCATCCTAATGAACTCATTCATGTTGTGTTTGTGGGAATGAGATAAAATCATGGGTTTGGTCCCTTCCCACTAGTTCTCTAATTCTTACCTTTTTCTGCCTTTCTTCCTTTCGCAATGAAATGAAGAAGCAAGAAGTTGCTCCCCAGATACTTGGACCTCTCAGCCGTGGAGTTCTCAGCCTACAGAACTTTAAGAAATGAATGTGTTTTCTGCCTGGCTAAATCAATCCCCTAAACCTCATGCAAATCAGATACTGCCTCTTTCAGACTCCTCACGTAACAGGCTGATTTCTGCAGTACTTAGGGTTTTCTCTTTTTTTGAATCTCCCCTCCCGCTGTCTCTGTATGGGGGAGTTGACTTTTTTTTCTACCTTCCTTCTTTCTTGCCTATTAAGCTTTTTGCTCCTTAAAACCAAAAACAAACAAATAAGAAAAGAAATAAACGTCTTTTGTTTTTAAATTACCTAGTTTATCGGATTATGTTATTGTAACACAAAATTGACTAAGAAAGATGTTTTACTGACAAAATTCATTAACAATGTAAAGTTTTGAATGACACATTAATGACTTTCATTTATTGAGATCACGTAGAGCTCTAAGCCCAATAATGCGTGAATTGTTTGAGCATATACAGAACTTCTGCAAATAATTGACCACATTCTAAAATAAAAATCAATTTTCAATAACTATTAAATATTAATGATATAAAATTCATCCTGTAATGATAATACAAGTAGATTTAAAGTCAATAAAATAGTAAACAAAATTATATGAATTGAATGTTTCAAAGCACATTGCTAAAAATCTCATAGTTCAAAGAAATATTAGTGGTAATAATTTATAAAGCAATTAGAATTTTGTCTATATACATATCAATAAGTGTAATAGAGAATGACAAGGGTATTAAAAGATAACTATTTTAATAAATGCTTATCATAAAATAATGTGAATGTTAATAATTATTTAAACTTAATATCTAAGTAAAACAACAAGAAAAATGATTATATTGCAAAAGAAATTAATAATACCAAAACAAAAATATAATAGAAGATGTTGGCAAAGCCACAAGTTGATTATTTGATATGACTAATTAAATTACAATATGTTTTATTGAAGATACTTGAGAAACAAAAATGAGAAGGTAAAAATAAAGTTAATTTAAAAGACAGAACACTGGTATAGGTCTAACAAACGTTTAAAAATATAATACTATGAAAATTGGTATGGCAATTCATTTACAACTTAGAATAAATGGACAACTTTCTAGGAAAAATTCTTTAAACGCTTGATTATATGATTTAAATAAATTAAATCGTTTTAAAACATATTTCTTGAAACACTAACTGAGTTGATATTTCCCATGAATGTTGTCAAAATATCAGGAAACATAATTCTTCCTTCAAATAAATTAATTTATTTGTCACAGAATATCAAGAAAAGAAAATATATGTAACTTTTTTTTATTAGCTGTGTAAAACTTTGCTAACAAAATTGGACAAGTACAGGCAAAGAAATATTTTCTGTATGATTTCTTTTATAGATATTGATTGAAAAAATCTTAAACGCAATGTTAACAAACACAATCTAGGCAAGTTCAAAAATCCAATATATTATGAAATTTTGGGACTAACCTAAAAAACTGGGATAATTTAACAAAATATGGTATTTTAACATAGTCACAGATTAAAGCAGAAAATCATATGAGCATCTTAGTAAATGTTAGAAAAACATTTTAAATATTATCATTTATTCTTAAAATTAACACAGTAAAAACAATTATGCATATCTACTTAAAATTTTTGGCAACTATTATTCTCAATAGTGAAATTATAAAAAGATTCACTCCAAATAAGGAATAAAATATAAATATGCACTTTCCATGCTTTTTGGTCCCAGCTACAATTCTGAATAAAGAAAATGAAATAATGATTACAAGCATGAGAAAAGATAATCAACGTGTGAAAATTGTGGAAGGTACGATTATCTGCATTGAGAATCTAAAGTATTATACAGACATAGCATTAGAAAAAAATAGATTAATTCAGCAATGTCTGCTTAGAGATCAATACATGAGGATCAATTTTATACACTAACAGGAAGCACGTAGAAAATATAATTTTATTGTATTAAATAAGACCTCAATAAATAATAGCTATACTACATCACAGGAAATATTATTTCTTTCCTAACTGATATTTAGTCACAGTACTATTACCGTTGAAGTCTTACTAAGGTTTTGGTAAATTTTGACAAGCTCTGTAATATTTACATGCAAGTAAGATAGAGTAGGGAAATTTTTCTACGAGATATCAAAATTGATGTTAAAGCTATGATAATTGAGATTGCGACGTGTATGCCAGACTGCAGCAATCAAATAAAACAACAGAAAAAGAAAAACAAATATCAGAAACACACATATTTAGTGAAGTGTGAACTGAGTGAAGTGAAAATTTGAATGTTTTAGACTTGATCTTGCATAGCGTTATGAAAATGATGTTGGAACAGTTTCCTTTTTTTAGAGGTCTACTGAAATTAGAGCTTTAGTTTTCATTCTGTATAAGAAAATAATTCTGGATGGATTAATCCCTCTATTGGGAAATGCAACACATATAGTCATTTTTTGAAAAGCTGTTGTGTGTTTTTTTCTGTAATAATCAGTCAGGTCAAGCCACTCAAGGTGACATAGGAGAGCCACAAGAAAATAAGTTTTATTATACTCCCAGGTCCTGAAAACAGGAGGCACAGCATGTCACTCAGGGTCACACTGGAAAGTACAAGATATTAGCTGGAAGACAGAAGTTAAGGGTCAGAGAAAAGTCTAATCCACAGCATTTGTTGGAGTTTCTGAGGGAAAGGCAAGGGTGAGTGGTTTAGGATTGGCTACTTTGAATAATTTCAGCAGTACCTGGAGCATAGGGCTATCCCTAGTTTCCTGGTACCTGGCTCCAGGTGATTAAGGCAGAGAAACATTTCATCCTGCGGTATAGGGGTCAGATAGAGGAAGTATGGCTCTGGATTGGTTAGTCTACATATTAAAGGCATTCTCCCAGCTGAGCCATTTGCTATCTCTAAGAATTGGCTAGCTTCAAAGGTTCATGAAGGTATCAAAACATCATAATACACAGAAAATAAAAAAATGTAAGCAGTACAGTATGAAAAGCAATCTTTCTGACTTAGAAATAGGATTATTACTAAATGTATTAACTATAAAATATAACATTAATTACATTTGATGGTTAATATTAACAACTTCATTTTTCAAAAAACTCTTTAAAGGCTACAAAACAGTAAGTCAACTGGAGAAACATTTTGCTACAGGCCTTGAGCACCCTGCATGTTCTCGCTGAGTACTTCAGACTGAAAGCTGTCTTAATACTTTGCAATTTCTAAAGCTGGTCACATAGGCAACTGCATAGGTCAGAGACCAGTGCTACTATGATGACTATTGTGTGGGCACTTGTTTCCCTAGGTGATGTGTGGGAGTCGGGGAACCAGCAAGTTTGCTGCTGTCTACAATGATGACTCTTTGGCCAGTATGTACTGGGCCCTTAGCCCTGGGTACCTCAGCTGTGAATCAAACCCACTCTGCAAGTGATATGTACCTTGACCCATCTCTTCCCTCTTGTGGAATTTGAGGGCAAGGGGAACTGAGGCAAATATGCCGATATTCATGCTGTTTGCTGTGCTGTGAGTAATAAAGTCTCACTACTCTTAGTCAGGAGTCTTTTTTCTTCTTCAACATCTAACACACTGTGGCAAGCTAACATGTGACCTTGAAATTTGAGTAAAATCTCCGACCTGTCACAGTTGTTGTAAGATATAAAATAAAAGAAGATATTAGTTATATCTAAAATCAACAAACACTTGGGATCCAATACATATAAAGAATTCCTGTGAATCAAATGAAAGAAAAACAACAAAATAGAGGCCGGGCGCGGTGGCTCAAGCCTGTAATCCCGGCACTTTGGGAGGCCGAGGCGGGTGGATCACGAGGTCAAGAGATCGAGACCATCCTGGTCAACATGGTGAAACCCCGTCTCTACTAAAAATACAAAAAATTAGCTGGGCATGGTGGCGCGTGCCTGTAATCCCAGCTACTCGGGAGGCTGAGGCAGGAGATTTGCCTGAACCCAGGAGGCGGACGTTGTGGTGAGCCGAGATCGCGCCATTTGCACTCCAGCCTGGGTAACAACAGCAAAACTCCGTCTCAAAAAAAAAAAATCCAAAAACAAAAACAAACAAAAAAAATAGAAACAAAAGAAAGGACTTGTATTTTAAAGAGCAAAAGAAAGGATTTGTTGTTTAAAATAAGAATGAAAGGTTGAATAAACACATGAAAATATGTTCTTAACTTTAATGTAATCAATGAAATGATAAAAGAGATCACTGTAAGATAGAATTTTATGCTCACTAGTTTGGCTACAAATAATATGTGTATTATTCCAGTTTGGGAGAGAATTTTAAATAAGATCTTGCATAATTTATTGTTGTGATTGTATAACATACAATAGACTCTAATCCTGCAATACTGTTTTATTTTCTTAGAAGCATGCAGTAGGGGACATGAGATAAATTATTAAAATGCCATTCATAAGGGGGTACACTGAATATCACTCAATATCCATCGACAGAAGAAAGTATGGATACTGAACTGAAACAAGTTTTACAGCTATGATATTGAACAAACTACAGCCACATTCAGCAATATGAATGAATTTTAGAAAAATAAATTTTATAGACTAGTATGTTTCTATAAAGTCCAAAGCCAGCAAAATTTTAAAAATAAATACATATGATCAATTATTAAGTTCATGATGTAGTTCCAAAATTCAATATAGTTGTTTGTCAATAGTGCAGAAAGGTAACATTTGCAGCTGTACACATATATACAACCTTACTGATAACTTTTCATTTAGGTATGGTAATGTGGTCATGGTTATTTGTTTGTGTTATGTTTCATAACATATAAATATACATTCTTCTTATTAATCAAATATTGCATAATGAAATTTTAAACTGCATATGATAAAATGTAAGTATTTGTACTATAAATTGAGGGAAAACAGCAAATTCATCATTTCGATATTAAAAGCAGTTTCTGAAAAGTCTAAGTTGGATAACTATACAAATAATCTAATTTAACTCTTGAATTTTCTAACGATATATTTAATTTTCAAATTCCATGATACTTTCTTGCTCAGTCCTGGTAATTCCACAGTTTTTGTTTAATCATATAAAATACAGAAAATTTTCTCTTGTTCCAAAAATTATTTAGTTCCTATTTTGAGCACTGAACTCTAATCATTTAACTATTTTAAATAGATTTCAGATATGGTCTGAAGTCCAGGCTGAAACTGTGTTTTAGTATGAAAGGAGGTACTAGATTTACTGTCTCTACAAGTTTTTCTTATAAATAAAATATTTACCAATTTTAGATTCATGTTTTCTTAGACAAAATATAGAAACAATAGTGTATATATCTATAATAAAAATTGTAAATGCAGGTTATAAAAATCTGTCACTTTTTTATATTATCTTCCTGAAAATCGTATGATTTATTTCCCTGCGAATCATCCATATTTATTGTCTTTATGCCGTGTCCAGTGTTACGGACCAGAATAGGTTCAGGGAAAAGCATTCATTAAACTCATCCTGAGTTCACAGAAATAAAGGTTATTAGTAATTTCACCCACTGACTTAGACATAAGTTTCTTTCACAGAATGAATATATATGAAGTCATGTCACTTAATGATAGGATGGGGATATGATCTGAAAAATGCTTTCTTAGGTGATTTTTATCGTATGAAAATCATAGAGATATCTACAATGATGACTCTTTACTAAATGTGTACTGGGCCCTTAGCCCTGGGTACTTCAGCTGTGAATCATACCCACTCTGCAAGTGGTATGTACCTTGACCCATCTCTTCCCTCTTGTGAATCTGAGGGCAAGGGGAACTGAGACAAATATGCTGATATGCTGATGGCATAGCCCACTATACACCTAAGGCATATGTTACAGCCAGTTGCTCCTAGACTGCAGCTCTCTATATCATGTTACTGCACTGAATACAGTCGGTAATTGTAACACTATGGTAAGCATTCATGTATCTAAACGTATATAAACATTTAAAAAGTACAAGCCTGATGTGTTGGCTCTGGCCTGTATTCCCAGTGTTTGGGAGGCCAAAGTGGGAGGATCTCTTGAAGCAAGGAGTTTGAGAACAGCTTGGGCAACATTGTGAGACTCCTCTATCTCTACAAAAAAAAAAAAAAAGTGAGAGAGAGAGAAGAAAGAAAAAAATAATTAATAGGGTATGGTGGTGTATGCCTGTAGTCGCAGCTTTTGGGGAGGCTAAGGCAGGAGAATCACCTTAGCCCGTATGTTTGAAGCTGCAGTTAGCTGTAATAATGCCCCTGCATTCTAGCCTGGGTGACAGAGATCACATTTCTTAGAATAAATAAATAGGTATAGTTAAAAAACATTTTTTTTTTTTAACTCTACCAGTGGTCCCAGTGGCATGGGACCAGTGTCATATATGGGGTCCATCATAGACTGAAATGTGATTATGTAGCACATGACTATATATTTTCTTCCCTAATTCTACCTTCTATGTCTTATGATTCACAGGAAAAAAATAAGAGCCATAAGTTAGCACTGTTCTGAAAACACTGGTTTTGCTTTCAATATGTTTCAACAAATCAACTCTAATAAGCTCTAAGTCAAGCATGGCAAGTCATTAATTCTCATTAATTTTCCCTCAGATGAAGATAAAATACAAATGGCCTAACTTCAGGAATTTGGCCTAACCATAAGATAATAACATAAGCATTAAAAATCCATATTTTATGTTGCTAAGAAAAAATACCTTTGTCACAAACTTTGTATATGAAAAATCTTCCCAGAGAAGAGTTTTGTGAGGATTTTCCTAATTATCAGTTTGTTTTTATTTCAAATAATCTGTTTATTATTTTGTGTCATGTATGGTGAGCATATGAACTGGAAAACTCATATTTTTTCTTTGTTTTTTAAAAGTAAGTCTTTATTAACCTGCTATGGGAAACACATTACTTTCTACATTTCTGGGTTTTTTTGTTTGTTTGTTTGTTTGTTGTTTTGAGACAATATCTCACTCTCTTGCCCAGTCTGGAGTGCAGTGGTATGATCGAGGCTCACTGCAACCTCAACTTCCTAGGCTAAAGCAAGCCTCCAGCCTCAGCCTCCCAAGTAGCTGGGACTACAGGCGTACAGTGTCACACATGGCTACTTTTTAATTTGTTTGTAGAGAAGGGATTTTGCCATGTTACTCAGGCTGGTCTCGAACTCCTGAGCTCAAAGCAATCTATCTGCCTCCTCCTCCCAAAGTGCTGGGATTACTGGTGTGAGCCACCATGCCAGGCCTTTGATGTTTCTTTATTTCTCTACTTACCTTCCATATTTCTTTGCTTGTCAAGTGGTACTTGGTATGTAGCTCTTTTAGAGATTAATTGCAGGAGTGGATAAGTGTTCTTTGCAAAACAAAAAACCCAGCTATTTATGAGTTTGATGGTCACTTTTTGGTGTCAAGTTGACTGGATTAAGGACTACCTAGATAGCTGGTAAAGCATGAGTCTTGGGTGTCTTTAGGAGGGTGAGGGTGTTTCCAGAGGAGACTGGTGTGTGAGTTAAAGGACTAATTGGGGAGATTCGCCCTCAATGTGAGGGGGCTTCATCCAGTTGCCTGGGGACCAGATAGAACAGAAAGGCAGAGGAAAGGCAAATGGCTGTTCTGTGTCCAGAAGCCAGGACACTCTCCTCCTGCCTTTGGACATCAGTACTCAGGGTCTCTGGCCCTTGAACTCTGGATTTGCACCAGGGGCCCTCTGGGTTGTCAAGCCTTTAGGCTGTGACCGAGAGTTATGCCATCAGCTTGCAGACTTGGACTGAACCACATTACTTGCTTTCTTAGGTCTCAGCTTGCAGATGGCCTATTGTGAGACTTCCCAGTCTCTATAATTGTGCAAGCCAACTCCCCTAATAAGCTCCTTCTTATCTATCATCTATCTATCTATCTATCTATCTATCTATCTATCTATCTATCTATCAATCAATCATCTATCTATCATATCTTCTTGGTTCTGTCTTTCTGAAGATCCTGGGCTAAAAAATGAGTCAGAAACTTCTCTTAGAGACAAATGGCTCTATAAGGTAGATCTAGGATGGTAATTTTTAAATGATTGTGCAAATCCCTCAAGTGGTGTTATGAAAGAAATATCCTCCGTATTTTCAATTTATTCTCCTTCCCTCCGAGGATCCACATTGACCTAAATGTATTTGCAACAGGGGGAATAAAGAAGTGTGCCTGTGGGAATTCAGGCTGGGAAACACTTCCTGTTGGACTTCCCTGGGATAACGTTTGCATTTCTGGTGAACCTTATGCTAGATTATTGCTCATCTGTGTAAATGCAAATGTTTTTCAGTTCCACTGAAAAATTATATAAATTGCCTCCCAATCTTCGAGATGGTTAAAATAGTTACAAAAATTTAGATTTACCTTATAATAGTAAACTACTTTTTTTACTATATAGAATTAAATATATATGTATATATATTTATTTGCAAAAAAAATACAGATTGCAGAAAAATATATACAGATGATTTATTTTAGCATTCCATCTATAATAGAACATAATAACTTTCAATGGCTTTAGCTTTTTAGTTTTGATTGTATAAAAGAGGAAAACTAAAATATGACCTTCATCTTTAGCGTTAACTACAGATTCCGTAACCACTGTTACAAAGGCAGTTTCATAAAACTGCCTAGTCTACAAATAAATTCATGAGGGCATTTTTAAACGGCCTTAAACACTTTGAATAAAAGTACGATCATGGAAGGTTGTTTACAGAAAAACTCTGAAACTGTTTTCCCTCTGCCCTCACACCACAACAATCATCAACACAGGAGACTTTTACGAGGAAACGTGTGGGGGTTTCCCCCACCACCAAGCAGTGGACACCAGCTGGGTGTCTTCCAATTCAATTCTGACACTCTCAACCTGGAAATATTGTCAGATCCCACTGGGTGAGAGCTCAGTTTCCAAGACTACCTCCACACAGACAGCATCACAAGTCTGGGCCCCTGAATCTTCTGACTGACTGGCTTCAAGTTGGGATTTCTACAATACCGTCCTTGGGTTTAATTTGATGGAGCAGCTCACATTAATAAGGAAAACACTTAGGCTTACTGGTTTATTATAAAGGATATTAGAGAGGATACAGATGAAGAGACGTAGGACGTGGTATGGGAAAAGGGGTGCTTAGCTTTCATTGGCCTCCTAGGCACCACCATCCAGGAGTCTACACATTTACCTGAAGCTCCCCAAACCCTGTCCTCTAGGGTTTTTATGAAAGCTCCACTACATAGGCATGACTAACAACCGTATAAAAATGTGATTAGACCAAAAAAAACCAGGATCTAAATTTAGCAAGTCCTGTCTGTTTCGACTTTTCGTGGCCTGTGTAGCATCTTTCTCTAGGGTATGGGGCAGAACTCTCCCTAGAATGAAGTGTTTTTGACCCACAACCAGATTATAGTCCTGAGGTGAAAGAGAACAGGAGGTCAGAAACAGAGATTCTATTTCCTGTGGCCTAAAGTGCCTCAACATTATAACAAAAACTGTGGGAGCTTGAAGCCAGAAAGGGTGAAAAACTATAAATAAATAAATATATATATATAAAATGACACCACAAGGGGAGGGGGAGAGAGAGAGAGAGAGAGAGAGAGAGAGAGAGAGAGAGAGAAATTTTAACAAAGTAGCTAAACTTTCTTAGAATCACAAGAGGAAAAAATAGCAAAATTTTCTTTATAATAAAAATGACAATACTATATTAGAGTCTGAGCATAACATCTAAATTAGACAGATAAGCACTATAAAATATGTATACAAAGGAAAAATGAACCACACAGAGCCATAGATTTGCTTCAAAATATGTTTAGTGTAAAGGATATAGATTTATTTTTCAGATTTTGGAGGTAAATTCCTGACATCTGTGATTTAAAAAAAAAAATGATGCTATGTTGTAGCCTGTGACTATGGTACCCACTGCCAAGTGAGGATCCTTGTCTAAACAGTCAAAAAAAAAAAAAAAATGGACTGGCCGAAGCAATCAGGCCCACTCCTGAGAAATGTTCCCTCAACACTCCTTCAGCAATCTTTTGTGATGATACAGCAGTAAAAGCCCACATGGAGTTGAGAGAATGAAATTACGCTTGTGTTTGAAACACCAAACGATCACGAACAAAACATATAAAACAACAAATTTCAAAACACTAGACATCAATGAAGAATGGTAATTCCTGAGAGATGGCACAGACACATAAAAATGGTGAGCCGACAGTTGCAGCAGTGCATTGCGTTGAGAAGTTTCAGCCCATAGTACAGAGAAAGAAAACCAAGGGGGAAACTAGAAATCTCTCATCTTATGTTGAGATGATGGAACTGAGAGTTCAGGGCAATCAAGGCACTTAATCTCATAAGACAGGGTACCAAAGAAAAGATAACTGCACAGAGAGAGGATCCCAGAGAACTGCAGATAGTCATCCCTGAGTATTTAACGGAGTACTGATCAGCTTACATGTGAGGGTCAACTACCCTAGGATAAAAGATATCACCCAAAACGATTACAGAAAACAGTGTTTGACACTCACACAGGGCCAAGAATATACCTGTTCTATCCCGGCCACATTGGATTGCAAAACCTCATCAATAAATAGGACTCTGAGTAGAATATTTAGGAAAATTCTTCTTCAGTACTGAGTAATAATTAACCCCATACTGAGCATTGCTTCAGATCCCCTTAATAAGGCATAAAAACAATCCCTGAAAAAATTAAACTGTTTAGAAACAGCATCTCAAAACAAAGCTCAAGAAAATTTATGGGAATACAAAGTATCTAGCACCACCAAGTTAAATTCACAAGGTCTGGCACTGAATCAGCGATTACCAGGCATCTGATGAGAAAAGTAAAAGCCACACATAAGAAGGAGAATAATAAATCAATCGAAACTGATGCAGCACTGACACAGATATTAGAATTAGCAGAGAAGGACATTAAATCATTTATTTTAGCTATACTCCATAGGTTGAAAAAGTTAGAGACAAAGAAGATATAAGAGAATTAAATTGAAATTGTAGAGACTACACTGTCGAGATAAAATATAGACTGGATGAGTTTGACCGCAGATTAGATTTTGTGAAAGAAAATATAAATGAAATGTAAGGCCTAGCAATAGAAACTATCAAAAATGAAACACAGAGGGGGAAAAGAAGAATCTACAACAAGGAAAAGATTTCAGGCTCTGGAACAACTTCAAACAGCCTTATTTATGAGTAATTGTGACCCCAACAAAGAGGAGAAAAGATGAATTTAAAAAGTCTTTCAAGAAATAATGGCTGAACATTTCCAAACTTGATAGAAACTATAAAGCAATAGATCTAAAAGATACTCAGTTTCTTCATCCAGTGTTTTCTGCTGCTTATTACAGAACGCCTGAAACTGAGTAATTTATAAAGAAAAAGGAATTGATTTCTTACAATTCTGGAGGCATCCGGTGAAGGCCTTCTCGTTGGTGGGGTCTCTACAGAGTCTAGAGGTGATGCGGAACATCCCGTGACAAGAGGGCTGAGCGTGCTAATGTACTTGCTTTCTTCTCTCCTCCTCTTGTTAAAAAGCCACAGGTTCCACTCCCATGATAACCAATCTATCCATTAAATATGAATGGGTTAATCCACATACCGTCAGAGCTCTCATGATCCAACCACCTCTTAAAGGCCCTAGCTCAGCTTTTTTCTTTTTTGGAAACAAGATCTTGCTCTGTCACCCAGGCAGAAGTGCACTGCAGCTTGAAACTCCTGAGCTCAAGTGAGTCTCCTACCTCAGCCTCCTCAGTTTTAAAGGATACAGTTTTTAATACTGATACACATGGGGGATTAAGTTTCCAACACATAGAATTTCGGAAACACAATCAAATCATAACATTTAGTGAAACTCAAAGAGATACAAAGAAACTGAACTAAGACACATCATGATAAAATTACTTAATATAATTAATAAAAATAAATTACTAAAAGCAGCCATAAGAAAACATATTACATTTAGAGGAATTAAAAATGAAAATGACAGCAGATTTCTTGCTGAAAATTGTGCAAGCAAGGAGTTGGTAGAGCAATACCTTTAGAGAAAACTTTTTTAAAGTATGAACCTAGAATTTTATAATTGGAAGACACATCTTTCAAAAATGAAGGTGTAATAAAGACATTTTCAGATGTACACAAATTGAAAGAATTCATCACCAGCAGTCTCACACTAGAAGAAATGTTAAAGGAAGTCTTTCCGATAGAAGGAAAATGTTACCAGATAAATATCTGATCTATCCAAAGAAATGAAGATCACTAGAAATGTTACAATATGGGTATATGTAAAGACGGTTTTACCTTATTATGTAAGTCTCTATAAAAGAAAAAGAGACTGTTTATCTGGATGTTTCCACAAAATAATAGTATATTCTTATTCAATAATAATGTACACAGCATATATAATTACATATATAATAACACATATATAATTAAATGTATGAATATGCATATGTTACACATGTAATTATAATAAGGTATTACATGGCATACAACAGATATAAAGTTAAAACGCATGTGAGGGCTACAGTGATTAAAACATCGTGTTATTGTCACAAAGATGGACAGATGGATAAATAAGAAGAACAGAATAAAAAATCCAGAAGTAAACCCACACCTACATAGACAAATAATTTTTACAAAGGCACAAAGGTAATGTAGTGGAGACATTATAGCCTTTCCAACAAGTTGTGCTGGGACAATCAGATATTTATATGCAAAAAAAAATTAAAAATAAATAAAATTTTTTTTAATTAATCAAAATAGGCAATAGACCTAAATTAAAACATTAAGTTATAAAACTTCCAGGAGAAAACTTAGGAAAAAATTTCATGCGCTTAGCTTAGGCAAAGACATCTTGGAAACAACAAAGCACAATCTATAAAATAACAAACTGCTCCCTAAGCTTTTAGGTTTTTTTTTTTTTTTTTTTGAGACGGAGTTTCGCTCTTGTTACCCAGGCTGGAGTGCAATGGCACGATCTCGGCTCACCGCAACCTCTGCCTCCTGGGTTCAGGCAATTCTCCTGCCTCAGCCTCCTGAGTAGCTGGGATTACAGGCACGCGCCACCGTGCCCAGCTAATTTTTTGTATTTTTAGTAGAGACGGGGTTTCACCATGTTGACCAGGATGGTCTCGATCTCTTGACCTCGTGATCCACCTGCCTTGACCTCCCAAAGTGCTGGGATTACAGGGGTGAGCCACCGCACCTGGCCGCTTTTAGGTATTTTAACAGGCCTTTGGCTCAGTAGATCTCTGTCTTCCAAATATTTCCATGCCTACCTTCTTCATATCTAAAATGTTGCCCAGTCACGTTTTCCAGTGAGGCCTGCCCTAAATACATTGTTTTAAATTGCACACCATCCTCTATCCCATAGTTCTTCCAATAACTGTACCTGCTTTGTGTTTCTCGTGGTATCTTACCCCCTAACCTATTATCTAATTTGCCTATTACCTGTGCATGTCATTATTATTTGCTACTCAATTAAACTGTGTGGTGCACGAGGAATATTGCACAGTAAGTACTTAAGAAGTCTTTGTTAACAAAATCAAGAGAACCTATTGTCCAAAAAACACCCCAAATGTTAATTGGTTGCCTCTGGGAAGCAGGAACTGAGGACAGAAATGGGAAGATAGAGTACCATATAAGTATTTGTAAATGACTTGATGATTAAATTAGATACATTATTACGATTATTTAAAACTTACTTTTAGTGAAATAAAGATGACCTATTATTGCTTACAATCAAAGCAACAAGCATCCCACATTGGTTGTTTCCTGCTTTCTTGTCTAAGGGTTGCTGAAGTAGAATATCACTTTCTTAGAAAACCTTTCACTGAGATGATCCTGTTATTTATCACCCAAACTGGGAGCTTTGGGGAGTCCCAAATGGCAGACTGGATGGTACTCTCAGATACAGGTCCAAAGTGGGATTCTGCTATGTAAAACTGCATGCCTGTGATCCACAGGAAATGTTGAGATTCTGTGTACTTGTAGAATTCAAATCGGTGGATTTTTGAATGAGAAGAAACAGAAATACTTCATATAGGTTCAAATTCTTAGCAGGCATTCTGAAGTCAGAAAACAAGTTCTGAAAACTGATAAGGCTTTGAACCTGTATTGTGGCAAAACTGATAAAGCCCTGAGCACATTTGTTGCCAAAACCCTTGAAGTCTTTAGTCAGTCCACTTAGTATGAATGTTCATAAATTTTACTGCAGAAACATTAGTGCACATGAATATTGCTTTCTGCCCATGCAAAATATTATGTAATATACATTATAAGCAACTAATTATCTTTATACAATTAGAAAAATTAAAAATTCTGAAACAAATCTGATCCCATATATTTCAGTTAAGAAATTGTGAAATTACATATATTTTTTTATAATCATCCTTTTACTTTAGGATTTTGCAGGTTAAAATGGAAGGCAACTTTTTTTTTATTTTTGGTACAGAAAGCTTTTATCATGTTTAGAATTATTTCTTTAGGCTACAGTCCCAGAACAAAGATCACAAAGTACAAACATTTTTAAGGTTCTTGACACTTTAAAAATGACTTTCCAGCAGGGCATGGTGATGCATGACTATAATGTCAGCACTTTGAAGGTCCAGGAGTTTGAGATCAGCCTGGGCAACACAGCAAGAACCTGTCTCTATTATTATTTTTTTTAAAAAGTTAAAAATATTTTAAAAATTAAAATCTTACTTCCCAAAGCATTTGCTAGTATACATGCCCACCAGCAATATGAGTCTCTGTCTCTCATTAATTTTGAAAATATGAGCAATTTATTGGGGTGGAAGATATTTTGAGGCACTGTCATATTTTGGGATGATGTGTCCTGAGCCCCAACAGAACATATTCTGAATCCCAAACCTCAAAATTGGCTAACACCCAAAAAGTCTGTCATTTGCGTTTGGCAGATTAAATGAAACAAATCACCTTTCCCCCAACTGACAATTCCCTATCAGGGATCACAAAGGACCAGAAAAAGGCCAGGGACTCTGGTAAAAGTCTGGGATACCGTGAGGTCGTTGCAAATGGCTTCTTTTTTCTTTCTTTCTTTTTTATATTTATAAAAAAGGAGTACATGTGAAGAACATGCAAGATTGTTGCATAGGTACACACATGGCAGTGTGATTTGCTGGGAAGGCAACATTTTTAGGAGGAAATTGCATCATTTAGGTCAAGTCAGCCTTTCACTGATGGTTGAGACATGGAGAAGATGCTCTCATTTAGCACTTGATTAGGAAGAAAGTGGAGGTCACCAAATCCCCATTGCAGGCAGAGTATGGCAATGCTGAAACTTCATAGCTAAACACTGTTTATTTAGGAAGGTTTATGTTTTCCAAGCTTTTATTTTTAATATTCTCAAACTTTCCTTCTCATATAGACATTCAAAAACAATTCCTATAGCATCAACCTGAAAAATATGTCTGGTACAATAAATAACAAGATTCTAGAAAAAGAATCAGTAACATACTCACGTATAGGAATAATAATGTCTTTCTTAACTGGGCGGGGTGATTCAGTGAGGATAAAACTTCCTTTTTATGTTGTTAGTCTCTGAATTTCTGATATTTTCCTGTCATTTCAATTCTCTCTAGGGCCCGTTACCGTCAGATTCCGGCAGTTGACCCTGGTGATTTCACAGCAGCAAACACTGCAGGCATTCCCAACACACAAGGCAAACTGTATATGGGCGCATCACCTGCAGGTCCAGCTGTCTGTCATGTCGTTCCCATATTGAAGGAACAGAATCTGTTATTAAGCCAATTCAGCCCTAGAAGAAGGAACAAGTTTCCACTGCGCAATCTTTGAGTTTGGAAAACTGGATTTGAGAAGCATAAATAAAGCCAAATTCTTATAGAACTTAAACAGCATTGTGGTTATCATATATTTTTTAAATAAACATTTTGTTTGAAAGGTTTTTTAGGTTTAGAGCAAAGTTGCAAAGATAGTATAGAGTGTTTCCCCTATACTCTCACCAAGTTTGAGTTTCTCCTTCTGGTGGTGACTTATGTTACCGTAGGACGTGTCAAGGTAAAGAAACCAATATTAGTATATTCTATTAACCAAACTTTAGAGTGTCTTCAATCGACAAGTTTTTCTATCAATGCCTCCTTTCTGTTCTTGGATCCAGTCCAGGGTAGCACATTGCATTTAGTTATTCTATCTCCTAAGTCTTGCCTGGCCTGTGAGCATTTGTAAGTCCTTCTGTGTTTTTCATCACCTAGCCAGTTTTAAGAAGCACTGGTCAGGTATTTTGTAGAAAGTCTCTCAAATTGGGATGTCTTACGGTTTTTTTGTTTGTTTGTTTTTTGTTTTTTTTTCATAATTAGACTGGAGTTAATGGGGTTTTCAGAAAGATAACACTGAGAGAAAGTGTCCTCTTCATCACATTATATCAGAGGGAAATGTGGTATCTCCTGGGGATGTTAACCTTGTTCACTTGGTTAAAGTACCACGTGCCATGTTTCTCCACTGTGAGTCATAAGCACAGTCCATCCTCTAAAGAATGTGGGAGCCAAGGTCTATCTCTTGAAAAAGGAATTACTACATACACAGTTTAGGTTTTTCATTGCACGGATTTGTCTGTTGTTTCTATTTATATTTATTTATCTTATATCAATATGGTCACGTATGTATTTATTTCACATTTTAGGTTACAACTGAATATTCTGTTGTTGTTGCTCACATTTTTTTTTTTTTTTTTTGCTTTGACCATTGGAATTTCCTTGAATTTGGCTTCTCTGTCTCTTTGACATGCCCTCATCTATTCGTTTTCTTGAACATTTCCTTTTGTTATGGTACTAAAAGCTGCTCCAGGCTCATTTTGTATCAGCTCTAGTACAGATTATTTCTCAAAAGAGTTCTTAGTCCTTCTCTTGGCTAATCATATTTTAAAATCAAAATCTGGGCACTGGGAGCGCTTCTTGTTACTGGGATGTCACTGCTTCTAGGCTCTTTCAGCAGCCAAAACTTGGTAAAGTATGTTCCAATTTACGTATATTAACATATCTATAATTGTTTCTGTCACTTTCTTGTTAAAGATATTCTGTAATGTATCTCTCTATATATGTTAAATCTACATAAGTTCATTCTGATGTCTCCAATCTAGTCTAGTAGCATAGGATTCATTCTTACCATTTTGATTATCTGTGGCTTTCCTCTGTGACTATGAGAATCTTGGCTCCCATCATCCCGTGAGAAAGTATTTACGACCTAAAGTATAGGGTTTACGTACAGTTACTTTTGTTATAACCTTTAAACTTTTCAGTTAAAACACTGTCATCCACAGGTACTCAGGCCAGCTCCATGTTACGTGTTTTTGGTGCATTATGCCATACATTTGTAACACAGAAGGATTCATTTGTTATAGTCTGCATGTTATTGCTGGATCCCTAAAATGGTTGATTTTTTGGTGGGTTTGTGTGTGTCCATTAAAGGCCACTTGTAGTAATGTAAAGTTCTAGTGATTTTATTAATAAAAAATGGTTATTTAGTCTGGGCAACATGGCAAAACTCCATCTCTAAAAAAAATACAAAAAGTAGCTGGGCTTGGTGGTGCATGCCTGTGGTCTCGGCTACTTGGTAAGGCTGAGGTGGGAGGATCACTTGAGCCTAGGAGGAAGAGGTTGCAGTGAGCCGAGATTGTGCCACTGCCCTCCAGGCTGGGGGAAAGTGCCAGATCCTGTCTCAAAAAGAAAAACAAATGGTTATTGACTATTCACTACTTCCTGATTACCTTTATTGTAAGAAGAATTTTTTCAAATTTCAAATTCATTTACATGTATAGGAGTTTTAAAGATGATCATGAAACCAAATATTTTGTATCTGTGTATCTGTGTACTATTATGCATCACATGTAGTACTTACCTAATACTGTTTCTTCACTATAATTTTTAATTATAATTGTATAAGTAAGACATTTGCATGTTTCTAACAAAAGAAACATGTTTTAACATATACATATGTATTTTAATACATCCTTTCAAAACTGTGATTAAGTAAAATTTTGTTTTAATTCTAAATTTTACTCATTCAGTATGTCCGTATAAAATTAAAAATAAAATTAAAGATGAAAACCAGTTTTCTGAATTAGGCATTCACCTTATAGAGGCAATATATGTAGTGGTGAATTTTGAAAATACTCCATTATTACTCCGTTAATATACTCCATTAATACTATGACTCACCCAAAGTAACATAGCCAATAAATAATAAGTTTTCTTAATCAAAACTAATAAAAAAAAAATTAGTTTTTCTAATCAAAACACAGTATAATAATATTAATAGTACAAAATCAAAGGAACAGTAGAGGAACGAATAAAAATAACATTTTTAAAGCATCAGAAGGCTGCTACATGTAACACAATACTATAGAGATATAGATACTGATATAGATACTTGTGTATTTTCATAGATTTTTAGTACATTTGTAAGTGCAAATATGATCTATTTTGTTGCATTCATCTAAATTACATATGCAAAATTTATAAATTGCTATCTCTAAATATCTATAAATAGCACATTCAGCCATTTTCCTAAAGATTAACTGCTATGAAAAAGAAGGAATTAGAATTTTTCAGGTAGTATCTTATTGTAACTGTAAATTGAACACAATTATTGGAAATTGCTTTATGTCAATGCAGAGTACTTATTCAATAATTCAGGGTTATTTTATAATTGAATGTTTATGCCAAGATCAACATTAGTGAGGGATGTTGGAAAAAATTAGAATAATGTACAAGAAACTTGCATATTACTGGGACTTCTGCTACTGGCACAGTGTCTTGTAATTATGTGATAACTACATATCACAAATCATACCACAAGAATCTTCATTGTCATTATTATTTATTATTTTTGACTGTCCATTAGATTTGTGTTACTTTTTCAAATCATTTAAATGCTTTAAACTCTTTTTCCAAGTCAAACGTGCATCATCCCAATCTACAAACAGGAAAGTAAATAAAATTAGCACACAATGTACATGTGTATGCATATATATACTCACATATAGCTATATCTATGTATATACATGCTTACATGAACTCACATAATTACATGTATGTCTGTGTCTGTATATACATACATACATTAATACCTATATCTATTTGGGTAAGTGGTTAGGCTGAATCCACTTGAAGATGTATAAAGCTGCAAATGATAATTCTGCAACTATCTACTAACATATATACTTTGAAGAGAATTAAAATCCCCAATGAAATTAGTGAATGGACAAAATATATTTCTATGATTAAAGCATGGCTCTGTTGAGTCAAAAATGGAAAGTAACTAGATATTGATGACACAAAGACTCATCAATCAGCATAGCTTACCTCATAGCAGAAGGGATGAAGGCCATAAGCAAGAAGGTAGTTAATCAACATCTTCAACATAGATAAAATAACATTTGTCTTGCAATACGGCTGTGGGATGGACTTTAAGGTATAGTGTAGTAAAGGACTGTGATGCACAGTTGTCTGTGGCCGAATGGTAGCTCTGCCATTCACTGGCTGTGCTGCCTCAGGCAAGGTTTCTAGCCTCTATGTACCTGACTTTTCTCATGACCACAGTAACATATGTGGTTGTTGTGATTAATACATGAAAGAGGATAAAATAGTGCCTGGTAAGCACTTTACCAATGATTGCTATTATTACTTTTTATTATGATCGTTATTATTTTGTTGACATAGCAAATATATTCTGGCTAACTACATTGTTCATCTTATTTATTCTTAAATAAAAGGGCACTTCTAACGTCATTTATCAAAAGAGCACCACCATGCATCAGATAGTGCAAGGAAGCATATGAAAAATTACATTTTTAGTGTTAATGAATATTTTTGTTGTATAAAAACAGCCGTAAGCATCTCCTTTACTGTCTTTCATTTTGGCTACTTTTTCCTATAGATTGGAATAATGGATGTTTGAGTTTAGCAGAAAATATTTCTGTAATGTCAGTAATTACCCTGTATAGCCAGCTTTTGTCTTAGTATAGGATTAATTTTGAAGAACAATTATTCACTGCCAGTCATGGCATTATGGTACAAAGCTGCAAGGTCAGAGTTGTTTTCTTAGGTGAATCTGGTTCCTGGCATTTGAGGAATATAAGTAGCGGAAGAGGTGCAAGGTTAAAAATGTATGGATCCAGAAGCCAGTCTGTGGGAAATATTCTATTTATCAGAGTCGTAAAATTGCAAGCAGAAAAATATATTTCTGTCAACAAATAGTCAAAATGGAAACACCTCTTAAGAATGTACTTGACAAGACAACGTAAACATTTTCAAAATATCTATAAGCTGAATTATTTCTATATTAAATCAACAAAAATTATTCAACGTTTAGATGTAGATGTGATATAAAATTTCACATTATATCAATTTCAAATCAATTTAATGAGGATTAATAGGTTCTTAGAATGTTCAAAAATATGATTGACAGAGGTAATGTCATATTAGGAGAAGATTAACATTTCTTGTTGATGCTTCATGAAATACTCATAAGGATGATGATATTGTTTGGCTGTGTCCCCACCCAAATCTTACCTTGAGTTGTAATGATCCCCATGAGTGAAGGGTGGAGCGATGTAGAGATCACTGAATGATGGGGGTGATTTTCCCCGAAATGTTCTCATAGTAGTGAATAAGTTTCATGATATCTGATGATTTTATAAATGGGAGTTTCCCTACACAAGCTGTCTTGCCTGCTTCCATGTCAGATGTGCCTTTGCTTCTCCTTTGCCTTCCACCATAATTGTGTGCCCTCTACAGCCATGTGAAACTGTGACTCCATTAAACCTCTTTCCTTTATAGATTACCCAGTCTTGGGTACGTCTTTATTAGTAGAGTGAGAACAGGCTAATATAGATGAGAAATACATAAAACTCATTTAATGCACTCCACATAGAAATAAAGAATAAACTCGTTAATAAATGTTATCAACTCAATTTCCAAACTTAGTCAAAACACAAGAAAAGTTGTCATGAACTTCCATTGTATATTTTATATATATTATAAAATTAATAAGCTATTTTCTAAATTTATCACAGTACTAGAAATGCATATAAGCAGAATTTTTTTCTAAAATAAACTAATAGTAAAAATTTAATTAACCATGTGAGGAAGAATAACAAATTAGAGATTCTTTCCTCTAAAAAAAATTGTACAAAATTACTATTATCATAAAATAGCATGTTGCAAAAAATTAATTAGAGAAATTATTACAGGTTTGTATTAGCTAGACAATTAATTTAAAAAGTATCATGTTATTTTCTGATTTTTTGATATTTGTGTATTTTTAAATATTTGTAATTATGATTTTTTTTTCTTATTCCAAATACATATTTTGGCTGCATGTGGTGGCTGATACCTGTGATCTCAGCACTTTGGGAGGCTGAGGAAGGAGGATTGCTTGAGGCCAGAAGTTAGAAATCAGCATTGGCAACATAGCCAGATTGCTTCTATACAAAAAATTTTTTACAATAGTCAGGCATGGTAGTACAGGCTTACAGTTCTAGCTACTCAGTAAGCTGAAGTGAGAGGATTGCTTGAGGCTGCAGTCAACCATAATTGTGCCACTGCACTCCAACCTGGGCAACAGAGTGAGACCACCTTAAAAAATAATAATAACATCAGCAAAGTCACAGCATACAAAATCAATGTGGAATAATCACAAGGATTCCTATACACCAATAGCAGAACAATCAGAGAGCCAAATCAAGAGCTAACTCCCATTCATAATTGCTACAAAGAGAATAGGAATACAACTAACAAGGGATGTGAAGGCCCTCTTCAAGTAGAATTACAAACCACTGCTCAAGGAAATAAGAGAGGACACAAACAGTTGGAAAACCATTCCATGCTCATGATTAGGAAGAAACAATATCATGAAAATGGCCATACTGCCCATAGTAATTTATAGAGTCAATGCTATTCCCATCAAGCTTCTATTGACTTCCTTCACAGAATTGGAAAAAAATCACCTTAAACTTCATATGGAACCAAAAAAGAGCCTGCATAGCCAAACAATTCTAAGCAAAAAGAACAAATCTGGAGGCATCACACTACTTCAAACTATATTACAAAGCTGCAGTACCCAAAACAGCATGGTACTGGAATCAAAACAGAGATATAAACCAATGGAACAGAACAGAGGTCTCAGAAGTAACACCACACATCTACAATCATCTGATCTTTGACAAACCTGACAAAAACAAGCAATGGGGAAAGGATTCCCGGTTTAATAAATGGTGTTGGGAAAACTGGCTAGCCAAGTGCAGAAAACTGAAATTGGACCCCTTCCTTACACCTTATACAAAAATTAACTCCAGATGGATTAGAGATGTAAACATAAGACCTAACATCATAAAAACCCTAGAAGAAAACTTAGGCAATACCAATCAGGACATAGGCATAGGCAAGGACTTCAGACTAAAACACCAAAAGCAATGGCAACAAAAGCCAAAATAGACAAATGGGATCTAATTAAACTTAAGAGTTTTGCACATCAAAAGAAACTATTATTAGAGTTCACCGGCAACCAACAGAATGGGAAAAATCTTTTGCAACCTACCCAACTGACAAAGGGTGAATATCCAAATCTACAAAGAACTAAAACAAATTTACAAGAAAAAAACAACCCCATCAAAAAATGGGTGAAGGATGTGAACAGACACTTCTCAAAAGAAGACATTTATGCAACCAACAAACATATGGAAAAAAAAAAACCTCCTCATTACTGGTCATCAGAGAAATGCAAATCAAAATCACATTGAGAAACCATCTCAAGTCAGTTAGAATGGTGATCATTAAAAAAATCAGGCGACCACAGGTGCTGGAGAGGATGTGTTTGGCTTTATATACATAAATTTTTCATAACAATGAATATGACTAAAGATAAATTAAAATTTATACTTCAGTTTTGTGAAATACTTGATTAAATGTTTAGAAATACTTAGAATCAGATAATATAATTCAACTTTTAGTTGTAGCAAGAGGAAAGGCGTTCTGAAAACTGAATTTTGAGTAACTGTCACTGTCATAATTTTATTTAAGAGGACAAGCTCCATAAAAGTTTATTGAAGCTAATTTGAATGATAAATGGAATTCTACTAAAATAATAGTTTACTACTTGCTATTCAGGGGAGTTTGGGGAGTTTTAGGCACTATGGGGCAGGTTTTCTGTCCAGAGTTTCTTTCTAGCATCTCTAATAAGAATTGCACCTTATTAACCCAGGATTGGAAATGTGCTCTGTTAATGTTAGTGCATTCTGTCATTTATTGTAACATCTTAGTCTTTTTTTTCAAAGTTACCCTTTTTTTCTCCATGTTTACATTAGCCATTTAATTTCACATTGCTTCCAATCATTTCTGTAGCTAAATAGAATGCACGTTTTTAAAGTAAAATTATGATCTGAAAAAATAAGTAGTTTAATGATTGTGTGCAGACATTTTGAAATCTACCAATATGATTGACTTTTAACGTATTAAAATCAGAAGCCCAGAATATGAATGCCGAGTTGCATCATAGAGAGGGCAGGAGATAATCAGCAAATATGTAGCCCACACTTCTCCACGGATAAATATAAAGCATTACAATGTAGATAAGATTTTAGTTTTTGCTTTAAAAATTTTCATTTTCTATGTGATGTTTGATGCTGTTAGCCAAAGATGCGGTGGCTAACAGTGCTATTTTCTAAAAGGATGTGTATGTATCTGAAAGTATTATGACATGAATCTGTGCTGTTTTGTCTCAGTCATTCCTGGGGTGGATTCCATTATCTGCAGCTGTATTGCCTTATGGGTAACACCTTGCTTCTCTTCGGACAGAATATGTTTCTAATTGTTTGCACGCTGTGGTGCTTTGTAGCTTTCTTCTGCCTGTGACTACATTTCACTGCCCTCAAAGGGGGGCTTCTGAGCTCTTGAAAGATTTCTTAAACCCACATTGTGTTCTGCTCAACCTTATTCAGATTTTTGGAAAGCATTTACCTCGACAACCCAGTGTTCTCTTCTGTCGCCTGTCAACATGTGGCTTTTTGCCGCAAAGCTAATTTGCAGTGATCATTTTTGAAGCTTTAAGTTGAATGCATTGCTTTAAAATAAGAATTATGCCACAAACAAAAATTGAGTTGAAAGTATTTCCACTGATGAGCTTTGTGTAATATAAAAATACATGTGAAGGAAATCATAATAGGTGATTCTTATTTACATCTCACAAATTAAAATACTGAGCTGAAAACGTACTTTTAGAGTTCTTTTCTTAGAGGGTCATGTATACCAAACACTTAAAAGTAGACTTGCTACTGTATGTATTTTTACTGACAGAAAACAATAGTACATAAATGAAGTCAATAATTTCCAGGCTTAAGAAGGCTGATTAGATGTAGCAAGAATGCTCCTCTTCCATGGAAAGGAACCAGAATATCCAGTAAATCTTCACACTCTGAATATACCTTTTGTGAGACACTGCTGAAATTCAGCAGAGAGCCCATGGGAGACACTATGGTTGAAGACAGAGTAAGCTGGATTGTCTGATCAGTGATGGGTCCACTAGAAGCCCAAATCTCACCATTATGCAATATACATGGCGTAGACATGTAACAAACCTGCACGGGTACCACTTGTATCTATACAAAGAAAGAAAAGGGAAATAAATAATAAAAAATTCAGTGAAAGGTATAGAAAATGTTTAAGTGTGTAAGGAGAATAAAAGGACAGCTTGTGAATAAAATAACTAAAATTAAAAATAAAAGATAATACTATTTCAAGTATTTAGTTTGAAGAACTGAAATAAAACAGTCAAAGGCCATTCATAAAGTACCACAAATGATCATAATAATATGCAGAATTCTACCTATTAAGATTTGAATAGACTATTTTAAATTCTATAACAATTCTAAACTTGCATTTATGTAGGTTTCACAAAGTAGCTGAAAAATAAAACTCATTGGGGAGGCCAGGCAAAATAAAAAATAACAATAAAATACACAGTATGAAGAAAGGCATAATGGGAGACCAGTAAGTTAATCACCATCCTCTCCAAGACTTCTTTATTTTTTAAGAGACAGGTCTTACTCTGTTGCCCAGGCTTGACTGCAATGGTGTGATCATAGCTCACCACAGTCTCCAATTCCTGTGCCCAAGGATCCTCCTGCCTCAGCCTACCACATAGCTGGGACTACACATATGCAATACCATGCCTGGCTAATTTTGTATATTTTGTAAAGACAAGGTCTCTCCATGTTGCACAGGCTGATTTTGAAGCAATCCTACCTTGGCCTTCCAAAGCACTGGGATTACAGGCCTGAGCCATTGTAATTGGCCCCTCTAAGAATTATAATTTGAGGGATTCATTCTCAGGTACTGCCCTTACTTCCTTACTCTTCTTCTTCCTCCTTCTCCTTCCTTCTCCTTCTCCTTCTCCTTCTCCTTCTCCTTCTCCTTCTCCTCCTTCTCCTTCTCCCCTTTCTCCTTCTCCTTCCTGCTAACAGAGTCTCACTGTGCTGTCCAGGTTGGAGGGCAGTGGCTCAATCTTGACTCACTGCAGCCTCCCCCTCCTGGATTCAAGCAATTCTTGTGCCTCAGCCTCCCAAGTAGCTGGGATTACAGGTGCCTGCCACCACATCCATCTAATTTTTGTATTTTTAGTAAAGATAGTGTTTCACCATGTTGGCCAGGCTGGTCTCGAACTCCTGACCTCAGGGATCCACCCACCTCAGCCTCCCAAAGTGCTGGGATTACAGGCCTGAGCCCCTGTGCCCGGCCACTTTTCTTCATTCTTAAATGTTTCCCCAGGAACTCTATCATCCTTTACCAATAAGCACTTTCTTGTTTAATGAAGCAGATAATTATTTGGTATTTTCTCTGTATTTAGATACCTCATAATATTACTTTATGGTTTTAAAATAAGCTAATTAATATTATCTTTTACCTTCATCACTGCCAATACATTCGTTTCATTTTATATCTACCAGAAATTTATGATGATAGATTGTCTTTCAGCTTAAGATTACTGAACAACTCAAATGTTTTTTCCTGTCCCATTTTCTTTCAGACTTGGACTTTTTCATTTGACAAGCAAGTATCAGGTTTGTGTAATGTATAAGACTTTCACAGAGCATTATGAGAAATGCAACTTACCATGCTTTGAGTATTATCTAGGCTGCCTTTGCCTGTTCAGACTATGAATTTCTCTCAAATTTAAGTATTCTTTTAAAATTTCGAAGTTAAAACAGTTTTAGTGATATGCATTAAATCAAATACTTGTGATATGTAGCACTCAGTTGTTCTTTTTTAACTAAAATATCATATGATCAGAATCTCTGGAACCAAATACATTTCAATTGATAAAAATTATGTTTTATCTTATTCTGAGCTCATTTATATTGGTTACATGCTGTGTCTTTCATATTTTGTGTATACTTAAAATGTAACTCTTACAAATCCTGTTGGAAAAGGGCTAGTTATAGATGCAAAACAAGTAAAGAATATGCTGTTATTACTTTTCATTTCTTTTGGGCTATTGGGAAAGACTGCACAGTATTTGTTAATATCACAGGTTTTGGACTTAGAAAATCTTAGATTTAAATCCTATTTCAATCATGTTATGACCTGTCTACTTTAAACACCATTGTTAACCTCTCTGAGCCCTAATTTGCCTCTATATGTAACACATAGGACTGAATGGTCAAGGAAAACTCACAGAAATCAGAAATATTTTATCCAAGGCACTAAGGTTCAGGAAATACAGGGCAGACACAGGCACAGAGGAACACGCCTTACTGGGGAAGACTGAATCTCTGAAGCTCAAATTTCGAATCGTCTCTTTTTCCCTGCCTACCAGTTTTTTCCTGTCTGATACAGAGGACGGCATCACATGTCTGCTTTCCCATCTTCTTTTATGAACCTATATCTTTGCCACTTTTATAAGTAGGCTTTCTACAACAGTGTCTACATGTGCTGTCACAAAATTGCACTTTAATTTCACTGTTCAGTTCCCTATCATATAATTTTTTCCCCATCCATCACCCACAGATTGTTTTTGCTATGGTCACCATTGAGAACCAGCTTCACAAATACAGCAAGTGTCATTTAGAACTCTCTTCCTCCACATCCCCAGAACTTTCTGAATCCTTAGAGATGCTGACTCCTGCCTCTGCCATACATTCATATTTTCTTCACTTAGTGACATTGTACTTTCCCTATATTCTTTCCATACTTTGGCTTTTTTCCTTTTCTGTCTCATTTCACTCCTTCTTCTTGGTCATCTGATGTCTCTATTTTAATGTATATCATGTTTCAACCAGTTTTTTTTTTAACTTTCCGTTCTACAAACTCTGTGTAAATAAACTTCTTCTTTCCTACAGCTTTAAATAGCATGCCCCAAATTCATACATTTTATTTGACTACTACTTCTCCTATGAATTTCAGGCTTGTAATGTATGCTCAAAACTGAAAGTCAAGATAATTGCGTGGATCAGATCAGTGAGGATCATTCTTGTTTATAAATCTTTTTCTTACACCTACCTTCTCTGTTAAGTCTAGAATACTGAAATTAACTTCCCTCCCAAAATTATTGGCCCACTTCTGTTTTTGTAGTTATAGTTAACCTTCAAATCTACATAATAGGAATGTATTCAAGTGGAAATCAGATTTTTAATCAAAACAAACATTGCCTATACACAATCTATCAGCCATGTGTCTACTCTATCTCCAAATCTGCTTATTTCCATCTGACTCAACCACTCCCAACCTAGCAAATTATTCTTTCGCTTTCAAGGATTTCTGTCAAAGTCTTCTCCTCTAGTAGGAAGATTAAATTTAATAAATTGCAAATCAGATCTGCAACACTTCTCTTTACTTAAACTTACATAAAATCCAAACCCCTTAATTTGTCGAGCCACGTCTTAATTATTTCATTCTCATTCAACGCTTCGTCTTTTTCCACACAGTAATGACATTCTACTTCTTCTTTCCTTGCTCCTTTTGCTTCCTCCAAATCAACAAGCTCTTTTTCTGCTATCTGCCTCATAGTTGTCTTATTCATCTGTCAAGCCTCAATAAAAATTTCCCCAGAGAAAATATTCCTAAATTTTCATCTTAAGCCTTTTCCATGACTTCATTCCTTGACATTGTAACTTTCCTCAACAGTGTTTATTCCATTTTGTGTTTATGCGTCCATTTCATTTAAGTAGTGCTAATCTAGGAAGTAGGCTTCCAAGGTCTTAGAGGGTCAGTAATCATATTTTATTTTTCTTTTTTCAAATTATGCTGCATGTATAAGCCTCAGTTTCTGATCTTAAAATTGATAAAATAAGACTTGATTTGTTGCATAATTATAAAAGTAAGTACAGTGATTTATTTGAGTCTTTAGCAAGGCTGAAACATCATAAGCCTTTATTAAATTGCATTATTTGTGTTTATTAATGAGAAATAGTCTTACTTTTTTTAAGAACAGAGGCAACTATTTCATGATTTGAAGCCAGTGTGCCAGCAGTCAAAGCCCAGCTTTGCTAATGTTAGCTGAGCATCTGTGGGAAAATTACTTTGTATCTTTTTGCCTCAGGTGTCTCTAACAACATCTAATAGGTTATAATATAAGCAAAAATTGGCCAGGTGCAGTGGCTCATGCCTGTCATCCCAGTACCTTAGGAGGCCTAGGAAGACCTGAGTTCAGGAGTTTGAGACCAGTCTGACCAACAGGGTGAAACTCTGTCTCTACAAAAAAATACAAAAATTAGCTGGGTATGGTGGCAGGTGCCTGTAATCCCAGCTACTAGGGAGGCTGAGGCATGAGAATCATTTTTACCTAGGAGGTGGAGGTTGCGGTTATCAAGATCGCACCATTGCACTCCAACCTAGGTGACTGAATGAGACTCAGTCTCCAAAAAAAAAAAAAGAGGACAAAATGAGTTAATATAGTCTAAACACATAGTTTAGTATGTAATACATACACACTGAGCATTCACTGAACATTGACTTTTATTATCATTAGGAATTATTACCTATTTTAACAAATATCTAGAAGGTTTTCTTCTGAAGATGTCATCTGTTCTATATTATCTTCTGAAAATTTTCCATTTACTGTCCACATTTTTACTATAGTTTCTCTGCTTTTATTCTATATTAAAAAGTTTTTCCAGTCATGAAAATGATTTAGGTTTCCTTATTTCATGTACAGCCTTCTCAACTTTTTGCTAACACTTTTTGCAGTGAGATTCCAAAATGAATTACGATTTCATTTTATTCTCTTTCAGAATGTCATTGTTTGGCTCAGTAAAATGTCTCTGGTCCTTCTTTGAACACTTTGAAATCTCTACTACTTAAAATTTTACTGTTCCAAGACCTTAATCATGTCAGCTCATTTTAAAATCTCCCTTCTAGTCTGAAAATATCTCACAAAATTATAACCCAAGGTTCTAAACTTGCATTAATCTGCTGGCTTTGAACTGTCTACATTCCCAGCTCAAGTTCATCCCACACACAGTCTTGAATGCCACAAGATGTGCATCCTGACAAGCACCTTTTCTTCCCTCTGCCACTCCTTATACGTCCAGGATTCACTCTATGCTGAAAATGGCATCTTAATCAGCCTCTACTAAGTACATTCTTTCAAATCTTTTTCTTACACCTACCTTTTCTGTTATGTCTAGAACAATGAAATTAACTTCCCTCCCAAAATTATTGGCCCACTTCTGTTTTTGTAGTTATAGTTAACCTTCAAATCTACATAATAGGAATGTATAAAAGTGGAAATCAGATTTTTAATAGACACAAACTTCTTTAATATTTATTTATAAACCAAATTTTGAGAGTATATCTAACATTTTCTAAGAAACAAAAGATTATTTCAAGAATAAATAATTCAATGGGTGTAAAAGATATCTGTGTTGCATATAATATCTGTAGACTATATAAATCCACTTATTTTTTAAGACCATTAAGGTCAGGGTCTTGCTTTTTAGGTGCTTGTAAAGCTATATGATCTGTTTTTTCGCGCCATGATGACAAAAACCTGAAAAATTATACAAATTAAGATACAATTACTATGAGTTATTATTATAGTGTCAACTCTTTGAGTGTTTACTTAAGTATTGAGCATTTTGTGCCTGGCAATTTATTAATATACAAATGTGCTTCTGTTAGGAGTCATTATTTAGACCCCAAGAGAGGTTTCTTGTATCTTGTTTAAGTATTTGTGGCAAATCCATAAAGTGAGAGCAAGTTTATTAAGAAAGTAAAGGAATGAAGAATGGCTACTCCACAGGCAGAGCAGAGACATGGGCTGCTTGACTAACTATTTATAGTTAGTTTCTGATTATATGCTAAACAAGGAGTGGATTATTCATGAGTTTTCAGGGAAAGGGGTAGGTAATTTTTGGAACTGAGGGTTCCTCTCCTTTTTAGACCACATAGGGTGATTTTTGAGGTTGACACAGCATTTGTAAACCGGCATAGCACTGGCAGGAGTGTCTTTCATCATGCTAATGCATTATAATTAGCATATAATGAGCAATGCGGACCACCAGAGGTCACTTTTATTGCAATCTTGGTTTTGGTGGGTTTTGGCTGGCTCCTTTACCACAGCTTGTTTTCTCAGCAAAGTCTTTGTGACCTGTATTTTGTGCCAATCTCTTCTCTCATCTTGTGACTTAGAATGCCCAGCCTCCTGGGAATGCAACCCAGTAGGTCTCTCCTTGTTTTACCCAGCCCCTATGCAAGATGAAGTCACTCTGGTTTAAATGCTTCTGAAACTTCCACTAAATTTCACAATACCAAACTATTATAAAGTTATTATTGCTATATTATACATTTAAAAACTAAATATTAGAGTTGTTAATCTGTGTAATTTGTAAAATAAATAGATGAAACAGTTTGTTAAAGGATTTCATTTTTAATGTTAAAGATTCTGGTAGGCATAATAATGGTCCCCAAAAGAACTCCATATTCCAGTCTCCAAAATCTGTAAATATGTTGCATTACATAGCAAAGAGAAATTATGGTAACAGGTGAATTTTTCTAATAATCTCACTTTAAAATAAAGAAATTATCCTGGATTATTCAGGAATCTTCAAAAGTGGAAGAGGAAAGCAAAAGAAATTGTCAGTGTAATTCGATGTGAGAAAAACTCTACCAGCAACTGATGGTTTCGAAGATAAATTGAGCCACGAGCCAAGAATTCCAGCAGCCTCTGGAAGCTAGAAAAGACACAGGAATGGCTTCTCCCCTACAGCCTCCAGAAGAAGCCATTCCAGAGGTCAGAAATTCTTAAGTCAAGTTATCAGCCCTCTGCTTCTCAGGGGTAACTTGATTTAAGAATTTCTGACCTCTAGAACTGTGAGATAATAAATTTGTAGTGTCAAAGCCACCAAATTTGTGGTAATTTGTTGTGATAGTAATAGAAAAGTAGAAAAGAATCTTAAATTATTTGTAGATTTGGGTTATCAAGACTAATTTTAAAACTGCAAGCACTTGAGTAATGTTCACATCCAATGGTCTCATTAATCAGATGAGAAACACAAAGAAGAAAGATACCAAATTAATTGCCATCGACTTTTTCTGAATGCTCCTATTGGCTTTCAGCTGAAATATAAATGAAACATCAGAAGACTGCTTTTATTATTTCTATACCTGCCCTCACAGACTGCTAGAACAATTAGAATAATCTATTTCTTCTGATCTAGGATTTGTTGCCCTTTGATCTATTGAATCTCTCCTGCATTCCCAAAATACTTCAGAAGGACTTATTAATATATTATGAAGGCAGTAAATATTGTGAGAAAATATTTCTTCACTTAAATGTCTAAAATAGATTAATAAATGTTGTGCAATACACAAACAAACACAATATTGTTTTAAGGTTTCAATTTCTTGTTCTTCTATAGTCACTTTTTAATTGTCTAGTGACAAAGATTTTGTTTCGCATTGTGAGGAAGTTTTGGCAAAATTACATGTTGGTAAACATTATCTTTTAAAATAATGATAAACATAGCAATAACTATCATTTGTTAAACATTGCTGGTGTGTTAGGTACTGCTTCTTGTGTTTTATGTATATTATCTAATCTTATTCTCAAAACATTTGCATGAGGTTGCATTCTTACAATGCTTACATTATGAATGAAGAAATAAAGACACCTAATATAATGGTTAGATAACTTGTCAAATGTCACACCCATTAATGCAGCATTACCAGAATTGTGTGTGTGTGTGTGTGTGTGTGGGTGTACTGGTTGCTTTGTTTGCTGCATTTGATTTGTTTTTAAGAAAGAATCAAGAAATACTAATTTCAGTGATCACACAAAAAACTGAATCAAAATATATAAATTGGAGGCATGATAGTAATATTGACCTTATTTTATTTTACATCAATAATTTGTATATAAAACTTTTCCAAGTAGACTGTAAATGTTGTTTTTAATTGATTCAGAGCTCAGAGCATACACAAATAGGATTTGTTGGAAAATTTTAAATGACTAATTTAAATGTTCTTATGAATAGGCCATTGGAAAGTCTTTTGAATATAAGCAATATTGCGATGTATTCAGCATATGGCTTGTTTCTCACATCATGTTATGTTAAATAGTAACAGTTTTCCTTATATTTCTTTGTTTATAATAATGTATGAATTTTTATAAAACATTAGAAACTGTCATATAAAGAGAAAAGATTGGCAGGAAAACAGAATAATTTAACAGCAACAACTATTATATTTAGTTTTCAACAAAATGGATTTTTTTTTTGGAATAAATTAAACTTTTGAACACAATGTGTCAAAGCTCCTAGTATAGCTTCTAAATTAACAGGGCTCGGGCTTGAAGAGTGTGATGACTAACATCAGCAAGTGAACCAGGTCTTTTGCTTTCCTGGGGTGAGGGATGAGTTCAAGTCAGTGGAATGGGAAGGAGCATTCACTTCTTCAGTGATTGTCAAGTAGAACAGAACCTCTTATGTCCCTGTCTCATAATGTGATGATTCTTTTCTTGAAATGAATGGGTTCTGATGAGTTCTTCCATATGGTAGGTATTTATAGGCACTCATCTCAAATTCATAGAAATAAAATATTAACTTCTAAGCTGTATAATAGAATACTGGTTTTATTAACCAAAAGTGGGGTTTGGTGGTGATGAGGATCTTGTTTTAGGACATCAGAGTAAAGTGATGAACCAGTTAGGAGGCACTCTTTCTCTTGAGCAGCAATTTCTGGGCGTTTACTCTCCTCTGACAAAAAGCTATGTAGCAGCTTGGGGTGGACAAAGGCCATCTCTCAAGAAGAGAGTAGAAACACAGCTGATTGTGGCAAAGCTATGTCAGATAGAATCTGGTGATATGGTGCTATCCCTTCCTTCACAGTTTGTCCAATATCCAAACATGTTGGCGGGGTTAAGAATCAAAACATCGTGTTTTAATTATTAGATAATGACCAAAAACCTTATTGAAAATTTGGAATTTATTTCGATAAATACATCAAATTCCCAACATTTTTATATTATGTTAAATCTCATAAGAGCATTCAATCTAGTTTTTGTACATTTTACATTACTTTCTCTCTTTGCTTTCATGATATTTTCAAGGTACCCACATATATATGACTTTTGCCTTAGAAACTTGCTTTTAAAATTCAAATCAGAAGCTCTAATAGTGGAAGCTCTTAAATAAATATATGATAGCTTATTATTTCATGTATATGTTATATATTACATATATAGCTATCATATATATTAACTCTTATGTAGAAATCCCTAAAACTAAATTGATCTCTAACAAAAATGAGATGTTTTAAACCCAAGCAGCACTTTCATATTGCCTGATGACAGCAGTAGACCAGAGAGACACTAATGGCAGCTTCAGAGATTATTTCATTATGATGAAGGAAGCCCCTCAAAAACAACAATGCATTTTGATATATTTCCTTTACCCTCATTTCAATTTTTCCCTTTTTAAGTTCTTAGTTCTTTTTTTAAAAACTTTATTGTTAAAATCTTAGCACAATGAGCAGATAGAGAATTAAGTACAGAGAAGAATCTGCATCATGAAAGATTCACAGGCATTTTCTACAGTTAAGTTTATGTGCTCCATCTGTGATTTCCACACATTTGATGTGTATTTTTCAAGCTAATCTTAAGTAGTCATGGCATTAGTTTCAAGCAGATGTCAGAATCTTGATTTGAACGTTTCTGGTTCAAAGGAGGACAGCGGACAGTGCCGACATTTTCTATTCACCCTCCATGGGCAGTAACTTTTTGCCATAAATTATTTATGCTTTCTAAAGCGTAGTTTAGTCACAGAGAGTTAAAATGACAATCCTTACTGTGGTTAGAGCATTGTGGAGAAGAAAGAAGAAAGACGTAAATAAGATCATAAACGAAAAGATAGAAGAGAAAGTACTCTCTCTCTCTCTCTCTCTCTATATATATATATATGATCTGAAATAGGTTGCAATATAGAAAAAGTGAGAAAGAAGTTGAAGGTGCCACTGTTCATCCCCATATACTGAAGAAGTTCTATCCAGCATACTGCCTATTATCTGTGACTAAAATGCTGAACATTTTCTCTCCTCATTGCAAGAACTGTCCTGCACAAATTCTGGGATTTAACTGTTCCACTGTGGACATCACTAATCTACTCTGTGATGGAATTATTTTATGAGAATGTAATATATAGGCAAATAAATATATATTATAGTAGATTAGTAAAAAAAAACATATATATTTGCCTCAATTATTTATTTAAATAATACATGCTGATAAAGGAGAGAAAAAATAAATCAGAAAAAAATAGTAATTTATTAAAAAGTTTGTGAGGTTACATAAAGCTATTTTTAGATTTAAAAGAAAAATATTAAATACAATTATTAAAAACATACATAGAACTGGACATAGTTTTGTAAAATTTTACAGTCTCTTTAAAGAGGTACCACACAGGTCTGTGATGGTGAGAACAGTTCACTTCATGAAGACAGAAAATTAAATGGGCATCATTTTATTTAATCTGATCACAAGATCAGGTTCATGTAAGATTGAGAGTAAAGTGTGGAGGCTTTGAGGTAAAATGATTATTCTCATCCAGTAATCTAAAATGAGCACAATTACACATATGGGAAAGCAAAGGAAGACATAGTGGAATATACAAGAAATTAGGCAATATGTCATCCATGAATATGTTGTGGAAGTCGTTTGAGGAAAGCATTCAGCCAAAAATAAAATAAAACAAAGGCAGAATGGGGATACTCAAAGTAAAATGAAAAAAAATATAACCATGAAACCCAATTTTGTAAATTTTCAACCAATTTATATGTTGGAGTAATAGTATAAGGAAGACAGGTAGAGATTAGCAGTTAGGGAACAAATGAGAATGTAAAATATGAAGGAAACTACTAGTAAATAGGGATTTGTAGCAGTGCATCCAATAGGAGATGTGAAACCATAACAGGTAAATATAAAGTAATTAGGCTAATGGACTAACAGAAAAGATAAAAAGCACAAAAATAAGTAACAAATATAGCATAAAAGAAAAATCGCAAACCAGACATATTAGTTGGCATATTTAGTGGAAATTGGTTAAATTATTTTACTAAAGAAGTGCTCTCACATTGGGTTCTAACTAGAATCTGTTAAGAAAGAACACATTTAAAGGAAGAATACAGTGAAGAAAATAACAGAATACAGCCTGTAAATCAAAGAAAAAACTTCTGAGAATTATTAACATCAGAAACATTTTAAGGTAAAAAAGCAAAAGGGATTAAGATTCATATTTTCAAAGACAAAAGGATAACATCCTCAAAGAAGATATAATAGAAATAATTATTCACTTGGCAATTCTTAAAAATATAGTGCTAGGGCAGAGTGAAGAATGCTCCCCCAGGTATGTCCACATCCTAACCCACAGAACCTGGAGATATGTTACCTTACATGACTAAAGGAATTTGCTAAATGTGATCAAGCGTCCTGAAGTGGGGAGATTATCTTAGACTATCTACGTGTAACCAATGTAATCATAAGAGTCTTTATAAGAAGCAGGAAGAGAAGAACATGTGATGATGACAGCAGAGTGGAGAGAAAGAGAGACAGAGTGAGAGAGAGAGAGAGATCTGAAGATAATACACCATTGGCTTCTAAGAGAGAGACCACAAGTTAAAAAATAAAGAAAGCCTTTAGAACCTGGAAAAGGTAAAGAAACAGATGCTCTCTGACGTAGTTCATTTACTTTTGTTTATAACAGAATACCTGAAACTGAGTAAAATTTATTTAAGAATATTTATTTCTTACAGTTATGGAAGCCAAGAAGTCCAAGTTTGAGGGGCCTCATTGGGTGGGACCCTGCTTGCTGATGGGGTCTCTGCAGAGTCCCAAGGCAGGACAGGGCATCTCATGGCAAAGGAGCTGGGCATGCTAGCTTAGATCTCTCTTCCTCTTCTTATAAAGCCATCAGTCTCATTCCCATGATAACTCATTAACTGGTTAACACATTAGTCTATTAATCGAAATCCATTCAGGAGGACAGAACCCATATAGCCCAACCACCTCATAGGAGTTCCACTTCTTAATACTGCCACATTGTAGATGAAGTTCCAATATGAGTTTTGGAGGAAACAAACATTCAAACCATTTCATTCCCCTAGAGCTTACAGAAAAGAACCAGCCTTGCTGACACCTTGATTTTAGCCTATTAAAATTGATTTTGTATGTCGGACATTCAGAATGTAAAAGAAGAAAAAAAAGTATTGTTTAAGCTTTTAGGTTTGTGATAACCTGTTATAGCAGTATCAGAAAACCAACACAAGTACCAAAAAATATATATATATTAAAAAAAGCACACACACATTTGTAGGAGAAGACAATACTAAAGCCATCTGAGAAATCAGTGGGTTAAATACACAAAAGATAGAAAGGCTTTAGGGGAATTGAATCTTAAAAGTCAAGCTTGTTTTAATTATACATAAAAATGCAGTATCAAGCGTTGTTTAAACATACACTTCAAACAGTACATGAATGTTTAATGAAATAATATACAAATAAGGCCATGAATATGATATCATATTAATTAAATAAAAATTAGAAAAAAGTATCTATATATGTAGTTTTTAAAAATTCTTATACAACACTATCCCCATCAAGCTACCAATGATCTTCTTCACAGAATTGGAAAGAAACACTTCAGACTTCATGTGGAACCAAAAGAGAGCCTGCATAGCCAAAACAATCCTAAGCACAAAGAACAAAGCTGGAGGCATCATGCTGCCTGACTTCAAACTATACTACAAGGCCACAGTAATCAAAACAGCATGGTACTGGTACCAAAACAGAGACATAGACCAATGGAACAGAACAGAGGCATCAGAAGCAACACACACATCTACAATCATCTGATCTTCGATAAACCTGAGAGAAACAAGCAATGGTGAAAGGATTCCCTGTTTAATAAATGGTGTTAGGAAAACTGGCTATCCATGTGCAGAAGGCAGAAACTGGACCACTTCCTGACACCTTACACTAAAATTAACTCCAGATGAAGTAAAGATCTAAAAATAAGATCTAATACCATAAAAACCCTAAAAGAAAACCTAGGCAAAACCATTCAGGACATAGGCATAGATGAGGACTTCATGACTAAAACACCAAAAGCAATGGCAACAAAAGCCAATATAGACAAATGTGGTCTAATTAAACTCCAGAGCTTCTGTACTGCAAAGGAAATAATCATTAGAGTGAACCAGCAACCAACAGAATGGGAAAAAATTTTTGCAATCTACCCATCTGACAAAGGGCTAAAATCCAGAATCTACAAAGACTAAAACAGATTTACAAGAAACAAACAAACCAACCTATTCAAAAGTGGGTGAAGGATATGAACAGACACTTTTCAAAAGAAGATACATATAAGGCCAACAAATATATGAAAAAATGCTCATCATCACTGGTCATTAGAGAAATGCAAATCAAAACCACATTTAGGTACCATCTCACACCAGTTAGAAGGGTGATCATTAAAAAATCTGGAGACAACAGATGCTGGAGAGGATGTGGAGAAATAGGAATACTTTTACACTGTTTGTGGGAGTGTAAATTATTTCAACCATTGTGGAAGACAGTGTGGCGATTCCTCAAGGACCTAGAAATAGAAATACCATTTGACCCAGCAATTCCATTATTGGGTATATACCCAAAGAATTATAAATCATTCTATTATAACGAAACATGCACGTGTATATTCATTGCAGCACTGTTTACAATAACAAAGACCTGGAACCAACCCAAATGTCCATCATCGTTAGACTAGATAAAGAAAATGTGGCACATATACACCATGGAATAGTGTGCAGCCATAAAAAATGATGAGTTTGTGTTCTCCACAGGGACATGGATGAATCCGGAAACCATCATTCTCAGCAAACTGACACAAGAACAGAAAACCAAACATCGCATGTTATCACTCATAGGTGAGTGTTGAACAATTAGAACACATGGACACAGGGAGGGGAACATCACACACTGTGGTCAGTAGTGGGGGGCTAGGGGAGGGACAGGTTGGTGAGGAGGGTGGAGAGGGATAATGAGGGGAGAAATACCAGATACAGGTGATGGGGGAATGGAGGCAGCAAACCACCTTGCCATTTATGTACCTATGCAACAATCCTGCATGATCTGCACATGTACCCCAGAATCTAAATTACAATTAAAAAAAAAAAAACTTTTAAAATTAAAAAAACATTATTGTAAATTGACAGTTTAGAATTGTATAAATATACGAGTACAAATAATATTATGTTATTAAATACAATGTAGAATAATTAAATCAAGCCATACACAGAAAGACAAATAACGCATGTTTTCACTTATATGTGGAATCTAAAACAATTTAACTCATTTTCAAAATAATTTTTGACAGGCAAAAGAAACTTCTTATACAAAAAGAAAGATAACATAAAAATATAATTTGCTGAGTATGTATGTGCCACAATTAACTCTTGTCAATAATCTGTTGTTCTCATTATATTGTTTTCAGACTTGCAAATATTAGGTTTTTGAAGAAAAAAATAGAAGAATATTCTAATAATTCTAGACAGATGAATTGTTTCATAAAGAGAGCAAGAATTTATAGAATTGAGATGGAAAGTTTGGTTCTGCTGTATTTCCATATAATAATAGAACCTTACACAATTGGAAAATGGCAAAGTATTTGCAATTTCAATAAGTAACAAGGGATTAACATCTCCAAGTTGAGACATGTTTCCAATAGCATGATAATTTTAATCTTCCCCCACTCCTTGGGAGAGTTTAATTTCATATGAAAATTTCTCATGAAAGAGAGCTGCTTATTAGTGGAATTTTTTTTATCTCAGAAGTTAGTTAACACAGGAGAAAATTATATGGGAGTACTGCACAGCTGCTTCTGATTGTCGGATAGTTACTTTTTAAAGGGGCGATCCAAAGATCCTGTTCTCATTTGTCTTTGATAGATCCTTTCTACACTTAGTTTGCACATGTATAGTTCAAATGTGCATTAAGCCAGCAGATGGAGAAAAACCATGGAGAACATTCCAGAGACATTTTAGTTTGGGTCAAAATTGATGGTAGTGCATATCACATCTGTTAACATTCTATTAAGTAGAACTTAGTTATATGGCCACAAGAAACTGAAAAGTCAGCCAGAAAATGAAATCTACCTGTCCGGGAAGAAGGAATAAGCTTCTTTGCAACTAGCTATCTCTGTTACAGGGGCTTCCGACAACATTTTTGAATTGTTAAATTCTGAACTCTTTCTTCTGTGGTCGCTCCTTTATATTCCCAAATTTTAAGCATGTGTGTTAAAGACAATACTTCCTTTCATCAGATTATTTTGGCACCAAATTCAGCTTTTCTAAGCTGTTACATCACTGGTTACATATCTTGAAAATAAAAACAAGTATTTTTGTTTTTCATTTTCTTTTTTTTGTTGTTGTTGGTTCGTTTTGTTTTGTTTGTTTTTTCTTGCTACAGGGTCTCACTCTGTTGCCCAGACTGGAGTTCAGTGGTGCAAACACAGCTCAATGCAGCCTTTATCTCCTGGGCTCAAGGAATCCTCCCACCTCAGCCTTCTCAGTACCTGGGACTATAGACAAGTGCCACCATGCTCAGCTAAATTTTTGTTCTTTTAATTTTGTAGAGATGGAGTCTCACCATGTTGTTCAGGCTGGTCTCAAATTCTTAGGCTCAAGGAAACCTCCTGCCTTGGCCTCCCAAAGTGCTGGAACTACAGGCATGAGCTACCACATCTGATTGATTTTTTTTTTTTTACAGAAAAACCTTAAATTAAGGTGGAAAATAAAAGCAAAATTATCTTTCCTATATAACACAATAATGAATTTGGAATTCAATGCTACTCAAATTATGATATGGTTAGATTTGTTGACATTTTATGGTGTGCATTGTTCAAAGGCAAATCTTTTTTTTTTAATTGCCTCTGTCTGCAGTCTGCATGCCCACCCACCCCCAGCCCGTGCCTCATGCTAAAGCAAATAAAGAATCATATCTGCATTTCAAAAAAATTGCTAAATTTAAAAAGATGAATCCCACCCCTCCAGGGGTACAAGGGCAATCAAAGAGGAAGTACTAGACACTGAACATAGAGCTATCAAAGATATAATTTAAATACTGCATATTAAGACTAAAACACACAGAGAGAGGTTAGGAAAGGTTAAATGTTAAAATGACACAAACCTAAAAATTTTTAAATTATTTTGGAAAATATCAACTTTTCAACCATAAAATGTCTTGCTATAAGAAAGAAAACAAAACACATTTTATTGTAATTCATGTAGCCGAATTATCGAGGCACTGCTTACTCCCCCAAAATTCAAATGAAAAATTATAATTGAGAAATACAATAAAAGAAACTTTAAACAGAAAAGGAGTGAAAACAACTTCTCAAAAAGGCAAACTAAGCCTCTTTCAAAGAAAATAACTTTTTCTTTTTCATGTCTTGGACACTGATTTTTAACACCATTAGAATTAAATCAATTCAAATATATTAAATATTTTCTCAGGTTCAAAATGCTGTTTTCAAAACTGAAATCATCTACCTAGAAGAAAAGAAGATTACTTATATACATTTTAAAGCAAAAATACAGAATCAAAGCATAACTATGCATAGGAAGGTCTTTCTGTGTATTTTCAGTTGAACTGCTAAATCTATTTCAGTGTAGGTATATTTTTTTCTTAAGCTATTAACTGCTAAGAGGAATTGTGAGAGGAAATCATTGACTGTAGATTTTGAAATTATCCAGAAAATATTTATGTGTGTATATCTCTAAAATTATCTCAGCATTGAGGTAATTTGTGTTAGTGTTATATTTCTTTATCTGGGTGCTGTTAACACAGATAATGTATGCTTAGCTTATAAATCTACATTTAAAGCTATATGTTATGTTCACTTTTCTCTATGGATATTAGAATTTAATAAACTTTTAAAATAACTGGAGACCTAGAAAGTTTACAATGACAACAGACATCTCCCCAGAAAAACAGACAGAGCAATGTATAGCAAAACACGTCCACAAACTCCACTTTTAGCCAAACTCGGTGAAAAGTGTGAAAAGAAAAACCTTAACCAAATTAAATTCAGCAGAGCAAAGAAAAGTCAACCTCTCCAAACAGAGTAAGTTCAGAAAGACTCCAGCACATGGTCAAAGTAGATTTATGGACACAAGAAGAAAAGTGAGGTATAGATACAGATGGAGTGGTAACAGGTTGGTGTTTGCCTTGTTTGAACAAGGTTTGAACAGTTGGCCATCTCGGTGATTGTCACAAGGGTGGGTTATGGTTTATTTACACACCTGGTTAGGTTACAGTTCACTCTATATGAAGAGACCTTGAGTCTGAGCTTAAACTATATAAGGAGGCAGCTTTAGGCTAAACTTAATTTAATAAAAGGTATCCCCATCAACCCCAAACTTCAAGCCATTGGTGTCAAACCTGTCTGTGGGAAAGAAGGAGGAAGTCACAAGGGCAGTTTCTGACAAAACATCAATAGACCCCAACATAGCCAAGATGAAATTTGCTGAAAACCACAGACAGCCTGTCTGAGAAAGCATCTGAAACTTGAGGGCTTGGATGAGGGGTCAGTAGCGGGCACTGGCAGTAAGAAGGCCAGAGGAGACAGAGGACATCAGTGCCAGGGGACTCTCAGAACTGAACTGAGAAGGCTTTCTCCTATGGGGTCCAGCCCTACAGGGTCCCGTGAGTCCCTCTCTGCGGGTATGAAGATAAGAAACTGAAATAAAAGACACAAGACACAAAGAAAAAGAAAACAGAGTTTGGTGGTCAGTGATAGGGTCAGGTAAATTATGTGCCTTGGAGATAGGGGGCCCAGGACTTTGCAGAAGCCGAGGCTAGGAGAAAACCTAAGGCATCAGCACTTTTTTCATACTTTTCAAGAAATATCAAGGTCACTAAGATTTATGTTACTATGACTAATTCTTATCTTCTAAGAAAAAGAGGAACCAGGTGCAGAAGCAGAACTTGAAAGTAGTCACGGAACTTGACCACTGAAGCATAGCATCACATAGAGACAGTTAAGCCCCCGTATGTCTGCGGGCCTCCCTGACAGCCATCAGGGTTACGGCAAGAGCTTGGAGGAGCGGAGTTTTCTCCTAACTGCCCTGAGGAAGGAGACGTCTCAGCTATCTTGGACGTCTCCTTCCCTAGCTGGCTAAACAGCAGGCGCTTTCACAGCACTGACACTGTCGCACAGCCAAGGTGTCCTCTAGCATCCCTTATGTGGGCATGACAGAGGGCTTAGAGCATCTTGCCTTAGGGTCACCTCTTTTCCAATGCCACTTCAGTCCCATACTTCTTGACCTAAGACTTATTAGTAAGATTAAATATTATATGATTATATATGTATATATTTATGATTACAAAGAATAGCTATGTGATTATTTTATGATCATATATAGGAATAACTATGTAACTATATCTCTAAATCTTTTCTAATCCTATGTTTATATGAGAACATGCTGAGGCTTCAGACCCTTGCCTAGGCTCTTGCAGGGTTTTCCTCCCACAAGACGGAAGGTCCAGACTAGCACTGGGGAAGGGAAGATAACCAGGATTTCACAGAAAGCAATCTACCACATTGTTGAATACTGCACAAAAAATATCCAAAGCAGGAGCTCTGAGAAGATAGAAAAGTTTGGTTGAACACTGATCCTTTAAAAAGTTAAGAAAACATTATCTCACCAAAAATTGAAAAAGAGAACAGCATAAATACAAAATCACATGCAAAGTTATTATAATAATAAAGAGAATAAAGAATAGAATAATATCTGTACAGACATGGAGAACATATCAGAAAGACAGGTGCACAGAACAGAGCATAACTATAACCTCCTATTTCAAAATGAACTAAAAGACATTAATAAAATAATACAAGACATGAAACAGCAACCTAAATCAGAAATAGAAAACTCAGAATTGACATCTCAGAACTCAAGAAATAATTGAAGAGACTGGAAAAATATTTAAAAATTAGAACTAACGTTGAAAGGTACAACAATAAAATAACGCATTAAGACAAATAGTTTAAAAAGAACATTTAAAACAAAAGAATACAACAAAAAAAAATAATGCATTAAGACAAATAGAAAGTTAAAGAACATTTAAAGCAAACATAAATTTCTAAAAAGACACAAAAGGGTTTAAGGAAAAAATAGTCAGATATTGAAAATAAAGAAATTTAAACATATAGATATTAAGTCACTGAAAAAGCAAAGCAAAGCAAGAATATAAAATATACATACTAAACATAACTTTAAATTTTTTGAAGAAAAAATCCCAAAAAGCTACATATTGAGAAAGAACACTTTGTGCTTTGAAATGTTGACTTTCATCAATACCAGAGCATATTCTAAAAAAATTTCTGAATGTAAGAAAAAAGAAAGAATCAATATAGTTGGAAGACACATAGAAGAAAAGAGAACCTGACTTACAAGGGGAAGAAGATTAGATAATCATCAGACTTTTTGACAGCAACACTGAGGTTCATTAGCCCTATCAATAGAAGTTATGCGTGTCCACAAATTAAATGAAAAATATCGTTTATAATTTGGGTTCAAAGTTATTATCACACGGTTGTATAATTTGATATCATTATGAAAATTTGATAATTCTATTAGAAGATTATGTGTGCAACTTTTAGTTGATGAAATGAGAAATTACTCCTTTCTATTTTTATCAGACTTCTCAGAAGCTAAAGAATTTTAATTAGGCATTATTATTATTCTTGCAATGTGTCCTCTTGGTATATAAATGCATTAAAGGAAAAATAAATGAGTGGTCATAACATGTACAAATTGGAGCAGACTTTACTTAATGAGTGTTGCTGTATTCTTTTGCCTTCTAACCCAGCACTCCCTAAAACCACTTCAATCTGCCCAAGACAGTGAATACTTTGATGTTGTATATAATACATAAAAAACAGAAAGCTCAAAAGTATTAAATAATACAGTGTATACTATACTCAACAGAGCTGCAAATAATAAATCTTTCTCCTAGATACCTCAAAGCACTTCTGAAATAATTAATTTTTAAGTGCTCTTGGATTAAACTATGCTGTCAGTATGGTTTTGATGAAAGAAAAGAAGTTTACAGAACTAACATAAGCCTCTCATGAACACTTACCAAGTTAGAGGATGAAGATATGACACAAGACTCACCTGTCTCCATACAAAACACAAATAGGGTTTTTCCCGTTAGTCAACCACAAATTCATGTTAAACTCATGTACAAATAAGTTAATTAAGTTTAAGGTAAATCATTAAAATAGAAAAAAAGATAAAAAGAAAACCACAAGAAAATGTATCCTGAATATTATAAAATTTAGAATTGTATTATTGGTTGCTTGATTTAATGCAATTTAATGTTAGTATATGAACTAGAGATAATCCTCATACTACATGCCATATTGGAGGAGTATCGGAAATAATCATCAGTGAGAAATAGTTGAATCCCTAGCAAATGTTCTCTTTGGCACCTAAGAAAACAGTTTACATGAGAGAATGATGATGCTCCTAAAGCTATTGCGTGATATATTCCCCACCAGCCAATAGAGTGGCAAAAATACAGTATTAATAGACCTGGATATGACCAGGAACGTAGATGATAGCAGAATAATTTTCTGATTACCTAAAAATTCTTCTATAGATGAACAATACTGGAAAAAGACTTGGTTTATATATCAAACTATATCTGGTAATCTATGGGTTTTATTAGAAAATATGAACAGCAGCCATGCAATTACAGTTACCATAGCATTGTCAAACCAGAGAATACACTCATCAATAACAGAATATATGATTATCTTATATCTGTAACTGTTTTACAATTATAAATAATTTCAAAATATTATTTAATCAACTCAGAAGGTTAACACTGTATAATTCTAATGAACAAAAGTTCAGATTCGATAACCAGAAATTGTTCTTGTAATGAAATACAATAATTCATCCGGATGCAATGTTCCATATATGTAATTTATTCTATGTATATAACAAATAGCTTATAGTTCCTTTAAAACACTTTTTATTAAAGAGGAAGAATAGAATAAAGGAACAATGAGCATAAAGATGGATTGGACAACACAACATAGTTGTGTGATAATGGACAGTCTGCAAATGGATAGTCCTCTATGGTTTGTACCTGATATTTGAGAACTTCTTCAGGAAAATGTGGAATCTATTTTAACTATCAAAAAGATCCCCTCAGATGCATATACACACGTGACATCTGTGAAGATATATTTACAAAACTAATTTGTCATACATTGCCACACATTTTTATCTCAACATGTAAATAATCATCTATGATACTTAGACCACAATTAAAAATAAACCCACTTAAACAATTCACATAGCAATTAATTATCTTACATACCAGTTTTCTAATAAAGTTCAGTTTTTCTCCAATGACAGAGAATAAATAACAATTTAATTGTCTACATTTTATTCATAACACATATATATGAATGAATATACAAGTTCTAGCCTAAATAGAATCTACACATGAATGAAATAGTTCCAATATGCTAGAAAATATTGATTTTTGATTGCTATCTTAAATATGAACCTGCCATTTTTCCCCAACAAGAGTTCCCATGTACAGATTCTATCAACACTGAAATAGAAATTCTAAATACCCTTATGTGTAAGGCAGTTGAGCGTGCAGTCTTCCTTCCCTAGTTAGAAAGCACAGAAATGGGACTGGGGCCTACAGCAATTTCTTGCCAAGAGATAAAGAGCCCTCCCTGCCTGTGCTAGGCTTAGCCCCTTGACTTGGCATAACTTTCTCTGTTCTGAACTCAATGTGTGCCTTTTTGCTTGATGAATGCATGTGTCACATTGCACCAGGCCAATCGCACTATTACATCCATTCCCAGCAGGGAGGATATGGGGTCTTTGACCTGCAATACAAGAGGGGTATATGCAGACCATCTTCTGAGGCTATGAAAGGAGACTCACTGGACAAAGAGGACCTACTATTGTCTGAGTCATGTCTTTCTTGGCAGTCTAGGGTTGCCACTTGAAAACCAGTGTTGACCTCTTGAGGCTACCGCTACTTGTCATATGTATTGTTGTGCTATTTCCCATCGTGCATGTGGTGAGAATCCTCCACTGAATATGGCAAGAGATACCACTTGCTCTGCAGTTTGATGTAGCAAGCAAGGTCACCAACATTGTTGTCATGGCATGGTAGAGGTGCTAGGATTTGCCAGTGCAACCATTCCAGAGAGGCACTAGTTCCCTGGGAAGTGAGGAGGGAGGACAGGGTGACTGAGGTGCTGGCTTCCCTCTGGCCACATGGAAATGTCATATAAACAATCTTTCTGTCAACAGGGATGAGCTGGCACAATGGAAAAGGGCAGAGATTCCAGAAATGGGTCCTGGAAGGGTGCAAAGACTATACCTTGACTTCTGGCTGCTTTTGTACATCCATCTTCAAACTCCCACAATGTCCCAAGTGTATTAGTCCATTTTCACGTTGCTGATGAAGACATATCCAAGACTGGACAATTAAAAAAAAATAGGTTTAATATGGACTTACAGTTCCATGTGGCTGAGGAAGCCTCACAATCATGGTGGAAAGCAAGGAGGAGCAAATCACTTCTTACATGGATGGCAGCAGGCAAAGAAAAATCTTCAGGGAAACTCTCCCTAATAATATCATCAGGTCTCATGAAACCCACCCACCACCACGAGAACACCATGGGAAAGATCTGCCCCCATGATCCAGATGCCTACCACCAGGTCCCTCCCACAACATGTGGGAATTTGAAATGAGATTTGAATGAGGACACAGCCAAACCATATCAACAAGGGTCAGAAACAATGTCTGAGGGAAGTGAAAGGACTCTTCGGGGAGCTCCAGATCACTTGCAGATCACAGGTAAAACCCATTTTCACTCAAGGCAAAATCACTGATGGCATTCTGCAAATGAAACTATTAAATAAGGTTCTTCTCTGAGAGTGGAATATAAAAACTGAGAGCTAGATATAGCAGAAGCCGTGGAAGTACTTTGTGACTTGATTGGTGCACCTATTTGATGAGGCAGCTTGTAGACCCAAATGTCTGGGGCCTAATGGCACAGTCTGGGAAAACTAACTACTGACCACCTGCTTCAGTGCATTTTGCCCACATTGAACATGGCAAGAACAGATATTAGTCCATGCAACTTTTGATCTAGATGGCAGTGAATAGAAGAGTGGTGTCTCCACCTGCACAGGACTTCCTTAAGAATAAGACCTCTTAAAAAACATTCATGAGCTGGGCGCAGTGGCTCATGCCTGTAATCCCAGCAATTTGGGAGGCCGAGGCAGGTGGATCATGAGGTCAAGATATCAAGACCATCCTGGCCAACATCGTGAAACCCTGTCTCTACTAAAAAATACAAACATTAGCTGGGCATGGTGGTATGTGCCCATAGTTCCAGCTACTCAGGAAGCTGAGGCAGGAGAATTGCTTGAACTCATGAGGTGGAGACTGCAGTGAGCTGAGATTGTGCCACTGCACTCCAGTCTGGTGCCTGGCAACAGAGCGAGACTCTGTCTCAAAAAAAAAATTCATGCGGTCATTGCTGTTTTCAAGGGTAAAAGCCATAAACACTTGGCTATATGACCCTGCCCCTGGAGACATAGATGACACAGTCTATTTCTGACTTCACTGGAGGACTTTATGTGACAGAGTCTTCCCCAATGAAAGATGTCTATCTCTCTACTCTTGTCCCCTGAAATGACCACAGGGACACCTGAGGAGAAGCTTTACAGAAATGTCCCGCTTTGTGAAAGAAGCAATAAAATGGTAGTTTCTAGGGACTTGTCCTAGATGAATGGGAACACAATAATGGGAGGCTGTGCCCAAATGGCCAAAAAGGGAGTCCAGAAGGTAAAAAGGAAAAGGAAAGGGGAGAATACATGGCCAGCTCTCAGAATATCCATAGCTTTGTTGTTAAAATAGGGAATAGCCAAAATGAAAATAGACAGGTTCACAACAAGAGATCCCATCAACACCATCAGGTGGAAGCGGGTTCCTCTTCATTGGAGGTTCAGTTTGTAATCAGAGTCATAAAAAAGCTAGGAAAAGAGAGCTCCAAAGATTGGAAAAACATAACGCCACATAGAAACCTTGCAAGTCTCTGGACACAGTCCAGGGATGAGGAATGTACAAGTTGCTAAGGCTTCCTGACTCCCTGACCAGGACAATGAAGAAAGAAGACTATTCAGACTGAGAGCACAAGGAGTCAGACGAGGAGGACAATCGCCCCTCCCCTGCTCCCATACCCCTTTCCAGGTCTCATCATCTCTTGATGAGGCCAATGTCTCAGAGAAAATCAGAGCCTTATTATGCCTTATCAAGGTGGAAAAAGAAAAGGAATGAATTCAAACTTTACTAGGTCTCTTGAATATTGGTGCCCAAGTGACAGTAATCCCAGACCTCCAAAGGAATAGAGGCAAACTGATAACATTGTGGGTTTTGGGGATGAACATGATGACCCATGGCAGAGAAGTTTATTTGTACTTATGGGCAGGGCCCTTTGGACCATTTTGGGTAGCTGTGATCATGGTTCCTGCCATTGAAAATGTATTATAGGAATTGACATTTTGGCCACTTGCAGCATGGAACATCAATGCTACCTCAGAGGGTATTCCTCCTCACAAAAAACGATTTGAATCATTACAGTGGGGCATATCCACGTCTTTCCTGCCAGCTAAATTACCCAAGCCCCAACATGCTATTTGACAAAAGCAATACCTCCTGGCAAGTTGAGGAAAAAAATGTTAGTGTGTTAATTCAGGAATTGCTACAGTTAGGAGTGCTATATACCACTCTGTTACAGTTCAACAGTCCAATATGACCCTATTTAAAAAAAAAAAGGTCTTACAAGCCTGGATGCTGACAGTGGTCTATTGCAGGCTGAATGTCCGTGATACTCATCATTATCACTGTACCAAGGTGGTAGCAGCCACATGGGAGACTGATACGCTATTATAAATCTGGCTAATGCCTTCTTCATGACCTGTCTTCAGGAAGAAAATATGACTAGCTTGCAGTCACATGCAAGAGCCTGCAGTATTCTTTCATCATACTTTGGCAGAGATAACACAATTCCCCTGCAGTTTGCCATTAGTGGTAGGGCTACATCTGAAAAAGTCCAGTTATCCCCAGGAGTACTTGTCATCAGTTATATTGATGAAATTCTCATTGTTGGCCTAACGAACACATTGACCAGGCCCTACACAAAGTCAGAAGACACTAGGATACATACATAAAGGTTGAGTCATCAACTCTGATAAAGTCCAGGAACCTGCTCATCAAGTGAAGTTCCTGGGACCCTCCTGGGCCTATAATTAGAAAAATGTTCCTGACAAGGTTAAATGAAAAATGCTGTCCTTAGCAGGTCCCACCAATGTAAAGAGACTCAACGGCTGGTAGACCTGTTTGAATACTGGCAATAACATGCACCACATGCTCATATTCTTTCGACATCTCTACTGAATGTTACCAATAAGGTGGCCACCTTTAAATGGAGCCCCAACAACAGCAGACTCTGGAGGCTATGCAACATGCTACAGCATGGGCCCTGCCCCAGGGATCAATGAAGCTAGCCAGCCTAGGAGCTACTAGTCTCATGACTCCAATCTATATAGACTGGAACCTATAGCAATGAGAGACTGCTACCAAAATGCCTTTGAACTTTGTATTATAGCTTTTTGCAAACATTTTTAGAAAAGCATAAGAGTAAAAAAATAACTGTTTGTGGATGACAAAAGACAAGGTGTACATGGGTAAAGATCTGATGAGAGTTCATTATAATGTAATTGACAAGGATATTTGGTCCTTTCAGTGGCATAGAGCATTTTAAGGTGAAAATTAGATTTAGGACTTAAAACTATAGACTAGAATATACCAGATTTCTAGGATTTCATATAATTTCTGGAACACTCATATCAATAATAAATATAATTATACAAAGGTTTATCGTCACATTTTTGACAACTCCTCCCATGCAATTTAACATATCAAATAAGCCTAATTATTTTGACCTGTCTCTATTTATGGAGAGAAAATGAATTACTTTGAGACATTCGAGGGATATTTCCAGAAACTCTCAAATAAATCTGGGGACAAAAACACTTAATTTAGAATTTGACTTTGGAAAGCTTTCAAAAGGTTTAAAACACTTGATTAAATAGGATCACAGGTCACTATGAAACAATGCTAAAGTGACAATGGATTTTAAAGGCAAATACAGAAAGTTACATAGCTGTAAAAAAAACTTAGTTGTTTTAATATTGAAAAAATTTAATATTAATCAAAGACCTAATAAAAGACAATGTAAAACCTCAAAGATTATCCTGCTAAAACACAAAATATTTGTTTTCTAGGCCAATTAGTTGAAAAGTAAACAATAATAAAAAAAATCATAAGCGAGGACAGATCAATACTTGAAGGAAACTTTGTCCTTTGAGCAAAAATAAAATTGTAACATTGTATATCAGTATCTTATTGAGCTTAATTTGAAAAAAAATACAACCAAAATTTATCTAATCTTAGTTTCACCACACCTAAAACTCCTTTTACCCAGACCTTTTCCAGGATTTTGTGTTACTTATTTTCTAATTTTTAAATTCAGAAGCATATGTCATTATGTTGTAAGAAAAAATTACTTTTTCCCTTAATGAAAATATATTCCTACATACATTTTCTTATTGATGCAGGATTTTTCTCATTCACTTTGCCAGCCAGGGACCTCCATTTGGTGACGCTTCTTCCCTGGGCCTCACACAGGCACGCTACCTGCCTCTGAAGGCAGACCGCTGACACAGCCCACACAGACGAGCATGTCCCCACTTGGCTGTGTCGTAGCTTGTACCCACATTTGGCAATTCCTGAGTTCTTGTCCCACGTCCAAGAAGAATGAAGATACACTGACAATTGAAAAGTGAAGAGGGCAGAGAATAATTTTATAGAGTGACAGAGCAGCTCTCAGTGAAGAGGGGACATGAGGGTGGCCCTCCACCCAAATTTGGGTGGTTCCTCTTTCAGTGTGCCTGAATTCAAGGCTTTTATAGGCACAGAATGAGAAGAGGTAGACCATAGGTAACATTGGAAAAGGTAATATGTGATTGGTTAAAAAGCATTATTCAGGAAAAACTAATCAGACAAGAGCGGGCAAAAAGGAATAGAAGTTCTCTAGGTTGTGTTTTCAGGCTGGTTTTGGCTTGAAGGTGGGGTTTCACTGGGGACCCTCCATTGTCTGCCTAGAATTTGTCTGCCTCTTGCCTCTCTCAATCCCCCATCTGAAGAGGTACATCTAATGGCCATTAGGATAAGGACAATGACCAATCTTAACTGCCTCCTCTTGACAAGGGGCACTGATTTTGGAAAACAGCAATCAGAGGCCTATCTAAGAATTCCTGGTAAAAGGAAGCCATCATCTGAGGCTTTGGTTGCATGACTTTTTGGATTTGGTGGCCTGAAGGCAAGAAGACATAAACTGGATTATTAGAAGACATGAATCAAAATGAAACAAAAAAGTAAGCAATCCCATTACTAGGTATATAGCCAAAGGATTATATATTGTTCTATTATAGGGACACATGCACACATATATTCATTGCAGCACTGTTTACAATAGCAAAGACCTGGAACCAACCCAAATGCCCATCGAAGATAGACTGGACAGGGAAAATGTGGCACATATACACCATGGAATACTATGCAGCTATAAAAAATGATGAGTTCGTGTCTTCTGTAGGGACATGGATGAACCTGGAAACGATCATTCTCAGCAAACTGACACAAGAACAGAAAATCAAACACCACATGTTCTCACTCATAGGTGGGTGTTGAACAATGAGAACACATGGACACAGGGAGGGGAGCATCACATACTGAGGTCTGTGGTGGGGGGACTAGGGGAGGGACAGTTGGGGGTAGGGAGTTGGGGAGTGATAACATGGGGAGAAATTTCAGATATAGGTGATGGGGATGGAGGCAGCAAACCATATTGCCATGTATGTACCTATGCAACAATCCTGCATGCTCTTCACATGTACCCCAGAACCTAAAATGCAACAAAATACATATATATATATATATATATATATATATATATATATATGTATGAGTGGCTCAAAAATCTTGAGGCTGTCAAAATGCCAGTATAACTGGTAGCTACAGTTATGCCTGCTAAGATCTGGGTGCATGGGGCTTGGCTTTGGTTAGCTCTCTTGGTTTTATTTTCCCCAAAAAGAAACCTCTTGGTTATGGGCACCCTATTTATTCTTATCACCTTGCAGGATTGCAGGATAATTGTCGAAGTAGAATATTGATCCAGATTTTTACATTACCCATCCCTCTTGTTCCCTCTGAGCTGCAACTGGAGACCACTGGTTGGTTCACAGGAATAAGCAGGGTTAGTCTAAAATGCAGATAAAAGCTTAAAAACAACTAATGAAACTAGAATTTAATGACAAATGTATAAGTTTTGAAACAAATTTTTCTCTCTCCAGTTCTCATTTTTGTTAAAAGCGAATCATGATAAGTTTGAGTTGTTTGCAAAATAAATTTTAGTTTTATATTTGGCCTGATTATTTGTATAAAGTACAGCAAGAATTATTATTTTCACATAAGATTTAAAAACTGGCTTAGATGGAATCCTGTTCCATAAGGAATCTCAGGTAAGACCTTCTTAAAGCTGAGCCCAGACATTGAAATACCTATGAGATGGGTAAATTCCTCTCTTCTTGAGGCCAAAAGACAAGTTGGGGCTCCTGGGCCTGTTAGAAAGTAACATTCTTTACTCACTACACATTAAGAACCCTGTACAGGGACTGTGTAGACAAGGTATGAGGCAATAACTTTTCTTTTTTTTAAGGAAGAGTCTTGCTCTGACACCAGGCTGGAGCACAGTGGCATTCTCTCCGCTCACTGCAACGTCTTCCTCCTGGGTTCAAGTGATTCTCCTGCCTCAGCTTCCCAAGTAGATGGTAATACAGGCACGTGCCACCACAACAAGCTAATTTTTGCATTTTTAGTAGAGACGGCATTTCACCATGTTGGCCAGGATGGTCTCAATTTCTTGACCTCACGATCCACCTGCCTCAGCCTCCCAGAGTGCTAGGATTATAGGTGTGAGCCACCGCACCTGGCCAAGCTTGCTTTCTTAAAGGGAAGAATTACCTTCTAGTCAAAACCTTGGTAAAAACAACCAGTTTCTCCAAATGCATAGTGTTGCAAAAGAAATAGATTCTTTTTGGACTTTTGTAAATAATTATATTGCCATAAGTTAATAATATTCAGAAATACCTTCTACATTTTGAAGAGACCAGACAGAGATAAACAAATATGCTCCAAATTTTGTTCATAGTAATATGCCTTATTTAATGTTAAAAGCTGTAAATAGCTCAAAATAAAAGTTTTTCTCACTTTGAAAAACAAAAGATCAGCAACATTTTAAGCAAAAAGTTAAAAATAATTACTTCAGTGTTTTATTAGTTAGTATTATTTCATTAACTCTTTTTCTACTTGATATTCATGAACATTTCAGCTCTACATGAGGCCTGTACATTTTCCTCTATTCCAATGTCACAATATCCAAACTTATCAGAAATCTGAACTTAACAGCACCTGTTAAAGTTCCATAGCTAATTACAAACCATCTTTTGAAAAGGATCAAAACAAGACAGCAATTATCTGTGTGAATAACAGAATTTCCAGGGTAGTTATAGATAAAAACAAAATTGACAAAGGAAGTTAGTTATTTCTGTGGCTTACAATAACTTAACATAATCGCCCTAATTATGATTGATAGCATATTCTTAGACATTAGAATTTTTGAAATCGCATATAATTTTTGAACATACATTATTTTTCACCAAAATATAAACTGAAGAATGTTAAATATTAGTTTTATTTTTGCTGTCCCATGTAACTAAACATGTTAAATAATCCTGTTTATCTCTATTTTGAGTGCCTCAGGGGTCCTCTGTAGCATCAAAACATTAGGGGTCAGAAAATACAATTTAGAAGCTGAAATTTGATTTTGGGAAGCCTATTAAATATGTTAAAGGTTTAAAACACTTTGATATCATGAAATAGAATTCAAGGTTACCTTACATCACTTATTTGGTCAAAATAATGACTCCAATAAATTTTTTTTTTTTTTGCGACAGAGTCTTGCTCTGTCACCCAGACTGGAGTGCAGTGGTGTGATCTCAGCTCACTGCAACCTCTTCCTCCTGAGTTCAAGAAATTCTCCTGCCTCAGTCTCCTGAGTAAGTGGGATTAAAGGCACACGTCACCAAACCTGTCTAGGTTTTTTTGTACTTTTAGTAGAGGAAGGATTTCTCCATGTTGTTCAGGCTGGTATCAAGCTCCTGACCTTGTGATCTACCCACCTCAGCCTCCCAAAGTACTGGGATTACAGGCATGTGCCACCATGCCTGGCCTCCAAATTGTTTTATAAAGGCATTGACCTTTACTCATTAAGAGGGAAGGCAGCTTTCCAAACAATGTGTCTCTTTTATTTCACATCTTTATTCAATAGTTTATTTGCAAGGCACACCAAAATCTTTCATTATCTTTTAATAATACATGAAAATCTCATTTAAGAGAGAGAAAACCAAATTTCACCCTCACATTAGTCTACTATAAAGGTCTACTCCAGTCATTTTAATGAAACATAATAGATAATTCTATCTAATCTTAACCAGTTTGCCTAAGAGGTGAGATTCTTCCAACCTTTTATAACCCTTTCCAAATTTTTGTTAAAGAGCAGATTAGTGTCTTAAGAAAACCCTGTTTGTTTTTATTACAATTTTCAATGCTTGAAAAAAACAAATGATATCCTTTTGAACTTAGTCAATATGCTCATGCACAGAGTTTCTTTTACAAGATTAATTTTTACAAACTTTCCACAACTTGTTTAAACCTTTAGCTTCATCTTATTTATTTTAAAATAATCCTTTAATCTTCTAAAGTAGGCAAAATTTTTACATTCTCATGCCTTCTCATAATCTTTTCTAATAACACATTTTACTCTCCTTAAACACCTTTCATGTAAATCTCTTTTCAGTAGTCTCCATTACATGTTATAATGATAACTCTTAGCAATTTTTAATTTTAATGTAAAACCTGGTAAGTTGTTTTAATTCTGTATTAGGTACATATAAAGTCTGAATCTTTCCAGAATAGTTAGGAATGTGGTTAACTCCAGATGTCCCCAGGGCTTACCAAACAGTAAAGCAGGCAAATTGATCAATTTTCAAAAGCCAAAGAAACAGTTTATCACCTTAAAACATTTAGTAAACTTAGTATTTGACCTGCATAATTTAGACTACATTTTTACATGTTGAAGACATTTGTATTTTACCAATAATCTTTAAAACTGCTTTTTATTTCTTGAAGATTAAAGTCTTGTGAATTAAAAGACATTACAGCTTTTATTTTTCCTTTAAAAATTTTGATCTAAGTGCTTATTTTTCGTTAAGCCAATCAATTAGACCTCTTGTTGTTATAAACATCACATGTATAGCTAAACAGACAGACAGAAGAAGATCCAGTAATTGTAAAATTGTAAGGGTTTTATTAATTGCCAGTCTTCTAACTGGATTACTGGCCTCGGGATAGAGCCCCTCAAGAAAAGGGCTAAAAAAAAAAACCATGCAGTTTCTAGGGCCTAATAAGCAGGTATAGCAGGAAGACAAAAACAGATTTTGAGAGGGATTTCTCCACTTTTAACTATTGGGTCTCCATGAGGAAAATAAAGTTTTTTTCTAAAATGGGATTCGTGATGCATTCTCTGTTTTTCCCAAGTGGCCCCAGGCTGTCAGAAGTTATCTTAGGACCTCTCATGTGTGCCTTAATATTGGCAAGACAAAATGGAGAAAAATAATTCAGTTGACTGAGAAGAAAAAAAAATCTTTTCTAACAAAACAAGATCCAAGAAGAGAAAAAAAGACATAAAGGCCTTTTAAATATACCTATAGCTTGGATATCACTTTTAATTAGGCTTACTTTTAATCATAGGGAGCTTAAAAAAATCCCTTTAAATCCCTTATTACCCGACTTTAGCCACACCAAGCAGTCAATATTTCTGGCTTTTGAACTTTTTCAGAAGTAACCTCAACAGTGAAACCAACAAGCCTGAAATAAGGTGATGACTTATCTGCAAGTGTACGAGGTATTTTCAAAGAGGTGATAAGCAGTGTTTACAAAATCTAGACTCTTTAATGGTAGCTCAGAAAAAGGAAGATTTGAGAAAGGAAGTTAGATGTTTTTCATGGAGTGAAAAAGAATGAGCAAATGGCAAGAGTCCCATAGATATTAACCAGAAAGTATTCACTCCCTAAACCAGGTTGAACGCAGGCTGCCATTGTAAAATGACAGAGACCTAAAGAAAGTACTGCCATGTAGTTATAAGGTCAAGCTGCCAAGGACATACAAGTCAAGAGGGAAACCACACCCAGATTTTTGTTTGTTCCTTTGTTTGTTTCAGAGACCTGCAGCAAAGTTTGTTATTGACTAATTGGCTGTACTAGCTTGAACAGTGGGCTTATGGGGTCCTAGGCCCGTGTTCTATCCTAAGGTATTCCTCCTTATGACAGGGCCATACAGAAAGACACACAAAGCACACCAGATTTGCTACAGTTTAAGACTAGCCTTAAGTCCACATTCCCAACCCCTGAGAGTGACGGGGGCGGTGGCAGGGTCCTCTCCAGCATCCTGTCCTCTGTAGTAAATCTTTCTTCTATTAATCAGTAATTTTACAGAGGATATAAACTAATTTTTAGCCATTCATTTAAATTTCTCTTTCTCGATTAGCACAGAGAGAGAGAGAGAGAGAGAGAAAGTCAGAAATCTGACTAATAAAAAAGTTTTACCCTTTTGCTGGTATGTCAGGCTTCTGGGATCTCTTCCCCCAAGCTATGGAGTCTTTTTGACCCTGGAGTCCTATAAAGGGGGAGTAGAAAAAGAGGTTATCTGCATATTGTAGAAGTTGTCCCTCCTGAAGAGAATGTTCAGTTAAATCTGTAATTTCTTCCTAGTTCATTTTCAAGCCAGTTTAAGGTCGGGGAAAATTAAGCTTTTCGTAGTCTGGGAGATGCATCTGAAGGGAGTGTCCTGTGGTACAGAGATGTGATTACTCATCTGTGAAGAGAGGACAGAGTAGGAAACAAGAAAAAGAAGGCTTTCCTTTTTCTTTAAGTCTCAGTGATTCATGATGCTTTTGAGAGAAGTATAGATTGAAGATAGTTGGTCACCCACCTGGAAAGAGGAAAAAAGGCATCTTTTAGTTCCTTCTTCTTCCCAGTGAAGACTCATGGTAGGTGAGGGAGAGCAAATAAAAGGCTTCCCCTTTTCTTCTTCTGTCCTTGTATCCCTGAGACCTGGCAATGCTTGGCAGGTGCCACTCATGGGTGCCAATGCAGCCTTCACCCATGAAACAGGGAGACCCAGAGGGTAGAAACATTTGCACTCACTCATGTGCTGGCCTATCCTCCCTGCTATCAGTAACCTTTGTGTTCTCTAGACTTCATCTATGCCAGGAATATGAGCAGGACCTCCATCCATGAAATGGGGGGAGCCTAAGTGGCAGGAATTAGTCATGCTTACCTGCCCTGTGTACCTAGACTTCTGCTGTTTTCTGCTTTCAAACCTCGTTTTCCTTTCTAGGGTTTCAATCTCAAGCTTGGAATTGCATTTGGGGCAAAAAGTTGCCTCAGGAAGGTGCATGGACTCACCATGTTAAGTCTCAGGCAGCCCTTGCCAAACTGCAATCAGTATTCAGCCGCTCCTTGACTGCTTTCTCAGCATAAGCAGTGTGCTAAGGTGAAGCTGTGGAACCAGGCCCTCCTCAAACAAAAGAGAGAAAGTAAGTCCCATGATTTGGGGACCTGGTCTAGTAAAATGCCTCTCAAAAGGAACAGGAAAACCTTCTCACATGGAAAAGCTTCCTGTATTTCCAGGGCTATCTGAACTCCTGATATCACGGAAAAAAAAAAACAAAAAACAACACCTTAAGTGCAGAGAAGGGGTAGATGCCTCGGGGGAAAAGCCTGTTGCTCTATGCAAATGATTTCCTTCAATGGGGAAAAAAAAAAACGCCTCTTAATTGCCGAATCCTCTCCACTTCTAAGAATAAACAGAAACTGCGTGGTTCTGAATTACATTTTAGATAACTGGGCCAAGTGCTTATCCTACCCAGTAATATATCTGTAGTCTACATGATTATTATTTAAAAAGAGAGAAAGAGAGAGAGAGAGAGATAGGTGCCATCACAGCTCTGAAAAATAAAAGGGAAACTGTCATAGGAAAGACTAGATTGGAGCAAAGCTGACATTCCCAATCCCCTAGAGTGACAGGGGCAGTGGCAGGGTTCTCTCCAGCATCCTGTCCTCTGTAGCTGTGCCATTCACTCTTAACTAGTTAATCAGAGGTTCTGTACTTCATAGGCCTTCATAAAAAGTCTGAGGACAAAAAGGCTTGGAGAAAAAGTGAAGAGTCTAGGTCCCCATTTACTCACCTTTCAGGGACCCCAGATGAGCTCCCAGATGATGCAGGATTTTTGCTAGTCATTTTGCCAGCCAGGAACCTCCAGCCAGTGGCACCTCCAACCCAGGCCTTGCTTGGGTACACTACCTGCTGCAGGAGGTAACTAACCCACTCGGCCTGCCCAGGCCATGCCTGGCTTGCACACTGGCTTTGCCCACAGCTGGGCCAGGCATGCCTCAGCCCACCTGTGTTATAGTTTGTACACACAGTTTGTGGTTCCCAAGTTCTTGTCCCATATCCAAGAAGAATGAAGATACACGGACAGTTGAAGAGTGAGGAGGGCAGATAATAATTTTATTGGGTGACAGAGCAGCTCTCAGCAGAGAGTCGACATGACGTGGTCCTCCACCCAAAGTCAGATGGTTTCTCTCTCAATGTGGCTGAGTCCATGGCTTTTAGAGGCATGGAGTGGGGATGAGTGGGCTGTAGGTAGCATTGGAAAAGATAACATTTGATTGATTAAAAAGCATTACTCAGAAAGAAGCAATTGGGAAAGAGAAATGGGAATAGAAGTCCTCACTCCAGGTTGTGGGTTTCAGTCTGTTTTTTGGCTTGAAGATGGAGTTTCACCAAGGACCTGCTCCTGTCTGACTAGGATTTGTCTGCCTCCTGCCTCTATCATCTTTAAATGCACATCCTACTTTTTAATGTATATTTATATACAGTTTTATTTCTTGCATCCTTATTTCCAGTTGTTTTAATTACATATATTGATTAAAATTTTAATCCTTAGTAACTATAATATCTAATGAAAATTAGGAAGCATATGATTTCATTGTTTAAATAGCATGTGGCCCCTCATAGTTTAGGACATGCTTACTAGCAGACTCAAATATTTCTAGCTGCTTTCTAAAAAAAGCCAAATGTATATAAAGTTAATATTATCTTCAGAAATTAATGTTTTGTTTGGTTTTGTTTTAAGACCAGGTATTGCTATGTTGCCCAGGCTGGTCTCAATCTCCTGGCCTCAAGTAGTCTTCCTTCTTCTCTGGCCTCCCAAATAGCTGGGATTACAGGTGCATGCCAACATGACCAGCCAAAAGTTAATGCTTTTATAGTTATTCTTATTTGGAGATAGTGTAGGTATTTAATAAATATCTAGTATTTAATATAATACAGTATAGTTTAAGATTTTAAGTTATCAAACAGATTTTTAAAAATCTTTTTATATGCACATAGCATTAAACAAAACTCTTACCTCAAGTTATTTTCCTTGTTGACAATTTTTGTGACAAAGGTAACAGGCTTATTTGAGTAGTAAATCTGGGTAGAATATTCATTTCATACAAAAATAACCAACACTCTTATTTATTAAAGATTACTCAAATCATGAACTTGAAAAGCATTTGGATAAGTACCTTTCTTTTCTGAGAAAATAATTTATATAAATGTTTTTTTTCCTTAGTTCAATTAAATATAGCTCTTTCAAGATTATTTATAATAATACCAGCTGAGGGTGGAATACTATTATACATAAGTTAATATTATACATATATTTAGAGCTATGTAAGCATACAGATACTCATGGCTTCTGTGCTGAAATATAGCTATGGCCAGGTATAATGATGAGCGTACTCATTAGCTAGATCCAAATATGTCTCTGGTAGTTAAATTGACCTGTTTAGATGGCCAAAGCCTTTTATTGATATTTGTGGATGAAACTTTTCAGATTTTTCATTTGCTAGTTAAGTTCTTAAAAGTTTCACTTTTCTACCCACTTTCTGATGAGTCATTTCCCTGAGGCCTGACTTTTAACGATTTAGACATCTTAAAGGCAGAGAGAAAGGATATTAAGTTTTCTCCAGGAAGGAGTTTTGGGCATATTCGCTTATCATCAGGAGTCAATTTATTGAGACTGTGGGCTAAATTTTAGATGGATGACTGAGGGGACATCCAGTCTCTTTCCAATTAGTTTTTTTTTTTCCTCTTTACCCTTAAGCAGTTGCTTTTATAATAGCTTGGATTTATATGCAAGATTAAGAGTTAAATTTAGTGTTTGCAGATACCTCTGGCTTATTTGAGGATCTAATTTTTAAAGAAAGTTGATGTTAAAGATTCAGGTTAATTTTCATTACACACTCTAAAGATTCTTTTAGAAAGGCTAATTTTTCAAGTCATTCTGGGTTTTGGAAGCTTCCTTATACCAATAAAAAAAAGTATCTTATTGTTTCTGAGGTTTTGGGGATCCTTTTTTCCTAAGGTACCCATACATGAACAATTTCATAAGGAATAAAACTTCATCATTGTGGATACTGTAATTCTGTTGTCTTTCTGAGGTACACCAATTTCTCTAGGAAGGCCTAGGTCTTGGTCCAAGGCTTCTGAACATAAAATTAGCTGGAATTCCAGATTAAAGTATACTAGACTCCTTAGGTTCTAATGAACCAATAATACTTTGTCCTAAATTTTGCTTATCACAGATCTCCAACTGAACCCAGTCCAGTTCCTACTGAACAGAGTTTGACTTCTGGGTCTCAATCTGGATTCTGAACCTAAGCTGGAAACAGTCTAACCTCTAAAATGAAAATTGTTCAAATAAAGTCAAAGAGCTAAGTACGCAATTTTCAGATCTTGACATCCAAGAAGGACGTGCCCGGTGACCACCAAATGCAGTGAGAAAACAGTGAACACGGTGAGCTCAGCAGATACTTACACCTGGTTACTCATCTGTCCTGGGGGTCATCAGGGATCCCTTTTACATTTCTGAAATTAAACTTTTAAAAAGATAAACTAAGGCACGATAAGATTTTAAAGAGTTTATTGGAGTAAACATTCACTCATATGTCGGGCAACTTCACAACAGAAGTGGTTTGGCAGCTCCGCCCATGGCATGCCGCAGGGAAGCTTTTATGGGAGAAACGCAGAAGGAAAGCAGAGAAAATGTTTGGTTGGTTTAGTGAGACAGTTGCCGTATTTGGACTATTCTGTTAGAAAGTCCATAGTTATATAATTATAAGTATGTTGGCTGCTTCTGGTTGGTTGAGATTAAATTTGATTTTTCCTTAATATAGACATTTGAAAGATACAGCTCCAGTTAAGTTTTGCGTATAGTTAGAAATCAGGTAAGTTTGAGTTCCCTTATGTGACCTGTTTCTGTCTGCTCAAGAATTCTTCAGGCTTCAGGCCTGGTCTCCATTTTAATTTACTTTAACAAAGGAAATGGAATATGTTGCCTGCAGCAAAAGAGAGGAATAAGTGCAGGCCATTTCCCTACATCCACCAATAGGTGAAATCTGCTGGCCACGAGACATTGATGCTATTGAAGCATCTCTTCCTCTGTCCCTTTTATTTGTGAGTAAAACATTGTAATCCAGTGCCTGCGTTGTCTTTCTTGGTGACTCTGATACCTGCAAATCATGGAAAGGGGTAATATCCTGGAACTACTGCCTCTGATGATAGGCAATGATACTCTTTATCCACCATGCAGACTCCTCCCTTGGAGGTGGTAATAGGTGTCACTTGCTGGACAGCCTTCAATTAAACAACAGTCATCTTTAGGCATTCTGTAATCCCCTCATTGATGAATTTCATATGATATCCTAATTTACAGTTTTGTTAATGCTGCTGGTTTCTGCAAATGTATTGGCAGTGCTTATTCCATAGAACAGAAAGACAGATGATAGAAAATAGAGCGATAGCAGAACCATTCAATTTAAAATGCCAATTGAAAGAGAAACTCTGTCCCAGTTGAAGCAATGTTAATTGCACAGGGGCTCCCTCCGATGAAAGCTCTTGACAGAGGACATCCTGCTATTCATTTTCCAGGTCTCTTCTTCTCTTCTGTAATGTTCTTCAGCCTCTCCTAGTAGAATGGATCTCACAACTGTAATCTGAAACCTTGCTCTCCCAATGAACACAGTGAAAACAAAAACAGTCAAGAGGCAACTATGTGTATAAGGGAAAATTGCTTTTGAAGTGATAACATGTTGTATGCTTCCTCTCCAACCTGTGTCAGCCAGTACAATTTTGACTGTAGAGCAGAATAGAAATCATTTCTCTTTATATTTAAAGAAATAAAAATGTACTATATATGGCTCTAAAATGGTAAAGATTGAAAGAAAATGTGAAAAGTACTGAACGCCTCAAGGGATACTCTGTGTTTGAAATTCTAACACAGAGATTCTAACCCATTCATCTCTTGTGAAAGAAAATAATCCCAAATCACACAGGTAAACTGTCAGTGCTGTCAAATATCAATGAGCAACTCGTCATCAATCATCAACATATATCTCTCAGGAAGACTCTGAAAACTCTCCAAAATATCATTGAACGACCCCAAGGCTACCACAAATACTTAATGAGATCTTCACGGAATCTTTTGAAATTTTGTTTTTAATGTTTAACGTCTTCGTTGTTTCACTAGCGCTCACCACACTTCTTTGCAGACTCTTGCAACTTTAATAATCTTCTTTATTATTTCAGGGCTGAGTGGAAATGGAGACGGGCTGTGTACATGATTTATTAAGTGTGTATTACCATAGCAACCAGACTGCAATTCTGAAAACAGGCATCTTTATAAAAATCTCAGTGAGTATAATGAGAAATGACCACAAAGGGCATATAGTTCATTTTTTAGCTTATACTGTTTTTCATGATTGCTTGATTTTATTTATATTGTCAAGTAGTCTAATAATTTCTATATTTTCACTAATAGTAGATTCAGTATGAGTCTGTCAATTTTATGTGAATTCACGTAGAAAAATTGGTTCAATATTTTTGAGAAACTCCTATCTAGTAAACTTAAGTACTCTAAACAAAATTCAGTGCAGAGATGAAATCTTGTTTTATTTTTTCCCAAGACAATGTCCAAATCTTACAAATTAAAGGATACTTAGCATTATGAAAGGAAATCAGCCAGAATATTTATTCAATTGTTCCACAGCAAAAAAATGTTATTGCCTCAGTGATAGAAGTTGGCAAGGATACGCTTGCAAATAGGTTAAGCAGGCAATAAGGTATCAAAAAGCAGCTGAACCTCACCTAACTGGATATAAGAAAGTCATTTGGGCCAGGCACAGTGGCTCACACCTGTAATCCCAGCACTTTGGGAGGCCAAGGCGGGTGGATCACAAGGTCAAGAGATCAAGACCATCCTGGCCAACATGGTGAAACCCCATCTCTACTAAAAAATACAGAAATTAGCTGGGCGTGGTGGTGCGCACCTGTAGTCTCAGCTACTTGGGAGGCTGAGGCAGGAGAATTGCTTGAACCAGAGAGGCAGAGGTTGCAGTCAGCCGAGATCATGCCACTGCACTCTAGCCTGGTGCCTGGCAACAGAGTGAGACTCGGTCTCAAAAAAAAAAGGAAAGTCATTTGGTATACAGATTTCTGAGTAGACAGAATTCAGGACTTCAATTCTTCATTATTAAATAAACAGTCATTAAATAAACAATATTGCACATATACAAGGCATGACATAAGATAATAAAGATAATACAACAATGCAGAAATAAATGAGGTCCCTGTACTACAGGGAGCTTATGGTTTAGGGGAATAAAAAGCACTGAACAATCATAAAAATATTATCTCACTAACTGTGTTGTAAGTGACATGAGGAAAAAGTGCAAAATGTAATGATGGCAAATTGAGTCTTAAACAAATCTAATATTTTACAGGTATCAACAATAAACAGTAGAAATCTATTATTGTTTTGCTATTGTTTTTGTTCAGTGCATAAGAAGGGAAATCAATGATTTCTAGGTGTGTGATTTATAAATAACAACCTTAAGTTTATCATGGACGCTAATTCAATTTTTTTTTTAATAGAAAAAAAGGGCCGGGCGCGGTGGCTCACGCCTGTAATCCCAGCACTTTGGGAGGCCAAGGCGGGTGGATCACGAGGTCAAGAGATCAAGACCATCCCGGTCAACATGGTGAAACCCCGTCTCTACTAAAAATACAAAAAATTAGCTGGGCATAGTGGCGCGTGCTTGTAATCCCAGCCACTCAGGAGGCTGAGGCAGGAGAATTGCCTGAACCCAGGAGGCGGAGGTTGCGGTGAGCCGAGATCGCGCCATTGCACTCCAGCCTGGGTAACAAGAGCGAAACTCCGTCTCAAAAAAAAAAAAAAAAAAAAAGATAGAAAAAGAATTTAGCAAACTACATGATACAATGACTGTGTTTTGTTCTTTGGTTTGTGGAGTGGATCCCTTGTAATAATTGTTCCTAGTGAAATATTTACATTTATCTCTGTGTGCTCTATCATGGGCACAGATTTTCACCAGCTTTTCTATCTACACACAATGTCCTTCTTTCTAAAATCCATATGAAAATCTTATATCTTCTAGATCAATCAGAATACTGTCTCATCCATGGAGCCTCTCTTTTCAATGACCTATTATATGATATTTAAAGCAACATTCATTAAAATTTTCTGAATAATTAATATATGTTCACCTTAGAAAATATGAAGATGACCAAAGTCATCAAGTACACTACCTTATCTAAAGAAGCAATCAATAATTGTGTGTGTTTGAGTGTGTATGCATAGTGAGCAACTCTGCCTCAATCACCACATTGCATGATAGTTTAAAATTTAATCATTTTTCATTGAAAAATAATAATTGTCTATATTAATAGGGTGCAATGTGAAAGTTCATTGCACATACACATTGTGGAATACTTCAAATCAAGATAACTAACATATCCATCACATCAAATATTTATTTCTTTGTGATAAGAATATTCAAAATCTACTCTTACAGCAATTTTGAAATACATATCATTATTCACTACAGTCACCTTGTTGTGCAACAAATCACTAAAAATTATTTCCTCTGTCCAACTGAAACTTTGTACCCTTTGATCAACATTTCTTCTTTCTCTGTCCACATCCCCTGCAGCTCCAGCCTAGGGTAGCCACCATTCTATTCACTATTTCTATGAGTTTGACTTTTTCAGATTTTACATATAAATGAGATCATGCAGCACTTGTCTTTCTGTGCCTGACTTATGTCCATTGGCATAATGTTCTTCGGATTCATCCATGTTGTGCCAATTGACAGAATTTTCTTCCTTTTTAATGCTGAATAGTACTTAATGGAATCGTATTCAGTTGTATCCCAATATGTCACATTGTCTTTAGCCATTCATGCATTGATAGACTCAGGTTGCTTCCAGATCTCAGGTATTCTGAATAATGCTGCAGTGAACATGGGAGTACAGATTTGTTTCTACACACTGAATTCAATTCCTTTGGATATATGACTCGAAGTGTGATTGATGTGTCATAAGGTAGTTCTATTTTTAATTTTTATTACTTTCTATACTGCTTTTCATAATGACTCTACTAATTTACATTGCCAACAACAGTATATAAGGATTCCCTTTTCTCCACATTGTTACCAACAGCTGTTTTGTCTTCTTGATAATAGCCATGCTAACAGGTGTAAGGTGATATTTTATTTGATTTTAAATTTTTATTTCTCTAAAGATTAGTGATGCTGAACATTTTCTCATGTAACTGTTGGTCGTTTGTATGTCTTCATATGAGAAAGGACTTTTCAGTTCTTTTACTAATTTTCATGGGGTTGTTTCCTTACTATTGAGTTGTTTTGTATTTCTACTATATTTTGTGTTTTAGCTCCTTATCAGATGATGTTTAACAACATTTCTCCCAACTCTGGATTGTCTCCTCATTCTACTGTTTCATTGCTGTGCAGATTTTTAGTTGGATGTAATACCATTTGTCTATTTTTGTTTCATTTCAAATAAAAGTTATTGCCTAGACCAATGTAAGATTTTCCACTACATTTTCTTTTAGTAGGTTTACAGTTTCATGTCATACTTTAAAGTCATTAATTGATTTTGAGTAGATTTTTGTATATGATATGATATAAGGGTTCAATTTCATTCTGCATGGGGGATATTCATTTCACCATTGCCATTTTTTGAAGAAATTTATCTTTTCCTTTTGCGTGTTCCTGACACCTTTGTCAAAAATCAATTAACCATGATCATATGAGTTTATTTCAGGGTTCTCTGTATTGTTCCATTGGTCTATGTGTTTTTTTTCTACCTTATCATGCTGTTTTGATTATTATATCTTAGTAATATATTTTGAAATTAGGTAATCTGATGCTTCCATCTTTGTTCCTTTTGCTCAATTTTTTTTTTTTTTTTGTCTACTTGGAATCTTTTGTAGTTTCATACATATTTTTAAGATTTTTTTTCTTCTACAAAGAATGACATTTGAATTTTGATAAGGATTGCATTGAATTGGTAAATAGCTTTGGGTTATATGGATATTTAACAATATTAATTCTTCTAAACCATAAACACAACATATCTTTCCAATTATTTGTGTATCATTCAATAACTTTCACCTTTTTTTTTTCAGTTTTCAGTATATAGAGCTTTCATTTTCTTGGTTATATTTACTCCTAAGTATTTTTTTATGCTATTGTATATTGATAGGTTTTTAGTAGAGTCTTTAGAGTTTTCTATATATATAAGAGCATGGCATCAGCCAACAGAAATGACTTTAATCTTTTCTCTTTTATTTAGATGCTTTTTATTTCTTTTTCTTACCTAATTGCTCTGTCAAGGACTTCCAGTATTATATTGAATAGATAAGGTGAAAGTAGGCATCCTTGTATTTTCCTAAACTTACAGAAAATCTTTCAACTTCTTACCATTGAGTATGATGTTAGCTGTGAGTTTGTCATGTAAGGCCTTTATTGTGTTCAGTAGCTTCCCTTCTATATTTAATTTTTTAAGATATACCACATTACATGCTCTTGATTTGTCATGACAGACCTACAGAATGAAAAGGCTGTGATTGTCTTTCTATCTTAACCAAGGTAAGTTAGAAATCTTTAACACAGAACAGCTCTTTGGTCATGCTCACAAAGACCATAGGTGATCACCCAGGTGTGCTCTCAGTTCTGACTTAGCTGAGCCTGTTCTGTGGCCAGAAACAGCCAGTCAACCATGTTCAAAAAATAATAGTTAAGGTCATGTCATTTTAATGTTAAAACATAGACAATATATTTAGCTTACAGATGAAAATAATTAAATACTCAAATTAAAATTTATTTAGTTTTCTAGTGCCCAAATGAGAAGTGGGACACATTTCAGACACCATTTATTTTAATTAATAAGAATCTATTTATAAATGTAAAATTACTGCTAAGGATTTCTGATAAATTTAAGGATTTGTTGTCAGTTTTTTATAAACCCTATTATTCAGAGGTTTATAACTGTTGTAAAAATTGACTCAAGGAACAGTTTAGCACTGAGAGAAATTATTTCTAAGTAGTATTCTAAAATACAGTATCTGACTATTCTAAAAAAACAAAACAGAAAGCTTCAAAGAGAGAAAGGGGGATGGAAAGAGGACAAGCACTATTAGTTTTGATATTTAACATTTTAAACAAACGTGGTTTATACCAAGAACAGCATGTTTAAAGACATTTAGAGGCTGTTCTATTTCTCTAATAGTGTGTAACAAAATTGTACTAAAATGTTTACTTCAAGAAACAAGGATTTTATTGTATCTCATAATATTGTGGGTCAGTAATACCGACTTGACTCAGCTGGACACAGATGCAGTCTTATGGTGGATATTCAGAATACCATGTTGCTGACTGAGGTCTTTTCCTAGTAACAAGTGTCTGAGCTGATCTGGAAAGTCCAAGCAGCTCCACTCACATTTCTCAGGGCTTAGCAATTCTGGCTAAAAGAAAGATTCAGCAGACACCTCCTTCCTCTCTCTGTATTCTTAGGCATTTCCATGTGATCTATCCAATATGGTAGGCACATATCTGATAGTAAACCAGGGCTCCTTAAGCAAGTGTCCCAAGACATCCAGGCAGAGTATTCAGACTTCTTTTGACCAGCGTTGGAAGTTCCTAAACTCACTTCCCAACAGGCATTTAGTCAATCAAGTCAGCAAGGCCAGCCCAGATTCAGAGAAAACAAATTAGACTTCTCTAAGTCAAAGGAGTAGCAAACAAAGGTGTTCATTTTTAATCTTCAACCAAAAGCTCCTATTTTACTGGCATAATCTTAGAAAACATCAGGCTGTAAGTCCAGGGACTAGTTTATTTGAAACTCTTTGATGAACCAGCTTTATGACACTTATCATGTTATATGGCCTCTGTAGTTTTAAATTTACTCATCTGTATAATAAAATGCCTGGATTAGATTTTGCAAAATATCTTCCTATTTTTAATAATGGATCACTAAATTATATTCCTTTTATTTAAAAAATAATTTACTAATTTTTAAATTTCTACTTTTGTACAATCTCATTCATCTTTTTAATTATATTTTGATCTTAACATTGCCTGGGATTCTAACAGAATGGTGGAAGTGGCAACGACTGCCAGGGTCAGAGATTTTACCTACTTGCACGCTAACAAGTTAGCCTGCCTCAGTTTCATCAATGCTGGAAGAAGACAAGAGACTTCCGGTGATACGGCTCCAATGAATGGAGAACACCTGGTTCTTCTCGAGTCAAATTAGAAAAAAACAACATGGACACATGTGGAGTAGTTTTAAGGAGGAGAGAGTTTAAGAGGCAAGAAAGAAGGGGGAGGAAAGAAAGAGGCTCCCCTATACAGAGACAGAGGGAGGGGGGGCTCCAAAGCTGAGAGTGGGAATCCCACACTTAGGTAGTATCAGTCAGCTATATTCAATGGCTGGAGGAGGGGGTATCTGATTTGCATAGGGCTCAGGGGATTGGTTTGACCAGGCCTGTCATTCATGTAGCCGGCAAAAAAAACTGGCCCTCCCACCCTAGCGTTTCTATGTAAATGTAGGGCAGCATGATGTTCCACTTGGGGATTTGTGGAGGCGGCTATGCAGCCAGGCACACATAGGGGCAAGAACAAGAGGACAGCAGTGGGAATCACCATGCTGGGTGGACCCAGTTTCTAATGGATGGTATTTGCATATCAAAGGTTGCCTGCTGGGATCTAAGACCCAGGGCTTTCGTTCTAGACAAGAGCTGTGAAAAATCTTCCAAAGACCCTTTTCTTCTATCTGCCTAAAACATTTTCTTAATAACTCCTACTTCATTGGGTCATAGACAAAGGATATGACCTCTGATGGTATAAGCTTCATGTATCTATTAGTTCTTCTTGCCCCCCAAGTCCCATGGGTGATGCAGGTTGATCCAAGCACATGCTGTGCAAACAGTGGGTCTTTGTCGCAGCTGAGAAATCTTGTACTAAGGAAACTCTTCATCTTATGAGTGGGTAGCAAAGTTTCCCAAATTTTGTCCAGACATGGATTATATGTATTATTTTTATTATCCTAAAACAAATCTACCCTCTGCTCTTAGGGAGAAGCTACTTCTGTCTTTTGAGATATATTATACAAATATCCTTGAAAAGATAGTCTAACCAAAAAGGCTGTCAAGATTTATTTCTCAGAAGATGTACGAAGACATAAGAACCCATGAATTTTCCCACAGTAGAATGACAGAAAATTATCATGGCAATTGGGAAGAAATAAGGACCTCAAAAGGTACAGTGAGTTCTTACTTTTACCAAGTATAACCCAATCTAATATGCTACCATTTGCAGAAGTCAACCCATGCTTTTCAGGTTAAAAACATAGAGAAAAAAAGAAAACATGAAAATTTAGCGTTTTGATGTGCTTAAGAGCCCTGAGTGCTAAAAAGTAAGAATGAATACCTAAAATAAATAGGAAATCACAAATGCATAGAAAAACACTTTCTTATTAATAAAATATTTTATGGGATTTCTTCATTTTCTAGCCTCCTCAAATATTTTTTTCAATCAGCATTAATATAGATTAATATTTCATGCTACTTAGACTAGTGGTATATGGTGATTCTCAAATAATTCCAATTATGCTACCATTAAGAATGGGTGGAGGGGAAGGATGGACATGTGATAGAAGTTACAATAAAAGTAAAAACAGTGACAAGATGCACAATAGTGTCGTTTGGTGAGAAATTTATTATATCCCACAGTTGTTGTGAAATTTAATGACTCCATATTGTTTTGAGTAAAATTTTCACTAAAGTATGATATTAGGGAACACTAATATTAAGTGAGATTATTTAATTTCTATTCAAGACATTTCCATACATATATTTCAAGGAAAACCTTTTCATGCGATTGATTTCATAAGTAGTTTCTCATTTAAAATGCTAAAATGTAAAAAACATTGAGAATGGAAATAAATGATTCACTTTAGAGTTATTAAAATAAATTCAAAGTATATGTTCTCATAATGTGATTAAATACTAAAATTGAAAAAAATTCTGCTTTGAAGATATTACATTATTTCAATACCCAAGAGATGCAAATGAAAAAAAAGCAAAGCAAAACAAAACAAAACAAAACTACTCACATCTGAACTAATTGATATGGTTCGGCTCTGTTCTCTGTGTCCCACCCCAAATCTCAGTTTGAATTGTACTCCTCTAATTCCTATGCGTTGTGGGAGGGACCCAGTACAAGATAATTGACTCATAAAGGTGGTTTTCCCCATACTGTTCTCATACTAGTGAATAAGTCTCATGAGATCTGATGGTTTGATAAAGGGTTTCCGCTTTCACTCCTTTCTTATTGCCGCTACCATGGAAGTAGTGCCTCTTGCTTTCCATCATGATTGTCCCAACCATGTGGAACTGTGCATCCACTAAACTTATTTTTACTCTCAATCTTGGATATGTCTTTATCAGCAGCATGAAAATGGACTAATTGTGCATTTTCAACAACTTAATATTTTGGTATAGTTATATGGCTCTAAATACCTGATTCTGGGAATAAATGGCTAAACTCTTCTCAAATGGCATGTATGTTCTATATGGAGAATCATACCTCCTGTGCAATTGTTTACCATGGTTATCCTTTAACAGTATTGTAAATCTATTACACATATCTTATTAGTCTCTGAAGTTCTAAGCATGACAGTACTATTTTCTCATGAATAGGATTAATTTTTTTTCCAGAAAAATAATAATAAAAAAAAAAAACAGTAATCATAACAAATTCTCTTAAGGTTTCCAAAACATCCAATAGAACTTCCCATTCAAACTAGAAGGCAGTTGAGGCAGGTGGCCAATAAACGTATACTATCTGCTAGTTCTCTAAAATCTTAGCTCTGAGTTGAAAGTTTCCTATCGGAGTAGATAACTTTTTTTCTTGCACACTATTGGTGGGAATGTAAATTAGTACAGCTATTATGGAAAACTGTATAGAATTTCCTCAAAAAAACCCTAAAACTAAAATTACCTTATGATCCAGCAATTCACTTCTGTATTCATATAATTTGAATTGAAACCAGTATGTCAGAGATGTCTGCTCTTGTTTGTTCATTGCAGGACTATTCATATTAACCAAGTTTTGGAATCAACCTATGTACCCATCAACAGAAGAATGGATAAAGAAAATGTGCCATATATTCATATAACTCATTAGCTTAGAAATAACTTTTTTTTTCCCTAAAGGAGAGGTTTCTACAAACTTAATGAGTGTTAATCTGCCAGGCACAATATTTTATTGTTGAATTTACTTTTATACCTTCTTGAAAGGCATGAAATGCACGTTTTCATTTTTTAATCGTCTGCCTACTTAAATGTGCAACGTCAAGACACTCATGGGAGCATGGTATAATACACATTAAAAGCCTAAATGCTCTTCTATACTTTTGCTGAGGGCTACTAAATCTTTGGGTTAACTGATCTTCAGTTTAGGGGATTCTATAGCTATTTTCTCAATATTTTTAAGTGGTACTTCCAAGCATTAAGCGGCATTTCTTTGGAGCCAGTAATTTGCATTTGAGATAACTCTTGACTGCATTTCAGTTAGATGGCACCATTCATTCAAATTATTCATATCAAAAAGGCAGTAATGCAGTGAAGGTGAAGATCAGCAGCGAGGTGGAAACTTCACTTGAAATAGTACTTCGTCAGCTTAGGATGTGTATTAAGGCTTGGTCATAGCCTGATGAACAAAGAGCAGGATAAGTTCACGATTAAACAAATTGAAGCCTTGGTCATTCTTAATGTGATTCATTAGTGGTTTGCTTAGTGTTGTGTTTATTTTTAGGACTCTTATACTCAAGATATAGTATTAATTACCTAAGTGGGATCTAACCACAATGTTAGGTTTGTTTTTGAGCTTTGATATTTAATATAAAGAGTAAATGCTAATTATTATGATTGCTATCTTCCCCCAAATGTCTAAATTGTAGGATCTGGACTATTAATACCCGCTAAATGAAAGGAACTATTTTCCCCCAAATAGTGTAAAAATTTGATTTTGTTGAATAGTAAAATATAACATATAGTAAAATATAAAATGTAAAATTGATACCTTAAAATATGAAATCTTCCATGCTACTAAAATGAAAATTTTATAAAATCTCATAGCATGGTATAAGGTTTTGAATTCTATAAATTCACACAAACGATTATGTTGCTCTAATTATCTTAAGGCAGCACCCATAAGGCTAAGGTGAGGAATTGTGTTAAGGAAAAAAACTTTTCTTCCTGGGTTTATTATGGGCATGGTTTTAAAGGCAGGAGTTTCCCAGCAGCACACCTCCATTCATGCCCCCATCTGGGAATGTAAAGTTATTTATCTAACTTTCCCTCATGGGCTAGGTGGAAAATCCAGGCGAGCTTCTTTGTTCAAAAAGCTCACGGAAACCTCTGGGAGGAGGGGGCTCTGTTGTGGACCAAGCAGCCAATCCAGTATCAGAATCAAAGATCAATCACTGCAGAGGAAGTTTGAAAGAACTCCTCTCATTGGACAAGAACATAAATGGGTAAGGAATAACTCCAGGGTTAAAACCCCAATGATCCTTACTTGTATGGATTCCTTCCTTGGATCCCCTCCCATGACAGCATGGGATCTCTCGAGATCTCTCTCTCTCTCTCTCTCTCTCTCTCGTTCTCTCTTTCTGCCTAATATATAGCTCTCCGCTAAACTATTTGAGTTCATGATACTTATTTGAACAAGAAGCTCACCCTGCCTCCAGGGCCCCTTTCCTCATTCTTGGGGTTAAAGAGGCCAAGGACCTCAGAATCGAAGTGGAGAGGGAGCTGAGTTCCCAGTCTGGGAACTGGGAGCATCTTTGGGGTGCTCAGCTCCCTTCCTGACTTACATCTTTGGAGAGAGAGCCAGGAGTATGTTTTTGGACTTTAGAGCAGTGAGTGGTACCAAACTCCTTTGGCTTGCTAATCTGTCCTTTTGCTTCTTTTAAATTTGTTAAAGAGATAAAAACTGGGCACAGCAGTGAAGGCAAGGCCGGGCAGATGCTGCCTGCAGAAAGCAGGTGGCTGGGCCTGCATGGGGCTGCTCACAGTGGCAGCTGGGCCAGGTGGTGGGCACAGCCACCTGTGTGAGCCACACCCAGCCTTTCAGACCCCAACCTCCTGGGCCCAGATTTCTCTAAGGCAAACTTCCACCCAGCTCTTTCCTCTATGATATCTCCTACACATGAGGCTTTTGGGGGACAATCCAGGGATCCATGCCCATGGTACCCTCAGGCTTATGCCCATGAGGACCTCCTACAGTATAAATGCACAGGGCCAGTTAACTTTAGTCTGCAGTGATAGGATATGTCCTAATAAAGCCAGAGTCTATCAGTGGGTACTGGAGGCTATAGGACATTGTGTTTTTTTGTCACCTGCATTTTTCCAGTCCAACTGAATGGTGCCAGAATTTAAAGATGTACAATTTGTCTTGCCTAGGATTGTCTCTCCATATGGCAGAACTTCTCCATCTAGAATACCATAGTTATAGCTGGTCCAAGGCTCAAATAATTAATTACAGGCATATTCCAATAATGGAAAGTGAGGTGGGGGAGGAGGCCCAGTTCTGAGAGCATGGTTTCGGCCATGTGGCCATCTATTACCTTCTTTAAGATTGTTCTCCTTAGAGGTCCCTCTCAAGGAGTTTATCCTCCTAGGGCAGTTTTATGTTAATTAAACTCTTGCTAGGGAATATCAGCACCCATCGCCCAAGCCTTACTGGCCTAGTTCTTCAAGGATGCACCAGTACAGGGCCGCTAAGCCTGGCAGTCCCCATGTCCTTATGGTGGCCAGTAAGGACATTTAGAGGGTGTTCCCATGACACTGGTAAGCATGATTAAACCCAGCACATGGGGTGGCCCAGAGGATGATCATGCATCTAGGGTGCAAGGAATCTACAAGGTGCTATAACTGGGGGTTGCCCCAGGGCTAACAGTTGCAAGGAAAAACCAAAGATGTGGGCATCCCTGTGTTCGATTTCAGATGGGTGCTACTCTTACCAAGGCAAACTCACCCTTAACGTGTATCTTGGATAACCAGGACTGATTTGACCATGATTTTTGAAGAAATGGCTCATTTTTCTCTGCCAAACAGCATGGCCACGATACCCTTTGCTGAGTGAAGAAATCTGGCCTCCTAAGGGAACTATAAATTATAACACCCTTCTACAATTAGACCTGTTCTGTAAGAGGGAATGTAAATGGATTGAGGTCATCTATGTGCAAGTTTTCTTTTCTCTAAGGAATAATCCTCAGCTCTGTAAGACCTGTAACCTATACCCTACTGGTCCCTCCTCAGGACAACCCCCATATCCAGGACTCCCTGGGGCTCCTCCCTCCACCAAAGCTGACCAGGTCTCCTCAACTCCTATAACCCAAGAGGAGTCAGGGAAGACCAACACATCTCAAGCTACTATGATGCCCCAACTCTGCCCCCTACAGGCAGTAGGAGGAGAATTTGGCCCAACCAGGGTACCTATCCCCTTTTTCACTTTTTGACTTAAGGCAAATCAGGGCAGACTTAGGAAAATTTTCAGATGACCTGGACAAGTACATAGATGCTCTGCAGGGCCTGGGGCAGTCCTTCAAATCAGATTGGAAATATATCATGTTATTGCTTAGTCAGACCCTAACCAGCAATGAGAGAGAGATTGCTCTAGCAGCAGCTCAGGAGTTTGAGGACACCTCATACCTTAGTCAAGTACATGACCAAATGATGCCAGAGGAGGATAGATTCCCTACAGGCACACAAGCAGTCTCTAGCATGGGCCCTTGCTGGGATCCTGACTCAAAATAGGGGGACTGGAGTCATAGGTATGTATTAACCTGCATACTTGAAGAATTAAGGCAAACTAGGAAAAAGCCCATAAACTATGCAATGTTAACCACCATAACTCAGGGAAAGGAAGAAAACCCAACAGCCTTCCTTGAGCAGTTATAGGAGGCCTTAAGAAAGTATACTTCCCTGTCACCAGACTCCATCGAGGGTCAGCTAATACTAAAAGACAAATTTATTACACACTCAGTAGCAGACATTAGGAGGAAGCTCCAGAAGCTGGCCCTGCAGCCAGAACAGAGTCTAGAATCATTACTAAATCTAACAACCTCGGTGTTCTATAATAGAGACCAGGAGGAACAGGCTGAAAGGAACAGGAGAGACCAGAGAAGAGCCACAGCCCTAGTCACGGCCTTCAGGCAAGCAGACCCAAGGGGCTCAGAAGACAGAAAGTCTTGGGTTAGCTGCCACTCTGGCAGAGCTTGCTACCACTGCAGCCTACCGGGACACTTTAAGAGAAATTGTCCCCAGAGGAACCCACCACCTCCTTGTCCTTGCCCACTGTGCAAAAGGGATCACTGGAAGACACACTGTCCCAGGGGATGAAGGTTCCCAGGGCCTGAATTGGCTAACCCGATGACCCAACAACAGTACTGAGGGTGCTGGGGCAAGCGCCAGCACAAGCCATCACCCTCAAGAGGGCCAGGAGGTCAATCTCCTCCTAGACACTGACGTGGCCTTTTCAGTTTTGCTCTCCTGTCCTGAATGGTTGTCCTCCAAGTCTGTAACAGTCTGAGGAGTCCTAGGACAAGCAGCCTCCTGATATTTTTCCCAGACCCTAGGCTGTAACTGGGAAGATATACTCTTCTCCCATGCCTTCCTCATCATGCCAGAAAGTCCAACTCCCTTACTAGGGTGGGACCTGTTAGCCAGAGCAGGAGCCATTATCTATATAAATATCATAAGGGAGGAAATCCCTCTCTGTTGCCCATTATTTAAAGAGGAAATTAATCCTGAGGTTTGGGCAATGGAGGGACAATTTGGGTGAGCAAATATTGCATGCCCAATTCAAATAAGGCTAAAGGATCCCACCTCTTTTTCTTACCAAAGACAGTACCCCTTAAGACTGGAAGCCAAATTTTTTGTTTAGCAAGTGAATTCTGATAGAACAATAAACACTAATCCAGGACTTGAGAAAATTGGAGAAGACTGCCATGGTCTCCCTGTCCTCTGGACAATTTGGGCCTGGAAGTTGGAGGGAGGAGGACATGGCAGCTACTGAGGGGAAACAATGGTAAGCAGCAAATCTTTAAAAACATCGTAACAGAGAAAGATCATAAAAGAAAGGAAAAAGTTGTATTTCTTTTTACATTTAGCAGAACATCATCTCTGCTTTCTAAATAAGGGGTCCACATTTTCCTTTTGCATTGGACCTGGAAAATTAAAGTAGCCAATCTTCAATAACCAACAGCATTTGACCACAGTTGTTAAAAATCTAAGAAGAAATTGATTTTCAAAGTGCCGACTATTGATTTACTGGGTTTCACTCTCAAAATCCTAAAAAAAAAAAAAAAATGCGTACCATGTACATTTGCTTAACATACATTCACATATTTATGATGAGGATAGGAGAGTAGGCTGAGAGGGGAATTAGAGAAAGAAAGAGTAAATTCTGTACTCATCTGCTGAGTGAGGAAGTGAAATAAAATGGGAATGCTAGCCACTGCATGCGTTCAAATATATGCCTCCAATTAAACAACAACAGTAAACATACAAAGTACATTATTTCATTCATTTAAAAATTAGAATCTGCTCAGCAGATAGAATCTTCATCAAAGCAACCAGATCCTTCAATGACGTGAACATTATGGTCTCACAATACTAATCGAGGAAGACACTGTCTCAGCATTTCTCATAGAATGTTTATTGGTATGTTAAATGTTTTATTATAATTTGATTTTCTATTACATTTGAATAATACTGACAATACACCCCTATTTATGGCTAGTTTCTCCTATGTTCCTAACTCCAGACTCTGTGGTAGGCATGCTTGAGATTTTACAGGTGAGATTCTCACTATCTGATGAATTTTTCCATTGGAGTGATATCTAAGGAATAGAAAAGAACATCCTCAATAAAACAAATGCACACATTAGTCTCCTCATCTAACACTGTTAAATAAAGAGGTGTAGCATTTGCTATGGATAACACTTTTAATTATATTGCATGTTTTAAAATTGCAGCTGAATATAATATAATTTTAGTAGCTCATTTCTCCTGAGGCATCAACATCATTTATCACTCCTGCTGCCATCTGGCATGTCTGAACCATCATGATCAGCAGTTTATGTGGAAATTAAAACATTCGATGGGTCGCTCTTCAATAATGCTCTAAGGTCAGGGACAATATTGCTAGCAGTGGTGAAGATGCATTTTTATCGCACACTTGAGAGGCATCCATTTGACATACTTTATAGCTTTCTAGGTTAAGACTAGTCAAGCTTTCCCTTATTTGCACTGACCTGACATGGGGTCATTCTGTATAATAACTATCTAAGAACCATTCAGAGTAGTTCCCACTTCTATTGTGCTTATGCAGCTACATTCAGATAAAAGCTCAGCAGCAGCAATAAAAGTCCCATTCTCTCTCTCTCTGATTGCTTGTTTGTTTTCTCTGTTAAAGAATTCAGAAACAGCAAGAAAATACCAAACACAGGAATAATTAATGTAGTAGTCCTCTAAGAGGCAAACAGCAACTTTTTTCATCATAATAGAAAGTAATCTTTTAAACAAACATATCCTTGAGATGTTATTTGGTGATATTGTCAAAGATAACTTGTTTGAATTTAAATTGAATTCCCATGATTGAGAATGTAAAGGACATATTTTAGTTCGTAAGCTAAGTTCCGCAATTATTGAGCTTCTCAGAATGGTGAGTTGCTTAAGTCAAATAGCCTAAATGCCCAAGTAATGTAGATGCCTAATCTTTGTAAAGGATTGCACTACAGAAATATCTCAGCCTAGAAGAAACTGTTTATTTCCCATCACGAAGGTTATAACTTAAAACACGATTTTTTAAATAATAAAAATATAGTAATGCTATTCCTTTCCCAAAAAAATGAACGTTTGCCAGAGTGAAAGGAAAAAGTGCTAATTTTTTCTCTTGGTTATTTTTTTCTGATTTCTATTTTCTCCACACAACATCACTATACAACATACACACTTGTACACACACACACACACTCACCTGTCCTGTTCATGAATACAATCAGCAGACATTAAAACAGAGATGTTACCATAGAAAATATGTAACCTCCGTAGAAACAATATCCACACGTGGTCTGTATTTAAGAACCAGTACTTTTCACAGTACCGAGTTTGTTGTGGTATATTTCAATATCAGGAAAACTTCAGAGAGGAAATAAGTCTCTATAAAAAATGATGGAAAAGGAGAGATTTGTTTCCATTATATATGTACTCACACGTATTCTAAAAAAATTGATAATTCACAAAGATTCCCTCTTATATTTCTTAAACTTTTATACTTGTTATATTTAGAGCTATAGACTTTTTAATTTGACTTTCTTACAAGGGTTGAGGTTTGGTTTAAAGGTTTTTGTTTATTTAGGTTTGGAGGGTTTTTAAAATTTTTCCTTCTAATGTACAAAGATTCTAATGTGATTTGTTGAAAAGGCCCTACCTCCTCCATTGAATTAATTTTGTGGTTTTGTAATTCTGGCAACAGTAATTTGGCCCTACTAGTGTGAATCTCTTTCAGAATAGAATATAAGTATTTTTGTTCTGTTCCATTGATCTCTTTATCTAACCTCCACCAAAATCAGTCACACAGCTTTTAATATTGTAGCTTTATAGTAAGTCCTATAATAAGGTTAGTGCAGTTTTTTCAGCTTTATTTTTCTTTTTCAAAATTGTTTTGACTATTTTAGTTCTTTCAATTTCTTTCCTTTTTTTTTTTTGTTTTGTTTGAGACAGTCTTACTCTGTTGCCCAGGCTGGAGCACAGTGGTGTGATATTGGTTCACTGAAACCTCTGCCTCCTGGATTCAAGTGATTCTCCTGCCTCAGCCTCCTAAGTAGCTGGGACAACAGGTACCTGCCACCATGGCTGGCTAGTTTTTTTGTGTGTGTTTTTAATAGAGACAGGGTTTCACCATGTTGGCCATACTGGTTTCGAACTTCTGACCTCAAGTGATCCTCCCACCTTGGCCTTCCAAAGTGTTAGGATTACAGGCATAAGCCACCATGCCTGGCCTTGTTTTTTTCATTTCTATATGCGTTTTAAAACCAGGATATATATTTCAGCTAGGACTTTTGATAGAAATGTTGTTAAACTTGTAGGTGAATTTGGGGAGCATTAATACTTTTACTATGTGAATCTTCCAATCCATGAATTTGATATGCCTCCATTTATTTAGGTCTTTTTACAATTATGACATAACTGTGCTTTTTAGTATACTGATCCTGTACAAGTTTACAGATTTGTTATTTAAGTATTTTAAATTTTTGGACCAATTATTAATGGTATTGTGTACTTCATGTTTACTTTCCGTTTTTTACTGCTATCATAGAGAATTTCGATTGAATTTCATATATTGATCTCATATCTATAATGTGGTTAAATTCATTAATTCGCTCTAGAAGATATTTTTTCTTATGTAAATTCTACTGGATTTTCTACACAGACAATCATAATGTCTACACATCGGGACAGGGTTATTTTCTTTTTTCCAATCTGTATGTCTTTCATGTCCTCTTCTTGCCTTACTGAACTGGGTAGGGCTACCATTACTATGCTGAATAGCAGTCAAAGCAGCCATCCTTTCCTTGTTTCCAATTTTAGGGGTAAAGCATACAATCTTACAGCATAAAGTGTGATGTTATCTGTATATGTTTTGTAGATGTTGAAGATAAAGTCGAAGATATTCTCTTCTGTTGTTAGTTTGTTGAGTTTTTATCAGAAGTGATGTAGAATTTTGCCAAATATTTCTTCTATATTAATTGTAATGATCATTGTTTTCTTCTTTAGACTATTATTGAGGTGAAATATATTAATTTGCTTTTAAATCTTGAACGTATTTTGCATTCTCTGAATAAACCACACTCAGTCCCAATGTATTTTTTTGTATAATGAAATGTTGATTTTCTAATACTTTGTTAACAATTTTTGAAGATATGATTATTAAGGATATAGTCAGTAGTTTTCTTTTTTCTTTCTTTCTTTGTTTCATTTCATTTTTGTACTGCCTTTGTCTGGTTTTGTTAGAGTAATAATGGCTTTATAATAATGGCTTTATAAAGTGAGTTGGAAAGGGCGCTACTCCCTTTTTCTACCTTCTGGAGGAAATTTGGTAGAATTGATGCTAACTATTTTGTAATATTTGGTAGAATTCACCAGTAAAACATTTGACACTGGAAATTTTTGTGTAGAGGAGCTTTTAATCACTAACTTAATGTCTTTAATAAATCTAAGACTATTCCACTTATCTATTTTATCATTGATGAATTTTAGTTGTTGTGGTTTTCAAAGAACTATTTAATTTCAGTTATATTGTACAATTTTTACATGAAAAATTTGATTTTGTGATTTGTAGTATTCCCTTATAATTTTAATATTTTAATTTTAATTTATAGTCTGTGGTGATATCTCCTTTTTCATTCTTAACATTGGTCATTTGTGCAATTCTCTTTTTTATTTGTAAGTATAAATTTTTATAGATTTTTTCAGAGGACCAGCTTTTAGTTTGACTGATTTTTCTGTCTTCATATCATTAATGACTGTCCTTATTTTTATTATGTTTTTATTACTCTTACTTTGATGTATTTAGTTAGTTTTCTAGTTTATTGCAGTGGAAGCTTTGAGTATTGAGTTGAGATCTTGTTCCTTTCTAACGTATGCATTTAGTGCAATAAATTTTCCTCTAGAGCTCACTTTCATTTAGTTCCATAGATATTGATATGTTGTATTTTCATTATCATTCAGTTCAATAAGTACATATTTTACTATCCTGGAGACTCCCTCTTTGACCCCAAAAATATTTAAAAATGTGTTGTTTAATATCCAAGATGTTGAAGATTTTTTTCATTACCTTTCTGTTATTTCCTTTCAGTTTCAGCTCTTTATGATTAGAGAACATATTGGTATGGTTTATTTATTTAAAATATTTGAAGTTTATTTTGTGACTCATAATATGGTCCATCTTGGTAAATGTCTCCTACAGTTCTGAAAGAGTGTTTATTTTCCTGTTGTTCAGCAGAGTGTTTTATAAATGTTTAGAATCCATTGGCTGCTGATATTTTTCAGTTTTCTATATTTGTGTTGAATTTTTGCCTAATGGCTTTATCAATTACTAAAATTATAAATTTGTCTATTTCTTCTTTCAGATCTGTTGGTTGTTGGTTCATTGATTTTAGACTGATATGGTTTGGTGCATATTTAAGATTGTTATATCTTCTTGGTGAATTGGCTCTATTATCAATTTGTAACCTGTTTTTTTCATGCCTGATGTTTCTTTTGCTTATCCCTGGTGTTACTTTATCTGATGTCAATATTGCCATTCCCACTTTTTTTGCATAGCATTTGCATAGTATATAATTTTTCACAGCCTTTTACTTTTAAATCTGAAGTAAAGTTATTTTGGCCATCGTAAAGTTGTCATCATTTTTAATCTGTTCTGCCAATCTCTGTCTTCTTATTGATGGGCTTAGAGTTTTTACAACCAACATAATTACTGATATAATTTGTCTACCATTTTGTTATTTGCTTCCAGTATCTTCCCTCTATTTTTCTTCTTATTTCTCCTTTTTGTCTTTCTGTGAGTTACTTGAATATGTTTTATTGTTTCATTTCCATCTCCTTATAATACTGAGCATCATTTTTTATGGTTTTAAAATGGTTATTCTAGGGATTGCATATGCATGTATAGTTTATGTCAATTTACTAGCATCAATGTTTCATCATTTTAAGTGAAATGTAACGATTATTTTGTTCCCCATACTGACCCATTTTGAAAAAACCAGATTACTGAAGGAAGAAAGGGAAGACAGGACTTAGTTCAGAGGCAACCCAGAGATAGTTATCCCCTTCTCTTTACGAGGGACTGGGATGAAAGTTATGTTCTGCCAGTGGCCTCTGTGGCTGTAGCACGTGCTAGGGTGGAGAAGGTACATGGCTATTTTCAAGGTGTTGCCTGGAACAGATGTAGCTAAAAGTTTTCTAACCAGCTGGCCTACCAATTTTGCTCTCCATTGGCTTCATTTATTTTAGAGTGCTATGGTTTGGCACATATTTAAGATTGTTATATCTTCTTGGCAAATTGGCTCTCTTATCAATTTGTAACCTCTTTTTTCATCCCTAATGTTTCTTTTTCTCTGAAGTGTACTTTATCTGTTGGCTAGGAAAGCAGTCTTTTTATGGGACTATTTATTTTATCTATTAACATTTATAAGTTGTGAGCTTTTCTAATACTCAGGTCAACATATATGTAAGGAAAAAAATCAGAAAATTCACTACCAAGTTACCCAAGGTCCCCAGTCAATCTGCCTTATTTTCTTCATTTTTCAGAGATCTCTGGTGGGTAACTTATGTTTCATTTCTAAAAATTTTGTTGGGATTAGCAGAAGGAATAAAATGAAATGAACTTCATTTTGTCTGGAACTGAAATTTCTTGCTTTGATCATACTCTTTGAGTATTAATTCAAAATTGTAAGAAAATTAATATAGTAATTTAAAATGGATGAACAGTTGATATTAGGTTAAACAGAGGTAAAATATGGGCTACTCAACATTCAAGCTTTTGAGGGACTAGTCTCTTCAGGATGGTGGGTAGGAGACGGTGTTATGCCTCTCCCATTTGGAAGGACAAAATAGTCAGTAGAGATTCACACTGTGAATCTATCTTTCCCAAGAATCATCACAGATCTTACCAGAAAAACTGAAAGAACCAGCAGACCCTTTGAAAGAAGTGGCAGGTTACAGTGTACTCCTTGAGATAGGCAAAAAACTATAACTTTCCAGAGTGTTAAGGAGGAAAGCCTGCCTCTGAGCACACATCCCCACTGGGTAATCTGAAAATCTAGACCATGGGAGAAGACCTTAATCCTATCTAAAGCTGAAACTGATTTGGGAATGGCAAGAAATACAAAAGTAGAAGCAGCAGCATGAAGTGCCTTGTAGACATTTCCAGTCTCCAGTGCAAGCCCAGGGAAGCCATTCCTGATTCTGTCTCACAGGAGTCCTCGCAGAAGGCAGCCAGTTAGCTCAGGGAGAAATCACAGATTGAAAGAAGCTTCCAGCTGAATTTTGTGTTATAATTCAAGGGGGACAAACTCCCTTTAATAGAATCCGGGGGCAAGCAAGAAGTACTGCAGATATGCACACAGCAGCCAGGCACCTCGCCTTATAAGCAGATGGGAAGATATGCAGCTTGAAAGCCATGTTTGCTATTTGCATGGAATCCTGGGGAAGGTCTGAGTTTTGTCTGCAAGCTGCCTGGATCTACACCTGGTACTTTTAGCTGAGCACCTGCAGGAACAAGGTCACCCTCACCAACTGCATGGGAGCCAAGTGAGGCTTACTGCTGCCAGCTACTCCTCAATCCCTTTGTGAACTCCTCTGCACAGCAGAGACAGTTATACTGCCTCTACAACATTATCCCAGCGGCCTGAGAACCAGCCCTCATCTCCCACAGTGGCCATATCAGACCCTACCCAAGGAGAGTCTGAGCTCAGACCTGTAAAACTCTGTCCCCACCTGGTGGTATTTCACCCACTTTGGTAGATTAACACAAAGGACATAAGCTTTCAGGAGCTTTATGGCCCTGCCCCCTGGGCAACTTAAAGCAAGCTCAAATCCCACTGCTACTACTACAGCTGGTGCTCTTGCAAGCACCACCTCCTGGCTGGAAGCCAACCATCTCAGGCCATTACAGCACCTCTCCACAGAATAACATTGCACCCAAAAAGGAGAAAACAGCTGTGGTATCTTAGCCAATATCACTGCCTGCAACCCTCAGGCTAGCCAGAGGTCTTGAGTTTGTTCAGGTGAAAAATTCACTACTAGTATAACCAGCATTCAAGAAAGCCAGCACACTAAGCCTATCTACAACCAAGAGCTCTCACAGAGTCTGCATCACTCCCCTGCCACCTCCATAAGAGCAGGTGCTGGTAGCCACTTGTGGGAGACTTGAAAACAGGTCACATCACTTGATCCCTTACAGACATTCCCAGCAACAGCAATAACAATCACTGCAGTCTGTCTCTCAGGAAGTCCCATTCCTAGGAGTAGGGGGAGAGCACCACATCAAGGGAACACCCTGTGAGACAAAAGAATCTGAATGACAGGGTTTGAGTCACAGATCTTTCCACTAGTGAGATGTTTCTTACAGTAGAAACACAGTTGTCATGCTGGGAACAATAGGGAAGTCTGCACCTCTACCCCAAAAGGCAGGCAATCTCTGGGATTGAGAAGAGGCTTGGAGCAGGGGTCCTTGTTCCTCTCTTGTATACACCACTGCAGGCATATCTGGCGTTTCTCCCAGCTCTCCCAGTCTCTGCTGTCTTCAAGTGATACACCTTACATGTAAGGACTTACGTAAACTTAAGGTAAAGAGGAGAAAAAAGATATTCCATGCAAATGGATGGAAAGCGAGCAGGAGTAGTTATTCTTATATCAGATAAAACAGACTTGAAAGCAACAACAGTAAAAGAGACAAAGATGGACATTGTATAATGTAAAAGGATTAGTCCAACAGGAAAATATCACAATCCTAAAATATATACACCTAACACTGGAGCTCCCAAATATATAAAATAATTACTACTAGACCTAAGAAATGGGATAAACAACAACACAGTCATAATGGGGGACTTCAACAGGTCATCAAGACAGAAAGTCGACAAAGAAGCAATGAAACTATATCCTAGAACAAATGCACTTCAGAGATACCGACAGAACATTCCTCCCCAAAACTGCAGAATATAAATCATTCTCATAGGCACATGGAACATTCTCCAAGATAGATCATATGATAGGCTATAAAACAAGTCTCAATAAATTTAAGAAACTAGAAGTTATATCAAGTATCCTCTCAGACCACAGTGGAATAAATATGAAAATCGACTCCAAAAGGAACCTTCAAAACTACATGAATACATGGAAATTGAATAATCTGCCTTTGAATAACTTTGAATAAAATAATATTTTGAAGTGCTTATATGTTTATTGCAAATGTTTTTGCTTTTAAGGACTTGTTAGAAAGATATAAAAAGAAAGGTAATTTTATTAGGCATTGTTCTAAAGAACACATACCCCCTTTATACTTATAAAAAGCTTCCTAAGTATTATTATCTTCTCTGTGCTAATTAACTGAGACATAAAATAGGATCTGCACAATTAAGTCAGCTAACTAATACGGCCTCACAATTCAATCTATCAGTTTTTCATTGCACTGCCTCTCTGGTTAAATGCATTCTACTCATAACGATGGAAGTTAAAGAGCAGTTCTAGGTTTGTCAAGCCAAAATAGTTGATTTTAGCCAAAAAAAAAAAGGCAAATATGATTTTATAATAAATGTGTAATTTAGTTAATACAAGTATGAAACCACATACAAAAATTATGAAGTTTAAACATATTTCAAGTTAACCAATTATCTTACAATAGTATATTATAATCTATACATATATAATCTTACAATACTATATAAACCCTTACATACAAAATAGTACAATACTATAATACTACCATAAATAACCTTATAATACCATATATAATTGATGAGAAAAGATATGTATGCATATACTAAATTATGTGAGAACATGAGATAGAAACACCAAGATGATCAAAAGACGGAGGAGCATCTGGCAAAAGGTAGACCCATAAAGAAGTAAGTTGATAATATCAAAGCTGTGGCAAACAAAATTATTCTCCACATTGTACAAAATTGTGTGTATGGACAAAATTACACTGTGATGCTATGGAACTACGTGAAGTCTTACTGTATTTTGGAGGTCATTAAAAACATTCGAACAGTTATAAAGTCTTGTTGAAGGCTTCATTACTGAGGTTGGGAGTGGTAGCTCATGTGTTTAATCCCAGCACTTTGGGAGGCTGAGGCACAAAGGATCAGTTGAGCACAGGAATTCAAGGCCAATCCTGGGCAACATAGAGAAACCTCATTTTTACAAAAATTATCCAGGCTTCGTGGTACATGACTGTAGTTCCAGTTACTTCGGAGGTTGACGTGGGAGGATTAGGAGATCAAGGCTGCAGTGAGCTTTGATTGCACCACTGCATTCCAGTCTGGGTGACAGGGCAAGACCCTGTCTCAAAAAAAAAAAAAAAAAAAAGACTTTATTATTTGTTTGTCACCAATACCTACAACATAAAATTAAATCGAAACCTAAAGGAGACTATTCCCCTCTTGGGACATATGAAAAAATATTTAAACTATATTTTACCATGTGTATTAAATTTGAGGATTGTGAAAATGCAAAATTAATACTGGATGAAAATTTGACCATATTGGAATATAATTAGAATAATTAATGTTGAAAATACAGATACTCCTCAATCTGTGATGGGGTTACCACCTGATAAGACCATCCAAAGTTGAAATTATTGCAAGTAAAAAATACACTTAGTAAATCTAGCCTGCCTAACATCATATCTTAGCCTTCATAGCTTAGCCTAGCCTACCTTAAACATTCCTAGAATACTTAACATTCACCTACAATTGGGCAAAATCATCTAATACAAAGCCTATTTTATAGTAAAGTATTGAATATCTTTTGTGATTCATTTAATACTATACTGAAAGTGAACAACAGAATAATTTTGCACCCTTGTAGAAAAATTGTAAATTAAGCCACGGTAATTCAGGTACCATTTATATCAATAAGTTGTATGAAAGCAAATTATGTGTTAGCAATCTAATGCTAAGCTTTTCTGGAAAATGACTCTGGTTGTCACTGTAATCTTTAGTTTGCTTCACCAGAGGTTTGATCTAGTATAGCATTTCTTACCTATGCTTTATTTTAATAATGTGTGAATATAATTAACACGTCTTTGAAACTCTAATTTACCTAAAACAAAACAATATTTCCAGGTGTGATTGTTATGATTATGTATTACTGGGTAATGTATCATCAACCTGCCCTTTAGTCATTATTATTTTCAATTGATATTATTATTCTACTTCTCAAAAGAAGACATTTATGCAGCTAACAAACATATGAAGAAAAGCTCATCATCACTGGTCATTAGAGAAATACAAATCGAAACCACAATGAGATACCATCTCATGCCAGTTAGAATGGTGATCATTAAAAAGTCAAGAAACAACATACGCTGGAGAGGATGTGGAGAAATAGGAATGCTTTTACACTGTTGGTGAAAATGTAAATGTATATTGGTTCAACCATTGTGGAAGAGAGTGTGGCAATTCCTCAAGGATCTAGAACTAGAAATACCATTTGACCCAGTCATCCCATTACTGGGTATATACCCAAAAGAATGGATAAAGGAAATGTGGCACATATACACATGGAATACTAGGCAGCATAAAAATGGATGAGTTCACGTCCTTTGCAGGGACATGGATAAAACTGGCATTCTCTGCAAACTAACACAGGAACAGAAAACAGAACACCCATGTTCTCACTCATAAGTGGTAGTTGAACAATGAGAACACATGGACACAGGGAGAGGAACATCACACACCAAGTCCTGTCAGCGGTTGAGGGGCTGAGAAGGGATAGTATTAGGAGAAATATCTGATGTAGATGACAGGTTGATGGGTGCAGCAAACCACCATGGCATGTGTATACCTATGTAACAAACCTGCACGTTCTGTACATGTACACCAGAACTTAAAGTACAATAAAAAATAAAATACTCACGCCTGTAATCCCAGCACTTTGGGAGGCTGAGGTGGGCGGATCACAAGGTCAAGAGATCGAGATCATCCTGGCCAACATAGTGAAACCCCGTCTCTACTAAAATACAAAAATTAGCTGGGCGTGGTGGCGTACACCTGTAGTCCCAGCTACTCGGGAGGCTGAGGCAGGAGAATTGCTTGAAACCGGGAGGCACAGATTGCAGTGAGCCGAGATCGTGCCACTGTGCTCCATCCTAGTGCCTGGCGACAGAGTGAGACTCTGTCTCAAAAAAATAAATAAATAAAATGAAATAAAACAATAAAAAATAAATTTAGTGTAAAAAAAAAATTAAAATGCTGTCATAGTATGTGTAGAGGTAAGTTCTTGAAAACCACTGAATTAAAAGTGACCTCCTTTGAGATGATCAAGGCTTGAGAAAGAATAATTGAGCTTTTCAGTTTAAGTCTCTTAGGTGGATTGTGCAATACCAGTAGAAGTACCACCTGAGCAGGCTGCTATCTGCGGGGGCTCTTAGAAGCCTTAACTTAGACTGGTATGATTGATGCCCAGGGTGGAAATGATTGGACAGAGATTAAGGATCCCCACAACTTAAGTGCCTGAATGCCCAAAAGACAAAGCTAGAGAAGCTGAATGTTCTAGGACCAAACATCAAACCAGGAAGTGTCACTAGAAATAAGTTCAGAAGCAAGACAAATGTAGGAATGAATTCTGAGGCAGAGAGGAAGAGAATAAAGAGAAGGGGCAACAGAGGGGAAGTCAGCCCATCTGCCACATAGAGAACCTTACAATTGCCTGCGGGTTATTTCGTATATGGATAAATTGGTTTACTTCAAACTCTTAAAGTCATGATATAATTTGTGCAATTTTGTTAAAACAGTTTACAAGGAAAGTACAACTTTCTAAGATAGGTCTTAGTTGATTTTTTTACATTGAAGAAAATCCAGAAAAATCCATATTCAAAGTTAAAATGCATGTATATATGCACATATACTCTGAAAATAAATATTATAAATTAAAAACTGGATAACATGTTTTTGCTTCTTCTAAATAAGTGCATGTTTCTTTAAAAAACTACACAGAAAAAAAACCAAAGTCAAAGCACTTACATGGTTGATAAAGAAATTTTAGAAACTAATTCCCTAAAATAATGACTATATTATTGTAGCTAAATTTCAAAGAATGACCTTGTTGAAGAAAGTTGTCTTTTATTGCTATTATCATAATATACAGTGGCAATATTTTGTAAATTTTAATTACAGTCATTAAAAAACTTCTTATAATTAGGGGTGATTTATTTTTTATTATTTGAATAACATTAAGCTTTAACACTATTTCAAGCTTTCTATACACTGATATAAAACATTCCAAAATATCACTATAGCTTCTTTATAACTTTATTAGCTATTAAAATGTTTGAGAATTAATTATGTAAAAGCTATAAAAATGAAAATTCTTACATTTTTAAGAAGGGGACATATTTCATATTATTGAGAAATATCTCAAATCTCTTTCTGAAAGAATTTAATGGACTTAAAGTAGTGTACTATTTTCTTTCTTATTCAAATTCATATTTCTACAAAAATGGTGCTAACACTTTATATATTAAGCAATTTTCACCAGAAAGCTAACAGAAGCATGAGACAACATATTATCTATTATATCGATCTGTGAGAGAATTCCAGATTGCTATTCCTAAAATATTTAACTGAATAGAACTTTTTTTGACATACTATAAAGATATTTACAATGATATCCTTGGACTCTATTCAAATGTGGTATCACAAACAGAGTTTCTGATCAATGTTTTTAAGGGGCTGTACCATACCATACAACCAATTACTTATTATACCTTAAAAGTCTATACGCGCGGCCAAAAAAAATTTAAAAAATAAATGTTACTCTTTTGCCTCTGTGGTCTCTTTTCAAATTTGTCTTTTGATTATCTCATATTCATATCCATTCTGTACCACAATAGAAATTCTGTAGTATAGTCAGATCACAATGGAATCTTTACTTTCTCCTACTTAACACAGGCAGTGAAATTGATACCATATTAATAGTTTTTACTTTTTGTTTGTGTGTTTGGTTTTTGATTTGTCTCTTTATCCATTCCAAGTTGGCAGATTGAGGTGGAATAGAATTAATGACATAATATTTAACAACAGAGAGAAGTTTTCAGTTAGTTCCTTAAAAGAGGGGTGCCTCATCCCCCAACCCTCACACAATGTAGTCCCAAAGAGCTGCCTTACTAAAGTCTCACAAAATTTAAGTAAGTCTCAATTGCAGCAGAAGAGTAAGCAATTGTACACTGACTTACTTAAGCTTCTGATGCTGGTGGGCAAGCCATGTCTTCTGGGCGGGGTGGGAGGGTGGGAATTCAGAGACAGCTGAAGTGACCTGATTGGCCATTTACCATGAATGCAAGAACCTGGCCTTTACTAAACAGCGGAGTTAGGTATGAATCTAATCCTAACATCTGCAAGTGATAGCCCAGTAGATCTTGGAAACAGACATATGTGCACGCGCGTGCACACACACACACACACACATTTACTTACTCTATGGTAAAGACGGTAAAAGTAAAGTGATGGAGGTGGATAATCTCAACTTGTTTTACTAATCAATTATGATAAATATTGAAAGTAAAACTTTATGTTTAATATTCAACTGAATTATTACACTAAAGGGAAGACAATGAGAGTGGTCTGACTTTTATAAGCTTTTAGAAATTGTACTTCTCTATAGTTCACAATTTTGTCATGTCTTTTTCTTTCTTCTCACTCATTAGATCTGCAGGTTCCTAGGCAAGAGCTGAAGTGGAACCCTGCATTCGCTCTCAGCCCTTCTCTTCAACCTCCCACTGCATCTTACCGAGAGGAACCCCATGTGCCTATGTTCAGCCTCTTCCCATATACTACCTCAGCTACAGATAGATACAACTTTAGCCCTCCTCTAACCAAGAAAGAGAATTGAAAACATGTACATTGTCTGCCCTTGGGGAAAGAGATACCAGGAAGAAGCCCATGTATGCTCTAGAAATGGAAATGGATGATTATCCATCTAATTAGGAAATTCCAAGGTCCCATGCATCTGGAACACGATGTATAGGTGGGGCTAGCTCTAATGGGGACATCTCCTTAGCCTCAAAGATTTCACATCTCATGGAGAAGGACATTGCCAGAGCGGGGGGTCATAGTAGAGAACATAAAACTCAGATGCTGAGTTTAAGGATCATACTGCTCATGCTGCAAGAAAGAAAATATAATTTGTGTGTGTGTGTGTGTATGTGTGTGTGTATAAGTAGTAATAACTGGTTTAAAATAAAAATAGTAATCTAAAAGTGGTAGGTAATTCATCATTTTTGGCACAAGACTCTCTTTTTTTTTTTTTTTTTTTTTTTTTTTTTTTGAGACGGAGTTTCGCTCTTGATACCCAGGCTGGAGCGCAATGGCGCGATCTCGGCTCACCGCAATCTCCGCCTCCTGGGTTCAGGCAATTCTCCTGCCTCAGCCTCCTGAGTAGCTGGGATTACAGGCACGCGCCACCGTGCCCAGCTAATTTTTTGTATTAGTAGAGACGGGGTTTCACCATGTTGACCAGGATGGTCTCGATCTCTTGACCTCGTGATCCACCCGCCTCGGCCTCCCAAAGTGCTGGGATTACAGGCTTGAGCCACCGCGCCCGGCCAAGACTCTCTTAAAAACAGACCCCAAGACAAAGATTCTGGGCAAATGACTTATTAAATAATTGCACTCAGGAGAAATTGGTAAAGAAGCAGAGGAGGGAAGAAAAAGAGCAACAAAAATGTGACTTTAGGTGAAATCTTGCTCTTTGCCTAGTTGTACAGGGAACTCTGGGGCATAAATTCCATCATAGTCTTTGTTGTGCCTTGCTGCAGGGAGCTGGGATTTCATGATCCTTTGACAGTCAGCTTTTGGCAACCGGCTATCCTGCTAGGCTAGCCTAGCAGACACATCCACCTCTTCAGGAAACACTGCCGTAGTAGCCTCAGCATAATTTCTTTTAGGATATCCATAAAAGCTGGAAAATAGGCCTGTGAAGGAAGCCTAGAGATCTGGGAGGGGAAGCATAGCACACACCCTCTACAGAAGTGAAGTCAGGATGCAGCTGACAAATAAGATTACAGTACAAAGATGAGGAACACAGGAAATTCACATGACTATGTTCATCAACATCACTATTGGCATCATTATCATCATCAGACTTAGTGGAAACAAATGAAGAAGAATTCTGAAGAATATATATTTTTTAATCTTTTGACGCTTATAATAACACTTAGCTTAAAACAGAAACACATTATAGAGCTGTACAAAAATATTTTCTTTCATTATATTCTTATTCTATAAGCTTTTATCAATTTTTAATTCATTATTTTAACTTTTTAATCTTTTTTTTATTAAAAACTAAGACACAAACTCACATATTAGCTGAGGCCTACACCGGGTCAGGATCCTCAATATTCCTGTCTTCACCTTCCACATCTCTCCCACTGGAAATTCTTCAGGGACAATAACAGGCATGGAACTGTCATCTCATATGATAGAATGCCTTTTTCTGGAATACCACCTCAAGGACCTGCCTCAGGTGTTTTATAGTTCATTTATTTTTAATAAGTAGAAGGAGTACACTCTAAATTAACAATAAAAATACAGCATAGTAAACAGTAGGCAATGAGAATTTTTCAGCTCCATTGTAGTCTTCTGGCACCACCATTGTATGCCATCCATCATTGACCAAAATGTTCTTATGCAGTTCATGGCTGTATTTTCTATGGCCCCTTTACTTTTTATACATGTTTAGTCAAAACAGAAAAGCAACAGATAAAAGAGAAGGTTTATAAAAACAAAACACCAATTGTAGAATCTTCGATGATAATTTAAAATACCTTAGCAATTGCAAACAATACAATAAACACAACGTCTTCTGAACTAATAAAATTGGAACTGAGAAAGCAAATTAATGCTCAGTAATGAAATTGAAATGGGGCATACTTAAACTTAAAAATAGAAAATCTGCTCTTTTAGTACTAAAAACAATATTTATTTATAATTACTACTTAATTCACGTGTCACCAATGTTAAGGCCTATGTTTAATGTATTTCTACCCTTACAGGATATAGACTATTTGGTGTGTGTTTGGTCACCAATTGCAGATTCTCTGAAGTCCATTTAGAAGGAAAGAAGACTCTTTTGTTTAAATTCTATTTTTAGTTCAGATTCAGGAAGTACATGTGCTTGTTTGTTACATGAGTATATGTGAGTATTACGTGTGTAATAGTGGAGGGTGGATTTCTAGTGTACCCATCACACACCAATAGTGGACATTGTACCCGGACGTACTTTTTCACCTCCTCAACCCCACACCTTTTAGAGTCCTGAGAGTCTATTTTTCCTATCTTTATGTCCATATGTGCCCTTTGTTTAGTTCCACTTATAAGTGAAAATATGTGATATTTGATTTTCTGCTTCTGTGATAGTTTACTTATAATAATGGCATGTTTCTGAAGATGATATGATTCTATTCTTTTTTATGGCTGCATGGTACACATATCTATAAAATATATTCTTTTTTTTTTTTTTCTTTTTGAGATGGAGTCTCGCTCTTGTGGCCCAGACTGGAGTGTAACGGCATGATCTTGGCTCACCACAACCTCTGCCTCCGGGGTTCAAGCAATCTTCCTGCCTCAGCCTCCCAAGTAGCTGAGATTACAGGTATGTGCCACCATGCCTGGCTAATTTGCTAATTTTGTATTTTTAGTAGAGACAGGGTTTCTTCATGTTGGTCAGGCTGGTCTCAAACTCCTGACCTCAGGTGATCCGCCTGCCTTGGCCTCCAAAAGTGCTGGGATTACAGGTGTGAGCCACAGCATCCAGCCTATAAAATATTTTCTTTATCCAATCAACTTTTTTGTGGACACTTAGGTTAGTTCCTTGAGTTTGTTATTGTAAATAGTGTAATAAATATATGAATGCAGGTGTTTTTTAATGTAATACTTTATTCTCTTCATATGAAGTTCAATTTTTAGTTCTCAGTGATCTCTCCATACTGTTTTCCATAGAGTTTGATCTAAGTTATATTCCCACCAACAGTTTATGACTGTTCTCTTTTCTCCACATCCATGCCCACATCTTGTTTTTTGACTTTTTAATAAAAGCCATTATGACTGGTGTAAGACGGTATGTCAGCATGGTTTTAATTTGCATTTCTCTGGTGATTATTGATGTTAATAGTTTTTCAAGTGTTTGTTGGCCACTTGTATTTCTTCTTTTGAGAAATGTCTGTTCAGGTCCTTTGCCCAGTTTATAGCAGTTATTTGTTTGTTTGCTGAGTTGTTTGAATTCTTTTTAAATTCTGGATATCAATCCCTTGTCAGAGACATAATTTGTAAGTATTTTCTCCCACTCTATAGGTTGATTATTTATTGTGCCCTGAAGAAAATTTTTAGTTTAGTTAAGTCCCATTTGTATGTTTTTGGGTTTTTTTTTTTTTTTTTTTTTTTTTTTTTTTTTTTTTTAAAGAGAGAGAGAGAATAGGAAGGAGGAAAAAGGAAGAGAAAGAGAGAGAGAGAATGGGGAGGAGGGAGAAGGAAAAGAAAGAGGGAGAGAGAATGGGAGTATTGCTTTCTTGCCCAGGCTAGAATGCAATTTAGTAATGGGTATTGAAAACCTCTTTTATACTGATAATTATACTTAATGATGTAGTCAGGAAGGAATAAGGGAAGAAGATAACAAACAAACAGCCAACCAATATTTAATTTAAACCTATGAAATGCTATGCGATTACTGAGGAGTGATTTACTTCCAATTATATAGTCACCTTTGGAATAGGTGTGAGGTGGTAATGTATGTTTTGTGTATTTGAAGTGGAGAGTTCTATAAATGTTTATTAAGTTTACTTGTTCCGGGTCTGAGTTCAAGTTCTGAATATCCTTGTTAATTTTCTATCTCGTTGATCTATAGAATCGTTAGCTCTTCTTGTTACATTGATCCTTTTGCCATTATGTAATGTCATTCCTCGCCTCTTTTGATCTTTGTTGCTTTAAAGTCTACTTTATCAGAGGCGAGAATTGCATCTCCTGCTTTTTGTTTATTAGTTTATTTTTACTCTCTGTTTGATTGGTAAATCTTCCTCCTTCTCTCTGAGTCTTTGTATATTGTTGTATGTAAGATGGGCCCGGATGCAGCATACCGATGGGTTTTGGCTTTTTATCCAATTAAAATATATATAGGTTTAATACCGGCGTTTGATGCTAGCTGGCTGTTTTGCCCATTAGTTGATGTAAATTTTTTATTGTGTTAAAGTTCTTTGCTTTTTGATATATTTTTGGAAAGGCTGATATTGGTTGTTCCTTTATATGTATAGTGCTTCTTTCAGAAGCTCTTGTAAAGCAGGCCTGGTGGTGGTGAACTCTCTAAGTACTTGTTTGTTCGCAAAAGATTTAATTTTTCCTTCGCTCATAAAGTTTAGTTTGGCTGGATAGGAAATTCTGGGTTGAAAGTTATTTTCTTTAAGGATGTTAAATATTGGTCCCCACTCTTTTCTGGCTTGTAGGGTTTCTGCTGAGAGATCTGCCGTAAGTCTGATAGGTTTCCCTTTATGGGTAACCTGACCTTTCTCTCTGGCTGCCTTTAGTATTTTCTCCTTCATTTCAACCCTAATAAATCTGGCGATTATGTGCCTTGGGGTTGGTCTTCTTGAAGAATATCTTTGTGGTGTTCTCTGTATTACCTGGAGTTGAATATTACCCTGCCTTGCCAGGTTGGGAAAGTTTTCCTGAATGATATCCTGAAGAGTATTTTCCAACTTGGATTCATTCTCTTCATCACATTCAGGTACACCTATCAAACGTAAATTAGGTCTTTTCACATAGTCCCATATTTCCTGGAGACTTTGCTCATTCCTTTTCATCCTTTTTTCTGCATTCTTGTCTTCTCGTTTCATTTCACTGAGCTGGTCCTCGACTTCTGATATCCTTCCTTCTGCTTGATCAATTCGACTGTTTAAACTTGTGCATGCTTCGCGAAGTTCTCGTGTTGTGTTTTTCAGCTCCATCAATTCACTTATATTCTTCTCTAAATTGTCCATTCTTGTTAACAGTTCGTCAAACCTTTTTTCAAGGTTCTTAGTTTCTTTGCATTGGGTTAGAACAAGTTCTTTTAATTCACAGAAGTTTCTTATCACCCACGTTTTGAAACCTGCTTCTGTTATTGGAACACACGTGTAATCTATTAAGCCTTGTTCCGTTACTGATGAGGAATTGCATTCCCCTGTAGAGGGAGAGGCATTCTGATTTTGAGTATTCTCTACCTTTTTACGCTGGTTTCTTCCCTTCATTATATATTTGTCCGTCTGTCGTCTTTATAATTACCGGCTTTCTAACTGGGTCTCTGACGTCCAACTTGTTGATTCCCTGCGCCGAGATCTAAGCAATCCACTGAGCCGGCCAAAACAGTGGTGTTAAGATTGATGGTGCTTTTCTGCCCGGGAATCTCCGGACTCTGCACCAAGAACTGGCGTGCTAAGGCACCAGCAAAACCACCACGCCGGCCACAAGAGTCACCCTGGCGACCCGTGGGGCTCCTCCACTGGGAATCTCCTGGTCCGTGAGCAACAAATATTCGTCTGAAAGTGTGGCGTCCTCTCGTTCTTTGCGCTTTCACTGGGAGGTACGTGCCCGAGCTGCTAATCATCAGCCATCTTGGATCTCTCTTGTTTTTGGGTTTTTTGCAATTGCTTTGGGGGTCTTCATCATAAATTCTGTGCTAAGCTAATATCCAGAAGTTTTTTGTAGGTTTTCTTCTAGGATATTTATAGTTTTAGGTCTCATGTTTAGGTCTTTCATCCATCTTGGGTTAATTTTTGTATATGGTGAGAGATAGTGATCCAGTTTCATTCCTCTGCACATGACTAGTCAGTTTTCCCAGCACTATTTATTTAATAGGCTATCCTTTGCCATTGTTTATTTTTCTTTATTTTACTGAAGATTAGTTGGTTGTAGGTTTGTGGCTTTGGCTTTATCTCTGGGTTCTCTGTTCTGTTCACTTTATCTGTGTGTCTATTTTCATACCAGTAGCATGCTATTTTAGTTACTTATAGCCTTATAATGTAACTTGAAGTCAGCTAATGTGATGCCTCTAGATTTTTTTTTCTTTTCCTTTTTTTTTTTTTTTTTTGCTTAGGAATGCTCCTGCAAGTCAGGCATTTTATTATTGTTCCATATGAACTTCAAGATTGTTTCTCATAAATCTGTGTAAAACGACATTGGTACTTTGATAGGAATTTTGTTGAATCTGTGGATTACTACAGACAGTATGGTCATTGATTCTTCCATTTTGTAAGCATGAGATTTTTTATTTATCTATGTTGTCTACAATTATTTTATTAGTGTTTTATAGTTGTCGTTATAGATATCTTTCACTTCCTTGTATTTGTGTGTGTGTGTGTCTATTGTAAATGAGATTGAGTTCTTAATTTGGCTCTCAGCTTAAATGGTATTGAGATATATAAATGCTACTGATTTTCGTATTTTAATTTTGTATCTTGGCGACTTTACTGAAGTCACTAATCAGGTCCAGGAGCTGAATTTTACCAGACATACAAATAAGAGCTGGTGCCAGTCTTACTGAAACTATTTCAAAAAGTCAAGGAACAGGGATCTCTTCCTAATTCATTCTATGAATGCAGTATCACCCTGATACAAAAGTCAGGCAAGGACATAACAAAAAAAGAAAATTCTAGGCCAATATCCCTAGTGAACATACATACAAAAATCCTCAATGAAATACTAGTAAACCAAATCCATCAGCACATCAAAAAGATAATTTACCATAATCAAGTAGGCTATATTTTAGGGATACATGGATAGTTCAACATACATAAATCAATAGACATGATTCACTGAATAAAAATATCCAAGAAAAAAGCCATGTGTTCATCTCAATAGATGCAGAAAAAGTATTTGACAAAATCCAACAAACTTTCACGACAAAAACCCTCAACAAACTAGGCATAGATGGAGCAAACTGGAAAATAATAGAAGCCATATATAAGAAACTCACAGTCAACCTTATGCTGAATGGGGAAAGTTGAAAGCATTTCCCCCGAGAATTGGAACAAGGCAAGGATGCCCATGCTCACCACTCCTATTCAACATAATATTGGAAGCCCTAGTCAAAATTATTAGGCAAGAGAAAGAAATAAAAGTCAGCTAAATTGGAAAAATGCAAGTCAAATTATCTCTGTTCACCCAAGACTTAATCACATACCTAGAAAAATCATTTTTAAGAGGCAAATGTCTATTAACATCATATTAAGTACTGTGCTTAGCATTCAGATTCTATTTGCAGTCAGAGCATTGTAAAGATTATTTACCTGCTAAAATGTGTGTATATCAGATCCCTTTAGAGTCTCAATGGCCCATCAAGAATCCCCAGATTTCCATCATTATTTGCCTAAATAATGAATGTACACATTGCACATATTGAGTATAAAACATTCCTAAGCAGTTTATGAGCAAAGTACTGTATTAATTTCAAGTTGACAGACTCTGAAAAGACGATATTTCAACCACTTGTCATTTATTATTCTCTACTCTAATGGCTCTGTCAAATGGTAATCTAGATGTTTTTTTGAATCAATGTGGTCACAGGAGTTTTGTCTATCTTTGTAGCAGAGCTTTCTTCTGGGGTATCATAAAGTTTTTTTGGGAAGACATCTTGTATAATAGTAGAGTGAGTAGAGACCCCATTACACATTGAAATTCTATAAAACATTTAAGAAGGTAAAAAATCCATACTGCTACATTAAACTTATATTACTACTATATAACAAAACACATTAAGGAATTGTACAAAACATGGATCTAAGTCACCTGGTCACTACGTCCTGAGTCAAATTTATGATTCAGGCTATGAATGAGCAACAAGCCTCATTTAACAGTATCTGTCTCTTCAAGTGCTGAAGTCTTCTGATGAGGAAAGCTGCATTGTCTCAGAATACGGGTCACTAGGGAAGAAGAGAGGATTGGAACAATATTATTTTCCCCAGTTTTCAGGCTTTATAATTTTGTATACAAGCATAGAGAAGCATGGAGGTCCTTTGCCAGAGAGAATAAGCTTAACGTTAAGCTAGAAAGGAGTATTTATATTAGAAGAGATAATGCAGGTGTCCTTATCACCTGCTTTATGATGGCACTCATGGCAACTGACGATTTATTAAATTTCAAATGCCAACATTCTGCAGCTATCACTAGCAGAGAAGGATTAACATAGTGTCTGGTACCAAATTTTCAACAAATCTGTAAAGTCTCAAAATGCTCCAACCTGAAACAGATGTTTAGCCCCGGGTCAATTACCCATGGCTTGGTGGAAGTGAGATTGAGTTCTGAGCACATGGCAGCCTGCATTCTGCAGCACGATGGACCAGGGAAACATCCCCTACCAACCTGGATGAAATCACAGTTACCTCTCAGTTTAGTTAATGTCTCTTGAATTTTCTTTCTGCTCGCATAGTTGTTTGCTTACCAGTCTACCTCAAGCAGCCAGAGTGAATCTTTAAAATACATGTCAGAGCATGTGGATCCTCTGCTCAAAACTTTCCAATGCCACTCTCCCAAGCCACAAATTAAAGCCAAGGACTTTCTCAGCATCTACCACACCCTGTCAATCTGACTTCCTATTCCCTCCAGACTTCCTTTCTCACTACTCTCCCTCACCACATTCTGTCCTGGTTGCACTTTCTTAAACAAGCCAGGATAGTCAAGGCCTTTCAAACTACCCTTATCTTCACCTGTAATCCTAGAGCTTAGCTACATTTCTCTCAACTCAAATCATATCCTTTCACTGAGGCTTTCTCTTAGCCCATGTTTAAAATTGTACACAAAATTCCAATCTCTTACATTCCCTCCCTGCTTATTACTGTATTTTTTTTTTTCATAGCACTTAACACCTTCTTAAATGCCCTCAGATTTACTGAGAAGGCAGAATGTTTGTTTTGTTCACAGCTTTCTCTTTAGTGCCTAAAACAGGGTCTGAAATATGATGACATTTCCTTAATAAATACTTGTGATTGAATAAAAAGAGACTAGTATTATGGTAAATGTCAACTATAGTCAGTTTAAATGAGTTTTCTCCAAATCTCACTGCTAACAAGTCTTAAAAGTAGGATTCAGAAATGGATTCCTGTGAAGCCTGAATTTTTTTACTGTTAACGAATTAGCATATGTGCCAAAGTTCACAAAGCTTTACAAATACTCGTTTATTTTTCCCTCACAAAAAGCATGAGATTAAGTTACTCTTATTATCTTTACTTTAAAGATTAGGAAAGCAATCACTAGACATTTAGTAACCTAAGATCACAAGCTAATAAATAATCTGTGCTCTGAACCAATTTCTAGAAGATTATGTTAATATGACTTGTTTGTATAACTGTGGTTTTATATCTTCTTCTTTTCTTTAGTATATACGCATACTTCCAGACATTTTATTTTTGAAATTCTGATAAGACTGTACATATTCTTGGGCCAACTTCAATGTGATGCATATGCAGCAGAGCTCCTCACCAGCCTCGTAATTCCTGCTGATACGGATTGGGTCTGTGTCCCTAACAAAATCTCATGTCAAATTGTATCCCCAGTGTTGGAGGTGGGGCCTGGTGAGAGGTGATTGGATCGTGGGGACGGATTTCCCCATTCCTGTTCTGTGATAGTGAGTGAGTTATCATGAGATATGATTGGTTAAAAGTGTGTATCACTCCCCACTTCTCTGGTCTACTGGCCAAAACCCAGACTTTTGGCCAGAGCTCAGTGGAATTCTGGCGTACCTAACTGTAAGGCAGGGTAGTAAATGAAGTTTAGCTGCATGCCCAAGAAGTAGAGGAAATAGGTTTTGGTGCCACACATTTTCCAGAGAGAGCATGAAAAAGTGTCTGAGGCATAGAATTGAGAAGGCCCCTGCTCTAGCCACATAGGAGGTGCCTGCTTCTCCTTCATCTTCTGCCGTGATTGTAAGTTTCCTGAGACGTCCCAAGCCATGCTTCCTGTACAGCCTGGGGAACTGTAAACCAAGTAAACCTCTTTTCTTTACAGATGATCCAGTTTGGGGTATTTCTTTATTGCAGTACCAGAACAGAATAGTAAAATTGTATATCTTTGAACTGCCAAATGACAGTTTTCCGTTTTGCTTTACTTAACGTATGACAGATTTTTTACTAAAGCACCTGCACATACACACTAAAATCTAATGATGTTATAAAATAATTGTCAGAGAATGGTTAAATAGGTTAAGCCACATGCCCAAGCTATAACAGTAGATATTAAAATGATAGTTATAAAAATTAATAACATGCTAAATGTTAGGTTATGAAAGTTATTATCGGAAACATTGAATAGATAATATAATTTTACATGTACACAGGTGAAAAGACCACATTGCTATAAGAAAAAGTACTTCAAAGCATATATGGAAATTATAATACAGTATAGTACTACATGATAGGGTTAAGAGACTTGGGTTTTTTAAATTCTATTTTACTTTTAGAGGTCTAAATCATTTTTGTTTGCTTGTTTGCTTGTTTGCTTGATTCCTTCATTGTATTGAACACAAATATGCTTACTTTTCACATTTGTACTCTATCCCAGGGCACACTGAAGAAGAATGGTAATTATAGATGAGTTTGTGTGTGTGTGTGTGTGTATGTGTGTGTGTGTAAAATTATTTCCAGTAATTTAAAATCACATATAATTTCTCCCACTTGGTTTTTACTTATCCAAATTAAATCGAAGGTGCTTTTACTTTTGTTTAACTGCTAGCCAAGAGATAAATACCTAAAGTTCTTTTCAAATAAAATTGCTGGAAGGTGGTCAACAAACGTATGAAAAAATATTCAGTATCACTAATCATCGGAGAACTGCACATCAGAATGAAAATGAGGTACTATCTATCACCAGTTGCAATGGCTACTATTAAAAAGTCAAAAAATAGCAGATGTTGGTGGGGATTCAAAGAAAATAAAACATTTACACATTGTTGGTAGGAATGCAAATTAGTTCAACCCCTGTGGAAAGCAGTTTGGCGATTTCTCAAAGAATTAAAACTAGAACTACTGATTGACACAGCAATCCCATTATTGAGTATATACCCAAACAAAATAAATTGTTCTACTGAAAAGACACTTGTACTCACATATTTATCACAGCACTGTTCGCAATAGCAAAGACATGTAATCAACCTAGGTGCCCATTGACAATGTATGCACTATGGAATACTACACAGCCATACAAAAGAACAAAATCATGTAACAACAGGGATGCAGCTGGAGGCCATTATCTGAAGTGAATAATGCAGAAACAGAAAAACAAATATTGCATGTTCTTACTTACAATTGGGAACTGAAACTAGATACACATGGACATAAAAACAGGAAAAATAGACACTGGGGAATACTACAGTGGGTAGAGAGGGAGGGGAGAAAGGGCTGAGAAAATTTCTGCTACATACTACATTCACTGTTTGGTGATGAGATAAATAGAAGCCTAAACTTGAGCATCACAAACAATACCCTTGTAATATAACTGCACATGTATCAACTGAATGTAAAATAAAATTAAAAGAAGGGGCCAGAAGCAGGAGCTCATGTGTATAATCCCAACATTTTGAGAGGCAGGAGAATCCTTAAGACCAAGGGTTCAAGACCAGCCTGGGCAACATAGTGAGACCCCATCTCTACCAAAATAAAAAGCTGGCCTTAGTGGCGTACACCTGTAGTCCCAGCTACTCCAGAGCCTGAGGCAGTAAGATTGTTTGATCCCAGGGAGTCAAGGCTGTAGTGAGCTAAGATCCCTAACCCTAATCCTAACACACATTAACCCCTAACCTTAGTGCACTTCAGTCTGGGCAACTGAGGAAGACCCTGTGTCTAAAAATATAAAAACCTAAAATTTTAAAAAAATCAGAAGTTTTTTTAAAGAGAGAATAAAGGAAAAAAAAGTAAAACTTTTGTAAAGTTATGAAGGGCTATGTATAAATACAATATATCTAGAATTATGCAGGAGATTAGTGTACAGCTTTCAAAACCTTTTGAATTATTTTAAGTAGAATAGATATAAGACATTATTTTGTCTGAGTTGTGTAACTGTCGAAAGAGGCTTTAAACAATTATTGTTAATAAAATGGCTTTTCCATTATGTTATTGCACATAAGACATTATTATATGACAGAATTATCGGGTCCCAGATTGAAAGAAGCATAAGGTCTGTATAAGGCCTATAAATTTTGCAATCATTTTCCTCCCATTATAATTCTGGAGGAAATAGACACCAGTTAATCTGTTAAATTTGTCTCCACAACTTCTATGTCTAAATCTCATATTAGAAGAAAACATACTCAAATTTACTTGTTTTAGACTTATTCGGAAGTAACAGGAAGTTTGTGTTATATTTTATGTTTAATATTCCCTATAACAAACTATATTTTATGTTATAGATAACTAGTTAACTTCCTTTCTTAGCTTCTAAACTGTCATCAAAAATTAGACAAGACCTCTGTGTTTTTGAATATTAGGGAGAGAATACTTCTTTCATTCTTTTATCTGTAACTGGTGAGAAACAAGTTTTTTCTCAATTTGAGTATTTAGATGTCACTTGAAAAATGCACACAAAAGATAAGAAACATAAATTTCTCATCTCTGTTAGAATTAACCCATTTATAGTTTTACCAAAACCTCAGCGGACAAACTCTATGGCTATATATGAAACAATCTTCTGTGTGTCTGTGGGTTAACTCCAATCAGGAAAACAACCACCACTCATTTAAACTAGTTTACACATGGGGTGGTCAAAATACTACCACATTCCCACTGCTCACCTCCAAGTTCAACTCCAGTAATCTCTATATAGTAGCAATAATGTCTGAAATGGGATTGAGGGATTCCAGTATACTGTCTTCTAAAATCCATTATGATGGCCATAAGGCAATGGCCACTAAAATTGATAGAGGATGGCTGGGTGCGGTGGCTCACTCCTGTAATCCCAGCACTTTGGGAAGTTGAGGTGGGCAGATCACGAGGTCAGGAGATCAAGACCATCCTGGCTAACATGGTGAAACCCTGTCTCCATTAAAAATACAAAAAATTAGCCAGGTGTGGTGGCACGCACCTGTAGTCCCAGTTACTCGGGATGCTAAGGCCAGAGAATCGCTTAAACCCAGGAGACGGGGGTTGCAGTAAGCAGAGATCACGCCTGTGCACTTCAGCCTGGGTGACGGAACAAGACTACGTTTCAAAAAAAAAGAAAGAAAGAAAAGAAAATTGATTGAGGAAGATGAGCAGAGAAAAGAGTTTAGTATGTGAAAAAAAGAGTTTTTGAGCTTAAAAGCAATTTTCACAGTAGGTCTTTGTATGCATTTGCACAGACATGAAACTTAACAGAAGAAAGTCGATTGAAAGTCTACTAGCTTTTCCAGGAATTATCTTTGAAAGAAAACCTTCAGACTGGCTTGTCAATATCTTTAACCAATTTATGAGACCTCACAAATGCACAAGAAGGAAGTGGCCTGTGAAGAGTGTGCAACCCCTAATAAGAGCTTTTTTTACAACACTCACCTGCCATATGGTCGTTAAAAATTTCAGACAATAAAAAAAATTCCAAAAAAACAAATTTATCAGTCAATGCAGGCAAGACATTTTCACTAAGAGAGCAGAATCAAGACCTTACACATGGACAAACACAGGACCATTGTCACTAGCAAAGGCACCACTCACTCTTCCTGTCTTGGTGTAGTTGATCAGAACTCTGGATCTGTGACGCTGTGTGTTTTTCATTTATTCCTCTCTTAATGGAAAATATTTTCTTTCACTGATATCTTGACCTTATGTGTGCATTGTATATTGATATTTCATGGCAGATTTCTCTTGACCTGATACTAACTATAAATTGCCTAGATATACTCAATTTTTAGCTGGATGAAGTTACTTGAAAAACGTTCTGATTGGTTTTTCTCAGGAAAGAGTTCTGTATGTGGGAGAAGAGACATGCAGGTAGCCAAAGGTACAGTCTGCACTAGAGACTTCTACAAGTCCTTTGTAATAGAATTCTCAATTTGTACAAACCTGTACCGTTTCCCTGCATGTAAATTACATTACCAGGTTCCTCTGCAGTTAAATGTGGAAATACGATTAAGTTCTAACCAGTAAGCTGTAAAGAACGGTGTGTGAAAATTATTTCTAAAGAAGGAGAATATACCCAATGTCCCTGTAATTTTCTGCTACCTGGATTGCAGATTTAACTGCCAGGGATTGAGCAGTCGTCTTGGACCATAGGTGACACACCTAGAAAAGGAAAGCAGTAAGCTCAAAGCTCAAAGGAGTCTATGGTATGGTATCTACTCCTGATTCCTTTTCTGATAAACAAATGTATCTCACCCAAACTATCATTATTGTGGGGTTTTCAGTAGGTGGTAACCTAACTGAATCCTATCTAATGCAGTATGTCTATTCCCATTTTATATATAGTGAACCAAAGCTGTAGTAACATTTCCCAAACATTATACCGCCTCTAAAAACTGATGTGGAATTTCTAAAAAACTAAGCCAAATTTAGAAAGTTGTTTCTTAATCCCCAAAATAAATAAGCATTCACTGAAGATTTACATGACATATTTTATTCTGCTGGTTAGAAGTTAGTATAGTATAAGTAAAATTAATTTTGTAAACATGAACCACACACACACAAATAAACACACACACACATATATAGGCTCATTCAGGCTCTTGGATGGTTCGTTTACAAAATTAAAGAGCACACATATGTGTGTGTGTGTGTGTGTGTGTTCATTTAGGCTCTTGGATGGTTTCACTGATTTCTTGAATCTCACATATATATATGTGTGCTTATACAGGCTCTTGGATGGTTTATGTTTACAAAATTAATTTTACCTATACCATATTAATATAGTATAGGTATATACCATATATACACACACACACTATATGTGTGTGTGTATATATATATATATATGCTCAATTTTTATAAGCCTATACCATACACGCACATACATACAGGCCATGAGAATAGTAAAGAAAATGATTACTATTTTAAATTTTATTCATAATATATTTGTTATAAATTTAAAACTAATATTATATTGTACTATAACAAAATATAATAAATTATTAATTGTAAATGAGATAAGATCAGTAATCTGTAGTTTATTAATCCACATTTTTTAATGTCAATTTTTTAAATGAAATAATGAAAAATAATGGTAAAACAGCATAGGTTAAAAACAAAACAGCAAATTACATATGTGCATTTGTGTAAACATTTTCCTTTAAGTAATTTAAAATACACTTTTTAATTTTTGAGACAGCGTCTTACCATGTCACCCAGGCTGGAGTACAGTGGCTCGATCTCTGCTCGTTGCAACCTCCGCCTCCTGAGTTCTAGCCCTTCTGTCCTTCTTCTGCCTCAGCTTCCTGACTAACTGATACTACAGGTGCCTGCCACCACAACTGGCTAATATTTTGTTGTTGTTGTTGTTGTTGTTGTTCTATTTTTAGTAGTGATAGCTTTTCACCACGTTGACCAGGCTGGTCTTGAACTCCTGACCTGAAGTGATCTGCCTGCCTTAGCCTCCCCAAGTGCTGGGATTACAGGTGTGAGCCACTGCACCCAGTCTAAAATACACATTTCCTGCTTAGTGATATTTTTTGACAAGACAAATACTGACTTTTAAAACCACGAGTATTAATTAGTATTTCATGTGAAGTTTAGAAACATTCCTCCATTGAGTTGACTGAGTCATGGGTTTCCAACGACAAAAACACTCCTCGGGTTTGAAGGTCACTGGTTGTTACCTTCTGAGGTGAATAATTTTTAGAAATGGTTTTGTTGCTCTTAACAATGTAAACTATTTAGATTAGCAAATGCTTAAAGAAGTTAAATGTTGTCATATATTTGAGTAGCTTTGCTAAAAAATATAGCAGTGCTACTTGGCATAGGGTAGTCTGCTAAAGTAGTCAAATAATTATAATGAAAAGACAAGGAGTAAAGAGTAAAGCATAAATTCATAAATAAATACCAAGAAGAGAATACTGTAAAGTAGGGATGGTGGTTACTTTTGTGGGAACAGGAGATTCAGGATGAGGACAGTCTCATGGACAGCTGTGGGAGTCAAAGTTTTGTTTCTTGATCTGGCTGTCAGGGAATCAGGGAGAGTGGTCATTAAAAGGCTGCTTTTTTCCCCCCACTTTGGTACTTAATTAAACTATACATTTATTTAGGTGGCTTTCTGAATCTGTATTTCACGTTAAGACAAATAGTTAATAAATATTAATGTATATTAATGCACAGGCAATAAGCTCCCTAGAATATTCATTTCCTCTTCCCACCCCAGAGACAGTATCTTATTTAGAAAAACTTTAAACACAACATGACCATCATATATAATAGTGCAATTCTCTCATTTCTCCTATTTGACAGTTATTGGTTCTTGATTTGGTTCAGATTTTCACAACAAAGCATTGCTCTCCATCATAGCACCACTCATAGTATCTGTGGAAGCCTGCTAAGGCAATTAGTGCAAGCTCAGAAATGAACATCCCACAGCCAAGATTTGGACTCCATAAGTAAACTAACAAAAGTTTATGAGGAAATTCAACAATACCTTCCCAAGGTATTTTTTATTTCACATTGTTGATGTTAAAATTCCTCAAGATAATGATAATTCAAATTTATTGACTAAATTTTACAGTCTATTTTCTTACCTTCTATCACCAGATTATTCCTATGCCTTATTAAATTATGAGCAAATATAATTAACAGTATGTTAAAACCTTGGTCAGACATAAAACTTAATTTCAGTAACCCCAAATATTTCAAATATAAAACTGTAAAGTGAGCCGTAATTAATTTTGTTAGGTCAGATTTGTAGACACGTTTAGTGTTTATAATAAAGATTCAATAAATTTTTAAAAGTTAAAACAAATTTGAGTTTAGTCTATTAATTTTTAAAATAGTCTTTTCATTTGGAAAGGTACTCACAGAAATATTTTTGTGAACTTTGTATGACTGCATATGAATTACTTCTGATCTACTTTTAGGTGAAACTTCTTCCTTTTTGAAGAGTATAAATTCCTTTCTGAACTAGACATTTAAATACAGGAAAATAAAATGATCCCTCCCCTTGACAACTGTTTAATGTACTTACAAATAATCAAACTATTGTATTTTAGAAAGTGTTATCATCTCAAAACTTCCAAAATGCAAATGGGTAAATCATTTTAACTGTGAATTGAATAGTACAGTTGCATCTCTTTGCAAGCACATGCTCTACTAATAAGGCATATGGGTACCAGAGTGTCCAGAGAAATCAGAGTGAAATTTCAACAACACCAGGCAAGAACTAAAACAGATAAATGCATTCAGACTAGTGGTAGGGAAGACCCTGGTGACCACGTTGCAGCCGATGTATATGAAAGCTTTTAAATTTTCATTTTTTGTTAGTTTGATCTCTCTACATTAAGAAGGATGTGCTGGGAAGCAGTTTAAAATAGAAAGGTTCATTTATCCCCTTCTAGGCCAGAAAGTTACAGCTACCCAATTTTACCTCTTATAGAAAGGAAAGTGGATGAGAAAAATTAATCAATGGTAGATCAGGCTCAAGGAATCTTAGAAATGTATCTAAAATTGACTTGTTCCAGATCTTCTCACAGAAGAAACTGACACTTCGCCTTTAGCTAAAAACCTTCAGGAACTGAGATCTAAAACAATGCAACCACACTAAGATGTTACTAACTGATTAGATCTTAATGAGTTATTCTTTCACAAGGAGCTCACCTTATGGCCAGAAATACTTCTTCCTCAGGGAACTAATATCAGATGCTAGAATGATAAATAAATCTACCCATTTTTTAAATTTTCTCATTTCCATAGGTTTTCGGGGAACAGATAGTATCTGGTTACCACCTGTTCCCCGAAAACCTATGGAAATGAGAAAATTTTGAAAAGTAAGCTCTTTAGTCATGATTTGTGAGATTTTGGTGCACCCATCACCTGAGCAGTGTACACTGAACCCGATTTGTAGTCTTTTATTTTTCTTGTTCCTTAAATTATCTTCTATATAAACCTGTAGCCAAAACAGTGAAGGTTAGACATGAACGTCCTAGGTCCTTCATCTATTTCCACAGTATTTTACTGGAAGATGTTTTCCCACTTACCTCTAAGATATACAGCACTGCCACATCTAGAAATACTTTATCCCATGAAAACTGCTTTCTTTCCATAATTTTTAATGTTCTTTATCTTCTCCTTATCCTGAATCTTGCCAAATATCTCCCATTGCTTTTAAACCCAAATTCCTCAAAGGTATTTGATGAGGAAAATGTCACTACTTAAAGATTTGCAAATGTATTAAATAGCATATTTATAAATATGATTTAGGACAAATTATTTAAAAAACATGATTTTAGTATAAGAAAAATAATGTGTGTGTGCCTATTTTTGGGTGTGTTTTGAGTAAATGAAATAAGCCTTTGTTTCTACACCAAACTTTTTACAGTAAATATGGTATGCAAACATATTCCTCTTCTTTATCTGGTTTCATACCCATCTCTATACAGCTTTGATTTGGAAGAGAATTTCAATTATACCTATCTGGAACCCATCCCTTCCTTTTCCTTCTCACTGAAGAGAATTAATAAATATTTTAATTTCATAAATAAGAAAGTTGCAGAAATTAATATATCTGAAATGATGTCATATGGCTTTCCAGAAATATATCATAAAATATGGAAATAGAGAAAAATCACAGATAAGTCTTTATAGCAATAGTTAAAAACAGTTTTATAGTTAATAGTTAAAAACAGGGCCTGGTATGGTGGCTCACCCCTGTAATTCCAGCACTTTGGGAGGCCATAGAGGACGTATTAGCGAGGTCAGGAGTTCAAGGCCAGCATGGCCAACATGCCGAAACCCCATCTCTACTAAAAATAAAAAAAATTAGCTGGGCATGGGGGTGTGTGCCTATAATCCAAGACACTCAGAAGGTTGAGGCAGGAGAATTGCTTGAACCCGGGAGGCGGAGGCTGCAGTGAGCCGAGATCATGTCACTGCACTCTCACCTGGGCAACAGAACAAGACTGCCTCGAAAGACCAAAAAAAAAAAAGGTCTTATAGCAAAAGCAAAGTGCGTGCGTGTGTGTGTGTCTGTGTATCTGTGTGTTTATTTGGAGGATGAAAGAGACAGTTATACTACCCAAATATGCATACCTATTTTACTGAGTCAAGAAACATAAAGTCTTCCTAAAATGAAATAATTTAACTTGGGTCATATATAACCTTCATTTTTTTTCTTTTTGGTCTCTAATAGCAAGAGCATTGGAATCCTATCTAATATTTTATAAATGTTTCAGAGTTGTTTGAGGAACAATAACTTTTTAAATCAAGATAGAAGCTTTAATGAGTAAAATATGAAAAATAAAATGTAAATATATTTTCATGTTGTTTATGGGAAATAGATTACAATAAGCATTACAAGACTTTTTCTTTATTGTTTTTAGAAACAATCTTACAAAACTTTCAAGTATAATACAAACATTTTTTTCTAAACTATTTGAGAGTTAGTTGTAGACATGATGCTGCATCACACTCAACAAATAAGAATATTATGTTATCTAACTACAGTAAAAGCATGAAGACCAGGAAATTAACATAGAAACATTACCATCATCCAATCCTGCTAATCCTCAGGTCCTATTCAAATTTCACCGTTTGTCTAATGATGGACATTTTAGCAAAAGAATCAAGTTCAGAGTCACATGTTATTCCAATCTCCTTTTGTTTGAAACAGTTCCTCAATCTTTCCTTGACTATCATGACCTTGATAATCTTGAGGGTTACAGGCCAGGTACAATTAGAATGCCATTCAGTTTCGTTTCATCTGTTGTTTCCTTATGATTGATTTGTTATTTATCTTTAGCAGAAATATATCATAGATGTAGGCAGGGTGCGGTGGCTCACGCTTGTAATCCCAGCACTTTGGGAGGCTGACTGAGGCAGTTGGATCACCTGAGATCAGGAGTTCAAGACCAGCCTCGCCAACACGGCAAAACCCTGTCTCTACTAAAAATACAAAAATTAGTGGGGCTTGGTGTTGCATGACGGTATTCCCAGCTACTCAGGAGGCTGAGGCAGAAGAATTGCTTTAACCGGAAGGTGGAGATTGCAATGAGCCAAGGTTGCACCACTGCACTCCAGCCTGGCTGAAACAGAAAGACTGTCTCAAAAAATAAATAAATAAATAAATTATATATATATATATATCATAGATATAATGATGGGCTCTTCTTACCACATCAAGTGGCACATAATTTCAATTTGTCCCATTACAGATGATAATCACACTGATCACCTGAATAAAATGGTGATGTCACACTTTTCCCACTGTAAAGATATCCATTTTTGGTACTTTGAGACTATGCAAATATCTCCTTCTCTTTTAAATATTTACTATTTAATTCTATCAATAAAGATTCATGAATCTCCATTTTATTCAGTGTGTTATAAGCCATTTTATTATTATTTTTTCTTTCCAACTTTTATGTTCTAGGGTTACATGTGCAGATTTGTTACATGTGTAAATTGAAAATTGCATGTTGCTGGGTAGGGGTTGGTATACAGGTAATTTTGTCACCCAATAATTAGCATAATACCTGATAGCTAGTTTTCAACCCTCACCCTCCTACTCTCCATCCTTGAATAGGCTCTAGTGTCTATTTTTCTTTTCTTTGTGTCTATGTATACTCAATGTTTTGCTCTCGCTTATAAGTGAGAACATGTATTTGGTTACCTGTGCCTGTATTAATTTGCTTAGAATAATGGCCTCCACCTCCATCCATGTTGCTGCAAAGGCCATGATCTCATTTTTTTAATAGCTGTGTAGTATTCCATGGTGTCTATGTACCACATTTTTTTTAATCCACTCCACCATTGATGGGTATCTAGGTTGATTCCGCATCTTTGCTATATGTGTGCATGTGTATTTATGGTAGAAAAAAATTATTTTCCTTTGTGTATATACCCAGTAATGTGATTGCTAGGCCAAATCGTAGTTTTACTTTACGTCCTTTGGAAAATCTCCAGACTGCTTTCCACAGTGGCTGAACTAATTTACATTCCCACCAGCAGTGATAAGCTTCTCCTTTTCTCATCAACCTCACCAGCATCTGTTCTTTTTTGACTTTTTAATAACAGCCATTCTGACTGGTTTGAATGATGCCTCATTGTGGTTTTGATTTGCATTTTCCTAATGATTAGTGATACCGAATTCTTTTTATATACTTGGCCATGTGATGTCTTCTTTTGAGAACTGTCTGCTTATGTTCTTTGCCCATTTTTAAATGGGATTGTTTGTTTTTCACTTGTTGAGTTCCTTATAGCATCTGAATATTAGACCTTTGTCAGATGCATAGTTTACAATGTTTCCTCCCATTCTGTAGGCTATCTTTCTTTTGCTGCGTGGAAGCTGTTTATTTTAATTAGGTCCCACTGGTCCATTTTTGTTTTTGTTGAAGCTGCTTTTGGAATCTTCATCATAAAGTCTTTGCCAGGCTGAGATATCCAGAATGGTATAGCCTAGATATTCTTCTAGAATCTTTATCATTTTAGGTTTTATTTTTAAATCTTTAATCCATCTTGAGTTGCTTTTTGTTTTTTGTGTAAAGTAGGGGCTCAGTTTTCAATCTTCTGCATATGGCTAACCAGTTATCCCAGCAGCATTTATTGAACAGGGAGTCCTTTCCCAATTGCTTGTTTTTGGTGATGTTGTCAAATACCAGGTGGTTATAGGCGTGTAGCTTAATTTCTGGATTATCTAATCTGCTCCATTGGTCTGTGTCTGTTTTTGTACGAGTACTGTGCTGTTTTAGTTACTATAGTCTAGTAGTATAGGCTGAAGTTGGGTTGTCTGATGCCTCCAGCTTTGTTCTTTTTGCTTAGGATTGCTTTGGCTACTCAGGCTCTTTTTTTGGTTCCAAATAAATTTTAGAATGACTTTTCCTCTAATTATGTGAAAAAATGTCATGGGACGCTTGATAGAAATAGCATGAAATCTGTAAATAGCTTTGAGCAGTATGGCCAGTTAACAATATTGATTCTTCCTATCCACTAATATGGAATGTTTTTTGAGTTGTTTGTGTTTTCTTTGATTTTTTTTCAGCAGTCCTTTGTCATCCTCATTGTTTCTCACCTCCTTAGTTAGCTGTATTCAGAGGCATTTTAAGGCATTGAAGATACATACTTCAAAATAGTAAGACCCATTTACAACAAACACATAGCCATCATCATACTGAATGGGCAAAAGCTAGAAGCATTCCCCTTGAGAACCATAACAAGACAATGATGGACACGCTCACCACTCCTATTCAACATAATACTGGAAGTCCTAGCCAGCACAATCAGAAAAATGAAAGAAAAGGCATCCAAATAGAAAGGAAGGAAGTCAAAATACCTCTCTTTACAGGCAATATAATACGATAGCTAGAAAACCCCATAATCTCTGCCCAAGGGCTCTTATGTCTGGTAACTTCAGCAAAGTTTCAGGATACAAAATCAATGTGCAAAAATCAGTAGCGTTTTTATCCAGGAATAACGTCCAAACTGAGAGTGAAATTAAAAATCTAATCCCATTCACAGTAGCTACAGAAGAATAAAACACTTTTTAATGTGAAACTTTAAAAAAAGACTCTAGCTACAGGTGTAAGGTAAATGAGCAATTAAAATGATAAGAGCATATTAGACCAAACTCTAGTTATATATTTGAGAGTGTTAACATGACTGATGATATTTGGAAAAATTGCTACAAAAATTTATCTCCCTAAAGTACAACTGATGATATCATTTCTAAAGAAAATTGAGAGCGTTGCGAGTATTATCAACACGTGTTCTATACATTTCTTAAGTGTCATGAAAATATATATATTTTTTAATTTTCAACATCCATGAAATTCTATGAGCTACAGAAAATCTTAATTTAGAAAAGCTTTCTATACTTTATTTCCAAATTTCTATATCCAATACTAAAATTCTCCCAAAGAGAATAGGTGGGGAAAATATACATACCACTATTTAAAGATTTTCAAGTGTATTAAATAGCATGTCCATACATATAATTTTAGTCTTAACTACAAATTAGCAGAAAAGCATGATTTGACTCTGAGGAAAGTAATGTCTGTTTGTTGCCTCTGTGTGTGTGTGTGTGTGTGTGTGTGTGTGTGTGTGTGTGAGAGAATCAAGCTGAAACTAGTCCTAATGACTCCATCCCTAACTCAGAGAGACAACCAGAGCAGGGTAAGAAATTGGGAAAATAGGAATAAGGGAAAGTTCAGAGTTCCCTATCAATTGACTGAACTAAGTTTCTACTGGCAGAACAGTGTTCCTGATAGAGCCACATACGTCAGAATATCAAGTAGAGCAATAACAGAGGCTTGCATAGATTCAAAGCCCTAGCTGACACTTTAGTTCTAGTAATTTGATATTCAATTAAAAATAATACTTTACTACTGTGTGAAATATTGTAATGGAGACTAATGCAGGTATCTAAATCATCTCAATTACTGTTCATTATATAATTTAATACAAAAGAGCTGGCTAGTATCTCTAATCCCAGCTACTTGAGAGGCAGAAGCGGGAGGATTGCTTGAGATCAGGAGTTTAAGGCCAGCCTGGACAACATGACAAGACCCTATATCTAAAAAACAAAAACAGTAAAAATGAATTATCTGGGCATGGAGGAGTGTCTGTAGTCCCAGCTACTGGGGAGGCTGAGGCTGAAGGATTGCTTGAGCCCCGGAGTTCAAGGCTGCAGTGAGCTATAGTCATACCACTGTGCTCCAGCCTGTGTGAAAGAGCAAGACCTCAAGTCTAAACAATGAATAATAACAACAATAGTAATTTAATGTAAGAAAATGATAATTTGTTCTTTATAAGAATGGGAAATTAGGCAGTATTCTGTTCTGTTGCTTAAACAAAGGAGCTCCAATGTTGAAAGAGCAGAATAATAACAAAAATAAGGAAAAAGAAAAGAGAAACTGAAGACAATACAATCTGAGACCTCTAAGAAAATGATAAATTATTCTAGAAATATGTGTTTGTGTACATTTCATATCTGCATTTAAATGTATTGAACATTTTAGATATTCATTCTTGAAGGTGACCCTTAAAGATTCTGTACCACGGTGGTAACAATTTTCCAGGTTTTTCTTTAATATTTCTTGTTGTTGCTTTATTAATTTGAAGGATTTCTTTGCAAGATGGTGGCTTAAAACCTCTGTTGCTTCACTTACATGAAGCAAAGACTTCCCCACAGTCTAACATTTGTCTTTTCACTTGCTTATGGATGTTAATATGCTAAAATTTCTAACATTCGTGCAGTCTATTCCGTCATTTTTCCCTTTATGACAGGTTTTCTCTCTTGCTTAAAGATGACTCATAAATTTTGAGGCAACTTATCACCTTTTTGTTTCTATATTTAGCACATTGATTCCTTTGGAAATCATTTGATATAGTCGATAAAGCAAGCTTTATTTTTCTAAGTGGAAAGCCTATTAAGCTAACATTGTTAATTTAAAAAACAATCTTAACCACTGCATTGAAATATCCCTTTAATATATGTTCTATTCCCCATACTCTTAGATATGTTCAGAGATCATGTAAATTATCTTTTTAATTTCTTTATTTCTCTGATAAAATAGTTTTGATTACAGCAGGTTAATATCTTTTTATTACATTGGATCACAAGTTCTTGATCATAAAATTATATTTTAAAGTTATATTGAAGTATCTCACCTTTATTCTCCAATAAAAACTTACAAATCATTTTAATACTCTTCAATATGGAATTCTGGTTGATTTTGAATTAAATAAATATTTACAATAAATTTTGCAATGTGCAAAAACAAAAAGTTAAGTTTTAAAATTCTGGAACATTATAAGCCTCTCCACTATTTAACTTAAAATATTCTTATATTATTATTAGTTTATTTTTGAGAGGGACTCTTATCCTATTGCCCAGGCTGGAATGCAGTGGCATCATCTCAGCTCGCTGCAACCTCTGCCTCCCGGGTTTAAGTAATTCTCCTGTTTCAGCCTCCCCTGAGTAGCTGGGATTACAGGCATGTGCCACCACTCCCCAGCTAATGTTTGTATTTTTAGTAGAGATGGGATTTCACCATGTTGGCCAGGCTGGCCTCAAACTTCTGACCTCAGATGATCTGCCTACCTTGACCTCCCAAAGTGCTGGGAATACAGGTGTGAGCCACCGCTCCCAGCAAAACATTTTTAACATAAATCTTTAAAAAGAATGAATTCAGGTATCCAAAAATTAGCTAGGCATGCCAATTTGTGTGAGAAACACATCAGATGTTAATTGTTCGAGATATTTAACATTTGAATAGGAAGTAATTGTACTAAATTTTATGTATCAATTGAAATGTCAGACTTTCATGATGAATGCTTAAAACTAAAGGCACAAGTGAAAAGTCAGATTCCAATTCAAAGGTGAACATGAATAGAAGTCTGCAGTTTTTTTCATTACATATTTTAGACCTAATTGATTAGTTCTCATATTCTTTGACAGTGAGATTGATTGAATTAAAGTATGGTCAATGTTATCAATGAATGCATTAATCTTAACTTTTTTTTTTTTTTGGCAATTGCCACTACAAGCACTATTCTTTTCTCTTTTCTATATCCAAATTTGAATTGAAAGTGTACAGAGTCAAATGTACTTAATGTTAAACGGTAGAAAGATAACAAGTGTGAAAAAAGCATAAATCATAAAACAGCAATTAGTATAGAACCCAGCACTCTAGTATTTGACATTTAAGCATCTCTCTCAAGACTTCATCATGAACAATTTATAGCCTTAACTACAAATGAAATGTCACAGATAATTGGTCATGTACCTTTGACATTTCATCTCAGATTTTGTGAATCAATTTTGTAATTTGGAACATTTGAAGCCAATATTCAGGGTTTGAAATCTCAAGGATAGCTCTTTTTAATTATTTTATGGAATGTATATATTTTGTTCATTTCTTTAGATATAAAAAAAACCCTTGACTAAAGAAAAAGAACATACATTGAAATAAAGACACCTGCCAAACATCCTAAAGGAAAAACTATTAACAATATTAATAATTATAGATGTTATTTAATTTTTTCTTTTAAGTGAATTAAACTTAATATGCTGTATTGTACTTTTGAGGCTTAGGGAAAAAGCTTTGCATATTGCTGAAGAATTTTTATTACATATAGAATATTAATTTCCACTTACGGTTCAGTTCCAAGTTACAGTGAGATAGTGCTATCTCTTTTAAACTGTGGTATACATTAACTCTTTTTTGTGATGGTCCTTAGATAGATCAACTAAACTTGGTTTAAGAAGAAAGCAAAGATACTAACAATGCACCACCAAAGTATCTTGCTGAGTCAAACTCCAAAGAGATAAAAAGTCTCAAGTTAGGACTCTGGAAAAATTGGACTCAAGGAATGGCTCACTATCAGAATTCCCTTTCCAACTTCCTACTTTCTGTCTCTCTGAACGTTTAACTCATACTTTCATGTAGCCAATCATATTTATTTATTTCCAATACCCAAATCAGAATATGATAGTCGAGAGAGTACATGTTCACATTTTGTTACTTAAAATTAGATAACCAGCTGAGTTGGAATTTTAGCAGGATCCAAACTAAGGGGTTTCCTAATCAGATTGGGAAGGATTCTGATTGGCTCAACTTGAAGAGTGCTGACACTTGAACCAATTCATAAGGAAGGAGGCAGCTGAGGGGGAATGTTTCCCAAAACAATGATGGAGGTGATTCTTTGAAAATGAGATGGAGGACAAATGAAGCTAGGAACAAAAAAAAAAAGGAAAGAAAGACTGGACAACATATTTTATTTTCTTTTTCATTCCTTTTCTACTGTAGGAATAAACTGTCCTATGATTTAAGATTTTATATTTTAGAAATCCAACAAGGAACCATTATTAGAGAAGATATATGAAAAGAAGAAAAACAAAATCCTCTTTGATATGCCTTAACAATTTTCTAGTATGTTGCGCTTCTTTTCTCTCAAATGTAAGAAACAGCTATTAGAGTTATGGAGAGTGGCTGGAAATCAAAAGCTCAGAAAATGTGCTAAATGAAATCAGGAAAATGAAAACCTCAAAAGGGTCAAAAGTGAATATTGCTGACCTTAAGTGGAAAATACATCTATATTTTCTAACCACATCAAATTTATTCATCTACGTATTACTCTTTTATCACGTTGTTTATGACCACAAAGCATGCATCCTGGATTTTGCTCCTTAATTCATCACTGTCTTTCTATCTCTTTGATACTTCCTGGTAAATGTAAATATATACATTCAGTCTAGCTTTTCAGTTTTATTCAGTGAGAGAGTAACAGAGACTTAGTAAGAGAGCAAGAAACTGAAAGAGAGAGACAGAGAGTGTGTGTGTGTGTGTGTGTGTGTGTGTGCAAAACCACCTTTGCAAAATTATGATAGTAAGAGAAATCTGACATACTTGGCTCCATCTTATTTCTGACCTCCAAGCTGTTCTTGGTAACTCCTGGGCTTGGCCATGCTAGCTTTGGGAGGAATTTAGTTCGTAGTTTAACTTGAAAGCAAGGGTGATAATAGTCCCTCCCTTAAACAAACTCCTGCTTTGCTCAGGAAACAAAAACTGCCTTAAGACTAATGAAAGGCCACAAGAATAGGATTATGGGAGAGGCCTGAATTCTGCTAAAATGTAGCAACAGTTTCTATAATCTTCTACTTCTCAGGAGTCATCTGGCTAGAGGTTACAAGACTTGTGGCTTTCTCAGTTGCACCTACTGATAACATTGTATTGTAGAATCTAAGATTTTTTTTTTGAGATATTTTTAGACTGACCCCACCTGAACCCATGACTCATGACCCAACTGGTCCTGTGGCCCTCCGCAGAAGTGGACTCAGTGCAGAGGACCACTTTCCACAACCCTATGATTTTATCCCCAACCAATCAACAGCACCCATTCCTAGCCCCCTAATCAGCAAATTGTTCATAAAATCCCTAAACTCTGAATCTGTGCAGAGGCAGATTTGATCTCCCACATGGCCAACTTCCTGTCAATTAAACTCTTTCTCTACCACGATGCCATGATCTCATAATTGATCAAGAGCAGAATTACCTATTCTACTATCATCAAATGCTACTCGTCAGTTGGCTTTAGTGCTCATGGTGATTTATACCATAATTTACCTAGTAATTATAAAATGATCCATATAACATTTAGGAATTGAAACTTTAAGGAACGTAGTAAGGCACCAACTATATGTCTCTATCAATGTGGCTGAAAGAAAAAAGAGCAAGGTGTATTGTGGGAGAAGTGTGCTTTTTCACTGCTCACACAGCTTGGGCATGCTGTTTTTAAAATCTCTAGAGTGGGTACACCTGAAACACCACTTATACTCTCTCTTATCTTTCACATATGCTACCTCTATCCTTTCAGACTATTGTCTTCCTTTCTCTCTTTCACTTCCTTGCGTATTAGGATTAGAAATCATTAGGTCAATCTCTGACTTCACCGAAATGACAGTATCAGTCATCTTGAGCAGGCCAGAAAATAATACTGTCATCTTCTGTGTATCCTACCCAATGTAATGCCTTTAGCATCTGCTTTGAGGTTTGACAGAAAATAGCAAAAATTAAAAAATAAAACCACAAGACTCCCCCTTCCAAACTCTCTAATCTACAATGAAAGCTTGTCTCAGTCCAAATTCTGCCATACTCATTAACACATAAGGGGCCCAGGCTTTAGAGCCAGCTGGTTTGCGTGCAAATCCTGACTCAGTCATTTATTATATATGTGACCTTTGGATATTCACTAAGTTTCCCTGGGTCTCAGTTTCCTCAGCTATGATGATCACGCCTACCTTGAGTTATGGTGAAGGCAAATGAGTTGATATATGTAAAGCCCTTAACACAGTGCTTGGAAGACAGTGAGCACTCAGTAAATGTTGATCCTTTCTATAAGAAGTACTGTAGTTTGGAGGCTAAGGACCGGGCTCTGGAGTCAGCTGTCAGGCCCTGAAGCCTAGCTCTGCCTCTCAAGTAACTCTGTAGCCGTCAGCAAATTATTTAGTAGGTCAAACCTTTTAGATCACTAATTTGTGGGGTTTTTCTTGGTAATCCTTAGTGATCAACAAGAACTGTGAGAGACTTTTCGACTATGTACATATAGACAGGACTGGCCCACTAAGGAGAACAAATATTCCTGTTCCCCTCCCTGTAATCTCATTATTTTTACAGGAACCAGGAATGAACAGACCTTTTTTCAAGATACTAATTTCTCCAAGTATCATTTGAAATCCAAAGAACATAATTTACAAGTCAATTTCTATTCTGCATCCTTTCTTTTTCCCTAGTAATCATTTATTACCCCTCAACAGAATTCCTCTTCTTACTTCTCCCATGACTTATTTTACAAGGATCTAAGGCCCCATTCTTTCTGTAATCTCAAGACGATATATAAGCTCCTATATCTTATTGGGAAGTTGGATCTTCATCCTGATGGCTCCTGTGTATACATGTTAAGTAAATTTGTATACTTTTTTTTCTATTTAAGAAAAAGTTCAAATAATATCCAAAAAGTTAGCCATCGGAGTTAAATATTTTATAAATTTTTCCTTGTCTTTATTCCACTGTTAAACTCTAAATTACTTGGCTTTCTTCTCTGAAAGTTTTAATTACTTTCCTTTATAGTTAGAGTTTTCGAATTTTGCAATTATATACTTTGGTGACGTAAGGTACGTGGATATGCTTTGGTCAAGAAATAGGCCGAGGCGGACATCCAGGCCTAAATGACTTACTGAGTTTGCACACAGGTGCACACCTCCACTTGTTACATATAACCTGTCTGTGTAAGTTTATATTTGGCTCTGAACCACTGTTGTTTTGAAAAGATGTAATTGCCCTGCTAATGCTGTACAGGGGCTCCTTGGATTCGGCTGGGCTCAACATGACTTGGCATGAGCTGGTGCCCAGAGAAAGAGAGAGAGAGCCAGAGCTGTCTGTCTTGCAGATGGACATAGGGGAGCCACAGCATGGCTTTCACTGGTGCCCAGAGAGAGAAAGAGTTAATCTCCTCACCCTGAAAGCAAGGGAGAACTGGCCGTGCAGCTGTATGTGTGGGGGTTTCAGGAGCCGCAGAGCAAGAGCAAACAGCCGAGATGAAGGTGGACAGTGTGAAAAGAGCTAATGAGAAAGCTAATAATGAAAGCTGCTGCTAAATAAAACCATATTCACCTGCCTACAGCCCTCCGAGTGTTCTTTCTGCCCATCCACTCACTCCCCTCAAACTTCAGCATAGGCTAGACCTAGACCCCAAGATTTAATAGGTGGGTTGATGTTTCATTCATTAACAGGGTACTAACTGGGCTCTTCCAGTGAGGGGATTCCTGTACTGAAACTCAAAAAACCTGTTCTTTTTGGTGGTAGGAGGAGTGGATAATTTCCAGACCTTTATTATGTAAACCAAGAATAAAATTCTAAGTGCTTCAACCAACTGAATAGATCCCACTCTTGGGCAAGAGGACCCAAAGAAACCTGAAAAACTAGTTCAAACCATGACAGAATGGAGGCCAGGCATTGCCTTATTATCTTCTCCTCTCTTAGGAGTTCAGGCACAACTGACCGGCACTAACATTGAAATAGAGATCTTCAGACTGACAAAACAGACTTGTTGTAGCAATAAGATACCAAATTTCAACCTGACCCCAGTAGAGCATCATATGACAGATAGTAGGCCCTGAAGGAAATCAAAGTATTTACACCAAAATATATTTATCTGACATATTTTGGAATGAACCTGACAGCTGTCTCTTGTGGGGGAAATTTGCATTCTGTTGAGAATCTCCTTCACCAACTAGCTCACTTCTGGAGAGTATGGCACCCTTTAAATATCTGAATAGGAAACATTTGCTCTGAATAGAAAACATTTGCTCCCCTAAGCTCTGAAACTTTGGGGAGGCAGATTTGAGTGATAACTCCATCTCCCACATGGCCAGCTTTCTGTCAATTAAACTATTTCTCTACTGCAATGCCATGTTCTCAGTTAACTGATTTTGCCTGTGCGGTGGCCACAAAGAACCTATGAGGTGATTAGAAGAGCAGAATTACTTACTCTACCTTCATCAAATGCTACTCGTCAATTGGTTTTAGTGCTCATGATGATTCATATCATAATTCACATTGCAATACATAAAATAATCCATATAACATTTAGAATTTAAAACTTTAGTACCTGAAACTAACAGAGGCCACATGTGAGACTTCATCTATATAACAGAAAATGTTGGTCTCCACGACCCTTTATCTTAACCCAGACACTACTTTCTATTGATTCCAGGTCTTTAGACAATAACTTAACTCTTTCAATCAATCTTTGAATCCACCTGTAACCTGGAAGCCCCTACTTCAAGTTGCCTGCCTTTCCAGACAAAACCGATGTATACTCACATGCATTGATTGATATCTTATGTCTTCCTAAAACATGTAAGACCAAACTGTAACCTAACCACCTTGGGCATGTGTTCTCAGGGCTTCTTGAGACTTAGCCTTAGGCCTTGGTCACTCATATTTGGCTCAGAATAAAGCTCTTTAAATATTTTATGGCTTTTGACTGTTTTTTTTTTTTTTTAACAACAGCTGAATTAAAAAGTCACAAATCTATAAATTTAGAAAGGAGGGTTTTATTTCTAAAAGTGAGTATCATAGCCTGAAGGCAAGAAGCAGAACCTCCAGCTGAAACTAAAATGCAAGTGCTGCAAGGGAGGGGCAAAGGGAACAGGAATGTATGTTGAGGGAGGTAGCTAAGTTCACATATTCAACAGATTATAGAAGGTGCTATGAATATTCACAGGGGGTGGCACGCACATGCATAGTAGGCTAACGTATGCAGTATGCATCCCATGTTCACCATGGGGGCAGAGACTTCACATTTAAATGTATTACTATTAGGCTCTTTACTTGTAAAGCTGAAGCAGAGCATAGGAAACCCCTTTGGGTGCAGTCTCCATGCTCTGTAAACTGACTGCCAGAACCACTTCCGGGCCAGTGGTCTCTCACTGGGAAGAAAGACTGATCGATTGTTGTGCCCAACCACAGAAAAGGAAAGGCACTGTCAGGGCCAAACCGAGAAAGGCAGGTTGATATTCGTGGTGGAATCTTTTGGAAGGGGTTGGTTTCTGTTTAGCTCTTAGGTGGAAAAAACAAAACTAATAATGTCATTCAGTGAGAGAGGATACAACCAGGCATGTTCAACTAACTCTTCTTCCTGTCAGGGATGGAATGCAGGTTATTTTCTTGGTAGAGGTGAGGTGTATATGGGCTCCCCTTGGCCAAAAGATGGTCTGTTCAGTTGACTGGAGGTTTAGAATTTTATTTTTATCTTTTTTTTTTTTTTTTTTTTTTTTTTTTTTGAGACAGAGTCTTGCTCTATCGCCAGGCACCAGGCTGGAGTGCAGTGGCGCGATCTCGCCTCACTGCAACCTCCACCTCCCGGGTTCAAGCAATTCTTCTACCTCAGCCTCCCCAGTAGCTGGGACTACAGGCGCACACCACCATGCCCAGCTAATTTTTGTATTTTTAGTAGAGATGAGGTTTCACCATGTTGGCCAGGATAGTCTCGAGCTCTTGACCTCATGATCCACCTGCCTCGGCCTCTCAAAGTGCTAGGATTACAGGCGTGAGCCACCCCGATCAGCCTTTTTTTTTTTTTTCTGAGATGGACTCCACTCTGTCACCCAGGCTGGAGTGCAGTAGTGCAATCTCGGCTCACTGCAAACTCCACTTCCTGGGTTCAAGCAATTCTTCGCCTCAGCCTCCTGAGTAGCTGGGATTAGAAGCTCCTGCCACCATGCCTGGCTAATTTTTTTTTTTTTTTTTTTTTTTTTTTTTTTGTATTTTTAGTAGAGATGGGGTTTCACTATCTTGGCTAGGCTGTCTTAAATTCCTGGCCTCATGATTCACCCGCCTCAGCCTCCCAAAGTGTGATTTTGCCTGTGCAGTGACCACAAAGAATAGTGATTACAGCCACTGCACCTAGCCTATTTATCATGTTTTATCTTTCTTGAACTCATTTAGATATTTGGCGTCATTTATCAATACTGTTGTCTCTTTATCTTTCATGTTTTCTTGTTTCTCTGATTTTATTTTGTGTTTTGGGAACATTCTGTGACTATGTTTTCTAAACTCCCTGAAAATCTTTTAATTTTATTTTAGACATTTTTTTTTAATTTTCTGGATCTTTGGTTCATTAAATGATTTTTCTCTTTTATTTAAAAAAATGGATGCCACATCTCTTCAATTTCTCTGGGCATACGCATGAGAATGTCTTTATATATTTTGTTTCTGTTCTACATTCTTTTTTGTCACTTGTATTACTTGTGTTCTGGGGCAATTTTTCATTGTGACGGCTTGAATAGGATGTTGAGAGAATATTTTGTTCTCCATTCATATCTAAGAATGAGGAAATAAAATGCTGGTTGGCAGCTCTGGGCATGCTACTGTGCTCATTCCTTGTTCATCTTTACATTAGGGGAGTGAGACTAGAAGCCAGGGTGAACAGGAGGAAGGCTGAATGCCAGTGCTCATCACCTTCCCCCGGGACCAGTACATTCTCCTGGATGAATCCTCAAGGTATCAGCTTGGGGGCGAATGCTGAGATACCATGTGGTGTGTGAATCTCAGAGATTAGAAAGTAAACTCTCCTATGAAAAGTTTCAGTGAATCTCTTTGAATTTAGCTTCATGTTTTATTTCTCCTCAGTCATACTTTGCATCCTTGAGTGTTTAGATTCTAGGTTTCTGCAGGTAAAATCAGCTTCTTTCTGAGCTGCATCATACTTCAGAAACATTCCAGGCTACTTCTTTGACTACCTGGCACAGTACTCACTACTTTTAAATCTCATTGCCATGATTCAAAATTAAATTGAAATTGCTTATGTGGGCCTTCACATGATAGTTTTGTTTATCAGACATTCATAACTTTTAGAGGCTTACTGTTGTTTAATGGCATTTTAAAAGAGGGACACAATTGGTTGTGATCAATTCATTTTATTAACCCAGGGCATCTAAAATATGTGTAGGACGTTTCCCTATTCCAGAGACTTTAAGATCTTTAAAAGCCTGACCACACAATTTCCTATGCACTATCATAGCTGTTTTATTATGAATCTTTAAAAATTATATCAATTAGAAAAATATTTCCATTATTCCATCAAATGTGACAAAACAAATTTGTGATTAAATGCATTTGACTTTCTTATGTACTACTACTTCAAACAGCAAGGTAGGAATGAGATTTCTTAATGCCTACCTCATCTCCATTTTTTGTAAATATGAGATAGTATGCATTTTTAGTTGAAAGTTGTTTTTAAGTAAAATTAAATAATGCAAAGAAACATCCAGCTTAAGATTTAGTATATTGTAAGCCTCTAACAAATGTCTATTCTCTAGCCATCTATTACAGTTTCAACTAGAGAAACAGATTTATATTTATTAAGACTTTGAAATAAAGGTTTAGGTTTAACAGATGTCCGATAGCTGCAATTCCAAAAGAGTCAGCTGTCTCTAACTTCATCCAAATATGAGATAAACTGAGAATAATTTAAACAGCCAGGGTGTTATGATCCTTTGAGATAATATTGCACCTCACAGGCTGGTTTTACTGCCTTACTCTATGCGGAGATTCTCTACCAAGTACATGAGTTTGATGAGACAGAATATTCACACAAGTCAGGCAAAGCAGATTTATTACTCTAGGATAGGCAGCACAGATAGCTGGAAATGTAGAATCCATTATGAGCTAGTCTCCCAAGAAAGCCGTGGAGGGAATAGAGAGTCTCATTGCCTGCTTCCCATGTGGCACTGCAGCGGAGGGACCCTGAAAGCCCTCCAGTCACTGTAAGGTGCCACCAGGCTCACTAAGTGCAAGCACCATAGAACATCTTACTCTAAGAAAATGAGGACACAGCCTGGGTGATTCTGGACATTTCCTCCTTGTTTCAGAATGTTGTACTCTCAGTACCTTCTGCCTGAGAAATGCAAGCAAGAGAGGGCTGCTGAGTCTGTCCCACAGCCTCTGACTGAGCGACAGATGAATGGAGTTTGCAAACACAGGTATTTTCCCTGTAAGCAGGACTAGGGGACCACAGGGCTTAGCACAGTTGAGGAAAAAGTGCAGCCCAATAAACCGGAGATGCTCACATTTATTTAGTACAGATTTAATGACAAAGGCCTGGAGCAAACGCCATTTGTGGGTAATTAACACGTTGACCCCCTCTCCTCCACAGTAGAGGGCAGTTCTGTGCAGGGATGATCAAAGGTTGGTTGATTTCCAGAGATATAGATAAACAAACTTATCTAGATAAATTCCTTTGCACTCACTTGTTATCTGTCCTCTGCCATTAGCTCAAGGTAAGAGGATAAGCTGCCTTCAGCCATAACCTTTTCCCAAAGCTTTTGCAAAACCTCCTGGCCTTCCAAGAAGGTTTGCGTCTTAACTGTAATTTTTCCCACCACCCTGACCGATCTCCTACAAGGGAAGATTTGGATTAACTAAGTACACCCAACCGGGGACTTTTCCTCCTGGGATATCATTAGAAAGCTGTGCACCCCACTAAACTGAAAATATATTTGTCATTGTCTATAATGGATTGAAAAGAATCGATTAAAAAGAAGTTTTATCTTCAACACATTTTGCAATGTATTTTAAAATAATAAATTGGCAATACCCAATTTACATATATGCAGTGTGTAAAGATTATAATTACTGAGTAATATTATTTTCAAGACTTCATATTAAAAAAATAAAAATAGAAACTTACTTCAAAAATTGAATAACTAATTAAATCTGTAATCTGTTTTATTTGTTTTCTGTCTTTTATGAGGAATCAAAACAAGTTTTGGCTTGTACTGCTTGAACGAGAAAACATTATAAAAATGAGTACAATCATAAAACTGCTTTCAAAATTATAGAAATACAAGCAGGTAAGGAACATTATTCCAAAAGGCAGAAAATGGATTTAGCAAGCAATAAGAGTTTTAATTACAAGTATGTCTCTAAGAAGAGATCATGGATTATTACTGAGAAACTAAAACAAATAAAGAAAATACATTTTACACAATGAAACATTCATTTCTGATGTTCACCTACTGCATAAAAAATGCATTAGAATAAAAAAACTGATGTATATCACAAAAGAGAAATATCGTTTATTTATTGTTGTGTTTTCTTCATTTGTATTTTTTGTTTTAGTAATTCTATACTGTAGAAGTCCTTCTGAGGGTATCTTTTTTTGCCTTTACAAAGTGATTAAACTTATCTATTGAACAGCATGGTGAATATCGTTAATAATAGAGTACATTTCTAAATTGCTGAGAGTAAATTTCAAATGTTCTATCCACAAAAAAGATAAGTATTAGAGATGATGAATATGTTAATTAGCTAATTTAACCATTTCATGTTGCATTCATAAGTCATATTACTTTATATTCCATAAATATATAAAACTATAAATTGTCAATGTATAATAAAATTTTCTTTGAAAAAAGAGGTGATTAAACTTGTTTAAGCCCTATTTATCCTCCTTCTTCTGATCCACCCAACATCTCAGGAAAAGAGATTTTTTTAGAAGCTGTATATGAAAATGTTCACAAAAAAAGCAAAAGGAAATGTGAAGTGAATAAATATAAAAACATGTTCATTGAAAAGAAGAATTATAAAACATTTTGATTGCAAAGAAGAGAAATAAAAATAGAGCAGTTATAAGATAAATAAAATAACAAATAATTTATGTATCTATTCCTCTACTAAAATATCAGTATCACTGAAGTCACTACAAATCAAAAAAGTTTTTTTCTGATTCAAATTGAATGTACATATAAAATCCTTGTCTAGTTGCAGTTATGTTTTTTAAATATAACAATAAATATAATATTTGTACATAGAATTTAGTAAGATATATGCCATTCAAAACCAACAACATACTATGGTGAGTTGTATGATTTCTGTTTCTCTTAAGAAGTTATCCACTATAGGCTAGGCTTATGCCTGTAATACCAGCACTTTGGGAGGCCAAGGCTGGCAGATCACCTGAGACTAAGAGTTCAAGACCAGCCTGGTCAACATAGTGAAACTCCTCCTGTATTAAAAATACACAAATTAGCTGGGCATGGTGGCACATGCCTGGAACCCCAGCTACTTGGGAGGCTAAGGCACTTAAGCCCGACAGGCGTAGGTGACAGTGAGCTGAGATGGTGCCACTGCACTCCAGCCTGGGTGACAGAGTGAAACTTCTGTCTCCAAAAGGAGGAGAAGGAGGAGGAGGAGGAGGGGGAGGAAGGGGAGGAAGGAGAGGAGAGGAGGGGAGGAAGAAGAGGAGAAAGAGGAAGAATAAAGAAGTTAACCAGCAAAGAGTCTTCTAGGTATTTAGAAATGGCCAATTCAAAAGTACTGATAATTCCTAACTTCAGCCTCTGGGATTCCCTGTTCTGGTTGAGAGTAGCTGTTTAAAGGATGCATGTATATTTTTTTGCCAACTGCTCTTCAAATGATAAGTGGTGCCTTTTAATTACATTTTACATAGTAATTAATTTAAAATACCCATGCAAATTCTTCGTCTTGGAATCCCTCTTCAGACAGTGCCTGGATGCCCTAGGCTTTGAGCACTTCACTACAGTTTCCAGCATATTCTTATAGCACGTAAGATAATAGAGGTTCTTGAAAATATTCCAAGCAGCTAGAAAATAAAAATAGCCATTTGCAGAATGAACAATAAAAGAGCAACACATAGGTTTACATTTTTTGAAATAAAATACTTTGCATTATAAACACATGCAAATAGAACACAAAGAAATAGTACAATTTTTGAGTTAGCTGAATATTTAGCTATTTTACAACACCCTCAATACAAGAAGCCATTATCATCAGTAGATGGTTTGATTCCACAAGGCATTAACTGAAATTTTCATTTTGGGCCAGAGAATTTTTTCTAAAGAAAGTATACTTCTATGTATTTATAATGTAAATAAGTACATCATAAATTTACTTCTTCTTCCTTGTATTTTATTGCACATTTTAATGTGCTGCCATTTTGTTGACTTGAATCTGAAAGAATGACAAGATTACCAAATATGAATGCATTATATTGAGCATGGCTCTTATCAGTTCACAGAGCAACTCAGTGTGGGGTTAGTGAGAGCACCCTGCCTTGGTAGGGACAAGTGTATTATCACTGACATTGCTGTAAGCACTGACTCATAGTCATAATAAGAGCAGATCAACTTTTAGTCTGTTTTACTATTGATGTCAAAGTCTCTGCAGGTAGTGCCTTCTCTTATTTATTTGCATCTAAGTTTCTCTTATTTTCTGCATCCTTACTACCCTGCTGTCAGTGAAAAACAAAATATTTAATAATATTAATAATAAAGTTTGCACATATCAAAAGTAAAACACTGACTACTTCACACTGAATCCAAAATGAGAAAAATCTTTTTCTCTAGGCAGAAAACATTTTCCCTGCAGAAGTGCATATGCACAAGATGTCACCTCTAAAATGTAACCAGGAAGAGCTCGACATTCCATACCTCCTAGGAGAACTTGAAGTATGCTTCTGGAATGGAGACATCTAATATATTTTGTATTTACTAGTGATCAAAATTAATGTTTACAGGGAGACTTAAAGATGGCTGACCAGAAGCACAGGATACTCCCCTCCTCCACAAAGAAGAAAAAAGAATAGTCAGTGTAGATAATCACATTTTGACTAGAGCGTCTAAGAGAGAACACTGGAGCTCAGCAGAGAAGTGAAAGGAAACACCTAAGGCTCTGAAGAAGGAGGAGGCAAAGTAGGAGGCCTGGCCAGGAGCAGCTGAGGACCCAAAGAGGCTTCCCAGTGAGGGAACATGATAAGTGAGTGACCCCCGGTGGTCCACATTCCCACTGTGACCTCTTGCACATGGCCACAGCCTCCTGACCATCAGAGCCCACCACTTAGGAACTGATGATTGCCCCACCCTGCCCACCGTAGCCTGAGCCCTTGTGCATGACCTGCAGGCCTGAAGACAGACAGGCCTAAGTGACCTGGCACCGAGCCCTCCCCACTGTGCCCAAGCATGCTGCCCAGGACCCTGGAAATTGCCCCAATCCTGTTCACCATAGCCTATGTCCACAAATGCATAAGGACAGGCCTGTCCAGCTTGGCACTGTTCCTCTATTGCCCAAGCCTGCCACCTTTGGGACCTGGGAATTGATCAATGTTTTTGGACACCACAGTGCATGTGTATGCACCAGGGAATCTAGCAACAGGCCCAGAAAACCTTCTGGCAGCGCTCAAGCATGCTGTCAGGTCTGGAAATCTCCCTGGCCTGTCCACCACAACTGGTATCTGTGCATCACTCTCAGAAGCCTGAGGACGGATCCATCCAACCTGCTGCCAGCACTGCTGCTAGCATCCACCTGCACAAGCCCCACCTGGAAGCCTGAGGACTGCCCTGTCCAGCTCGTTGCAGCCACCACTAACACCAGGGCATTATGCCTGGGAGCCTGAGTGTTGTCCAGCTACTGTCATTGCACATGCCATGCACATAGCTTAGAGATCTGAACACTCACTCTCCTGCCCAGTTCACAGCTGCTGCTACCAGCACCAAAGCAAATTAACTGGAGGCCCCAAAATCAGCCTGCCTGAAACCAGTAACACCATTTCCCACAGACACTGCCCCGGGGACCTAGGGACAGGCAAACTGAGCCTACTGATGCTGACACTGGGGCTTGAGGACTGGCCCACGTGGCATCCTTATTCTCAGCAAAACCTCACCATAGCCTCAACTAACAACTATAGCCTAAGCAACTGAGGAAACCACAAACACTACTGCCACTGTTTACCGCTGAGAAACATCATATGGAGACTACACTACTTCACACACCCAGAATCAAAGCTAAAGTGCCCTGCCCAACCAACACCATAGATACAGCTACAGCAAAAAGTCTTTCCCTATGAAAGTCAACCCCCAAAATGGAATAAGCAGTGGTTAGACAGATGCACAGATAGCAATGTAAGGATGAAAGAAATGTAAAAGAGCAAGGAAAGATGACACCTCCAAAGAAACAAGAATTCTCCAGCAACAGATTCCAAAGAAAAAGAAAATTATAAAAGGATGAAAAAGGAATTTAAAATAATGATATTAAGGAAGCTCAGTGAGATATAAAAGAACACAGATAATACAAAGAAATCAGAAAAACAAAACAGGATAAGAATAAGAAATTTATCAAAGAAATAGATATCATGAAAAAGAATCATATAGGTATCATGGAAAGGAAGAATTTAATGAATTAAATAAAAAATACAATCAAGAGCTTCAGCCATAGACTAAGTCATGCAGAAGAAAAAAATTTCAGAACTTGAAAACAGGTCTTTGGAAATAGCCCAGCCTGACAAAAAAGAAAAAAAAAAAGAAAGAAAGAAAATAAAAAGAATGAAGAAAGCCTACATGTTATATGGGATACCATAAAATTAGAAAATATTCCAAATTTGGGTGTTCCAGAAGATGAAGAGAAGACCAATGGCATAGAAAAGGTATTTAACAAAATGATAGGTGAAAACTTTTTAAATCTAATAAGAGATTTAGACATCCAGGTAGAGGAAGCTCAGAGACACCCAGATAGATACACCAATTTTTTACCCCTCACACATAATAATCAAACTGCCAAAATTAAAAACGGAGAAAACTCTAAAAAGAGTGAGAGAAAAGTGTCTAATCACATATAAGGAATCCCTTCTGTGAGATAAGACATACTTACTTCATCCCATTAAAAATATTTATGTCTGCATAAGTTGGCTTATGCCTAAAGTTCCAGCACTTTGGGAGGCCAAAGGAGGCAGATCACAGGGTCAGGAGTTCGAGCCAGCTTGACCAACATGATGAAGCCCCATCTCTACTAAAAATAAAAAAATTAGCCAGGAGTGGTTGTGCACACCTGTAATCCCAGCTACTCAGGAGGCTGAGGCAGGAGAATCTCTTGAACCTGGGAGGTGGAGGTTGTGGTGAGCCAAGATTGTGCCACCGCACTCCAGCCTGGGCAACAGAGTCAGACTCTGTCTCAAAAAAAAAAAAAAAATGACATACTCAGAGATAACCAAAATCATTTAAATATGGCATGATGAAGTTGAAATACATTTCCATATTGACAATGACTGTGCTCTGTACAATAATATCATAGTGACGTCCACTAAATATTTGGTTTTGTCTGTTACAAGTAAATATTTAAAAGTCCAAGTAATTAAAAAATTAAATGGCTGGTTTAGTTACACTTAATTTTTAAAAAGGTATTGCCATTTCTTTCTTTCAATACTCCCACTAAGAATGTTTTTTTAATTCTCTTCCAATTACAAAAAAAAATTCTTATGTAAGGTTTTGAGTTACATATTAATGTAATTCTAAAATGTCACAATGTTTAAGTATCAAAAGCAGTGTTTGTGATCCAACTGCCCAATTCTGAATTCCAGCTCTGTCATTCATTTACTGGGTAAACTTGAAAAATGGTTTCACTTTTTTGCTGTCTTCTTTGAAATGAAAATGATATAATAATAGTATTGTTCATAGGGCTGTTTTTAGTATTTAATAAAATGTGTAAAAGGTATGCATAGTGTCTGGTACATACTAGACATTCAGTAAAGATCGACTATTTTCATTCTCTCTCTTTCTCTCTCTCTCTCTCTCTTTCTCTGCCTTTCCTTTAAGAGCTCTGCCTTTGCTATCCCCTTCCCAGGAACATGTGGCTAGATGTTCAGTTTAGTTCTGTTCTTTTTTGTCCTGTAAATAAAATATTATTTTGTTGAAATGATCTTAACACATCCACGTTTAGATTTCACTTTATGTTTATCAATTTATTGGTTCTTTTTTTAATTTTTAAAATTAAACTAATGTTTTTAATTTAATTTAAGATCATACTCCTGGGATTATTAACCTTCAAGAATGTACTTTTAAAATTACATCATTGAAAGTTGTTGACTAAAAATGCTCTCTGAGTTTAACTGAAGATGTTTGTTTACTTCTTTTTGGCTTTCATTCTTGTAAGAGAGTTGTGTTCTGTATAAAATTCTAGGTTTCAAATTATTTTTGGGGGCAATTTCAAAATGTCATTTTACTCTCTTCAGGCTTCCTTTGTCGTTGATAAGGAGTCTAACATCAATGTTACCTAAGCACTTCCTGACACCTCTTTGGAGGTCATTTTTTATCTTTGATATTTAAGTCACCTTATAATGTAATCTGGTACAATGTATTTATTTTCTATTGATGCACAACACATTAACACAAATTTACCAGCTTAAAACAACCCAAATTTTTAGCTCCCAGTTTCTCTGGGTCAGAAGTCCAGGTATTGCATGACTGGGTTCTCTGCTCAGGGTCTCCTTAAAGTGAAATCAAGAGGTTACCCAGGCTGAGTTCCCATCTGAAGGCTCTGGGAATTAAAGTCCAAATTTACTCAGGTTGTTGAACAAAATTGAGTTTCTTGACATTTTAATACCTAGTGTGCCCGTTTCCTTGCTGGTTGTCAGATGAGAGCTGCGTTACCCGAGGACGACAGCCCTGCTCCCTCCCTGATCAGGTGTGCCTGAGGTTCTTGGGTCTCACACTTGCCCAAGAATGGGATCCCACCCGCGTAGGTGAGCTCCTTAGAGTAAATATCGGACTCAAAAAGTTTTATAGAAAAGTGATTTATTTTAGGGAGAGAAGGGGAGAGAGAGAGGCGTGAGAGAGAGAGAGAGAGAGAAGTGAAAAACAGCTCTCACACTGAGAGGAGAGAAAAACAGCTCTCACACTAAGTGAAAGTGGATCCAGAAAGATGGAGTCCCTGTAGGCGAAGCAGCAAGGGAATTTAACCTGGGAGTTACTCCAGCCCCATTAAAGTTTTTTTGTCCTATGAGAGGAGTTCCTTCAAACTTCCACTGGAGTGACTGATCTCTGTTTCCAGGCAGTGTATCTTCCCACGCAGTCTATCTTCCCACGGGCGTGAAAGTCAAAGACCTCTAACTTCCCGGATGGAGAAGTGGGGGGAAGGCATGGCACTGGGAAGTTCTTGCCTTCAAAACTGCGCCCCCTTGTGAACCCGGGGAGAGAATACATTCCCTCACTGCTTCAGCTAGTAGAGATACCCCACGTTCCTTGCTATATGCCTTCCAACATCAAGGCCAGCAGTGGAGGATCTTCCTCTCATCAAATTTGTCTCACTTTTTAAAATTTATTTTGCCAGGAAAAATCCATTTCCTATTAATCAGTTTACCTGATTTGGTTGGATTCGCCCAGGATAATCTCCCTATTTTAAGGTCAACTGAATTGGAATCTTAATAACATCTGAAAATTCCCTTCAGAGCAGCACATTGATTATTAGTCTTTGGTTGAATAATTTGGGGATACGTGGGGTGGGAATCTTCTCTGAGTGGTTTCATTTGTTTTGTAGTTCTAGAATATTTTCATCTATTAGACCAGACGCAGTGGTTCTTGCCTGAAATCCCATCACTTTGGAGGCCAAGGTGGATGGATCTCAAGGTCATGAGATCAAGACCATCCTGGCCAACATGATGAAACCCCATCTCTACTAAAAATACAAAAATTAGGAGGGCATGGTGGTGCATGCCTGTAGTCCCAGCTACTTGGGAGGCTGAGGTAGGAGAATTGCTTGAACCAGGGAGCTGGAGGTTGCAGTTAGCCGAGATCACACCACAGCACTCCAGCCAAAAAAGAACATTTTCATCTATTATCTGATTAAATATGCTCTCATCTTCATTATTACACTTCTCTTCCCCTGGAAACTCAGACAAACATATGTAACATCAAAATATTATATGTTTTCTATGGCTCTTAATCTCCTTTTTGCATACTTTAACTCACAGTCTCCCTGAAATATTGTTGCAGTGATGTTAATGCTTCCAATTATCACTGTAAAAGTAAACTGACATAAATAATAATAAAAAATGGAAGAAAATAAGAATTATGGCATAATTGCAGGTCCCTTTTTAAAAGCTGCTTCTCATATTATTCTAGCCACGAAGCATCCCAATTGTCCCAAGAAGAGGTGGCATGGGGAAGGAATGCTATTGGAAACCTTGTTTTATTAAGAAGTGTGCAAGTGTATATTATTAGATTATATATATTTATGGTTATATAAAAATAATTTATCTCTAAAAAGACATTCTTCATTCATATAATATTTTTACTATCATAGAGCAGTGAACCTGCATAGTACGTAGCTCTATTAACCTAAAAATGGCCAGATGCACCAGTCTTCTTTAATAACTAGAAGGCCACAGATCTAAGTACTTAACTTATATACTGAGTAATTATTATGGTCTCTCTTTCAGGTTGGCAATTCTCTTTTAAGCTGTGCTTAATATGCTATTTAACCATTAATTTAACTTTTATTTTAATATGTACATTTTTCATTTATTTTCCACCCTATCTCTATTGTTATAATTGAGAAACAAAATTTGTATATATTTACAGTATACAACATGATGTTTTGATATATGCAAGTACACATTGTGAAATAATTAAATTAAGATAATTAACATATCCCTCACCTCACATAATTATTTTTTTGTGGTGAGAACATTTAAGATCTACTCTCTTAGCAGTTTTCAAGTGTACAATACATTAACTATAGTCACCACACTGTACAATACATCTCCAGAACTTATTTACTTTGTCCAACATTTATATTCTTTGGCCAACACCTCCTCATACCATCCTCTGCTAGCCCCTGGCAACTACCATGTTACTCTCTGTTTCTATGAGTTTAAATTCTTCAGATTCTACATGTAAGTGAGATAATGTAGTATCTCCTTTCTGTGCCTGCTTTACTTAATTTAGCATAATGTCCTCCAGGTTCATCCATGTTATTGCAAATGACAGTATTTTCTTCTTTTCTATTTTAAGGCTGAATAGCATTCCATTGCATATGTATAAATATATGTATATGTATATACAGTTATACATCACTTAATTACAGGGATATGTTCAGAGAAAAGGATAGTTAGAAAATGTCAACATTGTACAGCAATCATAAAGTGTACTAACACAAATCTATAACCTACTAAACCCCTAGGATATGTAGTATATTCTATTTCTCCTAGGCTACTAACCTGTGCAGCATATCATTGTACCAAATACTATAGGCAATTAAAGCACAATGGTAAGTATTAATGTATCCTAAAATATAAAAGTAGAAAAAGTACAGTAAACATAAGTTATAAAATATGAAAATAGTATATATATGTATTTTTTTTTTTGAGATAGAGTCTCACCCTTTCACCCAGGCTGGAGTGCAGTTACAGGATCTCAGCTCACTGAAACCTCCGCCTCCCAGATTTAAGTGATTCTCCTGCCTCAGCCTCCTGAGAAGATGGGATTACAGGTGCATGCCACCACGTGCAGCTAATTTTTCTATTTTTAGTAGAGATGGGTTTCACCATCTTGGCCAGGATGGTCTTGATCTCTTGACCTCGGGATTCACCCACCTTGGCCTCCCAAAGTGCTGGGATTACAGGTGTGAGCCACCATGCTCAGAAAAATAGTATATTTTTATAGACAACTTGCCCTGAATGGAGCTTGGAGGACTGGAAGCTGACTGAGTGAGTCAATAAGTGAGTGGTAAGTGAATGTGAAGGTCTAGGACATTATGGTACAAAACTATAGACATTATAAGCATTGTACATTTAGACTATACTAAATTTATTTTTTTCTCTCTTTTTTAAAATTTACTTATTTTTATTGTACTTTAGGTTCTAGGGTACATGTACAGATGATGCAGGATTGTTGCATAGGTACATACATGGCAAGGTGGTTTACCACCTTCATCCCCCCATCACTTATATCTGGTATTTCTCCCCATGTTATCCCTCCCCACCCTCCCCACTCCCTGCTGTCCCTCCCCTAGTCCCCCAGCTGACCACAGTGTGTGATACTCCCCTCCCTGTGTCCACGTGTTCTCATTGTTCAACATCTGCCTATGAGTAAGAACATGTGGTGTTTGGTTTTCTGTTCTTGTGTCAGTTTGCTGAGAATGATGGTTTCCAGATTCATCCATGTCCCTATGAAGGACACGAACTCATCATTTTTCATGGCTGCATAGTATTCCATGGTGTATATGTGTCACATTTTCTTTATCCAGTCTATCGTCTATGGACATTTGGGTTGGTTCCAAATCTTTGCTATTGTAAATAGTGCTGCAATGAACATACCTGTGCATGTGTCTTTATAATAGCATAATTGATAATTCTTTGGGTATATACCCAGTAATGGGATTGCTGGGTCAAATGGTATTTCTATTTCTAGGTCCTTGAGGAATTGCCACACTGTCTTCCACAATGGTTGCACTAATTTATACTCCCACCAACAGTGTAAAAGTGATCCTATTTCTCCACATCCTCTCCAACATCTGTTGTCTCCAGATTTTTTAATGATTGCCATTCTAACTGGCATAAGATGGTATCTCAATGTGGTTTTGATTTGCATGTCTCTAATGACCAGTGATGATGAGCATTTTTTCATATGTCTGTTGGCCTCATATATGACTTCTTTTGAAAAGTGTCTGTTCATGTCCTTTGCCCACTTTTGAATGGGTTTGTTTGTTTGTTTTTGTAAATCTGTTTTAGTTATTTGTAGATTCTGGATATTAGCCCTTTGTCAGATGGGTAGATTGCAAAAATTTTTTCCCATTCTGTTGGTTGCTGGTTCCCTCTAATGATTGTTTCTTTTGCTGTACAGAAGCTCTGGAATTTGGTTAGATCCCATTTATCTATTTTGACTTTTGCTGTCATTGCTTTTGGTTTTTCAGTCATGAAGTCTTTGCCTATGCCTATGTCCTGAATGGTTTTGCCTAGGTTTTCTTCTAGGGTTTTTATGGTGTTAAGTCTTACTAAACTTATTTTTAAACATTTTCTTTAGGGATAAATTAAACTTTGCTTACTTTAACTTTTTACTTTATAAGCTTTCTAATACTTTTTAACTTTTTGACTCTTCAGTAATAACACAACATAAAACAAAAATATTTTACAGCTGTGCAAGAATATTTTCTTTCTTCATATCCTTATTCTATACACTTTTTTGGGGGTAAAAACTAAGACACAAATACACACATGAGCCTAGGCCAATACAGATCAGGATCATCCATGTCACTGCCTTCCACCTCCAAGGCTTGTCTTACTGGTTGATCTTCAGGGACAATAACAGGCATGGAGCTGTCATCTCCCATGCTAACTGTGTCTTCTTTTGGAATACCTCCAAGGGACCTGTCTGAGATCGTTTTACCATTAATCTTTGTTTGTTTTTTAAGTAGAAGGAGAATACTCTAAAACAACAACAAAAAATTATAGTGTGGCCAATACACAAACCACTAACATAGTCATTTGCTATCATTATTGTCATGTACTGTTATGTTATATGCTTTTTATGATTGGTAGGCCTGTAGTAGGTTGTTTATATCAGATTCACCGCAAACACATGAGTCACATGTTGTGCTCTGAAGTTAAGACAACTATGATGTTCCTAGGCAATAGGAGTTTTTGAGCTTCATTATGATCTGATGAAGCCACCATCGTTTATGTGGTTCATTGTTAACAGAAAAATTATGTGGCATGTGACTGTATATACATACACATATGTATGTATGCACATAACATTTTCTTTATCCATTCAGCATTCATCAACACACTTAGGTTGGTTACGTAACTTGGCTGTTGTGAATAGTGCTTCAATAAACAAGAGAGCACAGATATCTTTTCAACATACTGATTTTATTTCTCTTAGATGTATGCCCAGAAGTGAGACTGCTAGACCACATGGTAGTTCCGTTTTTAATTTTTGAAGAATTCTATACTGTTATCCATGGCTGCACCAATTTACATTTCTATCAACAGTGTACAAGTCTTCCCGTTTGTTTTACATTTTGCCAACACTTACCTTTTGTCCTTTTCATAGTAACTATTCTATTAATAATAATAGATGTGAGGCGATATCTCACGAGGAGGTTGATGGGGAGCTCAGCTTTGCACCTGAATTCTAGTTGTCATATGAAGAAACAATAGTTAAGATTTACCTATCACTAGCATCAGCAGTCACACAATGCTTTTATCACACATAGGAAGTGATCTGTGACCATCTGCACTAACTAAATGTGGAGGAAAAATTAAATATTATATTTGAACTCAATTGAACATGGACACAAACAATGGTTATCAAGTACCGGGACATGTTGTATGAGCCCCTCGAGGTGTTCATCCAGTGCTATTTCAGAGAAATCTCTATTTCAACCTATTCCTATACATTAGGTATTGAAAAACAATAGACAATCACAAAAGCAAGTTGACTTTTTGTGCTCCTTGAGCCCAGTCACAAAGGGTCCTTGTGACTGGGCCTCAGGCCAAACAACTTATTACAAAAAGAGCTAGGGTCCCAGACTGCACCAAAGCTTTATAAGACCTCTCCTCATCTGTGTACAGATGAGTGTCCGACCTGGTCTGGTGGTGAATCGTCCATAGTCTAGTGAGTATAAATATCTTTTCCTTTCTTCCCTGTCCATTGTAATTTGCTTATTATATCAATCTTCTTATTACATATTATTATATCATTTGCTTATTTTATCTGCATTCCATTTACATGGGATAAAGGTTGTTCACCCTTAAAGTTATTGTGTGTGTGTCTTTTCTTCTCCCCTCACGCATTTCCCTCCCAAAATGCTTATTCATGTAAGGTAATCCCCATCCCTACCTCTTTTGCCATACAAAAAGATTCCGATAGGCCAGTGAAATTAAATTTAGGATCTGGAGGAAAAGAAGCAAAAAGATAGTTGAAGAGAGAAGGAACATCTTGTTAAAGTTACTTTGAACCAAACAGTGACTGTGAATGTAATAATTTGAGTCAGGCTAGAAAATAAATAAATAAATAAAACACTATATCTAAGTTTTCTGATTATTTTAATTTTTCTTACCTCTGACAAGAAAGAATGGGTTTTTGGTTTTTTGTCAAAGAAAAGTGCTGCAGTTACTAAAATAAATCAGGTTTTATATTTGTACATAGTTTATTTTTGAGTGCGTAGTTCATAGACTCTATTGGAAAATTTAATGTAATAGAAAAATGTATCACTCAATTTGTAATGTGGACAGAAAAAAATTTTTTTCATAGAAAACTCATATTGCCAGGATCCTCTACATTACATATAGCTTGATTTCTTATAAAGATCAACTAACACTGCTTATGCACAAATGTGGTATATATTGTGCTAGAATTATATATAAATCGAGTAGGACAGAGAAAAACCAACATGTAATGCAATAGCTTTCTTTATTTGAGATGTAATTTTCTTGATAAAATTGCTATGCTTCATTTCCAGCAATAGATTTAACTCAGGTAACATAAACCCAGGGAATGTCAGAAAGCTGCTGATTCTCCAGAGAAAGGGGCTCATCTTATTAAGCAATGCAACTGTGACAGCGTGTAGGATACTTCTCAATTAATTTTCTTTTTCTGAGAAGGTGTTCTATACATTAGGGAACATGATATGTGCTAAGGTTTCTCAATAGCATTACTGAAAATTGATTTATGACAGAGAGAAGCAAGATCATAGGGCCCCCAAACAACCTCTGGAAAGAGTGATTTTTCAAGATGAAATAAAAGTTAAGACAATTCAAAAAATTCATCATAGAACACCCTATGTGTAATGAATGTCTCAGGAGACTTAGTCAGCTAAAAATCCAATCTATTTCCTTTAGAAGAGATTAGAAAATCTCTAAACAACTCAAAACACCTGCATCACTATTTGAAATGAAATAAAGAGGTTTCAAGTTGTTCAACATTATTTAGACTCTACATACTTGTACTAAACTTCAGTGAGAGAAAGGACTCACAAAAATAGAATGCATTAAATGTTAAAAAGTTAAATAAAATACTAAAAGAAGAATGTTACCTTTATTATTGCTATCCAATTTTTATATTTTTAAGTTGTGCTTATTGAAGACTCTGAATTAGGAAGATAAAAATCAACATCATTTGAATAAGTAATAACATCTATACTGTGTTGACATGTCTTCCTTGCTTTCCAGTTAAATCAGGATTTCCTCATATTAGTCTTTTTTTGTATGCTGACCTATATTCTCTACTTGATTTAAAGTAGATAGCTTACATTATGTAACTACTAGATGTAATGTAGTCACCTTATATTATGTTAAATTCAATTGAATTTGACCTAGAGTTGCCTCTATATGTAGTGAATTACAACTTAACTTAGTATATAAACTAACTGCAACTTAAGAGTATATTCAAAACCACAGTAAGATATTATCTCACATAAATCAGAATGGTTATTATTAAAAAATAATAAATAAATAAATAAAAAACAGGTACTGGTGAGTTTGCAAAGAAAAAGGAACACTTATACACTGTTGGTGGGAGTGTAAATTAGTTTAGCTATGTAGAAGACGGTGTGGTGATTTCTCAAAAACCTAAAGACAGAAAAACCATTTGACCCCGCAATCACATTACTGGGTATATACCCAAAGGAATATAAATTATTCTACTATGAACTCATATGCACACATATGTTCATTATAGCACTATTCACAATAGCAAAGATATGGAATCCACCTAAATTCCCACCAGTGGTAGACTAGATAAATAAAATATTGCATATATACCATGAAACACTAAGCAGCCATAAAAGAGAATAAGATCCTATCCTTTGCAAGGACATGGATGAAGCTGGAGGCCACTGTCCTTAGCAAACTAACAAAGGAACAGAAAACCAAATACTGCATATTATCACTTGTAAGTGGGAGCTAAATGATGAGAACATGTAGATAAATTTTCTTAAAAGTCTTAAAAATTTAGTTTCAAAATATCAAACTTTAACATTTCTTTTTAATACTTAATAATACATTATAAGAAATTTATCCTCACTTATATTAAATATATGGATTAGTAAGGATGATGGGATATTAATGTGTCATCATTATGCACAGAATATAAGAATAGTATCAAAGTATACTCAACGTTTAACATTTTACTGTATGGCAACTTATGTATGTATTGTTAATTATGAAATACTCTAGTTTTATCAAAACTATCCCTTATTAAATTAAATGTCATAAAATTTCATAAGAAATTTTATGCATTTCATTAAATTCCTATGAATTTAATTTCCATGAATTATAAGCAAAACTAATAATGCAAGCCAAAAAGGGAACCTGATGATAAAGTCAAAAATTATTCTAATATGAACAGTTTTTTAGACTGCTACAAAAATACCATCTTACATATATTATTTATTATTATTATTATTATTGAGACAGAATCTTGCTCTGTCATCCAGGCTGGAGTGCAGTGGCACCATCTCAGCTCACTGCAACCTCTGCTTCTCAGGTTCAAATGATTCTCCTGACTCAGGCTCCCAAGTAGCTGGGTCTACAGGCACATGCCACCACATCTAATTTTTTTGCTTTTGTTTTATTTTGTTTTGTTTTAGTAAAGACAAGGTTTCACCCTGTTGGACAGGCTGGTCTGGAACTCCTGACCTTAGGTGATCCGCCCACCTGGGCCTTCCAAAGTGCTGGTATTGCAGGTGTGAGTCACTGCCCACGGCTACAGTTATTATTTTCAATGTTGATCCTTAACCCAAATGAATAGTGTGCCTTAATTTATAAGCCAGTACTTACATAAATCATAGTCTTCAGCAAAACACATTTACTACTATTAAGTCTTTATCATATTATTTTAAAAGCTAGTCCATTTATTTGTTTAGGTAAGATATTCACATAGTTTACCAAACTATTAAAGTTTATTAAAGAGACATCTCAACTCTACACCTGTCTCTATTCAACAGTTCTTAATGTTTTTGCTATTTTCTGGCATATCTTTCAGGCTTGCTTTTCAAAAAGAGTTTTCTTTTGCATTTTTTCAAGGTTTCTCTAGCCTATATAATATGTATAATTTGAATATAAAATTGTCTATCTTCTGTCTCATTCACTCCGTCTCAAAATCACAAGCGACAGCACACTTGTTAGTTTCTTAGGCACTTGTTTTTCCTCCTAAACATTTATGTTAGTTCCAGTGTTTGCCTGGAGATGTGGAGAGCTGGATAGGGCATGACTTCCATGCTTAAATCTAGAGAAAAACTAGATACATTGAAAATTAAATTTTCTTGAAAGCATTCTAGATCTAAGTTCCAAGAGAAAAAAACTATCCACAGTTCTAGAGAAAGAGACATGGCTACAGGGAGAAACAGGACTAGATCAATTGCTTACCTGGGACAGGCGTCAGCAAACTCAGTACTGTCTAGTGGAGACTATTTATGAATGGTTAAAGGCTGAGTGTGTGTTTCCAGGAGAGTATGAACTCCCAGAGGTTGCAGAAACAGGAGTGTTCAGCGAGGCATGGTGGCTCACGCCTGTAATTCCAGCACTTTGGGAGGCTGAGGTGGGCGGATCACAAGGTCAGGAGTTTAAGACCAGTCTTGACAACTAGTGAAACACCATCTCTACTAAAAATACAAAAAATTAGTCAGGCGTGGTGGCCAGTGCCTGTAATCCCAGCTACTCAGTAGACTGAGGCAGGAGAATCATTTGAACCTGCAAGGTGGAGGTTACAGTGAGCTGAAATCATGCCACTGCACTCCAGGCCAGGTGACAGTGCAAGTCAAAAAAAAAAAAAAAAATAGAAAAAGAAAAAGGAAAAGAAAGGAAAAAGAAAAGAAAAGAAATAGGAATGTTGACAGTCTCCCTTGTGCTGGTAGCAAGAGAACACTACCAACCCTCTCAAAACACCCAGATTCATCTCCCTGATCTTCTATACAGTGAAAACAAAACCTGATTTGCAGAGAGTTGGTAAAAACAAACAAGAAACAAAAAACTTGCATCATGAGAGCACTAGTGGAAACCCACTGAAGCTGAGGAAAGGAAATAGGTGTGGAAGGCAAGGGGAGGGAAACTAGAAATTTCCAATGTGAGTGAGGAAAGCAAGCAGTCCAGGCACAGCACTCTGTCTGGATACATGTGGAAGGCAGGGCACTTGGCCAGGATTCACAGTTCCTTCTTGAAACTGAGGTTAACTAGAACATGAAAAAATACCCTTTTCCCACATTCCCCCTACCACACAAGGGTTGAGAAAAAACAACAGCATCACACAGCTGGGAAACTTTCAAGAACAGGCTCTCTGGAGACAAAAACAAAGAAAAGATCAGAAGGCAAAGTTAGAGATAAACATCAGCTATCACTAGAGAAACTGAAAGTGACTACAATTAATGATTGTATTATATGCCTGAAAGTTGCTAAGACAATAGATTTTAAATGTTCTCACCACAAAAAAAAAGAGAGATAACAATGTAAGGTAATAGATGGTTGATTAGTTTGATTATGGTAAGTATTTCACAATATATACATACATCAAAAAATCATCTTGTACACTAAAAATATACAAAATTTTTATTTGTCAATAATACTTCAATTTTTTAAAAAATATATATTAGAAAAGAATCAGGCCTAAAAATATGAAATAAAATCAAAATATAATTTATCAATCAAAAACAAAAATTCACTGCAGTCAATCCAACCTATTCTACAAGAAATATTCAGAAAGTTTTTTGCATGGAGATTCTGATATAGGTCGGAAACTTATTAGAAATACATAAAGAAATATAGAGCATTTAAAATGGAATAGAGGTAAACAAATTAGTTTTTGTTATTGTTAACTTTTTAAAGATGACTGAGTGTTTAAAGCAATATAATAATAGTAACCATGCATCATATGTTTATAGAATATATCAAAGTGGAATGTTTGAGGATGATTCCACAAGAGAAGAGATGAAGAAATTGGAAACATATTGCCTTACACATGAAGCCATATAATATTATTCAAAAGGGACTCAGATCAATTTTAGATGCACATTTTAAAGCACCAGAGAAATGACTAACACATTGGCAATAGAAAAAATAAAAGGAAATAGGAAATAATGCCTGTTTAAACACAGAGAAGAAAGAAAATGATTAAACATAGAATCAAATAAGAAAGGCTACATAGTTTTAAATACAAACATATTTAAACCTACCAACTTAGTTTTAACATAAAATTAAAAGTTTGAGAATATTGGGTTGTTTTGCAAAAAAACTACTCTCTCTCTTTCTCTCTCTCTCTATATACACATATATGTACTTTTATATATATTATATGTTTATGTATATGTATAAACACATAGTAATTTTTCTTCTTTCTCTTTTAAGTGATTTAAAAAGCAATGATATAAAACAAAATGAATATAATGTGTTGTTGAATGTACAACATATAGAAATGTAATATATTTTCCATTAACACCACCAAGAAGTTGGGTAGGAACAAAGCTGTGTTGGATTAATGAAATTCTCCAGACGAAAACTTAAATGTCCAGGAACAGAGGAAGACGACTACAAATTATAAAATAAAGAGGTTATCATAAGAAAATCTATAAATATATACTTTTTTCTTTACTTTCAAATTCTTTAAAAATCATACCATTATAAAATTAATAATTGTAACAATGCACTGTTGAGTTTGTAGCATTCACAGATGCAGTATGTATAATAATAGTACCAGAAAATGAGGAGGCAGAGCAGAACTCTGAAAGAGGGACATTCCCGTCTCATCAATAATGAAATGTTCTAAAGTTAACTGTGGTGATGTTTGAGCATATCTCTGAATATAACAAACACTACTGAATTTTATACTTTAAATGGATTAAGAGTATAGTGTGTGGCTTATATTTCAATAAATCTTTTTAAAAATAATGAAATCACTATCAAGATATTTAAAAAGAAAATAAAACCCAAACCTGATAAACTTCAGATTTGGGTGTGGAGATGGGGACAGAGAATGAAGAAAGACCTAACTTACCAACTTCAAAAATGAGAGTGGACATTACTATATTTGTTAAAGACTCTTAAAAGGTAATAACGAATTATCACAAACAATTATATGCCCATAAATTAAATTCCTTAGATGAGATAAAAAATTATTTAAATAATACAAACTACAAAGCTGACTAAAAAAGAAATAGGTAACAAAAATATACCTATTTATTAAAAAATTGAATTTCTAATTATAAATCAAACAGTAAAAAAAATCAAGACCAGATGATTTTACTGATAAATTCTAGCCAATATTTAAGCAGTACAGAATACCAAATTTACAAAAATTATTTTAGAATCTAAAAGAAAGAGCAATTGTCACCTCATTTTCAAGGGTAAAATTTCTCAGAAAGCCAAAAATACACATTATACTAAATAAAACCAGCAAACAACTATGTGTATATTCAAAGACACACACACACACACACACACAAAAAAAAAAAAAATTTAGGAATACATGGCATCATCCTTTGAAATAATTTGATAGTTAATGCACATTTGGTTACATCAAATTTTGGCTTTAAATACTTACTTCATTGCAGTATGGTAAGTGAGCATGTGTAAGTTGGTAGAAGCCTAAAAATATATCCAAATACAGATGAAGCCATTATATAAGTTACAGATTGCAAATATTTACAAGTAAAATTAATGTGGGTTGTCAATTTGAATTGCAGTTTACAAAAACTGGTAAAAATCAGCATCCCTGTAAGCATGAATAGTTGCTCATACAGCTTGTTCTGACATAGTCTTGCTCACAAATCATCTGCAAAAGTTAACAGACCACAGGCATTTGCTACCAAATCTATCAGGGTGTGGAGAGTTGCTGAATTGTCCAAATCATGACACCTTTCAAGAACACGCAAATAGGCTCCATCTAAAGATTGTACAGCATATGTCTTCGGTTGTCCTTCTGCAATCGGGTAAAGCAACACAATTTTCAATAAACAAAATTTAAGAATTACAAAATATGAACATGTCAGAATAACTCACATGATCATAATCCTATTGCAGAATCTGCAGCAAGTTCTCTTCTTGACTGTAGACATGAACTAGCTGCCACTATACAGCTTTGCATTGCTTCAGACACACTGCTTTTTACACACCTCAGTGATTTTTTATTCTGACTGTAACCATTATTTTGGGGATAACTATTTTTAGTTTTACAACAACGCCAAAGGAAGTATGTATACTCTAGAGAATACTGATGATTCAGGATAATATTGCTCCTGACTCCTCAACCCCTACAAAGCAACCAAAACACAAACTTAAATAGTATACTTTATTAATCCCTTGATCTGTAAACAACATTCTAATATTGCAAAGCAAGAAGAAAACTTTCTGTAATCTGGTCAATTTCAGGGTCATTACTCCATTTCTGCACCTTGCTCTTCTTTAGGATACAATGCGTTTGAGATCACTAGTTTTTACTTTTAGCTGGAAATTCAGGACATGTGATCATTTTCCTTATATAGAGCTGAACACAGAGATTGTGGAAGACAAACTGATGCTCAACTGATTATAGTTGTAATTACGCATTTGTATACGTGGGTCCTATGCAGTGCTGCTGGTGAGAGTAGGGGGCTGTGGGGCTTTGGAGGGGGCAAAGATTGTTTTTCTCCTTACTTCTATTCTCTGCTGTCCTGTGCCCTGGGAGACCTGTATCCTGCATCATTCAGGTTTCCTTGCATTTCACTTTTCATGAAGTTTGGCCAATGGGAATCACTAGCTAGAAAACAGAGATTTTTATTTTATTTATTTATTTATTTATTGAGACAGAGTTTTGCTCTTGTTTCCCAGGCTGGAGTGCAATGGTGCGATCTTGGCTCACTGCAACCTCTGCCTCCTGGGTTCAAGTGATGCTCCTGCCTCAGTCTCCCAGGCTTCCAAGTAGCCAAGATTACAGGCACATACCACCACACTGGCTAATTTTGTTTGTTTGTTTGTTTTGCATTTTTAGTAGAGACGGAGTTGCACCATGTTAGCCAGGCTGGTCTCAAACTCCTGACTTCAGGTGATCCACCAACCTTGGCCTCCTAAAGTGCTGGTATTACAGGCATGAGCCATCATACCCGCTCAGAATGTTTTATTTTTTAACAGTGGCTTCAGCTCTGACTCGGTATCCTCTCACCCTCAACTGTGGCTCTTCCCAGATTCTTAATAATTGTGTAAAAGCTTGTAATCACCGCACTGGTGTAAACCCTAGATACTTCACCGTCATTTGTTGTTTCACTTAACTATTCCTCTACCTCTGGAAATAGCTCTTTTGCTAAACGTTTTTCCTTTATTTTTTCAAACAGATCATTTCATGCTGAAACTCTGAAAGATACAGTGGCTAATACCAGAGGCAATCCTAAGAAACATGCCCTCAAACCAGTATTCTGGCATTCAGTTAGTCACATATGTCAAGTATACCTATAACCTCTGATATGCTTTGGATCTGTGTCCCCACCCAAATCTCATGTTCAGTCGCAATCCCCAATGCTGGAGGTGGGGCCTGGTGGGAGGTGACTAAATCGTGGGAGCAGAGTTCTTATTAATAGTTTAAGACCATCCCTCTTTTGGTACTGTATAGTGAGGAAGTTCTCATGAAATCTGGTTGTTTAAAAGAGGTCTCATGCTTGTAATTCCAGCACTTTGGAAGGCCAAAGTGGGTGGATTGCTGGAGCCCAGGAATTCTAGACCAGACTTGGAAACATGGTGAAACCCTATCTCTACAAAAAATACAAAGTTAGCTGGATATGATGGCATGTGCATGTAGACCCATCTACTCAGGAGGCTGAGGAAGGGGGATCACCTGAACCCAGGAGGTGGAGGTTGTAGTGAGCCGACGAGATGGCACTACTGCACTCCAGCCTAGGCAACAGAATGAGAACCTGTCTGGAAAAAAAAAAAGTGTGTGGCACCTCTCCACTTTTTCTCTCTCCTGCTCCCACCATGTGAAGTGCCCACTCACCCTTTGCCTTCCGCCATGATAATAAGCTTCCTGAGGCCTCCTCAGAAGCCGATCATAAGCTATCATGCTTCTTGTACAGCCTCTGAAATTATAAGCCAAATAAAACCATTTTCTTTATAAATTATCCAGTCTCAGGTATTTATAACAGTGCAAGAACAGATTAATACAACCTTCTCATCAGGAAGAAATCAGCCACTGGTAATCTATGGCATTTGGCAGGATAGCAATTGCTCAGTGGAAGCATGGGTTGGACTGCAGGTTGAGGTTGAGTTGTCAAGTGACTTGTGGAACTTGGCAATTACAATCATTGTGGGCTAGGCAGGGTGATTCCAGTTCCTTGAACTTTCAAAAATGCACAAAGACTAATGAAAACACTTGAATTGCCAACCATGAGCAGATGGAAAATTTAAAAATCCTCAATTGTTGTTTTAAAGAAATACTTTTTCATCTGATATCTAGGAGAAGATGCCTGTTTCAAGAGTTGCACAATTTGAACATTAATTGAATCTACCATCTCAACAGCTCTCTTATGCTAAGATATATATTCTTGGGAATGAGCAAGGTGCATGTGAACAGAAATAAAAGAGACTAAAAATTTTAAACCTTCACATTCTCCAAAAGCTTCCCTGACAGAATGGCAGTTCCTCTCATCAATACTCTTTAACTAGCATGAAATTTCCTAATACCTGATGCCACCCAATGGTATAAGGGTACTCCTCAGGATGTATATTGTCACTATCTCTCCTTCTCTTCAAGACCATGATAAAAGGTAGATCCATATGGAGAAGTACAGACTTGTTGTGGGAGGAGACAGCTTCTATTCAAAAGGAGTTGCCATATCCTGCCAATTGATAGTACAAAGTTTATAAGGAACATGTATGCATGGATTTTTAAAAGAGTTAGATCAGGAAAAATGTTGAATCATGGAGATTTGATCAAACTGAAGTTACTGATACATGTACTTTCTCTCAGAATTTAGTAATTTGGCCTTGGCATCTGAGAATAGTATGATAAGTCTGCTAGGTTGCTCAGTTAAAAGCCTGAATTCAACTGCGTTCTATAATTAATGAAATATAAATCCTCTTACTTTTCTAGCATACTTAAAGAAAGTATACAGAGGACTCAGAGAGGTGAGCTTAGCAAGTAACTCTGCATGTCAAACTGCTCAGACACCATTTACTGTACTAGCTGGAGATACTCTGAGGACATTCCATTTATCGAGCTATTAAGAGGCAGGGAGGAGAGTGAGCCCATAATGAGTTCATTTCTCTATTCAAGTAGTCACTACACTATTGATAATTCAGCACACTGTGTATTTTGATTTGTACGTTTATTCATTTGTATGCTATAGGTTTATGAAAATGTTAACATGTGTTTGTGAGGAAAGCACACATATCCTTAAATACACAATGTGGTGACTATCCTCTGAGGCCTGTAACAATTGTGAAAGAAGACTCAATGGAATTGGATTTTATTATTTTAGTAGGGATAATAAGATCCCAACAGGAATAAATCTAACATAATTAGCATGAAATGCTACTGCAATACTGTGGTAACCAGATGGCCCTGGCATGCTGCAATCCATGGATAATTGATGTCAAGGTCCCTATGAATTAAATAGCTGGACACCCTTCTAAAGGGTTGTTTGGCCAGTGTATCTCATGTCTAGGTCTGTTTGGCCAAAACTCAACTTGAGTTAAACTAGTGTGGGTTCTTAGCCAGTAATAAGAAGAACGCACTATAAATAATTCTCACAGCCTACACAGAGGCGTAGGGAAAGGAATTTTTCAAATATTTCAAGAGTTATTTCAGGCAGTCAGTGGACTCCACAAGTTCCTGGGGGCACAATTCACCATTGAGATAAGAGTAGGTTACTTAGGGACATCAGGTGATATATAGAATCTTGAACTAAGCCTGAAAAAAAAAATTGAAAAACTGATGACAGAAAAGGACAGAAAAAAATATATACAAACGGTCTTATCACAATGGTCAAAAATTACAGACATACTCATATTTTGTACCAAAAGCATCTGCTAAAGTAGAGGCTTTCAGCAATCAGGTGGTCAAAAGGGTTACTTTAATACCCATGGACTCAAAGGTACTGAAAGTGTCTGTGACAGGTGGAGACGTTTTGCAGAGTTGTAATTTTTTGTTGAAAGTTAGATGCGATGTCTCAGGTTATAGAAATAGAGGCAATAAAGTTTTTAGTGTGAGATTTTGTGTTAGTTTGGCTAGGAGCAGGGCTGGTATTTGCTGAAGCTCTAGGTGCCAGGGACTACTCTTTATAATTTTTCTGGTTTATTTTCTCTCTTTCCCCTCTTTTCTTGGTCTTCCCTAGAAACTCCATCTGAAATAGCTCTGGCGTCTTGTCACTCCGTTAGTTGCAATACACTGTCACATTGGAGCACTGTTGTTATGGTGGCAAGGTTTTGTAGAATAGAGACATTTAATAAACTTGTGATTAAATCTAAACGTTTCAGTTGACCTGAGTCCCTGGGCTGTGACCTTGTATGCACTCTGTAGCCTTTTTCTTCTTATCTGAGACACCTAACCTGGAGTGGCTTTCAGCTGGCTAGTTGTTTTTTCCCTAGGTCAAACAAAGGTCTCCTAAAAGTATAGTGTTTTCCATTGTAGGACAGTGCTTTGTTATGCAGATTTCTCTGGGCCTATTTCAAAACTGTTACTTTCCCCATACTCTGGCCAGGACAAGAAGAAATGTTTTCTCTTATATTTACCATGAATGTGGGGTGTGTCTCATGAAACTAAAACCAAGGAAAGTGCAAAGGTTTTCCTAGATGGAGCTCCTAGGAGTTTTTAGCTCTAAGCTATTATTTTGCTCAGCCTCCAGCATGTCATTAACATTGCCATTTACATATTTCTATTAGTTACAGGCTCTACTGGTTCTCTGTCAGATTAGCTGATTTCAGCTGTGATTCTCGGTAGCCACCTGTCTGTTCAGATTCTGGTGTGTGATTTGCCTTGTGACCTCAATTCTTTGACCTATTGAAGAAAGGTTACTGATTTTTCGTTTGCTGACCTTTTTCTTGTCGTAAGGGTAAAAGCTATAACTGAAACCGGAAGGTTTCATTGTCTTTTTAAACATTAATTATTTCCTCCTTCTATATTTTTGTCCCAGATACCTCATAATCAAAACCCTTGAGATAACCAATGTTTTGACTTCGATTCTTGGAAGATTATGACTAAATTGGCACCAACTCTCAATAACATTTTGAATATGAGTTTGTGATTCACTAGTGTTGGCAATAGTTTTCTGTTGTTGTTACCTTTTGTTCTTTTTTTCACTATATGAAAAACAACTACTGGTGTTCAGAGAAAAAAAGAATAGACAATCCTAGGTTTGTTCTGTTTGCCCCTTCATTTTTGTTCACAGAACTTCAGCAACCATCTGCTGCACGAGGAAATTAGTCCCTAGGGCATCAATCATTGGACTGTTGTCTTCTGGTTGTTTGGCAATGAGTAGCCTCAGCAGCAAATAGCAGAATAGGAAGATCCGGAAGTCAGAGCACTTTCCCCTTTTCTAACTGTATGGCTGTCCATGATTTGGCACAGTTGGTGCTCCTTTAATTATGGTCATAGCTACAGCTCACTGGACTTTGCTTTATAACGCCGCATCTCATTGGGCCCTGGAATACCATATCTTTCACTTACCAATGCAGACCTAGAGGTGGCAACAACTTCTCACTATTGCTAGTCCCTGGTGATTCTTACTTCATCATCCTTTACTATTCTTTTAACTCTGTCCACACTGCTCTTAATAGTACCCTTGTGAAAAGTCTTCATTTATCTCTGGTAATATATTATCTTTTTATTGTCAAGACCCAGGCTGACCCTGAATGATTGAGGCAGCATGAAACCACTCAGTTTCTGAGGAAGGAGAAATACAACAGATGGTAAGTATAGAATATAAAGAAGAAAGGAGGCCAGGCGTGGTGGCTCACACCTGTAATCCCAGCACTTTGGGAGGCCAAGGCAGGCGGATCACGAGGTCAAGAGATCGAGACCATCCTCGCCAACATGGTGAAACCCCGTCTCTACTAAAAATAAAAAATTAGCTGGGCGTGGTGGCATGTGCCTGTAGTCCCAGCTACTTGGGAGGCTGAGGCAGGAGAATTGCTCGAACCCGGGAGGCAGAGGTTACAGTGAGCCGAGGTCAAGCCACTGCACTCCAGCCTGGCATCTGGTGACAGAGTGAGACTCTGTCTCCAAAAAAAAAAGGAAAGTGAACAAATGCAAAATATAAACTTTATCCATTTTAGATTTTGCTTCATCAAAAATATTTTGTAATAGAAGATACAACGACTAAATCTAAGATCACAAAATTTTACATTGTACTTGTTGTCTTCCTATACATGATATGAAATGAACGTTAAGCTTAAAAATGAACATAAATATTTAAACATCAAATCAGATTTTTCTTAAACCACCTTGACTTGTTTCCAAATTGAACATTTTTATATTGTATATTCCAACTAAGAGCCATCTTGAAGCGAGTGTTAAGAAGTCTTCTGAGTGATACCATTATTTTGGAATTTAGTTGCCATAACAACTTCATTTACCTCTCAAAAAATGTTGAATTATATGTCAAATAGCAGATGCTTCTTATAGCCATTGAAATCATAAGCACTGACATTCAATATAGAGTATTAAAGAACAAAACTCTAGCAATGCAACTAATAGTTTGAAGGACAAATTTTAGTTGCGATAATTAACTGGAAGTAAAACTTAATTCACATGTTTTCTTTTGTAAATAATTTTCTTTATCTTTAATGTAAGAAAGCATTTGGTTTCCTTGACTTAGTCTTGAATTCATTTAATATATTTGCCTTTACAAAAGTTCAGCAGGTAATGTTTTCTCTATATAATAAGAAAATATTTATTTCTATTGTAGTAATACATGTTATAAATTGTCTATAAGGAAGGCATGATTTATATACCAAGTTAAAAATTTAAAATAGAACAATATGTAGGCGTGTCTCGCTTTCAAGTACAGATTTTGTCCAAAGTATAAATATACTTTATACATTAGAAGTATGATGTGAATTTAAATTATTTTGCTAATATGTAGTATTAAAATAATTACTTAAAGTAATGCTTTCAGCTTGAAATAGTCTATTTAGATTTAAAATACCTGGTTTAGACTGAGGTTAGGCTCAGAGCGCTGGAACAGACTTCACAGAAAGCTTCAAATCTTTGTCAGGGAGAAAAAAAGATCCAACAGGTTACTGAATAAATAGCAGAAATTACTCAAATTTCATGTTTGTTAAAGGTTGTCATTATCATAATATTACAGTGTCTGTACTAGTGGTCTTCCAACTTAATAATAAGTAAACAAATGCTGCATGCCTAACAGAAAAATAACAAAATACTTTAGACAAAATATGCATATATTCATGTAAAAATATTTTAATGGTATAGCATATGCAACATAATGCTACCACATTAGTTATTAAAATAAATCATATGCTAAATGTATGAATAATATAATGGATTATATCATATTTCATTGAGTGTTCTTAGTGATTTCAGTATTTCTCTTTCTTATAGTTATATGTAATTAAATTTTTATTGTTTTTAATGTTTATTATTCAGGGATTACACAAGACAACATGAGTAAAGAGTCAATTACAGAGAGAATGGTAATGATAACAAACTAAGTAATGATAGCTAATACATTATTTTAGCACTTAACCAAATACAAAGCACTGTCCGAAATACACTCTCCATGTTATTTCATTTTATCCTTATGTTTACCCTGTGAGTTAGATATTATTGTTCACATTTCATACATGACAAAACAAAGACAAGGGCAGAAGTTAAGTAAATTGATTTGAACCTAAGTAATAAATCAAGGATTCATACTTGGACAGTCTGGCCACGATGTCCACCAACAGCAGCATAGTCCTAAGTTGTAGCTCCACAGTGTTAACCAAGACCCAATATCCATGCATATTTCCACTCTGCCATCCCATGAGAACAAAATGGTTGTTTCCTCTCTGATCACCTGCTCATGTTTCATGCAGAGTGAATGGCCATGAAGAATAAGCACAAAGGGGTGGTATAACCAACAAAGTCAAATGTCTTCATTTTCTAGGACTGCCATAACATGGTGCTATAGACTAGGTGGCTTAAACAAAACATGTATACATATATATATACATATGTCTAACCTCTAGAACTGTGAGAAATATATATATATATATATATATATGACATTCCTGGGGGTGGGGGAAGGGGCTTTCCTGCCCTGTTCATGTCTGACCAGTTATCTTCTGTAAAAATAACACCAAATTCTTCCAGAAAGTAACAATAGCCTTAACCTTAAATATAAAAAACTGTGTAGGCTAACTCTCCTAGATGCAAAAACAGAAAAGAAATGGTTCTCTGAAAGAAGAAACATAGATATTTGGGCAAGCAATTAAGAATTGCTGTTACAGTATATATCTTTGAATCACTTTGCATGCCATGCCGACTCTGTATTGTAAAACCCTATGTGAAATCACCTATTTAGAATTGTTTTAAAATACTGAAGCTAGTTTATCTCAAAGAGTGTATGCTGCTGTGCTCTGGAAAAAACCCTAGGCTTTGAAATGCAGATTATGATGAATTGCTTATCTATACTGGCTAGGAATTGTAAGACCTGAAGCACAGAAATCAGTAAAAGGTGGCTATTGTAGTGCATAGTTGGTCTTGTGCAATGCTATAATTAAGGAAAAGATTTTGATGGCATGGAACATTAAATTATAAAAGTATAAAAAGCTAATTTCAGATATGTGAAAACATTTTTCTGATCTGACAGGTGCCCACCTGTTATTGGAACATAAGGTCACTCACACAGGACACTTCATGAGGGACTATGGACGTACTAGAGAACCATATTTGCTTTGAAATTACATTTACTCTTTGTTCAAGCTACATTATAAACTATATCCATTGTTTAAGCCAAGTAAAGGGGATTGGTCATCTGTATGCAGTTTTCTAAGGGTTGTATTTCTACTAATTCATAACATGTTGGGGGCTCTGGGTTTCCATGGATACTCAAAATTTGCACACTTCTTCCAATGTGAAGAACAATCATCACCCTCCCTAGGAAGACAGTCCAAAGACCATGTAGCCTATTTATAACTTTCAACTCCAGATTTTCTAGGTGATAAATTTTCCTCCCCATTAGACTAGATGTGGTTTTTGTGAATAATAGAGATAATCTAAAACACAATTTTCTTTCCCTAAACATAGCAATATTAAGTGGAAGGTGAAATAATAGAATGAGACTATGAACCCCAAATATCTGAGACAGGTCTCAATTTGGAACGTTCATTTTGCCATGTTTAAGGATATACCCCTTACACAGCCTCAGGGTGTCCCAACAACATGTGTCCAAGGTGGTCAGGTTACAGCTTGCTTTTAAACATTTTAGGGAGACTTAATACATCAATCAGCACATACATGTAAGATTTACGTTGGTTTAATCTGGAAGGGCAGGACAACTTGAAGGGGGATGGTGTTCCAAGTCATAAGTAAATTTAAGCATATTCTGATTGGTAATTGGTTGAAAGAGTTATTGTCAATAGAAAGGAATGTCTGGTTTATGATAGAGATTGTGGAGACCTAGGTTTCACCATGCAGATGAAGCCTTCAAGTTAGCAGGCCTTAGAGAGAATAGACTATAAATGTTTCTTATTAGACTTCCGGTTTGTATTCACATTAATGCTGGAGAGATACTGTGAGGCATATCCAACCCCCACTTCCTGTCATGGCTGGAACCAGTTTTTCAGTTTCAATTTTAAAGTGCACTGGCTGAGGAGGAAGAAGTTCATTCAGAGAGCTGTGGGGGCCTCCAAGTTTTATTTTTCTTTACAATAGCAATTAGCATTAAAAGCTCTAAATCAGGCAAAAAGACAACAGAAAACATATAATCGTCACTGTTCTAAAACAATTACTTAATCCCGTTAGATGCACTACCGGGGACCCTTTGCCGTATTACAATAGTACATTTCTAGTGCTGATTTTAGGAGACTTTGCCTCATCTATTATCTTCCACAGTTACTATTTCTGCCCTACATGGGCTACTTTGTCCATTTCATCTATGGAAAAGTCTATGGTGAATCTTCAGGAATTATATTCCCTAGTAGCTACACAGCTTTCACAGCCTAATTTTTGTTGGTGTAATTTTGCAAATCTGGAGATGGTCCTCCATGAAAACAGTTACAGGTTGCTGACAATTCAGCGAGATATTTTTCTGGCAGTACAATTTTCTTGATATCTTAGTGGGTTTTCAGTGTATTTTCTTTCAGTCAATTCCCTGTATGAACTTCTACAACAAAATGTCTCATTTAGAAATATCTTTAAGCCTGTGAGTTCTATTTTAACTAATGATTTCTTTGCTCTGAAAAATCCTGAAGGTCTTAGCTTTATTGCCAATGCTTTAAAGAAATTTAAAATATAAGGTGTACACTGGGTGCAGTGGTTCACCCCGTAACACCAGAACTTTGGGAGTCTGCGGCGGGCGGATCACTGGAGGTCAGGAGATCAAGACTAGCCTGGCTAACACGGTGAAACTCCATCTCTACTGAAAATACAAAAATTAGCTGGATATGGTAGCACATGCCTGTAATCTCAGCTACTCAGAAGGGCGAGGCAGGAGAATTACTTGAACCCGGGTGGCAGAGATTGCAGTGAGCCAAGATCATGCTGGGCAACAGAGCTGGTCTCTGTCTCCAATAAATGAATAATATAAACAAAATACTTAAGTGATGAAGACAATCATTTTCACCAGTAAGCAGGCAGTTACTGGCCTCTGAATAGCAGATAATTTTTAAGGAGAGATTTTGAAAAGACCCATGATAAGATACTTCTATCCATCTAAGGTTATCGTCTTGTAGATATTATAATAATTAGACCTGTAATCCCAGCACTTTGGGAGGCCAAGGAGGGCAGATCATAAGGTCAAGAGATCGAGACCATCCTGGCAAACATGGTGAAACCCATCTCTACTAAAAATACAAAAATTAGTTGGGCATGGTGGCACGCGCCTCTAGTCCCAGCTACTCCAGAGGCTGAGGCAGGAGAATTGCTTGAATCTGGGAGGTGGAGGTTGCAGTGAGCCGTGATCACGCCACTGCACTCCAGCCTGGTGCCTGGAGATGGAGCAAGACTCCGTCTCAAAAAATAATAATAATAATAATTAGATACCATTTCATCTGGAGTACAGGAGCATTCTTTTTTCAACCCTTCGAATTGACTCTTAGTCAAATAAACTTACAGGCAGCAGAGATGAATGACTCAACAGAACACTGTTTTTACCTCTGCTTGCACATCATCTACATCAGGCCTGTGTTCATCTCTAATATTCAGAGCCATACTGAAAGCGAAACATGCCAATACCCCTAATGTTTATTTTCTTTCTATTGATACTAACCATATTGTTATTAGTCAGCTCTTTCCCAAGATACAAAATTTAATATTTAGACCAAATGTGTTGTTCCAGCATCACAAAGGTCACCAGCTTTCCAGACCCAGTATTTATATCCTTATGGCCTGTCTTGAAATTCTTTCCTGCAGCCAATGTCACTGTTTCTTATTATATTTTCCACAGCATCCCACTTCCATATAACAAATTTTGTATTAATTAAAGATTTTATTTAGCTGAATAGGAGAAAATGTTTCAGATTAAAATTCTAGAAATAAAAGTGTTAGGTCCATTTTTTTTTTATTAGCACTATTGTCATTCTCTTTGCACTTGTCTATTTTGAGTATATTTGTTTGCTTTATAATACATACTAGAACCTAAAAATACCTATTCAAATGTGCTTTAAAAATAATACATAACCACAGGGTGCTGTGACTCATGCCTGTAATCCCAGCTCTTAGGGAGGCAGAGGCGGGAGGATAGCTTGAGCCCAGGAGTTGAGACCTGCCTGGGCAATATAGCCAGACCCCGTTCTCCACAAAAAGGAAAAAAAACAAAAGAAAGACAAAATAAGAATAACAATAATAATAATATGTAACCATGGGCTGAAAATGACTAATAGACTGAAGCTACCTTTCTAATTCCCCAAGTTTTTGGATTGCTCACTTTTTTTCATGTGAGCAAGTTAAGAATGTCTGACAAATGGAATAACTGAGAATACCAGTGTTGATTCATATATTCATAAATCATAACTCATATTACCATTAAGATAAAAATTAGTAGAAGTTTTATTTCTTTCCTTAACTATACAGATGGTTTTGTTCAACCTTTGGTGTATATTTACGCAAAGTTTTGCACAAAACAAATGTTTTGTATTTTTGTATTTTTATAATAGAAGGATTGTATTCAGATGGCAAATTTGATTATATTTTGTATAACAAGTAGTTTAACATTGCAAAGAACCCATTAGAAATTTTCTGATTAATAAGATTGCTGAAGATGCAAACATACTTAGGACAGCTGATTTCTTTTGTTTCCAAACAAAAACAACAACATACATTTTAAGGGGTCTCTTTTATACATTTGGATATTAAGAGTAATCAAAAACATTTATTACTTTCTTTTGAAAAATTACAATTAATTGATAACTAAAACGCAGAAGAAAGAAAAATCAAGCTCAGGAAAGAAAAATACCAGCTACAGTTTTAAAGCTACAGTGTCAGACTGGGCGCAGTGCCTTTCGCCTGTAATTCCAGCACTTTGGGAGGCCGAGGTGAGCAGATCTCCTGAGGTCGGAGTTTGAGACCCAGCCTGGCCAACATGGAGAAACCCCATCTCTACTAAAAATACAAAAATTAGCCTGGTGTGGTTGCACATGCCTGTAATCTCAGCTACTCAGGAGGCTGAGGCAGGAGAATCACTTGAACCTAGGAGGTGAAGGTTGCAGTGAGCCAAGATTGTGCCATTGCACTCCAGCCTGGGCAACAGGAGTGAAACTCCACCAAAAAAAAAAAAAAAAAAAAAAAAGCTACAGTTTCAATTTGGAGTCTGTAGCTTTAAATCTGTGGCTGAATGTGCTACCTATTGTACTCATCCTCCCTTTGTGGAGGTTGGTGCCGCCCCCTGAGAGAAGGTTTGATGCTTCTCAGTAGACCTGTGTTAAGTATATCTTCCTATAATGTCTGGGAAAGAGTGGAGAGAGGAATTAGGTGCCCATAACTAGCAATTTACAGATGTTTTTGTTTGCTGTTTTTTTGTTTTTATTCCTACTCAATAAACATGGGGGCAAATGAATAGCAGCTACCAATCAGATAACTTATTTATTTATTTATTTATTCTTCTGTGAGGAGAAGTGAAGACAATGTGGGTCACATAAAGTAGGTCAGAAAGAAAAATTGACCTGTGGGCAGATTCCTCCACAGAGAGAGACATGAGGGTACAGGATTAGTCCACATATTGAGAGCTACTTTCATTATGTAAGCCGCCAACACTCATTATTTAAGGATTTTTACTGTTTCATTTTAAAACTATATTATCTCCTCTTTGACTGTCTAAAGTTATTAAAATGACGCAAAGTTATTAACATTAGGCAGAACTAAGTGTGCTTCTTTCATTAATAACTAATGTTAATGAACTTCAGCAAAACCATAGAACTACTTTCATCTTTACATTTTCATAGCACTAATGTAAATGTTAATGTAAATTCTATCCATGAAACCCACATCAATTTTATCAACAGTCGGCAGTACATGTAATCAGAATAAACTCTAAAACCTTATAAATTCAAAAACCATTTCTCTATTTTTGCTTCTGCAAAGCGAAGCACTTATTTTTACCCACTGAATAATTGTATAGTAAACCAAGGATTTCCCTCTGTCAAACTTATCTACACTGTTTCTTTATGTGCTAGAATTAGAAGTTACAAAATATAAAATGAGAACAAAGCTTATCCTTTACAAATTCACTTCATTTGTGCCACTGTGGATTTGCTCTCTCACTTTCCCTAAGCCAATAATCTAGAATGGAAAGGCCAATGGTAATAAGCAGTTATAAGAAAATGTATTCTCTACTCCCAAACTGAGCAGAGCTGAGGCAGAAACTTTAGCTTTCCTTCTGAGAAATCATCATTTCTATTAGTGCGTCAGGGAGTGAAAAAACTTCAAGTTCTGCTACTTGAGATATTTACCTGTTTAAAGCTCACAAATTTAAAATCCTTGATATGTTAATATTTAGGATACACATTTTTAAAATGAAAGAGAAGTAAGAAGAGTTATTTGTGATTTCCTAGAAGGTCTTCGTCATATCTGAAATTCCCATTTACAAATATAATTTTTTTATATCCCTTTAACAACATTCTCAATTTATTACTGAGTATAAATGTAAGACAAACTGAAATCAGTTTTTAAGTCATATTTTAAATACTCTGTCAAACCTTTTTAAAACATTTGTCAACCATTTTGAAACAATTTTTTAAAACTTAATTTCAAGACATTGACTTTTATTATTTTTATCAGTATTTTGTGATTCTTGAAATAGTAATGATATTTGCTTTGGATAGCAGATTTCTTTAAAAAATCCTTTCATTTTGTTCATCATTCATCCCTCAGTATTACACTGAGATGCTTGTTTCTGTCTCTCTGTGTGTCTGTGGTGGGGCCAGCGTGTGTGTATGTGTTTGTGTGTGAGTGCAAGCCTGTGTATCTGATATATAGCCCTATGGATTGAAAAGTGTCAGAAAAGAATCTGCTACATATTTTTCCCCTTTGCTTCTTCCTAGGGATCATTTTAGAAATAATTTTAAAAATTCACTATTAATTTTGAAGGATGCTGATATTTAATGCTGTTTGGGAACAAAGAAAAACTTATTGCTGTGTGTTATATTATTTATACTCAAAACTCTTCCAACTAGAATACCAAGGTAGAGTGATTAATAATGGAATGTCATAGAATATCATAAAATTCTTTACCATAGAACCTATTCAACATTTGACTAGTTTTCCATGTATTCATGGAATAGGATATAGGAAATATAGAGAAAATAGGAAACATATTGAAAAACATTACAAATGTGACTGTAGACAATACTCCATTCTTGAAAGAAAACAAGGTAGCTAAATATATTTCTAACAACAGAGCTATAATATAGACGGCAAAATCAAGGTAAATATTTCTTTTCAATAAATCACTTGAAAACACTCAAAGGAGGAATGACAGAGATTACAGAGTACAAACACCCAGCCTGGATGTTATTTACTGAAAATGATTTGCTTCTCTACTGGGGAAGGGACTGAGAGTTTCACCTTACACTTGTCTCAAAGAGAGTTTTCTGCCTGGGGTGTGGTGACTCATGCCTGTAATCCCAGCACTTTGGGAGGCTGAGGTGGGAGGATCACTTGAGCACTGGAATTTGAGACCAGCCTGGGCAGCATGGTGAAACCCCATCTCTACAAAAAATACAAAAATTAGCTGGGCATGGTGGTGCTCTCCTGTAGTCCCAGCTTCCCAGGAGGCTGAGGTAGAAGGATTGCTTGAACCTGGGAGGCAGAGGTTGCAGTAGGTTAAGATTGTGCCACTGCATTCCAACTTGGGTGAATGGGCAAGGCTCTGTTTAAAAATATGTATATATATCACATATATATTTTACTTTATACTTTATGTATGTATTCCTGACCTCTTTCCTTAAAATGACTGATTTCCTGTTTTTGTTTTTATTTTATTCAATCAAGAACTAGCACTCTTTTGTGCATATATCTATGTATGCGTGGACAGCTATGCTTACTAATTCTTTTTAGGGGGTAGGTTTAAAAGGCATATCACAGCAGCAGGAATAAACTATGGTATTCCCTAGCATTCCTAGTTTCAAAGTTCTTAACTCTCTTTTTTATTCCAGCACATCTGCAGCATGTGATTTGCCCCCTTAGCAACAGGAGTGACACATTTCAGCAGGACAGCAGAGCCAACTTCAGGACAAACTCTTCTGGAAGGCAATTGCCAAGTCTAAGTCTGATAGTGGCAATGGAGAGCTTTAGATTTTGATAAAATCCCTTCAAGAACTTTTGCAAATCATTGCCCAATGTCATTTCAATGAACTAATTTGATTACTAAAGAACTTATTGGGTATTCAGGAAAGCCTACAGTAGACATCTGACTTATCCCTGTTCTCTGGTTGGTTTGTCATCTTAAATCCTTCATATATTGTATCCTTTGCTTAAGGATTATAGTTGAAAATGCAAGTTAAGAAAAGAAAAAAGTCAATAGTATGAAGGGTTTAAAATTAAAATAACACTAAAGAAAAATTATTAATGGGAATCAGGCATAACTCGTGAGTGCCGGCCATTTAGAATTCTTACGTTGTATAGTATATTGTTCAAGTCCTTGTATCATTAATTTGGGTATATCGGTAGGATGTTTTGTGTTTTATAAATAACATGTGTGTTTGTATCAATACTGGGAAATGACTGACTTGAAATTATTAAGTATTGCAATGTAGACATTAACTTTGCTCCTTCTGACATATTTTGATCTTGTAGATGATATAGCTGGCTGCTAAATGTCATTATGGTAAGCATCATCCCTTCTGTAAATGTAGTTGTTTGGAAAAAAGGTAAATATCTGATCAGTGCCAGGCTGAAGAACCCCTTCTTCAAGAAGGCCAGAATAAGAGATGGAATATTTCAGCTCATTTTTCTAGTTTTCTATCATAGAAGGTTTAAATGAATGACATGTGAACATTAGGATTTTATATCTAGGACTGACAAAGAGATTTCTCTTTGAATGCCAATTGTATGGCTTCTTAGAAGCAGCCCCAGGGACAATACTGAAGAGTGTGGAGAGTTCTGTTTACTATTTCTAATCTAATCTTCTTAAATAAATATCACTGTTATTTCTAATAACATCTAACATTTATTGTGCATTTACTGTGTACCAAGGTCTCTGTTCTGTGCTTTTCATTGTCTATTCATCTGACTTTCACAGTCTGTACATTTTTTTCCCAGTTTGAGAATGAATAAACTGATCTTTTAAAAGCTCTAAAGACATGTATTTAGCAAGTAGCAAGGAAAATGAAAGATTGTATACTTTCAAAGGAAAGAAAAATTTCCCAATAATAGGAAAACAATATTCATAACCAATAAAGAAGTAAAACTGTACTCAGGATGCTGGAGAAGCTGATGCTGTTCTCTTGGTAATATGAAAGTCATAGAATGAGCAGCATTGCTCAAAATCTTTTTTTCACAAATTGAATATTTGATCCCTAATCTTTTACCCTAGTGTCTACATTTTGGCTTATAGCATAAAAACTTACCTTCAAACATTCTGCAACTGTTTATTAAGAATCCACCCGATATCTTGTGCTGCACTAGAAGCTAAGGATGCAGTGGTGAGAAAGAAAAGGTATTCTTGTCTTTGCACAGTCTAACAAAGTAGCTATTAAATTAGCAATTACTATATATTGTGAGTGGAAAACACAGGGAAGAATGAGAAGAGTAAAACCATGTACACATGAAGAGTACATGGTTTTAATTCAAACTGTCTGAAAAGAACTTTACTTTTAAGATACTAGATATAGAATATCTAGGATTTAAATATTTGATGGGTGATAATAAATGTCCTAGGCAAGGGGCATATCATGAATGAAGGCCTGGAGATGACAGATTAATGGATTCAATGATGACTCCCAGATTTCAGGTGAGCACACATCATTGTTATTGCAAAAATATTAAGTTAATAAATTTAACTCTCACATATAATCCAAAGAAGGATGATGAGAATTGAGATTCAGCAAGTAAGCAGGACTAGGTTATGAAGGAGATTTTAAGTGACCTTATTCAACAAATACATACTGTGTGCCTATTACATGCCACAGCAGCAAAAAAAAAAAAAAAAAAAAAAAAAAAATAGTTTAAAAGTGTGTGTTCTTATAAAGCATGCATTCTAATAGATGACAGAGAGAGTAAAAAGAAAAGAAGTGAAGTCAGTTCTACTAGTTTTGAAAATGTGTATTTTTTTCTAAAGTAATACACACACACACACAGCAAAAATTTGAAATAAAACTATGCATGTATCAAAGAAAGTCATTCTAGGCTGAAAGAACAGGAAGTACAAAGAACATCTCCTAACATGCACATTATTAAAAATCTAGTTCTTTTGTATTTTTTGATAGTACAATTGATTATAAAGGAACTATTTTGCACTAAAGTAAGTGATTTCATTATGTGCAGTAAACGTTTTATACAGATCTGATATAATCAAACATAATAGACAATGCCATCAGACTCACATTGTGAGTGTTACATTACCTGTGATAGCTTCAGTTCATGCCTATTCTGTAAGTATAATTATTAGTGGTCTCTATTGCTTCAAAATGTTCAAGTTTGTACAAAAATTAAATGATTACACTTACCATTACAGTTTCCTAGGATGAGATAATTCACAGCCTTGTAGAATATGGCTGACTTGTAGTGTTTCACCACTGAATAGTCTTTTATAACATAGAAAATCAAATAACAAAGGAGGCAGAGAAAAATATATAATTATTACCAAAATAATGTTTTGAAAAAGCATCTTCTATATGTTGAACTACAAACAGACGTGTGTATATACATATCTGCCCTGTATATACACATGGCCTGTATATACACATGATATACATATATCAGGACATGTATATACAACATGCCCTGATGCAACTTCTGCTGCAACTTGGAAAGCTGGACTTTATTTGGCAGCTTCAAGGGACAAGAGGAGCATTTATAGCACTGTATTTTGGGATGAATTACAAATGTTTCAACCAATAATAAATTGATCCAGCCAGGAGCGGTGGCTCACACCTATAATCCCAGCACTTTGAGAGGTTGAGACAGGTGGATCACTTGAAGTCAGGAGTTCAAGACCAGCCTGGACAACATGGTGAAACCCCATCTCTACTAAAAATACAAAAAGTAGCTGGACATGGTGGCACATGCCTGTAATCCCAGCTACTCAAGAGGCTGCAGCAGCAGAATTGCTTGAACTCAGGAGATTGCAGTGAGCCAAGATCATACCATTGCACTCCAGCCTGGGCAACAGAGTGAGACTCCACTTCCAGAATAAATAAATAAATAAACTGATTGATTGAGAAACTCAGAAATTGAGTTTTGCTTTTTTTCTTTATTCAGTGTTTCTCCCATGAATTGATTATCATAAACAGAACAAAAGGGGTGACAAATTTATGAACACTTTGTTTACTTACACTGGTTCACAAAAGTGGAGCAAAGAGCAGATTGTTGACCTTAATCAGTGTTCAAGAAAATTACAAATATAAAACATAGTACCATAGGACCTTCTTACATTCTTTTCTGTACTACTTAAGTCCTTAGGCATGGAATTTATTCACTGCCATCTTCTCAAAACCCTCCCAAATTCTACCACAATTTGTCTCCCAAAGTACAGTCTCTCTGTTTCAAATATTACTTACTTACTCATATGTTAATTGCATGAGAAAGTGCCTACCTAATTGGGACAACCAGATGTAATGCTACATAGAATCCCCACTTGCTTAGACTTATCCTGTGTCCTTTGGAGAATTCCCTTGTGTAGCTTCAAGTGTATAGATTATTTACAAATCTCAACTTTGTATCTGTTCCCTGTTTTGTATATCTTTCACTTGGAGTCCTCACTTGATTACTTTATATTTACCAATGAAAACATTCCCAAGTGTAGTAGATAATACGTCTTTATGAAGCTTTTACCACAAATAATGAAATCTCTTTTAGTGCACTACAGGTCCCTTCTAATCCATTGTACTATAAAAATACAGGAGAAACAGTTTTTAATATCATGTATGTTAGAAAATGATCCTATTTAATCTTGGTAAGCTCATTTTCTCTGTGATTTTTGGTAAATTTATTGGTAAGATAGAATAAATGAAATGTGTTATTTTTGTATAATGTGAAGTTGACGCTAAAAGCAGGCCTTTAATTTTGAGAAGAGAAAGAGATTTTATTTAAATGATAAAAGTAGAACAATTATTACCATTATTATCAATAACAATTATTATTTCCAGTGTATTATTATACATATACTGAGATAATTTATATGTGAGTGTGTGTTTATATATAAAACCCTGTCCAAATGGGTTTTGTTTTTAAATTATAGTTACGGTTTGTACAATTTACCTTTAATTCTGATTAATCTTGACCAAAACACTTGAAAACTTATCAACCATTTGGTAAGGTCAATACTAGATTCATTAGAATATTAGGTTTATCTTCCAAAATCATTTTTTATTTAGTTCAATTTTTTTGTTTCTGTTATTTGCATAGTACCTTCAAAAATGTTTTCATATGCAATTTGAATGGGTACCACTAGTTTACTTAGTGTTCTTCTTTTAGTCAATCTTATATGAAACCACTTTTTCATAGATTTGTCCTAAATATTACCATTAATTTGCTCATTAGTATTTTGTACAAGTTATATTTCCCATGTATACATAAAATTAATATGTGATTATTAAAATAAATATGATTATTAAAATGAAAGGGGCTCACCAATGTACGATGTAAAATCCTTTCATCTACCACTGAGAAAATGAAGAGGTTTTAGGAAATATAATGAGTAATTATGGATTGTTTTAGTTTTAGTCCATGTGATGTTAAAATGATGCATCATCATTTATATGTAGCTGACAAGAAAGACATAAGAAAGACTATTTCTTTTAAATGAAATACATTTAACACTTCAGTGAGTTCAAGGAAATACCATAGAATGTAAGATCATATTTATTGTGTGACTCAGAAACCAAAGAAGCACATCCACGCGCGATGTTTTTCACATTAAAAAAGCAAACAATATTAATGAGGTCAATAGAGCACAAAATACAAAAGCTCATTAAATCTACATATCATTTCAGATCTAACAAAGTTTTCGTGGATTACATATTTGAATGTCTATAGACATGAAGAGTACATTGTACAAAATAAGTGATATATTATAGGTGCATGACTGTTTTTCTCTTTCACACACCTACATAAACACAGTCAATAAGATATCTCAATTCCTCATATTGAATTGAAGAACAAAAAGTTATACTATACTCAGTGTCTCCAGAATTACACTTCTGGAAACCATAGTATCTGAAATAATACTTCATGGCATTGAGAAAAATGTGGAAGTCATTTGAAGTCTTCTAAATATTTGTTAAAGGGTTATTTGCCAGTAATCAATTTCTAGAATATAAGAACAAAATTTACTTGCTAACTTAAAACTTTCTTATCAGATAAATCCATGCTTGCAAAAATAAGACTAAAAAAAAAAAAAAAAGCTTCTGAGGGGAAAATCTTTTTTAAAATCATCAATAATCAGGTCAGGCATGGTGGTTCACGCCTGTAATCCCAACACTTTGGGAGGCTGAGGGGGTTGGATCACCTGAGGTCAGGAGTTTGAGACCAGCCTGACCAACATGGTGAAACCCCATCTCTACTAAAAACAACAACAAAAAAGGCATGGTAGTGGGCACCTGTAATCCCAGCTACTCAGGAGGCTGAGGCAGGAGAATCATTTGAACCCGGGAAGTGGAGTTTGCAGTGAACCCAGATCGCACCACTGCACTCCAGCTTGGGCAGAAGAGTGAAACTGTCTCAAAAAAAAAAAAAAAAAAATTACCAAAAATCAATCAATGTGCAATATCTTAACGAAGGGTCAAATTTTAGAATTTTTTAAGTTACTCAAATAATACTTCCACGAGGTTTACAAATGTAAACCACTGACTACTGACACTCATTCCAATCTGTCCATTGTATTAATTTGCTTGAAATTAAAAATAGCTTTGAGGAATGCATAGGAGAGATCAGAGAAGTGTACACAAAAGCATTTTAAATTTGTAAAAAATTAGTCAACTGGCTAGGCGCGGTGGCTCAAGCCTGTAATCCCAGCACTTTGGGAGGCCAAGGCAGGTGGATCACGAGGTCAAGAGATGGAGACCATCCTGGCCAACATGGTGAAACCCCGTCTCTATTAAAAACACAAAAAAATCAGCTGGGCGTGGTGGTGTGCGCCTGTAGTCCCAGCTACTTGGGAGGCTGAGGCAGGAAAATTGCTTGAACCAGGGAGGCGGAGGTTGCAGTGAGTCGAGGTCACGCCACTGCACTCCAGCCTGGCGCCTAGTGATGGAGTGAGACTCTGTCTCAAAAAACAAACAAAAAAAAATTAGTCAACCACAGCAAAATGATTAAGATAAACTTATGAACCTCTGCCATAAGAAATCATTTAACAATCAATGTATGAATTTCATTGAGGGTCATTTTCTGCCAGACAACATGAAATTGTCATTTTTTTCTAACCAAGATTGTTTTAAGAATACAATTTCAAGCATGGTCCTCTGTTGCAGAGAGGTAAATGTAATGGATGCATACTGGTATTTTTAGTTGTCCTGGATTTGAAATAATTAAAAACAATCCTTATTGATATGTAGAAAAAAATACAAGGATAAAAGGCTAGATATTCACAGCTGCATAAGGTTAAATTTTTAGCCATATAATCTCAACATTCCACAGGGATAGAGTATTAAAAATTAACCCTGATCTTAAGCTACCCCAACTGCTTAAATAAAGGCCTATCATTTCTTCATAGCATTTTGAATGCTAAGTCTAATATTAAAAAGTGCATTGTTGTAAATTGTAATTCATCATATCCTTTTCATTTGGGGAGGTAGGTAAGAACAAGGAGGATGCCATGGCCTTTGTAGCTCTTCTTTGGAATAAAACCGTACTATTATTAAAAAATGACATAGTTAATCTCCTCAATACTTAGCATATGTATTTTATCTTTCCTAGTAAATACGGAAGCAATATTCTTCACTTCAAAGAACCCCACTGGAGCTTTAATCTGACTATAAAATATACATACAAAATAAATAGAAAATTGGAGGTAACCAGCATGATGGGTTCATCTGACTTCTCCATGAGATTGTCTACATCTTGTTTATTTTTAAATGAGACCAGTTATAATTAGTTACTAAAAGAGTAAGCAAGTGTCATTTTTTGCATATGTATTTCTAAGACGATGACAAAATAACCATATATATTTGCAAGAATTTATATTGACTATACTAAGTCAAATGATAAGAACTGTTACACACACCCAATGAGTTTTGATATTAATATTGATTTATCCTAAAATGAAACACAATGAAACAGAAATTTATGTAAACAAATACTCTCAAAGGATAAATATTAATGGATTTGTCATGGTTTCTCTGGCTTGACACTGAGTATTTATTTCTCACATACAATTGCTTAGCTAAATATCAAGACTTCTTGAGTGAAGTGTGTAAGACAAACACAAAATTGGAAGCAAGAGAGAACTAAAATTATGATTTTCCCTTAGGGGTTTCAGTTAGTAACTTTTGAATTCAAAATAATCAAATCAAATCTATATTATCTGCAATTGGTTTAAAGATTTTAATCATCTCAGTGTGATAGAATTGGGATAATGTTTAACTTCATCATTAAGATAAGAGCATTTTATTTTAAAATGGTTACTTTCAAATATCCCTATTCAAAAGTATTCAAAAGCTTCTAATTTGAAAATAGCAGGATAGATCAGTACCAAGACTTTTCAAAAGTGAATCTTCTATTCTTTCATCACCCAATCTATAATTTTTTACAAAGGTAAAGAAAGATGATAATTTTTCTTTAATTATGGCCATCCTGCTTGTAATAATGACATTAATTTTGTGCTTCAGAGCTAGACTTACTGTCTTCGTTGCTAAGAAGTAATAAAAAACTAGCATGTTTATGATCACATAATTATAGGATTCCAAAGTGGGAAGAGGGCCAATTATGCAGGCCTACTTCTACCTTTCTGAGATGAAGAGATGCAAACAAATTTCATATGTAAGCACTAATTTGGGTTATATTTAAAAGTACCTCTGCCATGGTTTTGACTTCTAAGTCTTTTCTAAGCTTTGCATGCTCCCAGAAAGCCCAGTTATTCAGGTAGCTCTTTGTTCTCTCTTGTAAACTGGTTTTCATCCCCCTTTCTGGGAAAATGAGCCTATAGATTATCTCAGCTCTTTTCTGGGTTCTTCTTAAAGCCTGGCACAATTATAAAGCAGGCTCTGCCTTGTCTTCACAAATGTATTTTTTGAGACATAATAAAAAGTTAAAAGAATTTCTTTAAGGTGGAGTGAGAGGATGTAGAGAAGAAACAGAAGAAAAATGAAGGTGAAAGGGAAGAGGAACCTATCACCTGAATCATGGTGTTTTCACAAGAAAAGAGAGTGGCTCCATTTACCACCAAAATCTGTTGAATGTCTGCATCTTTTTAGTCTTTCAATATTATTTAAAATTTAAACATTTTGAGAATTCACTCTGAATAGGATAGTTGTTGGAATCCAGAAGGATGAACCAACTATGCTGTAGGATACTGGGATCGACAGTTAGAAAATTTGTATTTGCCAAAGGAAATAAAATAAAGTGAAAGGCAGCAGACAACTATTCTGACAGGGAAGATAATAATAGACAATACTTGTTCTGCCCCAGCACTGTTCTAGGTGCTATATATATATATATATATATATATATATATATAACCCACATACACATATAACAATAATATATATTTTATATAATTATAAACAAATATAATTATGTTACATATATTCTATATAGATGGAGGTTATTTAATTTTTATAATAAGTCTATGAGATAGATGAGTTCATAGAGCTGAAGTAGTAAACCTTTCATTTAATTGAATTCAGCTCTTGAACAAGTTATGATGGGACATGGACATTTACATTTATACTGATTAAATATTTCTATTTTTAAATAAAGGTTGACTTCGTATTTCTCAGAATAAAGAAAATGAGCAAAATTAAACATCAAAAATATACATCACATTTGATGGAGCAATCATCAACATCTGGCATTTAGTGTGTCTTAGATATTATTTTTTAAACTTTTAATTCATTGTTTTTTCTGCCATTGACTTCATATTATTTCTCAAAGTATTGGGGCAGAAGCTTTTCTGAGAGCACTGCTTAGATACATGCAATAAAACTTAGATTGATTCTCCTGAATAAATTGTAGGCAAGTTTTATTTTTAATTATGCAAGATGCAACCACATAATCCAGAAATCTTGTGGTGTTGAAAGAGTACAAAAACCTAATAATCAAATCTACTTTCTAAGTAGAAAACTAATGTGTCTTGAAGAGTTTCTCAATACCCATTTAAACACTTCTAAGAAAGTGAAGTTATTTACTTGTTTTTCACTCAAGATTGATTTTCTTAAATTTCTCTCAAATAGCAATTGAATGGACACAGTCGGAGTTTTTAGATTTTTCTGAGCTAGTTTACTCTTGGCTTTGCAACTGTTGAATCAATAGATTGATACTTGAATAAATATAGTTAGCACCAGTTTTACATGTTAGGTCACTGTTAAAAATAAACCTAAATACAAATTTTAAGGGAGAAAATTAGAAAATGTTTTTAAAAGGCCACTTTCAAAGAGAAGGTTAAAAAGAAGAAGAAGATGAAGGAAACTGTGTAAATCTTTTTCTATGAATAATTAGCATGACACTTGAGTAGTAATACTCCAGGAAGAATTCCTATATTACACTCATTGCATGATACATATACTACAATATATCTCTGAAGCCATTGCTCTACCAGAATTCTAGAGTATGGGTCAGGGTTTGTAATTTTAACTTTTAAAATAGAACTCTATATAAGTAAATTATATACTATAATGAAGTCTTTATCTTATACTTATTTTTGATATTGCAAATTCTGACTCTTATTCTTCCTTTTTTCCTCTCCTGCTTTTAGTTTTCTTCTTTTCTTGAACACTTAGATTCTAAGCCATTGGGTCAGAGTTAGGTTGGCAACCACATCTAATTGGGTGAGGGGGAGCTGTGATGGCCCAGAATCACGAGAGTCCAGGCAAAATGGAAAACAGCTTCACATGGGAGAGCCACGTTTCATGGAGTCAGAGCTGAGTGGGAGAGAAGGACTTCCATGTAGAGGGTGATCTAATGCAAGTCGTACGAAGACAACAGATTGAGGGAGATATCAACATTCAGGCCAGACTCAGTGAGATCGTCAGTGTCTGAGCAGGTTGAGTAGGGTCTTCGTACCAGGAGTTTCTGAGCATGATGTGTTAAGGAGAGTAGCTGTGCAAGTGACAGGATGGGGTGGCAATGGCAAATTATTTACATCAGGGCAACTGACCAAACAGGTCCAGATATTAAGAATAATGAGGCTGGGCTCAGTGGTTCATGCCTGGAATCCCAGCACTTTGAGAGGCTGAGGCAGGCAGATCATGAGGTCAAGAGATTGAGACCATCCTGGCCAACATGGTGAAACTCCATCTCTACTAAAAATACAAAAAAAAAAAAATTAGCTAGGCACGGTGGTGCGTACCTGTAATCTCAGCTACTCAAGAAGCTGAGGCAAAAGAATCACTTGAACCCGGGAGGTGGAGGTTGCAGTGAGCCGAGATTGTGCTGCTTCATCCAGCCTGGTGACAGAGTGAGACTCCGTGTCAAAAATGATAATAATAATAATAATAATGAGAGAAGGTTTCTCATTTACAAACATTGAAAGAGAAAATCTAGAATAAGTCTCCTAGTGTTGAATTAGAAGATTCAAGATTTTAATAAACAGGAATAGATATACAAATAAATAAAGGTTCAAATTTGTATGTCTCTGTGTGTATACACATAAATATATCCCTTAGCTATGTTCAGTCAGAGGGCCTAAAATTGGTGACACCTCAGTACTGAGGAGTACAACTAGCACATTTATCTTGGTTCCTAAATATGTCAGATCCTTGGGGAAAATGGCTGCTTCTAGAATGGAGAAAAGACAAAATAAGGCTGGAAACACTTGTTGAGATAGAAAGTAAAAAGGTGCTCAAAGCGCAAGTGGGCATGTCAAAAAAACAGCAGCAGCAAAAGGAGTATATCTTAAAGAACTAGACAAACCTGGGACAATTTGCATATCAAAGCAAAGAATGAGAATGATATGTTTTAATTCTTTGAATAAAATAAAAATCCATGAATCCATACTTATGCTTAATAAGTAAATGGAAAGTTTCAATTTTAAATGAGAACAAAAAAATTAACATGATTTCAAAGAGTAAATTCACAAATGAAAATCCTCACAGAAACCATCTTAGTCAAGTTATCAAAAGTAATGTAACCAATAATGAGATAAATCAAATCAAGTACCACCTAGTAAGACGGGATGAAAAGAAAACAGCACTTCTTCTGTGATATTCCTGATAATGATGAATAGCCTCAATGCACTTGTGAGAAAACATCATCAAGCCAAATCAGAGATATTCTATAAAATATCTAACTCATAACTTCTAAATTGTCAAGATGAAGGAAATCAAAAAAAGAATGAGAAACTGTTTCAGAATGAAAATGCCTACAGGGACATGATAGCTAATCACACATGTAATTGTGAACAGGACTTTATTTTTTTTTAACTACATATTTAACATTATTCACATTTGATGAAAATTCGAAGGATCTTCTCATCATTTGATGGCGGTAATTTATTAATGTCAGTTTTCCGATTTGATTAATGCATTATGGTTATACAGCAGAAGGTCTTTATGAGGCACACATACTAAAATATCAAAAGATAATGAGGCAACAGATTAGTCACTTATTCTGAAATGGTTCAGAACAAAGTTATTTTTAATTTACTTGCACTTTTTTAGATTAAAAATTATTTCAAATTAAAAGGTATATTGTTTAAATTGAGTAAATTACACATGGTATCATTGCACACACTTAATTTTCATTTTCTCATTAAAAGCCAGTTTGAGTCTGGCATGGTGGTGTGTGCCTGTAGTCCCAGCTACTTAGGAGGCTTATGCAGGAGGACGACTTGAGCCCAGGAGATTGAGGCAAGTCTGGGTAACATAGTGAGACCTCATTTGGATTTTGCTTTTAGGTTTAAGAGTTATTTGTCTCCTTTTCTGTGAACTTTGGCTTTCAAGTTTTCTTTTATTTTCTCAGTAGACTTCAGCCTTTTTCTTCAGGTATTTTCCTATTAGGTATGTGAATGCATTTTCTGTGATACAGTTGCTATAATCATTTCCTAGTTTGTCTTTTGACGTTGTTATTTTTGGACATTTATTGAACATGCATTTATTAGTATTTATCACTGTTTTGGCATTCTGACTTTGAATTTTAAGTAATTTTGGAAAGTATCAATTTCTTAGCTATAAGGAAATTTACTTGGGCTTTTCTTTATGTACTTATATGATTTTGGTTTTTACATTTATATTTCTGATGAATCTTTAAGTTACTGTGATATATAAGATACAAACACAATTTTATTTTTTTCTGAAAATAGATGTTCAGTTTTCCTCAGTACCTTTAATATAAGCTTATATTTTTGCACTGACTTCAAACATCACTTTTTTCATACATAGTAGTTTAACATATGTTTAGATCTCCTTTTTCATCTTCTGTTCTGTTGCAACAGTACAGTAATATTTTCCTGAGCCAACAGCTCACTGTGTTTAGTTTTAAAGGCTCATGAATTTAATATTATAGTACTGGACCTCCCTGACACTTCTTTTTCTTTTTCTAATTAATCTTACTTGCATATTAATATTTTTTCACATGGACTTTCGAATTAATTAATATACCTCTAAAAAAATACTGGATTTTTTAATTAGAATAATGTCAGATTTACAGGGTTAACTTAGAGTTGTGTCATTTTACACTACTGAATCTTCATATCTTAGAACACGGTATGCCTTTCCATTTATTCAAGTTCACTTTTATTTCTTTCAATGATTAGCTTTTCTTCATGTAGATTTTAGAAATACTTTGTTTGTCAAGTCTTCAATATTTGATGTTTTTATTGCTCTTGTAAATGAAGTATTCTCTTTCAATACATCTTCTAACTAGTTATTGTCTCAATATAAAAGCAGACTCTTCATGTCTGTGTATTAATTTTATAAACTGCTGTTAGATATGTTCCATTTCAGCAGATTTCTTTTTCTTATTGTTTGCTTTAGGTTTTTCATACAAATTATATAATTTTGTAAACAGAGGTCATTTTATTTCTACATTTCAAAATATTATGTGAATTATTGCTTTTTCTTATCTAATTGCATTGGCTAATGGGAGGCATTCCTCTACATATCTCTTGGTCTCATATGCATCTTGTTGATTATGCTACAAATGCAGAGTTCTGAGAGCTCATTACCTGGGCTTTCTCTTGGGATTGTGTGTGTGTGTGTGTGTGTGTGTGTGTTTGTGTGTCACAGAAAGCAACTTTGAAAGATGGAAGTATCTTTTCCCAGGACAGACAGTAAGTTTGCTTATCACTCCTATAAAAGCAGCCGATTCTCAAAGCAGCTCTGTTTTTCTTGCATACCCACTATGCACACAGCATCCATCTGGTTTCTCCACATTACCCCTCACCCCACTGTGAGACACAGAGGGTACTCATCATACCATGCAGCTTGCTGTGCTTTAATGAGAAAGTTCTCTGTCTCTAATTCAGAAGTCATGTATCTTTTCCCAGCATCCATAAAACAGAAGCATATTAGCTTGTAAGTAGTATAAAGTCAGATCTCAGACCCAATAACTACTTACTCCAATGCAGTTTTAGATGCTAGCAGTACCAGAGAATATTTTTTTTTTTACTGATTTTACTGGGAAAGCCTCATTAAGTATGATTTTAACTGTTGTGTTATACACATACACACAAACACAAACACAAATTAATCATATTATGGAATTATCTACTATCTATGTTCTTGAGCCTTTTTTAAAACTCTGAATGTGCATTTTATTATACCTTTCAGAATCTGTGGCATTAATAATAAATTTCATTTTATTAGAATGATTAATATAATAAATTACATTAAAATATTTCCTCATACTGAAGAAGTATTCTTGCATTTCTGAAGTACATTCCATTTGGTATGCTGTATCACTTTTAAATGTACTGCTGAATTCTGTTTGCTAATATTTTATTTATGATTGTTGCATAGGTATTCATGAGTGAAATTGGTCTTTAGTTTTATTTTTAGTACAATTTTTATCAGGCTTTAGTATCTTTGAAGACAGAGGAAATCACTTCATATAATGCAGAAAAATAGTTTAGACCTTTACAGAATATAGTGACTAAAAGTAAAGGTGATAAGATTCAGGGAGTAAATTGTGAATAAAAGATAATGAGAGTTTGAAATATGCTTACTAAAATTGCAATGTTAGATCCCTTATTCAGAAATTTTTGTTAAAAATAGAAGTCATATCTCTCTAATTTGGGGAGGAAGTACATTTTAAAAGTTACTTCTTGAGATCATCTAATAGCTAAGATAATATAACTTGAAATAATTGTCACTGTGGACTGAAAAATGAGTCCTTGAGACAGAAATCTGTACCATTTAAAAGCAAAATACCAGGCCCAGACCAAGGGCTGTGGCTCATGCCCTATAATCCCATCACTTTGAGAGGCCAAGGCAGGGGCATTGCTTGAGCCCAGGAGTTCAAGACCAGCCTGGGCAACATCTCTATACTGCAACCTCTGTAGAGCCCATCTCTACGTAGAACTGAAATAATAATAAAAGCAAAGTAGCTACGACTTCAGGTTATTTTGTCAGAGCTAACATTGGGGTACCCATATTGACTCCATTTAACATTTACAAAAGCTCTATTTTTCACCAATTATTTTCCAGATTAAAAAAAATGCTACAACTCTATTTAAAACCTGCTTCCTATTTTCCTCCCACAGTTTCTTCTTCCTTTTGTACTGGATGTGATTACTCTTTTGATATTGTGAGTGCATTCTTCCTCATTTTCACTTACGCTGTAACATGGCTTTACCTCAATTCCTCAAACCTTCCATCATGTCACTGCAGCTCATGATGCCTCCTTAGCCAAATCCTCTACAGGCTTCATTCTCTCTGGGAACAGCTTCTTCACCTTCTTGCTCTAACAATTCCCTGGCTGTCCTTTGAGGACATTGCTCTCCCACTAGAAGCTTCGGTAGAGGAGCTAAGCGCAAGTGGTTAGTTCATGGACTATTGTTCTCCTGGCCTCTCACTGCACTTCCAGGCCACTCCCACTCCTTCCTAAAACTGTCAGCTCTGAAGTTGCTGCCCTCAAACCATATCATCTGCCATCCCTCTGCACTGCAGTTATTGATTCTCAATCTTTCATTCCCTGAAAATGTTCATGTTGGCCTGGTTTGGTGGTTCACGTCTGTAATCCCAGCACTTTGGGAGGCCTAGGTGGGTAGATCAACTGAGGTCAGGAGTTCGAGACCAGCCTGGCCAACAAGGTGGTATCTGTCTCTACTAAAAACACAGTAATTGGCTGGGCATGGTGGCAGACACCTGTAACCCCAGCTACTTGGGAGGCTGAGGCAGGAGAATCACTTGAACTCGGGAGGCGAAGGTTGCAGTGAGCTGAGATCATGCCATTGTACTCCAGCCTGGGCAACAAAAGCAAAACTCAGTCTCAGAAAAAAAAAAAAAAAAAGTAAAAATGTTAATGTCCATTTTAATTTTTTTTAACTTTTTCAAATCAAAAAATATATTTGTACAAATTTTGGGGGTACACAAGCAATTTTGTTACATGTATATAATGATTAGCAAATCAGGGGTGTTTAATATGATCACCACTAGAGTACAATACATTTTTGTTAAGTATAGTCACGCTATTCTGCTATCAAACATCAAATTTATTCCTTTGATCTCACTTTATGTTTGTAACCTTAAACCCACTTCTCTTCATCTCTGCCAATCAACTCATGCTTTCCAGTCTCTGTTATCTGTCTTTCAACCTCTACTTCCATGTGTTCAAAGTTTTTAGTTTCCACATGTACATGAGAATATGTGATAGTCTTTTTGCATGTGGCTTATTTTACTTAATATAATGACCTCCGATTCCATCCATGTTGCTGCAAATGGCATGCTTTCTTTTATTGTGACTGAAGAGTACTCCGTTGACATATGTACCACATTTACTTTATCTGTTTATACATTGACGAGCACTTTGGTTGATCACATTTAACATGACTCCAATCATAACTCTTGATGAAAATTTGATAATCTGTCTACTACCCAAGGATGTGAGTTTCCCAACTTCTTTAATCTTCCTCCTGTCAATTCACTAACTCCCTAATCTGCTCCCAAGTTTATATCCTAGAGTAAGGTCATTACCAAAAACCTCATCGGACACAATTCCAAGCATCCTTCTCTCACTCTACCACTTTGTATCTTTTGAACAAAACTCCAAATTGCTTCAATCCGTTATGATTTACAGTGAAAACTTTATCATTGAAGTTTCTTTGTGTCATCCCATTCATGTCCTCATTTTCTTTTCTTCTTGTTAGTCTAGTTTTCACTCTATTTTGACCACTCCTTTGCATACACAATCAACCCCCTTGCTTCTCTCACCCTTTTTAATATTGGCCTAGAAACATCCCACCCTGGCTAAGTCCAACCTACCACCTTTGGAAGTCACTTGAATTGCCTAATGCAACTGAAGGAAAAACAGAGAATAAAATCACGTGGTCTTATTTCAAATTCCTGGTTACTTATCTTAATTGGGCTCTCGGTGTTGCCTAGCAACCCTACATCATTTCCTTAGTTTTCAAGTTTTCCCACTTTCCTAGATGGATTTTTCACACCTTGCTTTTACAGGAACACCTAACATCCCATCTCTTTTTCTCAGTTTTAACTGGTGACCTAGTTTCTTGCTTTATTGACAAAAGAAATAGAAGAGTTTTCAAATACCCTCAGAGCACATGGATCCACTTACTTTTATCTGCACCCACCTACTCTACCTTTCTGTGTGCTACAATGAGTGAACTATCTGCAGCATTTCATAGACACATGTGGCTCACCTCTTCCCTTGTGAACTATTCCTTTTCATTTTTTTTGTAGATGTAAAAACATTCTTTAATATACTGTAGCAATATTAATGGAGCCCGACCACAACAGAGTGACATATTTACATTTGGAAACATCGAAGGTAATGGCAAATTGGCTCTGATGGCACCTAAATTGTTGCCTTTTTACAATTTATTTATTTAATTTATTTATTATACTTTAAGTTCTGGCATACATGTGAGAACATGCAATTTTGTTACATAGGTATACATGTGCCATGGTAGTTTGCTGCATCCATCCCCCCATCACCTACATTAGGTACTTCTCCAAATGCTATCCCTTCCCAATCCCCCCACCTCCTGCTATCCCTCCCCTAGCCCCCCACCCCCTGACAGGCCCCAGTGTGTGATGTTCCCCTCCCTGTGTCCATGCCACAAAAGTGACACAAGAACAGAAAACCTTTCTGTTCTTGTGTCACTTTTGTGGCACATATATACCATGGAATACTAGGCAGCCAAAGAAAGGATGAGTTCATGTCCTTTGCAGAGACATGGATGAAGCTGAAAGTCCTGTTCATTTTTATGTCCTCAATTATTCTGCTTCAGCAGTTCTGTATTTATTATCTGTCTGCTCAATTTCTTCCTCACTTCTTGATTGCTCTTATGTAATATCTTACTTATTTTTTTAAAATCCCTTGACTCAGTATTCCCCTCCAGCTAGTCCCTCCTTCATTCTCGCCTCTTAAGAGCAAAGTTACTTAAGATAGTTTTCTATATTCAGTGTCCCAAATTATCATTCCCTTGTCGCATTAACCTAGTCAAAACAAGATTTTGTCCCTAGCAATGGACAAAAATAATCTTATCAATGACAACTATTTGATTTTCTAAATTCAGTCTTACTTGACCTATCAGTAATGTTTGATAGTCTTGATCATTTTATTCTTTTGGAATCATTTTCTTGACTTGGCTTCCAGGGTGCCCCATCCCCTGGCTTTACTCCGGCCACACTGGCTGCTACTTCTTGGTTTTCTTTGCTGGTTTCTCCTCATCTCAGTTATTAACAAGTTTTAGAATGCCCTCTCTGGGCTCAGCACTTGGATTATTCTTCATGGAAACTTGCATCTTCTTTGATCTCATTCAGTTGCATTGTTTTAAACTTCATGTGTACACTGCTGACTATCAGTCAGAATTCAAAGAAGACTATCAAACATACAATGAGTTAGGAGATAATAGATTCCCTATATACTACTACTGTAATCATTCCCAATTACAATTAGTGGCAATTCCATTCTTTGCATTGCTCACACCGAACGAAATACTTGCAGTAATCTCACTCCTCATATTGCATCTAGGAACAAATATTGTCAATTCTACCTTTACAGTCTCTCCATACCATAAGCACATCTCTTTATCTCCACCGTTACCACCCTAAAACAAGCCACTACTCTCACTTGCCGGAGTCACCATGTAGGTTACTAACTAATCTCTCTTGTCTTCTTTCCATAAATTGCCCTCCTTCTTAACACCAACGTGATAACTAAATTTCGAGTCAAATTATGCCATTCTGTGCTTACAATTCTTAAATAGTTTTCAATTTCTCTTCTAAAATGTCTTTGCTTTGGTGTGCAGACTAAATTAAATCATATTTCACCTATTCCTCTAAAAGTTTCATCTTTTATATAAACTTCTGTTTTCAAGAACCATTATTGTTGGTTCATTGAGAGATACTCCATTTGTTTTTAACTGCTGTAGAATATATATTTTGTGAATCTGCTTGATTACAGTTATCCATTTTCACAGTAAGGATTTACATATTTCCAAATTTTTTTTTTTTTTTTTTTTTTTTGAGACGGAGTTTCGCTCGTTACCCAGGCTGGAGTGCAATGGCGTGATCTCGGCTCACCGCAACCTCCGCCTCCTGGGTTCAGGCAATTCTCCTGCCTCAGCCTCCTGAGTAGCTGGGATTACAGGCACGCACCACCATGCCCAGCTAATTTTTTTTTTTTTTTGTATTAGTAGAGACGGGGTTTCACCATGTTGACCAGGATGGTCTCGATCTCTTGACCTCGTGATCCACCTGCCTCGGCCTCCCAAAGTGCTGGGATTACAGGCTTGAGCCACTGCGCCCAGCCCCAAATTTTTATCACAAATTATCAATATATTAGACTCTCCACTTTTTGAGATATAATCATGAAAGTTTATCTTATTTCCTTTAAATACCACTTTCAATTTTCATAGATGAAATAGTTTATTTTCTATTCTTTTGTGAAATGTCCAACAGATCTCATAACTTTCTGTTGACTTCAAAGTGCTATGGCCAATGCAAAGCTTTATAGCCATATTCAATTCAAAACTGGAAGTATGTCTGTTTACTTTTGGCTCTACAGCAAATAGACATACACATACACATGAACAGTGTCTTTAAAGGACAAAGATTATTATCTCACAGTTTTAAAGGTCAAAATCCATATGCGCTCTCTGTTTCCTCTGTGCTCTGGTTTTATAAGGCCAAAATTAAGGTGTTAACTGACCTTGGCTTTTTTCTGGAGGCTCTGGGGGAAAATTCACCTCTAACATCATTCAGGTTGTTGGCAGGATTCATATCCTTACAGCTCTAGGTCTGAGGTCCTGGTTTCCTTGTCGAAGACTCTTCTAGCTCTTTAAGACCACCTGCATCTCTCATCACAGTGCCCTTTCCATCTTCAAACCAGCAACAGCATTTCAGGTCCTTTGCACACTTCAAATGGCTCTGTCTTCTCTTTATGAAACATGTCTTCTTTAGCTGGAAAAGTTATCTGTTTTCAAAGACTCATGTGATTAGATTTGGTCCACCAAGGTAATCCATGATAATCTCCCTATTCTATCATCTGTGACCTTAGTTTCTGCAAAAACCCCTTCACTATGAAATGTGACATGTTCACATGTTCCAGGGAGCTTGGTGTGGACTCCTTAGGAGGGTCTGACATTCTCCACCTCACAGTCTTCCCTATATTGCTCAAACGTTTATGTCACTTCCAAACGCAAAATGTATTCGCCGCATCCAAAGATCTCAAAGTTCTCATCCCATTATAACATTCACTCAAGACCTAAACTCCCATTTAAATTCATAAATTAAAAAGTCTGAAATCTCACCACCTAAATTATCTAAGTCAGTGGGAACTGAGAATGTGAATATAATCTGCCCTGAAGCACAACTGTTCTTCCTTATGATTTGATTTCTATTTTTAAAATATAATTGACAGCCACAATAAAGTTCAGACCCTCATAACTGTGGGCATATTAACTCATCAGCAATTCTAGTCCTCTGAGAGAAATAAATCAAAATGGGTACTGGGAGTCAAATATCCATGGGTTGCTCATATTTCTTCCTATATCTTGCAGTAGAGGCACTTACATCCTTTGTTCCAGACTATCTTTTCATGGATGTTTGTATGTTCAGCAGGTTTGGAAGACAGATATACTTTCTTTCTCTGAAGCAGAAAGCAGATTTGTTATCCAATGTAACATGTATATATGTAATGTCTCCATCCACTTGGGCAGGTTTGCTTGCACCCCCTTACATAAGATCTCTGCTTCTTTAGCCTGGGGTTCTTCAACTGTAATAAAATCTCACAGTGTGTACCGCATCCTCCTGAACCTGGCTTAGCGTCACCTTCCTGGAATTTGGCAGGGGCAGGTTGGCAAGGAGAACCAATGTGAACATGAAGCTCATGCTGCCAGCTAGATTATGCATTATAAAGTCTCTTTTTTCTATCTAAGGAGTCTTGTATGTTTTGACAGCAAACTAACAATAGCTTGTAAGCAAATTCAAATCTCAGACCCTTACAGTTCTTGTCATATTTGACATGGAGTTTGGGATGCTTTCAGAAACATGGCTTTATAGAAAAAAAGAACAAGAGCCATGTGAGCTTGGTGAGGGGATATGAGAAGATACCCCAGGATCCTTTAGCAAAATCCTTGCCCGTGTTTTGAACAAGGGATGGGAGGAAGTAAACGCCACTGTGCTCTCTGTCAAGGACTGTTTAGAGGTTGAGGGGTGAGAGGTGGGATTGAAACAAGTAGTGAGATTGGTGCTTCAAATGCGGTACACTCTCCTCCAGTGAGAAGAAGAAAGGTTAAGGAGTCACAAAAGTTGATACAGGGCTTTGGATGAAACAAAAACATCAGAAGTTCATCTGGTTAAGTCAAGAGTGTCTATTCCAGGTCTCTTGAACTTGAAAAAGCCTTGCTTTCTGGAACAGAGATTTTCCCTCCCTCCATGGTCCTGATGCTTCCCTCCTATTTCCCTCCCTTTAGCTCTGTTTCAAGTTCCATTTGACTGAAAGTAACCAAAGCCCACAGGGCTTATGGAAAAAGCAGAGTTCATTGATTCATAAAGTTTGTAAAAGATGAGGTTAAATACAGTGATAGAATAACTTAGAACCAGATCCTGAGAGCTTTACAATTATCTTCTTATCTCTCCTCTCTAATTTTAAATCCCAGATAACAGCTTCATTTTTTCATAATGGTTGAGGCCATGGTTATCACCTCCATGTCTCACATCCTTAACATTTCACCATTAGAGCAATATTGAATTTATAATTCTAGGTTGAGTTTGAAAAATTTCAAGGAAAAATGCTCATCAAGCCAATTTGCATCAAAGTTCAACCCACAGGATTAATCAACTTAGGTGAAGAGGTAAAAATATTATGACCATCATTATTTTTTTAGTTTTTTATCTATTCCTGTGATTTGGGCAGGACAACAAGCCATTATATAATAATAATATGCTAAGAATATTAGACATACAAAATGAATAGCCAATATTAATTGTTTCTTTAAATGATCTACTTAATAGAATGTGAATTTTTAAAATGACATAATAAATGTTGTACAAATGTATACATTTATGAAAGTACAATTATGAAATAGAGAAGTATAGTAAATTTTAACAAATTGAGTAAACTTGTTATAGAATTATCCTACAATATGAGTAGCTATTTTTATTTAAATACCGAAAAGATTTGGGATAAACACTGATTTTCTTCTTCAAACATGAAAGTCAAATCACATATTGAAGATGAAAAGAAATATTTCCATATTTATAATGATCTGATCTTACTCTTTGTATAAATATACATCAACATTCAGTTACCTAAAGATAGTTATGCATCTAGTCTTTAAAAATGGAAATGGTGAGAATATCTTCATTATGTAAAAATTACATATCAAAAGGCAAAATTATGAGTTGAACACTTTTTTTGGTCGTGGATTATTATTATTGTAGAGCAAATTATCAGAATACTTTAATCAGATAACTTTCACTTGTGATTGTCATTTTTTTTTTTTTTTTTTTTTTTTTTGCTGTATATCCATAGGCCACAAGACCGAACACATAAAATGCACGGCAGTTTAGCTATCAGTAATACACACTAAGCTTTCCACATATTAATGTCTATTTCATAGGCAGTATTCCAATAAAATATTTAATAACTTAACCAATTTAAGTATTGTTTCTCCTCCCTTTGTATGAAAAACCCAGTTTGAAGGAGACATCAATTTCTTTCTCACAGAAAACAACATTCTATGGAATTAATAACTAAAGACATGATTGTATGCATGCACACAGGTATGTATGCAAAAATGCATGAGTGTCTGTAGACTCAAGAAATATTAAACTTAAGTCCAACTTTGTAGACATAGGGATATGTCGGCATATGTCAACTTAAAAAAATGTCCAATTTGAGCTAATACAATATAGGCCAAAAGAATAGAACAGACATGTCTAATACAGAATTAAGATAAATAAAAATTCTGAGACAGAAACCATCTTTTCAATCCTACTGTCCAGCACTCATGCATGCCAGAGCATGAGGCAAAATTTTTTAGGATTGGTAATGGAGAAGAAGAAAATCTATCCTCAACTAATTTAAACAGACATCATGAAATAAGGAGATACCATAAAATAATAGCCTTTTTAATTTTAATAGTTTACATGTATATGTATAATATACATATTATATGTCTACATATGCAGACACATATATATGAGAGGCAGAAAAAGAGAGACAAAGACACAGAGACATGATTGTATCTTTTCTGAGAGACGCAAAACCCTTTTGTCTATAATAGAATTTAGAAGATAAGGAAGTTCTAGGATCTGGGAGCAAGAGCTATTGAAATAATCATACAGTCATGAAACAATCAATATGATTTTTTTCAGCTTGAAATGGCTTTGATGTGTTGTGTTCTTTGCTTTTGACCCTCATTAACTCATCTTTCAAAAAGATAATTTTAGCCATTTTAGAGTTTCTAGGGTTTTGTATTTGTGTGTATGTCTTGTCTATCTGACGATGTGTGAACTAAAGCGTTTTTGGAATAAATAAGCTCTGAAATAGGATTAACTTTGTCATAACATATTGCCCTTATTTTCCAGGGGGACAAAGTTAAAGCTCTATGTTTTTGCCCCAAAGGGAAAAGTGTTAAAAGTGACATTTGAGTAAGTATAGTGGCATTTAGATTATTATATTATGATTAAAATGAACTCTAATTTCAGATGTATTTGAGACCCTGACCTTTTTCTATATTAGCAGTATAACGCTTTTAGAAAGGGAAAATAATAGCTGTCTTGAGCTTGTAAGTGACTGTCCAATATGAGATGTCAATTGCTTGCTCATTCTCTTTTCACCTAGGAGTATAGCTGGTACCAGAGTCTTTATTGATCTACTAGAAAAGCAATAGATGTAAGCACATCAAATAGCTACTGGGCATTCCTCTTATAAAACTGGAATGAATAATCATCTACAAGGGTACATCTAATACTTAGAATACTATCTGCTTGATAGACTGTATCAGCTTTCATTAAATCAATTAATTAAGATGTATTTGTCCAAGCACATGCACATAAAATTAATATGTCCCTGCTTGAGTAGTTTGTAGAAGCCAAATAGGATTTTTTATATGTCCTACAGAACACTAACAGCTGCTTCGTTTGAGGAAGGGCTACCAATAGCCATAACATGTAGATTTTGGAAATTGGCCTCTTTATTAGGACACAACCCTTCTTGGAGAGAACGTGTCGGAGACTAGCAGCAGGAGGTTGCTGTATATCCTCTTGCTCCCTTATCCCAGAGTCTCTGTTACTAAAACAGAGGATGATCCCATAGCTCTTGGCTCTGTAACAATAATTCCCCAATCTGTTTCATGGGCCCTGCATCTTCTTTTTCAGAGTTTGCAGGAGCCCAGTAAATAATACTTCATGTTTGTTTGGGGTTTGTAGGAGCCCAATGAATAATACTTCTCTATCTTTTCTAAATTATAACACTGCTGTGACAAAAAGTATTAAATTTCAGGCCCGCAGAAGAAAAACAATCAAATGATTATTACTGATAAATGTAGTCTTGGAAGGTATGGCTTTTTATCAGCAGACACTCCCTGTAGAGTCAGGACTCTGCCATCCCATGCATGGAACAGGGCAAAATATAAGTTCTCTACAGGTAGTCTTGTACCCAAAAGAAAGAGAAAAAGTGACCAAATACCCAAGATATGCATGCTCACTTCCCTTTCCAAAGTCACCAATCTGATGAAGGAAGAGATGAGAGGGCAGAAAGAGGAGTGAGTGCTGGGCCAGATGAACTTCTTCCATGTGAAAGAAAACATTAGCAGACAGAAAAATTTCTTCCACTTTCCCCTATTAAGAGAGTTCCCCAGGTTTTCAATCCACTGTTCTCCTCCCTCCATGCTAGTTTTCAAGGGTAGTCATATCTGGATCCGTAGTTTTACCTATAGGCTATATGCTTAAAGCTATCAAACAATACTTCCATAGCTAGTTTCTTCCATGAGTTTCAAATTCCTTATTTAAATGCCAACATGATAACTTGATTTCAATTTTTCCATGAACACTTTAAACTAAATACATCCAGATAACTGATTTGGATTTAAATGCCAGCATGGTAACTTGGTTTGGATTTTTCCATGAACACTTCCAACTAAATACATCCAGAATGACCATCCTTATGTGCCCTTAAAATATTTTGTCAAATTCCTCCTGTTATTCTTCCCCTAATCCTAAATTTCACTGCACAAACCAGAAATTTGAATCAGGCTTGAGTCTTTCTTTTTCTCATGACATGTAGTGAATCATGTACTATTGATCGCGTAGCTCACATATTTGCTAACCTTTATCTTCTTTTTATTCCTACTACTTCAAGCTTTTGCTTTCTACTTAAAGGGAGCCAAGATAACTTTTGCATTTCTAGGCATCATACGAAGATGTCATGAACAGAGTCAGAAAGAAATTTTAGCTAGGAGCAGAACAGAATTAAAATCATAGACACTCAGTAGAATATGTAGTTTCTATTCAGGAATTGGTCATTCGCTGATTAATTTTGGAAAATAAAATTAAGTTTTCCAAGCATTTTTTTTTGCTATTAAATGAAGTGGTTGATTGAATAATATCTCAATTATATTCCAGATTTAAGATTTCAGATTATCTACAGGTAAAAGGCTTGAAATTCCTGAAAAATATAGTAGCAGAGGATAATTAAGCCAAAAATACGAGCAATGAGTGCAAGAGTCATCAGAACACGTTTTCTTACCTTCTTCATTTCAGTACGGAACTACAGGATGACAATATTTAAAGAAAATTTAAAGTTCAGCCACCACAAGTACATGGCAGTTCTACCATATTCCTAACAAGAGGTCATTCATTCAACAAATGCTTAAATCCCTAGTGTTAAAGACTTAAATATCTTTCTCAAATGAGTTAGAATCTTACAGCTTCCAGTTTCTATCTGGTTGACTTATTTTGGGAACAACTTAAGAATCTTTCTGCTACATGAATAGCCACATAAATATTCCTACATATTAATAAAAACAATTATTACATATCTATGTAGTCAGTTTTTTGAGGGACCTCTATATCATTTTCCAGAATGGCTGTACTAATTTATATTCACATCAACAGTGTATAGGATTCCCTTTTCTACACATCTTCACCAAAACTTATTACCTTTTGCCTTTTTGATAAAAGCCATTCTAACAGGTGTAATATGGTATCTCATTGTGGTCTTAATTTGCATTTCTCTAATGATCAGCAATGTTGAGGATCTTTTTACATATCTACTGGCCATTCATACATCTTCTTCTTGAGAATGTGTGGAACCTAAAATAACTCAGCTAATAGAAGCAGAGAGTAGAATGATGATTATAGAGGGTGGGGGTAGGCGAATGGAGAGATGATGGTCAAAAGGTACAAAATCTTAGATGAGAGGAACATGGTGGGTTTTTTTCCCCCTTTTAGGAGGTTCTATTGCACAACTTGGTATATATAGTTAACAGTAAGAGTATTGTAAATTTCAAAATTGATAAGAGAGTACATTTCAAATGTTCTCATCACAGAAATGTTGCATATTTGAGGTGATGAATATATTAACTAGCTTGATAGAATTATTTCACACCTTATTGATTATTACATCACGTTGTATGCCATAAAAGTTACATAATTACAAATGTTCAATTTACAATAGGAACAAGCAAAGCATCAACTAGAATATCACAAAACGTAATTGAAAAATAAAATAGTTCAGGCCCTTCATGGGACTTCTCTTTCTAATTTAAATGTCTCTTACTTTAAGATTTACTCTTACAGAATAATTGTATATTTTCAGACATACAATTTGCTTTTTGCAAGTCTTTCATTTCATTTAAGTGTACATTAGGACATGAGAAAAAAACTTAATAATTTACAATTCAATTTAGTCTACCCATCCATCCATCCATCCATCCATCCACTCCATTCATGTAACCATCAATCTATTTTTGTGTTTTTTTCATTGTTCAATAAAACCTTTGAGATGTGTTTATTAGATAGGTAAGTAGGTAGGTAGGTAGAAGATAGATAGATAGATAGATGATAGATAGTAGAAAAACAGAGAGCAGTGCAGGAGTGTCAACTCCTTTGTTATTTCACATATTCTAAACAATAAATTTTAGGCTATTACTTCTATTAATTATACACAGAAATGTCTGTACAGAAACTAAATGTCAAATGCATTGTCCCCTGCCATCTTCTTTAATAATCCAGCTCTCCCTGTTCAACTTGTAACAAATCTAGAAGGAAAACAAACTACAAATGTATACATGTACACGCACACATGCTTATTCACATCTCTCATCTACAGTCCTATCACACATTGTGGTAAAGCTCATTCAATTAGTTTTGCTGCACATACATTTACATAAATTTGATTCTCTTACACATGCAATAGTATGCTGACTTTAAAATTATGTCTTTCTTCTAAAATATTTATTTTTTAAAGCTAATATTCATTGCAAATTTATAGTATACAAGCTATAACCCACAGAAGATGTGAACCTTTTCAACACTCACATAGTCTCTATGACACAGATCAGTATAACTGACATCAGAAGCAGTATAGCATCATTGTAAGCCTGACATTTGGAACCAGGCTCCACTTTTCTCTAGCAGTTATGTGTCATGTCTGTGCCTTAGTTTGTTCATAGGTAGAATCGAAAAATACTTCAAATATTTGTAAAGATTAAATTAGCTAGTATATCTAAAATTATTTCAAATGCTTATGAATATTAAATTAGCTAGTATATCTACAGCCTGGCATATAGTTAGCTACATTAAAATAAACACTATCTAACGACCTGGAACCACCCCAAATGCCCATCCATGATAGACTGGATAAAGAAAATGTGGCACATATACACCATGGAATACTATGCAGCCATAAAAAAGGACAAGTTAATTTCCTTTGCAGGGACATGGATGAAGCTGGAAACCATCATTCTCAGCAAACTTACACAAGAACAGAAAACCAAACACTGCATGTTCTCACTCATAGGTGGGTGTTGAACAATGGGAACACACGGACACAGGAAGGGGAGCATCACACACTGGGGTCTGTTGGTGGGTGGGGTGTTAGGGAAGGGATAGCTGGGGGTAGGGAGATTGGAGAGGGATAACATTGGGAGAAATACCTAATGTAGGTGACAGGGCTGTGAAGGCAGCAAACCACCATAGCATGTGTATACCTATGTAACAATCCTGCACGATCTGCACATGTACCCCAGAGCTTAAAGTACAATAAAAATATATATTTTAAAAATAAATAAATAAATGCTATCAAGATTACACAATTACGAAGTAAGGGAGCTGAAATTCAGTTAAGATTAACTTATTTTTTAAATGTCAAAGATACGGATAAATAAGCAAAGAGATTTCTAAAATGAAGAAAATGTACCTTAAGTTGAATAATGAAACTTACCAATATGGTGATTTTTATTATAGTCAAATTTGCAAGCATGAACAGACTTTTTAAATCAACTTTTCCTCTGAAACCTTAGTATTTTGCTTCATTTATATTTTACATGTTTTTTTCTTTCCCATATTCATTCTCAGCTGAAGTTCAGCCAGTTCGCACCAACAGTTTCTCTTGTGCCACCAGGGCTAGTATAATTGCCTACTCAGGTCTTCATCTCAACTGCCAGTGGAAATCTGCAGTTCCTAGCCAAGTTGGGTGACACACAACTTTTCATCCAATTGATTCCATAGTACCACAGTAAGATCAGCCTAACCATTGTCATTTTCTTTTCTCAACATAAGTATACATGAAAATTTCTACTCCATATATTGCACTGAAAAGATGATTTTTATTATTTCAAAACTACTCATGTCACTTTATTTCTGAGAGCTACATACACCAGAATGCATTGAAAAGACTTTTTTTTTTTAACATAATTTATTCCCAGAAGGATCTGGCTCTTAGAAGATAATAATTTTGTTTGATAATATATAAGAGTTTAATTCTGAAAATGGCTGGAGAAACTTTTTTGGTGTTTAAGTCACTGACTAGGGAAGGGTAGGGTAACCAGATGGAGGGTAGCATTCTGACTTCCCCTAGTTCTTTGTAGATTCATCTGGGCTTTCCTCCTCACTTTCACAAAGCTGGGCTGATTGTTTTCCAGAATGGGCATAGCATGATGGTTCCCAGATTGTTCTTTCTATCCATCAAATTGAAATTAATAAAAGGTTTTCACAATTCTGGTTTTAGTGGTTTTTATTCTAAATCTTAGTTTTCCATATCACTGTGAATTTTGATCACTTGACATCTTTATAGGTTTTTTAGCGGGGAGTCTGAAGAAGCTACCAAGAAGACATTTCAATATGCCTAATTCTAATTTAACATTAAGATGTTTTATTTCTGCAAAAATAATACCTTCTGTTAGATTAATACCAAGGCCAGCTTATTTTGATAAATAGATGCATTATGCATGTAAAAGCAGTTTTAATCTATAATAACAACAACATTAGATATCTAGGAGAAAATTTTTCTAATATGGAAAAATCAGAGCACAATAATATAAAAAGAATGTTGGAAGAGTTCTGACAGTGGAATATGGAAACCTACATTTTTAAAAATTATACTAGAGTTTCAAACGTTTAAAAAAAATTAAAAACAAGTAAAATAAATACTTTCACACAGAAATTATGAAACACATGGATTAAAACTAAAGGCACTCTTTCACATGCCTTCCAGGGTGTTCCAACCCCATGGGAAATTCCTGCATCTTAAAATAGTAAGAACACCTTGGGTGAGAGGTTGCCATGACAGCACACAGGGCAGCAGGTGCCCCATTGTTCTCTCTCTACAAAGATTTCACAGCACTTTCTCATCTCCGGTTTAAAAGCTACTGGCCAGGATGCTGCCTTGCACAGGGGCTAATTCTTTGTTCAATTGCATTAGCACTAGAAATGCGGAGAGCAAATGGTCAGCCACTGTATCCACAAACACAATTGAATTTGATCCAAATAATGTTGTCAGGGCTCAGTCACAAACTGTGAAGAAAGTGACCAAAATTATCACTTCATAATCTTGTTCAATATGTACTTAGAATATTTTTCTCACAATATTGAAATAAATAACAACAGACACAGAGAGATTTCATTTGAAACTTGGAAAATATGCCTTATCTTTGTCTTTAAACATTGATAAAGACTTCAAGTTATTTTCAAGTTTATGTATACAGATATGTGAATTCGAGCACACAATTTCTCTTCCTAAGCCTTACCATCCAATAAACTTTATCCTAACCTTTGATAGAACCAATTGTACAACTAGCCATTATTCATCAAAATGAAGTCCAATGTTGAATTATCACCAATACACCTAAATTGGGAGACATTAGGATAAAAAGGGAACATTAGATAAATAGATAAATATGAGATAATAAACTTAGCAAAAATGAGAGATCTCTGAGGGTGAGTATATATAGAGAGGAATAAATGGCTACTATAAGAATAGTGACCCTAGAATTCCTTATTATCCCAGTATTCTCCTTTCTGCTTGCAAATTTAAAAGTGTTTTATCTTTGCATATATACTATTATCACGTAGAGGTTTTCAAATGATTTGAAAAGCACACATATACATTATTTAGGGGGGATCTCCTTCAAATGATTTGGAAAGTGGATCTATAAGTTCTGTAGAGGGGAACCCCAGACCTCCCATAGAATCTGTCATGGATGATAAGACCCTCACTCTAGCTTCCAACATTTCTAAGGTAATGACAATTTGGAAAAATAAAAGTCTGCTTTAAAAATTTTGAAAGTAAGTCTTTTGGGGTCTATCTTCTCACTTTATAGTGAAATCAGAAATAAAAGAATATTTAATATTCTGATTTTACATTCACTAACATTTCTAGATTATTAACAGAAACTGTTACATTATGGACATATGAGAACGAGGTAGATAGAAGAAGAGGAGTTTGGGGGTTCCTGTGTGTATATTTCTGTATATGTAAGGGCAATACTCTTTGATTAGGTTAAATAGATTCAAGTATATTCATAAAAGTTCTGCAAATTATTTTGTGTTTTATATAAAGAGTCAATACTTCGTTGAATCTTATTGGGATCATGGATCTCATTGTTAATCTCATAAAATTTATAGATTGTATTCTATCAAAAATTGGAATCATCAAGCAATTTTATATGTAATTTCATGGTTTCATAGCCTATGAAGGCCATCCATAAATTTCACCCGAGTTCTGTGATACCAGGTTCAGATGTCCTGTAACAAAGCTCATTTTTAGCAAATAATTTAGAATATTTTATTTGTTCCACCAGTCCAACTCTGGGCAGCTGTTGCTGAGCCTTCTCCCTGTCTCTTGTCTTACAACCATGTCCTCAATTCTTCTCAGTAATAGGCAAGAAATAGAAAACTGTTTATTGACAATTGAACATATAGTTTGGACAAAATATCTGCTTCTGATTCCGTGGGTCTTCCTTCAAATTCCACTGATCAGCCTCTTCTCTGCACTTACCAGAAAGCCATGGTTATGTCAGCCTCCCATTCTCCTGGCCAGAACTATTTGGATTTTACCCTATTTGAGTAAGTTTGGTAATGGGAAAAGGAGCTAGAAGCAGAATCTATCCTCCGAAATAATCATATCAGGTGGTAAATTACCCCTGAACATTCTATGGATGTTAACAGAAGACAAGAGACTACTGTCTCAGCCACACTAGATGATCACTTGGGAAAAAACAGTAGCCAGAATGTCAGCATAGTTGCACTTGTTTCTTGTATTGCAAATCCCACTTGATGAGGCAGTGTGTCAGGAGAGCCAGTGCATGCCCAGTAGTCACCACAGGGAAAAAAATAATCGAGTTTATGAAATCCACTGTAATACATTTTCTAAATATTAATGGGATACTAAGTAGTATGTTCTCCTGATGCATTATCTCACCTCTCAGGTTTCTACCTGCATAAACAATCCTGAAAAGTGGCTTGTATGAAAGATGCTGAGATCGTAGCCTTGCAAATTTTACACAATCAGAAAAGATGTGTAGGAGTATGAGGTTCATTGAAGACTGCCTCTCAATAATATCATGTAATAAAAGTGCTAATAGTTCGAAATCGTTTTTGACAGCTCAAGCAAATGTTTGTATTACGTAAGAATATACACTGTAGTTGTTTAGCCTCCCCATAGAGTATCTCAACAGCCCAGCCTTTAGATGTAATCTTTACAGGAAGCATATCAACTCTATGTAGCTTATTTTAAGAACTCACCAATGGCATTACATTGATAACATTCCCCCTTTGTCTAAGCTCTCCCAACATTTGCATTACTCTGTGAACCAACATTTTCTAAGTGACATCTTAGAAAATGTTGGTTCACAGAGTAATGCAAATAATCAACTCAAAGTACAAAATAGATCAATAAATCTTAATAGACCTGAGTTTAAAATATTACTTTATATGTTTTCATGTGACCTAAACTTTAATTAATGACCACTTATTCAGTTTGTACATCAAAGAAACTCAGCCATAATTATCTGATAAGGCTATTAAAATACTCCTCTCTTTCCCAACTACCTATTTGAGAGGAAAATTTTTAAAGGCCTAAATAAATGGAAAAATACATATTTCTGGATTCAAAACTCCCATATTCTTAAGATGTAAATTTTATTTATATATTCCATTTTTTGAGACAGAGTCCTTGTGTGTCACCCAGGCTGGAGTTCAGTGGTACTATATCAGCTCACTGAAACCTCTCCCTCCTGGGTTCAAACAATTCTTGTGCCTCAGCCTCCCGAGTAGCTAGCACCACCACCTCTGGCTAATTTTTGTATTGCAGGTAAAGAGAAGGACGGCAGAGTGGCAGCCCTGTGGGGACCCCATGCCTGGGAACTCCCTGAGCCAGGATGGTGACTCCTTGTTTGGGGCTCCATTGTTCCTAGCATCTCCAGGCTTCTGGGCACCACCATATTCCCCAGTGCCAGCTGTGAAAGCAGCTTGTGGTGTGCCTGGTCCGGCCACAGTCTCGCAGAGAGCCAGCGCCTGTGTCAGTACCTGGAGCTGCCTGCCAGGCTGCAGCAGCCAGCACGTCTGACTGTGTGCAGTGGCTGAACCCCTACCCTCACTCACACATCCCTCTCTGCTCCACACCTGACTCACCCTTGGCAGACATGGGATCCAAGCCCTTGGCAGGTGTGGGATCCAGGCTGGTAGTGAATAGGTGAACCAAGCTCAGTGGATCTAAGCTTTGCCTGGTCAAAGGTGCTACTGATCACAGAGGTTTCTGGCCAGAAAAGTGACACCTCAAGGATCTTGTAACATTAGTCACAAAAGTCAATAAACCGCCAATATAAGTAAAATTGTGGGTAAATCTCAAAAACATAGGTGACTGTTGAATTGGAGAAACTGGATCAAAAGAGTATATACTCAGTGATTTCTTTGTGTGAATTTCTAAACATGGCAGTACTTATCTGAGGTCAGCAACAGATGATAGTTTGGTGTGAATAACTGCAAATCTGAGTGGGAAAACATTTTAAGTTGACAAAATTGTTCTTTACATTGGGATGGTGATTCCATGGCATTATGGACTGAATTATATTTCCCAGCATTCATATGTTGAATTACTAATCCACAATGTGACAGTATTTGGAGACAGGGCCATTAAAGCGATCATTAAGATAAAATGAAGTCATGAGTGTCCGTCCTTAATACAATAGGACTCTTATAAGAAGTAAGAGACACACCAGGAGTGCAGTACACAGAGAAAGGGCTATGTGAGGAGAGCAAGAAGGTGGCCATCTTAAATCCAGGAAAAGGACCTTCAGGGGAAGCCAATCTTGCTGACACCTTGACCTTAGACTTCCAATCTTGACTGTGAAAAACAAATGTCTGCAGTGTAAGCTACCCAGTCTCTGCTATTTTGTTATGGCAGCCCTAGCAGACTAATACACATGGATCTAAGCATCTGCCAAAACTCGTCAAACTATATATTTAAAATGGGAACATTTTATTGAATGCAAATTATGCCTCAATAAAGTTGATTTATAAAACCTTCTTAAGGAATGATGAAAAGAGCACTACACTGAATGCTTTATACATTCAATTGCATTCCCTAAATGAGAAACAGACCACTTGTTCTCTGTTTAGGATTTCTACAGGATGACTATAAATTCTGCGAAAGATATAATACTCTCACAATGGCATAAATATCCTAAATCTAGAGTGGAAAAATTACAGTGGGCAAGGACATCTGGCTTTGAAGTGGTTTTGTTGGCAGCTTTGAAGTGTCAGCAGCAATAAGTGATATTTCTCTACAGCTCTGGAAGCAGAAGAAAATCACAAATGCCACTGTCATAATAGGTGCATTCCTTGTGTAAATATGATATACTCCCAGAGGATCCCTGAAGTAATTGAGAGAAATTAGAAGAAGCTGGAGTTCTAGTAGGGTGAATACAGTTAGAGCCAGAGAAATAGAGATTTGATTTATTATCATTATTTAGACCTGATATATTTCCCCACATAACTGTGCCCTGAGAAAAATAAGCTAATATAAAAATAGAGCTAGAGATAGAGCTGGAGGTTAGAGACATATATAGACATAGTAATAGAGAGAGATAGATGAATAGACAAATAATAGATAGATTAAAAAATAGATGGTTATAAATGAAGTTATATGAATATATAGGATTATAAATGCACAAATGTTTAAATATGTATATACACAATTAAATTATAATATTAAGTTTGTCCTTATGAGAAACTTCAAAATTCAAAAAAAAGGGGGTTTTAAGGGGAAGCCAAGATGACCAACTAGATGCAACCAGGAAGAGTATCTCTCACTGAGAGGACAGATCATAAAGAAGACTGGCACACTCCAAGCAGACCTTCAGAAAGAAGGCATTGAGAATGATCAGACAGAGGATGCAGACTCTGGGCTGAAGGGGGAGAAAGCTGGGAACTCTGTGCAGGGCTGCTGAGCACTAGGACTAGCTCCTGGTTTCAAGCGGCTCCTGGGAAAGGGGTGAGTTAAATAGGTGAGGAGTGGCATATTCTCACCACAGACTTTAGAATCCTAGCTGCAGGAGACCACACAACCACTCACAGACATTTGAGTTGACAGGGAGAACTGCAAGGAGAGGTGGAAGGGGCAAAACTCCAGCCTGAGCAGAGCCCAGAGGGTTTGGCATGGGAACAGTTGCAGTGAAGCATAGCAAGGATGTCTGTCTCCTAAGACTTGCCATGATCACCCACGTGGTTTTGGCCTTAGAGCTGTCAGACCTAGAAAGGGCAGACTAGCTGATGGAATGGGGCTAGTCTTATCTGAGCATGGCCCTGTCTGCAGTCCCTACCTGGCTGCACCCACTTGCAGTGCAGTCTCAGGTGCCCAACCAGGGTACTTCCTGGCAGCTACCATCATAGCTACTTTGGTGACATACTACACTTGACCATCAAGGAGCTTCAGCTGGCCACCCCTCATCAATGCATACCCCTTAACCTGAAGCATCCCCTCACCACAACTTCCACCCACCAATTTGCTGGTGCACGCTCATCCACAGCCCCCACCTCCTCCCACTTTGATGGTGTATGCACCTGGGCAGATCTCACTGCCCTGCTCCTGCTTGTGCATGCACATACAACTCATCACCCTACTGCTGTCAGGATGAACACATGGACACCAGCACTCCATCCCACCAACATACATGCACCCCGCCACCCTGTCCCCCCGACATGTGTGTGCCCTGCTGCACATTTCTGCTGCTCTTATGCATGTGTGAGCTTGGATCCCATTACCACTGTCCCAAAAAAGTGCTTTGGCTGGCAGTCTTCATCAGAATATTGTTGCCAGCAGATCAGGGACACCTCAGTCCTTCCAGCACAGTAGGTGCTTAATATCAAGGAATCAGAGAGCAAATCCATGGGCCTCATAGCAGGCCCACAGGATTAGCACACAGCCCAGGTGTGCTAAGCTGAGACTTGTTCCCTGAAATCTTACATAATGGAAATCCGTTAACCAAACCCACCTTATACTATGGTCAAACTCTCAAGGGCATCAAATAATATAAAAGCAAGAAAAAAGAAGTATCCAAAGGACAGCAACTTCAAACACTCAAACATTAAAGGAACATCACTCTATGCAGATGAGAAATAACTAGCTCAAGAACGCTGGCAACAAAAAAAAGCTACAGTTTTCTTACCTCCAACTGACTACATTCGCCCCCCAGAAATTGTTATGAACCAGGCTGAAATGATAAACATATGATTTAGACTCTAGATAGGAACAAACATCATCAGGAGAAAATCAAATACACGCCAAAATATCTCAGGAATCCAATAAAATGATACAAGAGCTGAAAGATAAACTAGCCATTTTAAGAACCAAACCATACTAATAGAGCTAAAAAATGCACTGTAAGAGCTTTCTAATCCGATCAGAAGTATCAACAGCAGAATAGACCAAGGTGAGGAATGGATCTCATAGCTCAAAGACAGGTTATTCAAATAAACTCACTCAGATAAATATAAAGAAATAATAATTAGAAGCATGCACAAAACCTCTGGGAAATATGGGATTGTGAAAAGAGACCAAACCTATGAATCATATATAAGACAATCATTGCCAAAATACAAAGTCATTAGATTCTCCAAGGACATTGTGAAAGAAAAAATATTAAAGAAAGCTAGAGAGAAAGGGCAGGACACCTACAAAGGGAAATCCAATAGGCTAACAGCAGACCCTTCAGCAGAAACCCTACAAGCCTGAAGAGATTGCAGGCCTACTTTCAACATTCTTTGGTTTTTGTTTTTGTTTTTTATTTTACTTTAGGTTCTGTGGTACGTGTGCAGGTCATTCAGGGTTGTTGCATAGGTGCATACATAACCAGGTGGTTTGCTGCCTCTATTCCCCCTTTGACTATATCCTGCATTTCTCCCCATGTTATCCCTCCCCACCCCCACTATCTCTCCTCTAGCCCCCTACAACTGCCCCCAGTGTGTGATGCTCCTCTCCCTGAGACCATGTGTTCTCATTGTTCAACACTTGCCTATGAGTGAGAACGTGCAGTGTTTGGTTTTCTGTTCTTGTGTCAGTTTGTTGAGAATGATGGTTTCCAGATTCATCCAAGTGCCTACAAAGGACACGAGCTCATCGTTTTTTATGGCTGCATAGTATTCCATGGTGTATATGTGCTATATTTTCCTTGTCCAGTCTATCATTGATGGGCATTAGGGTTGGTTCCAGGTCTTTGCTATTATACACAGGGCTGCAATGAACATACGTGTGCATGTGTCTTTATAGTAGAATGATTTATAGTTCTTTGGGTATATACCCAGTAATGGGATTGCTGGGTCAAATGGAATTTCTAGTTCTAGATCCTTGAGAAATCACCACACTGTCTTCCACAATGTTTGAACTAATTTACACTCCCACCAACTGTGTAAGAGTGTTCCTGTTTCTCCACATCCTCTCCAGCATCTGTTGCCTCCGATTTTTTAATGTTGACCATTCTAACTGGTGTGAGATGGTATCTCAATGTGGTTTTGATTTGCATTTCTCTAATGACCAGTGATGATGAGCATTTTTCAATATGTTTGTTGTCCTCATATATGTCTTCTTTTGAAAAGTGTCTGTTCATATCCTTCTCCCACTTTTGAATGGGGTTGTTTGTTTTTTTTCTTGTATATCTGTTTTAGTTCTTTGTAGATTCTGGATATCAGTCCTTTGTCAGGTGCGTAGATTGCAAAAATTTTTTCCCATTCTGTTGGTTGTCAGTTTGCTCTAATGATGGTTTCTTTTCCTGTACAGAAGCTCTGAATTTTAATTAGATCCAATTTGTTTAACTTGGCTTTTGTTGTCATTGCTTTTGGTGTTTTAGTTATGAAGTCCCTGCCTATGCCTATGTCCTGGATGGTTTTGCCTATGTTTTCTTCTAGTGTTTTTATGGTGTTAGGTGTTATGTTTAAATCTTTAATCCATCTGGAGTTAATTTTAGTGTAATGTACAGGAAGGGGTCCAGTTTCTTCTTTCTGCACATTGCTAGCCAGTTTTCCCAACACCATTTATTAAACTTGGTGTCCTTTACCCATTGCTTGTTTTTGTCAGGTTTGTCAAAGATCAGTTGGTTGTAGATGTGTGGTGTTACTTCTGAGGCTTCTGGTCTGTTCCATTGGTCTATGTCTCTGTTTTCATAAGAGTATCATGCTGTTTTGATTACTGTAGCCTTGTAGTATAGTTTGAAGTCTAGCAGTGTGATGTCTCCGGCTTTGTTCTTTTTGCTTAGGATTGTCTTGGCTATGTGGGCTCTCTCGTGATTCCATATGAAGTTTAAAGTGGTTTTTTCCAGTTCTGTAAAGAAGGTCATTGGTAGCTTGAAGGCGATAGCATTGACTCTATAAATTACTTTGGGCAGTATGGCCATTTTTACAATATTGATTCTTCCTAACCATGGGCATGGGATGTTTTTCCATCTGTTTGTGTCCTCTCTTAAATAGTTGAGCAGTGGTTTGTAGTTCTCCTTGAAGAGGTCCTTTACATCCTTTGTTTGTTGTATTCCTAGGTATTTTATTATCTTTGTAGCAATTGTGAATGGGAGTTCACTCTTGATTTGGCTCTCTGTTTGTCTGTTATTGGTATATAGGAATGCTTGTGATTTCTGCACATTGATTTTGTATCCTGAGACTTTGCTGAAGTTGCTTATCAGTTTGAGAAGGTTTGGGGCTGAGACGATGGGGTCTTCTAAATATACAATCTTGTCATCTGCAAATAGAGACAGTTTGAATTCCTCCTTTCCTATTTGAACTTTCAACATTCTTAAAGAAAAGAAATCCCAACCAATAATTTCATATTCGGCTAAACTAAATGAAGGGAAAATAAGATTCTTTTCAGACAAGCAAATGCTAAGGGAATTTGTTACCACAAGACCTACCTTACAAAAAATTTTTAAGGGATTGCTAAACATGGAAATGAAAGGCCATTATCAGCTTCCAAAAGAAAAAAAAACACATATGTGCATAGACTATTGTGATAGTTAATACCATCAACCTGATTGGATTGAAGGATGCAAAGTATTGTTCTTGAGTGTGTCTGTGAGGTTGTTATCAAAGAAGATTAACACTTGAGTCAGTGGACTGGGAGAGGCAGATGCACCCTCAATCTGGGTGGACACCATCAAATCAGCTTCCAATGTGGCTAGAATAAAGCAGGTAGAAGTTGGAAATAGAAGACCTGCTGAGCTTCCTGGCCTTCATTTTTCTCCTGTGCTGGATGCTTCCTGCCATCCAACGTCAGACTCCAGTCTCTTCAGCTTTCAAATTCTTGGACTTACGCCAGGGGTTTGCCAGGGGCTCTTGGGTCTTTAGCTACACATTGAAGGCTGCACTGCTAGATTCCTTACTTTTGAGGTTTTGGGACTCGGACTGGCTTCCTTATTCCTCAGCTTACAGACAGCCTATTGTGAGAATTCACCTTATGATGGTGTGAGTCAATACTCTTAAAACTCCCTTTTATTTATATATATACGCTATTAGTTCTGTCCCTCTGGAGAACCCATACTAATACAACCATTGACACTATAAAGCAATTACACAATCAGGTCTGCATAATAACCAGCTAACAACAAAAAGACAGGACCGAGCAGCTGCCCCACTTAAAAGACAGAGTGACAAGCTATATAAAGAAACAAGACCCAATTTTATACTGTCTTCAAAACATTCATTTTACATGAAATGAAACCCATAGGCTCAATGTAAAGAGATGGAGAGTAAGTATAGCAAGCAAATGGAAAAAAAAAAACTGGTGTATTAGTCAGGGTTCTCTTAGAAAGACAGAGCTAATAGGATATATATATATATATATATATCTCCTAAATATTATATATATATTTAGGAGATATATATATCATAAATAGGATATATATATCACAAATATAACATAAATATTATATATATAATAAACTTAACATGCTTATACTTTACACACACACATATATGAAGGAGACTTTACTAAGTATTAATGTACATGATCAAAAAATCCCACAATAGGCTGTCTGCAAGTTGAGACTGAGGAGCAAGGAGAGCCAGTCTGAGTCCCAAAACTGAAGAACTTGGAGTCCAATGTTCAAGGGCGAGAGCCATCCAGCATAGGAGAAAGATAAAGACTGGGAGGCTAAACCCATCTCTCTTTTTCATGTTTTATATTTGCTGGCAGCTGATTAGATTGTGCCTGCCAGATTAAGGGTGGATCTTTCTTCCCCAGCCTACTGACTCAAATGTTAATCTCTTTTGGGCAACACCCACACAGACACACCCAGGATTAATACTCTATATCCCTCAATTCAATCAAATTGAGAGTATTAACCATGCACGTCCACCCCTTGTCAACTTGAACCCATATACATCTCCTGAGATCATACATAATCTTCAAATAAAGACAACATTGGGGTCATAATTATGATTAACATAATATAGCTATCATTCATACAAGCAGAAACACACCCATTTCCAATCCAAATACTATTACATAAAGTTAACAATACTTAAATGGTAGTATAAAGTCAATAAATCTTATGTCACATGATAAAGGAAAAGGAAATAATATGAAGATATTTTCTTAGTACAAGTGCATACATGCACAAACATGTTTTTAACAAAAGAAGGAGGAAATACTCATGACAATTACAGTCTTGGTTTCTGTATAGCTGATCATGTGATCGTAGCTGGTACTGATGACTACCTTTTTCTACTACCCATTCTGTATTCCCTTTGCCTTCAGCAAGCACCTCAGCAGGTTGTGTATTTTTTCCTGGTGGAGTGACCCAAGCCTTCATTCCTGAAGTATCTGGACCATTTGTAGCCTTGCCTGGATTTGGCTGTTGTACTTTCCCATTGACCTTAATATCCATTCCCATGCCTGTTCTCCAAATTGCTGTTTATATAAATTAGAGAACTCAAACAGTTATTTTCTAGTGTACTGCATCTCCTCATGGGTCACACTCTCAACCTCACCTCTTAGGACTCACCAGGACTTAGTCTAGTTATAGGTCTAGAAGCAAACAGGGGTTAGGTGTGGCTTCTGAGGAGAATCAACATAACCTTGCCTGGCAACTACCTTAGGGGAGGTCATAACTGTTGCCTCAGGCAGCACAGGGTTTTTCTCCTCAGACAAAGGTTGAAAGGCTGATGGCAGCATGGGTTGGGGAGCGGATGTTGCCACTACTGGAAATGGGGAAGATGTTCCTTCTGGCAAAAAAGAATCATCAGAGTTTACAAACTCAGTGTCCCCAGCTTCATCAGGGTATTTTCACATGTCCCCATTCTAAGTTGCAGGGTCCATTCTTTTCCAATCAATGCCTTCACTCTAACAGTAGACACCTGGTGAGGCTGTGTGTGCATCTTCCGTGCAAGTCAGCCACTTGCACGATAAGGGCTTGTCTGTTTTTTCACAGTTTCTGCTTTTTCTCTACAGGAGATAAGACTCTCACTCAGGATAATTTTAGCAGATTTGAGGCTCAGTATCTGCTTCTGAAGCTGGGAGACAGGATCCTTGAGTTCATCATTGTCTTTCATCACTTTGTCTACTGAAGTTAGAAGCAACCAACCAGATTCATTATGTTCCTTGGTTCTCCACAAATGGTCAAAGATATTATGTACAGAGTCACTAAACTCTTTGCCTCTCAGGAGCAGTGAATCAGGAGTGTCAAATGCATTTTATTTTGTGTAACTCTCTAAACAGTTCATGCCAAGAACTATCAGTATTCTCCATACTGTTAGAAGTAGAGTCTTTAGCATTTTTGGGTCTAATCATATTAAGCAGCCAAATCCAGAATCCCCAAAACCAATAAAAGAACTCCACCCTTAATATTCTATTCATTTAGAACCACTCCTGGTATCAAAATCCGTTAGTCAGGGTTATCTTAGAGGGGCAGAACTAATAGGATATCTATCTATCTATCTATCTATCTATCTATCTATCTATCTATATCCTATCTATCTGTCTATATATATATATCCTATCTATCCTATATATATATAGATAGATATCCTATATATATATATGGGGAGTTTATTAAGTATTAATTTACATGATCACAAGGTCCCACAATAGGCTGTCTGCAAGCTGAGGAGCAAGGAGAGCCAGTTTGAGTCCCAAAACTGAAGAACCTGGAGTCTGACGTTGGAGGACAGGAGGCATCCAGCATGGGAGAAAGATGTAGACTGGGAGGCTAGGCCCAGCTCTCCTTTTTATGTTTTACTATCTGCTTTATATTCACTAGCACCTGATTAGATTGTGCTCACCAGATTAAGGGTGGATCTGCCTACCCCAGCCCACTGACTCAAATGTCCATCTCTTTTGGGCAGCACCCACACAGACTCACCCAGCATTAATACTCTGTATCTCTCAGTCCAATCAAGTTGACACTAGGTATTAACCATCACAGCAGGGTTTGCTATTCTAATTTCAGATAAAACAGAATTTAAAGCAGCAATGATGAAAAAAGACAAAGAAAGTTGTTACTTAATGCTAAAGGGCTGAATTCAACAAGGAGACTTAACTATTCTAAATATATGTGCACTCAACACTGGAACTTCCAGATTCATAAAACAAGTTATTAGAGACCTATGAAGAAACCTAGATAGCCACACAATAATAGTGGGAGAGTGATACGGTTTGAATTTGTGTTCCCACCCAAATCTCATGTCAAATTGAGGGAGGGGCCTGGTGGGAGGTGATTGGATCATGGGGGCAGATTTCACCTTTGCTTTTTTGTGGTAGTGAGTTCTTATGAGATCTGATGGCTTGAAAGTGTGTGGCTCTTCCCCGCTTGCTCGCTTTCTCTTCGGTCACCATGTGAAGAAGTTCCTTGCTTTCCCTTCACCTTCCACCATGATTATAAGTTTACTCAGGCCTCTCAGTCATGATTCCTGTTAAGCTTGAAGAGCTGAGTCAATTAAACCTCTTTTCTGCATAAATTACTCAATCTTGGGTAGTTCTTGGACTAATACAGAAACCACAACATCCCACTGACAGTACTAGACAGATCAATGAGATAGAAAACTAAAAATATATTCAGAGACTCAGGTCAACATTTGACCAAATGTACCTAACTGACATTTACAAAACAGCACACCCAACAATAACAGAATAAACACTCTAAACAATATCCTCAAGTATGTTTTCCAAGTTGTTTGCTCTTTTTCACATGTTTCAAGAATGCCAGTGATTTGTTAGTTTGATCTCTTTTCACATTCAGAATATACATTCTTCTCAGCTGCACATGGTGCATACTCTTAAATCAACCACACAATTAGCCATAAACAAGTCTCAAAAAAAATTTTAAATTGCATTATGCCAACCACAATCTCAGAAAACAGTGTAATAAAAATAGAAATCAGTACTTAGCAGATCTCTGAAAACCATATAACTAAATAGAAGTCAACTTTCTCCTGAATTACTTTTGGGTAGACAATGAAATTAAGACAGAAATCAAGAAAGTCTTTAAAAAGAATCAGAACAAAGATACAATATATCAGAATTTCTGGGACACAACTTTAACTATATTAAGAAAAAAGTTTACAGCACTAAATGCCCACATCAAAAAGTTAGAAATGTATCAGATTAACAAACTAATATCACACTTAAAGAAATTAGGAGAGAGATCCAAGATGGCTGATGATTAGCAGCTCGGGCACGTACCTCCCAGTGAAAGCGCAAAGAACGAGAGGACGCCACACTTTCAGATGAATATTTGTTGCTCACGGACCAGGAGATTCCCAGTGGAGGAGCCCCACGGGTCGCCAGGGCGACTCTTGTGGCCGGCGTGGCGGTTTTGCTGGTGCCTTAGCGCGCCAGTTCTTGGTGCAGAGTCCGGAGATTCCCGGGCAGAAAAGCACCATCAATCTTAACACCACTGTTTTGGCCGGCTCAGTGGATTGCTCAGATCTCGGCGCAGGGAATCAACAAGTTGGACGTCAGAGACCCAGTTAGAAAGCCGGTAATTATAAAGACGACAGACGGACAAATATATAATGAAGGGAAGAAACCAGCGTAAAAAGGTAGAGAATACTCAAAATCAGAATGCCTCTCCCTCTACAGGGGATTGCAATTCCTCATCAGCAACGGAACAAGGCTTAATAGATTACACGTGTGTTCCAATAACAGAAGCAGGTTTCAAAACGTGGGTGATAAGAAACTTCTGTGAATTAAAAGAACTTGTTCTAACCCAATGCAAAGAAACTAAGAACCTTGAAAAAAGGTTTGACGAACTGTTAACGAGAATGGACAATTTAGAGAAGAATATAAGTGAATTGATGGAGCTGAAAAACACAACACGAGAACTTCGCGAAGCATGCACAAGTTTAAACAGTCGAATTGATCAAGCAGAAGGAAGGATATCAGAAGTCGAGGATCAGCTCAGTGAAATGAAACGAGAAGACAAGAATGCAGAAAAAAGGATGAAAAGGAATGAGCAAAGTCTCCAGGAAATATGGGACTATGTGAAAAGACCTAATTTACGTTTGATAGGTGTACCTGAATGTGATGAAGAGAATGAATCCAAGTTGGAAAATACTCTTCAGGATATCATTCAGGAAAATTTTCCCAACCTGGCAAGGCAGGGTAATATTCAACTCCAGGTAATACAGAGAACACCACAAAGATATTCTTCAAGAAGACCAACCCCAAGGCACATAATCGCCAGATTTATTAGGGTTGAAATGAAGGAGAAAATACTAAGGGCAGCCAGAGAGAAAGGTCAGGTTACCCATAAAGGGAAACCTATCAGACTTACAGCAGATCTCTCAGCAGAAACCCTACAAGCCAGAAAAGAGTGGGGACCAATATTTAACATCCTTAAAGAAAAGAACTTTCAACCCAGAATTTCCTATCCAGCCAAACTAAACTTTATGAGCGAAGGAAAAATTAAATCCTTTGCGAACAAACAAGTACTTAGAGAGTTCACCACCACCAGGCCTGCTTTACAAGAGCTTCTGAAAGAAGCACTATACATATAAAGGAACAACCAATATCAGCCTTTCCAAAAATATATCAAAAAGCAAAGAACTTTAACACAATAAAAAATTTACATCAACTAATGGGCAAAACAGCCAGCTAGCATCAAACGCCGATATTAAACTTGTATATATTTTAATTGGATAAAAAGCCAAAACCCATCGGTATGCTGCATCCGGGCCCATCTTACATGCAACAATACACAAAGACTCAGAGAGAAGGAGGAAGATTTACCAATTAAACAGAGAGTAAAAATAAACAAATAAACAAAAAGCAGGAGATGCAATTCTCGCCTCTGATAAAGTAGACTTTAAAGCAACAAAGATCAAAAGAGGCGAGGAATGACATTACATAATGGCAAAAGGATCAATGTAACAAGAAGAGCTAACGATTCTATAGATCAACGAGATAGAAAATTAACAAGGATATTCAGAACTTGAACTCAGACCTGGAACAAGTAAACTTAATAAACATTTATAGAACTCTCCACTTCAAATACACAAAACATACATTACCACCTCACACCTATTCCAAAGGTATAATTGGAAGTAAATCACTCCTCAGTAATCGCATAGCATTTCATAGGTTTAAATTAAATATTGGTTGGCTGTTTGTTTGTTATCTTCTTCCCTTATTCCTTCCTGACTACATCATTAAGTATAATTATCAGTATAAAAGAGCTTTTCAATACCCATTACTAAATTGCATTCTAGCCTGGGCAAGAAAGCAATACTCCCATTCTCTCTCCCTTTTTCTTTTCCTTCTCCCTCCTCCCCAGTCTCTCTCTCTTTCTCTTCCTTTTTACTCCTTCCTATTCTCTCTCTCTCTTAAAAAAAAAAAAAAAAAGAAATTAGAAGAAGAACAAGCCAGCAAACCAATTCCAAAGCTAACAGAAGAAAATAATCAAATAGTAGCTGAATTCAGTGAAATTGATATGTGAAAAACCACATAAAAGACCAATGAAACTAAAAGTTGCTTCTCTGAAAGAATAAATATAATTGATGGACCACTGGCTAGACTAATAAAGAAGAAAAAAAAGAAGATCCAAATAAACACAATCAGAAATGACAAAGGGGACATTACCACCAACATCACAGAAATACAAAAGAAAACAATCTCTCAGAGACTATTATGAACACCTCTATGCACAGAAACTAGAACATCTAGAGGAAATGGATAAATTCTTGGAAACACACAACCTCCCAAGATTAAACCAGAAAGAAATTGAAACACTGACCAGACCAATAATTGGTTCCAAAATTGAATAAGTAATAAAAAGTCAACAACAAAAAAAAGCCTTGTGCTAGACAGATTCAAACTGAATTCTACCAAGCATATAAAGAAAAATTAGTACTAACAGTATTGAAACTATTCCCAAAAATTGAGGAGTAGGGACTCTTCCTTAACTCATTGTACGAGAATAGCATTATTCAGATACCAAAACCTGGCAGAAATGCAACAGCAACATCAAAAACTTCAGGCCAATATACTTCATGAAAATAGATGCACGAATCTTCAACAAAATGCTAGCATCCCACATCCAGCAGCAGAGCAAAAAGCTAATCCTTCACAATTGAGGAGTCTTTAATCCTGATATGCAAGATTGATTCAACATAAACAGAACTAAAAACAAACACTACATGATATCTCAACAGAGGCAGAAAAGGCTTTTAATAAAAATCAATACATTCATGCTAAATACCCTTGACAAAGTTGGCATTAAAGGAACACACCACAAAATAATAAAAGCCATCTATGACAAATCTGCAACCAATGTCATACTGAACATGCAAAAGGAGAAAGCATTCTTCTTGAGAACTGGAACCTGACAAGCATTCGCACTGTTACCACTCCTATTCAACATAGTACAGGAAGTCCTGGTCAGAGCAATTAGGCAAGAGGATGAAATAAAAGGACTTCAGATAGAAGAAAAAAGAGAAAAAGTAGAAATATAGTTCTTTACAGATGATATAATATCTAGAATACATAAAAACCCTATAGTCTCTGCTCAAAAGCTTCTAAATCTGTGAAACTATTTCAGCAAAAGTTCAGGATACAAAATCAATATATAAATATCAATAGCATTCCTATACATTGACCACGTCCAATCTGAGAACCAAATCATGAATGTAATCTCATTTATAATAGACCCCCAAAAATAAAATATCTAGAAATACAGTTAAACAGGGAGTAAAAGAGCTCTACAAGCAAAATTCTAAAACACTGTGGAAAGAAATCAACAACAACACAAACGAAGCAAAAAATAGTCCATGCCCACATATAGAAAGAATCGATATTGTTAAATGGCTGTGATACTTAAAGTAATTTATAGATTAAATGATATTTCCCTCAAACTACCAATGAAATTTTACAAAAAATAAGAGAAAACTATTCTAAGATTCATATAGAACCCACAAAGACCCCCAACAGCCAAAGCAATCCTAAGCAAAAAGAACAAAGCCAAAGGCATCAAATGACCCATCTTCAAACTATACTCCAAGGCTACAGCAACCAAAATAGCATGGTACTGTTATAAAATATAAATACAAGCAGACACATAGATTAATGGAACAGATTAGATAACCTAGAAATAAAGCCACATATCTGCAATCATCTGATCTCTGATTAAGTCAACAAAAGCAAGTAATGAGGAAAGAACTCCCTATTCAATAAATGGTGGTGAGAACTCACTAACTATATGTAGAAGACTGAAGTTGAAACCTTTATTTTCACCATACACAAAAATCACATCAAGACAGATTAAAGAAAAATGTAAATATAAAACTATAAAAACTCTAGTAGATTGCTCTATGCCATTCTGGACATAGGCCCTGATGAAAATCTTATGAGAAAGACACCAAAAGCAATTGCAACAAAAACAAAAACCGATGTAAGTGATCTAATTAAACTAAACAGCTTCTGCACAGCAAAAGAAACTATCAAAGAGTAAACAGACAACCTACAGAATGAGAGACAGTATTTGCTAACTATGCATCTGCAAAGGTCTATATTTAGTATGTATCTAAAACATAAGCAATTCAACATGCAAAAAGTGACAACTGTATTAAAAAATGAACAAAAGACATGAACAGATAGTTCTCAAAGGAAGATATAAACAGAGTCAGCAAGCATTGAAAAATGTTCAACATCACTTATCATTAGAGAAATACAAATTAAAACCGCAGTGAAATACCATCTCACACCACTCAGGGTAGTTACTATTAAGAAGTCAAAAAAAATAATAATAATAATAACAGGTGAGGCTTTGAAGGAAAGGGAACATTTATACACTGCTTCTGGGAGTATAAAACAGTTCAGCCACTGTGGAATGCAACTTGGAAATTTCTCAAAGTACTTAAAACAAAGCTACTATTCAATCCAGCTATCCTATTATGAGGTATACAACCAAAAAAAAAAAAATGTTCTACCAGAAAGACACATGCACGTGTATGGTCTACCATAGAGACACATGCACACACTATTCTTAATAGCAAAGACATGGAATCAACAGTAAATGCCCAATAGTGTAATGGATAAAGAAAATGTGGTACATATACACCATGGGATGCTACATTGGCATAAAAAAAGAAAGAACATATTCTTTGAACATGAATGGAACTAGAGGCCATCACCATAAGCAAATTAATGCAGGAAGCAAACACCAAATACCTATAAGTGAAACCTGAACATTGCGTACCAATGAACACAAAGAGGGTATCAATAGACACCAGGGCCTCCTTGAGCGTGGAAGTTGGGAGAAAGCTAAGGATCAACTAACTACCTCTTGATTACTATGCTTACTATCTGGGTGAAAAAATAATTTGTACACCAAACATCCATGACACACAATTTATTCATGTAACAAAACTGCACGTGTACCCCTTGAATCAAAAATATTGGAAGAAAAAAACAAAATTAAAAAAAAATCCAATTTCTTCTAAAAACCATGTTTCTCCCATTGATGAGTAGAGTTAATTGATGCTCTCTCTCACCACTCCTATTCAACATAGTATTGGAAGTTCTGACTAGGGCCATCAGGCAAGAGAAAAAAATAAAGCATATTCGAATAGGAAGGGAGGACCTCAAATTATCCCTGTTTGCAGATGACATGATTGTATATTTAGAAAATCCCATTGTCTCAGCCCAAAATCTCCTTAAGCTAATAAGCAACTTCAGCAGTCTCAGGATACAAAATCAATGTGCAAAAATCACAAGCATTTCTATACACCAATAATAGACAGAGAGCCAAATTATGAGTCAACTCCCATTCGTAATTGCTACAGAGAAGAAAACACTCAGGAATACAACTAACAAGGGATGTGAAGGACCTCCTCAAGGAGAACTACAAACTAATGCTCAAGGAAATAAGAGAGGACAAAACAGGTTAAAAAACATTCCATGTTCGTGGTTAAAAAGAATCAATATCGTGAAAATGGCCATTCTGCTCAAAGTAATTTATAGATTCGATGCTATCCCCATCAAGCTACCAATGACTTTCTTCACAGAAAAAAAACACCTTAAACTTCATATGGAACCAAAAAAGAGCCCACGTAGCCAAGACAATCCTAAGCAAAATAATAATAATAAATATATATATATATATATATATATATATGCATATAAACAAAGCTGGAGGCATCATGCTACCTGACTTCAAACTATATTACAAGGCTACTGTAGTCACAAGAGCATGGTACTTGTACCAAAACAGAGATATAGACTAATGGAGCAGAACAGAAGCCTCAGAAAGAATGCCACACAACTACAACCATCTGATCTTTGACAAACCTGACAAAAGAAATGGGAAAAGGATTCCTTATTTAATAAATGGTGTTGGGAAAACTGGCTAGCCAAATGCAGAAAGCTGAAACTGGATCCCTTCCTTAGACCTTATACAAAAATTAACTCTAGATGGATTGAAGATTTAAACATGAGTCCTAACACCATAAAAACTCTAGAAGAAAACCTAGGCAATACCATTCAGGACATAGACATGGGCAAGGACTTCATGACTAAAACACCAAAAGCAATGGCAACAAAAGCCAAAATAGACAAATGGGATCTAATTACACTTAAGAACTCCTCCACAGCAAAAGAAACTGTTAATAGAATGAACCAGTAACCAACAAAATGGAAAAAATTTTTTGCAATCTACCCATATGACAAAGGGCTAATATCCAGAATCTACCAAGAAATTAAACAATTTTACAAGAAAAAAAAAAACAACCCCCTCAAAAAGTAGGCAAAGGATATGAACAGATAGTTTTCAAAATAAGACATTTATGCAGCCAACAAACATATGAAAAAAAGCTCATCATCACTGGTCATTAGAGAAATGCAAATCAAAACCACATTGAGATACTACCTCATGCCAGTTAGAATGGCAATCATTAAACAATCAGGAGACAAAGATGCTGGAGAGGATGTGGAGAAATAGGAACACTTTACACTGTTGGTGGGAGTGTAAATTAATTCAACCATTGTGGAAGGCTGTGTGGAAATTATTTAAGGATCTAGAAATAGAAATACCATTTGACCCAGCAATCCCATTACTGGGTATACACCCAAAGGATTATAAATCACTCTATTATGAAGACACATGCACATGTTTGTTTATTGTGGCACTGTTCACAATAGCAAAGACTTGTAACCAACCAAAATGCCCATCAATGATAGACTGGATTTAAAAAAAGTGACACATATATACCATGGAATACTATGCAGCCATAAAAATGGATGAGTTCATATCTTTGCAAGGACATAGATGAAACTGGAAACCATCATCCTCAGCAAACTGACACAGGAACAGAAAACCAAACACCACATGTTCTTACTCATAAGTGAGTGTTGAACTATGACAATACATGGACATAAGGGGTGGAACATCACACACTGGGGCCTGGGGGGTGAGGGGCTAGAGGAGGAACAGCAGGGGTGGTGGAAATAGCATTAGGAGAAATATCTAATGTAGATGATGGGGTGATGGATGCAGTAAACCACCACCATGACATGTGTATACCTATGGAACAACCCTGCATGATCTGCACATGCACCCCGCTGTGCACCCCAGAACTTAAAAGTATAATAAATAAACTTTTTTCACAAAAAGTTAACAGTAAATTACAATGTTGTATGTGTTTTTATTAAGACCTTTTCTTGGGCTTTTCAATTTAAGTCATGCTATAACAAAACTAGTAATTCAATGTAAGACATGTAGCAGTTCATCAGTTGTGTACATTGTTTTTCGATATGTATATTTCTTACTATATTTATCTCCTTTACAGTGTTACAAGACTTTTAAAACTATCACATGTGTTCTACATTAGCCATATTTTACTCTTACACTGCTATTAAAACCATACTGCTTAATAGTAATCTGAATTCTTTCCAAAGCTTTCCAGGGTTCTTCCCATTATTTCTTGTTTGTTTAGACAGGGTCTCACTGTTGTTGCTCAGTCTGGAGTGCTGTGGCATGATCTTGGCTCATTGAATCACTGACCTCCCAGGTTTGAGTGATCTTTCTGCTTCAAACCATGAACAAGCTAGGGCTACAAGCTTGCACCACCATGCCCACCTAACTTTGTGCATTTTTAGTAGAGATGAGGCCTTACTATGTTGCCTAGGTCAGTCTTAAACTGCTGAGTCCAAGAAATCCACCCACCTCGTGCTCCCAAAGTGCTAGGATTGCAGGCATGAACTACTATGCCCAGGCTCCATTATTTCTGTAACCACTAGTCTTCCTCTTCTTGAATTCCTCTGTGATTTGGAGAAATTAGTCCCATTGTTATATTTCCTTTTTTAATGGAAATAATCAGATTTACTAATTCTGTAAAGACTAATAGATTAAGTAAGCATAAATATAAATGCTCTTCATATTATTAAGATATTCCTAAACACCAACTAGAAAAATTTGAAAAAATATAGTGACCAGATTGCAAATACTGCAAACCTTAAAATGTAAAAATTCTGGTCACTGGATATTGTTAGAACTTAAATAAATTTACAAGAAACAAACAACCCCATACAAAAGTGGGCAAAGAACATAAATGGACACTTTTCAAAAGAAGACATACACATATGTCAACAATCATATGGAAAAAAGCTCAGCATCACTAGTCATTAGAAAAATGCAAATTAAAACCACAGTGAGATACCATCTCACACCAACCAGAATGGCAATTATTAAAAGGTAAAAAAAAATAGCAGATACTGGCCAGGTTGTGGATGAAAAGAATGCTTAGACACTGTTAGTGGAAGTTTAAAGTAGTTCAGTCATTGAGGAAAGCAAGCAATCCTCAAAGACCATTTGACCCAGCAATCCCATTACTGGGTATATACCCAAGGAAATATAAAGTATTCCAAGAACACATGCACACATATGTTCATTGTAGCACTAGTCACAATAGTGAAGACATGGAATCTACCTAAATGTCCATCAATAATAGACTGGATGGAGAAAAGTAGTACACATACACTAAGGAATACTATGCAACCATGAAAAAGAATGAGATTATGTCATTTGCTGGGACATGGATGAAACTGGAGGCCAATATCCTTAGCAAACTAATACAGAGACAGAAAACCAAATATCTCATGTTTTCACTTGTAAGTGGTACCTAAATGATGAGAACACATGAATATCAAGAACGGAACAATGCACACTGGGGCCTCTCAAAGCTTGGAGGTTGGAAGGTGGGAGAGAATTAGGAAAATAACTAATGTGTGCTGGGATTAATACCTTGTGGATGAAATAATATGTAAACAGCCCCCATAACACAAGTTAACCTATGTAACAAACATGCACTTGTACCCCTGAACTTAAAAATTAAAAAAAAGAGAAGAAGTTAGATAAAGGAAAAAAGACAATTGGGAAGTTTTTCATATTTAAAAAAATGAGAAGTAAAAGAAAGTCTACTCCTTAAATTTATGGAATGGAAATAGTGGTTTACAACTGAAAATTACTGTTTAAAAGAAAACTAATAGAGACTTTAAAAATAGCAAATCTTGAAAGAGGATAAAGGGAGGCATAACTATTAAGGTAATTTTGTTTTCTTTTATAGCAGGGGAAAATAAATATTTATGTTGATAAATTTAAAAATATATGTATAAAAATATTCATTACAATTACAGGCTAAACCCTCTCTAAGAATGCAAATGTACAGGAGCAGATACCTCTAAAATTGAGGTTGGTAGTTTAATATGGTTTGGCTCTTTGTCCCCACCCAAATTTCATTTTTTAGTTCCCCAAATTCCTAAGTGCTGTGCGTGGGACCCAGTGGAAAATAATTGAATCATGGGAGTGTGTCTTTCCCGTGTTGTTCTTGTGAGAGTTAATAAGGGTCATGAGATCTGGTGGTTTTAAAAATGAGAATCTCCCCACACAAGCTCTCCGTCTGTTTGGCTGCTCCATCCATGTAAGACATGACTTGCTCCTCCTTGCCTTCACCAGGATTGTAAGGTCTCCACAGCCATGTGGAACTGTGAGTCCATTAAACCTCTTTGTTTTGTAAATTGCCAAGTCTTGGGTATGTCTTTATCAGGAATGTGAAAATGGACTAACACAGTAAACTGGTATCATTAGAGCAGGGCACTGCTGAAAAGATACCCCAAAATGTGGAAGTGACTTTGGAACTGGGTATTGAACAGAAGTTGGAATAGTTTGGAGGGCTCAGAAGATAGAAAAATGTGGGAAGGTTTGGAACTCCCTAGAGCTTGTTGAACGGCTTTGCTAAAAATGCTGATAGCAATATGGACAATAGAGTCTGGCTGAGGTAGATTCAAATGGAAATAAGAAACTTATCGGGAACTGGAGCAAAGGTGACTCTTGTTACGTTTTAGCAAAAGACTGGTAGCATTTTACCCCTACCCTCCAGATTTGTGAAACTTTGAATTTGAGAGAGATAATTTAGAGTATCTGACAGAAGAAATTTCTAAGCAGCAAAGCATTCAAGGAGTGACTTGGGTGCTGTTAAAGGCATTCAGTTTCATAAGAGAAACAGAGTATAAAAGTTCAGAAAATTTGCAGCCTGACAATGCAATAGAAAAGAAAATCCCATTTTCTGAGAAGAAATTAAAGCCTGCTGCAGAAATTTGCTAAAATGATGAGAAGCCAAATGTTATGTCCCAAGACAATGGTGTAAATGTCTCCAGGGCATACCAGAGGACTTTATGGCAGCCCTCCCATCACAGGCCCGGAGGCCTAAAAAGGTAAAGTGATTTCATGGGCCAGGTCCTGGGTCTCTGTGCCATGTGCAGCTTAGGGACTTGGTGCCCTATTTTCCACCAGCTGCTTCAGCCATGGCCGAATGGGGCCAATGTACAGCTTGGTCCATGGCTTCAGAGGTGCAAGTTCCAAGCCTTGGCAGCTTCCATGTGGTGTTGAGCCTGAGGGCACAGAAGTTAAGTATTGAGGTTTGGGATCCTCTGCCTAGATTTCAGAAGGTATATGGAAATGTCTGATGCCCAGGCAGAAGTTTTCTGTAGGGGCAGGGTTCTCATGGAGAACTTCTGCTAGGGCAGTGTGGAAGGAAAATATGGGCTCAGAGCCCCTACACAGAGTCTCTACTGGGCTGCTGCCTGGTGGAGCTATGAGAAGAGGGTCACCATCCTCCAGACCCCAGAATGGTAGATCCACTGACAGCTTGCACTGTGTGTCTGGAAAAGATGCAGACCCTCAATGCCAGCACATGAAAGCATCTTGGAGGGAAGATGTACCTTTCAAAGCCACAGGAGTGGAGATGTCCAAGACCATGGGAACCCATCTCTTGCATCAGCATGACCTGGATATGAGACATGGAGTCAAAAGAGATCAATTTGGAGCTTTAAGATTTGACTGGGCTGTTGTATTTTGGACTTGTGTGGAGCCTCTAGCCCCTCTGCTTTGGCCAGTTTTTCCTATTAAGAATGGCTGTATTTACCAAATGCCTGTACCCTCATTGTATCTAGGAAGTCACTAACTTGCTTTTGATTTTACAGGCTTATAGGTGAGAGGGATTTGCCTTGTCTCAGATGAGAATTTGGACTGTGGACTTTTGAGTTAATGCTGAAATGAGTTGAAACTGTTGGGGACTGTTGGGAAGGCATGATTTATTTTGGAACGTGAAGACATGAGATTTGGGAGGGGCCAGGGTCAGAATGATATTGTTTGGCCCTGTGTCCCCTCCCAAATCTCATCTTGTGGCTTCCATAATTCCCATGTATTGTGAGAGAAACCTGGTGGGAGATAATTGAATCATAAACGTGGGTCTTTTCCATGCTGTTCTCTTGATAGTGAATAAGTCTCACAGGATCCAATGGTTTTAAAAATGAGAGTTTCCCTGAAGAAGCTCTCTCTCTCTCTTTGCCTGCTGCCAACCATGTAAGAAGTGGCTTTCTGCTCCTTGCCTTCTGCCGTAATTGTGAGGCCTCCCCAGCGAGGTGTAACTGTGAGTCCATTAAATCTCTTTCTTTTACAAGTTGCCCAGGCTCCAGTATGTGTTTATCAGCAATACGAACATGAACTAATACATAGTTGCAACTGAGGTTTTCAAAAAGTACATTTTGCTTAAAAATTTGACAGTATTTGTAATCCCAGCACTTTGGGAGGCCGAGGCGGGTGGATCATGAGGTCAAGAGATCGAGACCATCCTGGTCAACATGGTGAAACCCCGTCTCTACTAATACAAAAAATTAGCTGGGCATGGTGGTGCGTGCCTGTAATCCCAGCTACTCAGGAGGCTGAGGCAGGAGAATTGCCTGAACCCAGAAGGCGGAGGTTGCGGTGAGCCAAGATCGCGCCATTGCACTCCAGCCTGGGTAACAAGAGCGAAACTCCGTCTCAAAAAAAAAAAAAAAAAAAAAATTTGACAGTATTAGAAATTTTTTAAAACTTTTACTTTGTTGTAATAATATTAGACACTTCTTTTAAAATAAGATACAACATTTTACTAGATATTTCACAACAGAATTCTTTCCTTCTAATTTCTGGGAAAATAGGTAAGTATATTTCAAGAAAACGTATATTAGGTATTTTTTCAATGCATTTTGAGTGTATGCTTAGCTTTAATCAAACATTATTTATAGCTGTGCCAACATGATTATAGTAGTTATAGTATTGACATTTGATGAAAGAAAACTTTGCCCTGTATTAATTTTATGAAAAAAGAGTGTTTTGGAAAGAAGGCCCACAAAAATAGTTGCTTACATAGTCATACTTTGGAAATGTAGAAAAATTTCACTAGTCTCCTCTTTCCCAGACTCAAACACACAAATATTAAAAATGTGTTTCCAAGTGATATTAATAAGGATAGAAAATAATAATTCTCACTGATTTTCAAGGAGATCTGAATTTCTAAGCTGATAATTATAAACCTGATTTAACTCTTTCTATAAATAAATGCATATATATTTTATGTATAATTCCATATATTATATATATGATATCCTGGTAATTTTGCTGGAATTTTTTGAAAAAAAAAATTTTTAATACTTTCATCTACTTAGTAATCTTTGAAAATTTTCTCAAATATATTCCAAAACAAAATCAATTCCAACAGATTCAATATTTGATTAGATTTCGTAGGTATTACTACATTTTCACTCAAAGACATTGTTAATAATGTTGTATTTTACTAACTCTAATTTAATGTTCTATTTTGCAAAATCAGCAGCAATTCAAATGAGAAATAATGATAAAAGATAATTTAAATTCACAATTTAATTTATTAATTTATCTGATAAAACAGCTCTCTTGTTCTCTGTTATAACAAAGATGTTAACATTTTTTTGACAAAAATCAATTTTCATTTGCAGTAGGAGCTACATCTTATTTTACAGAACAAGTACACATTTCATGTGAATAAGTAGTAGTAAAAATGAGCCTGGTATCTGGAAATTACTACTTAGCTTATTGCTCTTTTATGTGTGTATTTTTTTCCTGACTGAGAACATAGTTTAATTGCTCTATAAACTTTAGAGGGTTCAAAAAATTGCAATAAAATTAAATGAGATAAAAATGTATGCCAACTGAAGTGTCATTGCATTGCACTATATTTTTGTTTTGCTTTATATTTTGAGAGGTGAAATAAAAGGGTCAGACCCATTAAAGTTTTACAAGAACTCAAATTCATGTTGACACAGTGTTTTTTTCTGGAAGTTTAAAAATTCACCAGACTCAGTAAAATGTGAATCAAAATTAAGAAAACAGAGAAATAGGAAAGCAGAAGTTTCAAGAATAGGCTGATTGAATCCCATCCTTGCAGGAGGAGTGGTAGCTAAATTTCTTATCAGTTATGGTTCTCAGCTTTTTTCCAGTTTGTAACATGGAATAAAATCTGAGAAACTTTGAGATTATCTTTCCATAAAGGCAACTAAGTTTTTGATTAAAAAAAAAAAAGAGATAATGGTAATGAATTAAAGTTGTTGACAAAAAAGAGTCAAAATCTGTAAAATATTTGAAAGGATTAATTCTAAGGCTGAGGTACAGTCTCAAGAGGTTCTGAGAATATGTGCCCAAGGTGGCTGGCATACAACTTGATTTTTATAGATTTTAGAAGAACCAAAGTTATAGGCAGACATGAATCAATACATGTAAGGTGTACAATGGTCCTGTCCAGAAAGGCAGGACAACTTGCAGTGGAACCTTTTAGGTCATAGCTACATTCAAAGATTTTCTGCTTGGCAATTGGTTGAATGAGTTAAGTTATTATCTAAAGAGCTGGAATTAATTAAAAAAAAAACTAGTTTAAGATTAGGGATTGTTGAGACCAAGGTTCTCATTATGTAGATGAAGCCCTCAGGTAGAAAACTTCAGAAAGAATAGATGGTAAATGTCTTGTATCAGACCTAAAACAATGCCACACTCTTAGTTAAATATTTCCTGGATTAGGAAAAGACCTGGGAAGGGAAGAGGTTTCTCTACAGGATGTAGATTTTCTCCACAAGAAACAACTTTGCAGGGTCATTTTAAAATATGTCAAAGAAATATATTTTGAAGTAAAATACTTCAATTTCTTTCAGGGCATGCTGTCAAGTATGCTATACTAGAGTCAGCTTGGAATTTGGTAACTTATTTTTACAAAGAGTCTGTTTTGTCAGTCCTAAGGTCTCTATTTTAATGTTAATGCAGATCATTTGTACATAAATTCCAAAGGGAAGAGGGTATAATGAGGCATTTACAACTCCACTTTCCCCTCATAGCCTGAACTAGGTTTTCAGGTTTATTTTGGAGTGCCTCTGCTGAAAGAGGGGTCCATTCAGTAGGTTTTGAAGATTAGAATTTTATTTTTGGTGTACAAGTTAAATTGTTTAACACAAAATTGATATATATTTGTGACAATTATTGATGCAATAGATATTTATTATAAGTAAGATTTGTTGTGGGCTATAAACACAATCTAGTGATCTACTAACTATTCTTTCACTGTTAAGAAAAAAAGATTTTATTATATTAATTATTTTGGTTCCACTCTTATTTATATGTTAAAACACATTCATAAATCACATATATATTTCTCAACTCATCCATATCATGCCTGGATTTTTTACTTAAGAGAATGAAAACTCATCTCATTAGAAATGAGATTCCTAGAAGACAATGAAATTTTGTAACAATTTCATTCCTAGAAGACAATGTTATAAAAAACTTGTACCTTACAAAGAACTATTTTGCAAGGGTGATAAATAGTGTAAAGCACACAAATCAGTGCCACCCAACACATGCCCTTTCCCCTCTTCCTTATTTCACCCAACACTAATCCTGTGTAGTCACTCACCTTTCTTTTTGTGGTCATACGTTTCACAGGAAGCAGATCCCATATTTAACCTCAGAAGAAGAATTGAGATGACCTAAACAAATCATGTTGGTCTTACATCCTTGCTGAAAATTAGTTTGGGCAAGGGCCAGTAATGTGTTTCAGGTACATTAATAGGGCATAGTGTAGAAGGAGATGCCCAATCTATTATCTCTAAGCAGACTCCACATCTGGTAATTCAGTACATGTGGCCTCATTGACAAGATTCAGATGTGTTTTCAACTAAATTGATATTTACAGCCACAAATTGTTGGAGTATAAATAGGAAAACTTTACTAGAAAATGATTTAGCAGAGATAATCAAAACCTTTAAAAGTATGTATTCCATTTAATCCACAAATCCTTTTGTATTGAGAATTCACCGTAAGGAAATAACCAGAAACTGGTAGAGCATTTACAAGTCTGTTCATTGCCAATCAACTTGCAATAGTGAGAAAATGGAATTATATAAAAGTTCAACAATAGGTGTTTTGTTAAAATAATCTACAATAGTCATATGAGGGATTAGCATGTAGTTATTTAAAGTCATGTTTTGGAAAGAGAAGATATATTATGAAATAAAAAGAAGCAAGTTATAAAAGAAAATAGCCTTGTGATTACACTAGTGTGTAAAGAAAAAGACAAACAGAAACTGCACAAAAAGTAACTTTTTTATCAATGTAATGTAATAATGAACGATTCTTTCATTGTTATATTTTTCTGCATTTCAAAATTTTTATATTGAATAATTATTTTTAGTAAGAAATATTTTTCTTAAAAGAACAGTTTCTGTATTAAAATAGTTCTTCATTTGTTTCCATTCCAACAAATTAAGAACTTGGAACTCTCATCCAAAAAGGAAAAAGTGTCAACAAACAGAAAAACAACAGGTCTTCTTAGATCCTCTGGAAAGTTGAGGTCACAGGACAAGGGCCCTTCTTGAAAATCGTAAAAAAAAAAAAAACAGGCACATATAGAAAAATTATAGCTACCTGTGAGCCGAAGCTAGCTGCTGGGCCTAGCACTAAGATATAAACTGTAACTGACAAATTGCTGCCGGAAGCTTAGTGTAGAAGAACTTGAAAGTTAAAAAAACTCCCAGGGTAGGGATATGGAATTAAGGGAGATACCACAATTTTGTATCTTTTACTTCTGGGAGTTCCTTCATATTTTCAAAGAAAAATTTCCCAGTGTTCTGACAGAAGGAGGAATAAGAGTGACCATTTGGAAAAAAGTACAAAACCTTCTGTTCTCCTTAGTAAAGCCTGCATTTATGGTAAACTGTGTTGTCAAAATCTAACCCACATGGAAGTTACCAGAGCTTAATTGACTTGAGGGAAGAAAAATACACAATTTCAGACCCCTCCAGCCCTTCTATCTCACCTCGGGGTGGTGGAGATGCCTAGGAGGAGTTGCAAAGATCACATTCAAGGGGCCAGTTCTCACCAACAGACTGAAAGCTAATCATAGGACTACAGGACAGTGCCTCTCCTTCCACATCTTAATTCCACATCAATAAAGCTCTGGAATAATGACAGGGGATTACAGTGGAAAGAACTGCAAATCTCAGATGCCTACTAAGCATGGATCTCTAGGGGAAACTAAAGCCAACAGGAGGGGTAAAAATAAAAACATTAGAAGAAAGTTTTAGCCCCTGCTATTGGCAGACACAACAAGCAGTAAAGACAGCATAACCACTAGCTAAATAAAAATAAAATTACACACTAAAGTTCTCCTTAATTCAGTTCCTTTCTCCTGATATGTCATGTTCAGCTATCAACAAAAATTTCAAAGCAAGCTAAAAGGCAAAACACAGTTTAAACAGACACATCAAGAGTCAGAATCATACTCCAATATAGCAGAGACTTTGCAATTATAAGACCGTAAGTTTAAAATAATTATCTTTAATATACTATAAAATATAATGGAAAAAGCAGACACCATGCAAGAACATACAGGTAACATAAATGTTATTGGTGATTTTTATCTCCAATAAACCTAAGAAAAAAGTAAAAGGAAATAATAGAATTCAAAAGCAATGTACAGAAATAAAGGATGACTTTGATGGGCTCATCAGTACAACCGTCACAGCTAAAGAAAGAATCAGTGAGCTTCAAGATATGTTAATAGAAATTTCCCAAACTGAAAAGCAAAGAGAGAAAACATTAAAAGAAAAATGAAATAGAAAATCCAAGACCTATGGGATAATTTTAAAAGTTGTAACATATGCATAATGAGAATACAAAGAAGAGGAAAAAGAAAAAGGAACAAAAAATATTTGTGGCAATAATGGCTGAGAATTTCCCAAAATTGTTGACAGATACAAAACATTGATACAAAAAGCTCAGAAAACATCAAACATTATAAATAATAAAAAATTACACCTAGGCATATTTTATTCAAACTGCAGAAAATCAAACACAAAGGAAAAGGTGGAAAGTAGCCAGAAAGAAAATTACCTTACTAGAGAAGAACAAGGATAATAGTTATATTGAACTTGTCTTCAGAAAACACTAGAAAACTAGAAAAATGAAGTGAATTAAATCAAACATAAGAATAAAAGAAATAATAAAAATTAGGCCAGTAATCAACTAAATTGAAAACAGATCAGTAGAGAAAATTAATGAACCCCAAAACGGATTCTCTAAAAAGAGAAATACAATTGATAAAACTCTTGCTAGGCTAATCAAAAAAAATAAAAGAAATAAAGAAAGGTGAACTGAGAGCAAGGACAAAAATTCCTATTAAGGAAAAAAAAAACAACAATCGCTAAGTCCCATGGATCATAAAAGAATAATAAATAAATATGGAAAACTCTAAGCTCACAAACTTCATAAAAAGAACAATCCTGTTGATATGGTTTGTCCCTGTGTTCCCATCCAAATCTTATGTTGGATTTTAATTCCCAATATTGTGGGAGAGACCAGGTGGAAGGTGATTGAATCATGTGGGTGGAATTTCCCCTTTGTTGTCATGATAGTGAGTGAATTCTCAGGAGATCTTGTTGTTTAAAAGTGTGTAGCAATATCCCCTTCACACTCTCTCTGCCCTGCTCCACCATAGTAAGATGTGCTTGCTTTCCCTTCACCCTTCTGCCATGATTGTAACTTTCCTGAGGTCTATCAGCCATGCTTCCTGTACAGCCCAGGGGATTGTCAATTATACCTCTTTTTATAAATTACCTAGTCTCAGGTGGTTCTTTATAGCAATGTGAAAATGGACTAATGCAAAAAACTGGTACCAGGAGTGAGGCATTGCTCTAAAGATACCTGAAAATGTGGAAGTGACTTTGGAACTGGGTAATGGGCAAAGGCTGGAACAGTTTGGAGGGATCTGAAGAAGGCAGGAAGATGAGGGAATGTTTCAAACTTCCCAGAGACTTGTTGAATGGTTGTGACAAAAATGCTGATAATGATATGTACAGTGAAGTCCAGGCTGAGGCGGTGTTCTCCAGTAGAGATGGTACAACTTACTGGAAAGTAAAATAAAGTAAAGGTCACTTTTGTTATGCTTTAGCAAAGAGACTGGCAACATTGTGCCCCTGCTCTAGAGATATGTGGATCTTTCAACCCTGGAGAGATGATCTACGGAAGCTGGCAGAAGAAATTTCTAAGCAGCAAAGCATTCAAGATATGGCCTGGGATATCAAGACTAGCACATTTGAATAAACAAATAAATGACATGTAACTAGAACTTGTATTTTAAAATGAAGCAGAACATAAACATTTGGAAAATTTGCAGCCCCAACCATGTGGTAGGAAAAAAAACCTAAGAAGAAATTCAAGCCTGCTGCAAAAATGTTCGTAAGTAAAGAAGAGCCAAATGTTAATAGCCTAGACAATGGGGAAAACGCCTCCATGGCATTTCAGAGACCTTTGTGGCAGCCTCTTCTATCAAAGACTGGAAGCCTATGAGGGAAAATGGTTCTGTGCTAGGCCCACTATCCTACTATTCTGTGCAGCCTTGGGACATGATACCCTGTGTCCCAGACCCTCCAGCTCCAGCCATGGTTAAAAGGGTCCAAGGTACAGCTCAGGATATTGCTTTTGAGAGCTCAAGCCCCAAGCCTTAGTGACTTCCATGTGGTGTTGGGTCTATAGGTGCATAGAAGGCAAGAACTGAGGTTTGAGAACCTCTAATAGATTTCAGAGGATGTAGGGAAATGCCTGGATATACAGGCAGAAAATGCTGCAGGGGCAGAGCCCTCATGGAGAAACTCTACTAGGGCATTGCAGAGGGAAAATATAGAGTTAGAGCCCCTACACAGCGTCCCCAGTGGGGCAGTTTGAGAAGGTCAATGTCCTTCAGACCCCAGTATGATAGATCCACTGACAATTTGCACTATGTACCTGAAAAAGTTTCAGGCACTTAATGCTAGCCTGTGAAAGTAGTAGTGGGGACTGTACCCTGTAGAGCCACAGGGGTGGAGCTGCCCAAGGTCTTGAGAGCCCACTGCTTATATCAGTGTGACTTGGATGTGAGACATGGATTCAAAGGAAATTTGTTGGAGCTTTAAGATTTAATAACAGCTCTGTTGGGTTTTAGACTTGCATGCAGCCTGTAGACCTTTTGTTTTGGCTGATTTCTCCCTTTTGGAGAATATAAAGGCATAAACTCTAGCTGAATATAAAGGCCCTGCCCATTGCCTGAGAAAGCAGAATACTTCCTGTGGCCAACTTAAGGCAATGTTATATCTCCCTACTGTTACCGCAGCTGGCCCTCTCTTGAAAGCACTGCCTCCTGGCTAGATTCCAACCAACTGTTATAGCAAATCATGACAGAATAATCATGCTCTCAGAAAAGAGAACACAAAAACTAATTCCACTGCCTGCAACGTCCTGGCTAAGGAGAGGTCCTGAGTCTGTCCATGTGACAACTTCACATCTAGCATAATCAGCATTCAAGAAAGCCAGCACACTAAACATATCTACAACCAAGAACTCTCACACCCCTGCCACCTCCACAGGAGCAGGTACTGGTATCCACAGCTGGGAGACCTGAAGACAAATCATATTGCAGGACTCTTTGCAGACATTCTCCAGCACCAGCTTGGAGCCTGGTAACCCTGCTGGGTGGCTAGACCACTGAGGTCTGGTTGTCAGGATACCTTATTCTTAGGAAAAGGGTGTGAACACCATATCAAAGGATCACCCCTTGGGACAAAAGAATCTAAATAGGAGGTCTTGAGCTCTTAAATGATTTTGAGTCAACGATGAAATCCAGAAGAAAATTTTTAAAAAAATTATCTGAATTGAACAATAATACACAACTTGTTAAGACCTCTGGGATACAGCAAAAGCAGTGCTAAGAGGAAAATTTATAGCATTAAATGCCTACATCAAAAAGTCTTTCACTTCTGAGAGAAATAGACAATCTCAGGTCACACCTCAAGGTGTTTTAATCCATGTAAGTCAATAAATGTGATACATCACGTAAAATTAAAAACAAAAATCATATGATCATCTCAATAGAAACAGAAAAAAGCATTTGACAAAATCCAGCATCCCTTCATGATTAAAACCTTCAGGAAAATTTGCATACAAGGGACATAACTCAAGGTAATAAAAGCCATCTAGGACAAAAGCACAACTAACATACTGAATGGGGAAAAGTTGAAAGTATTCCCCATGAGAATGGAAGAAGACAAGAATGCTCAATTTCACCACTTCTATTCAATATAGTACTGGAAGTCCTAGACAGAGAAGTCAGGCAAAAGAAATACAGGGGGCCAGGCGTGATGGCTCAGGCCTGTAATCCCAGCACTTTGAGAGGCTGAGGCAGGCGGATTACCTGAGGTCCAGAGTTCAAGACCAGCCTGACCAAAGTGGATAAACCACATCTCTACTAAAAATAGAAAATTAGCTGGATGTGGTGGCTCACCTGTAATCCCAGCTACTTGGGAAGCTGAGGTAGGAGAATCTCTTAAACCCGGGAGACGGAGTTTGTGGTGAGCTGAGATGGCACCATTGCACTCCAGCCTGGGCAACAAGAGTAAAATTCTGTAAAAAAAAAAAAAGAGAGAAAGAAAACAAATAAAGAAATAGAGGAGTATTCAAATAGGTAAAGAGGAAGTCAAACTGTTCCTGTTTGCAAATGATTTGATCATGTACCTAAAAACCCTGAAGACTCATCCAAAAAGTTCTTAGATCTGATAAATTAATTCAATAAAGTTTCCAGATACAAAATCAATGTACACAAATCATAAAAATGCATAATGGAAGGAGTCAACCCTAAAGCAAACTATGGACTTTAGTTAATAGTAATATGCACATGTTCATTCACCAAATGAATAAATGAACCACATTCATGCAAGATGCTAATTATAGTGAAAATTACATGAGTGGTAATTGGGGGCACATGGGAGCCTCTGAACCTTTCTGCTCAATTTTTCTGTAAGCCAAAAATTGCTCTAAAATAGTTTATTAATTTAAAAAGTGCTTTAGAGAAAATCTAAATGATTAAAAAATTGTGTTACTCTAAGTGAGCTGTACCTTTGATAAATTGCCATCAAACAAAATTTATGAATATATAGAATTACTGAAAATTACTGATTAGCTATTTATTTTATAAATCATACATCAAAATATATATCAAGTTTCTTTGCATGCATAACACTGGAATAAATTCTGAGGAAACATAAAACATTTAAAACTATGGTTCCCAATTTAAATGAATTTATAATCCATTAGGATTAAAAATAACCTGCAGTCAAATAATTTAAGAGATACATAGCATTAAAAGAAAATATGTGATACAATAGATGATTATAAGCTTAAATTTTGGGTTACTGTTTCGGTCACATTAACTGCAAGTATAATAAGTATCCATACAAAGAAATGCTACATTTGTTTTAGACATCTGAGGGAAAGAAATCTGAGGATTAACTGAAGACAAGGATTTTAGAGTTGCTGGGACTTAGCCTTCTGAGGAGTAAAGTAGGATGAAGATAACCATAATATGACTGAATCCTTCTCTAGACATCCCTCAAATTTTGTTCTTCATTATTTACAGCTTTTATTTCTCCTCTATTCTCTTTTCCTCTTCTCCACTTTATGCAGGCTGCAAGTGAACTCATGTACTCCCATTACATTTGATGTTATAAATATATCCTAGTGGTTTTCATAACTACATTTCCATCAGCAGAATTTTTACTGTGTTATTAGAACTAAACTCACTCCTAAAACTTTTTCTCCTCAAAGATTTCCTATGCAATTTCCACAGCTCTAAAACTCTCTTCTTTTCCTTTTGTCATTCTCATCCCTGCTGTTCAGATCTCAGGTTATACATTCCTCATTTTTGGAGCTTATCCTTTATTCCTAAACTAGATCAGATCCTCTTCTTGATGTGCTCTAAGTACTTTGTGTCTTCCACCAAACACATTATATTTTATGACTTTCAAAAGAATATCATGGTCTGCACATAATATGCAGTCTTAATGCACAAATTCAAACTGGAAATACCAAGAAACAAAGTATTTGCTCATGCTAACTTTCTTTTCATAATTTGTAGGATTGAATTGATAAAACTAACTCATGAGTTTGTTGGAAATTAAATGAAATAACATTTAACAATGTTGAACTATATCTGCCCCCCCAACCCAGTTCCCAGAAAGCATCTAAATTTGAGAAGTCTACCTATTTTTTTGTGCTCCAGAAAACGTAACCACAAAGGTCCACTTTGCCCTCACATATTCTAAGATAAGATTCATTTCCAACCTTTTTCAATGACTCAGATAAAACTCATCGCTATCTTTCCTTATTACACTCACAGGAATGTCTCTCATTTACTTCTTTTTATAAAACCCTACTCTTCCATCCTTTCCTTCAAACATTCTCCTTATTAAAATATTATTTTAATGAGATATCTCCCTGTTGCAATAATAGCCTGAATGAATCATGTCCTCAATTGTATGAGACATTTGTCTTTCACAGTTTTGGTGACATTACTTGAATGGGATTGAGCTTTACCACTGGATCATCATTTAGTTCACTTAGTTACCAGTGTCTCTTGGAGTCCTTCTGACCTGTACCTGACTGACTGTCTAGCGAGTCTAATTCTCAATCCTATGCTGTAGGTTCTGGTTCATTAATAGCTAATACTTTATGATAAGTATTTGATTTTTATTCTTTTTGAGTACTCACTTGATTTTGATGCCAACTGTGATTTGATAGTTTGATCATTGAAAATCTGTAAATAGATTAATGGCTTATAGAGATCTCGTCTCTGTTAAGCAAAATACGACAGAGAATCTAGTGTGTTAGTCTTTTCTGTTTTTGGTCTATTTTAAGCTAAAATCTATTAAGAACACAAATCCATTGGAACGAGATCAGCTCTTTGATATACACCAGTGAGTTTTTTAATTCTGGGTTTACTTTTGAACCATGGCTAAAATGTGTCTATTTACATGTTTATGCAATTCATAAGAACGTTTGTATCTTATTATGTGAGAAAGTAATATTTTTCTTCTTCTGGATGATGTTAATAAATTAGATTATAACTCTCTTTCTGTTTGATTTAGATAAAAATAAATGCATTTATACACTGAATATTTCCAAAGATTTCCTGGCATAAATTAAACATAATATTATCAATGTGCCAAAACCATGGATTATTATAATAACTAACTTAGATTTTCAGTTTAAATTCACATAATTTTAAACTTTTTTATATTTTTAATTTTTAAGTGACAAACAGATGCATGGGGTACATAGTAATGTTTATAAACATACGTAGTGAACAGGTCAGGGTAATTAGCATGTTAAATTCACACAATTTAGGTAAATATTTGGCAAATGAGACTAGTTTAATATCGTCAGCTTGATAAAAATAGCAATGACTTTTCTGAGTTATTGGAATAAATTATAATACAAACTTACATTTTTATTCTACCTGGGTATGTGCTTCCTTAATTTATACAGGTTTACTAATTGAATAAGCTGTCATTGCTTCTACATTTAAAGGTTAATATTATAAAAATGTAAATGTTGTTCAGCCAAACTGAATCATTATTCTGAAAAACTTTATTTCAATATTAATTATGTTCTCTAGTATAAGTTGAATATAATTTTTGAGATCTTTAGAGTAATTTAAATACTTGAGCTAATAATAAGTTGAGTTTATTAATGGATATTATTTAGATACCCAGATAATTTCTAAGCAGGATAGAATACTGAAATATTACTTACTAAGAACAATTTTAGGTTTATATGCATTCTGCCTCTTATTTCTCTATGAATTAGAAGAACTATATGTATTTGCATCTAATGGTAAACATACCCATATTTACCACTTTAAGAAGTTGTACTATAAGGGATGTGTGGCTATAAAAAGTGTGAACTGTTTATGAACTTCGTTATTCTGTCTCAAAATCTTGATGTGTTACAGTGCAATTATCCTAGGCCTCCTCTGATGTCACCCCACATTATTATTTCAGATGAAGAACCAGGCTCTTTGTGGTTTCTGTTCACCGTATGCTGGACCATAAAACAAACCTCAACAAATTTAAGAGAAATGACATCATACAGATTGTGTGCCCAACCCCAATTGAATCAAACTAGAGATAACAACAGAAAGATAGCAAGAAAATCTCTCAATGTTTAGAAAATATAAAATACTCTTCTAAGATTTCAGGAATCAAAGATGTACTCTCAAGGGAACTCAAAATATACATCAAACTGAATTAAGGGAAAATACAATATAACCAGACTTGTGGGACACAGCTAAAGCAATACTAAGAGGGAAATTTATAGCACTAAATGCTAACATTAGAAAAGAAAAAGTCTCAAATCAACAATTTAAGCTCCGATTTCAAGAACCTCGAGGGAAAAATAAATCTAAAGCCACAAGAAGAAGAAAGAGAAAGAAATATTAAAGGTAAGAGTTGAAACTAATAAAATTTAAAACAGTAAAAAAAATCAATGAACACAGAAGTGGTTCTTTTAAAATATCAATAAAATAACAGAGCCTCCAGCAAGACTGATGAAGTAAATAAAAATACGAATTACCAACATTAGGAATGAAACAGCAAATATCAGCACAGAATCTGCAGAAATCAAAAGAATAATAATGTTTCTACGCACTTACATTTGCCAATTTAGACATCCTCATAAACCACAAACTAAATACAGTAGTTTCGAGTTCTGTAGTTTCAGCTGCCCACAATCAACGACAGTCCAAAAGTATTAAGTGGGTAATTTATGAAATAAAAAATTCATAAATTCAAAATTGTACACCATTCTGAGTTGTAAAACGAAACCTTGCACAGCCAGTCCCACCTTATCCTGCCCAGGGCATGAATCATGCCTTTGCCTAGCATACCTATGCTGTATAGGATAGGTATACATTAGTCCCTTAGTAGCTGTCTAGGTTATCAGATAGAAAACACACAGTATATATTTTATCCAGCACTACTTGTGGTTTCAGGCATCAAGTTGCAGCTTGAAATATTTCCCCCATGAATAATGGGCAACTACTTTAACTCACACAACATGAAACAGATACTTTTTGTAGCCTTCTAAATCTTAAGGAAACTAACTCATAATTTGAAAATTACCTCCAAAAAATCTTCTGGTCAGATGATTTTACTGGAGAACTCTACTAAGCATTTTTAAATAGAAATAACCCCAATTTTACATAATCCCTTCCAAAAAACAGAAGAGGAGGGAAAACTTCCCAATTCATTGTATTAAACTATTATTATGCAAATACAGAACCACACAAAAGCATCACAATAACTAATTTGAATATAGTCATAAAAATTTTTAACAAAATATGAAATAAAATTTAGCAATAAGTAAAAGGAATTATATACAACCATGTGGGATGTATTCCCTATATGGAAAGTTGTCTCAATATTTGAATTTCCATCAATATAATTCACCATAAAAGCAAGCAAAAGATAAATAACATGATTATATTAAGGCAGAAAAATAATTTGACAACATTCAGTCCCCATTGATGACTTTTAAACTCTCATTAAAAAAAAAAATAGAGTACCAAAAAACACCCTACAGCTAACATTATACATAATAGAGAAAGACTGAAGATTGGGAACAAGGCATAGATGTTTATTCGCACTGCTCCAATTCCACATAGTGCTAGAAATTCAAGCCAGTGCAATGAGAAAAGAAAAAGAAAAGGCATACAAATCAAATAAGAAATTGCCCCTATTTGCAGATGATATTGCAGTTTGCTATGTTGGAAATCCCAAGGATTCCACCAAAAGAAACCTAAAGTGAATGTTTGAGTTCAGGAAGGTCACAGAATACAAGATAAACATAAAAAGATTACCTACTAGCAATAAAGACATATGCACAAAAATTATAAGTAAAAGTCAGCTTATTAGCACTCATTAAAAATATATTTCATATAAATCTAACAAAGCATGCACATGACCTATATGCTAAAAATTATACAACACTGATGAAAGAAATCAAAGACCCAAACAAATGGAGAGACATATTATGCTGACAAATTGGAAAAGTCAACACAGTATAGGTGGCAAAATTCTAGCAAGCTATTTTATAGATATTTCCAAGATTATTCTAAAATTTACATGGAAAGGGAAAGGAATTAGAATAGTTAGAACAATGTTGAAAACAGAGAGAATAAATTAGAGGGAACTGATAATTGGACTTTAACACTTATCACTTAGCTACAGTTATCAGTCTGCATTGTACTGGCAGAAGGTTCGACAATAAAACCATGAAATGAAACACAGAACTGAGATATAGAATCGCAAATATGCTCAACTGACTTGTGGCAAAGTTGCAAAATCAATTTAATGGGAAAAAAAGGTAATCTTTTCAAGAACTGTCTTCATTGATATGGTTCTAATTGAGTGGAAAATACACAGTTAATTATGACATTGGGCTTTATGCATTCCTATGGAACTGACTCTCTACAAGAAAGTAGAAGTGGTGCCGGCAGCACAAAATGTGATAGGTAGTTTAACTGAGTAGATTTTCCTATCTGCCACAAACACTTGGTAGGTGTTGGAAGAACTGAGTTATATGCATTAGGATATGGCTTGAGTGGGTTGTACAAAGAGAAGAACTCTGCACATAGAGTGGCATTCCGAGAAGCTGGGAGGCCATGTAACCCAGGTGGGACACGAATGTCAGTACATGAAATCCTGTAAAAATAATATTGAATGAATTGAATGGACATTTTAAGTAGGCAATATAGCCAGTTTTCAGTATTTAGGAAGTTTGCAAATTACTCTTCAATATACTCAGTACATTTTATTTTTTATAATAAAATATAATATGCTGAGAGAATATTTCTCAACATTCCACATAATCCCAGGAGTTCTAGTGAAAGAAAATTCAAGGCTACTTGAAAATACTCCCCAAAAATAATTCCCTGGGAAATATTTTTATAAATAGACATATGAGTATTTTACATATTTTTATAGGGAATATGAAAATTGCAAAGATCTTCATTATTTTATTTTCAGGTTTACATTCCAAATTCCTGGTATTATCAAAATGCTAGGTCAGAACTTATAAGTTTTTTTGTAATTTAACCACGAGATATATAATGTACAGCATGGTTAAAATATATCTGTATAGATCAGCCCATGGATTTTGTTTGTGGCCCTAAAAATTATGCCTAATGAATTTTTATGTAACAAAGTAAAGTGTATAGTAATTTTGAAATTGTATTTAAATAAATGTACTGAAGGATTATTTCTTGAATTCCCTTGGCATTAAGTTCCTGAAAAATTATATTTTTACATTTTCAATTATGACTTATGCTGTGATTTAAATTATAATACAAAATGCATCTACTTGGTTTGATTTTCTTGGGGCCATAAACTAGAATACACTATAAAAGTAAATTGAATTAGGTTGAAAAATATGGTTAAATTCTCATTAGTTTAAGTTTTTTAGTTTTTACTTTGTGCTGGTTGTTCTTGGTGACATACTGTGTTAAATACAATCATGTTGACAGCTAAATACATTTAAATTCAAATGATATTCTCATTAAGAATTAGGAATGCTGTCATTTCAATGTTTCAAATTGTTCTAAAACACGATGTTAAAAATGAAAAATCATGTTCTGAATTAGAAATGTAATGATCTAAATCACAATGGATATTTTATATTTGGTCTATATGGAATTTTTCAATTTCATGTGAAGAATTTTAAACTTTTTAAATTATCTTCTAGGTTTATATTAGATTTCCCTAAATAATTGTAAATATTTTTAGAAAGTTGTTTGCATTTAAAGTTCAAAAGAGCATGCAAATTATTTAGAAAATAATAGAATTATATAAACTTTCATTTAAAAAATTGTGGAATTCATGGGAATAAGGAATAGAAAGAAAAGAGAATCTAGCTGAGGCAGTAACAGCAATAAAGGTGACACAGACTTTGTTCCTATCAAGTTTATAATGCTAAAGACAGTAAACAAGCAAAAAAAAAAATGCAATTTTATATACCAATAAATCTCATGAAGTAGACAAAAAGGAGAATAATAGATGGAAGTGACATGTAAGCTGAGACCTAAATGACAATAAACAAATGTCAGGTTATTTGGGGAAAGAGTTTTCTAGGAAGATGGGACAGCAAATACAAAGGCTGTGAGCTGGGCACAAGCAAATGTGGTTTAAACAGTGAACAGGTATAATATAAATTCCAGAATGCAGTCAGGGGCCAGATCATTTGCTCTAAAATGATGAGCTTGTATTGTATTTCAAGTACTCTGCAAAGCAAGTATAATCGAAATTTTATCATGGCCTGGTTTGTATGCTAAAAGGATTTCTCCTGCTGCTGCCTGGAAAATGCATTGTAAGGAGAGACAAATGTGAAAGCTGGAAAACCAATTAGGAAGTAATTACAGTAATCTAAACAAGAAGGGAAGGGGTTTCTAGATAGAAGAGTAAATAGGGTGGGCTGAACTGCATAAGGCATAATTTGACATAATTTACCAGAAAATACAATGATCACTATCTTTTTAAGTAGAATTTCAGATATTAAAGTTCTAAAATGTCATACATTGAGTTGATTGAATCCAGTTATCTAATCCAGTTATTTGGGTAATGTGGATTTAGATGTTCATAATATGGAAAATTTATTAACCTTCTATCTTGATGCGTAGGATAAGATTAAAATTGTGTGATTGTTTGGTTTTGCCTTATTCTCTTCTTTCAAATTCAAATGAACCAAAGTTCCTCGCTTATTGTAACCTCCATGACAACAAAATTGTGTCCATTAAATGCACACCATTTTATTATGTAGAGCAATGTGGTTTTTTTGTTTGTTTGATTGGTTTTTTTTGTTTGTTTGTTTTTTTGAGACAGAGTCTTGTTCTGGCGCCAGGCTGGGTTCCAGCAATTCTCCTGCCTCAGCCTCCCTAGTAGCTGGAACTACAGGTGCGCGCCACCATGTCCAGCTAATTTTTGTATTTTTTAGTACAGACGGGGTTTCACCATGTTGTCCAGGGTGGTCTCAATCTCTTGACCTCATGATCTGCCCGCCTCGGCCTCCCAAAGTACTGGGATTACAGGTGTGAGCCACCGTGCCTGGTGCAATGTGTTTTAAGGGTGCTTTATGTCATAAAGGATAACTGAGAATTGTTCTATACGAGGACAAAGCACGCTATCGAGAGTATATATCATCATTGGAAATATAGTTTAAGGGACAAAAAAGAAATGATGATGAATATTAAACTTCTCTTTGAAGTGCCTCATGCTAATCTACACTTTAATTGTATGCTCTGGTTCTCTGCATCCACATGGGGAAAGATATTTTATTGACTCTGCTTTCCAAATATATTTGGGTGCCATAGAAGATAAGCTGACATTACAATATATATTGTGACTTCAATTACTAAAAGAATTTGAGTCTATTTTTAAGACTAGAAATTTTCTCTTATTGAAAGGAAGAAATTAGAAACAAAGCAGTTAAGTGATTTTGTACAGGTCACATCCCAAACTAATTGGATATTTGGTAATAGAACTACAACAACCAAAACTTGAAATTTATAATCAGAAGATCATGTTATTTTTAAAATAAACAAAAAAAAATCTTGAAATTACATGTATTATTAGCTCTTTTACTACATATTGCCATTGGTTTTAATCAACGTTATTGAGGTGTAATTTACATACAAGAAAATACAGTCAGTTTAGTTATGCAGATCAGTGAATTTCTAGAAATATTATCACCACAATCAATTATAGAACATTTTCATCACCACAAAAACATTGCCTACTAACACTTTGTAGTAAATTCTCCTGCACCACCAGTCTTAGACAATTATTTATTTGTTTTCTATAAATACAGATTGGTTTTATCTTTTTTAGAATTTTATATAAAAGGAAGACTATGGATTATATAGTCTTCATCTGTTTTCCTTCACTTGACATATTGCTTTTGATATTTATTCATATTATTGTTTGTATCAACCAGTATTGCACATTTTTATATTGCTGAGCAGTTCTCTCATACACGATTATGCCAACATTTTTAGCCATTCAGTTGTTGTTGGGCATTTGAGTTATTGCCACTTTTACCAGCCTTACAAATAAAGTTGCAAAGAACAATCATTTATAAGTATTTGTGCACACATGTGCCATCATGTATCTTGAGCAAATACTGAGGAGTGGAGTCGTTGGATTATATGCTAAATTTATGTTTAACTTCATGAGAAACTGTTAAAATATTGCACAGTGCTGTACTCCTGCCAAAAATATGTTATAGTTCCAGTTGCTCTACATTTTTATCAATATTTAGTATTGCTAGTGCTTTTTTTAATTTTAGCCAATGTAGGGGCATAAAATTGTACCATATTTTTGATTGCAGTTTCCTGATAATACAGAACATCTTTGCATATGCTTATTGGCTGATTTGTGCATCTTTTTGTAAAGTATGTTTAAGTACTTTTCCTTCTAAAATTGAATTCTCTTCTTAGTATTGAATTGTAAGGGTTCTCTGTATAGTCTTGAAAGAAGTTCCTTATCAGATATAAGGAAATATTATAAATATTATAAATATTTTTTCTAATGTGTAACTTGCCTTCTACCTTTCATATTAAAATCCAATTAGATAGTTTGTATTTTACAGTTCATTCTATGACATATTTTGGTAGCCATATCTAAAATTTTCTGCTAGCTTACAGTTGCAAAGATTTTCTCCTAGTTTTTTCCTAGAAATGTAAAAAGTCAATCTCTTACATTTATATCTATGATTCATTTTGTGACAAACTTGTATATGATTTGAGAGAAGGGTAGGGGTTCACTTTTAAAATATGATTATGTTCTAGAACAATTTCCTAAAATATTATTTTTCAACCATTACTTTTTTTTGTTGCCTTTGTTGACAATCAATCAACTCTATATGTATTGGTTTATTTCTGGACTCCCTATTCTGTTACATTGATCTACATGTCTATCCTTATGTTAATGCCAACCTCTATTTATTAGAGTAATTTTGTATCTAATCTTGGAAATCATTCAATTTAAGTCATTTAACTTTGTTCTTCCTTGAAATCATTTGTGATCTTCTAGTTCCCTTGTGTAATCATATGTTTTTAAACAAACTTACGTGTTTCTATGAAAACTTTCTACTGGGTTTTAACTGGCATTGCATTGAATCTATAAGTCAATTGGGAAGAATCAACACCTAAACAGTATTGAGTCTTCCAATCCATAAACATTGCATATTTTCAGATTTCTATATCTTCATAAAATTCTCTCAGCAAAGCTTTGTAGTTTTATATGCACAGGTGTAGTGGATATTTTGTTAAATTTATCTTTAAGAATTTTCTGTTCTTGATCCATTGTCTGTCTTTTTAAAAATTTCATCTTCCAGGTTATTATTACTAGCATATATCTAAATAAACAATGAACGTGTGCATTGAGTTTGTATCTTGTGCCCTTCTTGAATTTCTATCACTGTTCTAGTTTCTTTTGTGTACATGTGTTAGAATTTTTATGCATAGGATTATAGATACTTTATCCTATTTTTCCAATTTTTACAAATTTTATTACTTTTTATGACCTATTGCACCATACCTCCACGATTCTATTGGAAAGAAATAGAGAAAGTGCATATCCTTTCCTTTTCTTTCAATTTTATGATGAAAGTGTTCATTCATTTCCCCATTAAGTATACTTGGCAAGAGTAAGATTATTGTGGATATCCTTTTTCAGGCTGGCTCTATTCTTCATTTGCGAGTTTATTGCTATTGATGAGTTTTAAATGAATAACATTATATTCTGCATTTATTCAAACTAGCATATACTTTTACCTCCTTTTATATTAATATGGTAAATTAATTTATTGAAGGTGAAACCAAGCTTGCACTCCTAAGACAAATAATATGTATCATTTTTCTTAAATAATTGTAATTAATTTCAACTGACTTAGTGTAATTTAAGCAAATATGCATCTTAATTTATGAGAAATGTTATTATGCAACTTAATTTTTTCTAATACATACCTCAGTTTCAGTAGTAGATAAATATCGACTGCAAACAGAAAATTACTTTGCTAGTTTTTTTGTTTTCCCCTCTATTCTTGGAAGTTTGTCTAAGATTGATATCTTTTATCACTTAAAGATTTGATAGAATTAGAATCTACCAGATAAATCATCTGTACCTAGAGATTACTTGTGGTAAGTTTTTAATTATGTATTTAATTTTTAATTGACATAACTATTTATTATTAAGTCTATTTCTGTAATATGTTTCATTCAAGTAGCCTATTTCATCTAAATTGTAAAATAATTTTACAAAGTGATGTTCATAATATTCTCTTACAATCTCGTTAATGTCTGCAGTAACTTTAGCAATGCCTTCTTTTCCATTCTTGATATTTATAAGTAGTGACATCTCTCTTATTTTTAGGGCTATTCCAGCTAAAGATTTATGAAAGTCACTTATCCTTCAAAAACAAGCCTTTAGTTTTATTTATTTTTTTGATCATTAATCCATTTTCTATTTTATTGGTGTGTGTCTTTGTTTGTATTGTTTCCTTCTTTCCTGCTTTTTCCAGATTATTGAGGTGGCATTTGAATTATTAATTTTAGACCTTTGGTTATTTCTAACACAAGCATTTAAAACTATAATTGACCCTTGAAAAGTGTGGGGATGAGGGACACTAAGTTCCTATGTAGTAAAAAACACATGTACATATTTTGACTCCCTCAAAACCTTACTAATAGCCTACTGTTGATCAGAGGCTTTGCCCATAACATAAACAGTCAATTAATACATATTTTGTACATTATGTGTGTTATAGAGTGACCCTTGAACAACCCCAGTTTGAACTGCCTGGGTCCACTAGAATTATATGCAAACTTTATTTTACCTCTGCCACCCTTAAGATAACAAAAGTAGTCCTTCCTCCTCTCCCTTCTCCTCCTTAGTCTACTCACTTTGATTACAGTGAGAATGAAAGCCTTTATGATGATCACTTTCCACTTAGTGAATACTAATAATATTTTCTCTTCAATTGCATGGGGTGACTTCCCATAACCTCCATATTGTTTAAGAGTCAACTGTGCATTGTATTCCTGCAATGAAGTAAGCTAGAAAAAAGAAAATGTTAGTAAGAAAATCATAAGGAAGATAAAATAGATTTACTACTAATTAAATGGAAGCCAATTATAGGTTCTTCATTCTTATCATCTTCATGTTAAGCAGGCTAAGAAGGAAAAAGAGAATGGGTTAGTCTTGCTGTCTAAGGGTTTGTTATGGTAGTAAATAATGAAATTTTGTAGATACTAGTCTTAGTATCTACATATATTTTATGTATTTATGACATATCCTTTTTCTAATTAAAAAAAATTTCTAAGCTTGAAAAATGTGAAGTTTCGAAGCACTGCACCTTCATGCTCAGTTTGTCTGTAAGATTTTTCAAATTGTCACTTATCTCCAAAAATTTTCCAGTATATTTATTGAAAAAGATTCATGTATTAAAAACCTACACTATTCAAGGGTCAACTGTATCGTATTTCCTGTAAGCACTGATTCAACTACACCTCCTATTTTTTACTGTCTTTATATATTTTCAACTTTGCTCCAATTATTTTCTAATTTACTTTGTGTTTTATTTTTATTTATTTATTTTTTCTTTTTTTTCTTATTGCATTTTAGGTTTTGGGGTACATGTGAATAACATGTAAGGTTGTTGCATAGGTGCACACGTGGCAGTATGATTTGCTGCCTCCCTCCCCTTCACCTATATCTGGCATTTCTCCCCATGCTATCCCTCCCCAACTCCCCACCCCCGCACTATCCCCCCTCCCCCACAACAGACCCCAGTGTATAGTGCTCCCCTCCCTGTGTCCATGTGTTCTCCTTGTTCAACACCTGCCTATGAGTGAGAACATGTGGTGTTTGATTTTTGTGTTCTTGTGTCAGTTTGCTGAGAATGATGTTTTCCAGGTTCATCCATGTCCCTACAAAGGATATGAACTCCTCCTTTTTAATGGCTGCATAATATTCCATGGTGTATATGTGCCACATTTTTCCTGTCCAGTCTATCATCGATGGGCATTTGGGCTGGTTCCAGGTCTTTGCTATTGTAAACTGTGCTGCAATGAACATTCGTGTGCATGTGTCCTTATAGTAGAACGATTTATAATCCTTTGGATATATGCCCAGTAATGGGATTGCTGGGTCAAATGGAATTTCTATTTCTAGGTCCTTGAGGAATCGCCACACTGTTTTCCACAGTGGTTGAACTAATTTACACTCCCACCAACAGTGTAAAAGTGTTCCTATTTCTCCACATCCTCTCCAGCATCTGTTGTCTCCAGATTTTTTAATGATCGCCATTCTAACTGGCGTGAGATGGTATCTCAATGTAGTTTTGATTTGCATTTCTCTAATGACCAGTGATGATGAGCATTTTTTCATATGTTTGTTGGCCTCATGTATGTCTTCTTTTGTAAAGCATCTGTTCATATCCTTCGCCCATTTTTGTATGGGCTTGTTTGTTTTTTTCTTGTAAATCTTTTTTAGTTCATTGTAAATTCTGGATATCAGCCCTTTGTCAGACGGGTAGGCTGCAAAAATTTTTTCCCATTCTGTTGGTTGCCGATTCACTCTATTGACTGTTTCTTTTGCCGTGCAAAAGCTGTGGAGTTTGATTAGGTCCCATTTGTCTATTTTGGCTTTTGTTGCCAATGCTTTTGGTGTTTTGGTCATAAAGTCCTTGCCTACGCCTATGTCCTGAATGGTTTTGCCTAGGTTTCCTTCTAGTGTTTTTATGGTGTTACGTCTTATGTTTAAGTCTTTAATCCATCTGGAGTCAATTTTAGTGTAAGGTGTCAGGAAGGGGTCCAGTTTCTGCTTTCTGCATATGGCTAGCCAGTTTTCCCAACACCACTTATTGAACAGGGAATCCTTTCCCCATTGATTTTTTCAGGTTTGTCAAAGATCAGGTGGTTGTAGATATGTTGTGTCGCCTCCGACGCCTCTGTTCTGTTCCATTGGTCTATATCTCTGTTTTGGTACCAGTACCATGCTGTTTTGATTACTGTAGCCTTGTAGTAGAGTTTGATGTCCGGTAGTGTGATGCCTCCCACTTTCTTCTTTTTGCTTAGAATTGACTTGGCTATGCGGGCTCTCTTTTGGTTCCATATGAAGTTTAAGGTGTTTTTTTCCAGTTCTGTGAGGAAGGTCATTGGTAGCTTGATGGGGATGGCGTTGAATCTGTAAACTACTTTGGGCAGTATGGCCATTTTCACGATATTAATTCTTCCTAACCATGAACATGGAATGTTTCTCCATCTGTTTGTGTCCTCTCTTATTTCGTTGAGCAGTGATTTGTAGTTCTCCTTGAAGAGGTCCTTTACGTTCCTTGTTAGTTGTATTCCTAGGTATTTTATTCTCTTCGTAGCAATTGTGAATGGCAGTTCGTTCTTGATTTGGCTCTCTTTAAGTCTGATATTGGTGTATAGGAATGCTTGTGATTTTTGCACATTGATTTTGTATCCTGAGACTTTGCTGAAGTTGCTTATCAGTTTCAGGAGATTTTGGGCTGAGATGATGGGGTCTTCTAGATATACAATCATGTCGTCTGCAAATAGAGATAATTTGACTTCCTCCTTTCCTAATTGAATACCCTTTACTTCTTTTTCTTGCCTGATTGCTCTGGCTAGAACTTCCAGTACTAATAGGAGTGGTGAGAGAGGGCATCCTTGTCTAGTGCCAGATTTCAAAGGGAATGCTTCCAGTTTTTGCCCATTCAGTATGATATTGGCTGTCGGTTTGTCATAAATAGCTTTTATTATTTTGAGATACGTTCCGTCGATACCTAGTTTATTGAGAGTTTTTAGCATAAAGGGCTGTTGAATTTTGTCGAAGGCCTTCTCTGCATCAATTGAGATAATCATGTGGTTTTTGTTTTTGGTTCTGTTTATGTGGTGAATTACATTTATAGACTTGCGTATATTGAACCAGCCTTGCATCCCCGGGATGAATCCTACTTGATCATGGTGGATAAGCTTTTTGATGTGCTGTTGTAGTCGGCTTGCCAGTATTTTATTGAAGATTTTTGCATCTATGTTCATCATGGATATTGGCCTGTAGTTTTCTTTTCTTGTTGAGTCTCCACCGGGTTTTGGTATTAGGATGATGTTGGTCTCATAAAATGATTTGGGAAGGATTCCCTCTTTTTGGATTATTTGGAATAGTTTCAGTAGGAATGGTACCAGTTCCTCTTTGTATGTCTGGTAGAATTCGGCTGTGAAACCATCTGGACCTGGGCTTTTTTTGGGTGGTAGGCTCTTAATTGCTGCCTCGACTTCAGACCTTGTTATTGGTCTATTCAGGGTTTCGACTTCTTCCTGGTTTAGGCATGGGAGGAGGCTACTATCCAGGAATTTATCCATTTCTTCCAGGTTTTCTAATTTATGTGCATAGAGTTGTTTGTAATAATCTCTGATGATGGTTTGAATTTCTGTGGCATCTGTGGTGATATCCCCTTTATCATTTTTTATTGCATCTATTTGGTTATTCTCTCTTTTCTTTTTTATTAGTTTGGCTAGTGGTCTGTCTATTTTGTTGATCTTTTCAAAAAACCAGCTTCTGGATTTATTGATTTTTTGTAGGGTTTTTCATGTCTCTATCTCCTTCATTTCAGCTTTGATCTTAGTTATTTCTTGTCTTCTGCTAGGTTTTGAGTTTTTTTGATCTTGCTCCTCTAGCTCTTTCAATTTTGATGATAGGGTGCCAATTTTAGTTCTCTCCTTTCTTCTCATGTGGGCACTTATTGCTATATATTTTCCTCTAGAGACTGCTTTAAATGTGTCCCAGAGATTCTGGTATGTGGTGTCTTCGTTCTCGTTGGTTTCGAAGAACATCTTTATTTCTGCCTTCATTTCAGTGTTTATCCAGTCAACATTCAGGAGAAAGTTGTTCAATTTCCATGAGGATGTGCGGTTCTGGGTTGGCTTCTGAATTCTGAGTTCTAACTTGATTGCACTATGGTCTGAGAGACTGTTTGTTATGGTCTCCAGTCTTTTGCATTTGCTGAGGAGTGATTTACTTCCAATTATGTGGTCAATTTTAGAGTAGGTGTGATGTGGTGCTGAGAAGAATGTATATTCTGTGGATTTGGGCTAGAGAGTTCTGTAAATGTCTATTAGGTTTGCTTGTTCCAGGTCTGAGTTCAAGTCCTGGATATCCTTATTAATTTTCTGTCTCGTTGATCTGTCTAATATTGACAATGGTGTGTTGAAGTCTCCCACTATTAATGTGTGGGAGTCTAAGTCTCTTTGCAAGTCTTTAAGAACTTGCCTTATGTATCTGGGTGCTCCTGTATTAGGTGCATATATATTTAGGATCATTAGCTCTTCTTGTTGTATTGATCCTTTTACCATTATGTAATGTCCTTCTTTGTCTCTTTTGATCTTTGTTGCTTTAAAGTCTATTTTATCAGAGATGAGAATTGCAACTCCTGCTTTTTTTTTGCTCTCCATTTGCTTGGTAAATCTTCCTCCATCCCTTTATTTTGAGCCTTTGTGTATCCTTGCATGTGAGGTGGGTTTCCTGGATACAGCACACTGATGGGTTTTGGCTTTTTATCCAATTTGCCAGTCTGTGTCTTTTGATTGGGGCATTTAGTCCATTTACATTTAGGGTTAATATTGTTATGTGTGAGTTTGGTCCTGTCATTTTGATGCTAGCTGTCTGTTTTGCCCATTGGTTGATGCAGATTCTTCATTGTGTTGCTGCTCTTTACCATTTCGTGCATTTTTGGAGTGGCTGGTGCTGGTTGTTTTTTTCTATGTGTAGTGTCTCCTTCAGGAGCTCTTGTAAAGCTGGTCTGGTGGTGATGAAATCTGTGAGTACTTGCTTGTTCACAAAGGATTTTATTTTTCCTTCACTTATGAAACTTAGTTTGGCTGGATATGAAATTCTGGGTTGAAAGTTCTTTTCTTTAAGGATGTTGAATATCGGCCCCCACTCTCTTCTGGCCTGTAGGGTTTCTGCTGAGAGATCTGCTGTGAGTCTGATGGGTTTCCCTTTGGGGGTAACCCGACCTTTCTCTCTGGCTGCCCTTAGTATTTTCTCCTTCATTTCGACCCTGGTAAATCGGATGATTATGTGCCTTGGGGTTGCTCTTCTAGAGGAATATCTTTGTGGTGTTCTCTGTATTTCCTGGACTTGAATATTGGCCTGCCTTGCCAGGTTGGGGAAGTTTTCCTGGATAATATCCTGAAGAGTATTTTCCAGCTTGGATGCATTCTCTTCGTCACATTCAGGTACACCTATCAAACGTGGATTAGGTCTTTTCACGTAGTCCCATATTTCTTGTTGACTCTGTTCATTCCTTTTTACCTTGTTTTCTCTAATCTTCCCTTCTCATTTTATTTCACTGAGTTGATCTTCAACTTCTGATATCCTTTCTTCTGCTTGGTTAATTCTGCTGTTGAAACTTGTACATGCTTCGCGAAGTTCTCGTGTTGTGTTTTTCAGCTCCATCAATTCACTCATATTCCTCTCTAAGTTGTCCATTCTCGTTAGCATTTCATCAAGTCTTTTTTCAAGGTTCTTAGTTTCTTTGCATTGGGTTAGAACATGTTCTTTTAGCTCACAGAAGTTTCTTATTATCCATTTTCTGAAAGCTGATTCTGTCATTTCATCACACTCATTCTCCGTCCAGTCTTGTTCCCGTGCTGGTGAGGAGTTATGCTGCCTTGTAGGGGGAGAGGTGTTCTGGTTTTGGGTGTTTTCATCCTTTTTGCACTGGTTTCTTCCCATCTTTGTGGATTTATCCGCCTATTGATTTTGTAGTTGCTGTCTTTCTGATTTTGGTAATTTTAAGTCTGCAGCAGCTGAACTCATAAACCCCCTTTTCTTCTCCCCAGGTGTTCTGGCCCAGGGGGTTAGCAGTTTATGCTTTTCGGCTGTGTTGCTACCGTTTTCCCTGCCCACAAGGTGGCAGTCTAGTCACACTCAGCCTGCAGAGGCTTCGCTGAGCTGCTGTGGGCTCCGCCCAGCTTCCGTGTGAGCTTCCCTGCAGTCCTGTGGGTGTAGCTAGAACTGCTTCCACTATGCTGGCCCGCCCCTGTAGTGACGGAGTCTCTGTAGTGGCGGGTTGTCTTGGTTATGGAAAATTTCCCCGGGAACTGCAGGGTGTTTCCCGATGGAGGACGCCCCTCCCCCACAGAGCTGGACCGTCCCGGGTTCAGCCGTGTTTCCAGAGGGGCCCTCTTTGTCCAGTAATCTCCTGGCTTGCCTCCTTGCCACAGCTCCCCTTGCTGGCCCAGAGGGGGCACAGTCTCGTTCACTTTGTTCAAGGAGCCGCTGCTCCCCGCCCCCGTTGCAGGCCGAGCAGCTGCTCCAGTCCAACCAGCGGCGCTGAGAACCCGTGGAGCTTCTCCACCTGTGATTCTCCTGGTCTGTGGGCAGTTAAAATCTGCTGCCCTGTGTGCCGCTGCATCAGCCGAAGCAGCGGCTCTGAGATTCGTGGCGCTCCCTTGCCCAGGGGTCTCCTGGCTTGGCTCCCTGCTTCAGCTCCCCTTTCTGGCTCAGAGGGAACTCTGTCTCTCTCGCTCTGCATAAGAAGCCACTGCCCCCCGCCCCAGGGCATAGGCTGAGCGGCCACTCCGCTCAAACCAGCGGTGCTGGCAACCCGTGGGGCTTTTCCTCCTGTGTATCTCCTGGTCTGTGGGCAGTAAAAGTCCGTCTGGAAATGCGGCGTCCACTCACCCCCTGCGCCTTCTCTCGGAGCTGCAATCCCGACTTCCTCCTAAGCGGCCATCTTGGATCCTCCCCGTGTTTTATTTTTTGAGCCATTGTTGATTTAAAATCTGGGTGAAGATTACTTTTTTCCATATTATTTTATAGATTCCAAATTTTGATTACCCTGTGGTCAGCAAACATAAAATATGTGATTATTGAAGATTTTCCCTCCCCATGCCCTCAGGAAAATGGTCTATCTTGGTAAGTTGTCTGTATGTACTAGAACAGAATATATGCTCTGCTGTTTTGGGACAGCATATTGCTTTTTTCTTGTCTGTTTGTATGTTTTCTGCTTGTCTCATAGATTAGTGTACCTGCTCCAGAACTTCATATAGCCAGAATCAAATTCAAATTTCTGATTAACTCAAAAGTATAATAAACTGTGTTATTGGTACTCCCGGAAAGTTGAGAAAAGAGGGTTCAACTCTTTTAGTAATATTTTAAATATTTTATTTTATAATCCACTTGAATACATGACTGTTTAGTTATAACCTATACCTTTGATGTTTTAAATGCTTCATTTAAGTGCATATATCAATAAAGTCACACATATATTTTAAGGCAATCACCTGTTGCTTGTCTGCAAACCTAAGTAGCCTAAATATGAAATATTTAGGGCCTTGCCTGAATAAGTACCTTAATCTGCATAAGTGCCATTCTATTTTGAAGAAATTAAAGCATTCACAGAAAATTGTAGTTCTTACCAAACTTGAAAATTACTGGTAGCAAAGGGGTGATATCCTAAATGAATTTGGAAGTTCATGTGAAACCAAAATGTTGGAGCATGAGTGGGAAGGTCATAGGATAACTAATAATGTAATGTAATATGATGTGTGTTACAGTGATTTCCTTTGCTGATATAGTCCTTGAAAGAGTGGTACAGGACAATAGTTGTTGTTTCAGAGCTCACTAAGATGAATCTATAGAGTTTTCATCTTGCAGTGAAAAAGGGACAATTACTGGATTTATGACCTAAGAACTTTTGTAGTACCAAGAAATATGGGAATAATTAGGGAAAGTTGAAAAGTAATTATTGGGGAAATTGCTGAAAGCTGCTGTAACCAAAAGTAGAAGTTGCCACTAAGAAGTTATTTAGTATAAATTGTTAGGTAAAGAACTAGCAATAGTGAAGCATAGAAATTTTTTTATTAATTATGAATAGCTAATTGTCACTATGTAAGTATATTATTGCTAAAGTTCAAACTTAGGAAATGTATCTTATATCTACATAAATAGTAAGCTATAAATCCATACCTATGTGCTTCATTTTTTGAAGAGTGATTTCAGCAACATGGCAGAATAGGAAATGCCAACCTTCTTTCTCCCCACAAAAAAATTACAGTTTGGAAGCTGTTCACAGACAAAAATAACTCTGGAAGAGCTCAAGAGTCCATGTAAAAAGCTACGACAATAAAGTGAAAGAAGCAGCTTGGGAATAACCAAACAAAAAAGGTGGAAATAATAGTTTTATTTTGCATGAATCTCCCCATTCTCCAGGCAGGTATTGCTTAGTGGAGAGAGAAAACTTTCTGCAGCATGTTCCATGGTGGACCCTTTTGGTGTGTCCCACAAGAGAACCTGAGCAACTTCCACTACTGAAGAATCCAGCATCCAGCAGAGCCACAAATGACTCCACGCAGGTTTTGTCACTTAAGGCCCTACAGTTTTTGCCATAAGTTTCCAGGTGCTTAAGCCACTACTCTTTTCTCTGTCTCCTTTCCAGAGTGATTGCAGCTGCTTTTATGAATGCCCCAGTTCAGGTGCCCAGCACAGCCATTGCACAAGTGCCTGAAAATGGTCCCAGGGCCTCTGTCACAGGTAGTGGTCTTTACAACTGTATATATCTCTGTCTGAAGCTAATGCCTGCTTCTAGATTTGTGCACACTGCCAGCCCGGCCCTCACAGTTATGTATGTCCAAGAAGCTGGCCCTTTACCCAGATATCTTCTCCCACCTCTGTGCTTTCACCTTCAACTGTAATCTTCAGTTGTGCACATGTGCACATTTCCAGCTTGGGTCTGCAGCTGCCCAAGAACACATAGCCAGCCTGACTCCTGTCTCTAGAATGCAACTGGTCCCTGCAATTGTGTATGAGTACACTGCCAACCCCCACCATCATGTGTGTATGTGCAATTGGCTGAAGCCCCTCTTTACTTCTGGCCTCAGCCCTTGCCATTACACATAAGCCTATATCTGGCCTCTGCTACAACGCACGTGACCGTAGTCAAACCCTACATCATAGTGTGTGCAGAGCCCAAGGTCTAGCCCCCACTACTGCCTGCCTAAGTCCCTTGTCACTAGACCCAGAGACATTGCTGAGGACCCCAGTGGCCCTCACAACCAGCTCAGGCCTTCCAGAACTCTTGCCACCAAGGAAAACACATTTGGCAATGTCAAAGGCCCACTTGTCTGAGTCAATAAGACATCATGTGTCCCCACACCTGGAGCTTCCATGCACCCACACATATTTCTCTGTACCATTATACCTAATGCTACAGTGTCCTCCTCCTCCACCCACTCCCACCACCACCCCCATATACACTGGAGGTCTTTTCTTTCTGAAGTGAATCCATAAAGTCTGAAAAAGATGCTGCCCATTTATAAGGCTACAAGGATTACAGAGAACCAGGGACACATGAAAACACCAAAGGAACACAATAATCATTCAGTAACTGACCCCAAAGAATTGGAGATTTACAAATAGCCTAACAAATACATAAAAATAATTGCTCTAAATGAAGCTTTAATAACTATAAAACCACACACAAACAATTTAATAAGATCAGTAAAACAATAAGAAAAAAACAAGATCAAAAAAGAGATAGAAAACATAAAAAAGAATGAAACAAATTTTACAGCTGGAAAGAAAATACAATGACTGGGCTAAAAAGTACAAGAGAAAGCTTCAACAGCATGCTAGACCAGGTAGAAGAAAGACTAAGTGAACTCAGAGACGGTTCATTTGAGATCATTCAGTAAAAAGAGAAAAAAGGCAAAGACTAAAGAAGAACAAAGCAAATCTATACAATCTGTGAAACATCATCAAAAAACTGAGTTTCACATAATAGCTGTTCCAAAAGAAAAAAAAAAAACAGGAAAGGGACAGAAAGCTTATTAAAACAACAACAACAATAACAATGGCTGAAGACTTTCCAAATCTGGGAAGAGATATGAACATTCAAGTACAGGAAATTGAAAATTCTGCAATCAGATTCAAGCCAAGGAATATTTTATCAAGACATATTATAATCAAACTTTCAAAATGCAAAGTCAAAGAATTTTGAGAGCAACAAGAAAAAAGGAAAGTATTATATATAAGGGAACATAATAAAACTATCAGCAGATTTTTCAGCAGAAATCTCACAGGCTGGGAAAGAGTGGAATGATATATTAAAGGTTCTGAAAGAAAAATAAAATATAAAACTTTTCACAAAAACAAAAGCTGAGTCAGTACATCAACACTAGGTCTGCCTTATAAGAAATGCCAAAGGGAATTCTTCAAGCTGTAATAAAAGGTAGCTAATTGGTAACATGAAAACCTGTGAAAGTATAAAACTCACTGGTAAAGGTAAATATATAGTTAAATCCAGAATACTCTAATACTGCAATGATGATGTATATCATCAAAACTAGTATAAAGTTATAAGACACACTTAACAATAACTTTAACTACATTAACTTATTAGTGGATACACAATATAAAGATATATAAACTGTGACATCAAAAACATAAAATAAAATAAGGAAGAGGGTAGTAAAAGGTGCAGAGCTTCTGTATACAGTCAAAGTTTAGTCATTACTATGTTAAAGTAGACTGCTATAAGATGGTTTATGTAAGTCTCATGCTAACCATACATCAAAAACCCTTAGTATATATGCAAAAGATGAAGGGTAAAAAGTCAAGATATATGATTGTAGAAAATTAACAACTCACCACCAACAAAAAAAACACAAAAAAATAAGGAAGAATGGGGAAAAAAGATTAACAAAACCAGAAAATAATAAAAAAAAGGTAATAGGAAATTATTATCTATCCACAGTTACTGTGAATAGGACTAAAATCACTATTCTAAAGGTATATAGTTACTGAATAATTTAAAAAATGTAATACCAACTATATGCTGACTACAGAAGACTCTCTTTAAATTTAAGGGCACACATAGACTGAAGATGTAGGGACAGAAAAAGATATTTCATGCCAATGGTAATAAAATGAAGCAAGGGTACCTATATCAATTAAATTAGAATTTAAGTCAAAAACTCTCACAAGAGATAAAGAACATCAGCATATAATGATAATGGGATCAATACATCAAGAAGATGTAATAATTATAAATATATATGTCTCAACATCAAGGCACCCAAATACACAAAGCACATATGAGCAGAACTGAAGGGATAAATAGACAGTAATACAATTTAGGGGACTTCAGTACTCCACTTTCAGAATATATAGATCACCCAAACAAAAAGTTAATTAGGAAATCTGGGATTTGAATAACACTATAGACCAAATGTATCTAAAGGACATATACAGAATATTTCATCTAACAGAAACAGAATATAAATTTTCTCAAGGACACATTGAGCACCTTCTAGAATAGGTCACATGTCTGGCCACAAAATAAGTATTAACATTTCAAGAAGACTGGAATCATATCAAGTGTCTTTTTTGAACACTGTGGCATAAAAATTGGAAAACAATAGCAGGAAAAAAGTAGAAAATTCACAAATGTGAAAATTAATGACATGTTCCTGAACTACCAATATGTCAAAGAAAATATCAAAAAGGAATTAAAAATATATTAAGACAAGTGAAAATGGAAACATAATCCAGCAAAGACTGTAAGATGCCACAAAAGCAGTTCTAGAAGGGAACTTTGTAGTGATTAATATTAGAAAGGAAAAAAGATCAAAAGAAAGAAAAAGAAAGAAAGAAAGAAAGAAAGATTAAAACAAACAACTTAATGTTAAACTTCAATGAACTAGACAAAGAAGAACACATTAAATCAAAGTTAACCAAAGAAGAAAATAATAAAAAATTACCAGAGCAGAAGTAAAACAAATAAGGGATAAAGAAACTATAGGAAAAATTAACAAAGCATTGGGTTTTTTAAAAAAACAAAACAAAATAAAGCAAAATTAACAAGCCCTTAATTAAACCTACTGAGAAAAACAAAGAGAAAGAAATGCCAATTTTAAAAATTACAAATTAAAATGAAGACTATAATCAATGGATGCTTCAGAAATATAAAGAATCATAAAGGACTATTATGAATAATCATATGCCAATAAACTGGGTAATCTAGAGAAAATGAATAAATTCCTAGAAACATACAACCTACCAAGATTGAATTAGCAAGAAACAGAAAGTCTCAACAAAATAGTAACAAATAAAGTGATTGCAGAAGTAATTAAAAACCTCCCAACAAAGAAAAGCCCAGGACCAGATGGCTTCACAGCAGAATTCTTCCGAACATTCAAGGAAAACATAATATTAATCCTTCTTACATTCTTCCAAAAAATAGAAGTAGAGGGAATACTTCCAAATTCATTTTATGAGGCCAATATCACCTTGACACCATTGCCAGACAGAGACACTTAAATAAAACTAGAAGAAAATATCTTTGATGAATATAGCCGTGAAAATTATTAATAAAATACTAGCAAACTGACTCACTAATACATCACAAAGATTGTACATCATGACCACTGGAATTTATTCCTGGGATTGCAAGCTTGGTTTCACATATGCAAATAAATGTGACACAACATAGTCACAAAACGAAAGGCAAAACAATACCTGATTATGTCAATGGAAGCAGAAAAAGCATTCAACAAAGTTTAACATGCTTTCGTGATTTTTTTTAAATCTCTTTTCAAAATAGGTATAAAAGTAAATTAACTCAATATAAAAAAGTTCATTATGAAAAGCCTATAGCTAATATAATAATCAATGGGGAATTGTTGAAACCTTTCTGCTAAGATCTGGTACAAGGCCAGGAGGCCCACTCGTACTAATTCCATTCAACATAGTAGTGGAAAAATTAGCAAGATCAATGAGAAAAAAATGAGAAAGAGATAAAAACATACAAATCAGAAAGAGAAAAGTAAAATTATACATATTTGCAGATGACATGATTGTATATGTAGAAATGCATAAAGGCTCTACACGCATAAAAGCAATGTTGCAACTAATACATGAATTTGGTAAAGTTACAGGATCCAAAATAAACATAGAAACTGAAATGAACTAGACAAAGAAGTTGAATCCTTTACATCAATAGTTACCTATCCAAAAAGGAAATCAAGTAAACACTCTCATTTCCTAGAGCATAAAACATCATAATAAAATACCTGGGAATAAATTTAACCAAGGACGTGAAATATCTATACATTTAAATTATAAAGCTCTGATGAAATAAATTGAAGAAGATACAAATATATAAAAAGATATGATGTTCATAAATTGGAATAATTAATGTTATTAAAATTTTATACCAGTCAAAGATATATATGGATTCAGTGCAATTCCTGTCACATGTCAATGGCATTTTTCACAGAAACAGAGAAACAATTCTAAAAATTTTATGGAATCACAAAATATTCTGATAACCAAACCAATCTTTGAGAGAAAAAATAAAATTGGAGGCTTTACACTTTCCCATTTTAAATTATATTACAAAGCTATTATAGTCAAAATAATATGATACTGACTGATATGGTTTGGCTGGGCTGTGTCCCTACCCAAATCTCATCTTGAATTGTAACTACCACATTTCCTACATGTCATGGGAGATGATTTAATTATGGGGGTGGGTTTTTCCTATGCTGTTCTTGTGATAGTGAATGAGTCTCAAGAGATTTGATGGTATTAAAAATTGGAGTTTCCCTGCACAAGCTGTCTCTCTTTCTCTGTTTTTTTTTTTTTTTTTTTTGCCTGCTGCCAACCACACAAGATGTGACTTGCTCCTCCTTGCCTTCTGCCATGATCATGAGGCCTCTCCAGCCAAGTGGAACTGTAAGTCCAAATATCCTCTTTATTTTTTTTTCTTTTTTGTAAATTGCCCAGTCTTGGGTATGTATCTTTCAGCAGTATGAAAACCAACTAATACACTGACCTAGGAATAGATAAATGAAACAATGGAACAGAGTAGCCTAGAAATAAACTCAAGCATATATGGTCAACCAATTTTTGACAAAGGCACCAAGATAACACAATGGGGATAGGATAGTCTCTCAAAAAATGATGTGGGTGAAACTTGAAATGGGAACCTTATCTTACACCATACACAAACGTCAACTCAAAATTGATGACTTAAACATAATATTTGAAACTTTAAAACTCCTAGAATAACACATAGGGAGAAATATACTTGCCATTCACCTTGGCAGTGATTATTAGAATACCACACCAAAAACTCAGGCAAAGGAAACTCAAAAATAAGCAAGTATAATTACATCAAACTATAAAGCTTCTGCACTGAAAGGGAAACAATCAACAAAATGTGAAGACAGTATCTGCAAACCCTATTTCTGTGAAGTGATTAATAACCAAAATATATAAGGAACTCACACAACTCAAAATTAAAAGAAAATCCAAAACTTATGATTTCTGCACGTTTTGGATTTTCTTTTAATTTTGAGTTGTGTGAGTTCCTTATATATTTTTACCCAGTAATCCCATTACTGGGTATATACCCAAAGGATTATAAATCATTCTATTATAAAGACACATACACATGAATGTTCATTGCAGCACAGTTTACAATAGCAAAGACCTGGAACCAACCCAAATGCCCATTAATGGTAGACTGGACAAGGAAAATGTGCACATATACAACATAGAATACAATGCAGCCATAAAAAGCTATGAATTCGTGTCCTTTGTAGGGACATGGATGAATCTGGAAACCATCATTCTCAGCAAACTGACACAAAAAAAGAAAATCAAACACCGCATGTTCTCACTCATAGGTGGGTGTTGAACAATGAGAATACATGGACACAGAGAGGGGAGGATCACACAGTCTGGGGTCTGTTGGCGGGGCCAAGGGAGGGACAGCAGTGGGGTAGGGAGGTCAGGGAGGAATAACATGGGAAGAAATGCAGATATAAGTGACAGGTGAATGGAGGCAGCAAATCACCTTGCCATGTATGTACCCATGCAACAAGCCTGCATGATCTGCACATGTACCCCAGAACCTAAAGCACAAAAAGAAAAAAAAAAAAAAAAAAAAAGAAAATCTAAAACTCAGTTTAAAAAATGGGCAAAGGATCTGAAGAGACATTTTAAAAAAATACACAAAAATGGTCAACAGGTATATGAAAAGGTGTTCAGTCTCACTAATCATCAGGCAAATGCAAATCAAAACCACAATGAGTTATAACTCATGTCCATCAGAATGATTATTAATTATCAAAAAGACAAGAGATAAGTATGGTTGAGGGGTTGGAGAAAAGAAAACTTTTGTACACTGTTGGTGGGAATGTAAATTGGCAAAGCCATTATCAAAATGGCATGGAGATTTCCTCCAAAATTAAAAATATAATTAACATGTGACTCAGCAATTCTCTTCTGGGTATATACCCAAAGGAAAAGAAATCAACACCTCTTAAAGAGATTTGTGCTTCTGTGATTTTATTGCAACATTATTCACAATAACCAAGATATGAAACAAACTGTCTATTAATGGATGAATGGATAAAAAAATTGTAGCATATATATATAATGAAATGTTATTCATCCTTAAAAAATAAGGGAATTCTGTCATTTGCAACAACATGAATGTATCTTCAGGACATTATAGTAAGTGAAATAAGCCAAGCACAGAAAGAAAATACTGCATGATCTCACCTATAAGTGGATTTTTTTTTAAGTTGAATAGATAGAAATAGAGTAGAATGATAGTTATCAGGGGCAGTGGGGAAGGCAGGGAAATGGGGAGATGTAAGCAAAAGGGTATAGCTTACACTTATGTAGATGTCTAGTGATTTGATGTAGAGTATAATTAAAAATATTGTATTATATGCTGGACATTTGCTAACAGTAGATTTTAGATGTACTTATTTCAAAAAATGTAACTATGTGAGATGATGGATATGTCAATTTGCTTGACTGTAGTGATAAGTTCATTACGTACAAGTCTCGAAACATCCCATTGTACACCTTAAATATATACATTAAAAAAAAAAGACCATTAGCCTCTTCTGGCCAATATAAATCTTTTGGAGTGACCTAGAATTGATTCCTCAGATCTTTTCTATTTTTACTTTTTAAGTAATTTTACCATGTGCTATGATTTAAAATATTTGGTATATGTCAATCATTCGCACATATCTGTCATCATTCTAGGAATCTCTCTCCTTGATATTTGCCTTTTAATTTCCCCCACTCATACATTAATAAGCATTTCAAATATGCTTACAATGTGTTATTCACATACACCCCAATTCCACTTCTTTTGTAGAATTTGCTGTTTAAGAAAATGGTACCACAGTTCACACATTACTTCAGACTAAATGCAAAGACCATTCTTGATCTCTCTTTTGCTCTCTCTCTCTTTCTCTCTCTCTCCCCCTCTCTCTATCTCATGTATTTGCTTCTGTCTCATATACACCACATCAGCAAAACTCTGTATGTTCTAATTCTAAGAAGTGCATCAAATACAGTATCTCACCAGTTATCTGCCTTGGTGCAAAGCACATCATCTTGCATCTCAATTACTTCAAAAATCTCTTTGTCTTACCCCTCACTCCCATGATCTTTATCCACTTTGCAGTCCGTTATCTTCTTATAAAGTTAAATTAAGTAAGTTCACTTTCCTTCTTCAAAGCTTCCAATGATTTTTCATCCTACCTAGGAAAAAAAATTTCCGTTAATCTCCAAGGGGGTCAGATCCCTACCACTCTAACCTCAGCTCTAATTTATCTACCTCTCTGTTACAGAGTTACAGTCACACTTGTCTACTTATTTCTTTTGCATGCCATGTCATGCTTGTCTTGCCTCTAGGATTGATATTCAATTTGATTTGCCTCTAGCATTATTATCTGGGTCCTCTTCAAGAACATTTCCCTGAAATGCTGTTCTAGCTAACATCATCAACGTGATTGCCTGTCCATGATCATTCACTTTTTGACCCTTATTTTGTTTTAAATTACATTGTATGTGAAACTTTATTCTTTCTCCAAACACTTTATGCTTTCTCCAAACACTGAAGAACTTCATTAGATTGTGAATTTAGACTGATTTATTTTATTGCTATTGATAATACATAATAATGTTTACCTGTCATAGACCATGAATAAATATGTTGAGTGAAAAAATCACATTGTGAGCAAATGCTTTCAAACTTGATACATTTTGATTATCCTGTATTTCATAGAGAAGCTACTAATAGGCACTACTAAAATTCAGAAAGAGAAAGCAGAAAGTATCATCAAACCTGAGAGTCACTGCAAGCTATGAGGTACACAAAGCAACTCTGAAGTTGCTTTAATATAAATAGATATATTTAAAATAGGAACCTTCATTATTACTGCATTAGGAATAAAAAATGGAAAATATCATGTTTTTTCCAACTCCATGTCAAGATAGGAATCTTGAAATGAAATTTTAAATCTCTAGAGCTGGCTCCATGTGCCCTAGTTTTTTCCCTTTGGGAAATTGCTCTCTCTCTTCATTGAATATGTTGTATTGAAAGATAAAAGATAAGAATTTCTTCCTCTAAATGGGAAGACATCACAGAAAATATATTTTTCTAGTCACTGTTCCTTATACAGTTTTGTTCTCCATTACTTTCCTTCTCAATTAAATCCTAGGTCTACCTGTGCACGGACAACTTAGTGTTGTTCTACCTGCTGTACTTCTAGAAGACATATAATAGGAAAGCCCACTGAGTCTACAGTGGAAACTCAGATGCTATCAAATGCCTTAAAGCGTTTTATTTCCTTCAGGGAAGTCAACATCCTACTTCACTGTGCCACATTCTTAGCTACACCTTCCTTCCTAGGAATTGTCTTGCATTTTATTATTTCCCTCAAGGGATGTTTCCAATGGAAACTTGGAAGCTTCCATTCCAATGCTTCAAATGTAAACAATTGGCTTGCATTTCTTATTTCCTCCAAGGTAAGCATATATATACATATATATATATATATATCATATATATATGATATATATATCATATATATATCATATATATGATATATATATCATATATATATCATATATATGATATATATATCATATATATATCATATATATGATATATATATCATATATATATCATATATATCATATATATGATATATATATCATATATATCATATATATGATATATATATCATATATATATCATATATATAATATATATATCATATATATATCATATATATAATATATATATCATATATATATATGATCACTAGATCAATGGATTGATCTATCAATACATATATAAATTGGTTGATTTCTGGGATCATTGTATAGAAACCATTACTATGTCCAAATCTGCATGTGGAGATATTTTTAAATGATCAAAAAATCTCTACCTATGCCCCAATCTCAGCTAAAGCCATAAGAACACATCTAAAAATTAATTTCCAGCATTACTCATTATATTTTCTAGGCTAGCTATGCAAGCTAGAATCCCATGGGGTTTTGGCTTACATTTTATTTTCATTCAACTGTGATTATTTGCATATAAAACAAAACACATACAAAGTTGTGGATGTTTGTTAGTTCAGTGTTAAAGACTAAACTAGTTTTTTTCTTGATCTATTATTAAATATCATAAAAATACACTTTCTCTGCCTTTTAAAAAATAAATAAGTTAAACTGGGCATGGTGGCTTATACCTGTAATCCCAGAACTTTGGAAAGCTGAGCCGGGCAGACTGCTTGAGCTCAGGCATTTGAGACCACACTGGGCAACATGGTGAAACACCATCTCTACCAAAGTTCCAAACACAAATTTAGTTGAGACTGGTGGCATACACCTGTAATCTTAGCTACTTGGGAGGCTGATGTGGGAGGATCACTTGAGCCTGTGAGGCAGACTTTACAGTGAGCAGAGATTACACCATTTCACTCCAGTCTGGGTGACAGAGTGAGACCCTGTCTCAAAAATAAATAAATAAAATAGCAATAAATGAATTAAATCTAAAATATAAACTGGATTAACTAACTTCATTTTTGTTCAATCATTAAAATTAGTACAACAAGAAGTCCATATATATACATTAGTAGTAAGTATTAAAAGGAAATAAATAAATAAATAATCTATTTATCTAAATAGGTCCAACAATTCAAGAATTTCTTTCACCAACTCATGGCATATTTTAATGAAACATCAGCCTCTACTGGGAGACTTCAGGGACTGGGGATTCAATTTGTCGAGACACAGCCCAGAAATCATGGCCTGTTTGACAGCCTATGAAGCATTACTTTTCATAGAATATATTCTTTGAGGCCAGAGGGACCATATTTTATTTATGGTCCATGACATACTCAGCACATGTATAGTTGCTAAGTCATTATAATCTGTACTCATTTTTTCAGTAAATAGTTTTGAGTACTAATATCTCAGGCTCTGTGCTACACATTAGGAGTAAAACTGAATATGATGGACATTATATATTCTCATAGCTAATTTAACAACCAGACAACAATCTGTTAGTTAACAGGGACAATATTACAATATTTGTTGCTTACAAAGGAGAAGCGTATGTGGTCCTGTTTGAGCATGTAATAGGAAGCCTAGCTTGGTTAATGGATGATATTTAAAGTTAAGATGTGAAAAATGCAAAGGGGATGCTAAGATCAAAAAGAGAGAAGACCATTCCACGTACTGGAAATAGCTTGTGTAATGCCAGAAAGTAGGAAAAAATCTGACCCGTTCAATAAAAACACTTTCTCTCTTTAACATAGTAATTAAGATCCATTTATTCCTGATTTCCATTTTAGGACAAGCATCATGATATATGCTTTCATAGTAGAGATAATTCTCATGTATAATACTTAACACAACTACAATTTTACATCAATGATTGTGATGATTATCACTAAAACTATTTTCTTCACTTATTCTAAACTTCATTATAGGAAAAACAGGGTCCATTTTTATTAGCTGCCATATTTCTAGTATAAAGTGCAGTATCTTGCATATAATAGGTTCTAGTAAATATTGCTGAAAAGAGGAAGAATAAAAGGAAAGCAAAGCTATAAGTTTACAAGACATGAAGCTAGAGTAATGAGCAAGTCTAGGTTTCTCAATGGCAACTGAAACAATTGAAAGATTTTAAGCAGCTGAGTGCAAGATCAATTTTATTCACTACATTTATGGAATAGGGGCAAACATACTAGAGTAAGAACAGTTAATAGGTGGATACTGTCATTGGTGATTAAGATACTGGAAAGTTAGGAGATGGTGGCTGAATTACAGAACTATTTAGACAATAGACTTGGTGAATATATTGAAGTGAGGTAATGCAATGGGAAAAGAGAGAGATGAATGACAATCAACAGATTTCTTGCTTAAAAACTAAGTGTGGATTAACTAACTTCATTTTTGTTTTTTTTCTACCTGCTGTACTTCTAGAAGACATATAATAGGAAAGCCCACTGAGTCTACAGTGGAAACTCAGATGCTATCAAATGCCTTAAAGCGTTTTATTTCCTTCACTACGTAGTGTGAGCCTTGGGAAAATGTGTTTCTGTGAGTACCCTCTCCATATAAACAATTTAATTTAAGAATCTAATGCCAAATTCACAGGCCCATGTGAATAATGGATTTTGATTAATGCATAGAGAAGAAGTACTTTTGTCTATGTTTATTGTCCAGTTACAGCACAGCACAGGAAGACTCTTTGTAGTGTCCAGGTATTAACCATGTTTCCTCATTAAACTTTACTAATCATTTCTTTGTATTCTTTATCAAATGTGCCACTCTTGGCTACTTATTATAACTCTTACTCCAGGGAAGGGTGGCAGCACTGTTATTCACTGTTGCTGCATGTCGTGGGTCTTTGGGATCTGGTTGTGCTGAAACACCATAAAACTTCTTTTCTCTGCAGTTCCCTTGCATCATGCATCGAATGCTGATCACATCCTTACTCTGGACACTGTGTCATCCATTCTGCTTCCTGTGAACAACAGCTTCCAAAGACTCTCACCCAGAGTCTCACTGTGCGTCCATGATCATGACCGCAAATGCAAGCCTTACCAAAAGTAAGATGAGGTAAACGATAGTTAGTTGTATGATCATGTAAAATGTACCACTTTGAATTTCATACCATAAACTGGGAAATAACACATCTTCTAACCATATCTTCTCTTGAACTCCTGGTGCTGTCATCACTGCATTCCTAGAATGTTATCTCTTTCAATGATGCCTGCAACCTTATCTCGAACACATTGACACCAGTGGGAATGATAGGTGATAACTTGTTGGCAAAAAAAAAAAAAGTGATATTTGTGCAAAGAATGTCCATCCTTCATTTAGCACTATTTAAGACTGATGGAGGAGGTGCGTCATTAACACATAGATAGGAAAGGCCAGGTGGCATTGTGGCGAAAAGGTGGAAATTCCTCGTAGGGGATAAGAACAGAACAAAAACCCCAAGGACTGCCTTCCCATGACATAGATGCAATGGCAGGAATGAGGTGAGCCTCCTGGGTGCAAGCAGTTGAGAGCTCACAGGTAAAGGATGCCTTCCACCTTCCCAGCCACACTGGGGCGCTGAAGACCAGATACAGCAGGCATCACAGTGGAACGCAGATGGGTGAGAATCAAGGCACGGGTCTCCATACATGCAACTTAAATTCAAAAGTATGTGATGAATCATGGGTATCCAGAGCCCTGAACTTAGCCTGCTGTGAAGCATGAAGGAGAATCACCAAAATCAGACATCCAAAATCAGCCCATCAGTGTCATTCTGGCAGTCCAGTCTCAAACAACCCCATAAATGAAATAACTACACGGGATAGCAAGAGTGGTCTGTTTACATGAATGCCCTCCTGGAATTGAGTTGCTTATGGCATGTGGTCAAGCATGGAAGGGGAGATGATTGGAGAGTGCCAAAGAGGAGAGACTGGGACCAGACATTGGCACCAGAGGAGCCCCTTACAGATGCTGAGATAGGAACTCTGGGACCCATGTCTGATGAGGTCCAGTGAAACCAGGTTCAGATTCAGTGCACCCTGCCAAAATGACACTGCTGTCTCTGAGATAGTCCCCAGCACTGGAGTGAGAACTAATTTGAAGAATTTGAGGAAGATGATCAAATATGTGAGGCTCCTTCAGCTGCCAGGCTTGAAGAGGACCCCTGCTTACTTGGGCACAAGGGTGATAGTAGATATGAATACCCTTTACTGAGGTAAAGAACACTGGGAGACTGAATAGATAAATTAGTGAATTCATGTTCTGCATATGTGGCTTCTAAAAGGAATTATTGAAGAAGAAATTAGATATATGCTTTTGAAACTCAGAGGAGCTGACATATGCATTCAAGAGGAACATATATGTATGGTATTACATATTATGTTTATATAATACTGTATTAATCTCTTTTTCATCCATCTATCTGGCTCCTCTCTCTCTAGTGCATGAGAGAGCCTTGGATGAGAATGTGGGGGTGAAAAGAGATGACAAACCACTGAACAAAGTCCTTGAGAAGCCATAAATACTCACCCAGAATTGCCTAAGCCAACAAAGAATACATTAAAAGGATACCTAGTAAAGGAAAAAGGAAAGAGAATAAAAGAAAAATGTTATGGAAACCTGGGGAAAATATTTTGCAGAAAAAGGGAGTGAAAAGTGGTGTCAAATCCTGCTGGGAGATCAGTAGGATATGGACAGAAACATGTCTATTAGCAGCATCGAGTTCTTGATAACCTTGGCACGGGCACGTTCCCTGCCTTATTGGGAGCAGAATCCCTTTTTGAAGTAGATTTAGAAATGGCTAGATTGAGAGGTGAGTAAATCAAGACAAGTGTAGTTAACTCCTTTTAAAAAAAAATTTGGCACTGAGGAGTTGAGAGAGAGAAAATTGTAGTAGTAGGGAGATTCAGAGCAACAGTGAAACTTCTGGAAGAGAAAATACAATTCTCAGAAAAAAAAATTCAGAGTATTTAAACTTTCAGAGTGAGGGAAAGAGGAGGTGAGGTTTGAAAATATGTTTCCTGAGAAGGTGAGAGAGTTGTATCAAGAGCACAAGGAGACACAGATAACAGAGATGGCCATTGAGAGAAATGTTTCTTCCATTAGAGCCAGAGATTTAAAAAAAAAAAAAGTGGAAGAGCAAATGTGGGAATGTTTGCTGAAGTTTAATACAATCAGGTTGTTTGCTGTGATGATGTCTGTTGTCTCCGTAAGGTATCAGACAGAGGCAGGAGTATGAATTATGAGAGGCTTAAACGTATGAGATAAGCCAACATTGTTTGAACTAGTCACTTCTGGATGTGATTATTGGGTGGAATTAACAAATAGTAAATTTTAAGGCTGAACATTGTGACCTGTGGACATCAGTGACCAATAATTAGGGGTCGATCAGAGTGCCCTTTTGATTCATTTTCTCTGCCTTGGCTCAGCAACCAAAATGTGGGCATTGAGAAGTGAATAGTCAATTGTCCAGAGTTGGGTCAGGTTGGGTTCTCAAGATTTGGGTGGAATACAAATTGAAGTTATTTCCCATTGCTTCCAAGATTGCTAGGAACCAAAGTGTATACAACAGAATAAGGAGAAAGAAGAACAAATAGAGAAGTCAACAGGATATCCTAAAAATAGCAGTGGTGATTCAAGACAGAAGGATAGAACTTGGGGCTTGAACATGAGATTTCATGTTGGAGATTAAAAGATGGAGCGATTTCAGCTGGAAACATGGTGAATGCTTCGGAAAGCAGTGGTTTGATGGGTTAGAGGAGATGGGTGAGGAGGAACAGGAAGTTTGGTGTTAGATAGCTCCACTCCTTCATACCCATGACACTGGCTTTAGAAGTCCGGAAGTTTGATGACCAATGAATTCATCAGATAAAACAGTATATTCATCAAAAATTCTTTTAAGTACATGACTTTTTCTTTCAGATATCATATAATCCTTTTGAATTATGTGTCCATGCCCTTGCTCCTCTCTATTAAGAGTAGTTTGAGATGCATAGAAATTACATATTTTATATTCATGGTTTGTCTTCTGAATCTTTTCAAACATAAGATTAATATAATCATTTCTTTCTATCTCTGGCTATTCTCCAGACCTCAGAGGATTTAATTCATTTAATTAATAGAATATTCAGTATTCATGGGAAGGCTGCCATGAAGTAGAAATAAATGATCCTTCATGGACAGGTTGATTATATTGAACCTAGCCTCAAATATTAAGATGTACCAAATGTGTCACATACATTAAAAAAAAATTCATATAAAAATATACTTGGATCAGGCCAGTTAAGATTAAATTTTATATTCTGTGTATAAAATGTGTAACATGTTCTTTTCTCACATAAAAATTAATTATACAAGCAATGAATATATTATCATTATAAATAAATTAGTAAAGATATGGTATAAAATATGAAATGTCATTCTTTAATGGCTCACTTTCACTCCCTTACAAGTAATAGTTTTGTATTTATTCTACCAGTTTTTCTCCCTTTTTAAAAGTTATTTTTATTGAAAGATATTAAGATTCATTGAAGAAATATATAACATATAGACAGTTTAAAAGAAAAAATAAAAACAATCTATGTTAATCAATTTGCTAAAAGTTATATATACAGATGTATTCTGATAATTTTCACTTATTGTTCTTCATAAACATCGATTGCTGTGTAATAATATTCTGTTTTATAGATGTACCACACTTTATTTTTTTCTCATTCTATCACTACATGTTTAGGTGCCTCCAATTATAAGTGATGCCTCAAATCCCGTCTTTATAAAGAAAAAAATTTTTTAAAAGGCCGGGCGTGGTGGCTTACGCCTGTAATCCAAGCACTTTGGAGGCCAAGGCAGGTGGATCACCTGAGGTTGGGAGTTTAAGACCAGCCTGACTAATATGGTGAAAACCCATCTTTATTAAAAATAAATAAATAAATAAATAAGTGATGCCTCAAAGAATATCTTACAATCTTTATATGTGTCTTCATTTTTGAATATTACTTTAGGAAAAAGTCTTAGAGATAGTTATTGCTAAAAGTATATGAAAGTTTCAGAGAATCTTGAATTAAATCATCAGTTGTTTTTCTGAAAGCTTGTATGAATACTTAGTTGTTTAGGGATATTTATTGATATTGCACCACTTACTACAATATTTTCATCATTTCATAATTCTATGTAAAATTGTTCACTATAATTCGTGTTCACTTGATGATTTGTTATGTTAAATATTCTTTACTTGATTATTAACGGTAATGAACCTATTGTTTGGATATATATGAGCACTTTGCCTTGGCTCAGCAAGCAAGATGCAGGCATTGAGAAGATGAATAGTTATTCATAGGTTAATTATTTGTTTGTTTTCCTGAAGAAAACTAATGTATTATCTAACATTAGCTACAATGATCAATTTATCTGATTAATCTACTCTTGTGGATTTTTATTTATCCTACTTGTCTTTTCTGATAGCAAAGAACAACAAACCTCATATATTATAAAAGTGGTTGTGTATGCACTTTTTCTCTTTTTTGTCATTTGTTTTGCTTTGTTTGACTTTTACATTTGAAGAATATGGGTATAGGAAACAGAAAGCCAAATTCCTGCACAAGAAATGCTGCTTAAGTCATACAAGATACTATTACATATGGTCATCCTCCCCCATTCAACCTAAAAAGAACTAAGAACACAGAATAAATCATAATTTCTAAAGCGAGGGACATCTTTGATAGATAAGAGGTGGATCATTAAAAATAAACTTGGTCAGTCTATAGTTCTATCCATTCTCTTTAGACCTGGGTCAGTGGCATTCAGGAACTTTGCTGAGGTGGACAGTTCCTCATTTCCCTTTTGCAATCACCTTACATCTAAGTAAACAAAAATTATCAAACCATTCTAGTTGCTAAAAAAATCTAGTTGCTAAAATCCCTCAAGGGATACATCCACATCTGGAATTGGAGGGGACTTTAGCCTGGAAAATTAGTATACTATCCTGCTTAGAATATACAAATTCATAGAAGTATCAGCTTGTTTAGCCAAATGAAGGAAATTGTACCATACAGTGTTTTCAAGAGCGAAGTTCATTAGAAATGAACCAATGTCATGTTTTCCAATACTGTGAATGAGGAAAGCCCCATGTTAATAAGATTAAATATTGTTCGTTTTCAGTACTGTGTGGATTAACAAAAAACGTTTCTAGAAGAAATAAAAGGATAATAAAACAGATCATATATCAAGAAATAGGAATAAAATAGTATCACATTTCAACATAAAAAAGCAATGTTTTTAAATTTTTGAAGTATTAGATATAATTCTACATCCAAATTATTAATCCAAATGCAGGTGGAATACGGATCTTTTCAGAAATATCAAGAACAAATACTTCTACCTCCTTTCAACCTATTTTGAAGAAACTGCTGGTAGATGTACTTCTGAAAAACAAGACTGTAACTTAGAGGAGGAAGTGAAACCCAAAATATAAGAGATCCCAACCAGGGAAGAAATGATGCAAACTTCTGAAATGCCAGCTGTTCAGCTGTCATATGACACCTGAGTCCAGATTGAAGTAGGGTGACAGAGGACTCCAGGAAGGATAGCTCCAGGAAATAAACAGCAATAACAAAAGAGAGAATTATTGATTATCAGACTGTGTTTCAGCATCTGGAAGAAACTCCAGTTTTGTTTATGAAATATAAGCTAGTAAAACTTGATTTAAAAGGATATGTCCAAATAAAAATACAAAGAAAAAATGACTTAAAAACATTAAATGTGACTTTTTTCCCACAGAAAATAGAATTGGAGTGGAGAAAATAATGGAAGGGGAAACTTCCTTTTTTGTTCAATATAAAATATATGAATACTTTTATAAAATGAAAATATAAATCTCCATAAAATAAAATGATAATATTAAAATATAACTGGGAATCGAAATCAGAAACTAAATAAGAAAACATAAAAAATGTGGAGAAGAGGTTAATAAAAGTAAGAATAAATTATAAGTAGAGAATTAAAAAAACAGAACAGAGTTTACATTTGATCATGAAAACAAAACTTTTTTTAAAAAAAGTCAATAAACTACACTTTTTTTTGGCAAGTTTGAATCAAGAAAACTCCATGATGCAAAATACTGGAATGAGAACAGGAATTAGCAGCAAAACAAAAAGGAAAGAACAAATTAATAACATCACATGTGGGTCCAATTAAAATATAGATGAAATAAATGATTTCTTTCTTTCTTTTTTTTTTTTTTTTTTTTGAGACAGAGTCTCGCTCTGTTGCCAGGCACCAGGCTGGAGTGCAGTGGCGCTATCTCAGCTCACTGCAACCTCCACTTCCCAGGTTCAAGCAATTCTCCTGCCTCAGCCTCCCGAGTAGCTGGGACCACAGGTGAGCGCCACCACGCCCAGCTAATTTTTGTATTTTTTAGTAGAGACGGGGTTTCACCATGGTCTCGATCTCTTGAACTCGTGATCTGCCCGCCTCGGCCTTCCAAAGTGCTGGGATTACAGCCTTGAGTCACCGTGCCCGGCCCATGATTTTTTTTTTTTTTTTGAAACAGTCTCACTCTGTCACCCAGACTGGAGTGCAGTGGCACGATCTCGGCTCACTGCAACCTCTGCCTCTCTGAGTAGCTGGGACTACAGGCCCTGCACCACCACACCCAGCTAATTTTTGTATTTTAAGTAGATACGGGGTTTCACCATGTTGGCCAGGCTGGCTCCAACTCCTGACCTAGTGATCTGCCCACCTTGGCCTCCCAAAGTGCTGGGATTACAGGTGTGAGCCACTGCACTCGGCCAAAATAAATGATTTTCAATGAACTATAATGAATCAAAATTACTTCGAGGCTATACCTAAATATTCCAATGATCATAAAAGTAATTTAAAAATCTGTAAATGCTCTAACCAAAAGGAGGAAACCTGAAGAGTTTAACTGGTAATCCTGTCAGCCCTATCACACATTTGCTCCAGAAGCCAGAATGCAGGTTTTCAAAGCATTTCTGTCCTTTACACTTCATTTCTCTTCCTCCCCTTCTTTTGTTCTCCTCTCTCCTTTTCTCACCTTCTGTCTCCTTTTACCTCTCCATTTGTCCAAAAATGCTGAATTACTGTCAAATGTATAAGAGATGGCGAATGAAGGAAAGAAAGTACAGACATTCCTGACTTATGATTTTCTGACTTGACAATGGTGTGAAGGCGATAGACATTCAGTAGAAACCATACTTAGACTTTTGAATTTTGATCTTTTCCTGGGCTAGTGATGCTCCGTATGAGTCTCTCTAAGAAGCTGGGCAGCAGCAGTCAGTCATAGCTCCCAGTCAGCCAGGCGGTCACAAGGCAAACAGCTGATACTTGGATACTGTGTGCACGATGATTTTGCCTGAATGTGGGCCAATGTAAGTCTTCTGAGCATGTGTAAGGTAGACTAAGGCTAAGGTACAATGTTCCTTCTGTAGTTTACATGTATTAAATGCATTTTTTACTTAAGGTATTTTCACCTTAGCATGGTAACATAAGCTAATTGTAAATTGGGGAGCATCTTTAATTTTGTTCTTCATTCATTCATTCAAGGCATAATTTTTGTTTGTCTGATCGGGGGGCGGGGTGTGTGTGTTCTGTGTATAGAGTGTAATGGGGAAGAAACTGCATTTTTGAATTACACAAAAATTAGAAACTCTGACAGGAGTGTTACATTCAGATCATTTGTAACTGTGGAATTACATTCCCTAAATTTATCTAACAAATATCATTGTTTTCATATACTTCTTTAAAAAACAGATATAACACTTTCTCCCCTCCTACCCCAAGCCTCCTCTGAGGTCTGAATTGTGACTAAAGCATCTTCAGTCACATTCTGCTTGGGCAGGTGATCTTTAGCCACCACCGATGAGCCCATCGTGGGCAGGGCTCCCTGGGGATTTGAAGATAGAAATTGCCCAGCTCCTTCTAATCTAGTGAGAAATAAAGACTATTAATTTGAGAAAAAATTATTTTAAAGATAACAATGGGATTCCTTCATCCTTTCTGTTTATTATTCTACCTCTACATTCAAAGCCAAATGTTATGGCTTGGGCTTCTCTGATCCAGACAAGTTAAATAAAATCACTTAGTCACAACTTGATATTATTGTCATCTCCAGAACTTCACAGAGCATTTTTCTGGTAATAAGTGAAGTTTATTTCCAGCAAGTTGTAAAAGCATGTTGTAAGACCCTTCTTGTTTTTAACTTAATGAAAAAAAGTTTCCCGTTTACATTTTGCAGTGTGGGAAAACACATGCCACATCTCAGCAACTTGTTTGTGAGAAATAGAAAAGCTTACACCTACGCTCTTTTAACACTTCTCTCCTTATTTTTGGTCATTACATTTGCAGATATGAGTCAGAAGTCTATATCATCTGGAGATTAAGAAAATACAGACAATTCCCGTGTGTGTGTGAGTGTGTGTCTCTAGATGTGTATGTGTGTGTGACTTCCCAAATTGTGTACAAATGACCCAAGCAAGGGAAAAAATGCCAAAAATCAGAAAAATAACAAACAAAAATCATTAATCCATATACTATTGTGAGCAACAATTTCACACTGCAAAAAAGCTAAGTAGGTAATATGTTATAAATATGCGGCAGCTGAAAAGCATTCGATAATCTGATATCACTTTAATCAGTGTGTGCTCACAGTCATTTGAGTTGTTCATTCATATCCAAATGGGCTACTTTCATCTTTCTTCAGTATAATGCTTACAGAATCTTCTCCACAATAACTTGTAATAATACTAAAGTGACCCCCTGAGATTATACATCTCACAGAGTCATAGCTATATCCTGCTGTTGCCTGGCCTTTCTGTTTCAAATATCTCAGATGAATAATTTTCAACATGCTAGAGCCTTTTCTGCTCCAGTATCTATTGTGATTGACAACTTATCCATGTTAATTTATCGCTGACCTGCATTTTTCTAACTCTAGCATACCTCTAAAGAATAACCATGGAGAGGACAGAAATGAAAATGAGAAACTCTGACAAGAGTGTTACATTCAGATCATTTGTAACTGTGGAATTACATTCCCTAAGTTTATCTAACAGATCTCATTGTTTTCCTATATTTCTTTTAAAATTATTATATATAATCAATGCATAATAATTATATGTATTTATGGGGTACAGTGTGATATTTTAATACATGTATGCAACATGTAATGATCAGTTAGGGGTAATTAGTATTCCCATTACCTCAAACATGTATCATTTCTTTGTGTTGTAAACACTGTTTTTTGTTTGTTTGTTTTTGAGACAGATCTCTCCCTGTCGCCCAGGCTGGAGCGCAGCAGCGCAATCTCGGCGCACTGCAGCCTCCATGTCCAGGTTCAAGCAATTCTCTTGTCTCAGCCTCCTGAGTAGCTGGCATTACAGGCATTTGCCACCATGCCCAGCTGATTTTTATATTTTTAGTAGAGACGGGTTTTCACCATGTTGACCAGGCTGATCTCGAGCTCCTGATCTCATTATCCACCTGCTTCGGCCTCACAAAATGCTGGGATTACAAGCATGAGCCACCGCACCCAGCCTGTGTTTCGAACATTTACAATCTACTTATCCACCTATTTGGAAATATACAATAAGTTGTTATTATTGCACTCACCCAATAGTGCTAAAGGTCACTAGAACTGGTTCCTCCCAACTAGCTGTATCTGCTAACCAGTTCTGGCTATCCCCATCCTCCACCACAACCCTTCCCACCTCTAGTAACCATTAGTCCATGCTCCACTTCTATGAGACCCTTTTTTTCAGCTTCCACATACAACTGAGTACATGAGGCACATATCTTTCTGTGCCTGGCTTATTTTGCTCAACGACATCCTTCAAACTCATCTATATTGCTGCAAATGATGGGATTTTGTTCTTTTTATAGCCAAATAGTATTCCATCTTGTGTACATACCACATTTTAACTTTGGTAAAATTACAACTATTTTTGTTATGGTGAATTAAATACCAAATTTATTTAGAAAAACCATTGCCTCTCTCACACCTTCATTCTGATATGCTGTTTTGAAAACACATGAAAGCTCAACAACTTTATATACTCATGAATATATGTCCTATATGAATACATGAATGTCATTCATATTATATATATCTGGAAGAAAACCGTATAGCATGACTTTACTAAAACATGAGACTACCACCCAAGAGAAAAGTTGCGCCCATAATGTATAAGTGGATTTGACTTCCTGCCCCTCTGTCTCTCTCTGACTTTCTCTCTCTTCCCCATTTGTGAGTTTGCTGTAGAGAACCTTATCTGATATTTGGCATGTAACCTCCTTATATATTTTAGTAAATACTTCTGCATGTCTGTAAATAATATATGAGAATGTGTTTCAGGATTTTAGAATTTCTCTTTACTTTTCCATTCCTACCTTCATGCTGACTTTGAGCAAAATACTTTATTTTAGTTACTATCACAGTTACCTCTAGGTTATTAACCAAGGTTAATCTGAACATTTACAGATTTGGTGGAAGTTTAACACTGCGTTTAATATTATTAAAATATGACTGGTGCTTGTAATGGCAGCTTTTGGCATGAACACAAAGATTGATATGCATCATATTTCATTCTAAATCACAAGTAAAATGAAATAGCTCCCTTGTGCTTGATTTGCTCCTGGTGACCATTTTGGTGATTGATGCAAATAACCACACGATCAGCAGCACCTGAAATAAGTATTGATCTTCATGATGGCTGAAAGGAACAGATGAGCTATCACAAGCCCCTTGACAGTTTGGACTTAAAAAATATATCTTTGACAAATTTGAAGGCTTTGGTATTTTTCCCTTGATCCACTCTGCCTCTAAACATTACGAAAGAACAAATGTCTTTTTCCATGTTAAGTATCCTGGATTTATGATAGACTAAGGTAGACTAAGTAAAATAACAGAAATCAGAAATATTCTAATGGAAGAAATACAAATCACTCTATGAAATTTAAAAGCAGCTGTGAGAAACAAAACACTCTAAAGGGTCAAAATGATACTGACAATATAGACAAAAGATGTTAACTGCAAACCTTGAATTGGGAAAGAGTTCAGGTGGGCTTATCACTGATTCCATTTACTTTTATATAAATTATTAATAACCCTACTTCATCACAAAGTTCTTATAAATTCTAATAAAAATAATATCAGAGAGGGAACTTTCTAAATGCTAAAGTTGCATCTTAATTTAAATTAAAACAGTAATTGGTAAGCACTTGCAAAATATAAGTTATCTGAACAGGCCAGGAAGGGATGGCAGGAATTTGGCTTCTCCACTCCTGACCTGGCTTCTACAAATTAATCTTCACTAGTCTCACGTCAATTACAAGTAAACAATTTAAATATCAATTGTATACTTGCTAAATAATTAATAAATCACTGCAAGTCTTTTAACTCGCATACTACCAGATCTCTGGCCTCCGGATTCTCTCAGAATTTCTGAAACTGAATAAGAATTTCTGTACTTCAAAGTTTATATATATTTGTTTCTTTTGAGACAGTGTCTCGCTCCGTCACCACACTGGAGTACAGTGGCATGACCTAGGCTCACTGCAACCTCCACCCACCCCTGGGCTCAAGAGACCTCAGCCTCCGGAGTAGCTGGGTCCACAGACACACACCACCATGCCAGGCTGTTTTTTTTTTGTATTTTTGGCAGATACAGGATCTCATCACATTGCTCAGGCATGTGTTGAACTCCTGGGCTCCAGCAGTCCGCCCACCTCAGTTTCTCAAAGTGTTGGGATTAGAGGTGTGAGCAACTATGCCTGGCCAAAGTTTAGATTTTTTTAAATATTACATTTTTTTCATGTTTATATCCTCATCATTTCATCCACAATATTTAGAAACTGAAGCATTCTAATATTGAGTCATGTGCTCAAAAAAAGAATAAAAGTTTCAGTCTAGGTATAAAACCTAGAAAAAAAAAAAAAGCCCCAGCTCTCACTCAAAAATCTAATCTTAAATGTATCCACCTACAGATGCTTTGCTGAATAACCTAATCTTGATCTCTGTTCACAGAAGCCTCCATTAACCAAGCCCATAGCATCAACAGAGGAAGAAACTTTAAAGAGTATAAATCCAAAGTGTAGTCATGGTTGCTCTTAAAACTGCTCATCTTTAATTCAAAAAATTTTTATCATTTGTCATTCTTCTTTTATTCAGCTCCTGTCTCATTTTTCAAGTGACATTTTGGAAATGAAACATCTCTGTATGTTTAAAATTATTTTGCAGTTATTGAATTTTTCAGTTTTTGTTAAGCAATAAAAATCTATATCTTACAAAACTCTAGATATTACTTCTCTGAAATTATTAGAAAAACAGACACTGTTTTTCGTGCTATTTACAACACGTCATCAAATTGAAACATGAAAATCACATTTATCCTTTAAAGAACTATATTTCATGGATATATATAGTAATTCTAACTATCAATGAATAATTTATTTTCAAATATATTCAAACATGATGTTCAACAAAGATTTGTTTCATTATATAATTTCATTAACAAAGAAAACCTAAGAAAGAGATAGTTTTTTTTAAGGTGAACATGTCCCAAAATTGTTTTCTGAAACATCAATGTAATAACAGAATTTCCAAAGGTGGATAAGTAAATATAAGTAAATAATCAACAAAAATCTCTAAATTTTCAGTGTAAAATATAATATTAAATATATTTGTGTAAGCATGTAGTAATTTTTTTTAAAACTGGCTAAGAAAAGCCTCTTTAGAAGAAATTAACTAGAACTTTCTCACACTAGTATAAAACTATCAGAAAGAGAAATAGAAAATGAACATAAAAATAAGCATCTACACACTTTTATATGGGAGACGTCCTAAATGGAAATATTTTGTCTCTTTCTCTCTTTTCTCATTCATAAGGGTAACTCTATCTACATTCTTGCTAATAACAAAAAGGAATTGTGAAAAGAATTAGAGTCGGGGACTTTTCATCAGTATAAACGGTCCTTGCTCATTAAGAATGGCAAAAACTGGCCAGGCGTGATGGCTTACGCCTGTAATCCCAACACTTCTGGAGGCCAAGGCGAGCAGATCACTTGGTCAGGAGTTCAAGACCAGCCTGACCAAAATGGTGAAGCCCAGTCTTTACTAAAAATACAAAAATTAGCCTGGTGTGGTGGCATGTGCCTGTGGTCCTAGATACTCAGGAGGCTGAGGGAGGAGAATTGCTTGAACCTGGGAGGGGGAGGTTGCAGTTAGCTGAGATCATACGACTGCACTCCAGCCTGGGCTACACAGAAAGATGTGATCTCAAAAAGAAAAAAGAAGAATGGCAAAAACTGCTTCCTTAATCTGGCAACATCACTGAATGAGATAGTCAGGACAAATTAATTTTCCACAAACTTCAGTCTTGTTTATTAGAAACCACAACTTTCTCAATTTTAACTTTTTGGGGTGTCAGTTTTTTTAAAAATTCATTGCATCTTTCCACCTTTCTCAGAGATCAGTTTACACAAGCAACTTCGCCATGAAGATTTTACCATCATTGTTATAATAGTTACCATGAATATCATAATGAGCAGCTTTGTAAATGGTATTTTAATTTCTGTTGTTACACTATTTATATAAAGTATCATAATTAATTAATACTTTTTTTCATTTGACTGAATGCTAATGAAAATACCAATAAGGAAATGAATATAATGTTGCTTAAATTTTTTTAAAGACTAAACTGGCTAACTCTTTTTAAGACTACATTTTGCTTGAAATTATTTTAAGAATAAGAAGGAAAAAAGGAGTCTGAGAATTTTTCAAGATATGAAATTATATGCTTTTGAAGATATGAAAAATACATTTACATTGTTTTTTATATACATACAAATGAAAATGTATTTTGAACACTTATTTGAATTTTCTTATCCTACAAATAAAACAGAGGTTTTCAATAGGTTTTATGTAGCTATGTACATTAAATATAGTTTTATGTGGCTGACTACCTATTTTTGCACAAATCTTTCTATCATCTGTAGAAGAATTAAGATTCATGTTTTTGAAATAAGCTATGTTGTCTGATAGCAGTATATATTACTCTTTTCTTTTAATTTCTGTTTCTATTAAAACAAAAACAAGATCTCACTATGTTGTCCAAGCTAGACTGCAATGGCATGATCACAGCTTATTGTAACCTTGACCTCACAGACTCAAGCAATCCTCCCACATCAGCCTTCTGAGTAGCTGGGAATACAGGCATGTGCTACCACACCTGGCTAAGTCACTTTTTATATTTTGTAGAAATGAAGTCTCACTATGTTGCCCAGGCTTTCATCAAACTCCCAGCCTCAAGCCATCCTCCCACCTTGGCCTCCCAAAGGGCTGGGATTACAGGCATGAGCCACTGCAGCCAGCCTACCCTTTTCTTACAATGTCGAAGTGTTTGCGTAGATCTGTGCAGTTTTTCATTTCATTCCTCTTTTCACCAAACTAATTTAAGGCAGCTAATGAAAGTTACAAATATACAGTATTTTGTGACCAGAAGAAATAACAAATGTCAAAACAGATGATTCAATCGCGATTTTTTGTGGTTAAATTTCTAAAGTATTTCTTCACAATCTGGGTAAGTATTTTTCCAAATATGGAGACTGAAATCTATGTGAGGAAGTGAGTTATAATAAAAACATGGGAAAGAATAAAATTTATTGTAGTCTGCTGTGACAGAAGTATTTTTAGGTGGATTGTGTTTTTATTTCATTTCCCCAAACACAAATAATATGAGACATGGCTTTGTAATTATTTTTAAATCCTAGTAGGTACATGAAAACATGTACAATTGGTCTTCAGTAGCCATGAGATCTGTATCTATGGATTCAACCAGCCAAACATTGAAAATATTAGGAAAAAAACATACATTTTTATTGAAAACATATAGACATTTTTCTTTGTCATTATTTCCTAAACCATACTACAAGTATTTACATGGCATTTACATTGTGTTAGGCATTATAAGTAATAAAGAGATGATTTAAGGTATACAGGAGGATATGCAAAGTTTATATGCAAATACTTTACCATTTTATATAAGGAACTTGACCATCTGTGGATTTTGATATCTATGGGGGAATCTGAAAACAATTCCCCATGAATACCAAGAGAGGGCCGTGTATCATTTACATATACAATATATTTTATTGATAATTCATATCTATAACTTTGTTATAAAAAGTGTTCAAATATTATCTGATGAAAAAAATGAGTATGGAAAGATAAAAGGAAATCAAGAGAGAATGTGCATGTGTGTCTGTGTGTGAGTGGGCATGTGAGGTGTGTCTATCTATGTATTTGTGTGCAAAAAAGAAAAAAGAGACAGCTGGAGGCAGTGCAGAAAATGAGAATCTTAGAGAGGTGGAGAATGTTGTTTCCAACAATCAAAAGTGGTTTTCTCTGTATTTGTGCAGGGTGCTCATTTTTAACAAATTATTATTATTATTTATAATCACTGTGTATTTTCTCCTACATAAAAATTAATTTTAAAAAGTGAGCTTTAAAAGTTAAAAAGTACATTATCCTATTACTCAGAGGCTAAGTGCTTTCAGCAGCACATAATAAAACCTTCTTTAATGCATATATTAACTCAAAGTCAAATGACCCTACCAACAAATACAGTGGGCTGTGGTGGCTCACGCCTGTGGTCCTAGAACTTAGGGAGGCCCAGGTAGAAGAATCACCTGAGGCCAGGAGTTCAAGACCCTGCCTGGGCAACAAAGGGAGGCTCTGTCTCTCCAAAAATAAAAAATAACATGGACATGGTAACACATACCTGTGGTCCCAGCTACTCAGGAGCTGAGGTGGGAGGACTGCTGGAGCCCAGGAGTGTATATTTGGTTCATGCTCTTATTTCATTCACCTCTCTGTTTAAATGCCACTTCCTAAGAAAAGACTTCTGTATCATCGTTACGCATCTCTGTCTGTCTTGACATCTTCTTTGTGGTCGTCAGAGCACTTAATTCCACCTAATATTATCTATTTCATGATGTCTTCCTACCTTCTCCACTAGTATAGGATCTTCACAACTATAGAGGCAGTGTTGGTTTTGTTCATTGTATTATCCCCAGCATCAAGAACAGCATGTAGCACAAAAGAGATTCTCAATAACATTTCTTGAATGCTATTAAAGTGCATTTGCATAGAATTTTTTAATTGCAACTATTATTTGTATTGAATACCTGGTGCTATGAGAAGATTTAATTGGTGGTCTTAACTCAACTTGAGTATCAGAGTAGGCCTCCCTGCAAAGCGTCATGTGATAAGAGAATTAAGAGTGATTCGAGGTTAATGAAAAGGGAGTATATGGGGCAAGGAGATGGAGCCAACCACCTATAGCTGGGAGAAATGAAAAGACAAGACACTCAATCTAGGAGAGGGCATTTTGATGAGACTGAATCAGGGGGTGCCGGTAAAGTTTAGTAACTGACTCTCAGGGGGAAAAGCTCTGAACCACAGTGTTTGCTAATTTCCAAAGCATAAATGCTTCCACCATGATTTCAAGTTACCAGCGTGACATCACTGAATGCAGAGCTGAGTAAATATGTGCAGGAGCATTTCATTATATAATATTTCCAGAAAACTGTTACAGTATAAAAGAAATTTAATCATTTATTTAATTGTTAATTATTCTGTGACTCAAATGACATGAGACACCTAAAATATCTGTAATCACTTTCCTTGTCATATATGTGATATCTCTATGACATAATTAAGACCTATAACTACTAAACAGTGTTACCAGTATTATTTCTCAATGGGTAAGGGTTGATTACAATTATTTAGGTTCATTTAAAAGTTCATTTGTCAACTTCCTCACATACAATTCCATGAAAAACACTGTTTAAGAGAAAAATACTTTTTAAGAAATCAAATAATCTATTCATATAGCTAAAAACTGTCCAATTTGAATAGAAAAGGTAAGTAAAATAATGAAAATGTAATACATGGTATGTATGTACAATAAGTATTACTAAACCTTTTATTAAGTAGAATAAGGAAATTCTACTGCATGCAACAATGTTAATGAACTTAGAGGACATTATACTAAGTGAACTAGGCCAGTCATAGGAAATACTGCATAATCCCACCTATATAAGCCATCTAAAATCATCAAAGTCATCTAAGCAGAGAATAGAATGGTGATTGCCAGGGAATGGGAGAAGGAGGAAGTGAAGTGTTCACCTTGTATAAAGTATCAGTTACATGATATCACTAAATTATAGAGATCTTCTAACGGGCACCATGCCTATAGTTAACAATATTGCATTATACACTTAAAAATTTGTTAGGTTAGATCTCCAGCTAAGTATTCTTACCAAACAAACAAACAAACAAACAACAAAATAAACAGGATGAAGCAGCAAGAAACTTTTGGAAATGACAGACACATTTTAGAATTTTTTTTTACCTTGATTGTAATGATAATTTTACAGTTGTATATGTACGTATGTTCAAACCCATCAAATTGCAAAGATTAACTATGTGTAGTGCTTTGTATAACAAACATCAATAAGGATGTTCATAAAAAACTTTAAAAAGCAAGTAAAAAATTCAAAAGACCCCACTGAATGCACTGTAACAAGTAATAATTAACATCTAATTTCTAGAAAAACCTCTAGATGAGATACTATATTATTTAATTATTAAAACCATTTTGCTATTTTTCTAAAGATGAGGTTTTAATGATGCAAGAAAAAGATGAGCCCATTCACATTATAAAATATCAAACAGTACAAAATGCGTTATGTAAACCTAAGGCCTAATGTCCTATCTGAATGGCTTCATTTTCCACGACCCTTCCCTCAAGATTAACAACTGCTATCATTTTTTCTTAGCCTCCTTCCTGAGAGTATCCATTGTATTTATAGGTCTTCATATGTCTGTGTAAACAAAACTATATAAAACACTTTTCTACTTTAAATACATCTTCTAGAATTAACTGTTTCTAATTGTTCCATTGTATCCTGTAAATCTGTTCCCCAAACAATGCCCAGATGCGCGTCATTGCAGCAGCCTTCTGTTTTTTTGTTAATCTGTTATCTCACATTTGGCTTTCCCTAGAAATCCTCCACTTTTTAAAGCAGTCTTATCTAAATGTGCTTTGGTTTCCTCGGTCAATTTGAACCAATCATTTTTTTATTTCTCTGCTTTTCAAGATTTCTTTCCATTTCAAAATATCTGGTCTCCTAATGACCTTGCATTTATTAGGGTTCTTTGATTACTAACAACAGAAGTTGAATCTAATTAAGAAAAGTAAATATAGTGAGAGACAATGATTCATCACAGACTAGGCATGGAACTGAGAAAAGAGGCTCCAGAAAGGATAAAGTGCAAAGATACCTTAAAGCAAACAATGTGGCCACTGCCTTTGGAATGAATGAATCTGAAGCACTTTTACTGTCCTCAAGCTGAATCTTCAGAGGGCATTGTATATGGAAGAATATTGGGAAATATATACTTTAAAAATAAATCATCAAAATTGATCAAAATAATTTATACTCAAAGTAATAAAAGATTGTGTCAATAAAAATGAAGTTCACAGGTCCGAAAGTCACACATTTGTTAAATTTAAGCCTGGAGTCCAGATCTCTGTGTGATGTTTCTTGTTAACAAGAAGGCTTAACAGCATCTTAAAATGCATGATATTACTACATAACTGCATGAATTGCATTTCTATTGGAATTTTGATTAACTAACACAGAAATCATTTTTCTGGAGAATGATTCCAGAGATAAAATGTCAAAATGAAGTCTACATTTTTTTTCTTTGTTGTTTTATTTTAGATCATTTTATGAGACTACACATGTACTGAACTGTGCATTCTTATGGCAAAAGAAAAGAAAAATATTCAATAATTCTTTGAACAGCAAACATTTTTAAGAGTGCTCCCACATAAAAGGAGTTCAATTTAAGTTTGTTAAAGCCTTAATATAGACAGAAGCTTTCAGTTTTCATTTGAAAATAATTCTTAGGCATTAGCAAAACAGGACAGGCAGGAGCTTACTTTCTTTTTGTTTAAACGTGAGTCATGCTAGTTTATCTATCACGTGAATTTTTCTAGTGGCTTTCCAGTTTTGAATTGAAGTGAAACTTCATATCACAATGACTAATGGAGCTCTACTACAATTTAGCTATCTAAAATATTTCAAAAATAAGAACTCAAGAGCAATCTTACTTGGAGAAAGCCATAAAGTATTCATGTTTCCTGAAAACAGATGATATTATTAACTGAGTGCTCATAATTGAAATACGAAAAGTATATTCTCATCTCAGAAAAGTGATCAGAAAACCACAGAAAATTATAGATTGTTTTTGCTCTTATTGTTAGCAGCTTAATATGTACTCTCTGCTGTTCAATTTCCTACATGATAAGAGTAGTAATAAATGAGTGTTTCTAGTTTTTCCCCTCCCTCCATGAGCTAAAGACGATTCTGGTTTGTTCTTTTTCTCTCTCCCCAGTTTTTCTGTGGAGACTGGACAATATCAGTCAATCCTTGAACAAAACAGAAAAATGAAGGTTATGAGAAAGTGCTAGAGAGGGGAGAAGGTGGGAAGGACCTAGTTAACACTGAAGAAATGCAAAAGAAATAAATGTTTCTATGAACACTTTCATTTTCTCAAAAACAAAGTTAAAATTTTAAGTTAATTTCAGTTCTTTTTTTTTTTTTTTTTTTTTTTTTTTTAGTATCTGTATTTATTTACACATTTTTTGGAGCTATTTCAGGCTCTGAAGTAACCGAAAGGATTTTGACTATAAATGTAGAACAAAGCAACTCTCTGAATCACTATAGTATCCTTTAATTCAGTGAAAAGCTGTGTTATCTGTGAAACATGGACAAGGGGTGTATATTGAACTCCAAATATAGCATCTTAAACAGTTCTGGTGTGATGACTGATTCACAAAAGATATAAAAGCTACAGTAGTTTAAAAAAATAATTTGGGGGTTGGTGTTGATTGTATCATGTTGTAGATTTGTTTTGGCAAAAGCAAATGAATTTCAGCAAATCTGTTATGCCATATCTTTATACTTCTCAAAAATATGTATACCCTATAAACAAAAATGTTACTTTCATTGAACAGATTCTAATAACAAACGCGCATCAGAAATCTCTATCAGACCTCAGACAATATTTTAAGACTTTTTTAGTAATGATTTGTAGGACATACTGAAGATCACACTCTCCCTTTTCAAATATATAATTTCACCGATTAATAATGCAAACATATTTTAGATCTTAAATAATACCGGTATCCATTAACTTTTGAAAAATTGACTTTGTGCAATTATATCCATCAGCTTGTACAAACAGGGCAACAATATACTTTATCATTTTAAAATAAATGTTAATGAGTGATAAGTAGATTTCTAAATATAATGCATATTAAAATTTAATTCCTTAAAAAGTTTTATGTGTGTTTCTATGTTTATAAATGCATGCACATCTAATCAGGAAGAATATATGTCAAAATACTAGCAGTATTGAGATATATGGTGGAGGTTAAAGGTGATTTTAATTTCATCATAGTTTTTTGCTATCTGATTCTTTCATGTGTATGATACCACTGTTTCATATATAATCAGAGATGTTATTTTCCTTAATTAAATAAAAAACAAAATTCAACTATTGATGCTGCTACTCATTCTTAGGAAGTTTAGCCTTCTTCTGCTATTGGCAGTAACATGTATTAAATTTTATGGAGGAAAAAGGAAGATGAGAATAAACATTATTTTAAGCAGTTTTTTTAATAATCTGAAATAGCCAGTATTTTTGCAACTTAAGAAAAATAGCTACAATATTGGTTGCTATAATTTATTTGTTATTATTATTTATTTGAGACAAGGTCTCATTCTGTCACCCAGGCTGGAGTGCAGTGGCACTGTCTAGGCTTACTACAATCTCTGCCTCCAAGGCTCAGAAATCCTCTCACCTTAGACTCCTGTGTAGCTGGGGCCATAGGCATGCACCACTAAACCTGGCTAATTTTTGGATATTTTTTGTAGAGATGGAGTTTTGCTATGTTTTCTAATAATGGAAAAATATTTCTATAAAGAAAATAGAAGGATCTAACATCAAGAAAAAAATTAAATTCCACTATTTAATTTTAGTGAAATTTATTAAGTGATTAAGAATTAAGTCTTAAAAGTAGCCAAGAGGAAATTTTAAATATAGGAGTGGTGTATTTTTATATGACTTAAAACATACGTAGACCTACTTAGATAACTTTATAGTGAGTCACTGCATTTAGGCTTTCTTCATAGAAAATATCTGAGTAATTATTTTATAAACAAGAGAGCTATCCTCTGACAATTCAGATTGGACAATACAGGAACATTTTTAAGACATGCTATTGTGTACTTATTTGTTTATTTTTGACAACAACTACTACATGTATTAACTTATTTATTTATTGCCTCATCTCTATGAAGTGGAGAATATTATCTACATAAATGAGTAAATAAAGACTTGTCTTTGTTTACATGTCTGGAAACAAGTTGAACAATTTTTAAACTTGTTCAAGACCAAATACTTACTCAGTGATGAATTTATGGTGAGTTGACATCCAAAATTCTGGCTTGAGAATGTTTGCTCATATACTTACCACTTTGGTCTACACTTAAAAAACCAGGGACTACCTTTCTATTACTGTCCTCAACTTCAGAGCAAACACAAATCTTTTTATTTATTCTATATAATGAGGATGAAATTTCATTCTGACACATTTCACTCTATGGATCACAGATGCCATACCCATTTCTTATTCATAAACCTTGACTTAATCCCATTTCACAATGTGTTTCTAATTACAATGACATCCACTTTGATCTTATATAGCCATGCTATTTAGAAGGCATTGGTATTTTTTATTTCCTTTTTCAAAAATGTACTTTGACTCTCATGTTGTATCTATAAATAAATGAAATATGTTATTGCAGAATCAAATGAATACATACACATATATATGTGCTACATATATGGCATCAGAAAAGAATGAATGTATCCTTAGGGAAAAAAAAGCAGATATTTGGAACTAGATGCAACAGCATTTGAAGCATAAATTGTTACCCATTAAACAGTAAATGTCAGTACTATTCGTTTTTGTTATGCTATTGGTAAAAAAAAAATGCCTACATGATCCATAAATACACTCATTCATTATGAGCAGGCATCTCTATTAGCTTTAGACACTATATTATTAAAATTATAACTTCACTGAGCAGTCAACTAACTTTTAATCTCTGTTTTTATATGGTGGTAAAACTCTACTGCCTGGAAATAACAATGTTATAAAGAACTTTTCTATACATTTGCAAACTGTGAGAACATCTAAATAACTTTCTGAAGTAACCAGATTTCATTTGGGCCTAAAGTGAGTTGAAATAGTGAGGAAATGAGCTATAATTTTCTTTGTATATTATGCTATTCCTCTAGTGAGAACTGAAGAAAAATTTGCCAGTGTTCAGGCACATTTTATTATTCACCATATCTATGAATTCAGGTAATTCCAAAATAATACAATTCTAAGAGGACATATTATCCTTAACAGAAATGTGCATAATAAGGGGAAATTTAGGAACATATGGATTACAGTGTGTTGATTGATCTCTAAAGGAAGCTTCACTTTCTTTTGTGCCCTGGAGATTTTCATACTCAGGAGACTCATCACAGGAACATGTGGAATTTGTAAAGGGTGTGGCCTTCTTTTGTAAACTAGGAAGTCAATTATGTGCAAATTTTAATAATTGTATTTGAGAGTATAGTACAGATAGAAGGTGAGAAAATATAAGCTGATTTTCTTAAAACATCCTTCTCCTGATCAACATTTTGGGCTATCAAGGAAATTAGTATCCCATTTTGAGGACCACTATTACACATATTTTGGAGATGCTTTGTGTTAACTAACTTACCCTTTATTAATAAGTATTGATATAACAAGGGGGTAAAAATGTTGAGACATGCACAGTCCTTACCTACTTGATTTTTTATTCTAATAGCACACAAATATTTGTATTTTATTTTACTATGTATTTATATATTTGCTTATTTTGTGCATTATTTATTTATTTTTATTTTAATGACTTATTTTCCTAAAAACTTGCCACTTGCCATATGTTCTAATACTTCTCATATTAATATCTAGGTACTTAATTTTAAGAATGAATTAATAAATTATTTGTTACCTAGGTAAAATTTTAGTAAATACAATTCATATAATTAGAGATTAATTTTATCTTACGATGAAGATAATACTTACTATAAAGTTATAGTGCTACTAAGAATCAGAACCCACAGGAAGTGATCTGAAAGATCATCTCAGAAGAGAGAGATGATCAGAAAATGACACAGGAACCAGCAGAACCACGGGCAACTTAAATCATAAGTTTAGAAATATTTTTAGCAGGTATAATGGCACATTGCTGCAATTCTTCGAACATTTTAACAAAGGTTTGCTAAGTGTTGTTCAAATGATAATTAATTAAGATCCTTAACATCTCTACAGGAAACAAAAGATTGATATGTACTACTTAGAACTGTCAATCATACTGTCAAATATCCACTATTTGTGTGCTGATCACCAGAGTTTTCTTTTTTCTACTCTGCTCACTAACAATTGCCTTAACAATGGGCAATTATTGAAACAAAATGTTTGAGCATTATTAATGTCATTATTAATAAAGAAATACAAAAATATTTAGAATGACCATTTGTACCTCATCAGTTTTTGTAATTCTGATGATATTTTGTTTTGCTTTCAAGAGGATTTTAATGATACAGGTTTATATACTTTTATTAAAAAATATAGCACAAGCACTGTTTGAAAGTGGTAAAGAATTCTTGGATGACATTCTGCCTAGTAATGCCCTCTTTTTTTCTTCCCTTGTTATCTCTAATGATCACTCTCCATGTGTGTTTAACACCCATTCATTTGTCCTTTCCCTCATCTCACCCTTAATATTAATGTATCTGGTGATCATTGAAGATCGCTAATAGATTCCTCTTCTATCCCAAACAGTAATATTGTACAGTATCCTTCCTCAGGCCAATGTGTGATCTGGGTCCTACACAAGTAACGGAACTTTGCTCATCTTAGAAAGAGCTGCCAGAAGCAGAATAGGATGGGAGCTGAGACAGAGGGACCAAGATCAGTTAACAAGCCAAAGTGGGTAGCTAAATATTTAGAAGTAAATGAGAGTGAAATTAGAAAGTAGAAAGAATGATTTTAGCAACTTTTATAAAGATATTATGGAGTCTGACTTGCCTTTAATGGCCAGCAAATGTGCTCTGAATTAAGTTGGGGTGCCTTGAAAGTATTTTATATAACCAAGACCAATAAACTTTGTATTTACCATATATTTAATCAAGTACATACAAAATTAAACAAGTCATTACTTTAAATTTATTCCAAAATACTATGCATGTGTTCTTTACTGCTTATACTCAACTTTTGCTGTTTAGATATCTGGATGCTAATTGAACAAAAAAAATCAGAGTTGAGCTATTACTGATATTTAAATCACTTCTGCATCATCAGTTGGTATTGCAAAAAATAAATAAGTAAATAAATAAAATATAGCAAGTAGTCAAAGCAGTAGCATCAATCAATACCTAAATAAAAAGCCAATTCATACATCCTTCTATTTTCTGTACACATGTTAAACATATCATGGTTATTATCTATGCAATATGCCAACTAAGTCTACCCCAGTTGATAATGGCTGCTTAATAGATACTTTATAATATATCTACTAGTAATATAAAGTTAATTTCCTAAAATTGTACTTCATTGAACAAAATGATACACTTATTTGTATATAATACTCAGATACTTAGGCATTAACAAATGGATTTGTTAAATTAGAAAGGTAGGTAAGTAGTTTATTACTCATCATTATTAGAGCAAATATTTGTGGCTATTGTTTTCCTTCTTATATAAGTACTGAACTATAACCATTAATAGTTTAAATGTATTTGGAGTTTCTTTCCAAATCTGACAATGAGTAAAAGTATGAGTATAAATGAGCTGTGTCTTCATCAGTTTGGCTGCTATAAAAAAGTACCAAAGACTGGGTGGCTAAGAAACAACAGAAATATTTTCCTTACAGTTCTGGAGGCTGGGGATCTGAGATCAGGGTGCCAGCATGGTTAGATTCTGGTGTTCTCCCCTGGCTTACAGATTGCTAACTACATGGCAGAAAAAGCAGCGAGAGCTCTCTGAGGTTTCTTACATAAGGGCCCAGTCCAATTCATGAGCTTAACAGCCTCATTAAGAAATCATTTCCAAAAGTCGCCACCTCCTGATACCATTACATTGGGAATTATGATTTTAATATTTGAATTTTGAGGAGAAACAAACATTTAGTTCCCAACATGCTCTTAATAGATACATAGTATTTCTGTTTTATTTTACAACAAAACTATGTTTCGTTTATACCAACACTCCTAAAAAGACAGGCATATTTCATTAAGCCAAAACTCTTGGATGTATCGACTTGAAATCATTCACCATTCATTCAATGACAGGTTGGATACATAAAGTTTTGAATTATTGTTTTTGGGTTTGGGGGGGTTTTGTCTGTGTTTGTGAAGAAAAATACATTGGCTAAACACATAGTTTAGATAGATAATGATACTGTCATATATTTCATTTACTGACTTTGTGTTTATTAAATGATACTGTGTCTTTACAGAATAAATCTTAAAATTACTTTGGGATTATCCATTTACTATTAAGCAGCATACTTTCAATAAAAACAAATACCAGATTTATGTAGATTGAAATTATTTTTTAAATGACAATACTGGAAAGCAGGAAGCCCAGTAGATAGCAACTTGACAAAGTATATTTACTACAAAGCAATGAATTAATATTTCTTTGTAGGAACTCAGACTTGTTGATCATTCAAACATAGCTCTTTCTTCATCCACTAGAAATCAGAGGTATAGCATTTTTGGTAAACTGAAACAGAATATTATAAAACTGTGGACTTTGTAAAAAACAGTAAAAACATAGATAACTTAGGCTAAATCTCGCATTTTAAAAAACTCTATTTCTCCAAAGCACTATATTTGAAATACACTGAGGTCTCATTTTACATGACAGCAGAAATGTGCATGTTGAACAATGCTACGGAGAGGACATGGTTCCCCAATATAGGAGCTCCATTTAATACAACACACTGCAGAGCAAGGGCTGCCTGTACCTTTAACTGAGTTAGGGAAGAATTTATTTTAAGTTATTATGATTATCTTCTAGCCCCAAACTTGTAGAATATTTGTTTATTGTCTAAACAGACAGAATATATTTTGGGGATCCTTCAGTCTTGAAATACTCTTTTTACTTGTACATTGCAACTTTACCTCACCAATCTTCCTTCATAGAAATGCTTAGAAATATCTAAATCTCTCAGCAATCTCATAATTATTTCACAGTTTATGCAACTTTTGAAATTAATTTTTGACAGTGTTTTATAGGCCAAAAATATTCTTCAGATGACACTCTTTTTAATATCATTATTATACCTTAGATTGTCTTTCTTGAAGAAGGCATTTTAAATTAGCCACTATTTTTTTAACTAGAAAATTTCCTGAAAGTTTGTAGATCTTAGCATAGGTTTATTTTTTAAATCTGATTTTAGTTATTTTCACTAACAGTAATACTTGTTTTAAAGAATTTGCTCTCTTGGATAAAATTTATTTTTCGCCTTTTATTTCTAAAACATATAACTTGTTCATTTCTTACTTTTCAAGAAGACATAGGTGAATACAGAGATGTATTTTGTCCATGCTTTTCTATATGGGGCAGTAAAAAGATAGCAAATATGTATATGTTAGCTATTAATAAAATTGGGACAAAATAGTAGAAGAAAATGAGTCACTGAGAAGGAGGAGGAAATAAAAATTAAGGGAGAGTGAGAAACATGGGCAGAGAAAAAGGAGGAAGAACACATGGAGCTACAGTGATGAATGGGTGGTGACTGGAAGAGTTATAACATTGACAGAAGATAAAAACATGGGGGACAAGTCAGACCAGATAGTAGGAGTGAGAATAATTGAAGGTCAATAAAAGAAGAGAGAAAGAAGAAAGGACAGTGTGGTGAACAATGCAAATACTGGATATAAAGAGAAATTCTGAACAGTGAAGGAATGTGGTGGGGTTGGAGCATCAGGGTTTATTTTCACTGATAGCTCTTTTCAAAACCCAGAGAAATAAAGCGAACCCACTCCACTTAGAAAAGCCTTTCTTCCCAACTTGACCTCTTGGAGTCATGAGGACCAGACCCCCTGGTTTGCCTGCTAGTTATTGGCCTATTCATGATCCAGATTGCAGATGCATTAGGATTCCCGTCTTCACTTGGTAGGGTCTGTCATTGTTTACTATCCTAGATGATTTAGAAAGTCTGAATTTATATTCTGGGTATCAACATACTTTCTTAAGTAATCAGGGTCCCAGGGTTATGACAAGCCACATGGGTGGCAGAAATAAAAGAAAAAAAAATCAGTAATGCTGATACTGTCTTTTTAAATTTTGATACTTTGTGCAGCATATATTTCTTTGTGTTAATTTTGACTTTAACATATAATTTGTGTTAATTTTGATTACTGTTTTTTGTCATCCTCTAAAACTTTGCAACTAAAGCTAGTGTATCATTCACTTTACTCCTTTTCCAGCCCCAGAGTTCTCCCTAATCATTCAGTATAAGTAAATTATTACAACTGATTCCCATCCCTATTACTGTATGAGTAGCCCTGTTCGCAGCAGAACTGGAGCCTTGCTTCAAACAGCAATATAAAGATAAAAATAATCTGTCTTCAACTGAACTATAAAGGTTGAACTAGTTTGAAAAAACTAGTATAAAGGAAAAAGAGGAACAGTACAAAGACTGAGTGTGTAATAAAAAAAAATGGCCACTTTCTTTTGCCAGTTTCTGGGAGGTGGTCTCCAAATCCTTGGAATTTCCTGAGTGATAGGAGTGTCTTTGTTACTCAGGTGTCCCCTCTTCACTACCCTACTTGATAGCTTGTGCTAAGGAGCTGACTTGGGATGAGGGCTGGTCAAACCAAAATGACTATATATTAGAGTTAAGGATTCAGGCCAGCTGATAGTAGCCTGAACTCCAGGGATGAGAGAAAGACTGGAGAGTGGGTTACATGGCTGGTCAGTCAAACACTCAAGCCTATGTAATGATGTCTCAATAAAAACTGTGGACACCAAAGCTTGGATAAGCCTCCCTGGTTGGCAATAATCTGTATTTAGTCATGCATCAATATGCTAGGAAAGTGATGCATCCTGACCACAGAGAGAGGACAATCAAAGCTTCCCCTTTGGGACCCTCTCAGACCATGCCATGTGTGTTTCTTCCTTTAGTGTTCTGATTTATATTTTTTTGCTGTAATAGAATTGTCATTTTAAGTATAGGGCTTTCCTGAGTTCTGTAAGTTGTTCTAGCAAATTATCAAACAAGGAGTAGTGGGAACTCCTGAATTTGTAGCCAGCTGGTCAGAAGTGGGGGTGGCCTGAGGACTGCTGACCTTGTGGCTGGTGTTAAAGGTGAGGGCAGTCGGTGGGGAGGGTTTGGCCTAACTCTGGGATACTTGTTATCAGAAGTCACTGCAGTAAGAATTAATGCTTTGTTTGGACTTAAAATCAGTGACCTCCAAACCACTTGTGTAAGTTCTGACCTACCTTCAAAGCTTGACTGACATTCAATCATCTTTATGAAACATCCTAAACATTCCAACTCTCATCAATCAGTTTCTCCTTTGAGCACCTAAAATACCTGTCAATGTCTCTTATTTAGCACCTTGCTTCAATAAAATTGCAACATTAAGTGAGGCTAGTGACTTTTACTACAGTGCTTGGACAATGTATTAATTTCATAAGTTATTCGAGAATCAGCAACCAACATGTTTGGAAATTCCTGATGTTTATAGCAATAAGCTTGAGTAAGAGCGGCTGCTTCCCATGATTTTGTTTTTGTTTTTGTTTATTATTCATTGGTATACTGATATCTTAAATTTCAGCACAATGTTGAATAATCTATGTAGTAATGTAGTAATGTACCCACTAAATTATAAGTTATTGAGGTTCTTGATTCTGCCAAATACTTCAGTGTCTCCCAAAACAATAATAAAGTTGTAATCATGTTTCAGTGAAGTCATAAAATTTGTAAAGCAAAATGTAGAGACCAAACCAAATCTACCAAATCTAAAAAGTTAGCGTTTATTCCTAAATTTGACTACAAAACATTGGAATTGTGTTAATACTTCTAATACTGCTCAGATAAGAATGATACACATGACATACTTGATATGTTTCTATTAAGTGTTCCTACAGGAAGGCTTTAGAATCTCCAAATTTGATCAAACTGTCTCTCAGTCATATAGCCAAATTAGAACCTGATTTTGTGTGTGTGTGTGTGTGTGTGTCTCACACTCATATGTGGCTAGAAGCCAAGCTGGTCGATTTTGGGAGCAAATTAGAAAATGTAGTATGTTAACAAAGAATGGTTATAGAGCTTTTGTATGTTTATTTTGTTTTTGTTTTGAGTGTTTTATATGTATCTTCATTTTAGTACATAGGCACATTAAATATTATCTGAACTTAAACCATTGTTATAGACATTATCTCACATTTCATTTGTCTATTAGGTTTAACCGGATTTTCATGTATTATATTCTAATATTATTAAGTTCATCACTGGAACACAATGGTTACCTTATTGATGTTCATGGTGAGTAATGAAATTTGAAAGCAATCAAATTAATGAAGATTTTGTATAGATTATCAAAGAGATTTATAGCAAGTAGCATAATAATTAAGAGATTTTGGAAATGAAATCCTCTTGCAATTTTTTCATTTTCTACATACAGAAACAACTTCACAACTTTTCTTCAGAAACAATATACTTAATTAGTTAGCAATAATTACATACATAAGAGAATAGAAAACTACAGAAAAAGAATAATGAATTTCTCGATGCAGTTTGCATGGCTTAGTCGGCTTCTGCTGACCTAAATGAACTCTAAACGGGAGAAACTTATATGTTCCAAACCCTAATGTAAATTCAAATTCAGACAATGTAATAATGATTATAAATCACTTTATTCATCATTATAAGTCACTAAATATGAACTTTATTTATAGCCATATATAACTATACAGTTTTTGGTTTGCCATAAGCAATTTTGACAGATGTAAATATCATGAAAGTAGAAAATCTTTCAGCTCCACAGACCTATGATTCCTAGTTAATTTTCATGACTAATATATTGTGTGGTACAATGGACGTTAGGAAGCTTTTCTCTGTGTACACGGTAATGGTTCTTTTATTACAGATATCTTATTGGCTGATAAAGTATTTTTATTGTTATTTATCTAGTCTTATTTCCCACATCACAACTTCTGACTTAAATGAGTGTAGACAGTTTATTTTTTTCTTCAGAGCTAATTGAATGAATTCTAATAATTTGCTGTTTAAATTATGCAAACATGATATTTTCCCACATTTATGGCTGTCATAATGTTTCTGTTGCTGTCTCAGAAACTGCATTGTACTTAATGTAGTTATAAATAATGGCCACTATCACAACTGTCAGAAAGACCATGTGACAAGCCAGGCATTCCCACAATCACACACCTCAAGCACATGTAGCCCTATAATTAAATTTGGAGCTATGCCGCTCGCAATTGCACTTTGCAAAAGCTATGAATACTCTCAGAAGTGACATTTTAAATGAGGATAAAGTTGAGAGAAGAATGAATGGGAAACAAAGACTCAACTCTTTGGTTAGAGAGGGCCTCATGGTACTCCTGGCAGAAGCACAAGAATCAAAACAAAAGAAGATCCTGACATCATTCTACATGGCTTATGTGAAATTTTTGTAAGTATCTGTTTTGAAGAACTTGTGAAGTGTGCGAGCTCCTTCTCTCACAGAAGCTGTCATGGGATAGATTTAGACTTTTGGAGAATAAGCAATCTCATGGTCTATCTCAATGGACTAGAAATTCTTAGAGATTTGATTAGTCTAAATCCAGCTACTTTCTTCAAGAATTGACTGCATCTTTCCATCAAAGATAAGATTTTATTTCTCAAGTTCTCTCCTGCATACCTACGCAAAAATTCTTTCAGATCAGGCTTCTGACAATACTTGAATTTTTTGTTTGTCTGGACACTAAAATGCATTAATGGCAAATGTCCATGCAAAACCCCCACACAACTAGTAATAGCATACATCATGCCATTGTACTTTCAAAGCCAGCTCTTCAAATCATCTAGCTTCTTCTTATGGTTCTGTCAGAGGAATCTAGTATTTTCATGATAAACCAAAGTGTGGTTATCTATGAATAATAATAGATAATGGTGATGGAGAAGCTCCATGTATAAAGGGGAGGCTGGCCAGGCATAGTGGCTCACGCCTGTAAACCCTGTATTTTGGGAGGTTGAGGTGATACAATCGCTTGAGCCCAGGAATTTTATACCAGCCTGGGCAACACAGAGAGACCTCATCTCTAAAAAAAAAAAAAAAAAAAAAATCAAATAATTAGCTAGGTGACTAGTCACAATAGCAAAGAGTTGGAACCAACCCAAATGCCCCTCATCAATGATAGACTGGATAAAGAAAATGTGGCACATATGCACCATGGAATACTATGGCAGCCATAAAAAAATGAGTTCATGTACTTTGTAGGGACATGGATGAAGCTGGAAACCATCATTCTCAGCAAACTAACACAGGAACAAAAAACCAAACACCACGTTTTTTCACTCATAAGTGGGAGTTGAACAATGAGAAACCATGGACACAGGCAGGGATACATCACACACTGTGGCCTGTCAGAGAATGGGGGCCTAGGAGAAGGACAGCATTAGGAGAATTATCTAATGTAGATGATGCGCTGATGGGTGCAGCAAACCACCACAACACATGTATACCTATGTAACAAACTTGCACATGTATCCCAGAACTTAAAGTATAATAATAATAATAACAAAATAGTTAATGCATGTGGGGCTTTATACCTAAATTCTCCAAGGTACAGATAAATAGTCCTGGATCCTTTAAACAATAATTAAAGGAATGACAAAAGATAAATGGATGGAAATGTGGAGAATCATATAAAACTATATAACCTGATTCACATAATTTTGCTTTCCTCTTTGGACCTCAGCCACTACTACAGAAGCTCACACTTGGTCAGCTATCATCTCTGGAGTCGGTATTTTACAGTTACATGGGCAGAGGGAGAGAAAAAAATAAGTCTTTCCTTTCCAAACTCTAATTTTCTTTTTTATCGTTTACCTTCCCTTAGGATGACTGATGCTAAGTATATATCATATACTGAGCATATATAATATATCCCCAAACACTGCCTCCTTTGGGGACAAACTCACATCCTGCTTATAAAGGTCTGGCCCTACTATATAGCCAGCCAAGAGATCAGTTATATTAGGATACTACAAAATGCACACCACTGTGCTTTTCCTCCTCTACAAATTTTCTTGTATGGTGTCAACAGCAAGCTTTCTTTCAGTTTTGTGAAACATTGTTTATTTGATAATAAAATTTCAATTTCTTGTGTGCTATTAGGAGAAATATGTAATGTAGATGATGGGCTACAGAATATTTTGCACAGAAAATTGTCTTGCAAATTTTTAGTTGCATCACCTCTCATCCCTAGAACTCAGTTACAGGTTCACAGGCTTAGCCTTTGGAAAAATCGTGGTGACAAACTTTGCAATGCACTCAGAATCATGCTTCCTAACTGGTTTATATGGGGAATAGCTATTAAGATCAAATATTAATGAAAATGACCTCAATCAATAAGATGTTATGAATTTTTTCAGAAATTCAACTTGCCTTTATCAGCTTCACATTATAGATGCTCAAAGGAACACATTAGTGATTGATAATTTAAAATGAAGAAAAAAGAATCGACAAAGCAGAACTATTAACATGAATGTTCAAGATACTTATTGAAGACTTTACCAACAAATGTAATGATAAAGGTTTTTTGGCCGGGCGCGGTGGCTCACGCCTGTAATCCCAGCGCTTTGGGAGGCCAAGGCGGGTGGATCACGAGGTCAAGAGATCGAGACCATCCTGGTCAACATAGTGAAACCCCGTCTTTACTTAAAATGCAAAAAATAAGCTGGACATGGTGGCGCGTGCCTGTAATCCCAGCTACTCAGGAGGCTGAAGCAGGAGAATTGCCTGAACCCAGGAGGCGGAGGTTGCAGTGAGTCGAGATCGTGCCATTGCACTCCAGCCTGGGTAACAAGAGCGAAACTCCGTCTCAAAAAAAAAATAAAAAATAAAAAAGCTTTTTTAAGAATATTTATGTGTATTTTTAGTTGTTATGTTTACTAGCCTTTCCTTTTGAACATAACAGCAGATAGAATATAGCTACTGACTTTGATCAGGGTATATTCAATTATATCATCTGGTCTGTAACCACAAACAATGTAGTCACTAAATGACTGCAATGTAAGAGTAAATTGAAAAGATTGATTACATACACATTATTATGCTATAACTTTATGATCACATTATTTGATGATCTAGAGCCTAATAAACAAAGAAAACACCTTTGGCTAGTTTCAATGACCAATTCCAATTTCTGGAACCAACTGCACCCGTCTAGGCTCAGAGAAATAAATATGAAATCTCTAGTTCAATTTGTATCACTCTTTAAGTGATTTTGCTGAGAATTTGTCTTAAACTTTGCTATCTCAACTTGTCCACCGAGAAAGGTTACTGTTATGGTTTAAGTACTTAGTACTCTCTGGGTATCCTTCTATTTGTTTATTTACTTATTTGCCTACTTATTTATTTATTTTAGAGACAGGGTCTCACTCTATTACCCAGGCTGGAGTGCAGTGGCATGATTATGGCTCACTGCAGCCTTGAACTCCTGAGCTCATGCTATCCTCCCACTTCAGCCTCTTGAGCAGTTGGTACTAAAGAGGTGAACCATCATGCCCATCTAATTGTTTTTGTTTTTTATATTTTATAGGGATGGGATCTCACTATGTTACCCAGGCTGGTCTTGAGCTTCTGTCCTCGAAAGAGCCTCCCACCTCAGCTTCCTGAGTAGTTAGAGTTATAGGCCCAAGCCACTAGAATCTAAGTATTCTAGATTTAAGAATATAGGTATTTTAGCTTCTGTCCTCAAAAGAGCCTCCCACTTCCGCTTCCTAAGTAGTTAGAATTACAGATACAAGCCACTAGAATCTAGGTATTCTAGATTTAAGAATCCAGGTATTCTAGATTCCTAAATTCCAGATTTTCTAACCCTGTCTCTTCTGCCCCTTTGAATTTCATTTCTAATGCTTCTCCACATGAGTAAACTACTATTTCACTAACAGATTTTCTAGTTCCTTCTTTTATAGATATAAATCTATCTCCTATGTAGAAACAGATATGCAGATTCTATCTTGCTCAGCTCTTCGGTATTACCTATTTTGTATCATTTTTTAGATATATGTGTATAAAGTGCATATATTCTTGTTTAAACTAAATGAAGTTTGTCAATTATAGGAATCACTATCATTGCGTAAAGTAAATAAATTGCTGATGGGAGAACAGAAGTGGAAGTGATGCACATTTTTTGCTAAAACTGCTTGCCCAGTAGGTAGTGTGCAACCTGAAGAGTATTTTTATGTATGCATAAATCTGGAAAAATAAGCCAAAAAATTAAATATAAAAAAATAAAAAATGAAAAAGAAGAAGAAGAATTGATGAATAATGTTTAGAATGTAATAGTATAGTTTTTAGACATAGATGAAGAAAAAAACACTGGATTGGGAAAAGCAGAAAATACCTGGTGTTCTTCAAATTTTTCTTTGTGAATTCTTACTGTTTTCCTCTTCCTTTCTTAGCTTATATACACACATTTTCTGCTTTACTTTCTATGAGAAATGAAATATAATTTTAAATTCCATTATGTGATATGTCCAGAGTCCAAAGTCTCATCTGAGACAAGAAAAGTCCCTTCTGCTGATGAGACTGTAAAATCAAAAACAAGTTAGTTACATCCTAGGTACGATGGGGTACAGCCATTGAGTAAATACAGCTGTTCCAAATGAGAGAAATTTGCCAAAATGAAGGGGCTACAGGCCCAATGCAAGTCCAAAATCCAGCATGGCAGCCAAATCTTAAAGTCCTGAAATGATATCTTTGACTCCATGTCTCACATCCAGGTCATGCTCAAGCAAGAAGTGGGTTCCCATGGTCTTGGGCAGCTCTACCCCCATGGCTTTATGGAGTACAGCCCATGTCCTGGCTGCTTTCATGGGCTGGCATTGAGTGTCTGCAGCTTTTCCAGGTGCACAGTGCAAGCTGTTGGTGGATCTACCGTTCTGGGATCTGGAGAATCATGAGCCTATTCTCACAGCTCCAGTGGGCACTGTTCCAGTGGGGACTCTGTGTGGGGGCTTGTACCCACATTTCCCTTCTGCACTGCCCTAACAGATGTTTTCCATGAAGGCTCCACCCCTGCAGCACACCTTTGCCTGGACATCCAGGTGCTTCCATACATCCTCTGAAATCCAGGTAGAGGTTACCAAGCCAAGCCTTAATTCTTGACTTCTGTTTATCCACAGGCCCAACATCACATGGTAGCTACCAAGGCTTAAGACTTGCACCCTCTGAAGCAAGTGGCTGAGCTTCTTTTAACCATGGCTGGGACACAGGACACCAAGTCCAGAGAGTGCACAAAGCAGCAAGACCTTGGGCCCAGTCAACAAAACCATTTTTTGATTCCTAGGCTTCCCAGCTTGTGATGGGAAGGGCTGCCATTAATACCACTGACATGCCCTGGAGACATTTTCCCCATTGTCTTGGCAATTAACATTTGTCTCCTCATTACTTATGCAAATTTCTGCAGCAGGCTTAAATTTCTTCTCAGAAAATGGATTTGTCTTTTCTATTGCATCATCAAGGTGCAAATTTTCTGAACTTTTATGCTCTGCTTCTCTTTTAAACATAAATTCCAATTCCGAAGCATATCTTTGTGAATACATAAAACTGAATGTTTTAACAGTACCCATATCATCTCTTGAACACTTTGCTGCTTATAAATTTCTTGCACCAGATGCCCTACATCCTCTCTCTCAAGTTCAAAGTACCACAATTGGATGTATAATTCAACTCCAGGGCAGAGGCAAAGTGCCAGCACTGTTTTTGCTACAACATAGCAAGAGTTACCTTTGTTACAGTTCCCAACAATTTTCTCATCTCTATCTGAGACCACCTGAATCTGGACTTTATTGTCCATATCACTATCAGCATTTTTCAAAACCATTCAACAAGACTCTAGGAAATTCCAGACTTTATCCCATTTTCCTGCCTCCTTCTGAGCCCTCCAAACTGTTCCAACCTCTGCCTGTGACCCAGTTCCAAAGTCACTTCCACTGTTTTGAGTATCTTTAGAGCAGCATCCACTTCTGGTACCATTTTACTGTATTAGTCTGTTCTCATGCTAATAATAAAGACATATCTGGACTGGGTAACGTATAAAGGAAATAGGTTTAATTGATTAACAGTTCCATATGGCTGAGGAGGCCTCACAATCATAGTGAGTGATTGAAAAGCAAACTCATTTCTTCATGGTGGCAGGGAAGAGAGAGGGTATTCAGGGAAACTCCCATTTATAAAATCATGAGATCTCATGAGACTTATTCACTATCACAAGAACAGCATGAGAAAGACCTGACCCATGATTCAGTTACCTCCCACCTGGTCCCTCCCATGATACATGGAAATTATTACATTCAAGTTGAAATTTGGGTGGGGACACACAGCCAAATCATATCACTGGCTAATTTTTAATTTTTCCTTTTTGTAGAGATGAGATCTTGCTATGTTGCTCAGGCTCATCTCAATCTCCTAGCCTTAAGCAATTATGCAGCCTCAGCTCCCCAAAGTGTTGGGAACACAGGTGCAAGTTACCATGCCTGGACTTTTTCTTATTTTGAAACAAGCAATATGCAAAGACTTAATTTTAAAACAGATCAGGTAACTCTTAATTATATTTTTATTTTGTTGTAAAATATCTTCACTGGTGCAAAAACAAAACAAAACAAAAGAATAAAAGAATGCTATTCAATCTTCCAGTCTCAATTTCTCTATTTGAGAAAAGAGAGTTGATTGGCCTCTTTTAAGTGTTTTGAGAATTAATTAATTTATACTTGAAAAGTGAATTCAAGGTGAAAGGTCCCATTTTAATTCAAAGTTATTAATCAGTGAATATCAGATTCAGCAGTTTTATTTTACTTAATAAACTCCTAGCAACTCTTCAAACAAAATTCTAAATTATTTATCCTTTTTACTTTCTTTAAAATTCCTTTTTATACGCATTGTCCAGCCTGCTCTTAAAATGTTTGCAATATATCATCCTCTTATTTGTTTTACAAAGATGCAACTTATAAATTCACGAAAATATTTTCCTATAAGTATGTTTTTATTTCCCCAGCTTCCCAAAATCTGTGTTCTTTGCAACATCTTTGTAATATAATTGATTTCATTAACGAAGTAACCAACTGATGATTCAAATTGTGAATGTGAATTGTTATCCCATCACTAGTAGATTTACAGAAGAAACATAATATTTGTAAACATATTTTAGGAAATGTTAACTATTATATTTCAGTGCAAGTTCTCAAAATTTATATAGATGCAGCTTTCAATTTAAGAGAAAATGTAAAGATCATGCCTTTGGCTCCACCATGGAGCTGAGACAAGTAACTGCAAGCTTTAAAATTGGTATCTTAAATAATATGAATCCAATGAGGAAAAAAACACCTTATTTGTAATTTTTCTTACCACTACATATCCAGTGAAATATTTATAATAATATAATAGGAAGATAAACACAAACATGTATCTCTTCAAAAAGCATGCTATTTGAAAGTCAATTTGTGTTTAGATTTTTATTTCACAAGTCAACAGGAGAAAAAGACAGATGGGTTAGAATAATGTAGAGTTACTTCTACATTTCAAAGTTGAGTTTTAGAAAAGTATTTGGAAAACACATTTCTCTAAACTCACTTCAGGGTTGTATTGTTTGTTTTAACAAAACCATGACTTAATTTTCAAAGAGTTACTCTGCACCTAGGTAGTTTTTGCTCTACAAGAAAACATTTCTTACATATGTCTGCCATGGAACAGTGAAGTGTAAAACTATTGAATGTAAATATTACTAAATAGCAAGCTATATAAGGCACTCTTATTTTTCAATGCAATTTCTATACAAAGAAATAACTTTTAACTATTTCTGAAAAATTAACAAAATGAATAATTCTACAGTGACTCAGTAAAATTTTGTTATTAACTTATTTGCTAAATTGAGTATTCTTACATTCATCCATCATTTATTATAGTCTTATAAGCACTTAAATGTTGAGGATTTAGGATGAAAAGAGAGGAATATCTAATTTTACAAATCTGATCCCTCAAAAAAGATAATCTCTTAATTAATCTTTATTCTCAATAGAAATGATTATTTTACCAGTATCATTTTTCAAGTGATTACATTTTTACATTGCTTTAATAAAAATAACTTTACAACACATCAACCTACTTTCTATGAGTAAACAACAGTATTAATCTAGTTTACTAACTCACAGTCACTTACGTTGGTTGAAAAACCAGTATTTTGATTAGCATTAGATATACTTAGTGGTTAACTTTGTATATATTTAGGTACTATTTAATTGTGAATAATGTCATCAAGTTATTTTGCCTTATTTAAATGTTTGCTTCCAACAAATTAGAAAATTGGGTATTTACTTGATTTTTTAATTACTTTTTATTCTGAATCCTGACATGTCCTAGAGATAGTCCATCTGCTCACGATCTCCAGACAATTCAAGGAAATAAACAAAGTTGTCCACATCTTAGAAGCTCAAAAAGAAAAATAGCAGTTAAGATATAATAACATCCCTTTGGTTTTTAATAATAATAAACAATAATATTTAGTTCAAAACAATTTAAATATTGACCAATATAATAAGAGCTAAAATTGGGAGTTAATCTACCCTGGGATTCTTCATTATGTTAAATTCAAACATTGGAGTGACTTTCCCTCCACAAATCTGCTTCTGCATAGGCCCTTTCTTAATTAAGAATACAAAATATATTCCCTTGTACAGTTCTTGCCTGTTTATTCTTCCTGACCTACCATGTTTTTAAGTGATCAGCTATTTTCCTCCATTCCAGGTTCCAAATACGACACCTACTTGCCCCTCTTTTCCTTCTGCGTTGCTCCTAACTCAGATCAGGCCTTCCTTTGTTTTCTCTCCAGCCCTTCTCCTCCACAGTCTATGGAGGCTTATACTCCACTCTGCTTATAAGTACACGTAGTTGTCCCAGTGGGCTCTTTGTAAAATATCAATACCTTACATTCAAAAATGCTTCATGTATTCTCCTCCCAACAGCACGTAGAAAGAAATCTACCTTTCGTTTAATGCTATGACATGAGCCAATGTGTGTGTGTAATGTCATGCCAGCTCCCTCCTGAAAGTTAACTGCCTCATCACAGAAGATATATGCTCCATATTGTGTGAGTACTGGTACTAGTTATTTGCCTAGATGATTATTTTTTACATATATTCCACTGAAACTGCTTATAAATAGAGAAGGATGGCTTCTTTATCTTGCTGTCTAACTGGTGCTTGATTCCTGGCTCCTTTGCTTACCAGATCTATGACATTGAGCAAGATATGTGACATCTGCCTCATCTATAAACTGGTTTTAACTAAAATTAAGTGAGTGAATGCATTTAAGAATCTTAGAATAGGAGCTGAGGCAGCATGCAAAATTAAAATGCATATAATTGACATTATTCATGCTATTCTTTTATTTATATTTTTCTGCATCTATCAGTATATGACTCAGAGAAGGTACTCAATAAATATTGTTGAATTTAAATGAAAGGAGGCTTAATTATTCATCAAAGCAAGCAAGGATCACTAACATTATTATCATCATTATCATCATCACCTTCAAACATTCAACATGAACAAAATATGTTTGCTAAACAAATGACAAGACATACTGTTTACATCTACAGTACTTGTAATCAATATGAATATTGTTTCGGTATAGCTGTGGTTAATATGTAATTCAGCACTACAAATTTGCATAATAGCAATATGTTATGTGGCAAGGGCAGAACTATAAATATTTTTATAATTATGGTTACAACAAATATATGTCCTAATGGTTCATAGGCAATGCCAGTTTTAAAAATGTATGTTCACTCATTGAACCCAGCAACTTCAGAGAGAGAACATAAGGTAGAGGACTTTGATGATATCGATAATCAGTTCTGAACATAGGTGGTGACAAGATAGGTGATCATGTCATTATATATACATTTTGCATGTCTGAAATAATTTATATTGAAAAAGAAAACATATAATTTCATATAACATTTTCCAACCACAATTTCCATCCTTTCTGTCCTGAAGCAGCACAAAGTTCGAAGTGGAGGATAAGAAAATAACGGGCCAATAATTTTACTACTCATCATAGTCATTTCAGCTAACCTCAACTGATTTCTTGAACTTTAATTCAACATTTATCTTTACGAATTAATTGTTACTGGAACTACAAAAATGGATAAATATGACTTTGGTTTTTTTTTCTCTTTTTCTTCATTGGTCTCGCAGTTTACTCAGTATGTTCTGAACACAATAGCTAATATGTATTAATGGTTGAATGTAACCACATGGTGATTCGATCATACAAAATTACTGATCAAGAACACTGATGCAATATTATTGAGGTAAATAAGGATTCTTCATATTTCAGGATGTAATTTTTATTTAGTGACAAGAGAGTAATTTGCAGGCTTACTTGTTTACTTTTCTTAATATACGTGCTTTATGAAATTCTGATACTGCATCACTTTCCGTGCAAACTACTTGTCCATTATACCATGCTCTAAAAATAAAATGCAAAAGCACTCCCTACTTCGACAGCAGGAATTAAGTTTTCTCATTCTAGGTAGTGGTTTTAGGACAGGAATAATTTTGTGTGTTAGTTTAACCTGTTCTCTGCTTGTACTGCTAACAGCTCTTTCTTGCTAAAGATCACATTGACTGCACTGCTAATGTATAACTCATATACTGTAGGTATAGACTAAGGAAAAGCTGAAAGGCTAAGGCACGGACCTTTTTAGATTCAGCTCTTCTTGCTCTCATGGCCTCCTTTACAATGTGTCCTTTCTCTGGATGCTTCTTCTCTGATGCTAACTTCTTACCCTGGACTTCATCATCTCATGACTGAATTATTTCATAGCCTCTTGATTAATACCTTTATTTTCAGTCTTCTCACAAGGCAAGTCATATTCTATAATGCCAACATAGGAATACTGTCAAATATACTATTGTGTGTGCTATTCCTTCTTACATGCTTTTAAATGACTCTCTATTGCCTACTTGCAGATGGCAAATAGGTTCCGGATTACCAACTCCCCAGGTTTACCTAGAGTGTTTTCTGGAAATGACAGTGAGTGTGTTTTTCAGAATTCCTTGAAAAAAGTGCATTGATTGATTAGTGATGTCTGCAACAGGAGTAGAAATGGGGACTTGTAGCCTATACAGAGTGGATTTAAGAACTGTTACAACAAAGCACAACCTCTTCTCTCAACATTGTTAAATGGAATGTGTATGTGCCTACACAGGAAAAAAAATGATTTTAAATAATGGAATGCAATATTCATGAAAAAGGATGGTATATAGCACAATTTTCCCAGCTGTGTGAATTATTAGGTTTGTGTAACATTAGTTACGTAGAGCAAGCTACTGAACCTCTCTATGACTCTGTTTCCTCATCTGTAATATGTGAATGATAATAGTGTTGTGATAAAAATGTGTAAATATATAGAAATCATTTAAAGAAGTACCTGATGTGTAGCAAGTTCATTCAAAACATGTGCTCTTGTTGTCATTATTATCTTACAACAGCTACAGCAGTCTATTATACGCTACACCCCTTTGAGAAGAAAACATTTCTTTCTGATAGGCTTTATTTTTTAGAACAGTTTTAGGTTTACAAAAATATTTAACAGAACAGTTTCCATATAGTTCCTCTCCCTGCTGCACAGTTTCACCTATTATTAACATTTTTGCATTAGTACAGTAAATTTGTTACCATTGATGAACCAATATTAATAGGTTATTATTTACCAAAGTCCATAGTTTACATCAGGGTTCAATCTGTGTTGTACAGTTCTTAGGATTTTTACAAATGTATTGTGACATGTTTCTACAATTACAGTATCACATAAGACAGTTTAACTTCCCTAAAAGTGTCCTGTGCTCCCCATTTTCATCCCTATACCTTCCTCCTAATCCCCTGCCAACTACTGATATTTTTACTGCCTCCATTGTCTTAGCTTTTACAGAATGTCAGATTCTTGGAATAATACAGTGTGCAGCTTTTAAAAGTCTTTGTTCACTTAGCAATATGCATTTAAGTTTCTTTCATGTTTTTTTTTGTGGTTGATAGCACATTTATTTTTATTTTTATCAGCCACTTTGAGTGTTTTTAATTAATTAGTTAAATACTTGGTTTTTAGTGGTTATTAATTTTATTATCTTTTTAATTTTTTCAGATTTATTTTAGATTCGGGTGGTACATTTGCAAATTTGTTACCTAGGTATATTGTAACAAGTGATGCTGAGATTTGGGGTACAAAAGATCCTATCACCCAGGTACTAAGCATAGCACCTAACAGTTTTTCAATCCCTGCTCACCTCCATCCCTACCCCAATCATTCCCACTGTCTATCGTTGCCATCTTTATGTCCCTGCATACCCAGTATTTACCTCTCACTTATACAGGAGAGCATGTGGTTTTGGATTTTGAGAAGAAAATTTTTGAGAATATGTTTCTTACCATGTTTTCACCACCATATATATTTACATACATATATATATGTGCATACACACACATCAGTATATATAAATATATAAAATAAACAATATATAAATCAACAACATATGTAAATGTGTATATGTATATATGCAAGTATATGTAAATATAGCTGTGTGGAAAAATTTCTTTTGACACCAGAGAAACAATTGTCAATTGTTTGACTTCCTGCCACAGTTAAAATTTAACTAAAAATAATTAGATTCTAAAAATTAAGTAAAGGATTTGTTTGTGGCAGAAGGAAAAAATTGGTTTTCTAATGGAAGAGGAATTACAAAACGACACCTATGCAACACATTAGGCACCATCCTATCCAACACATTGGCATTTCTATTTTCCTTGCTTGAAATGCTCTTCCCTAAGAACATTTTCAGTCATCTCTCCTCCATGAAGACTGTCTAGTGGTCATTGCTATGAGACCTTGAATGTCCATTCTCTTGCTAAATGCAATGCCCTTAGTGCTTCATACCCCGCTTCTCTGTTTTGTTTTTTTCTCTCTACTATGCTAGTCACTTTATATTAAACTATGTAGTCTACTATACATTGCTTTTATTTATTTTCTGTCCCTCCAAATTAAAATGTAAGATCTATGAGGACAGAGAACTTTGTCTACTGCCATACCCACATTGTCTAAAAAATTGGCTTATACTTTTTAGAAACTTAAGAATTATATAAAATGTGAGTTAAGGGTTTGTTATTTTTGTTGCAATAGATAGACATTTTGAGTTGTTTGAATGAAAATATCATTTATTATTCTCCCATACCATATTTTGGGGTCTTGATTTTACCATTGGAGACTTGAGGAATGGAGTGGGATTTAATAAATAGGCCTTTAGTTTTAGGAAATATTTTGAAATTAATGTGTAGCTATGTTAGGAAACCTGTGATTGAAGATTATTCCATAAATAATTGTAATTATTATTATATTAAGTTATTGATGTATACAAGTACATTTTTTTTTTGCTATCTAGTAAATATTTGGAGGTTTTTTTGAGGAAATAGTAAGATCTAAAGTCTATCCCAGAAAATATTCACACAAAATGTCATGGACAGATCTCTGGTCCTATCTGATACCGTCTGACACAGTGAGGAAGATGGTTGAAGATGAACATGACCGCAGCTATATTCTACCTTGCACCAGGACAAGACCAGGGGAAAAAGTAAAAAGCTCGTGTCCCTTTCTCATCAATAAAAGGCCCTTTTCTGGAGACATCTTTGGATGCATGATTGTTATTCATGGAAACTGTCAGTTTCCTTAAGTCCACCCTGTAACAGGATATGTGAGTGACAGACAGTGGGCCATTATCTTGACAAGGTAGATCTTTGCTAGCAAAAAGTCAAGGAAAAAGCAAACCTAAAATAAGAGAGTAAGATTATTATTTTGAATTCAGTGTTGCTTATACGTGCTCTAAATCCAAAGTGAATTCAGTGTTGCTTATACCTGCTCTAAATCCAAAGTGCACACTTGTATTTTGGCCATTAAGATTTTCCTTTTCTGGTTCATATTTTGCCAGATTATTCAAATGAGTGTGGGGGAAAAGACCAATCATTCAACTGCTGATTTAATGGTAATATATGAGGTTTTAACACTATAGTCTTAATATTAAAGGGATTTTATTTCAGTGTTTTGACATTAAAAGCAGTCATTATAACTGTTGAATATATTGTTTTTATTTCTCCCCAAGTAATCTTTTCTGTAAAGTGTGTTATCAATGTTAATTAAACAGGGACCATAAAAAGTCCTTAAATCATTTTTAGAAAATGTCTTCAAAGTGGTTTCATAATACTAGTTAATATATGCCTATAATCTGAAGAAAATACCATAGTTCATGTAGAATATAGCAAATGAGTACAGAAAAAATGATCCTACACATGCTGGGTTGAATATATATCATTGTTAAAAGCAGGAGATTCAACAGAGACTTTAATCGGGAACCACATGAGTAAGAGGAGAGAGAAGGAGGATTGGGCAGAGGGAAAGGCTGAACTCTGTTGGAGTTGCAGCAGGTATTTCAGATGATCAGATGACTCTGTAATGGATTGTTTTCCAGATTTAGCCCTAGTAAGACAGGAGATCCAAGCCTTTGCACTCTTTCAGCATTCAACCATTGCTTGTAAGCTACCTCCCAAAGGGCAGTGGTGGGATGAGGGTTTATAACTTTACAAGAGACAGCCTTTTTTAGTGATGGACAATTTCCAGAGAGAAAAATGTAGCTCTACACCACCAGCAGCCAACATTCCTGACAATTGGAAAAATGAGAGTCTCAGTCCAAAGAAGGACCTGGGTGGCAAATCACAGCATCCACTACAGTCCACTCATTGCTTCAGACACTGAGTTTACCCCATCTGTAAACAGTTTCCTTGTGGTTTAAGGTGGTATTTTTCCAGAGGTAACTTACAAGATGAAAGTAAGATAAACTAAGCTCATAACAATGCTGGTCTTAAAGGCATAACTTAATACTTATCATCTCTTTTCTCTACTACCTATTCCAGATTCCTCTCACTGTCAGCGCATTGCCTAGTCTAGGTGGCTCACTTGGATGGCTTCCCAAGACTTCATCTTTAAAAGATTTGAGCCCTCATCACTGTGGAGTCCTAATTAAGGAAAAGGAGTCAGGCTGGTGGAAGCAGGAGAAAGTGAAGAGAGAAAGGAGATAAGCTACAAGTCTGCCTTTCTTTAAGTTCCAGGACACACAGCCCTCCTGCACAAGTCACTCGCAATCTCTCTGTGCCCAACTATCACCAGACACCGGCAAGTCAGCTTACTGCAACCTTGGCATTATCAATACTGCACAGAGCCCTCTTCAACAGACAGCATAAACACTAACCTATAAAATCTCCAGCAAGCCTTTGTTTCTTTACAGTCAGTCAGTTTCTGGCTGTCAGTTGTCTGTCTGGCAACATATTTTCCTACTTTCTCTAATAAATCTGCCTTCCTTTCCCTATAACTGTCTTACTAAATTCTTCTTTTACCCCCACGCCACCAGCCACTGTACCCCAGCAACAGTCACCAGGTGCTTTTCAGGCTGTGACAGCTGCACCTGTCCGTCTGCTGTCATAATTGGACACAGGAGTATGAAGAAATTCTCCTATGAATCATTAGGGTGCCAAAATTACTATTTCTGCCTCTGATGATCAGGATCAGTTACCTACAAGACAGTTAATCCTTTCTTTGACAGCCAGTTTCCTGGCACAAGAAGCACAAAGTGACTGGGAGTTAGAAACAGCTTAAAGTTTAATAGTTTCATGTGAGCTCTGGTAGAAGTGTACCCTTCCTTTTGAGAACTAAGACTTCTAGACATGCCAAGACTAGAAGTACTGAGAAAAGAAACACAAATATTGTGTTTCTTTGGGAATATTGATTCCCAAGGGGGATATGCTATCTCTGGAATCCAGGACAGCCTGTAGGGCATTGTGCTTCCTTTATAGTGGTGGGGGAAATGAGATCTAATAATTTACTAGTTACTTTAAAGATATGAGATGTAGCAATATGCTCTTTACCATAGCATTCTCAGAACGTGGAATCCCTAAAAAGCTCAGTGATATAGTGGGTTCTTGAATCATCATAGGATCTTTTTTCGTCTCCTATGTTCTGGAGCTTTTATGTCTCATAATGTCTTTACCAAGCTAGTCACTGACTCATCCATATAAATTCGCATGGTGTTGATGCTATAGTCAAGTGGATCAGAGTAATATAGTGAAAAAATCTGAATAGGACAGTTTGCTTTGGACTGTATTATCACAGAGCATGGAAGACTTAATATAGCCCTGAAGCAAGAATGTAAATATATATTATTCTGCTTTCCCTGCAAATGTGAACTTCTGTTCCTTTTATTCCTGATGAGGATGGAAAGAAATGCACTTATAAGATTAATAGGCACATATTATGTACCTGAGGGCATATTTACCTGCTGCAGCAAAATTCTTTTGATATGTTCATAAAAAATAAGCCAACTAATTTCCTCTCAAAAAAACTAAAAGATATTGAAAATGCTATAAAATAAATTACATAGGCTCTGTGAATGATCTTAACTAAATAGAACATCATCAAATATTGAAAATGCTGACATGTGGAAAAGATATTGAACTGATACTGGGTGGGCACAAGGCATAACATCATGACCAAAGTACAGGGAGATGAATTTTACTTCAATACAAGGAGCAATTTTGTAGCTGTTTTGTACAAGGTTGGAATGGGTGACTTGGGAGGTAGATCATTCCCTGATATTGTAAGTCTTTTAACAAGAGTTTGACAACCTCTTGAAGCGTGTAGTTGTGGTATACCTGCAGAATATTTTGTGTAAGTGATTTTTGAGAATACTTTCAATGCTGAGACTATAGAAATCTAACATATTCTCTATGGGCAGGGATAATATTCAGATATTCACTTACATGTTCATTCATTTGAAAAACATGCATTGAGCATTTGCAGTGTGCTAGGGCTAGGGATGAGATGTTTTTCTTGGCTTTGTTTCCTTGGATAATTATAATAAAAAAGTTTCTGCTATTTGGAAAAGACAATAATATTTTCAAGCACTAGAGAGACTTTGAACCTTCAATATTAATATGTAGATATGTTTGCATTTATTCATATATACAAATTTAATAGCTTCAAAATATATTTCAGTTCTTCCCATAAAATAAAAAGGTAGTCAGGAATAAAATGTTTTAAATCCTCAGTACTAGTTGGAAACTGGCTAACAAAAAGTAATCATATTTTAATTTGGTAGGTTCCACTAATGATAAGATATAATGAGGGTATATTTCTGTGTATCGTGGGTATAATTTTTAGAATCTATTTGCAACCTCCTCTTTACCAGCTGTCTTAGTCCATATATGCTGCTGTAATAGAATACCACAGACTGGGTAGCTTATAAAAAACAAATTAATTTTTCTCATGGTTCTGGAGGCTGAGAAGGCCAAGATCAAGGTCCTGGCAGTTTTGGCTGTCTGGTGAGGGCTGCTCTACTCTTCCAAGATGGAGGCTTGTTGTCACATCCTCCAGAGGAGAATGGTGTGTCCTCACACAGTGGGAGGTGGAAGGTCAAGCTAGCCACAAGCTACCTTGCAGTCTTTTTTTTTAACTTTTATTTAAGGGGTACATGTGCAGGCTTGTTAGATGGGTAAGTAGCATATTGCTGAGCTTTGGGGTATGAATGATTTCATCACCCAGATACTAAGCATAGTGCCTGATAGGTGTTTTCGAACACTCAGTCCTCCCTCCCTCCCTCTAGTAGTCCCAAGTGTCCATAGTTGCCATCTTTATGTCCATGTGTACCCAATGTTTAGCTCCCACTAATAAGTGAGAACATGTGATATTTAGCTTTCTGTTTCTGCATTTATTTGCTTAGGAAAATGGCCTCCAGCTGTGTCCATGTTGCAGGAAAAGACATGATTTTGTTCTTATTTATGTTGAAGCCTCTTATAGAAGGGCCTTTATCTCATTCATGAGAGGAGGAGCCCTCATGACCCAGGCACCTTTTGGAGCCCCCACCTCTTAATACCAATTCATTAGCCATCAAATTTTAACACTTGAATTTTTAAGGGGACACTTTCAAGCCATAGCGCCAGCTTTATGGAAGAATATTACTGTTGTGGTGTCTTTTATAAACTGCAACAGACATATTCAGCTTTTGAATTCTTGCAAGGAATTCTCAATGAAGTCTCAGACCAAAAAACGGATTCTTAACACCTTCATAAGCAAGAAAATATAATATATATTTATAAATATTGTTTAATGTGATGTCAATATTTCTATCCGGAAACTACTTTTGAAGTTTTAGCTAAAAGATGAGAAAACATTATTTGATATATCAGCTCAGCATATCATGAAAAGCAAATGTCATTAAAGAGAGGGTGTAACCTATGATTTTAAAATTTATCTGGATTATATCTATTTTACAAAAGGTTACATTAATTTCGGTAAAATGAACAGACTTTTGTCTAATACAGTGAGCTCAGATGTTAAAATTGGAGAGACATACCTTCATTTCACAGACTAGTCATGTATTAGCTGTGTGACTTCCTGCAAGTTCCTTTATCCCTGAGTTTTGGTTACTTATCTTTGAAATGGGGGTGATTCTTTCTAAAGGTTTGAGACAAAGATTCTGTAAATACTAAATTAGATAATAAATGTAAAATATGTTTAACAATGTGCCTGATACATAATGAGCACTTACCAAATAGTGTTATCAATGGTATATGATAAATTATCAGTAACAATAATGCATTATTGTTACTAAAACTTTAATCATTAATTACTTAGTAGTGTGTTTTAAAGGCTCCATGTCTTGGATCAAGAAACTTTGAGTTTAGCTGAGGGTAAATGTCACCATCAGATTAGACGAGGGACGATTTTTCTCTATTTAGGGGGACAGACTGACCATTAAATTACATCCAATTCTTACTCTGATTTACAAAGTAAATTTTATCATGTGATTAATAAATGAGATCTAATTATTAGCATGCTTTTTAAATTAATTCTGGCTATGTACATGAAACTTTATAGTAGGGAAATTTTTAACATTTCAGAAAACATCTTTATATGTTACCTGTTTTGATCATCACCATAACCCTTGAAATAGATGTAATTTTCCCATTCCACAGTTCCATAGGAAGACAGGTAGGATAGTTTCATGTCTTTTCAAGGTCACTCAGATGGCAAGTAATACAAATGGAGTTTGAACATACACTTTCCTTGCTCTAGCTGTTCTTTTCACTGTCACTATGTTGACTGCATACAACTTCTTAGAGCTTCTCAAAGGGGGATCTCAAAAGATATATTTACTTACCTGGGTGTGAAATTGAAAATCCCAAGTCTTACGACTAGAAATAATTTTTAGATACCAGAATTATTAATGTAATTCATAGGTATTTCAGACATGAATAATATGAGCTTCTTTCATTTTGAGGGTTTTATTTACTTATTTTTTATAAACATAAGCAGAACTGAAGTGTTCAGACAGAATCACACACTGAACAGGGAAATAGTGAGGGTTGGCTATTGCATAGAATTTGTTAGTGCTATATGGTGATGATTTTATAAAGAATGTATGGGTGTTAAGATGGACTGCATGTGAATTTAGTTAGGCCATTTGTCCCTAGTTACTATCTCTCTCTCTCTCACTCCCCACCCATACTTAAGTACATCTATCCATGCATAGTAATTGCTCCCTATTTCATTTGACAAAATATTTTATCAGTATTAAGAGACAGTTAAAATTTTTGCTGCATAGTTATGCTGATAGAAATTATATGTGTATATGTGTACACATATATACAAAAATATATATAAAGAGTCAGATTAGATCCTTAAAGACTTCCAAAAGAAAAGGAGCAGACATACATTACATCTGAAATCTTGTAAATTTGAGTTTGTTTGGATAATAGAAAGATGGTTCAGTACTGGTTTTAGGAAGACTAGTTTCTCAATAAAATTTATTGAGCATGTTAATGAATGGCTAGCTATGAACCCTCAGGTTGTTCAGATAAGATCAGAAGGCAAGGATAGCTAATCCAGAGACTTTTTAGCTTTGAAAAAATGTTCACATTAGAAGTTTGAGAGGCTCATATACAGTAAGTTTAAAATCATTGCGTCTTAGTTTCACAATATGGAAGAAAATAATTTAAACTCTCATAAACTAGTAATGTTTGCAATCTATTCATTTTCTTTTGATAATTGCTTTTAGAGACAAATACGCTTGAATAGCACAAAATTAAATACATTCCTTGCTTTGGTCATTAAGTGCTTAACATAATTATGCTAATTAAAACTTTATTATCAGATTTTCTATAGAGATCATCTTTTCCAGGGTCTAAACTGCTGATTTTGGCTGCACTTGATGCTGCTAACTCTTCTGCTTTCTAATGGGATAAGGAAATTTTACAATTGCTAATCCAACTTCATAGTTTTGGCCTTATCCACCTCATTTGATGAAATTGATCACTCCCTTCTCTTAGAAACAGTTTCTTCATTTGACTTCATTTTGCAACATGATCCACTACTTCTCAGGGTCTACTGCTGCTTTCTCCTGATCTCCTCAAGCTCTTTTGGTTGACCACCTTTGCTTGTTCTCTTATCTATACATACTCACTTCTTTGGTATTCCATTTTATGGCTTCAAGAACTCTAAGGACTTCTTCACTTTTATCTCCAATTTAGATTCCATGTACTCACTTACTCCTGCAGAATTCCAAGGTCTTATGTCTGCATGCTTATTCAACATTTTCACCATTAGCAATGTCAATTTGATAATTCTAAAACGAACACTTGATTGTCTCCTTTAAACTAGTTTCTCCCAATTTCTTCCCATCTCAGCAAAAGACAAAAGCAATCTTCCCGGTATTTGGATCTGAAACTTGGAATATGTTGAGCCCTCTCTCTTACATCCTACATTCATTTCAATAACTATTCAATGAAGTTTCAGGGTCAGAATATTCTGATAATATTTTAACCACTTTCATCATCTCCATTACCCTGATGCAAGACACCACCATTTTTGGATTATTGCAACTAGTCTCACCTTATTCCTATCTATCATATAATATATTTCCAGAGTTGCCATCAGGATAATCTTGTTAAACATAAGTCCGATCACGTCAGTCTCTACTCAAGGCACTTCAGTGGTGTCCCCTCTCATTCATACTAAAAGCCAAAATCTCTACAATAGATTATATTGACATGATTCCATACTCCATCACCTCTAGACCTTAGGTCCATTATTCTCCACATTCAGTGCCCTCTGTTCCAGACCATTTCCTACTGAAACCCCAAACTCCTACCTCAGGAGCCTTCACTGGCTGTTCTTTCTATTTAGAATTCAATTTCTCATGACATCCAATAGTCACTTCCTCACTTCCTTCAGATATTTGTTCAAATATTACCTACTCAGGACCATCCAGTATGCTTTATTAGAAATTACAGTTGATTTTTGAACAACAAGGGGGTTAAAGACACTGATTTGCAGCATAGCCAAAATTCTGTGTATAACTTTTGACTCCTCCAAAACTTTACCATTTATAGCCTATTGTTACCAGAAGCCATACTGAATAGTCAATTAGCACATATTTTGTATGTTATATGCACCATATACAGTATTCTTAAAATAAACTAGATAAAAAAGTTAAGAAAATTATAATGAAGAGAAAATATATTTCCTATTCATTAAGTGAAGCGGATCAGTATAAGAGTCTTCATCCTCTTTGTCTTCATGATGAGTAAGTAGGCTGAGGAGGAGCAGGAAGAGGCAGGGTTGATTTTCTTGTCAGGGTAGAAGAAGTGGAACACAATCTATGTATAAGTGGTGCCTCACAGCTCAAACCAGTGTCATTCAAATATCCACTATACACCACTCTAGCTTTCAGCATTCCATAATGTTTTTCATTTTCACTGTCTTATTTTTCTCCACATCTTTTTTTTTTATTATTATTAAACCACCAGGCTCTTACACTTAATATGTTTTTGCTGTGGATTATCTGAAGACAGGATTTTTTTTTTCCTGTAGTATTCACTATTGTATCTTGAATTCCTGGATCATTTAATATATTCAATATAGGTCTTGTTAATTGAAATCAGTATGACTTAGAAGGGAAAATGTTCACACTTTTTTTGGTTTATTTATTGCCTATTCATAAATATCCTACCCAATAAAATTCTGTATATCCAATATGTAATGTGTGCATGGCATTCTTTATTTTCTCTTTCTCCAAGAAAGAAAAAGTAGAACATGCAATATGTCATTCAATGGCTTCTCAAGCACGTTTCACTGGCTTCACTCATTAACTGTATCTCTTTAAAATGTTTGTTCATATTTTGTTTTGAGCTGTTATAAAAAATATCTTTCCTACAAATTTAACATTCTCTTTATTACCATTTTATCTCATCATTCCAAAAATTATTTGGATTTTTCACTTGAATAAATGAATGTCGTTTACTTGTTCATCACAAGCAAACTTGTGTTGAAGTTGATATGCAAAACACTCTTTCTAAAATGGTGCAAATATTTTACATGAAAAGATAAAGGTCGAAGCTAAGATAAAAATCTGATATATGATCTACATAAAATTGTAATCATATGAATTAAAAATACAGAATTATATATATATAATATGTAAAATACAAATGTATGGTTAGTTACTTTACTGTACCTCCTTTTTTATACTCCACACAAAATATGAACAGAGAGGGTTCCAGGTTATAAAACTGGACTATCATCTTTCTAAAACTCAAGTTATTTTGTTGAGCTCCTTTAATCATCTTAGTCTTAAGGCAGAAATAAAAGAGAGAGAGAGAGACAGAGAGGGAGAATTAACACCTTTTGTGAAAAGATAATAATAAAATATTAGAAAAATATGGTATAGTGGTTAATAGTTTGGAATCTAGCACAAATTGCCTGGGTTTAAGTACCTGCCCTAGCACTTGCTAGCACTTATTTAGGAAAGATGCTTACCATCTATTCGCCCTTGTTTTTTAAGCTATTAAATGGAGATATTAATAGAAACTACATAAATAAATTATTTATAAGATTAAATGACTTAATGTTTGGAAAAGGATTGGGTTACATATCTGGCATGTAGTAAGTGCTAAATATGTGTGTGATCACTAAATAAACAGGAAATGAAAATACATTACAATAAAGATATATTCTATTGGTAGAGGAAAAACTATTTGGAAGTATATTTAATTAGTTAGAGTTTAAACTTCATGAGGTAAAGGATCTTGTCTAGTTAGAAAATATTCAGGTCAAGTAGAAATAATCTCCTTCTTTCCCTTTTAGGACTTGCCACTTTTTAATTCCTACCACATTTAATTGCAAGCACCTTTTTAACTCCCTCCCGGTGCTGGAAATTCTAATGTTCAACTTTGTATCCCCTGTCAAACAGCACCTGAATATATATGGAAATGGACTCAGGGCTCTTTTGGTAAGGAATTTAGATGGTGATAGAGACTGGGTAATATCACAATTTTAATATGTAATTTGATTCTTATTTTTCTTTATCATGTAGTGGCAAATACTGAAATTCCAGAGGAAAAAAAAATTGAAGATTTTAGTAATGTGTCTTATTTTAATTACACAAAATGAGTTGTATAATTTAAATGTACTTTTATTAAAATTGCTATTTAGTGCATTTATCTCCGCTTTTTCATTGCAGAATCCTAAAAAAAAAAAAAGGTAATTTAGCCAAATACAGAGTAATAATAAATTAGCCTAGTAGTTTATCCAGAGTGAAAACTTTCAAGATTTTTTTATATTCCAGAGATCTCTATTACACGAAAGAAGTATGAATGCATCTTAATTTCTAGACACATTATCTTTATGTTTTAGTGCTTGTGCCTTCTGATAAAAAAACTTGGAAAACATTCAAATCTAAATGAAAATAAACCCTACCAATTCAAGATTGAAGATAACTGATAAATTTCAATATAATTTCTTAAAAATGTAAATAGTTACTATTTTATAACCTTAAAAATAATGCAGTTTACATTTTCTCTTACAGTTTTGTTATTATATTTAATAACAAAAGGTTATCAATTTGCAACCCTAAAGTGTCGGGGTAAAAACATATACTCCAAAGTTTGTTGCTGATGACTTTCCTTTGGTTTGTGAAATGACAGACTTTCTCCAGGCATTAGCTCTGCAGATATAAACTTTTAACTAGTTCATTTGAAAATATTTGCTAACACAGCAAAATCATGACTGCACATCTTTCAAATTAAGTTCCATTACTGTCATCATGTGTTTTTTTAAATATAAGGTAATAACAGTATTTCTACCCTAAATTCAAGTCATTTCCTGTCTTTGTACCAGTTGAACAATTCTACCGAACCCAATCTATGAGAACTTTTCCCTACTTCTTCCAATCATCTGGTTCCTAATCTGGTTAGGCCTTCTTTATGAATCCCTACCTCTGTGACTTTGAATATCTAAAGTGGATTAAGAATGGCCACATATTCTCTGTCATACTTTTCAGTGAGATGTTAATTTTATCCCCTACCTCCACATCATCCTTGAATCTGGGCTTGTCCAGTGACTGCTCCCTAAGAGAGGCTGTGCCAGTTCTGGGCTTAGCTTTTAAGAGGATTTGACAGTTTTTGTTTTCTCCCTCTTGGAACACAGGTTCTTGGGTTACTTTTTCTTGGATCCTAACTACCATGTGATGAGAAGCTCAGGCCACATGCAGGGGCAATATGGAGGAAAGCTGAGGAGCTCCAGTTGACAGCCCCATGACCTCCCAGCTGACAGTCACTGCCAACTGTCAGCCATGTAAAGTAGCCATCTTGATTCAGCCCATTCAACCTCCTAGGCCTCAGCCTGTGTCAGCAAGCGTAACCACCCAGCTGAGCACATTCAATGCACAGAACCACATGAGAAATAGCAAAATAATTGCTTTTTTAAGTCACTACATTTTGGAGTAGAGAGATAACTGAAGGAATGTCCTTCTGCCTCCTTAAATATAGGGCTTAAATTTGGCTCAATTTAAGATTAGTATCAAAGCAGCTTTGGTATTTTATTTCAATTGCCTTTGTGTTGTATTTTCAACTAGAGTGTAAGTTACTCAAAGTCACTGATATCGCTCTGTTTTCTTTCCATGTATCCCTGTAGCTATTAGTACATTATTAGCGGCGTCTGATAACCTGAGGTTGCCAGTTGAATCCTAACAGAACGGAGTGCAAATAGGACATAAAATGGGTGTCTTTCTATATAAGGCAAAATTTAAAAGACCATGCCCACCTGTATATATATATATATTATACACATACATTTATATTGGCGTTTAATCTGAATTGTCGGAGCAAAAAAATTAACTGTCATGTGGAGTTTTTTCGTTTGTAAACTCAACCTAGCATACCAATTGTAGTTAGATACATTGTCATCCGTTGGTAATTTGCATGAGGAATTGTGAAAGAATACCTGACTGAAGGGAAAAGATAAATTATGCTTTGAATCAAAAATAAATAAATTTTACAGAGTAAAAGAGAAATCTAAAGTGAGGATCTAGAACTGTGCTGTAAAACAGAGATGAGCATAGTAACTTCCTCCTTTGTTTCTACCATGTATTCTTCCTGTGCTTGATTGGGGAAGTAACAGTGATTATGTCAGCGCACTGTAATTCATGATGTTCTCTGAATGGGTGCTGTATGCAAGACCACTTGCTAGTCTGACAATAATGAGGCATGTTTCAACTCAACACCCTGGAGTCAACAAACAGAATGATAATATGTCCATTCCTGATCCAAGACGATTTTTTTAGGTATTAAAAAACAGGCATTATTTAAAATGAGAGATTTTATTTAATTCCAAGTGCACTTTTGAGTTATTTTATTTTGAAAATTAATAGTTGTATCAATACTTAAAAATACATCCAATATAATTAAATGATTCTCCAAGTGTATTTCCTTGAGCACCTGACAATATTCCCAGGAAACCTTCCCCTGCTACGTTGCTTCCCAGAATTCCTATTTGTGTCTCAGAGCTGCACTTCTTAGAGAGAAAAAGAAGGTTAGAAAATAACGCTGACTACAAAAGGCACAGAGTATGTGTTGGGGTGGGGGTAAGGAATTAAGTCCCTTGCACTCTAGATCAAGTTGCACTTATATAAAATTTAGAGGTAACTGGTCTTTATATAAAGGACACGTTCAACAACATTTATTAAATATGTTTTTATACTGTTTTAAAATTCAAGTGATTCACCAAAACAAGTATTACAGCATAGTTCTTTATTCATGCAGCCATACAGTCGATCTATACTGTTCAAATACATTTTGAATTTATAATACGAACAGTTTTTAAGGCATAACTTCCCACTCAAATCTAGGTCTTTCTCAAGTGAGACACCAGAGAGAACGTAGAAAGGTGAAGAAGAGACAGGGTGAGAAGAAAAGGAGGGAGGGACAGAGATGAGGATGAGAAAGAAGAAGGAAAAGAGAAAACACCAAAACACCGTCTGAAGTCCACAGGCTTATCTATCCCAAGCATGTGGGCATCCTGTCTAGGTTGTAACAAAGAGGTGACCATGGTGTGTCTTGTTGGCTCTAGACAGGCGGATTCAGCCTGCATTGCAAGCATGTCTGTTGCCTCTTCTAAGTCCCCTTTCCTTCCGGAGTTGTGAGCTCTAGATCCGAGCGTGCCGGTGCTCGGTGCTGGGCCCGCTGTCCCTTCGCGAGGCTGCCACAGGTTCCTGCGTGTGCGGTCAGGGGCGTTGGTGCATTGATACGTTAGGCGAAGGGAGGAGTACCATCTGCCAGAGTCCTATCTTGATCCCCACGTTTTCTGGCCAGCGTGGAGGAGGGTGCGAGGACAGGTATCCCTCGCAGTGACAGGAGCGCGGAGTGCGGTCGTGCGAGGCGGGGGAGGAGCGGGGTGGCACTATCATATCCCAACCGGGGCCCCGTGGATAGCGCCGCCGTGAGTCTCCAGGGTGTTCTCCAGAAGCCGCTGCCTGAGAACTCGGAGCCTCAGCTCGGCCTCGCTTCGGATCCTCTTCCTCCTCCCTCCCCACCCCCTACCAGGCCTGAACCGCAGGACGCGAGGCCCGGGGAATACCCTCTCCGCGGGACCTTCCCAGCCCCGGGTCGCCTCCGCCTCCCGCAGACGCCGCGCCCCGGCGTGCAGCGCTCCCGCCGGCACCATGGAGGAATCCCCGGGACACCCGCACGCCGCCCGCGACTTTTCCTCTGGAATCTGTGGCCTGGCGCCCTTTGGGTGACTTGACGGGGCGCCGGCATAGCTGTCCGTCCCAGATTGCCCGGAGAAGCCCAGGCGCGGAGAGAGAGGACCCGCGCAGGCGGGGAGCCCCCTCCCCTCACTCAGCGTCACGCTCGCCCTCCGCCGCCGCCTGGCGCCCGGGTCTGTGTGTGCCGCGTCTGGAGGCCGCGCGACAGTGCCCACCCCCGCCGGGCGGCCCGCCCTCCCCTCTCCTCCCCTCCCGAGCTCTGGGCTGTGGGCTCCTGCTCGTGGCCGACGCCAGCGGCATCTCCGCGGAAGACAAGTGCCGGGGAGCAGGGCGCGGGCGGCCGGGGGGAGGCGCGGCACCTCTCCGCCTTCCGCTCGTCCTCGCAGCGCCCTCGCCCGCTTCCAAGCCCCGCACGGACTTCGGTGTCTCTGCCTCCATCCCCTCCACGAGAAAAGGAGATTGACAAATACCGACCTTTAGGTGCCAGCGACTCTTCTGCGGGTTCGTTCCGGGGCCGGAAAAGAATGGTAACATGAGCCGCGGAGGGCGAGAGCGTCGCGGCGGGAAGGGACGAGCCTGAGGGGCAGAGCGCTCACTCTTCAGAGGACCGCGCTCTGAGGAGGGCGCCTCCACTTCCTGGCTGGACGCCGCTGACATTTGTAGCCTTAGGATTCCCGCCGGGTTCCCAGGCTCCGAGCCGCTGCCTGCAGAGGAGCGTGCGGACAGTTCCTGGCCCTCCCTCCGAACCGGAGTTGTGCCCGGACTCCGAGTCCCTTGGTTCCGGGGGAGCCCGGCCGCTGGCACGCTGGCTCCGGAGGGAGTGGAACTCGAGTTCAGGTGGGTCATCCCGAGGGGAGCACAGGAAAAGGGGTTCAGGGAAGACCAGGAAGGGGACGCTGTTCCAATGTCAAAAGCGGACACTTTTCTTCCTGACCCTCGAAGGGGCTGAGCCAGTTCCTCTCCCTCAGTTCTCTCTCCTCACCCGCTCTACCGCGACCCAGCCCTCCCACACTGAGGGGGTGGGGGCCACAGCAACAACGGCAACCACAACTCCGGTTTCCCTAAGTATCCAGCATGCTGTTGACTTCTTCATAACTTACCCTTAGTCCAAGAAACGATCCTGTTGACTCCATTGCTTCATACTAATGGAGGTCAGTGGGCTTAATGATTTCCTCAGTCAAGTCATTTATGTCTAAGCCAATAGATAATGCCTTCGTCATAGTTTTCTGGGGGGAAAGTAACTGTGCGTTTGTTCTGCAGATGGCCAACTCCCTCTGAATCGTGCAGATTGGTGCTGAGCACGCAACAAAAGTTTGTAGCTTCTCAGTTTCTGGTGCTTCGCAGGGGAGAGGAAAGGAATTTGACGTTAAACTCAAGGAGCAGTCAGGGAGCCATCTCCTTTAACTTTTCTTCTCTGTTACCATTTGCAATGAAGAGAAAACAGAAGAGATTTCTGCAGATGACTTTGTTATTCACGGTGGCTTTAATTTTCCTGCCTAACATTGGTCTCTGGTCTCTGTACAAGGATAAGCACCTGGTGAAGTCGGCGGAGCCTGGGGAGCAGCAGGTAAGTGCCTCCCAGAGAAAGATCACAGGAAGATTGGTAAGGCAGTGAGTGACCCTCGCGCGGGGACGCCGGAGAGCCGGTGTGGAATCGCCTTGGGTTTTCTCCCAAGTCTCGAAAGAGCTGATATTACAAGACTCTAGAGACTCTGGGGTTTATTAAACAAGTAGCTGTGTTAAGATTGCAGCCAGTAACATCGCGAGATGTAAAACTAGTAAAGAAGGATAAGAGACGTCAAGAAGAAAAGATAATCTGTCACCATGGGTTTTAGGTTGATTTTGACTTGAGATGGATGAAAGGTCACTGTTCAGTTACGGAGGTGGGAGTAGGTTTGTTGCAAGTTTAGTGATAAGGATAGGTTTTTGCGTTCCTTTTGGTTTGCCATGTCTATGTTCAGGTGAATTGAGCCAACTAAATCATTAAGATTGTGAAGTGGTTCCTAAAACATCAAGCTATAGTTTTCAGTATTTTGGTGTCAGTTTTGCTTAGCTACAGCTTTTTACCCTGTGGAAACTTAAAGCATCTCTTTTGTCTCCCCTGTTGCTAAGGTGCTGCGATGGGGTACACAGGCAGAGTTATTAAGAATGTTCATTCCGTTTCACAGTCGCTTGATAAGTTTGTTGCTAACAGCTTTCTATCATATTGGAAACACCTATACTAAAGATATGTAGTATATGTTTGCTTTCTACTTAATATGTAATCCATTAGTATGACTTAACATGGATCAGAATAACTGTGTTTCCTAGTGAGCAATAATGCAAATTATACTTTCCAAAATGTTGATGAAAATCCATGTCGTCGAACTCCTTGTTTATTAATAAATAACATAGCTTCTCTAATAAACCTTTTAACAACAGAATGCAGCCTTCTTCACGATACTGATATATCGCTTTTTCAGTTTGTCCTGAGCATCACCTTGGAATATTAATATTCTTAATTTCAAGGGTCATCACCCCTGAACACTCTGTACCTTCCACACAGAGAAAATGTTGAAGTAGTCCCATTCCTGGAAAACATCAATGTATAGTAATGGCCATTAAATATTTGCTCTTATACTTAATGAAGTTGAATGTTCTTTTTGCACAGTGGTTAGTTGTGAACTATAAAGAGGTAATCTGCTTTTTCATTATGACAAGAAGTCATTACCAGTCTCTAAACTTCAAAGAGAATGAGTTGTCCATGGATTTCTAGTGAATTGTTATTCTGAGGGAAAATATTGACATATTTTCATTTAGTTGTTAATATTTATTATCCTTTCTAATAGGAATTCAATTTTGGTTTGAAGTATATTCTGTTTTGTCATTCCAGTGAAGAAAAGAAGATGGACACTTTGGATGTGAAACTTTTTTTGTTCCTATTTACATCATTCGACCCTTGATGTAGAACAGGATTTTAATAACTTTAGTAGTCAATATGCTCTTATGTAAAATTTCCATTCCATGTTGGTAAAATAAGAGAGGCAAAATTATTTTTTTCCTTGAAATTTGCTAACTGAATTAACAATAAGCATCTGAAGTATTTGCTGGTATAGCTAACATGAAATGCAAATTAATTTTATTAATGAGATTCTTACAGCTTTCACATTGGTGCTATTGATTTTGACCCTTAATGAGAAAATGGTTTGTCTAATAGCAGCAAAAAAAAAAAAAAAAAAACCTGTGACAGTTTAACTCTTCAGCTGTCATTATAATAACTAAAACTGTTTCCTTATTTCTGGTTCTTTTGCAGTGCAAACGATACTTAATTTCAGGAAATAAAGTAATGGGTATAAGAGACATGGAGTGGCAAGAGAAGTTTCATATACTGTAAATAACTGAGATTGATGGATATTACATGATATTCCAGTTTAATAATCCTATGTAAAGGCTTTGAAACCAAGTGGGAAAGAAAATAAGCCCTAAAATGAATGTCAATCATCTACTCTAATAATATTAACAAAAATAATAGTTTTAAAACTAATACTTTTTATAGATTAAAAAATAAAATTTAAAAGGTAGAAATTAATCGATCACTTACTGAAAGATAGAGTTCGTTGTAAAATAGAAAAAGTTTATTATAATTAAAAGGAAAATTAGGATATGTCGTCCACAATAAGCAAGTTTGGGTAAGTAAGAATTAACTCATTAATTTTTACATTGGACCAAACAAAAAGTGACTTTTAAAACATGATTAATATTGTGATGTAATATTTGTATAATGTATATATATTTCAATGTTAGCAAGATGGCTAAACACATAGGTTTTAAATTGAAACATAATTTGACCAGTGGGTAATGTGTTACTTAAATTTAGCAATTAATTTTAAAAGGACGTTTTCATGGTTAATTGCTAAATGTCTTTTCAGAAACCATTTATTACTGTATTTCTCTCCAAGTTGCAAAAGCTGAGGGTGAAGATAATGTTCAGATTGAAGCACTGACAGCAATAAGTACTGATGCTATCCACACAAGTCATGTGCCCAAATGAGTAAACTATTTTTACAGTACTTATGTGTAAAACACCAGGGGTTCTAGTTCTAAGTATGGTGTGGAAGTGGTCATAAGAACTGAAAAACTTTCACTACTTTAAATAGTTGAATTATTAGAAAGAGTTAAAGGGAAATAATTTAATTTATGGAGATTCAAAATTATGGCCTGGCTAATACTTTAAAAATATGCATTATTTATATTTTAGCGATCTTATCACTAATAATTTTTCTATCTAGCATTGAGTATAAATTGTACTTATTACATAATCTGAAGTAAATAAAATAAAGGGAGGTGAAACAGAAAACACTGATGGAAACCATGTAGGTTAATTTTCACAATGTTTAGTATTTAACACATTTTTTTTCAAATCTACTATCTTATACAAATTAATTGTATTTTCTATAGTTCCATTTTAAAAGAATATTTATAATTTTCTAATATTTAAACATTTTCTGCACCTATGTTGCAGAAAATGAAACAAAGATGTAAAAATTACCAAGTTATTCATTTCAAAGTTTTTCTTTTTCCTTTGTTCTCACAAAACCAAAGAGGATTGATAGAAGAGTTTTAATAACATGGTACAAGTAAAAGTTTTTTTGTGGTTTGGGATCTGCAAAATTGAAATCAAATCACTGAAATAAATATGAAGTGTTTGAAATTTTAAGATTCTATAACAATTTTAAAGTAGTTTATAATTTTTATTTAGATGTTATATTATCATAATGGTGATGTGTTATTTTCAGTTAACTTAATTTTGTCTCTTTTCTGTTATTGGAATGATTTAAGTATCTCCTTTATGTCATTTAGAGATATATATGTATATTAAAATAATCTAATGGTAACATATTTAGCTGAGAATGATTGTTATATAATCATTGTATAGATATTCTTAGTTTCATTTTTCTGTTTAAACATTTGAAATGTTTCTCTCCTCTTGTTTCAGCTGTATTTGAATTAAATCCCACTTAAATAATTAGGTCTTAAGCTGTGAATTAGGATGACATATAGAATAATGCTATATTTTAGAACAAGACTACTATATCCAGTCTTATTGTATTTCTTTCTTAATCATTTATTCAAGCGTACGTGAAAAAAAAGCCTAGAACCAAATACTTTCTTTTCCTAAATGCATTTTTAAAAACCCAAAATTCAAAAAAGGAACTGTAATATTAGTTTAGCAACTAACTTTAGAATAATACTAATTACAGAAATAATTCAAGAATATTCAGATATGAAGAGGCAGCAATTTTTGAAATAAAAATGAGGGACAAATCTTAAAATTTTAAACCAGACTTTCTCAGAACTGTTCAGAAAGATTTTAGAAGCTTATATTGTCCTGGATTTTCTACACATTAAAAAAAAAAAAAAAATAGCCGAGGTCCTCTATGTCTCTTTGAAATTGTGGAACCTTATTATTTATTTGAATTTCAGACTTTCTATTTTTAAAGTAGGGCTATTCGTGCTTGCCACATAGTGAGATGCATACAGTCCTGAGAGGTCACACCTTGTATATGGAAAATATTGTGAGGTAATGCATTGTTTTTTTCAGATTCACTTGTAAACTGCGCTTGACAGATATATGACTACCTCCATTAAAAAAAAAAAAATTCTGAAAAGGATTCCTCAGCATCTTTGTCAAATTCATCTAATGTTAATCAGCCCCACACTGCAGGGGGAGCCTTCTTTTTGGACACTACTATTTTTTCCAGTGGCATTTTAAACATAACATGAAAATATCAGATAATTGGTACCCATGTATGCAAACTGTCTTATGTTTTTTTTTTTTTTTTATCATGCTGATCACTAAAGCTATAAAATATGTCTGTGTTCCTTTTTCAGCAAATACCTTAGAATTTGGAAGAGCTAAGGACAGGAGGAAAAATTGACACCTACACTCAGGATGGCACATTATCAGTATACTAGATGTGAAATGACACATTAGTTTGAGCCACAGTGTTCTTAATTAGCTAAGATGTAGATTTTAAATTAGGGTTTTAAAGAATCTTTTCTTGAATTTATGGAAAATCCATTCAGAATCACTACAGGATGGCACCACACAGAACACTGTAACAAGTGTCTTAATTATTTGCTGTGACCTGGTAGATCGCTACATGATTAGTTCATCACATTGCCCCATGGGAGACAGACTGTGAAACAGTCTTCTGTTCGCAATCTGGTTAAAAAAAAAAAAGAAAGAAAAAAATGAGATAATTTTTTCCCCTCTGTTTATTTCTGAGTTGGACAAGCTGTGCTGAATCAATTAGCTTCCTATAAGATTTTCCTATAAAAGAAGCCAAATCAAGTTGGAATATATAGGAAAACGGTGAGAAAGGTTGAGTGATTTAAGTGATATAGAAGAAAGGATTGAATTTTTTTTTTGTTTGTTTGTCAGGAGTAGCCATGACAACCCTTAGAAAGTTTGCAGCCATGTCTCTCCTTGCAACATTTTTATACAAATGAAAGACAGCTAAGGGACATCAACAGTAACATTACAGGAGAAGAGAAAACTTAAAATTAGGAAAAGGCATCATAAGATGTAAGTGGAATATAGAATCAGACTTAGATATGTTTTGTGCATCATGCATTCCCATTTCTCCCTTGATTGGCCTGCTTAGGGGAAGAGGTTTAGCCCTGGAAACTTTGTATCTTTAAAAGCATCTAAGGAGACCATGTTATTCCATTTTGCTCATATTTGCATGTGTTTACAAAATAACTGTTATTAAAGAAATGTGCATATATGCAGAGAAATAGAAGGTTCTGAAGATGACAGTAAAGACACACTGTCCTAAACTTGCTCTCCTTATCACCTCACTATACAGCTAATGATTTCTGAATTATCTCAAAATGTAATTGTAATGCTTGAATGGACAACAAAAAACAACAAATGAAAAACCTGTGTGCCATGGAAACGTATTTAGATAGAAACAACAAATGTATCTATAAAGAGTTCATTTAAAGGTTGAAAACGACAGAGCATTCACAAAACTTCAAGGCATCATGACCTATAACTTTCCTCACTAATGTGTTGATGTGTGTCACTACCTAAGGAAGGTGGCATCAGAAAGAGGGTGAACAAATAAAGGTATATTTAGGGTTAATGATGAATTCAAGATAAAGCACATCAATGTTTCCACGAAGGCTTTTGCTTCCAGTGCTATAGGACAAAAGGTGAACCTGAATTATTGGTACTCTCAAATTAAATGTATTCATTTCATTAATTCATTTAGCAACACACATACACACATACATATACCCACACACATAGTTTTATTTATAAAGAAAAATTAAATCCACCCAACTGTTTTGTTTTCCACAATATTTTTACCTTCTGTAACTTTTTGTTTTTTTTCCATTGCTTTGGTAGGGGAATTTGAAGCACCATTGAAATGAATTATTCTAGAAAAGTATGCAGAAAGATAAAGAAAATGCATCCATCTCTAGAAGTGCTTGCATCTACTTAGCAAGTGTGAAAATCACAATGAGGAGTTAGCCTGTTAGAATGGCACAGATCACAAATAGGACAATCACTGTTATCATGTAACATAATTAACACAATTGTGCTTGTTATAGAGCATGATAGTAGCTACCACATTTCTTAAGGACTGGTGGTTTCTCATTAAGGGCGAAGAAGGCTAATTTTGAATTATTTCAAGTACTCATATACTCATGGACTATTATTTCAATACTTGAAATCTAGAAAGCCAGAGACAATTATAATAATTTTAATGATTTCATCGTATTAAAATGACCAAATTGTTAGGTAAGCCACCTACATTTTAGAGAGGTGGACTTTCCTTTACCTTCGTATATTTATTTATTTTTCTCCAAGAGAAGGTCTCACTCTGTCACCCAGGATGGAGTGCAGTGGTGCAATTGTAGCTCACTGCAGCCTTGCCCTCTTGGGCTCAAGCAGTCCTCCTGCCTCAGCCTTTCAAGTAGCTGGGATTACAGGTGGGCGCCTTGACACCTGGATAATTTATTTTTTATATTTTTTGTGGACACGGGGTCTCACTATGTTACCCAGGCTGGTCTCCAACTCCTGGTTTCAAGAGATCCTCCCACTTCAGTCTCCCAAAGTACTTGGGATTACAAGCATGAGTCCCCACTCCCAGCCTTTTGCCCTTATTTCTGACATGTCTCCTTAGCAAGAAAATCCGGTTGAACTTAACTAAAGGAGAACTATCAGAATGTCTGTAGTACTGGGTCTTGTTCTTTTTTAGTAGGTCAGTGTGTAGTCTCTAGAATCAAATTGTGTAGGCTTAAAATTTCTGGCTTAGCATGGTGTGACATTTAAGAACTTATGGATCTTCTCTGGATCAGTTTTTTTATTAGTGAAATGCAGGTGATAATACCTTTCTTGTAGTGTTATAGTGAGGATTAAACACTTAGCCTTTTTAACAGCATATAACAAGGTTTAATGGATATATATATTGTTATTACACACAAGTATTTATAAGCAATCATTGCCTTTACCAAGGTAATTAGTGTTTGTTTATTAAATCTTTACAGATGGCTTCTCTTTTAGAGGCATTGTCAAGACAGCACAGCAGAGCAATGTTGTTGATGTGTTGAATCTAGTAGGGAAGACTGTTGAATAAACCAACATTTGGTTTAAATGATAGGGTCTTAGAAAGTAAAAGGGCATTTTTCTTAACATTTTAGATTTCATACTTAAGGAGAAGTTGATAATTTTAATTTATTTTTTATATTACTGTTTATTACAAAAATTACTAAAATTAGTTTTTGATATATTGAAAACTATTCAAAAATGGAAGCTTTTAATTTAAAAAAAGGAAAAAAAAGCAATATTTCTTTGTAGTGACTACTCTCATTTCCTATAAAAATAAAGCCCATGACTCACGTATAAGCATTTCTTTTCTTCTTACTAATTAAAGGCAAGAAGCTGAGAACTACTTTTGTTGTTACTGTTTAAATCTTGGTCATGAGATGGATTAGATTATTCAGGAGAAAAGAAGTTAAAAAGTAGAATAAAAACTGTCAAAATCACTTAGCTACTTTATGGAGTTAATGCTTTTTTCAGTCGAGTTAGGGGACAGATAAAGCATATTGCATTGTGGTCTTTCTTATAAAAATTAGACAGGGTTGGTATTAAGCAAAGGGAAGTTCAGATACTTCAAGTTCGTATATTGTCCTCATCCCTTACAGAAGTATGTAATCGTGGGCATGCTAGTTAACATCTTTAAACCTCAGTTCCAATTATGGAAACACAAAAATTACCTCATAGTAGGGTAGCTAAGAGAAATAATTGGATTATATGTTTAAATTGCTTGGTATACAGTAAATGATGAGGGAAGCTTTACAAATAGCAATCTATACCTTCTTGACTTTTTAGAACATCTATTGAATTAGCAAATAACCTTAAATATTGTGTAAACATAATAAAGACATAATAAAATACATTAAATCTACCACTATCAATTTTTTTTATTGTTGATATTTTTTGGATATGCAATATGTGCACCATACTGGGATAGACCCTGAGGGATATAAGCAATGAAACCATAAATATGTTTTCAATTAACTTAGAATCTGTTAGTTGAGAAAGGCATATACACATTTTAATATAAGGCTGGATCACATTACTTTATAATAAATACATGCTCAAATTATTTAGAGTTTAGAAGAGGTAAAAAATACGTAAGTTATTGTGTAATGTTAATATGCGGTCCCACTCCAAGTGCTCTGTACCTTTAGTATTTAATCATCCCCTAAATTCATTGTAATAGGCTCTTCTATATAACTGAATTCACAAGTAAGGAAGGCATGAAGACAGAATTTGCACTTTGGATTTATAGAAAGAGAAACTAATTGGCAATGTTAACACTGCATTGTTTAAGGCTTTCAAAGGGTCATTAGGCTTGATAATTCATTCCTGGTATTTTCTTGATTATAGTTACACACAATTGTAGAAATTTAAACAAAATTAGAATAAATAGTAAGACTAAATATTTAACTAAAATATACTTTTTTGATGGATAACAGATATTGGTGAGGTCAGCATTGATGTAAATGGCAGGATGTGGGACCCTGGTTGGTAAAATACAAGTCAGAAGAAGGCTGGTGCCCTGAGAGAATGAGGGGACAGTCCCAAGGTGGATAGAGGTAGTCAAGTGAAGTAAAGCAAAGAGAGAAGCAGCAATAGTTGTTATTATCTAAGAGGTAAATTTAGAGTCTGTGCTTTTAATAGTTTGAATGTTTCTCCTGGCAGGGATGTCTGCGATTTTTTCCCATGAAATTATCTTACTACTTTAGAGAGGTAATTAAAAATTTGTGAAATTGTCTACAAACTGATTCAATATAGATATATTATAGATATCTTAGCTAAAAAGATGATAGATGGGTAATCAGGTATTTATTGCAGTTTATATAATCCTATTAAAAAAGATTGAAGACTATAATGCTGAAAGGAGATATCAGGAAGCCTTACAGACATCTTGTCAATAAGTCAGCAAGTTACCTGTCAAAATAAATGCAGATGATGACCAGATACACAGAATGAAGGAAACAAGCAAACAAACCAGAGTGTAGTTAAGTATAGTATAGCAAGTGGGGATAGATGGTAGGTTTGTGGTATTTATTGCAACTAATATTCAGTTGCCAAAAATATTGATAGTATATTAATAATAAAAGTAATAAAGTGATTATAATAAAAAATAAAAATAAAAAGTGTATATATTAATATATTTTAAGGTAACATTTATTGAGCTTCTAACATTTCTCTGACACTGTGTTAAGCTGCTCTTAAGTCCTCAACACAAATCAATTATATATATATATATATAATATTACTATCTTATATTACAAATGCAAATATATTATAAAAACTTGTCAAGATAGAACAGGATTTTTTCTATCAATATCAAATTTTGAGATTATATAAAGTTCACTATATATTACAACTACATCAAAAATATCCTAGATCATTGCAACACAAGAAGTGATATAATAATTTAACTATAAAAGTAAATATTCACAGTGGTGAAGGGGATGGACACTAGATACAGACTGCCTAGTGTTTGTTCCAGTTCTTTTATTTAACTACTGCAAGACCTTCGGCAAGTTACTCATCTTCCCTGTGTCTTAGATTTGTCATTTCTAAAATGAGTATAAAAAGTGTCTACTGGATTTAGTTGGTATAAGGGTTTAATAAGTTAATATGCATAAAATGCTTAGAAAACCAAATTGTACATGATAAGCAATTTAAAATGTTATCTATTATTATTTGTTAGAATTCTGGGAAATTAAGATTGGAAAAAGAGAAAAAGTGTGTTTCTATTATTAGTTGTTAGAATTCTAGAAAGATTGGAAAAAGAGAACAAGCATTTTCCCACACACTTTCTTTCATGAACCATCATGAATATGATTCCCTTTTTGGATACATTTTTGCATTTTTATTTTTTATTTTTTTGTTTCTAGATCCATCAATGCCTCTTGATATTTTTGCATCTTTTAAAGTATTCTTAAAAGTGTTTGAGTCATGTTTAACTATTTCTTTCACTTTTAAATTCTTGAGTAGCCCATACAGAAAATAATATGGCACTTATTTTAAAAGTTTTGTAACTTGAACCAAGGGCTCATATGGTCCCACATGTCAGAAACAAACTAGATTTCAAGAGAGAATGTAACTCTTCCCAGAATATTCAATCAGCAACGAATGCTATTTTGATGACCTTTCCCCTCATATTTTTAGTTCTGTTCTCACTATATGATGTTAATTTCTGAACATGTATTCTGTCCTCAGGGAAAAAACAATCTTTTCTAAATTGTATCATTAAATCAGTCTAATTGCCAAAGACAATTATCTAAGAATGTCTTTAGGGCTGAATACATTATTATTATTTCATCTAACGAGTTTTAACGTTGTTCTGGTTGCATGCAACAGTCAGGTAGAATTGGAAAAATCAAGAAAGGTGCTGCTGGACACCATAGTTGAGTAACTTGAGGAAGGAAGTGCTTTCTCACGGCCTCTTCTATTGCTTCCAAGAAACCAGCTGGCTGGAAAGACAAGGGAATGGAAAGCTGTAGAAAACTCAATGGTGGGGAAGATAAAAATGCTTCTGTTCCCTAGCCAAGTGAATTTTACCATTTTTTAGATAGCCTAGCAGAATGGTGTCAGATCAAACACTATGTAATGGAATTGTCCCCGCTCTTAACTTATGTAGAAATTTTTAACTTTTCTTTCACAAGCCGAAGGAGATTACATTTTTTAAAGAAGATCCTCGGCATTCCAAGACCAAGATCTTAAGTTCTAATAAATGAAATACAGAGAGGAAAATAAGCATCAGGGAAACCAATAGATAAAGTTCAAGAAAGTGAAGAAATACAAGCAACTCTATCACTTTACATCTCTTCCCTGCTTTTCTCTGCTTAGAACCTTCTCTTTTCCTCTTTTTCCTTTAAAAGACAAGTTTCACATAGGGATTGATTTGATCAATTATTAGCCCAATGAATACATGAAAGATGAGACTTTTCAAAAACTGGAATCTTTTGCATCATAAAAACATTCTATTGAACATAACCGTATTTCCAACTATTAAAATGTATATGATGTGAGAAATATTTTTTTAGCTCAAGACTTCTGCTGTTGCTCTTTGTTGTCACTAGTTTGTTTGTAATTCTGCGAGCTGTCAGTTTATTCCAGACTATGCAATCAGAGAGTAAATACAGCTTAGTTGTGTCACCTTAACAGAAACAATCTTTTATGAGTTAAAAGTATAAACTGGCACAGTGAAACATAAACTACCTGAAAAGAAATAATTCTACATTGTCCTATTCAGCTTTCTTCCTTGTTTTGCGAAACTGCTTTTTCCCATCTTCTTTCTTCAAATCTCCTGTGCTACCACCTCTTTTATCATGCTTAGCAGGTAGCCTTCCTTCATTCTTTACTGTGAGTATAGGATTTTTATTTGGGAAGAATCAGGACTTAATGTCATAAAACCAGAAAGCACTGCCATTTGCATGGGTGTTTTCCCAATTCTCTGCTTGCCTCCTGTTACTATGGAAAACATATCCCTAGCTTTAAGATAAATATGGAACCTCTCTCCAGACTATGAATCACAACTTTCTTTAGGAACGTCCACATATTTTGTTTTTCTTCTCATTCATTTATTTTCAGCCTTTTCCTCTCAAAACATCTCTAACAATAATATTTAAACATTCTGAGGTTTCTCCCACTATTGGAGCAGGTAGGGAAGCAATTCCTGACTTTCCATTTCTACCCACCTTAGGCTGAATCTGACTCCTGCTAATCTGCACTAACCCCTTTCACTAGTATCATCAGCCATAGTTGTTTCAAAGCCACTTATCATTAGCCGTATTACTTGTTAGAAATTAACTTAACACTCCTACTGAAAGCCATCTTCTTCATCTGAGAAGAGGCGGTGAAGTGGGAGATTTGAGAGGAGAAGGGGTTGGCAAAAGCAGCTTTTGGAAAACTGGTAAGAGACTAGAACAGGAAAACACAGAGTGTTTGTGTGTTTTCAGGCTTCTCAGTGCACACTCCTATTTTAATTCTTCTGTCTCCACTGCCATTCCCAACCAACACTCATACTCAACATACATTTACCAGTGTCCTTCGTAGACTCCCACTTGTGTTCTTTTCCTAAAAATATGCTCATTGGGAGTGTCAACCTTAAATAATGAGATTCAGAAACTATTAAGTACAGAGTTTATTTAAGTGCAAAACTTGAGAACAGCCACCCTGGAAACATGGACTCCAAATGAATAGGATCAGTGTTCCCCAAGTGGAGAAGGTTACACTTTATATAAGCAGAGATAAAAAAGTTCCAACAGGATTACGTTTGCCATAGGAGACTAGTGCATATGCCACAGCTATTTGATTGGTTACAGATTGCTACATTACAAGGAAGATTACTTTAGTACTCTGAATAGAGGCAATGTTCCAAGGGGGTCTTATCACTGCCACTGTTTGGTCTTAATTATTGACAGGAAAAAGGCAGAACTTGCAACTGCATGCTGTGTGACTTAGGCCACATAGCCACACTCTTCTCAAGGCTCAGAAAATTTACACTTCCAACAGCTTTAAGTTTGAATTATGTGATTTCACAGGGGATCTGTACAATTACTTCTTGTTCTGCACTCTCCCTGCAAGCATCGCTCACAGACCCTCAAAACTGCAGTTATCGAACTTAGGTTGATGACTCCCAAATTATTTTCTCTAATCCAAATTTCTCTCCTTACAATACGAGCCACATACGAAGCTGAAATCTAGAAACAGATACTTTAAATTTTAGAAGTCTGAAATTAAATTCCTTTCATTCTCTTTACCTTTTCTCCTTCTCTGTATCTTATCTAAATGAAGTACCCTGGATACTACTCCAGCATTCATGCTGAAAGTTGATCACTGTCATTGTTACCTTCATTATCTGTACTCTCAGATTCAATTGAATGCTAAGTATAGTTGACCCTTGAACGCAGGTTTGAACTGGATAGGTACACTTATATGTGGAATCCTTTCAATAAATACATTGGAGACTTTTTTGAGATTTGCAGAAAACTTGAAAAAAAATTGCCGACAAACCATGTAGTCTAGTAATATAAAAAAAAAAGTTATGTTATGAATGCATAAAATATATGTAGATACTAGTCTATTTTATGTGCTGCTATAAAAAAATACACAGAAATCTATTATAAAAAAGTGAAAAAACTATCACAAGTTATAATACACTTACAGACCATACCTGGCACCATTCACATTCAAAAGAACTATAAACAAGTGTAAAGATGGAGTATTGGATTATAATTGCATGAAATTTACTGTATTACCTACTGTCCTACTGTGGTAATTTTATAGCAACTCCTTGTGCTATTGCAGTGCGTTCAAGTATCACTAGTATCTGTTTAATACACTGTGTGATGCTAATCACTTGGAGAAGTGAGCACTTCATTGCTCTAGTAAATTGCTATCTCAGTAAAACATGATATCACAATCTCTCATATTTCTGATCATGTTTCCTGTAAAATCATAACCTTGAATAGCACCATGGGACCCAAATTGCCACTAGTGATGCTGGAAGTACTCCCAAGAAGCAGAGAAAAGTCATGATATTCCAAGACAAAGTAGAATTGTTTGATATGTACCGTAGGTGGAAGTCCACAGCTACAGTTGCCTGCCATTTCAGACAACTCATCTTGTAAACAAATGAAATAAACTTATGGTATTGATAAATACAATGCAGTATGCTACATGTCTTTTCCTCATGCGTTTTTAGTTTGTGTGTTAGATGGAGTCTGTCTCTGTTGCAGTGGCTCAATCTCCGCTTACTGCAACTTCTGCCTCCCAAGTTCAAATGATTTCCTGTCTCAGCCTTCCAAGTAGCTGGGACTACAGGCACATGCCACTGGGCCCGGAAAATCTTTGTATTTTTAGTTGAAACAGGGTTTCCCTATGTAGGCCAGGCTGGTCTTGAACTCCTGACCGCAAGTGATCCTTCTGCCTGGGCCTCCCAAAGTACGGGGATTACAGGTGTGAACCACTGTGCCCACACCTTCATGACTTTGTGAATAACATTTTATTTTCTCTAGCTTACTTTATTGTAATAGAGTATATAATGCATGTAACATGCAAAATATGTGTTGACTGTGTTATTGGTAAAGCCATTGGTCAAAAGTAGGCTATTAGTTTAGTCAAAAGTTTTATGCAGATTTTTGAGTGCACAGATGTCGGTACCCCTAGCCCCAGCATTGTTTAAGGGTCAACTGTACTAGCAGTACTTCCTACAGTGTCTCTCTCGAATTCATCCACATCTCTTTATACCCTCTGCCTCTGTCCTAGTTGGGATCAGCTTAAAAACTTTACTGGATTTCTGTGAGACACCCTTAAAATGATACTCTGCCTCCAACTTGCTCTCAAGTTCACCCTCACAGCAGCCAGAGCTGTTTATTAAAGGTGTTTAACTGAGCAGACTATTGCCATTTTTAAATCTCTTTATTTTACTCTTACACCTTCAGATAAAAGCTTGGTTTCTTTGATACAGCTTACCCCGAGTCTTCTTGATATGTACCCACATCTGATTGATCACTGTTTCACTGCCAGGACTCCCTAAGCCTCAACCATTTTGAGCTGCTTTAGTTTCCTGAGAGTATCATATTTTTTCCCCCTGGAATTTGTATATATTTTCTCTGCAGTTTTGCCTGGTTAATTTCTACTTTTCATCAAGTGGTCTCTAGGAAACTTTGCTGGTCTCCCATGCTTGCATCAGATACAGCAGTTTGATGTTAGATCTTCTTCTGCCCTTATAATGGTACTTATCAGTCTGGATATCAACTACTGTTTAGGTAGTTTATTCTCTATTAATGTTAGTTTCTTAAACATAGTAGTGGGTAGAATGGTGGCACCTAAGAGGATATGCTCATGTACTAATCCCGGAAACCTGGGAGTATTACTTTATGTGGAAAAATGGTTATTGCAAATGTAATTAATTTGATCATCTTAAAATGCAGAGGTCAGTCTAGATTATCTGCCCTAAATTCAATCACAAGTCTTCTTATAAAAGACACATGGGGGAATTTGATGGACAGATTAGAAGACACAGACAGAAGACAGATGTGGGAGATGAAGAAAGAGAGATTAGAATGATGTATCCATAAATCAGATACCAAGGAGAAGGCAATGTGCAGACGAAGGCAGGAATTACAGTGATGTGGCCACAAGCCAAAGAACTCAAGAAACACCAACAACCACCAGAGCTGGAAAAGCCAAGGAAGGATTCTCTAATAGACCTTCCAGAGGTAGTGTAGCCCTGCCAACACCTTGATTTCAGATTTCTGGCCGCATGAACTATGGAAGAATAAACTTTTGTAGTCTTAAGCTGCCTAGTTTGTGGTGACTGGCTACAGCAACCCCAGGAAGCTCATGTAATCAGGAATTGTCTATCTTTTTTCCTGTTTTTACTTACAGTGCCTAGCATTATCTTATCACAAATTAGGTACTTGATAAATATTTCTAGAAATAATGAATGTCATAAATACGAAATGTCTTTTACATACTGAATTTGAGTTGCACTATATGTATACAAAAAATGAGTATATACAGTCCAATTATGTATAAATATTAGTATTGCCAAATAAATATGAATATAAGAAAGTAAATAGTTGTCATCCTCATGAAATAGTGTTCCATTTGCATGTTTTTGTTCTATCAACCTCATCCTGACTACATATGCTATTATTTCAAGACTTGACTGATCTTGATACTGAAAATTGTAAGATTTCATCAAACATATTGACATATGACTATGCTATAGAAGATGTGGATCATTTCAGTAACTTTATTAAAAAGAAGACAGTGTCATCCAAACAAGCCAATGATAACATACGGAACAAAATATAACCATTGAATTTGTTCTTTCTTCAATTATGCAATCCTTGATGTATAGCATTTACTACAAAATGTGTAGGCACAATGCATAAAATACATTTAAATAACTACCATGGCAATTTAGGAAAAACTTATTTTTAAAACTTAAGTAATCTTTTTTTTCTTTTTTAAAAAAGCATGGAGTTGACTGAGTTCATTAATACAGACTACAAGGGACCATGAAGCAGCACACTTCATTAAAAGAAGTAATTTTGGGAGTACAGACCGATATATTTCAAGGGGCTTATTTTAATTTGAATGCTTCAGACCTTACAACTTCCATTAGTTTGATTCTCTAGCACAAGTCCTTTGAACAACCCCTGCTCTTTTTGAGAAAGACTACCTTGAGTTAGGTTCATTTTAATTAGCAGTCACGTAGCAGAAATGTAGACACAAGGAGAGAAAGGGAGAAAATTCAAGGGTAAAACGTATGAAAGAGATTAGGAAAATTTATAGGAGCTAGAATGGATATGACAAGCTTTATTTGGTAGAAGCATATTAAATGCAGTGTCTTGGGGAAGAAGTCTTACCGTTCTGATAATTAAATAACATTGTGTTTGATAAAATGATTCTACAACTTTTTTCATAATGCTAAATTACTTCAAGCACATTAATTATATCTCCTCTTGTTTGTAGTGGCACTACAGTCAACTTTGAATTTTTTAACTTTTCATTCTGACATTTCTATCTACTTTTTACCTAGCTTTGACCTTCTTTCATTTCACTTGCTTTTGTGTTCATCTCAATAGTGTATGAAGGCATAAACTATTGCCTTCAATAAACCTAAGAAGGTTTATTGGCTGTATTCAAATGGAAAAAGATGTACAGAAGTATTAGAGGGAGTTGTTTAAATTGCGCCTTTTTTCTTAATGTTACCAGATCCAAGAGATTCATTAATAAAAATATCATTTACAGATATTCTTATGATTAAACAAAAATTATACATGTCATTACACATTGCCTTGTGTCATAATATTTGTATGCTACAACATAACTTTCTAAGTGCTGTTACCTAACAAAAATATGTCCATGGGTGTCATTTTAATATTGTAAGAAAATATGTGGATACACTTTTAAGTAACTTCCCTGTTTTAGACACAAAAGTATTTTTTAATTGTAATACTTTATATGATTTTATATTGTTTCTGTAAGTGTATCCAGTTACATACTTCTACTTATTTGGGACACAATCTGTCCTTGTTGGTGATCTTATGGTAATATATTTGATCTAGATAATTGATCAGTTTATTATATTTTATGTAGTTATACACAACTGCCGATTCCCTATAATATTTTCTGTGGAACTTGGTTTTCATTTTCATTTTATTGATGAAATGTATAGATTCTGATGAAATTTTTTAAAAGAATATATTTTAAAAATAAAATCATGCAAGTACAACAATCATATTTGCTACAGATATTTGTTATCATTATAAATGTAAAATAGTAATCTATATATGTTTTTCAGTCTTTTTTTTTGTATCTCAAAATTTGAATTTGGCAGGATATTCCTATTTACACTTATGTATCTCATGAATCAGTTTATTTAATGTCTTCTTGTTTTCATGTCTACTTTTTTATTGTCTTATTCATGGCAAGTTTTGGATAGTGTTTTACTTCCAGCACTAGTGACATTGAATAGATAGGTAGGCAAGTAGATAGATAGATAATTTTTTATATCTATCTATATAGTTTTTTTAATGTCAAGATCAATTGACATGGGAACACATTGCAAAATAGTATAGAATAAAAATATAAATATAAAATAAAATAAAATTACCATTTCTTATTTTATCAGACATATTGTTCCCTGGTTTGTTGATTTTATTTAAGTAAGTATGAAGTATAGAGCCACGACTAACAAAAACATCGTGTAAGACTCATTAATAAGAATGATTTTTATTCTTAATTATGAGCCCAAGCAAAAGAGTCACAGAGTGAAAGGATAAAAAGTAAGTAGGTCTAGACTAGCTGCTGGTAAGCATTGCAGGCTGACAAGTGTTTATTTCTAGACAAACATAAATGTGCAATAAGTTTCTAAGTCCTTCTAGCATCAGAGCAAAATGTTTAAATTACCCTCATTTGATTATACATCCTAGAAGTTAGAGATTTGTGCATTATATTTCCATTTTTAAGTAGCCATAAATGTTCATTTTAATCAATATAAAATATCACAGAATGGTCAAAACCTGATTTTGGTGATCCTCCCCTAAGGCCTGTTTCACATGTGGCTTGATTACTGCTGTACTAAGCAATGTTCAAAGTATGTAAATGCAGAAAATTGTATATGAAATCTAGGGTATAATATTAAAAGCAACTTTCTTCTTTATGAATGTGAAGTAAAGTATAAATTGCTTATTATAATGGAGAAGCGCTGCTCAATGAATTGCTATTGACTAGTGTTTAACATTTTTTAATAAATTTATGTTTTATTGATTATAAATATTATTGCTGATAAATGATATTTGTGAATGCATTCTTGGTTTTTAAATATCATATTCCAATTTTAATTTGTTAAGCATACATTTTGTTTAGCCAGAATTTTTTGAAGATGCTAACATTCAAAACAAAGTAGAATCAGAGAAAACATGATCTTATTCTCTCATAAATAACCAAAATACCTGGCAAAAGTCTTAATTATTCTGACATTTGAGTCGTTTTGTTTTCTAGTAGTGGATTCTGCATATTTCTGACTTTTTATGGTCAGGCTCATAGTCATATTTTGAATGTTACGTAAAATATGTTTATAAACTATGGTAAGGAGAAATTTTACTTCCGCTCTTCACCTTTTCTGATTGCTAATAGTATTGTCTAAAATATAATGTTTAATTTCTCTATTGTTTAATTATCCTTGGTGTATGGGTTTATATTAGCATAGACTTTGACCTATGGAGTAAACTTTTGGTCCAGCCTATTAAAAGAACTATATTCAAATAAGGGAATTATTTTAGGACATGCTTATATATATTTATTTTTCCTGTCAAATAACTATGTTTCTCCAATCCATAATGATCTTCATCATTTTTAAACACATTGCTCTAACAAAATCATTTCAACCACTATTTGAAAATAAGGAGCAAAATATGCAATTTGATCTCTTTTTTATAACAGTTTTCATAGATGTTCTCATGCTTTTGACAGAAAATGAGACACCTCTTTCTTTGAAAACTAAAAAAAAAATTTCACTTATTTATTAAATAAACATTTTTTAAAGCCAAGTCCTCATATTTCCTGGCTTTGGGATAACATTTGGAAACTAGTTTGTAAACAAATGCTATAGTGTAAAACATTAATGCTTATATTTTAAGAAATTATATGATCCTGAGTATTTTGAATTAAATACAGTATGTTTGCTCTCACTTATGGAATTGATTGCCACTTCAAAATGGATAAAATAATCTTGTGTAAAAACATAATGGCATGATGTAGGGTTTTCTTTACATTCTATTTACTGAGAGGATACAATATGTAGTGATTAAAAGATTTTGCATTTAACACATATTTACAATATGTGATGGCTAATAGATTTTAGGAGGAGGGAGGAAATACTAGTGCTTGAAAAGTGCAGAAGTGCCCTCTAAAGATGTGTCCCTAGAAAATCATGAAAAGTGCTCTTTTCTATCAATGGCACAGGCAAGAGGGGTAAAGGACAAGAGGCGTAAGTCAGACATGTTTAGATAAAGGACTTGGGACTAGTGGCTATAGAGAAAACTGATGAACCAGTGGGAGAAGTCCTTTGTTGTTTGCTTGTTTCGGTTTTCCCCCTAGACTGTGGAGATGGAATGATTGTAATTGAAGAACCTTGTAGAGATAACACTTAGCACAAGCCACAGTATTTTACAGTAGTTTGCAAAAAGAGTGAGAGTCATCAGAACTAAAGACAATACCTAGTTTTACCACTTATTAATAGACAAAGAACATGCTCCATGTTCTTCTTGCCATCTTGCTCTGATTGGATTTTGAAAGAAAGATTGACAAACATACCACTTAGAAATGAGGAGTAAATTTGAAAGGATTTATGAGGTCATAAGCACATGTTTTGTTTAATTTTTTATGGTTTTCTATTTGTATTTATGCAAGAAAAGAATTTAGCATTCTACTTTGAAAAATATACAAAGTACTATAGAAAAATGGAAAAATTTATTTCTAAAGTCAACTGGGATTTTTGGTTTTGTGTGTATGCATATGTATGTATATGTGTCTCTCTGTGTATTTGTCAGTGTCTGTATGTCTATGCATATGTAAGTGTGTGGATTTTTTTCACCATTTATTGTTTAACATGTGATAGGTGCTAGATTATTTTACATTTTTATTTATAACTATAGCAACAGTTTATTTATAACTATAGTTTTATAACATTTTACTCAAGCTCTAAAATATATTACTTAGGCAGAATGTCTATTCCTATATATAATGTAACATTTAATATTTATAGTGGTTGAGATCATTTTATTGCCTTGTTGTTGTTGTTGAGATGGAGTCTCACTCTGTCACCCAGGCCGGGGTACACTGGCACTATCTGGGCTTACTGCAACCTCCACCTCTTGGGTTCAAGTGATTCTCCTGCCTCAGCCTCTCGAGTAGCTGGGATGACAGGCATGCACCACCATGCCTGGCTAAATTTTATATTTTTAGTAGAGATGAAGTTTCACCATGTTAGCTAGGCTAGTCTTGAACTCTTGACCTCAGGTGATCTACCCACCTCAGCCTCCCAAAGTGCTGGTATTACAGGTGTGAGTAATACCTCATATGGCCTATATTGCTTTTTTATTATTTATGTATATATCATAAATTTTTAAAGTAATTGGCATTATCTATTCATATCTAGAGAGAAGTGAAAATAGTTATATATAATTCATTAATAAATAAGAGCTTAAATTAGTTTTCCATATTGTCACTAGTATATGTCTAGAAGTGATTGAATTTTAATTACTTATTAATGGCTAAGTACATTTTATGACATATCTTATGTTAAAGACAACCCATCAGATTTCTTTTACTGTTAGTGTTCTCATTTTAAAATAATATTAGTTAATAGTAGTAATAATTAATGGTTTATTGTAAATAAAAATAAAAAATATATTTTTAAATGTTATTGTAAGATAGTGTGCAGTCAATTGATAGGTGAATGAGGTCTGCAATATCTATACGATCATTAGATTTTATGTAGTATTTCGAGCTAAAAGGAAATTGATAGTATCATTTAGCCATATAGCATCACAAAATAATACTAGTAATATTAACAGTAATGAAATTTACTTCCTTAATGCTTTCTCCAATAATTCCTTAGGGGTATGGATACCAAAACAGTTAATTTGATATCAGACCCTCAAGAAAATGGGGTTGTGCTAGATGAAACTATGTATTTTTAAATTATATAAAAATAGTTGACACATCTGATTTTGTATCCCATCTTTTTGGCAACAACTTCACACTGCTTCTAACTCTGAACTACTGCAAGTCGCATACCTTTGTCATCAGTGTACAGGTAAGTTGATGAACTTTGGGGGCAACAATGACAAACAGTTGTTCAAGGCCAAGTCACTATATTTTTAATAATTATTTATTAAGAAATATTTTAGACATGAAAATTATATGGAGGAATAGAATGATAATATTCCACTCTCATCTTTAAAAATACAACAGAGAAAATATAACTGAAGATACCACTGTCCTTGTCATGTACCACACACTATTTGAATGCTTCTTTTTTCCAGTTCACCAACATCATCCTAAATGTGACATGTTTGTGTTATTAATTCCCTGAAATGTTTTTGGATTTTTAATATTTTTTTTTGTATCCCACAGAAGAGTTTTCATTGTTTCATGTTAACACATTCACCATTTTCAGTCTTCTTTTGTGATTGTCACTGATTACCTTGGAGAGAGGAAGTGGGCATTTTCACATGAGAGTTGAGTGGTGGCTAAGATGAAAGATTGTTTAAATAGGAGGAAATGGATCAAATCAGTAATTGTTGAAGGAAAAGAAAGCTAAGTTTATCTTCATCATAGAAGACAGTTAATAGGTTAAGGCAAAAACCTAAAATGAACTCTAAGGTATTAGATGGGAATTGGAGAGATCAATGTGAATTCATGTTTGTAATACAGAGGAAATAGATCAAATAAGTAATTGTTGAAGGAAAAGAAAGCTAACTTTCTCTTCATCATAGAAGAGAGTATGTTAAGGCAAAAACCTAAAATGAACTCTAACGTGTTAGATGGGAATTGGAGAGATCAATGTGAATTCGTGTTTGTAATACAAATAGACACAAAATGAATATACATGTATGCATGTAAATACTTAATAATTACAAAGAGGAAAAGAGCAATTTTACAGGGAGGAATATTGGCAGACATCACAATGAGTAAATGATACAATGATCACTAGTAATAGGGCAAATTGAAATGAGCCAGCTGATGGGATGCAATGAAAATGTGGTATAATTTCTGTGGTATTACCTCCAAAGATATACAACCTGAATCAAACAGTGAAACAGCAGACATGCCCAAACTTATGCATAAAATAACTGGCCTATAATCTTCAGAAGGGATGGCATCAGCAAAATCAGGATAAATCTAGGACCTAATCCATCCTGAAAGAAGGTAAAGAAATATTACAATTAAATGCAAGGCATGAGAGTGAACTAGATCACTTTTCTACAAAGGACATTTTGGGGGCCAACTGGTGAATCGTGATGGGATCTGAAGCTTAGGTGACAGTAATGAATCAGTGTTAATAGCCTGACCTGGATTGTTGTATTGTGGTTATGAAGGAGAAGGTCACTATTCAAGGTGATGGGACATCATGTTAGCAACTTCATACTAAATAGTTTGGGAATACATATATATATTCCTGAAAACACCACCAGATACACACACACACACACACACACACACACACACACGTAAAGTCTTTGTACTTTTCTGAAGTTTAATATTGTTTTAAAATAATGTAAGGAGGAAAATGCCCATGAGGACATCCCTAACTACGTAGTACATTTCCCATTTAGAAATATTTACCCAACTCTCTTACTAAATCATCCCTGAGACATTACTCTCAAAACTCTAGCAAACACTCTTTTATCTTGAATAGGTTGGCATATTACTAGGTTATGTAATGATAGTCACATATTCCTGGCTACCAGGAAGCTCCAAGATAAATGCTGTGTTTATTTAGTGTAACTTTCTTAACACTTATCCATGTAGTTTCTCTCTTCACTCTTTTATCTGTTTCTTTATTTGCTTTATTGTGGTTGCAGGTTTAAAAGTTTAAAATTTATTGTTTCTGTCTTTTTTTTTTCCTTAAGATGGAGTTTTGCTCTTTTTGCCCAGGCTGAAGTGTACTGGAGCAATCTCAGCTCACTGCAACCTCTGTTTACTGGGTTCAGGTGATTCTCCTGTCTCAGCCTCCCAGGTAGCTGGGGTTACAAGCACACACCACCACGCCTGGCTAATTTTGAATTTCTAGTAGAGATGGAGTTTCACCACATTGGTCAGGCTGGTCTCAAACTTCGAACCTCAGGTGATCCACTCGCCTTGGCCTCTCAAAGTGCTTGGATTACTGGCGTGAGCCACAGCACCCAGTCTCTGTCTTTAAGTACTTTTATGGTAAGCTACAAAGACACTTAATAAATATATTATAATTTTCCCTTTTTCTCTTTCTTCTCCCCCCTCTCCCTCCAGCCAGTGCCAAGAGCCTCATAGGTATTTAACATTGAGTTAAATACACTTACTGTCTATGAATTTCATTTCAAAACACGGGCTTGTAATGTTACTTCTAGGTGCTTTTTTATTTCTATGTTGAGACTGGATATATACATGAGTTAAGCTAAGCAACAAAGTGCTGGTCTAGGTTTGAAAGTTGCCAATATAAAGGGCAAACATAAAATTCATAGCGAATGGACACATCTCTTTGATTCCCTGATCTCTATAGGGAACTATAGAGTTTGGTATTAACAGTAAGGAATATGCTAGGTCAGATGAGTAAAGGAAGCACAAAGACAGTTGCCTTTTAAGCTGCTGTGCAGGGGTAGAGCTGCATAAGCACTCCAGGGACTTCTCTCTGCCATCTAAAACCTTCCTGTGTCTCAGGCACTGGTTTCCCGGTTTTATGCTGAGTATTCTGACTTAGCGCATTCCAAGGCATGACGTACCATGGAAATGATGAAGGCTGAACATAAATAAAAGTCTAGAGATTTTTTTCCTGTAGTAGTTCAGATCACATAGGTTATAGAAAGTCTTGCAGATATAGGGATGTGGTGAGGCACAGCACAAGGCTGACAGTCATGACATTATTATCACAGGACATAAGTAAGGAGGGGAGCACCTTTCAACACTGCCTGCTAATAGTGCTGTTAAAATCTGCTTTCTCAGAATTCATACCTCCATTTTTAAATTTGCTCATAACTTTGCATATAATGCTATAATCTCTGATTTTAAAAAAAAAATCTGCTTTACTGGTTGATCAGGAATTTATCTTGAAGGCAAAATTTTATAGGACACTTTTTGGGATATCTGTTGATTTAAGGAAAAATAACGTCTTTGGTAACCTAAGTTATAAAGTTATACTTCATAAAGGTATGTCTCCTTTTTTACTGTTTCTTGCTTAGTTTCTACATGTGTGTTGGCTTTGATCTTGGTAACTCTACTTATAGCCTCCATTCCCAACAAACACATATACACACACATACTTGTACACACATGTACTTACACACACACATTCACACATGAATAGGTATGATTAAGTATGATTGCTAGAAACAGAAGGTGCAGCAATCAAGGGAATAACAGGATTGGAACAGAAAAAGGATGTAATAAAAATGAACATGAAAATTCTGAGTTACCAAGGTTAAAACCAACTGTATGAAAATTCACGAGCGGAAAGGTGAAATCGAAGATTCATTTTCTTAATTTTTCTGAACCAAATGAAACTGGTTGTATCATGTCCTTTAGGCTCGTTATCATGCCTTTCATTTTAGCAATAATTTATTCATGAGTCTTAGAGACTTTTTTGCATCATTTAAATGTATTATATCCTGACAGTTTTTTCCTCTCTTCAGGCTCATCTTACTCCATTGTAATTTATTTAAGTATTTTAGTGTTTTAGAGGATTGTGGATTAATGATGCATTTAAACTGTTTTAGAATGACCTTAGGCTAGGTAAATTACTGAAGTAGTGCCAGCCAGGGATATTTATTTTCATGGCAGTAAGCTTTTACTCTCTTGTTTAACCACATGGCAAAGAAAGTTACTGGCTCACTGGCTTAAAATATATTCTCTTAAGAGTTACAAACAAATTTTATTGACAGGGAAATAACTGTTATAATCTTGGCTGTACCATAAGCAATATTTAATTCTATTTTTCATGAAGATTGAGTGACTTTATCCTGTTAACAGAACAGGTTTGAAAAACAGAGTGTTCTAGAATAGTGCTGGCCTTAGGCCTGGGCCCGTAGTTAAGGTCTCAGCATCTCACAATCATACATGCAGAAATAAACATATTAAAGAAACCGTGGGCACTTGTGTTACTTGGAGTCCCACATTTAGTGCTGGCATGCTGTGACCTTAGCACTAAACATCAGCTCTGTGCCTCTCTCCACACAGGCCTTAGGAAAATCTTCCCCACCCATGATGGCCCCCATCATTCCTACAAAAGGCCATGATCTGAGGGTGGGCACATTTTGTGGTGTGTGCTGCTAACTTTTGCAATAGATACTGCTTAGGAGAGTGGGTAGTCTGTGGAGTAGAAGAATACTTAAGAGAGAGAAAAGATAAATTAATGAACTCATATTATTTTCTCTCATGTTGCACAAATGAAATAGATTTTCATGTAACAAAATATAATGTTCCAGACTGCAAGCCAAGCATCCTTCTCTTGTTTCTTATCATGTTGCAACTTATGTCCTAAAATCTATATTTTTCTGAGCCATCTTAATCCCTCTTTTTTCTTAACTTTTCGTCCTGGCCTTTTTCACCCCCATTGCAAAATTCAACATGCTTATGTAGAAAATTCTAAAAGCTTTATTACTGAGAAGTACCTATTGGTATTCCTCACAAGAAGATGCCTGCACCCTTTCTGTTTATGATCACAGCAGCTAACATTATGTTTCAGTGAGAATCTACCTGTCAAAATGATTAATATTTTGTGGGTTCTGCTTCTAGAACCTCCAGTACTTATACTAAGGGTGGCTCCGAAAACCAAACTCTTAGAAGATTCTCTCCCTGCTGGATCTTTGAAAGCAGTTTCTTTTCTGGCTGACTTTCCTGACATATTATCTTTCCAATTCCAAATACTTATTTCAATAGGCTGAACATATAATAAAGGTTAAAAATAATGTAACATATGGTTATCAGGTTGAAGAATTGAAAGGAGATATATAATTAATGGTGGATAAAGTGAAAAAAGAGAACATAAATGAAATTATCAAAGTAAACATTCAGTGCCATTTAATCACGTCAGTTGCAAATACTACATTGAACAATTAATATTTTATCCATGTATTGGTGAAATACCATCATAGAAAACAATGTGTTAAAGTTAATAAACACTTTCATTGTTTTACAAAAATTATAGCTCTGGTTTAAGTGAATATTTTGGTTTAAGTGAATTACTTTAAAAATATAAACAACAAAAATAACCTTTTCAATTTTAGGCATTCGTTTAAAACATTGGTAAAAATGTCCTTATGAAAACAGCACTGATATGTTGGTAAAAATAAAAATGTGTCCAAGCTAGATTTTCAGCCCAAATCCGAATTGTTCCCTGTGTTAATTGTAATCTACAGTTTAAATATATTTCTATGATATGTGGCTTCAACTTTGTCTATAGCAATGCCATTATTTGAAACAATTCAAATCTTTCATACAGGATTTTTTGGATCTATCCCAAAATGGAACATCTTTATGAAATACATATTAAACTTGACTTTAGAATTACCCTCAGACACATGTTCAGACTACTAACTGCAAGGTATAAGACATGAATGACTTTTTTGTAGAAAGCTAAATTAATTTTGAATTTGTGCTAGCCTAAGTTATATAAGAGAGTTGTGGCTTATTATTAATAATGCTAGCAAACATTTACATAAAATTTAAATTAATCTAAGATTGGCTAGTTCATTTTATAAAACAATAAATAACATTATAAAGGAAAACTTCTAAATAGAAAAAAACAATGTAAAACACGATACAATATGATAAAATATTAACGGAATTATGAAGGAGAAGATTCATCAACACATAACACACAAATTAATTTTTAAGCTAATTTCTGGCCATTATAGATCAAGATATAGCCTTGATTGAAGAGAAATTCAAGACAATTGAGTAACATACTACCATCTTATTTTTCTTCATAAAATCCCAACATTGAATAATTTGATAGTAAAAGAACTTAAGAAATACTATATAAAACTACATATTCCTTTAGGAGAAAATGGAAATCATGATATAAGTAATAGTAATTTTGTGAAAATACTAGTATTTGATGAAAAATAATTATTTAAATCAAAATGGGTAAAATAATATATAAAATGGTGAATCCCCCCAAAAAAATTTTCTATACAAATTTTATTAATATCAGGTGCTACATCACAGCAAAGTCCTTTTTTTAATTGAAAAAAAAAGTAAAACTAAGGATAACAATGTCCTCCCAAAACTGAGCATTTGGCATTACTGTCAATATAAATAAAATTATTTTAAAATCTGGATTATTACAAGATTATAAGTATTTTTTCTAAAATAAGGCATAAAAATAATTTTATAAAAGAATGTATATTTCATGAATTATGTTTCTCTTTTATTATTTATGCAAACAACATTGGCTTATCAACAGAGTACCTAGATACATGCAATAGTATTTGAATTTTATTGTCTTTGGAAAGACAAATAATCTTTTCACATACCTTTTGGTTTTATCATTATGAAGTTCCACATGTCAGGAGAAGAAAATAGAATATATCTTAGTTAAATTTGTTAGTTCTATTTATACATTCTAAATATTGACAATTATAGTTTGTTGATTTCCATTTACACTTTTGACCACAAATAATAAGAGTTGGTCTGTCCTTTAAACTTTTAGTTGTTACCTTTCTTATCCTTGTTTATTTCTTATTTTCTGCAATGCAATCCCCAAAGATGCAATTATACTCTTTAATATTTCACTGGCCCTCAAATAGACACAAAAAATAAAGTTTTGGAGATAATTCTGTCCCCATGGTTGGTGTTTTAGTCTGTTCTTGTGCCACTATAAAGAAATACCTGAGGCTGGGTAATTTATTAAGGAAAAAGCTTTAATTGGCTCATGGTTCTTCAGACTCTACAGGAAGCATGATGCTGGCCTCCACTTCTGGTGAGGCCTCAGGAAGCTTACAGTCATAGTGGAAGGCAACAGAGAATCAGCATGTCACATGGTGAGAAAGGAAGCAAGAGAGAGAGAAGAAGGAGGTTCCAGACTCTTAAACAACCAGATCGCCCGTGAGCTAACTGAGTGAGAACTCACTTAGTACCAAGGCAGTGGTGCTAAGCCATTTCTGAGGGATCCACCTCCATGATTCAATCATCTCCCACGAGGCCCCACCTCCAGTATTGGAAATCACATTTTAACATGAGATTTGGAGAGCACAAACATCCAAACCATATCACTTGGTGATAACATTTATTTTAATTTTCAATTTATTTTCCACTCAAATTCATGCCAGGAGCATCTTAAAAGGCCTTAGTTATTGTCTGTTCAATCATCCATTCAATATGTCTGCAATTATATTTCCAGTTTTACACACTGTCATTATTGATTGGTAATAACATCCTAGTTAGATCATGCCCTTTTAAGAACATTTTTCTTTCTACTATGAAATTAGTTTTATTAAAACAGAGGAGGGCTGGTGAGGTGACTGCTAGCATAATGGAATAATGAAGAAATCTTCTATTAGTTTAGTTTTAATGGTCTTTATGCCTAAATTTCTTGATAGCTTATATATAGGCATCATAGCAGGACACACTTTATGCATACTAAAATAAAAGATTCTGTGCAAAAGATCATCTATGTCCCTAATATAAAATATACCACAAACATAATAGCCTTATAAAATATAACTGAATTAGAACAAGAAAATTTTAAAAAATGACTATGAAGACAATTCACATACAAATAATCCACAAACTAGAAGATCTGAGGAGCAAGGAGGGACACACTTTCTTGCAATACTCTATTATTGATGTGGTAACAATACCAAGTTTGTTCATCCATAAAAGTTTACTGACATTCTTGCTGGCAACTTAACAATGGAACAAGATAGTAATTGGAGACAAATACCAAAAAGAAAACAATTTATTCTTGTTTATTTGGATTCCATTTATTTTTCTAGTTCTTTTATATTTCACCAAATTCTTAGAATTTTGTGTCTGTAACTGCACATGGACAAACTTTGCACTTACTTTGGTATTGAGCCAGCCAATGATGCTAGGCTCTTCCCATCTTCTGTATGCATGCATATGTATGAGTAATGTATTTAGTGGTGGTAGAGAATGAAGATTTTGGATGAAGATGTTGGATGAATGTACTGCCAAAAAAAAATCCCAACCAAACGAAAATCTACATAGTTTTAGACATTTGCAGAACATGCTATAAATACAGATGCCTAGTGGTTAACAGAATTTTTCTTCATTATTTGACAACCAACAGTGTAATTAGTGCTGATTTTGTATTAAAAATTAAAGAGTAGTCAATGTTGATGTAAAAATTGTACATCTGTAAGAATTGGAGAACAAATTCTATAAATTTCTACTAGAATTTAATTAATATTAATATTGAAAAATTACTAACTTCAAAATATGTGTAACAAGAAACAAGCTTTGCATTTGTGTAAATGCTCTTCTACTAGCATGCATATTATGACTGTGTTGTGAAATGAGACAGTGCAATTGCAGGTGTTAAAAGGATGAACTTTTTGATCTTTAACATTTGTTAATGTTACCTATTAAATTCTGGAGGTGGAATAATCTTTATCTGTCTAGTTTGTTTGCTGATTTAACGAGCCAGTCCTTGATTTTGAAGATGAAAATCAGGGTCATTATTGTTTTTCTTTTTTTAAAAAAATGTTTTCTTTACCTTCATCTTCATCCTATGGTTAACTTTGCTACCATTTTGCCATTTCTATCTAGTGTGTGTTTTCCTAGATAAGTGAGATGCCCATCATTGTCACTTCCATGTTCACTGAGAGAGGCACCATTATTTTTTTGGGAAAACCTGGTAGTTTTGATGTCTGCCAAATTTCTGTGTAGATCATAAAACTTGGCCACATTCAATTCATCTTCCCTTTTAAACCATGCAGTTTTGTTTTAAGTTTGGTTTTCAGATGTGAGGTTTGGAAAAACTTTAGATGAATTAGTCTAATGTCTTCAGAGAGTTCATTGATATGACAGATTACGAAGGTGGAACAACAGATATGACCAGAGCACTTTTCACTTCTGAGTACTGGATATGGAGCTGTGATAACATAAGACTGGAGAAAACACTTGATTTCTGTTTAGGAAAAATGATTCCCCAAGAACTGGTATAACATTGAGAATTGTACTCAGGGTAATAGGAAGCATATAAATAAATGGCACCAGGAGGGTTGCTTTGTAAAGATAACAAGCAATTTAGTCAGAGATGGTTGCTGTGGCAGGGATTTTCTTTGCAGTTGCTTGTTTCCAGCTGATTGGGATCTCTGTGGTCTATTGCTTTCTTGCTCTATTTCACACAATCAGCATGAGATAGTGTGGCCAGAATATCTGCAGGTTTGCTTGTCTCCAACCAGTAGACATTAATCTTCTGTTCTACATTCTATGAATAATACTTAATAACCTTCAATATCCAAATGTTGAAATTACTTACCGACACACTGATTCAATCACTAACTGGTTCATACACTAATGAATTCATCTGCTAAGCAATAGCTAGTAAATGAAATGGTGGCATTTTGATAACCTTCCAATTATGTACAAAGCTGATAACTTCTTAACTGTTTTGATTTTTCCATCCAAAATCATCCTGTTTGATTGGGTAATTGTATCTGAAGGACAAAATGCTTGCTGGTCTCTATGTTCTGAGTGAAAATCTAGCAGAGACAAACTGGGCACTTCTAGATCAAAGTTAACTGTAGGATTATGAATTGTGGACCAAAATAAAAAGTTGAAATGATGTGGAGACTATTTATCTGTGGATTTATATTAGTTAATATTGTCATGTCAATGTTAATATCAATGTAAAATTCAGATATATGCTTCCTTTTCTATATTCTGTGGCAACATAGGAAGTGGCTGTTCTGACTAGGATTTCATAGTCCAACTCCCTTGGATTTAAATGTAGTCATAACTCTTGGTCTTACTAATGGAACGTGAGCATGAGCTATATATATATAATTCTCAGCTAACATTGTAGAAAGTAGATGTGCTCTCTAGAACCTTTTATTCCCTTCAGCCAGTGGGATGCAAAGAACCAGAAGATCCTAAGGGATGGTAAAGACAAAAGATGGAAGGAGACCAAGTCTCCAAATTATTGCAAGAAGAAATTCCACCCATCAAACAAGACACCTGATTTGAAATGTTATGTTAATGAAAAAAAAAACACTTATATTCATTAAACCACTAGCATTTGAGGTTTCTTTGTGACAACAGTTCCTAGTAACTTAATTAATGCAGGCAGAATATTTGATTGTATAATTCATGTCCATTAAATTGTGGACATACTCATCATCACAGCTACTCTATGGTAGATAAAATTTTCTTATCTAATATTTCTACAAGAGTTTACATTGTCATCAACTGTAGATAAGGTTTCAGTATACTTTGAGTTTCCTTTACCTCACTTTTCAAATCAGGGGTTGATATGTGTCATAATACCTTTCCTATTTATTTTATGACAAATATGATGTTCTAGAATTTTTAAAATTTTTATTCATTTTTTACTAATTTTCTGGTATTTCCCATCATGTCAGTACAGCTTGACTGTTGATATTACAGTTGATCCACTTTATTTGCAAATTTCATATTAGCAAATTCACTTACTCACTATAATTCATATATAATCCTAAAATCAGTATCTGGAGGGCTTTTATGGTCACTTGCAGACAGGGCAATGCAGATGAAAATTTGAGTCACCTGATGCACGTGTTCCCTATGTGAGGTGGAACAAAGGGACTACTTTTTATATCCTCCTAAGGCTCTGATATAACCATGGACAGAAGAGAGAGACAGTTGGGAGCAGTGTGGTGTAGGGCAAAAAGCTTCTTCTCTGGGACAATTGGCTGCATTTTGAATTTCAATTCTAGCACCTGTTGGTGCAGTGGCCTCTGTTAAGTCACTTAACACTTCATTTATTTACTTTTGTGTAAATTTATTTACTCTGGTGAAATAAAGAAAATAAAATCTACTAATATGGGTTATATTTAGGATTTAAGATTGTAATTATGATCTATCTATGTCTATTCATATCTTTATATCTATTTGTCTCTATATATGGATATATATAGATTTTTATATATTTATAGATTCATAGATATATATGGATACATATATCCATGTCTTTCTAGATATATCTATAGATATATAGAATGATACATGATATATATCTCTCTAGATGTATCTATATTATATAATCATATTTATATTACATACATATAATTACATGTAGTTACATATGCATATAATTATATATACATATAAATGTATACATATAATTATATGTACTTATACATATAATTATATAGATATCTATAACTTTCTCTTTCTCTCTCTCTGTATGTGTATATAGATATATGTTTCCTTTATGAGCAGTGGGCAGTATTGCTTATTCATAATTTACAGAAACTTTGTAGAACACTCTTTCTGTGAATAATAAGAATGGACTATACAAGTGTATCTTGGAGATACTGCAGATTTTGTTTCAGACTACTACAATAAAGTGAATATCGCAATGAAGCGACTCATATAAATGTTTGAGTTTCCCAGTGCATATCAAAGTTGTGTTTACTTTATACTATAGTCTGTTAAGCGTACAATAGCATTATACCTGAAAAAACAATATACACACCTGAATTCAAAATGACTTATTGCTAAAAATGCTAACAATTACATGAGCCTTCAGTGAGTTTTAATCATTTTGCTGGTAGAGAGACTTGCCTCGATGTTGAGGGATGCTGACTATCAGAGTAGTAGTTGCTGATGGTTGGGGTGGTGTGTCAATTTCTTAAAATAAGACTACAATGAAGTTTGCTGCATTGATTGACTTGTCCCTTCACACAAGATTTTTCTTGTAGCATGCAATGCTGTTTAATAGCATTTTATCCACAGTAGAACTTCCTTCAAGGAGGAGTCAGTTTTCTCAAACTCTGACATTGCTTTATCAACTAAGTTTATGTAATAGTCTAAATCCTTTCCAGGTATTTCAACAATGTTCACACCCTCACCAGGAGTAGATTCTATCTCAAAAAAATCACTCTTTGCTCAACTCCTCATCCATTCACATTTTATCATGAGAATGCAGAAATTCAGTCACATCTTCAAACTCCACTTCTAATTCTAGTTATCTTACTATTTCCATGACAAATGTAATCACTCCTCCCCTGAAATCTTGAGTTTCTCAAAGTCATCCATAAACATTGAAATCAATTTCTTCCAAACTCCTATTATTGTGACATTATCTCCTCCCATGAATCATGAATGTTCTTGATGACATCTAGAATGGTGAATCCTTTCTGGAAGCTTTTCAATTTACTTGGCTCAGATTCATCAGAGGAATCACTGTCTATGGCAGCAATAGCCTTTTGAAATGTGTTTCTTAAATAATAAAACTTGAAAATCAAAATTACTTTTTGATCCATAGGCTGCAGAATAGATGTTGCATTTTGCAGCCATGAAAACATTAATCTCCTTATACATCTCAATCAGAGCTCTTGGAAGACCAGGTGCATTGTCAGTGAGCAGTAATATTTTGAAAGAAATTTTATTTTCTGAGAATTTTCTCATCAGTAGGCTTAAATATTCAGTAAATTATGCTATAGACAGATGTGCTGTCATCCAGGCTTTGTTGTTTCATTTATAGGGCACTGTCAGAGTAGATGTAGTATAATTCTTAAGGGCCCTAGGAATTTTGGAATGGTAAAGTTTAGCATTGGCTTCAACTTAAAAGTCACCAGCTGCATTAGCGTGTAACAAAAGTCAGCCTGTGCTTTGAAACTTTAAAGCCAGACATTGACTTTCCCTTTCTATCTGTGAAAGTCCTAGGTTATACTTTTTTCCTACATAAGACTGTTTTATTTATCTTGAAAATCTGTTGTTTTGTGCAGCTACCTTCATCAATGATCATAGCTAGACCCTCTGGATAACTTGCTGCAGCTTCTGCATTAGCGCCTACTGCTTCACCTTGCATTTTTGTTTTATATGGATGGTTTCTTTCTTGAAACCTCATGAACCGGCCTCTCCTGGCTTCCCACTTTTCTTCCACAGTTTCCTCACATCTCTTGTCCATAACCTTATAGAGAGTGAAGGCCTTGCTCTGTATTAGGCTTTCACATAAGGAAAGTGGCTTTATTTGATCTTCTATCCAAACCACTTAAACTTTCTCCATATCAGCAATAAGGCTGCTTTGCTTTTTTATCATTTATGTTTTCACTGGAGTAGCGCTTTTTAATTTGCATCAAGAACTTTTCATTTTTTTAAAAATTTGAATAAATGTGAGAAGTACAAATGCAGCTTTTTACATGGATATATTTCCTAGTGGTGACTCTGGACTGTTACTGTGACCATCGCCTGAATAGTGTATATTGTGAAGAACTTTTTCTTTGCATTCACAATTTGGCAAACTGGCACAAAGAGGCCCAGCTTTGGGCCTATCTTGGCTTTCAGCATGCTTCTTTATTAAGGTTAATCATTTCTAGCTTTTGATTTAAGCTGAAAGACATGCTATTCTTCCTTTCGCTGGAACACTTATAAGCCATTGTAGGGTTCTAAATTGGCCTAATTTCAATATTGTGTCTCAGACAACAGAGAGGCCTGAGGAGAGGGAGACAGATGGCAAACTCAGCAGCCAGAATACTAGCCATTTATTTATTAAATTTACGTCTCTTACTCTCTTCCTTGAGATCTCTCCCTTAATAATAGGAGGTGCTTTGTGTAATTTACATGGTGCTTGAGAGAAGAGGTACTAGGGAATTATTTCTTGTTCTTTCACAGACAGTATAAATGTTTTCTGTTTGCACAGCACTTCAAGTTCACCTTTAACAACTTTAAGTCATCTACCTTTAAAAATATAAATAAAATCTTGTAAGCAATAACTAAGAAAATTATAAACATGATAAAAATATAATTTTACCAATATAATTTAAGTCTAGGTAAATTTACATTGAGAAATTTAAAATAATAATTTCATTTATTAGTAGTACCTACTGTTAACTAAAAATTCATAATATATATATAAATTTAGAAAGGAGAGTTTTTTTTCTTTTAAATGATTATAGCCTACAAGGTGGCCATCCCGCAGGCTGGTAAGCATTGCCTCTAGCAAAGACCAGAGACAGGCACTTCAAAGGAGGAGGGTTGAGGAAGGAGCTTTATGCTGAACAGGTTGAGTAACCATACATATTCAACTGGTTACTGGGCAAGCTATGAATATTCATGAAGGCGGTACTGACACATAGACAATGAATGAATGTGCATGTTACCTATGAAGTAGTGGAGACTTAACATGTTTTTCTTATTTTTTTGGGATGGAATCTCACTGGAATGCCCAGACTGGAGTGTAATGACACAATCTCAGCTCACTGCAACCTCCGCTTCCCGGGTTCAAGCAATTCTCCTGCCTCAGCTTCCCGAGTAGCTGGAATTACAGGTGCGCACCAACACACCCAGCTAATTTTGTATTTTTAGTAAGGAATTTAGTAAATTTTGTATTTTTAATAAATTCTTTACTAAAAATACAGGTTTCACCATGTTGGCCAGGCTGGTCTTGAATTCCTGACTTCAAGTGATCTGCCCAACCTGAGCCTCCCAAAGTGCTGGGATTAAAAACTTAACATTTAAGTGTATTACAGTTGGGCCCTTTGCATCAAAAGGTGAAGCAGGGACATGACTAGTCCAGTGCACAGCCTCTGTAAACTGGCCAGAACCAGTTGATAGTGATCTTAGGAGGAGAAAGTTACTGAAATCAATCTCTTATCCAATCAAAGCTGTAGTTATGGTTTGTGGAACAGGGGCTTGGGGGCAATTAGCCAGCATCTGGTAGGACTGTAAATTGTTTTAATATTGCTTACTTTGAGGCCAGGGCTTGCTTAACTGCTAAATAAAAAGGAAAACCTTGTGACAACTAGAACGTAGTTCACTTGTTAAACGTACCTGTGTGACTTTATCCTTGCCTAGCATTGCCTTAGGTCCTGTTTATAATTTGGTATTTCATTATGACAAAGACTAGTTAGTTTTATGATGTCTTTTTTTTAAATTGAATTTTAGGTTTTGGGGTACATGTGAAGAACATGCAAGATTGTTGCATAGGTACACACATGGCAGTGTGATTTGCTGCCTTCCTCCCCATCACCTATATCTGGCATTTCTCCCCATGCTATCTCTCCCCAACTCCCCATCCCCTGCTGTACCTCTGTTTTAATGTAAATGCTGGTTAGTTGTGTCTAAACTCCAAAACAAAGAGGCTATAATGAGGCATGTCTGACTTCATTTCCCATTATGGCTGTGCACTCAGTTTTTAAGGTTTTTCTGGGATTCTTTTGGCCAAGAGGGTGTCCGTTCAGTCTGTTGGGGAACTTAGGATTTTATGTTTAGTTTACACTACTGAGTTGCTACAAATTCCAGGAGCTATTAGTGCCTTAGTTTTAAGTTTCTTAACCTCCCCAAAACTTAGAGGATATTATTCTCAAACAATGCAATTCAAGGGAATATTTATGCTGTAGAGCTTTAATTTCACTTTTCTAAGTTTGTGAACAGAACTGGCATTTTAATAAAGGCCCAAGGCATTTCTGGTAGTGTATAATTCACAAGACAGAAATTGAAGTAAAAGGAGCAAACTTGAATGTAAAAGTAAGAGCATTTTTATTTATTCACTTTTTCTCTTTGATCCTGAAAGTAATAAGTAGTTTAAATTATAGAACTAAGTTCATACTGCTTTACTTCTCCATCTCATATTTTAAGCTATCTGAAAACTTAGCTCATCACTGGATTCTGGTTTGGAATTGTTGTCATTTCTTATTGTTTTATATTTTGGCAGAATCAGTCAAAAGAATATCATCCCAGTAGAAAGATGTGACCAATTGCTTTAAAAAATTATATTTTGACTGAATAGAGAAAGAAGGTTCATTTAAACTCTGTAGAAGAACCCTCATCAGTCTCTCTATATTGCTTTTGACAATGCCTGAGAGACTGTTATATATTATGTTTATTTTTAGAGTCAACCTATCTCTTTTAACTTAGACTGCAGGAAGAAAAAAGCAATAACACTCTCAGCTCTTAGGTTACTGTGAGTGAGCTGAATTATTTCTTTCTATTAGAAGCAGCTGCCCCATTCTTCACTTCCTACAGATTTCTTTAGAATTAATACAGAAAAAAAAAAGTTATCTGTTTTGGGTCTATTGATGAACTTAATCTTTCCACTATTACATGTGAACTAAAGTCATCATAAAGCAGGCTGACTCTGAGTTTTATTGATCTTCATGTCTGAAAGGCCGTTGCAATTTTATTTGTCTAATTAAATTGTTCAAGACAATAGCTCAACTTTCTCAAAAATAAACATTTCAAAAGAGCTTAGAGCCCCAACCATCCCCTTCAAAAGTAAAGATTTAGAATATAAACTCTCGTTGACTGTTCTGCCTTTGAATGCATTTGAAAATGCCATAGGGAATAAAAGGTAAGCACTGAGTTTCACTCAAGAGTATTTGCTTTGTTTTTCAAAGTAAATTCATACTGAAATTCAAAATCAGGGTCTCATATTGATTACCTTTCAGTGACCCAGCAAAAAAAAAAAAAAAGTAAAGAACATTTCAAAGTTTAGAGTAGCAATCTATCAGAGAATATCTAAAGGGTATTGTAATTACTGGAATACATACAGAATCAAACTTCAATTAATAAGCTAAGTTTCAAAGGTGGGAAATATCTGCTCTTTTTTCTATTGTCCACTTCTATACACCATTTTTATTTTCCTTATTTTATCACTATTTTCTGCTATTTATGAACAATTGGCTCTTATTTAAAGCAGCTGATGCCTTTCTTTTGCATGTAAGTGGCAGCTGTTCTGAAACTGTGATGACAGGAAGAAAATGTGTGTAAATTGCTTAAAGAAATTTGCAAACTATTTACAGATATTGGAAATAAGCAAACGATGGGCTGCATAAAAAGATATAAAATATCATTTACTATTCAAAAGCATTTATCTCGGTCTCAATATTAGCTTTCTTTATTTATATAATACACAGATTTTTAGAAAAGAGGCACTGTAAAAATAGGTAACAAACTCAATTATTTGTATAAGAGCTTCACAAATTAAGAAAACCCACATATTATGATTTGGGGAATTATTGCCACCTGTCAGTGATATGTTAAAGTTGGTATGGATGTGAATGTGGATAGAGAAAATTATGGGATGTATTATTTACCTAGTAGCTTATGAATACCAGAGTCATATTAAGGGAAAGATAAGTCACTTCCGGGTAACTTCTATTGGAAATGCATGGCTGTAAGAGGTCGAAATATACTACTTTTTGTCTTTCTGTGACACCTTTTCTTTCAAAAATATTATATTACTTCCTAAAGAGTTGTTTGAATGGCAAAAGTACTTCACTGATGAAAATACAAAAACAGTTTTGTTTAAAACCCAGGTGAGCATTTACCTGCTGGTAAGTTTTGCCTCCTCACGCCTTCCTCCCCTTCTTTCCCCTTCTCACATTCAGCCTTTGCCTTCCTTTCTTTACGTATCTTTTCTTCCTCCTTTACTGCTCTTTCCTTCTTCCCTTATTTTCCTTTGTGTTCATTCTTTTCTTTTTTTTCTGTTCCTTCTTACCTCTCATTGTTGTTTTTGTTCTTTTCCTTTTTCTTTGTCTTGCCTTTCATTTTTCTTTCTCTTTATTTTTCCCATGCTTTTTTTTTTCTCTTTTGTTTAGCTGCACGTTTTTTTAGAAACAGAGTCTCGCTCTGTCACCCATGATGGAGTGAAGTGGCGCCAACTTGGCTCAGTGCAGTGTCTGCTTCCCAGGTTCAACGGATTCTCTTGCCTCAGCTTCCTGAGTAGCTGAGACTACAGGCGTCCACCACCACCCCAGCTAACTTTTATATTTTTAGCAAAGAAGGGGTTTCACCATGTTGGCCAGGCTGGCCTCGTACTCCTGACTTCAGGTGATACACCCACGCCAGCCTCCCAAAGTGCTGGGATTACAGGCGTGAGCCACCATGCCTGGCCTGTTTAGCTACTCTTTGTGTCCCCTTCCTTTATATTCATTTTTCCCTTCCATGTAGAGGCCTTACATTGCAGCACTGGAAATAAACTAAGAAATAAAAGTTTCTGCCTTTAAAAGAATGCCCAGTAAAATTTCACAGAAAGCCACAAATAATGACTATTCATTGTGAAATATGCATATTTATATATGTATATATGCATATACTCTTGCTGAGTATATGAGGTCAACTTTGTGAATGTTGATGCATAGAAACCGGTAATTGGAATTGGTGCAGGCTTTTCACATGTTCAAAACATAACTTTGTACCTATACTTGATTCTTATATCCCCTTGAGGCAATCTGGGAAGTCCATTATTTGAAGAGCATAGCCAACAGCATTGGGCCAAGAGCACCTTTCCTGAATATGCAGCAGGCATATTCACCAGTACTATATCCTACGGAACAGTTCCACTCACCTCAACATCCCCTGTACTCCACCTTGGATCTCTCACTCCCTTCCCCCAAACCACAGGGAACCACCAATCCTTTTACTGTCTATAGTTTCACCTTTTCCATAATGTCAGATAGTTGAAATAATTAGAGTATGCAGCCTTTTCAGATTGGTTTCCTTCACCTAGCAATATGCATTTAAGTTTCCTCCATGTCTTTTGTGGCTTAATAGCTCATTTCTTTATAGCTCAGCAAGAGTATTAATAGCTCAATAATATTCCGTTGTATGGATATACTACAGCATTTTATGTATTCACCCATTGAAGGACATCTTGGTTAATTCCAGATTTTGGAGATTATGATAAAACTGCTGTAAATATTCTTGCACAGATTTTTGTATATACCTAAGTTTTCAACTTTTTTGAGTAAATATCAAGGAACATAATTATGACTATATGGTAAGAGGATGTGTAGGTTTGTAAGAAACTGCAAATCTGTCTTTCAAAATGGCTGTGGCTTTTTGCCACCAGCAATGAATGGGAGTTCCTGTTGCTCCACATCCTCAATGGCATTTGGTGTTGTCAGTGTTTTGGGTTTTAGCCAATGTAATAAGTGGATAATTATATCTCATTTTTGTTTTAATTTAGAATTATCAAATGACATATGAGGTTGAGCATCTTTTCGCATACATGTTCCATCTGTAAATGTTCTTTGATTAGGTATCCGTTCAGATAGTTTGCTTATTTTTAAATTGAATTGTTTTTCTTATCATGGAGCTTTAAGAGTTCTTTATATATTTTGAATACTAATTCTTTATTAGATATGTATTTGGCAGTATTTTCTCCCAATTGCGTCTTATCTTTTCATTCCATAAAGAAAATATTTCATTGAACATATTTATATATTTTTTAGGACGAAGTCTTGCTCTGTAACCCTAGAGTACAGTGGCATCATCTCGGGTCATTGAAACCTCTGTGTCCTGGGTTCCGTCTTTTGATATAAACGTTTAATAACCTCTGAATTTAGACAAATTATTCTTTTGTTCAATAAAGACTGCATTTTCATTTCTTAATAGTTTTCTTATCAAAAATACATCTATTTTGGGTCACTTTCTATACAGTTATATATATTAATTAGAATTTTTAACTCTTAAAAACTGCTTTTCTAGTGAAAACCTAGGAATCGATAAATTTTACACTGTCACTTATCAGTATTATCTAGAAAAGAACCATTTTATAATTTTTTAGGAACATGCTTCCCTGTAACATAATTGTTATGTGAGTTAATAGACCCAAATACATATAGTTTTCTATAAAACTTAAGAAAACAATAATAGATGTATACTTATATTTAGAAATTTTTGTTTTAGCATTCTTTTCTTATTTGAAAGTGACTCAGATATTTAATGAATATCTATCACTTAATGTAAAATAACATAACATCAGAATTTCAAAGTTCAATTAAGGAATTCAAGATGACTGACTACAGGCATCTGGTACTTGCCTCCTCCTCAAAGAAGAACCGAAATAGCAAACAGGTAACCACACTCTGAATAGATCAGCACCGGACTTCAATAGAGAATAGATCAATACAGAACACCGGACTTCAATAGAGAAGTGACAGGAAACACCTGGAGCATGAGGGAGGCCAGGAGCACAATGCAGCTTGCTCAGCAGGAGTCGGACCTCAGCCTGGAGCCGCTCCCCAGTATGAGGAAAGGGTAAGTGAGTGACCCCAGTGGTTCACATTCCCACCACAGACTCTCCCATCCCAGCCATGGAAAAGCCCCTAGACCCTCAGAGGCCCTGAGATTAACATAGGAAGCTGCTTGGAGACCACATGAAGGCATTGCTCAAGAGAGCGAGCTCACACTGGGTCTCACACAACCTCAGCCCTAAGCAGCTCCAGACAGCAAGGCCTATTGAAAGCCCAGCCCCCACCAGAAGGTACCTTATCTGCTGTCCCAACAGTCCCTGCATCTCCATGTTTGTGAAGTCCCGCTGACATTCCCTACCCACAGCCACCACCACAGCTGGCTGGCTGCTACCTCCAGTTCTAAAATGTGAGCCATTGGCAATGACCCGACCGTCCTCAGCAGGGAAGCCAGGACCCATTTTCACTTGCCTCAAGGACAAGCTTATCTGCCTACAGAAAGAAGCTGCCACTGAGGGCCGCCCCAGCCAGGGCTGAAATGTGACTGAAGTACATACTCCCAGGTCACCTGCCCCCTACTTCCCACAGCCAGTGACTGTTCATGGCACGTGGGGGCCTGAAGTCAGGCTTTCCTGGCCTGGCTCTACCCCTCAGTACCCAGGCACCGTTTAGAGACTTTTTTGTTCTGTTTTGTTTTGTTCTGAGGGGGCGTCTTGCTCTATCACCCAGGCTGGAATGCAATGGTGTGATCTCCCCTCACTGCAGCCTCCACCTCCCGGGTTCAAGCAATTCTCCTGCCTCAGCCTCCTGAGTAGCTGGGACTACAGGTGCCTGCCGCCACTCCCGGCTAATATATATATATTTTTTAGTAGAGACGGGGTTTTGCCATGTTGGCCAGGCTGGTCTCAAACTCCTAACTTCAGCGATCCACTCACCTTGGCTTCCCAGAGTGCCGGGCTTACAGGCATGAGCCACCCCGACCTGGCCGAGATATTTTATTTTAATAATGGACACTTAACTTTTTATGAATCATATATTTGGTGTCATATCTAAAAAGTCACCAACAAACTCTGGCTCACCTATATTCTTTCCTATAGGAGATTTATTGTTTTGAACTTTATGCTTAGGTCTGTGATCTACTTTGAGTTAATTTTTGTGAAAAATCTTAATGTAAGGTCTGTGTCGAGTATTTTTTTTGTTTGCTTTCTTTTGCATATCGATATGGAGTATGAGAGCACCATTTATTGAAAAGCTTATTCTTTATTCATTGAATTGTCTTCGTTCCTTTGTCAAAGATCAGTTGGTTATATTTATGCAGGTATATTCCTTGGCTTTTTATTTTGTTCTATTGGTTGATTTGGCTATTCTATTGTCAATGCAATTGTCTTAATTATTGTGGATTCATAGTAAATCTTGAAGTAGGTTAGTAGTATCAGCCCTAAAACTTGTTTTTCTCCTTTGATATTGTCATATTCTTTCTTCAATAAATACTTATTAAGTGCTTGTATTTACTCTTCTAGGAGAAGTAGCAGTGACTGTGAAAGACAAAAGTTCTATACTCATGAAATTTATCATCTAGTGGGTTTACTAGTTATACATGCACATAATGACTTTTGGTATTTAATTAATAAATACAAGCATGAAAATAAATAGAGGTACATTGCGTATTATAAAGCTCCTGATTGAATGTTGTTATATAATAGCATATGCATGTACATGTAGGCATGGGTACATGAAAGTGAAATAAACTAAGTGTCTTGATTTTTTAAAATGAACTCTAATAATGGTGTTTTCTATCATCTTGTCTCCCCTTGCTTTCTCAGTATTTTATTCAGGAAGAATATTGAACCATATTCCACTGTGGAATATTACCCAGAAAAATGCTCAGTGTACAATGCACTAGTAGAAGGGATTTTTATAGAGCAAATAGTAAGAAAGTTGTACACAAGAAGGTAGAGTAAGAAAAAATGTTTGAGATGTGGTGGTGATGGCTTTTATGCAGAGAATCGTGACCTAAAGTTCCAGGAAAGCCACAAGGAGTGGGCTGATAAGGTTCAGCTGTAAGCAGAGAACCCTTTCAATGATTTTAAAGTCTAACTAGAGAAAGCTAGTGTTGGACACGGTTAATCCTTGGAGAGTCTGGAATATAGTTGATTTCATCAAAATGAGAGAAAAATTAAATGATTAATGTTGTGGTCATAGAGATGAGACTAAAAAGAACATTTTTGTAAGATTATAGAGGTATTATGGCAAGAATTGGTAAGCCTGTTCTTTTGCAAGTTGATGATAAGGCAATATTACTCCTTTGGTAATCTAAGGTTACAGTAAAATGCAAATAAGCTGCTTTGCAGGGCTATGTTTAATTTGAGATGAAGCAGGGGAAATGCCCTAATGCATATGTTTTTGGAATTGTGTGGCATTGTTTCTGAGGTCTCTGTTCTGTTCCATTGGTGTATATCTCTGTTTTGGTACCAGTACCATGCTATTTTGAGTACAGTAGCCTTATAATATAGTTTTAAGTCAGGTAGCATGATGCCTCTGGCTTTGGTTTTTTTTTTTTTTTTTTTTTCCTTAATATTGTCTTGGATATGCAGGCTCCTTTTTAGTTCCATATGAAGTTTAAGGTGTTTTTCAATTCTGTGAAGAAAGTCATTGGTAGCTTAATGGGGATAGCATTGAATCTATAAATTACTTTGGACAGTATGGCCATTTTCATGACATTGATTCTTTCTAACCATGAGCATGGAATGTTTTTCTATCTGTTTGTATCCTCTCTTAGTTCTTTGAGCAGTGGTTTGTAGTTCTCCTTGAAGAGGTCCTTCATATCCCTGTTAGTTGTATTCCTAGGTGTTTTATTCTCTTTGTAGCCATTCTTCATAATTTGGCTCTCTGTCTATTATTGGTGTATAGGAATGCTTGTGATTTTTGCACATTGATTTTGTATCCTGAGACTTTGCTGAAGTTGCTCATCAGCTTAAGGAGATTTTGGGCTGATATGATGGGTTCTTATTACATAAATCATTCTACATAGCAACCCTATCTGATATATGTTAATATCCACACCTTTTAGGTGTGGAATCTGAAGTCTTTAGAATTTTTTTTTGGTTGCTCAAGTATTCATATCAAGTAATCAAAAACCAATATTATGTAATACAATTTGATGGCTAAAGGGTACCCATATATTTACATACAAATTAAACTTTTTACATGTATTCCTTTCACACTCCACAAATACAAATATATATTCCTTTTCAGGTTTCTTAAATCAGGAACTTGCCGGTAGCTTTAGAGGTATAAAAGAAATCCTTACAGATTCAAAATACTGCCCGAAGCTAATATTATCAAATCATTAGTTACATTTTATAAAACTATAAAGCTCAGGAAAAACTCCATATATTTCTTTTATACAACTATAAAATCAATAAGATATATGTTAGTACTAAATAACATGGCAATACTAGTCAAACTTTTTAATAAGCACTTAATGTTGAGAATAACACTAAATTTTGCAGAAGTGACATTTTGTTTATAAGGTGCAATATACTGGCTTCTCATATGTAAGTTTTAAAAAAGTTTTCCATGTAAATGCTAATGTGTCTCTTCATAATTCATTTCTACTCAGGAACTTTAATTTTCAGAGTACCTCTCAATGTCAAATGATATTCAACACAGTTGTGTCTTTCTGTGTTCCACTTGTCTTTCCTTATCATCCTCTAGAATTGCAAGAGTACTTGTCAGCTTCAAAGATGGTAGAACAAATGCAAGCACAGGGGCTAATGCTCTGGGCCATATTCAATTATACAGTGGTTATCTGGGCAGTTCATAATATGCTTATCATATTATTTGTATTTTAATGTAAATAAAACAGAATTTAAAAAAGTTTTGAACTCCCAGTGATATTTTTTAGGCTCCCAGAATTCCTAAGAACAATTTTCACTCATCCATGGCTAAATGAAGTGTCATGAATAATTTCCCCTTGAGTCCCTTCATGAAGGGAGGGAACATGGTGTGTGTGGACTCCTCAGGATTACCCTTAGGTTCAATGGCACGCTACAAGGATGCATGGGACTGAGAAAAAAAAACCTGTTGTACTCAGTTTATTATGACAAAAGGATACAGATTAAAATTAGTGAAGAAAAAGACAAAATTAGAAGAAATCAGATGCCAGCTTCTAGGCTGCCAGTAGAGCTGCGTAAGGACCTATGTAATTCTCCCAGCAATGTTTTGTGATGACACACACTAGATGTCATCAACCAGCAAAGCTTACCTGAGCTTTGGTGTCCAGGTTTTATGTTTGAGGCCAAAGAAGCATGTAGTGACTGCATGACTGACTTCAGCTCCTCAGACTGCAGCCCTGCCCTGCCTCCCACTCGCCTTCTACTCCAAGAAAAAATATACATTCAACATAAGTCACATGGTTAAGGTAAACTTATCTGGTCAGATTGGTACAATATGGCCTGAGGCCTCAGACATACAGAAACAATCTTTTCAGGAATTATATTCCCAGGAGGGAATAAAGGAACTGGCCAAAATTCAGCCCTGAAGACAGATCTTTCTTTGGAATGTTCAGGATTTGAGTGATTCAGACCTACTGAGTTAACCTTTTACTGTCCACATAAGAACACCATTGTTTGATTAAATAATCCATAATAATCATTCTCACCACTCTTTGAGCATATAGAATGTGTCCAGCCATGTTCAAACATTACCTTATGTGCTTTCTCAACAAATACGACATTAAATTCATTTGCTGATGAGAATCAGAAAACTAATTTAAATTTCCCTTACCACATGACTAGTAAATATTAAAGTTGGTATTTGAACAAAATTCTATTTGATTTTATAGCTGTGCTCTACTCCCTCTACCATATATGTAGCAGAAATTTGGAACTTCATAGTCTATAGAAGAAATATCCAGTAAAAGAAAAGGACCTAGAGTCAATGAATGTGATATATATTGTTATGCCTTTCGCTTAAACACCCTGACAACCTCCCTTTAATCCTCCCTCCTCTAGATTGCTCATTGTGGAATAATCGATATACCAGCTAGAAAATAACTGAAAAAGGCTCTACTTTAGCCCTTTCACTAAATCTGCTTCTTCACATGCTTAACATTTTTAATGGAGGCTGGACATTGGAAATGACACATTGTGGGGAGTATTGATCATATTGTCTTCATTAACAGGGTGTTGATTTTATTTGGCTAATCAGTAATTACTGGTAGACACTGTTCTTCCTCTGGGGATTCATTTCTTAATATGGATCTGTTTTGGTTCTGTTCCTTGTCCCGGAATGCTGCCCTTAATACAGAATATAGACTTTTTGTCTTAAAGTATGGCTTTTCTGACATTACAAATGAGTATCTTAGGTGCCCAGTGAGATGTCTCCAGTTTGGATTCCAAAGTCTTCCAGAATAGAACAACCTCTGATACCTCCTCCACTCAGCATTCAGCTTTTAGCCATAATTCTCCATTAGGCCTCTCACAGTATCACTCTGTACCTGTTCAATTCATTTCTCAGCCAAAGATCCCATGAAACCCCATGCAGACTTATGACCAACCTATCTCCTGTCCAATAGCGTATGGTACAAATTCCACCCATTTCTGCAAATCAAAACTCCAATCTAAGCCTCCTCAGCTCTGCAATATTGAGCATAGCTCAATGTCTCATTCTTTGAAAGGTGCGCCAGCTAGGAAGCCAGTATGAAGAGAGAGTTCATCTCCTGAGTGCTCCTTCCCTTAAGGATCACAGTGTATGTTACTTCTTGTTCAATGCTTTAAAATCATACCCGTATAGTTAATCTAGTTTAATTGTCATTTACTGTGGAAGGGCCAGTCCAGTAACAGTTATTCTGTCAGTGTTGAAGTCACTACCAGCATGGCAGTCAAATAAAATAGTTTAATTGACAAATTGTAATCCTTTACGATTTAATATCAGCTTGCTTTTCCTGGCCTGTCAACTCCATCCACATCAATTGAGTATGTTTTTCACTTCTCACTTTTGAAACTCAGCGCATTTAAGTATATCCTTCTTTTTTCATGGGATGTTTTTTCCTCTCTTCCCTCAGTCTTTCTTACTTTTTAAGACCCAGGAAAGGTTACTACTTCCTCAGTGAAGCCGTTCCCAGCCACTCCCACTAAATCTAAACTCCTGTGCCACTTATCTATGTTAGTATTTATATCATCCACAGAACTTTACAACTTTTATAGGTATTTCTGTGTAAATCTATCTTCTAAAAGAATTTTGAGATATTTATGAAAACATACCATTTGTCTGTGTAGAGTAGGAATTCAGAATTATAAAAATATATATGATGTTTTTTTTTAACAGCATGTTTTACAAAATAGCTTATATTATTAATGTCTGATGGTATTACTTAACCACTAGCACTATATGTAGTGACCACCGGCCACTAGTAGTGTTTATTATGATCCATTTTATTAACAGCTTTGCTTTAATTATTTAACTACTTCACTTATTCTTTCCAATGGTCTTATATGGAAGGCGATATTTCCTCCATACTAAAGTTGAGAAATACCAGGTAGATACTAGGTAAAGAAACTTATTGACAGTAATTTAGCAAGCTTGGCATAACCAGTATTTCAACCTCTATTTTTCCATTGCAATTCATAAGTGCTGTAATATGATGATACATTATGTAACAGGCAGAGGTCTTCAGAAACAAATGAGAATTTTATTTGAGAGATAATTTTTGAAATGTCACATTACATTATTGGCATATTCATATGTAGAATTGTTGAAGAAGAAAATATGAATGAAAGTAATTTGTCTTTGGTAGTAGATTTTCACTCTTTAGGGAAAAGCATTACCAGGCCATTGATTTGAGATGAGACTGCAGAAACTTAGAATAAAACCTCAGTGTGAACTGAACATCTGTTTAATCACTTATTAAAGAAATATATTTAAAGTCTGAAATATTCTGAATACATATAAATTTATTTAAATTTAGAATATATAAAACAATTTTTGAGAATGTGAAAAATATATTTTAATTATCATATTTTAGAATATAAGCAAGCAGAAATTAGCATCTTACTTAAGGAGAAATGAGATTAATAGGCTAGACTAAGCCTTTTTTTTAATGTAAATGACTTATGATATTGAAATTATGCCTTATTAGAAGATCAATTGCATTTTATAAAGAATGTTACATCTGAGAGAGAGATCCAAGATGGCTGATCACTAGCAGCTCAGGCACGTACCTCCCAGTGAAAGCTCAGAGAACGAGAGGACGCCACACTTTCAGACGAATATTTGTTGCTCACGGACCAGGAGATTCCCAGTGGAGGAGCCCCACGGGTCGCCAGAGCGACTCTTGTGGCCAGCGCGGCGGTTTTGCTGGCACCTTAGCGCAGCAGTTCTAGATGCGGAGTCCGGAGGTTCCCGGGCAGAAAAGCACCATCAATCTTAACACCGCTGTTTTGGCCGGCACAGTGGATTGCTCAGATTTCGGCGCTGGGAATCAAAAGTTGGACGTCTGCTCAGAGACCCAGTTAGAAAGTCGGTAATTACAAAGACGACAGAGGGATAAATATATAATGAAGAGAAGAAACCAGCCTAAAAAGGCAGAGAATACTCAAAATCAGAATGCCTCTCCCTCTACAGGGGATCGCAATTCCTCATCAGTAACGGAACAAGGCTTAATGGAGAATGAGTGTGTTCCAATAACAGAAGAAGGTTTCAAAATGTGGGTGATAAGAAACTTCCGTGAATTAAAAGAACTTGTTCTAACCCAATGCAAAGAAACTAAGAACCTTGAAAAAAGGTTTGACGAAATGCTAACGAGAATGGACAATTTAGAGAGGAATATAAGTGAATTGATGGAGCTGAAAAACACAACACGAGAACTTCGCGAAGTATGCACAAGTTTAAACAAACGAATTGATCAAGCAGAAGAAAGGATATCAGGAGTCGAGGACCAGCTCAGTGAAATGAAACGAGAAGACAAGATTGGAGAAAAAAGGATAAAAAGGAATGAGCAAAGTCTCCAGGAAATATGGGACTATGTGAAAAGACCTAATCTACGTTTGATAGGTGTACCTGAATGTGACAAAGAGAATGAATCCAAGTTGGAAAATACTCTTCAGGATATCATTCAGGAAAACTTTCCCAACCTAGCAAGGCAGGGTAACATTCAACTCCAGATAATACAGAGAACACCACAAAGATATTCTTCAAGAAGACCAACCCCAAGGCACATAATTGCCAGATTTATTAGGGTTGAAATGAAGGAGAAAATACTAAGGGCAGCCAGAGAGAAAGGTCAGGTTACCCATAAAGGGAAACCTATCAGACTTACAGCAGATCTCTCAGCAGAAACCCTGCAAGCCAGAAAAGAGTGGGGACCAATATTTAATATCCTTAAAGAAAAGAACTTTCAACCCAGAATTTCATATCCAGCCAAACTAAGCTTTATGTGCGTAGGAAAAATTAAATCTTTTGTGAACAAACAAGTACTTAGAGAGTTCACCACCACCAGGCCTGCTTTACAAGAGCTTCTGAAAGAAGCACTATACATATAAAGGAACAACCAATATCAGCCTTTCCAAAGATATATCAAAAAGCAAAGAGAATTAACACAATGAAAAATGTACACCAACTAATGGGCAAAACAGCCAGCTAGCATCAAATGGCAGTATTAAACTTATATATATTCTAATTGGATAAAAAGCCAAAACCCATCGGTGTGCTGCATCCAGACCCATCTCACATGCAGCAATACACAAAGACTCAAAACAAAGAGAAGGAGGAAGATTTACCAACCAAACAGAGAGTAAAAATAAACAAACAAAAAGCAGGAGATGCAATTCTCGCCTCTGATAAAGTAGACTTTAAAGCAACAAAGATCAAAAGAGGCAAAGAAGGACATTACATAATGGCAAAAGGATCAATGTAACAAGAAGAGCTAATGATTCTATAGATCAACCAGACAGGAAATTAACAAGGACATCCAGGACTTGAACTCAGACCTGGAACAAGTAAACTTAATAAACATTTATAGAACTCTCCACTTCAAATACACAAAACATACATTACCACCTCACACCTATTCTAAAAGTGACTACATAATTGGAAGTAAATCACTCCTCAGTTATCACATAGCATTTCATAGGTTTAAATGAAATATTGGTTAGCTGCTTGTTTGTTATTTTCTTCCCTTATTCCTTTCTGTCTACATCATTAAGTATGATTATTGGTATAAAAGTTGTTTTCAATACCCATTACTAAATTGCATTCTGGCCTGGGCAAGAAAGCAATACTCCTATTCTCTCTCTCTCTCTCTCTTCCTTTTTCTTCCTCTTCTTCATTCTTTTTTTTCTTTCTAAAAAAAAAAAAAAAGTCACATCTTCTATAATAATGCAATTTTAAATATCTTGACTTTAGTAAGACAATTTTTTTCTTTTTAAATATTTGGTTAAATTATATTTTGTTAGTGGTATAGATTGAGTCAACTGATCAAATATAATAACCTAAAAAATCTTAAGTGTATGAGTGCCATTTATTTTATTAGCCCTCAAATTATCTGAGTTTTTCTCAGGACCTATATGATTAGATTTTGAATTAGAATGTACTGATTATAAGTCAATACTTCAAAGTGATTGATATTTTCAAAATGTATATTGTGAAGACCAAAATACATTTGACAATAGAGATATGGAGTAATGTGTCACCTAAAGAAACAGAAATTTTACTTTACGACGTTTTATTTCAAAGAATTTTGTATGTAGGAAAGCTAGGTATTTAGTTCACTAAAAACTAACAAGCATTGGCTTATAGAATTGAATTGAGGGATGACTTGAAGTTCAGTGAAAAAACACTCAGGAAGTGAATGAAATCCCATCTTTGAAAGGATTATAAGCACTAGAATTAAAAATGGTGATAAGTATGGGGGATTCTTTATTTCACTTGACTGCAGAAACTAATCGATAAATATATTTTTTTATGATCAATGTCAATTGCCTTTTGGGGATCTATTGTAAATCTTTGTGTTTAAGTAAGATAACTATATGATTTTTCTATTTCATATGGAGAGACTGGAAGAGTGGTATTTTTGTAAATAAAAAAAGAATTTCTGAAAGAAGCTAACTTCATGTATTCTTGGTAATTGCTACCCTATTTTCTCTAAAATAACTAAGACATTCTGGCTCTAGTTTTTTGCCTTCATACTTTTTGATCTACTTTTTGATCTGTTCTCATTACATTCTTGGTAATCTGCTTCATCTTTCTATAATTCAGAGGCTAAGTAATATGTTACAATAGTTGTTCTAAAGTTTCTGTAAAGGCTTTACTAGATTATTAAAGTTAATGCTGAGCAGGATATCCATCATTAGTCTAGAAAAAATTATTAAATAAGTCCTCCAAAGGGAAAACTCCTAGTAGGACAAAGTACTGCATTAAATAATGATAATACCTGAGGAGAAGAGGAATACTTTCATTTTTGGAGACAGTTTCGCTCTTGTTGCCCAGGCTGGAGTGCAATGGTGCGATCTCGGCTCAGTGCAACCTCTACCTCCCAGGTTCAAGCAATTCTCCTGCCTCAGCCTCCCAAGTAGCTGAGGTTACAGGCATGAGCCACCACGTCAGGCTAGTTTTTGTATTTTCAGCAGAGATGGGGTTTCACCATGTTGGCCAGGCTGGTCTCGACCTCCTGACCTCAGGTGATTCACCTGCCTAGGCCTCCCAGAGTGTTGGGATTACAGGTGTGAGCCACCCACCTGGCCAGGAATACTTTTAATACCACTTCCAGTATATCACTAAATATCTTTCATACATTGTTTCATTAATTATTTATGAAAATATAAAATTTTGTAAGTACTCTAACATTCTCACTCTTGTCTGTAAAGGAAAGAATTGTCTATTGAATAACTTCTATGTTTATGACACAGATTTAGGTCTTGAATGTGATTAGATTGAGAGAAACAGTGCCTCTAATTTAAAAGATCATGATTATCTTTAAGGAAAAGAAATTTAAAAATGAAAGACAATTCAGTCTATGATAAATATGTTCAAATACAAGGCATAGTAATTAAATTCTTCAGGAATTGAAAGAAAGTAAATAGCAAGATATGCTAGCATAGTCAGAAATTATATTTCAGGGTACATATAGATTAAACAAGAAGGTTTGTCTACAGCATAACAAAGTAACACTGGAAGCTGTAAATTGCCCATCAAATCTTTCCTGATAGTCATACCACACAAAACCCAAATTAAACCTAGTTTACTTTGGATACCTAGATTATGACATAAGTAGGTTCATATTAGTCATAATAAAGCTAGGTTTTGGCTTTATTTCATTTGTTTTTATTTTTAATTTATTTGAGACAGAGCCTCCCTCTGTTGCCCAGGCTGGAATGCAATGGTTCGATCTTGGCTCACTGCAACCTCTGCCTCCTGGGTTGAAGCAATTCTCCTGCCTCAGCCTCCTGAGGCACTGGGATTATAGGCGTGCTCCATCATGCCCGGATAAGTTTTGTATTTTTAGTAGAGACGGGATTTCTCCATGTTGGCCAGACTTGTCTCGAACTCCTGACCTCAGGTGATCCGCCCTCCTCGGCCTCCTGAAGTGCTGGGATTACAGGCATGAGCCATGATGCCTGGCGGCTTTATTTTTAAGATGTAATATTTATGTAATCCCAGCACTTTGGGAGGCCAAGGCGGGCGGATCACGAGGTCAAGAGATCGAGACCATCTTGTCGAACATGGTGAAACCCCGTCTCTACTAAAAATACAAAAAAATTAGCTGGGCGTGATGGTGCGCGCCTGTAGTCCTAGCTAATGGGGAAGCTGAGGCAGGAGAATTGCTTGAACCAGGGAGGCGGAGGTTGCAGTGAGTCGAGGTCGCGCCACTGCACTCCAGCCTGGCACCTGCTGATGGAGTGAGACTCTGTCTTAAAGAAAAAAAAAAAAAAAGAAAAGCAGTATTTAATAACACTGTCCCCACAGTCCACCTTCCAGTTTTTTACCTGCAAAGGTAAAAAAGGCCCTGAAGGCCCTCTTGCCACTTCCTCCTGCTAGAGCAAGATTCACTGGGAGTAAGATGAGATTCAAAATTCCACTAACTGTGCCTTAATGAGAAAGACCAATCTTATCCAAACAAAATTTTAAGTACTTTAAGATAATTATGCTGAAAAAAAATAATAACAATAGAGTGAAAAAGAGCCACAGCAGAAAAAGGGAAACAGCACTTAAGAGGTAGGTATGAAAATTATTGTAAAAATGATTTAATCTTGGAAACCTAGAAAAAATGTGAAGGGACTGCTGGCTTATTCTCTTGATAAATTTCAAGAAACCTGGTTTCTATGAGCCAAGAAATGAATTGTGAAATACGATGAGAGACAGACCTACAAATGGGTGCTGGCTGAAAATTGAGCAGCAATACAGAGATAGGGTGGGATGAGAAAGCAACACAGAAAAACAGTAATGGTACGTGAGTCAGGCTTATGAGAAGGTCCTAGATTGTACAGGAACATAACAGAAAAACTGAATTGATCAGAAAGAAAACTATAAACTTCAAAATTACAAAATGATGATATTCATCAGTAATTAGTTCCAGAAAGTCAGAATTACTGTTACAACAATAATATTAAAATAGGTTGCTAAATTATGTTTTTAGAGCTATAGAGATATAAGGCAATCTTACATCTAATGATTTTTATCAGCCTGACTGATAAAAATGGCTAGACATCTAGACATTTTAGAGAATGTTTTATATTTCAGGAAAAAAAAAGATTTTCTAAATGAATAAAAGCAGAAATGGAAGGATCCAGTTTTCCACAAATAAATCTGGATTGTGTCTAAGTTAATCTCTTAAATGTATGCCAAAAGAAAATATGAGCAATGTTCCTAGGCTTTTGATGAGTTATTTTAGAAGGCAGAACTTCAATATACAAAATTCAATTGAAAAGTGAGTCTAAGAATGAATGCCCTTGCTGAAATCAGACATTTTCATGATTGTATTCTGTCAATACATTTCGTGATTGTGTTCTGTCAAACTTTTACATAAGAGATAAGACACTAAACAATTAGACAATTACTAGAGGTGGGGGAACACCTCTCAAATTATTATAAAGAGTCATCATAATTTTGATGTTAAATATAACAAAGGCTTCTTTCCCAAACTAACTCCCAACTAAAAATGACTAGTAACTTTTATTAATAGAAAATAAAGCACCCTAAATTAAATATTAACTCATAGAATGCAGTACTAAATTAAAAAGAGCAACAGGTAATGCTGTGGTGTTTTAAAATCATAAAATTGGACAATATACTATATTACATAATCTCTTTCATAAATCCTCTAAGGTAATTCATATAATTCAATAATAATTAATCAATTAAATGTTTATTTTTCTTTAACTTTTTTCTTAAATGGCTGAATTACTTTTATTGATATCTTTTTCTATAGGGTCAATATTACACTGAAATATTATTGAAGTAAAAAAAGGTATTTCAAAACTAGTTATAATCATTACTATTTAACATTGATTTGGAATACAAAATTAAGAGGTAAAATTGTCTCCTAAGAAAGTTTTTTTTTTCTTTCAAATGGTCATGATTGTACAACTAGAACAACAGAAAGGTTCATTTGAAAATGATTTTAAATTATTAGATTATAAATAGTCTTAGTCAGTTCAGGCTGTTGTAACAAAGTACCATAGACCAGATGACTGATAAACAACAGAAATTTATCTCTCACAGTTTTGGAGGCTATAACTCTGGATCAGGGTGCCAGAAGGGACAGGTTCTGTTGAAGACAGTCTTCCAGGTTGCAGATTGCTGACTTCAGTCTGTTGTATCTTCACATGGTGAAAGGAGGCTGAGAGCATTCTTTGGGTTCTTTTTTCATAATGGCATTAATTTTATTTATGACAGCTCCATTCTTAGAGCCTATTTAAGGCCCATAGCCCCATCTCTAAATACCATCACATTGGGCATTAGAATTTCAACATGAATTTTAGGGCAACACACATTCAGTTCATTGTCCATTGTATAATTACAGCTATCTACAAAATAAGTATACCAACATAATGAGCATTTTTATAAACTAATGATTATCAGCTACTACATTTAAGAAAACATTCTATTTGACCTGGTAAAATACTTTTATAATATTTAAAATATGATAAGGAGAAAATAAATAGACCCCAGTTGATGAAAACTAGAAAAAATGAAGTAAAATTTACTTCTAGAGAAAATGAAGTAAATACAAAATAAACTAAAGATGAAATGAAAGAGATATCATTTTGAGAGGCAACATTTTCCTGGATGGAAATATTCATAATGCCCAATGTTGGTTCTCTATCTAAAACTGATAAATCTGTATATTCAATCTTTCCCAATTCAGTTGACAAAAGGGCCCTAAAGGTCATCTTGAATAATAAATATATTAAAACAGACCAGAAATTTCTGCAAAACAAAAAGAATTCTAGCACACTTCCTTATCTAATAGAACCACTGTTCTCACAAATGTCAGAAACCTGGCAGTCACCAGTGATTGTCTTTGCTCCTTCACTTCCAATGTCCTTCTAGTCCCATTTTCCATTCTGCTTACAAAGTAACTCAAATTTACCACTCATTTCCATCCTCGACACCTGAATTCTTAATCAGACCACTGTTGGCTTTCAATTACATCTGTGTTCAGTTATCCATCAGTGTACTTGCATCAATATTTTTCCACACAGCAGACAGAGTGATGTTTCGAAAAAAAATCAAATGCCATCATGTCACTTCCCTGATTAAAATTCCATGTGGATGCAACAGATATCTTCGGAAGCAGTCCACAATTTTAAATATGACTTAAGACAGTGTTGGCACTTAAAATATATTGGTGAAAATAATAAAATTCTGCATGATCTTGGCTCTGCTTGCCTCTCTAACAGCTCACTACTACACTCACTCAGAATTTGCTTTATTCATACTAAAATTATTCCATTTCCTCAAAAGTCTTTCATTTCAGAGTCTTCACTTTTGCTCTTCCTGTACCTTTCTTTTTCTCTGTTTTTTTTTTTTTTTTTTTTAGAGACAGGATCTCCCTCTGTTGCCCACGCTAGAGTGCAGTGGCATAATCATAGTTTACTCCAGCCTTAAACTCCTGGCCTCAAGCAGTCCTCCAGCCTCAATCTCCTGAGTAGCTGGGACTACAGGTGTGCATCACCAAGCCTGGCTATTTTGTTTTTCTTTTAGTAGAGACAGTTGCTAACTGTGTTGCCCAGGCTTGTCTCGAACTCCTGGCCCCAGGCAATCCTCCTGCCTCAACCTCCCAAAATGATGGGATTTCAAGTGTGAGCCATCTCTGAAGTGTTTGTGGAATTCTCTGCATTTTCTATGTTAAGCTTTCTTCACATTTGTCTGCTCCTTGCCCTATGATGTTGACTCACATCTATAAACAATAGATATTTCTTTTATTCTTTCATTGCAAACTCTTGACATCCTGATCAACCTGTGGATGAGAGTAAAGTCATCTCTTCTCTTGGTCCTAAATTATTCCCTCTGAAATGGCTCTGGAGTGAACAAAGAAAATGCAGGACTTGCCTCAAATATCCAGCAGCAAACTTTCTTCTCTTCTCTACTTTGGGAAATTATATTTCACCTAGGAACTGGAGAAGTTTTGCTATTGTTTATCAAATATTCTACCTACCTGTGTCATCTTGGAACACAGGATTCTTAAACCTTCTCCTCAGTAATTCAGAATTTTTTTTTTTTTTTTTGAGACTGAATCTCATTCTACCACCCAGGCTGGAGTGCAGTGGTGTGATCTCAGCCCACTGCACCCTTTGACTCCTGGGTTCGCGCGATTCTCCTACCGCAGTCTCCTGAGTAGCTGGGATTACAGCCATGGCCACCACACCTTGTTATTTTTTTTGTATTTTTAGTAGAGGCGGGGTTTCAACATGTTGGCCTGGCTGGTCCCGAACTCCTGAACTCAGGTGATCCTGCCCGCCTTAGCCTCCCAAAGTGCTGGGATTACAGGCATGAGCCACCACACCCAGCATCCAAATTATTTTCTCAACTTTTCTAGAGAGAGAGAGCATTCCCCTCTCCTAGCTTAGCAACTTCATGTAAATGGGAAGATATAACAGGGTAGTAGAAAAATCTCAGGAGAAATCCAATTACCTCAGTTGGTATATCGAAAATAATTCTTCAGACTTCAACCTATGGTGTCAGGATTATGTTTTTATAATTCTCAGAAGAATGCTTTGGCCCCACTACCTGGTCTGGCTTTATTAAGTGATAAATGTGTATGGAAAGAAAGAGGAAAGGAAGAAAATAATCATGCCATACAATTAGAGAATAAAACAGCCTTCTTAAAATACTGTTGAGGAACTAAACAAAATAAATAATTAATAATCTTTAAATATAAAAATGATTTATTTCTTTAAAATGTCTCTAAAGCGAATTGTACTTCTGTTGCAGCTTTTCTGTCTGCCTCTTCCTCTTGCTTGCCACATCCCTGCCAATCTCCAATATTAGCTTAAATATTACCAACTTTTTTGTTTTTCTCCCAGTATTCTGAATGTTTTGCCCATGTATTACACCTCTCATACATCTTAACAAATTTTTACTGCATTGTAATTTTTACTACTATCTTGCCTCCCAAATAAATAGAAGATTATTGAGTCCATTGACACAAGTTTCATTTATATTTCTGATGTGGTTTTGCTGTGTCCCCACCCAAATCTCATTTTGAATTTTGGTTCCCATAATTCACAAGTGTTATGGGAGGGACCCAGTGGGAGATTATTGAATCATGGAGCGGGTTTCCCCCACACTGTTCTCATGGTAGTAAGTCCCAGGAGTTCTGATGGTTTTATTCCTGTTTCCCCTTTTGCTTGACTCTCACTCTCTCTTGACTGCCACCTTTTGCCATGATTGTGAGGCCTCCCAAGCCACGTGGAACTGTGAGCCCATTAAACCTCTTTTTCTTTATAAATTACCTAATCTTAGGTATGTCTTTATCAGCAGCGTGAAAACAGACTAATGCATTTTTATCCCAACACCTTGCACTATCTGGTGAAGAAACATATTTAATAAATATTTGTTGAATACAGAAATATTTTTATTTACCCCATTTTATTCTGATATGATGATATGACAGAGACCAAGAGATCAAGCAGGATGTATTTTCTTCTTCTTCACTGGCAGATGAGCATTTTGTAAATAACTGCATTCCTACCTGGACTAAGATTATATTCTGCAGTTTCCTTTACAGTAAGTCTGGTTATGTGACTAACTTCAGGTTAATGGTATATGCCTGGAAGTTTCATGAATGATTTCCAGGAAGTATCCTTCAGGGAGATAATATATCCTTCTTGAATTCTTTCTTCCTATTGGCTGGAATGCAGATACAATGGAATATAAAGAGGCCTCTTCCAGACGTTGATGTAGTAGATCAAATGTACCCATGCCCTTGATGATAGTCTGCATTTATTTACATAGGAGAAGCTTAAGCTCCCATCTAGCTTAAACTACTATTGTTTAGGGTGCTTTACCACTCACGGCTAAAACTAAGTCTTAACCATTGATAAAAATATCAAAATAATTTCTGTAAGCATATTTTCTCTGGTCATTGGTATAGATTGAACTGCGTCCCTCAGGAATTCATATGTTGAATTCCTAACCCTGGTACCTCAGAATGTGACTTTATTTGGAAATAGGATCATTGTAGGTATAATTAGTCAGGATGAGGTCCTGCTGGAGGAAGGTGGGTCACTAATCAAGTAAGACTGGTGTCCTATAATAGAGAAATTTGCAGATATACAGGCACTCAAGGGGAGGGCTATGCTGAGATTTGAGTATGTGGCTACCAGCCAAGGACCTTCTAGAGCCTAGGAGGGAGGCTTGGAACACATATATATATATATTTTTTTACACCTTCTGGAGCAGCATGGTCCTGCTGATACTTTAATCTTGGATTTCTTGTGTTTATTCTGATAGTAAATTTCCATTGTTTAAGCCTCTCAAATTGTGGTAATCTGTTATAGAAGCTCTAATAAATGAATATATCCATTTCTTCCCTAGTAATTTAACAGGAAAAAGGATTGATACACAATTAAAAATGAAAACAATTTATTTTAGCATTATTATGTTAATGTGTAATAATAAAATAGTGAATAACTATGTTAAAATAGGTACAGGTAAATGCAGTAGTCCCTTCTTATTTGTGGGGGAGATGTAACAATACCCACCCCATGGGTATGCCTGAACACACAGCACAGAATCCTATATGTATCCTGTTTTTCCTATACATACTTGCCTATAAAAAAGTTCAGTGCATTAAAAAATTACACATCGTGACAGATGAACAATTTTAATAAAATAGAGCAATTAAAACAGTATACTATATTAAAAGTTATGTGAATATAATCTCTCTCTCAAATATCTTACTTTATGTCTGTAGACTGTGGCCAATAACAGGTCACTGAAATGCAGAAAGTGAAATCATGGATAAGGGGTGACTGTTAAAATGGAAACAATATAGTCAGTCCTCAATCCTCAATGCTGCTTTTGACCATTCCCTCATCTCACCTAGAAAATGCCTTCTACTCCCTTCATCCTTCATTAACCTTCAGCAGGACATTAGTTATATTGCCTGCATCCTTGTATGGAATTACTAAATCGTAAGAAGTTAAGCAAAAATGTATAATGAACATAAGAAAGCAATGGCTCTGTGCATACTTCCATCAGAATAGTGACCCTCTAAGTAAATTACATTTAGGTGGGGGAGAAAAAACAAACCCCGCAAAGACTCTGTTTCTTTAACTCAGATGACTCAAATATTGTATTCTAATGATTATTAGATTTGTCATCTATTATAACAATAATATTACAAATAAAATTTAACAACATAATCAATATGAGCCTTCAAAAGAGCTCTACAAGTTCCCTATTTTCTTATTAATCTAAAAGTGTAGTAGAGAGAAATAAGTGCAGTAATGAAAGCTGTGTGTTGTAAATAATCCAATTTTGCATCCTCCACAATGATGCTTTCCATGAACTCTGAATGTAAATTTCAGATTACTTTGAAATCACTGTGCTAGCAAAACAGATTTAGTTCCAAGCCAGGTGTTTTCTTAAGTATGTTTAGATGCATTTTTGTTGCAACTTTGTTAAGTATACTTTGCTGAATATATTTAAATGCATCTTTACTTTTATGCACAGAGCAAATCTAATGCTGCTTCATAGTGTGTTGGAGAAACATTTTTGTTTCTTGCCAAATGAGATAATTTATGGCACACCTGACGAGACTTTTCCTTAGATCATGCTTGAAGCCATAGCTGAACTATGGTCTAAGCCAGGTATATTTATCACTCAAATGTATTGCCTTATATTAAATTGATTTTATAATATCATATACATATATTATTCTACATAATGGCAGTTTTTATAAAATTTCTACAAAAATTATTTCTAAGAAAAGTAATATTTGAGGTACAATGCCTAAGGTTCTATACTCAATAAAACTAATTCAAAAAAAAAAAAAAGGGGGACTTCACTCATCTTTTTACACCTTGAATGTCTAAGCTGCCAAAACAAAGTAACACAAACTGAGTGACTTAGATACAGATTTATCGTCTCACAGTTCTGAAGGCCACAAGTCTGAAATCAAGGTGTTGACAGAGCCACACTCCCTTTGGAGGTGCTAGGGACAGTCTAGTTCCAGGCCTCCCCTCTAGCTTTTGGAAGTTGCTTGTATTCGCATTTGTTCTCCATCTGTGTGTGTCAATCTGTTTCTAGATTTGCCTCTTTTTCTAAGAACACTAGTCATATTGAATTCGGACCTACCTGAAAGATTTCATTTTAACTTGAATACCTCTGTAAAGGTCCCATTTCCAAATGAGGTCCCATTCTGAGGTACTGGATGTTAGGACTCCAACATGTCATTTTTGGGAGATGTAATTCAACCCCATAACACTTCTACATCTGGCATGATGGTTTACATGGAGCTTATATCCAGTAAATGCCTATTAATAGATACACAAATGAATGATTGGTGGGAAGATAATTGAATTAAACTCACACATAAATCATGAATCCTGAGATATTTATTACTATCAGAGGAATAAGTTGTGTGTGTATATGTGTGTATTCAGGGTCAGCATTTAATATTGGTTACAGCAAATGGAAAAATTTCTAGGCCATGCAGGAAAAATTCAGGGATACAGCCAGTTTTGCTTATTTTTCTATGTTCTGCATTTTAAACAAATGATCGTTTCTTTTCATCACCACAAGAAATGACATATTGGACCTTGGAAGAAGCAATCCATTAGGGTAAATCCAATGCATTCACTGATATTTACTATGCTATACTTATTCAATATATGATGATTGAAAAAACTTGAATTTAATCTACTATTAGCTTATTTATCTTTTCTACACCTATGTACAAGTTGCCGATTTTGTGAAGTAAATGGAGATAAGAATAAAATTGTGTTTTGAGATTTTAATCCTGCATAATTTGCTTTAAATCAAGAGAAAATATAGGAGTAAAAGCATCAGAGGGTATATTTCTGTATATCCATCATTCCCAGAATCCTGCCTAGTGTGGGACAAGGGTGTAATTTGATAAGACTTTTATTCTGTTGCCTCCATCAAGACCGTTCTGAAAAGCTGTATTTCATCTTGTATTGATTTTTAGTGTCTATAAAAACTTTATAATAGTGATTTATCAATCCTTCTACTCTCTTTATAATTAATTATCCCAATTACCTTTGAAAAAAGTGTTCTACCCACATATAACTTGTATTATATCTGATGTTTTATTAATTCTATGGATCAATAGGTATGTCAGGATGTCAGACTATACTTAACTATACTTTTACCAGTATTAGGTAAGGCTATATAGATAGCCTTTGGTAATTCCTGAGTATGGAGTTGAAGTAGGGATATGACATTACTAATAAGTTATTAAAAAGTCCAAAATTTTTCAATTTGAGGTAAAGAAACTGAAATTACCACATGATCAGAAAGACAGCTGTTTAGCCAGGCTTAGGAAAACCTGGAACCAGATGTTGAATGCCAACAGAACTCTCTTTTTATTCATGTATTTTTAAACTCACTGTTCTTTTTGTTTCTGTTTCTCTATTAACTTCTTTCTTTTGCACTGATTGCTTGTGTTCTTCATGTGCAGAAACATGATTAATAATAGATTTGATCCAAACCTTCCACAATTTTTACCAGAAACAAATCAAGGACTGGCTTTCATTTACTTTTTTTTTTTTTTTTGAAGTCTCATTCTGTCACCCAGGCTGGGGAGCAGTGGCACAATCTCAGCTCACTGCAACCTCTGCCTCCCAGGTTCAAGTGATTCTCCTGCCTCAGTCTCCTGAGAAGCTGGGATCACAGGCATGCACAACCATGCCTGGTTACTTTTTGTATTTTTAGTAGAGACAGGGTTTCACCATGTTGGCCAGGCTGGTCTCGAATTCCTGACCTCAAGTGACTGTCCATCTTGGCATCCCCAAAATGCTGGGATTCCAGGTGTAAGCGGCTGCACCTGGCCTCATGTTCTATTTTTTAAATTAGAAAATCATTCTGGGGAAAATCATTCTAGGGAAAAATTTTCATTGGCCAGAATTGGGCTATGTATTTATTCCTGATCATCAACCATGGCTGGGAGGTGGGGTCCGATAAAATCGTGGAGACTCCTGGTTCAGCCATAGGGATTTATAGGAACAGTGATTTGCAACAAAAGCAATAGAGTTATTGTCCTAGAATGAAAGAAACTGAGTACTAAAATACTGTGATTTCCACAGAAACAAACCAACCCAAAACTTTATTTTAAAAACTCTCTCATTCTGTAAGAAGCTTTATACTAGATCCTCAGGAAATAAAACATTCAATATCACAGACCCTAACCTCAAACAATGTACAAACGTTTGTGAGAATGGAGTAAGAGAATGGAGCAAGCATTTTGGGTGTTCTTTTCTGCATAGGTATTTTCCCTCCTTTCTGCTCATATCTAGCATGCATACTTTGGGTGGTCTCGGAGGCGGGAGATTTTCCAGAGCTTCCTTCCCTAGGGGCTTTATTTCCTGCTCATGGCCAACTATCAGCCTACTCTGACAATAAGATTGTAGACTAAAATCTAGGGGTTAAAATCCATGTTGTAAATTTGGGAAAAAATGGATTACCCAATAGAAGTTGAGTATTGAGGCAAGTCAAGAGTAGGAAAATAGTTTAAAATTATGTTTAGTTATTTTAATAGGAAAATAGTATTACCCTACTTTTAATAGATAAGGATAAATAGACACAAGTATAAATATATAGGTGAGAAAAGAAGGTTCCAGGATTCTTTACGATTTTCTATTCAATAAGGGGATTCTTGGCAATGCTGTGACTTCTCTGTGATTCATTTTTAAAGTAGAAATGGCGTTGAGCTTTATTGATGAATATGTGCTATGGAACAGATTCTGATAATTTAATTATCTCAGTTTGATGTTACAGAAAGACATCTTAAAACATATTGTGTACCAATTCTTAATGATACAATAGTATGGTTTATTACTGAAGTTATACTGAAAATACATGGAGGCAAAATGAAATATAGAATTATAGAAGCCTTTTAAAATACTGTTAAGTACTATAAATAAAAGATACGTGTCATCTACATTACTCTGAATTAACTTGATAATTACTTTGCTATGACTTATTTTGGCATTATCACTGTTTTCTTTATTTAGTAAAGTATTTGGTTAGTTTTAAGAGTTGTAGTAATGTGTTAGCAAACTTAGTGAAATTGCAGAAATAAACCATCAAACCCTCAAAAAGTTACATGAACAGAAAAGTTAACTTGAAACAAATGGCAGAGCAATTTGCTACTGGAATGATTATCAGCCTCACCAAGTCAACTTAGATAGTAATCTTAGTTAAGACTGTCAATTTAATGAAAAAACAAAGCAGCATGCATCTTCTGAATTGTAAATAAGAATTGTCCTTATTAACATCTGGAATTGATAAACATATTTTTGTTCAGCAAGGAGAGAATTACTTTTATGAATTACATATTTCCTCAGGCCACTCAGCCTTTGAAGGCAACCAAGGGCTTATGAATGGTAATTAGAATTTGATTTGATTCAAAATTTCAGCCACATTTGAGATGATCTTCCAAAATAGCCCCCAGTAGTTTACACTTCACAGTTGACATTGGAATGCTCTAGTCTTATAGTTATTTTGATTATTTTTTTCTGCTTGCTCTGTTGCCTCTAGTTTCCTTAATCCCAATGAGCCACTTGACTGCCCTCATTAGGCTGAGAACCTTCATTGGCTTAGAATGTAATTGTAGCCTCAAAATGGAGCTGTCTCTTTAAACACTTTCAAAAATTCAGTACTAGTGTTCATAGAAGTTACTTTTTGTTCATTCCAAATTTCCTTCACCATTTCTCTCAGAAATGTCCATAGACTCCTTGCAGACACAGAATGTTCTGTGAACTTCATTAAGTGTGGCTACAAATTGTCCCTTGCTTTGAGATTCAAAATATATGTAAATTTGGTCTTTTCACTCTTTTTTTCTACGCCAAGAAGCAGCCCTGTCTTCAATGCCATTGGTAGAAATGAACTACTGCAGAATATTGACTCTGGGTATCAGAACATATTTCATTTTAAGCCATAAATCAACTACCACATAATGCTAAGTGAAATTCAGAGTGTGTCAAGCATTAATCAGAGATCATGACGGGCCTTCAAAGAAAGTGTCCAACTGTAGCAGCCAGCCCCTTCATTATACCTCTCCCCAGGCTCAGAATTGTGGCACAATTAAAAAATGTTTTGTTTTGTTTCATTTTTACTTTCTTTCATAAAGGTAGAGCACTGAAAATTACCTAATGTATCACTCAAGTAAAAAAAAAAAAAAAATCAGGATAACCCTCTAGGTCTTATCTAAGTGGCTGCCTTTTAAATACTATGTTAATATTGGTGATGCTTTTCTAGAAACACAACTGCTTGACCTCTTTCTTCTTTATTATAAATAACAAAGGATAATGAATCAGGCAGAACTAATTTTAAATGAGGACAAAATAATGATCAAAAACCAAGTAAATGTTGCATACAACATTTGATGTTGAAAATGCACTAATAAAATGACTGCAAATTAGATATTGTAAGACAAGATAAACAAGCAAAATGAGACTCATCTGTCTCAGTTGCAAAATGAAATGCTCAAATCTACTGCCTCTATCATTTTGTATTTATATAATACTGATCACATCAAACATTATTCTGTTTGTAAATGACTTCATATGTGAAACAATGAGATACAGTGGAACTGTTTATAATTCAAGCCTTCTGTTTGGAGTAGGACTAACGAGTATAATACAGGCTAAATAGATAGTATCAGTCATGTGTGTTTTTGTTTCTAGGTAATGATTTCAAGATGTGTTATGTCTGGATAGTTAACCATGTAATTTATAATGCAAACCAGGAAACTTTTGAGAGTGAAAGAAGAAACTACTTATGATTATGTTGGGACAATATGCATCTACTCTGAGTAAACTAGGACAGACAGTAACTTTGTAGGATTGTATAATGAAGCTTTATTGTATTTAGCTACTTTTAATGGTTTTGTTACATTTTAATTTATGCAAAGATGCCAATAATTCCAGAACTTTAAAATCAGCAATTTCTACCCTGTCTCTGTACATGTTTCATTGCTTTTTTCTTCTATTATTATTAAATTTCAGAGTTCTTTGAGCATAAAAGCCTTCATTCCAACATAAATAGTGTATTTCTATTTGATGTCAATAATACATACACACAAACACTTACCTTCTTTCATGTATGTTATTTTTTTAATATTGTAAGACATCTTTAAAAGATAATAGCATATTTTTTTCTAGCTTATGTCTCTAGTTGTTTTTATAGTATTGTTGATTCAACTACATAAAGCGATGATCACTGGTTCATGATATGGTATGGCTCTGTGTCCTACCAAAATCTCATGTCAAATTGTAATACCTGGTGTTGGAAGTGGGGCCCAATGGAAGATGATTGGGTCATGGAGGGCAGTTTCTCATGATTTAACACCATTCTTCTTGGTGTTGTTATTGTGATAGTGAGTTCTCATGAGATCTGGTTGTTTAAAAATGTGTGGCACCTCCCCAGGATCTTATTTCTGCTCCAGCCACGTAAAACGTGCCTACTTCCCTTTCATCCTCTGCCACGATTATAAATTTCTTAGGCCTCCCCAGAAGCATAAGCCACTGTGCTTCCTGTATGGCTTGCAGAACCTGGAGACAATTAAACCTCTTTTCTTCGTAATTTTCCAGAATTCAGTTATTTCTTTACAGCAGTGTGAGAATGAACTAATACAGTTGTTGAAGAGAATTACAGAATAGGAACTTATTCACAAATTTAATTCTTTTTGAGAATTATTACTTTCAAGTACTAAGCCATGGGCTTCTCCAGATATTATCTAATTTTTGTCCTTAAAAATGATGCTTTGAGGTAAGTATGTTACATTAATTTTTCCATGGAAAAACTGAAGTGAAAAAAGTTTACCCCAAATCACAGAGCTTTCATGAAGTGAAAACGGCATATAAAAGCAGGTTCTTACTCTTACTATTATGCTTTTTTTCTAAGTTTTTATAGAACGTGTATGTTAGTTCTATATATAGCTCTAAAACCTAAAATAGAAGATGACATTAAAAAGTCAAATTAGTGTTACAGTAGCCTTGAACATAATTGTGTGTAATATATCAATCATAATATAAAGATGAAATATAAACTCAAGTTATTTTAGCATATATGAACATGATTAGAAAATTCATCAATTTGTTCAATAAAAAATTAAATACCTAATACCCACTCGGAAGCAAACTTTAATGAATCATGTTTCTCATTTAAAAAATTGTGCTTCAGAGAATCCACAAGTTTTTGAAGTAATCTGTCTTACCGGTTAGTTTTAATGTCAGGGGTTTCCTGGAAATACTAGAAATAAAACTAGCAGTTTTACCTGCTTCAGCTCATAACAATGCATAATAAAACCTAAGCACACAAGTTTTTAACAGCCTACAAGACAACAATTTTTTTTTTTTTTTTTTTTTTTTTTTTGAGACGGGGTTTCACTCTTGTTGCCCAGGCTGGAGTGTAGTGGCACGATCTCGGCTCACTGCAACCTCCGCCTCCTGGGTTCAAGCAATTCTCCTTCCTCAGCCTCCCGAGTAGCTAGGACTACAGGCGCGCGCCACCATGCCCAGCTAATTTTTGTATTTTTAGTAGAGACGGGGTTTCACCATGTTGACCAGGATGGTCTCGATCTCTTGACCTCGTGACCCACCTGCCTCTGCCTCCCAAAGTGCTGGGATTATAGGCGTGAGCCACCGCGCCCGGCCCAAGACAACAATTTTTATCTGAAATCTCAACTTGGACTGGAGGAGCATATTATTTTTAAACAAGTATTTTGGGCAAGTATCTTTTCATCCTGAAGAAATATTAATATACTCTTACTTATTATGCATTAATAGCAACTATTATTGAGGTCTATCTCAACGGTGGGGCATTTGTTAAGAACTTACTGTTGTAGAAAGGAAACAATAACATCTTCCAAAACAACCCTCAAATTGTGGATGCCATATATCTAAGGCCAAGTTCTAAAAAGGAAAGTCTTCCATGTTTTATTTATTCCAAAGCCAAGGAGCTCTTCTCATTGACATTTCCCTTGGTCTTTGGTATTTGTGTTTCTGACCCTCCTCTTGTTCAGCCTGCTTTCTAGCCTCGCTGCTATGCTATGTTTATTACTGTACTAAAATAAGGTTACTTTGTACAAATAATTGGATGCATCCTCTAAGTAGATCTCTAAGGACTGCCAGTAATGTTTCCTGATACATTCATGCATTAGGTGTGTGAAGTCTGAGAAAGCTTATCACAGGGTTGTCTTCCCACCATGTGACTCAGATGTTTGTTATTTCTTATTCTGCTCCCCACTATATTATTAAATGTTAAGAAATGGTTGGAAGGAAAGGCTGTTAATTAACAAAACACTAGAGGATAGGTCACCCAAAGGGTAGGGAAGCCAATTAACTGAAACAGTGAGAGCCATTGCGTGTTCAAATCCAGAATTATGCTGAAGCAGGCACAAAATAACAACACTCACAAGAAGACAAAATATAAGGTGGCAAGAGAATCAGACAAAAGTAGAATTGTAAAGGGCAAAGCAGAAATGAAAGGTCAATCCCTACAGAGCAGGTTATTTACAGAACTCAGTAAAGAGAAATGTAGGCTTATAATAAGAAATAACTAATAAAAAGCAGAGAGGGCTTCCCCTTCTGCCCAAGGAAAACGTAACAGCCACATTTATTACCTAAACAAAGAAAAGCTGTCAATAGTTGAAAGTGACTGTGTCAAAATTAGTAGCATTATTACAATATATTTTTAAGTCCATATGGACCAGATTGTCAATTGTACCCTGTACTAAGCTCTAAACTAAGGGTCTTGGGCATGTTTTCTCAATATCAAGTAAGCAATGTGAACAAGCCAAAACAGTTATATGTGTGTATAAAATGGCTCACCCCAAGTATGTAAGAATTTTCAGATTAAGCATCTTTATAATTTTTAACAGTTGTGAACAATCTTTATTCCTTTTCAGTTTCATTCCTCAATGATGCCCCTAACCTTTCGAGGCCAAAGAGCCTGTAGAGATTCCTGTGGGAAAAACCAGCCCATCGGGAGACAGAATGCAACATATTAATTTCATTAACATCTTCTCTAAACAACTGGCCTAAACAATAATGATGAACAGAATGAAGATAGGTTGTTAGTGCAGACTTTTTTATAGAGAGAATTTAACACGAGAAATCTTATGTTTTTGGTCACCTAAAAATGTCAGAAAAAGGAATACAGTGTGTGGGTATTGATAATGAGTAACCATTTCATATTTATACATTCATAAAATATCTTACAAATAATGAAGTCAAGGAAGTTAATAAGTTATATACATAAGAAGTCACATAGTCGGGTTAACTAATACAGAGGTTTAAGTTGTAACCTCTGTATTTGAAGTGTTTACAATCGACTTAGGGAGTTACTTAACAAACAACAATTACAAATAACACCAGGCAGTGGTTTCTTAGATACTTTTGTAGTTTATACAACAAACCCTGTACATTCAGAAGAGAAGGCGGTCACTGGGGATTTTGATGACCAGAGAAAAACTGGTGAAAAAGACAAATTGAAAGTTTCGCGTTAAAGACTATGTAAAATTAGGGTAGGCAGAGCAGTCTAAAAACATGAATGAAATCACAGAAACAAATGTGAAGATGTTTTTGTAGTAGGAGACTGAAAACAGCACTTCGAGGGCATGGTATTATTGGATAATGACAAATCTCTCAAATCAGCTGCAGGAATTAACAATGATGTAAATATAGGACTTACTCTTAAATGTAGGTTAAAAGTAGAACTAGTCTACACACACACACACACACACACACACACACACCCCACCACCACAAGATGAAAAGCGAGTCTGAGTGAGATCAGGACTCATGAATACCTCCCACCATCACTGATTCCTTCTCCTTCTGCTCCCCCATATCCCTTGGTGGAGGATAGGATTCTGTCTTTCCATTTCCTTCACATTCTTCTCCTGTTTGGGCACCAACCAAATAAGAGCTGTCTGTCTCGGAGGAAGGTCCAAACTCTGTGGAAAATGCTCTATGAGCTAGTAAGCTGATCTGTGCCTATGTTATATTTGTCAGGGTTCTCTAGAGGAACAGAACTAATAGGATTTAAAGGGAAGTTTATTAAGTATTACCTTACAGGATCACAAGGTCCCACAATAGGCTATCTGCAGGCTGAGGAGCAAAGAGAGCCACTCCCAATTCCAGAACTGAAGAACTTGGGGTCTGATGTTCAAGGGCAGGAAGCATCCAGCACAGGAGAAAGATGTGGGCTAGGCGGCTAAGCCAGTCTCCCTTTTTCACCTTTTTCTGCTTGCTATATATTTCTGTCAGTTGATAAGATTGTTCGCACCAGATTAAGGGTGGGTCTGCCTTTCCCAGCCCACTGACTCAAATGTTAATTTCTCTCGGCAACACCCTCACAGACACACCCAGGATCAATACTTTGTATCCTTCAAACCAATCAACTTGACACTCATTATTAACCATCACATATACTAAGTGGCTGCTTCAGGAAATTAGAGAATACTTTTTCTCTAAGAACTCTCTCTCCCTGTTCTCTTTCTTGCTAAAGGAGCTAAGAAAGTTTGATGATACTAAACTTAGTGGTGCTCTCTTGTTTCAATTTCTCCTTTGCTGAGGCAAAAACCCTTCACGGTTTCACCTTAGAAGTAAGTAGCTGTAAAGGAACCTTAATTAAGGCAAAAAACTAAAATACGTTTATTTAGCCTTATATATAATCACATTCAATGAGGTCCGTATGTGAGCAAAAATTAATGAATGCAAATGCTTTCTTTCTCTGGTTAACAAATCCCTAACGATATCTAACAATACAAATTTCACCTTTGAGAATTATCTCCCTAATTTCCCTTTTTCCACTCTCTAGCTCTCTTGTTACCATCTGTTCTTTTTCTTCTTCCTTTTCTTTTATTTTCCTTTGTCTCTTTTCTGGAAATACATTGAACATCTGTTTTCTTGGTGCTTTTACTGAGCTTCAGTAAATACATTCAATGTTATTTCTGTTTTTTTCAAATTCTATAAATATGGAATTTTTGACTACAGCTAACTATCTTTGCCATTTCATTGTGTTCTTCCATTTCAATTATATACAATGTGCTTGCCTGACCCCACACTCACTTTTAATCAAACTAGAACTACTATGTGGATAAGAGAGGCTATAGTGCATGAACTATTGTATTAGCATACTCCAGAAGGACAAAACTAATAGGATATATGTATATATGAAGGGGAGTTTATAAAGAGAATTGACTCACATGACCACAAGATGAAGTCCCATGATAGATCTGCAAATTGAGGAGCAGAGAAGCCAGTGGTGGATCAGTACAAGTCCCAAAACCTCATAAGTAGGGAAGCCAACAGTGCAGCCTTCAGTCTGTGGCCAAAGGCCCGAGAGCCCCTGGCAAACCACTGGTGTAAGCCCAGAGTCCCAAAGCCGAAGAACTTGGAGTCTAATGTTCAAAGGCAGGAAGCACTGGAGAAAGATGAAGGTTGGAAGACTCAGCAAGTCCAGTCCTTCCAACTTCTTTAGTCTGCTTCATCCTAGCCTCACTGGTGGCTGATTAAATCTCCTTTGGCAATACCCTCACAGACTCCCAGGAACAATACTTTGCATCCTTCAAACCAATCAAGTGGATACTCAATACTAACCATCGCAACCATGGTGGTTAGTCTGTTGTAGAAGGACTTTCCAGGAATGGTATGTGACATTTATCTTAAGAGTAAATTGCTAATGCAATTAAAACTAAAATAGAAAGTGTCAGTTTGGGGACCAGTTCTCAGATATCAACTGTTAGTTTTACAAGCTGATTTAACTCCAGGTGTGTTCTAAATTCTATTGTACTTCGATAAGCTTTTAAAATACATTGTTGGTTGGGTGCAGTGGCTCACATCTGTAATCCCTGTACCTTGGGAGGGCAAGGTGGGTGGATCACCTGAGGTAAGGAGTTTGAGAGCAACCTAAGCAACATGGTGAAACTCCATCTCTACTAACAATACAAAACAAATTAGCTGGGCTTGGTGGCACATGCCTGTAACCCCAGCTATTCAGGAGGCTGAAGCAGGAGAATTGCTTGAACCCAGTAGGTGGAGGTTACAGTGAGCTGGAGATTGTGCCATTGCACTCCAGCCTGGCAACAGAGCGAGAGTCCATCTCAAAACAAAAATAAAAATAAAATAAATTGTAATGCTTTTGGACAGGAAACATGTCTTTTTCAGCTCATTGATGTGCCCACTACTTGTCACCCTGTCCACCAGCCTGGGTCATTTATTTGTGTGATTTGCCTACTGATAAAATAGTGAGTAATTGAAGTTAAGTCTTTTTCTTCCACTGGATGGTACCTGCTTAGGCATATCATTCTGACCTCAGTTCTTTTTTTTCTGAAACACAAGACTGAAAATAGATTTGTTTGAGGTTCTAAATTATTCTTGTTCTTATATATGTGCTTTCCTTGGAAGTCATCAATGTTCAATCACTCATAAAAATGTGCAAACATTTATAATAGAATCTATATTTCTGTTATGGTAACATATTTCCCAAACTATTTTCTCCCTTGAAAAGTTGCAGTTAGTTTTGTTTTTGTTTTTGTTTTTATGCATTTATTTGCAGTTGTTTCTTTGACAGATGAATTCTTCCTTGCCTCTCTCAACTAAAATCTCTCTGAGGCCACACTGGCCTCCTGAGTTACCAAATCTTTGTTTTTTTCTTTCATGTCACTCAGCCTTCCTGTTATCTATGGCCAAAATATTTTTCCTAAAGCGTTGAAAGATCTCACTCTTAGAGTCAAAATTTTTTAATGGAAAGAATAAAGAAAAGCAGTATTTGTTATCAACTATGTTTCAGGCCTCCTTTTAAGTTCTTTACATGCATTAACTCATTTGTTCTTCAAAATAATCTAATGTAGATAATCTTAGATACTGTTATCATCTTAGAGAACAGAAAACTGAGGCACAAGAAGTTAAATGTCATGCTCAAGGGTTTGCAGTACATAAATGGTGCAGACAAATTATTTGAATTTTATATATATATATATATATATATATATATATAACTATATATAATCTGTTGGAGTCTGTCTGTTGAAGATATATATATTCATTTCAAATTCTATATAAAATATATGATATCTGTGTATATGCATGTATACACACACAGTTGCAGACAACAAAGAACATTTTGGGTCATTTACGGTATCTAGGAAATAACTGTTTATGACAAAAGCCGGTGAATGCATTGAAAAACAGAATTTATCTGTGCAAGAATGTGGTATTTAGGCCAGGCACAGTGGCTCATGCCTGTAATCCCAGTACTTTGGGAGGCTGAGGCAGGCTGATCACCTGAGGTCAGGAGTTCAAGACCAGCGTGGCCAACGTGGTGAAACCCTGTCTCTAATAAAAATAGAAAACTTAGCTGGGTGTGGTGGCGGGCACCTGTAATCCCAGCTACTCAGAAGGCCGAGGCAGGAGAATTGCTTGAACCCAGGAGGCGGAGGTTGCAGTGAGCCAGGATAGCGCCACTGCATTCCAGCCTGGACGACAAAGTATAACTCTGACTCAAAGAAAAAAAATATGTTATTTTGGGTAAAATTAAAATACAGATTTGGGGATTTGGGGATCTTTCTATATAATTAGATGGTTTTTCATGAAGTCTCCTAATCACAGATTGGGAATGCTAACATAGCTCTTAGTCACTGTCTCAGCTATCGTTATTCACATTACCTCTTCAGGTTCTATGTTTAACTTGTTTCCATGTGTTGGTTTCATGTCATTTGCCCTTTACTAGTCACTGTGTTTTTCCATCATACTTTGTTGATATGTATTTCTCACAAACCAATGCAAAAGAGTAGGAAAATATTTTTGTCTACAGTTAATCTTGATGTTTATGTTTATATAAAATCATTTGAGGTACTCTCCATTGGCTGCAAATGCTCACTGGGCTAAATTTCCCATAAGTATTTTAATGCAAAATTTTTCATTTCATTTATTATGCAGATGAAAATTGTAGGCAGGCATGGTGGCTCATGTCTGTAATCTCAACACTTTGGGAGGCCAAAGCAGGAGGTTTGCTTGAGCCTTGGAGTTTGAGACCAGTCTGGGAAACACAGTGAGACCCTGTCTCTGCACAAAGTAAAAATGTTAATTGAGCATGTTGGCACACTTCTGTATTCACAACTACAATGGGGCTGAGATGGAAGGATTGCTTGAGCCTGGGAGGTCGAGGCTGCAGTGAGCCATGATTGCATCACTACACTCCAACCTGGGTGACAGAGCAAAAACTTGTCTCAAAACAAATAATAAAATTAAATTTAAATTGTAAGTACCTTTACATTAGTATTGATTTTAAATATCATTTTATGTTCTTCTGAGTAGTCCTCAGTCGATCTTTGGAGTACACGTGCCGTATTTGTAGAGATCAAATTCACTTCTGTGGAAATAAGCTCAATTCTATAAACTGACAATAATGAAGAGATGTCAACAAGCAGAGTAAGGCTGTCAGAACCAGAGCAAATTGTAGAGATCCTTTCATTAAACCATCTCTTTTTAACCAAATAAAATTATTAAAGGACAAAATACCTACATGATTTAAAATAAAATTACCACCATAAATTTGGTCTTTAGGCATTTTAAGGTAGAAAATAAGAAACAATAAAAATCAAACAAATAATGAAAAAGAATAATTCAATTTATAGTGAATAAAAATATTTGTGAAGGCAAATTAAAATAAAAAGCCTTTCCAACAATTTTAGATCATGATAAATTATACTGTTACCTGTGCTACCATAATACCAAAATAACCAATCAACTCAGTCATAACTGATATCATAATGACAAAAGAGCTTATTTTCTTAATTTCTTCATTGTAAATTTGACATTTTTTAAAACAATACAGATAAAAGACTGAGAAGATGTATAATTTTTCTCAAATCTAAATTGATTATATAAAAATCAGTGCATTTTACTTTATGAATAAACAAGTATTTCATATTTCTTATGGTAATACATAAGTGGATTAGTGCATTTTTACTCTGCCAATAAAGACATACTGAGACTGGGCAGTTTACAAAAGAAAGAGGTTTAATGCACTTACATTTCCATGTAGCTGGGGCTGCCTCAAAATCATGGCAGAAGGTGAAAGGCCCATGTCACGTGGTTGCAGACAAGAGAAGAGAGCTTTTTCAGGGAAACTCCCATTGAAGAAATTTGGGGTGGTTTTGTTGGAGACATATTAATATCATTAAAGTTGAGATATGGATAAAAATTTATCAGGTAGACAAATGTTTCATGAAAAAGGTAGTTGGAGTATGGGGAGGTGGAGAGAATATAATAATCCAGGCAAATGGAAAAGCCACAGAAGTGTGTGAGCATGGTGGGTGGAAGGAGCTATAAGTAGTTCAGCATAATTGGAACATAAAATTCAAGATAAAGATTGGCATGGATGGAAGTGAAGAAATAGACTCTTTTGTGCTGCTATAACAGAATACCACAGAGTAGGTAATTCATAATGAACAGAAATTTATTTTTTTCACAATTCTGTAGACTGAGAATTTCAAAGTCAAGGTGTTTTAATCTGGTGTGGGGCTTTTTGCTGCATTATCACATGACAAATGGCAGAAGGGCAAGAGAGACCAAACTCTCCAGGTGAAGCCTTTTATAACATTAATTCTTTTGTGAGGGAGGAACTCTTATGACCTCAGTATGACCTATTAAACCCCACCTCCCAACATTTGCATTGGGGATTAAGTTTCAACATGAGTTTTGGAGGAAACAAAACATTCAAACCATAGCAGTTGGCATAAGATCACAAAGGGCAAAGATTTTAGCTTGATACTGTAGGTGATGGCAGTCATTAAAGATTTTAGGCAGTGAAGGGACATGATTTGACAAGTAGATTACAAAGATCACCTGGGAAGCACAGCGAGGTATAGAACAAAAAGGGAGAACTTTTGAAGAACATAAGATTAATGGATTGTATGTTTGCAAGGAATACTGGTTGGAGAGGCTCCTGTGGGAAGCTAGGGTAAAAGCTAATTGTGCTAATGCAGTGGGAAGATGATTATAAAAGAAGGGACAATGAGACAAATAAATGATGGAGACAGAAACTGTGGGTGACTGACAATGGAATTTATGTGTAATATTTTTCCAAACATATCTTTGGTAAAATTATTTCAAATACCACTTTCCCATAAGCTGTCTTCTGGTGGTGTTGGTACACCTTGAAAGGTATGTGATTTCTTCTTAACATGCAACAAAAGCCATTTGAAAGAAAAAAAAAACAGTAACATATAATTCTTTATTGAAGGTTACTTGTTCTTCCTCCCACTAGGGATATTACTCATTGCCAAACAAAAATACATAATTTACTTATGACTACATTTTACTCAAATAAGGTCAGAGTATACCTATTGGTGGTATATTGGTGTATGACATGTATTTCTGGGAAAACAGATCCACTAATAAAAAGTACTTTGTAGGACTGAATGTTTGGGGTTTTTGTTTGTTTGTTTGTTTTTTCTTTTGTTTTCTGTTTTGCTAACTAGCATATGTTCTGAATTAAACAAAGTTGTTTGACAAAGCAGTATTTATTGCAGATTGTTTTTGTCAATTTTGTAATACTTGTTGACATGACTGCAATGATATTCTTAGGATCATATGATTTGAACCTAAACGTCAGTGAGAATTTAATAACTTTCTGCCATCTGCTTCTAAACACAGGTGCTTATACTAAATGTAAGCACAAATATATTATGTCAGGGGACAATTTACTTACTTTAGAGTTCAACAGCAGTGATCAATTCTGGTTAGGATTACTAGATCAAATCTTAAAAATGATGTTTCTCTCCATCTTTATGCATAGTTTCATAGGAGCTCCTTGTTGATGTAAAATGGTTGTAGCACTTTCGATAACTCATATCCTGACATAACCAAATCTACAGGAAGAGAGGGACTCCGCAGTTAGGCTCTTTTTGGGAATGCTTGGCAAACAGAATCTAGGTTGATTGAATCCTCAGATCTATCAATGAATACACCGATGGGACAGACATATAGGAAATCCCGATTGGCATAATCTAAACAAGCCCCATCCAAACTGATCAAGCCCCACTCTTCTTCAGACTTGGCAAAGAAAGAAGGATTTATTCAGTGTCCTAAAGAAATCCAGCCCTTCATTTGAAAGAGGAAAATATGGATGCCAGAAAACATAGCAGCCATAGAAATAAGCAAATAATGCTTCCCCTGAAAACAGACTGAATACCTACTAAAGAAGTGCATATATATTTAGAAAAATCACCGTGGGATAATTTTTACTGCCTTGGCTAGGAGTCTATTTGAATTAAAATATGCCAGTGTTTTATTCCGTAAACCAAACACATTCTATGATTTGTTGTATAGTTCTTTGCCAAAAAATAGGTATGCATCCTGAAATTCAAAACAAAGAATTTCCTTCTTGATCCATACTTTAAAGCCTTAGTACTTCATGTGATCCTTAAAGAAAAAAGAAAAGAAAAAGAAAGATCCCAACTTGATGGGGTCTCTAGTACTTAGCAGCTGTTAAAATTTAATAGATGTTAGTAGGCCACTCAGTTAAAAAGCAACCCAAGAAACAACATAAAAAAAGATATAGTCTTTGACATAATCAGAGGTAAGATTTTTTTTTATAGCTGAAAACAGAATGACAGATTTCTCTGTGAAATAAAATAATTTGAAGTCAGGAAAATATTTAAAATCATCAAGTTAATATTAAAATAAATGGAAAATATTTTGCCTGATAAACAAGTTATAGTAAGCAGGCTTCAGTCTTTTATTGACCTAGATGTATAATAATGAATTTTTCATCTTTGGATTCATGTCGTTATTTTCCAGAAAAAGTATACTTAAGGTAGTCATACAAACTTAAAAGGATAGCAAAGAACCTGAAAGGTTATGGACTTTGATGCAGTTACTGACATATCCGAAATCCATCCAGACTGTCTATAAGAAAATCAGCCCATTAAATAAAATTTACATTTTTGAAGATTACTCAATTACTTTTTCTGGATGCTAATCATACTGAAGAATCATATTATTGTTATATTGCCCTATTAAAATGATTTAGGTTGGACTGTCACCATATTTGGGTACCTAAGGTGATGAGAAAAGAATGAGTCATAATGGAGAAAAACATGATAAACTTGCTTGAAATATGGATGCAATACTGACATATTAACAAGGTGAAAAAAAAATGTCACTTGCATTGCTAAAGATGCTTTTAAATAAGTCACTATAAAGTTTGTAGCAGAGCAGTTGCAGTGAACAGGTGTGATGCAAAAGTCAAGTCATTTTCTGCTGCTCACATACAGTAGGTTTTGCAAATATTCTACCACACTTGGCAATATGGAAGAATACATGTACTAAAAGCTTTCCAATATTTTGACAGCTAACATATAGCACCCAACTATTAATGCCAGTGGAAAGTCCAGGAGAAATACTTTCATTGATTTGAAATTAATTTCAAAAGTAATGTATGATTGTTATTTTATAATTATAGAAAAGCAGAAATACTCTAAAGGAATAGTTAATGTTTCTGTGTACCTACTTCTCTTGTCCTACTTCAATTTCATGTCTATACTAAAATAAATCACTTGTAACAGCTGAGGTCTATTTTTTCAGGCTTCATCTATGTGTACATATCATTATTTCTAAGACCTGCAAAATCAATTGTTTTTCATAAAACCATATATTACATTCTTCTAATATTATTTTCTTCAGATATATTAGCTCTAGAAGAAAATCAGAAAATTCTTTCCTTCATTTGTTTCTTTCAAAGTCCCAAAGAATATTTGGAATAGTCAATTCTACATTATCAATATGAACACTATAATTTTCATGTACCTTCATTTCTAAAGTGTTATGCAAATGACATGTCCTCTCTATTTTTATTTCCCTGTGTATAGAAAAGTTATGTACTATCTTCTTGAAAGATATGAACTGAGGGATGAATAAAAATAAAATTGCCATATAATAACCTGATGGCAATATTAAAATAAATTTTAATGAGGATCTTCAGATTATTTAATTGCAATAAGCATTATAATTTTCTTTGGCAATAAGTATTATATTTGCAGTTACTTCTAGCTGGTACATTTAAGATTACTTTTTATTATCACCCTTGTATGTAACATTTTTTTGTCATAAGAAATTCAACATTGAAATAACCAATAATATATAATCAAACTCTCTGTTAGCCTGTGCGATTCTAACTTCTAGAGAAAGGTTAGGGGTTGAGATTCCACATCAATCATTAGCGGTATAATTTTAAAGATAATTAAATACAGATTTCTTCTTTTTGCTAATTAGCCCTATCCCTTGCTATTGTGCTCTTGTCACTGCTAAATAACTTCATGTTGTCATCATTAAAATAACATTCACATTCTGGTCCTGTGATCCACGTCCTTCCAGACAGCTATTCTTGTTCCCAAAGCCCTTCTCCTACTTCAGGCTTGCTTATTTCATTCTCTGTTGTCAAGTGCCAGTAAAAACTGATTCACTGTCTGCACATGGCTAGCCAGTTTTCTCAACACCTTCCTGACACCTTACACTAAAATTAACTCCAGATAGATTATAGACTTAAACATAAAACTGAACACCGTAAAAACACTAGAAGAAAACCTAGGCAAAACCATTAAGGACATAGGCATAGGCAAGGACTTCATGACTAAAACACCAAAAGCATTGGCAACAAAAGCCAAAATAGATAAATGGAATCTAATTAAACTCCAGAGCTTCTGTACAGCAAAAGAAACAATCTTTAGAGTGAACCAGCAAACAGTATAATGGGAAAAAATTTTGCAATCTACCCGTCTGACAAAGGGCTAATATCTAGAATCTACAAAGAACTAAAACAGATTTACAAGAAAAAAGACAAATCCATTCAAAAGTGGGAGAAGGATATGAACAGACACTTTTCAAAAGAAGACATATATGAGGCCAACAAACATATGAAAAGACGTACATCATCACTCGTCATTAGAGAAATGCAAATCAAAACCACATTGAGATACCATCTCATGCAAGTTAGAATGGCAATCATCAAAAAAATCTGGAGACAACAGATGCTGGAGAGGATGTGGAGAAATAGAAACACTTTTACACTGTTGGTGGGAGGGTAAATTAGTTCAACCATTGTGGAAGACAGTGTGGCGATTCCTCAAGGACCTAGAAATAGAAATTCCATTTGACCCAGCGATCCCATTACTGAGTGTATATCCAAAGGATGATAAATCGTTCTATTATAAAGACACATATACACGTATGTTCATTGTGGCACTGTTTAAAATAGCAAAGACCTGGAACCAACCCAAATGCCCATCGATGATAGACTGGACAAGGAAAATGTGGCACATATACACCATGAAATACTATTCACCCATAAAAAATGATGAGTTTGTGTCATTTGTAGGGACATGGATGAATCTGGAAACCATAATTCTCAGCAAACTGACACAAGAACAGAAAATTAAACACTACATGTTCTCACTTATAGGTGGGTGTTGAACAAGGAGAACCCATGGACACAGGGAGGGAAGCATCACACACCGGGGTCTGTTAGGGGGGACTAGGGGAGGGACAGCAGGGGGTGGGGAGTTTGGGGAGGAATAACATGGGGAGAAATGCCAGATATAGGTGATGGGGGAATGGAGGCAGCAAACCACATTGCCATGCATGTACCTATCCAACAATCCTGCATTATTTGCACATGTACCCCAGAACCTAAGGTACAATAAAAAAGGTATCTCAAATAAGATACCTTTTCATAAAAAAATAAAAGCGATATGTTTTTCAATTTATCTTTTTTCCCCCTTCATCACTGCATTAGAAACATTGGTCTGTTGTGACCTATCGCATCTAAAAAAGAAAAGTGATTTGCTGATTTAAAGGAACTTACTCCTACCCCTATTTTATAGGAACATCATGGTCAAAGATTCATGATGCTACTGACCTAATTCATGTTTGCTACTTTAGAGAGCGAAGTCACTGTGAAACTAGAACAGATGTTTTTCTCTAAGACCGAAAATCTAAAACCTTTTCTTTCAGACCACTGGAGGCACATATCTAGGGTAACCCAGGCAGCCACCTTCAGGGAGGTTGGAGCTGGCATCCTTGGAGTCTGGGTTCTTCAATCCCTTTGTCATATTTAATTCTCACCTGGCTATGCAGTCTTGAAGAATCTTAAGGAAAGAATGGATTTAAGCATTTTAAAATTATTTGTATGTGGTTGTACTAATTTCTGCATACATGTTTAGGAAAACAGGTAGAAGAAAAAGAGAATTTGAAGAAATCATTGTCTCAATGTTAGCGGTGTTAAAAAAAATTCCTGTTATTTCTGTAGTGTCATAATGGGGCAGACTTCAAAGTCTTTCAACCATCAATTCAGAGATAAAACTAGATCATCTGTATTCATTTTGTGCTGTAGTGAATCTTTTTGACATTGGGAAAATCTTACAAATGCTTAATAAATGTGTCAGAGAATTTCTCTGAGAGTACCTGTATGGTATCTGTAGGCTAAAGTTGCCAGGTAAAATATAGAACACTCAGGTAAATTTGAATTTCAGTTAAACTACAAATACTGTTTTGTATAAGTATACCCATACAACATTTGGGATATATTAAAATGTATTCATTTTCTTTGGAAATTCAGATTTTACTGAACAGCCTGTATATTTGTTTGCAAAATCTGGCAATGCTATTACAGGTTGAGCATTCGTAATTCAAAAATCTAAAATCTGAAATGCTTCCAGACCCAAAACTTTATAAGTATCAACATAATGCCACAAGTGGAAAATTCCACACCTGAAATCATGTGACATAACAGTCAAATGCAATCAAAACTTTGTTTCATACACACAATTATTTAAAATGTATCAGGCTATTTGTATAGTGTGTACATGAAATGTGAAAGAATTCTGTGTTTAGACTTGATTCCTATCCCCAAGATATTTCATTATGTATATCCAAGTATTCTAAAGTCCAAAAAACTTTGAAATCCAAAACACTTCTGGTTTTAAGCATTTTAAATAAGGGCTATTCAACCTATGTATATGGTAGTATCCCTCATATATGGAGGATGGGGAGAGACGGTTCAAGCAACAATGGTTTCTCAAGGTGGCATCTTCAAATTACTCTAAACAGGGACACATCTGTATGCTACTTTTCCTTTGATAAAAATATAATAGTTACTATTAAAAGAGAAATGAAAAGGAAAAGTAAATATCCCTTACAAATACCAAAATTATTCTAATGAACAATATAAATCAGGTATGTTTTCTTCTCATCATCCTCCTCTTCATAATGATAGTAACAATAATATCACTAATATGATAATTACAAATAACATTTTTTAAAGACAGGTTCTCTCTGTGTTACCCAGGCTGAAGTGCAGTGGTGCAATCACAGCTCACTGCTGCCTTGAACTCCTGGATTCAAACAATCCTCCCACCTCAGACTCCCAAGTGGCTGGCACTATAATTTATGCCACAATAGACAATTTTTAAAAAATCATAGAGATGAGGTCTTGCTGTTACCCAGGCTGGCCTCCAACTCCTGGTCTTAAGTGATGCCACCACCTTGACCTCTCAAAGTGCTGAGATTACAGGCATGAGCCACCATGCCTGGCCACATATAACATTTATTGAAAGGTTTCTGTCAAACAATTTTTATGAGCTATAACTTTTAATACTTACAACCCCTCCTGGAGTATGTGGCCCATGAAGGACCATATCTGCTCTGTTCATTGCTCATTTCCCAGAAATCCAAACAGTGTCTGATAATAATAAGTAATATGTGTTCAGTGAATGAAAAACAATGAATAAATGAGGTAGGAATTATTATTCCAGTTTCACAAATGGTTAATTTGAGGTTTATTGATGTTATTTCTTCCCAAACAGAATTTAACTTATAGCGCCTAAACAGAAATTCAAATGTGTTTGACTTATAAGATGGCAGACTGCTTCAGGAATTAATTCATATCCATAAAGGGCAGGAATTATTGCTGAAGGGATATTAACTCCTTCTGGCTTATGCAACCTAGCTCATATACAACCTGCTTGCAAAAGCTACCTCCTTAGAACCTCAAAACAACTGTGTGAGATGGACATTACAATCCTAATTTTAGTAAATCAACTGAGGCAAAGTGACTGAAGCCTAGATCCACACGAGTCTGTCCTTCTTGGTAAAGTGTATAATAGTATCAATGTGGTATCTTCAAATATAAGAAAATAGATTGTGTTTCCAGAAAAGAGACATCAGAATAAAATTAGGTTGATTTTTATGTCACATATTTTTACATAGATATAGAAAATAGAAAATGACCAACATCTGTGTTCCTATATCAACATTGTTTTGTATTTATGTGATACTATCAAATATTAGACATGCCACAGCTAGTTGAGATCCACTTAATTGAAGAATTAAAGCAAAGGGCTTTAAAAATGAAGAAATACATATTTTAAAATATTGAGGAACTCATAAGTTTAAAGAGCTACTTAGAAAAATCACTTTTCCAAGATGAGTTCATATCCTTTGCAGGGACATGGATGAAGCTGGAAACCATCATTCTCAGCAAACTGACACAAGAACAGAAAACCACTCACATGTTCTCACTCATAAGTGGGTGTTGAACAATGAAAACAGATAGACACAGGGAGGGGAACATCATACACCATGACCTGTTGGGATGAGGTTAGGGAGGGTGGGGGATTGGGGAGGGATAGCATTAGGAGAAACACCTAATATGGGTGATGGGAGATAGAGGCAGTAAACCACCATGGCATGTGTGTATGTAGCAATCCTGCATGATCTGCACATGTACCCCAAAACTTAAAGTATAATAAAAAAGAAAAATAAATTAAAATAGAAGCAATTAAAAAAGAAAAATCACTTTTATTCTAAGCTTACTTACTATTTATCTGATACTAAGATACCATATCATGATTAAATAGCTCATTTCTACAGACTGCTGAACTAAAAAATAACTATTTCAGATCTTGTTTTCAGGGCCATAGAGTGGGATAGCCAAGAGAGAAGGCTGTGTTTGTAACCACAGTCCCACAGTTCAGTCTCAAAATATCCAAAGATCTTCCTTCCCCCTTTGCCCACGCACCCATTTCTCTCTAGCCAAAGAGTTTGGCATTGAAACTAAACCAGAACACATCATCATCGTTATTTTCCCCCAAGTTGCTATTTAAGAAGTTTAGACATACAGTGGCTTCATGTTGATGACGCTTGCTATTCTCCCTTGGGTAAAATAATTGGGATGTAATATTAAGACTGTCACTAAGAATCGTTCATGTATAATTTATACTCACAATTAAAAAGCATTTTTAACCAAGTGTCACAACACAGTGACAACTAAATTGGGCTGTGATTTACGTTACCATGTGCTGCACTTTATTTAGTGTCACTCTAGAGAAAATTGACAAATAGCCCATGTAGAATAAGGCAGAGGTCTGAGTCAAGAAAGGGCTCACTCCCCAGGTGGGAATAAGGTGAGGAATAGCCAGTGTATGTTGCTACCATTATGATTAATAATTAATACTAGAATATGTACAGCGAAGGAATTGGAGTCCTTTTAGTAATTGTGCAAGACTACTCTAGATAGGCATATAAAGCAGTTAATTCTCATTACAATATAATTAAACTTAAAATGAATAGGTAACTGTAGAAAGACAAAACATAAATGTTTTCTTTAATGTTTAAATTTTTTGTAAAAATGGGATCTTGCTCTGTTGTCCAGGCCTCAAGCAATCCTTCCACCTCAGCCTCCCAAAGTGCTGGGATTACTGGCAGAAGCCACCACACCTGGCCCAACTCTTTCTTTTAAATATGATGGAATCAAAGTTCAGTGATTCAAGTGACAAAGTTGGTACTGGATCGCCCCAAAATAGCATCAGGTGCATTTTCAAAAGGGCCAATTGTCACGCCACGAGCTGAAAGAGTTCCAAGGGATCTGTGTTCTTATTTGAAATATGTCTGGCAAAGACTGATTTTTTTTTTTCCATGGAAATTCGAGGATAAAATAAGATATATAAATTTAAAGCCAAGGATACAAGAACGGGAATAAGATGAATAGTCTACAGAAATCATGTGACTAAATAAAGGACATCATAATAGGAATGGAAAACAAAACAGAACAAATGTTTTGTGGTGGAAGAAGTGACCTGGAATAATAAAAGTCAGACAGAACACTTAGAGGAAATCAGATGTGAATTAATTTTAATTATTGTTTTAAGTAGTGATGAATTTGGGGATTGTAATGGCTACATGAGCTCCAACTAGACACCTTTATAAGTAACAACTGTAAAATCTGGACACAATATCTTGAAGCAGTTACTAGAATTGAAAGATATTATTACATATTCTACTGTGGTGTCCATGTTCAGAAAAGGAGTTATATTTGCATTCACTCTTTCTAGCCAAGGAGTAGAGACTGTTGGATGTCACAGAGAGGTAGAATCCCTTGTGTGAAAAAAGCCCCAGTTTCCTGGGCTGGGAAATCAAATTATTGAGTCATGACAACTATGTTTTCTGGAAAAGGGAGAGGGGCATATCTAGAAGAGGAATATCTAGAAAGGAATATCTGGATCTCTGGATCATGTATGTGTAGAGCAGATTCAAAGCAGTTTAGCTAAGGCAAAAGATCTCAGTTGAGGTCCGAGTTGCTGTCCAGGACTAAGACAAGACAAAACTAACTAAAAATTACTCACGGAAGAAGACAGTATCCAGTCTCCACAGCTTAATATTCATGATGTCTATGTTAAAATGCAGTCTTGGCCGGGCGCGGTGGCTCAAGTCTGTAATCCCAGCACTTTGGGAGGCCGAGGTGGGTGGATCATGAGGTCAAGAGATCAAGACCATCCTGGTCAACATGGTGAAACCCCGTCTCTACTAAAAAAAAAAAAAAAAAAAAAAAAAAAAAAAAATGCAGTCTTATGTGACATAAAAGGATGACTATAGAGCTCATTCTCAAAATTAAAAAGAAAGAAAGTGAAGCCATTTCTGAAATAGGTGACTTAGACACTGATATTAGTAGGAAAGGAATTTAAAGTCATTATTTTGACCATATTCAATTATATAAAAGAAAATATTCCTTCACTGAATGAAAGATGAGAAATATAAGTAAAGAAATAATAATGATTAAAAAGACCAAATGAATCTTGATTTTAAAAAATGCAATAGCGAAAGGCAAAAAAAAGGAAAACAAAAAACTAAATAGATTTAACAGCAGAATGGAGTCAGCAGAGGAGCAAGTCAGTAAACCTGAAAATAGATCAACAGAAATTACCCAAGCTATAGAAAAATAATGTTGAAAAGTAAATGAACAGAGCCTCCAAATATTGTTAAATACCAAATAACCTAACATAGTGTGATTGGTTGTCCATCAGGAAAAAAGAAGGAAAGGCATAAGTGTGTTTAAAATGTAAAGGCTGAAATTTTGTAAAATTTGAATAAAATTTTATATTACAGATTTAATGAAGAATACTTAAAATGAAAAAATATCTGGGTAAGCATAACATTCTGTTTAAATTATTTATGTTATTCTTTCCTTCTTAATTTATTAATACTGAATATTACCGTTTAAAGTAAAACTGTAATCATTGCCTTGTAAACATTTACAACACATATAAATATATACATGACAGCAATAGCCTCAATGGTGTCTGGAAATAAATCTGGTGCCTAGATTTCTGTATTTATATGAAATGATAGTACATTAATTCTAAGTAGACAGTTGTCTTAGTCTGTTCATCCTACAAAATACCATAAACTGAATGGCTTATAAATGACAAAAATTTATTTCTCACAGTTCTGGAGCCTAGGAAGTCCAAGTGCAACCTGTTGGCATATTTGTTGTCTGCTGAAAGCCAATTTTCTGATTCACAGACGGCATGTTCTCGCTGTGCCTTCATGTGGTGGGAAGGATAAGAGGTCTCCCTTGCCCTAATCCCATTCTAGAAGGCTCTGCTGGAATGGCCTAATCACCACCCAAAGTCCCCACCTCCTAACACCATGACCTAGGGATGAAGGTTTTATCGTATTAATTTGTGGGGGACACAAACATTCAGTCTGTATCAACTGTGAAAATTAGGAATGTATATTGTAATCTATTATACAATCAATGGAAAATTAACATAGAGAAGTAATGTTTCAAGCCAATCAAAAAATTAAAGTTAAATTCTAAAATTTGTATAAACTAAGAAAAGCCAAGGAAGGAAAAACAAAAGCTAAATGGGACAATTATGAAACAAGTAATAATATACCCACATTCAATCAAACAAAATTACATTAAATATTAATTAACTGAAAATCACAGTTAAAATGTACAGACCCGATTTTTGTCTAAATAAGTCACAAGAAGCATAGAGAATAAAGCATAGGTTAGAGACAAAAGCAAAAATCCAGATATTGAGAACAGAACAATAAAAATAAGTTATTAAAACCAAGGGATCATTGACTCTTGTCAAGGTTGCCAAGTTAATTGAGGGTGGAATGGATAGTCTTTTCAACAAAAGGTGATAGAAAATTGTCATTCATATGTAAAATAAGGCACCTTTACCTTTGTCTTATTCATACACAAAAATTAATTTGACAATCTTTAAATAAAACATTGTAGAATCAAAAGCTAGAATATAAATCTCCAATAAGAAGGCAAAGTAGGAAATATTCATGGCTTTGTATTAAACAAGATTTCTTGAATAGAGCATAGATACACAAACACAAAACAAAGGGAAAGAAATGGTTAAATGGACTTTGTCAAAACTAAAACCTTTTATTCTTTGACAATTCAGAGTTTAAAAAACGTAAAAGGTGGCCAGGTACATGGCTCATGGCTATAATCCCAGCACTTTGGGAGGCTGAGGAGGGTGTATCACAAGGTCAGGAGTTCAAGACCAGCCTGGCCAAGATGCTGAAACCCTGTCTCTACTAAAAATACAAAAAAAATTAGCCCGGCATGGTGACGGGTGCCTGTAATCCCAGCTACTCAGGAGGCTGAGGCAAAGAATTGCATGAATTCCAGAGACAGAGATTGCAGTGAGCTGAGATTACACCACTGCTCTCCAGCCTGGGAGACAGAGCAAGACTTGTCTCAAAAAATAAATGAATAAATAGCAAGTCAAGAGCTAGGAACAAATATGTTTTCAAAACTATATCTGACAAAGGATTGTTTCCAAAATATATAAACAATACCTATGATTCAGTAAGACAACTCAATTTAAAAATGGGTAAAAGCTTTGAATGTGACATTTTACAAAAGCCATATGAAAGATAAATTAACATCAGAAAAGCTGCTCACCATCACTATTCATTACAGAAATGCATTTTAAAATTACAATGACATACCCATCTGAATTATTAAAAATTAAAAGACAATACCAAGTGCTGATGAATGTTTGGAGGAAATGTATTCTCATACATTTCCGGTAGAAACAAAATGATACAGCTACACATATTGAAGTAGTGTGGCAGTTAATCATACATTTACTGTGTGATTCAACAATCTTATTCTTAGGCATTTACCCTAGAGAAATGAAGACATATACCTATAAAAAGAAGCATGTGAATGTCCTTAACACTGTTGCCTATAATAACTAACAACTAGAGACACAAATATCCATCAACTAGTGAATGATAAATCAATTGTTACATGTATATTATTGTATGCTAATCTGCAGTAAAAAAAAAAATCAAAGTACTGGTACATAAACAATTTGTATGAATCACAAAAGCATCAGGCAATGGAAAGAAGCCAGAAGAAAAATAAAAACACTCCATTTGTCCATATTTTTGATAGTCCAGAAAAGCAAAAATTATAGGTACAGAAATAATCCCAGCAGTTACCTGGAGCTGTGAGTTGGATTGAGTGCAAAATATGAAAGGTGTTTTTTCTTTTTTCTTTTTGTGGGGTTCTAGAAATATTTGATACCTTAACTGTGTTCATAGTTATCTGATAATGTACAACTGCCAAAATGCATCAAAATGGTCACATAGTGAATATTTTTGTATATAAATTGTTTCACAATAAACTATGGGGAAGAATAAACTATTTGCATGAACATAGACTTCGTATTGAAGAATCAGGCATTTGAGTTTCAGTATAGATTTCTTTTTTCTGTTTTAGTTTTGTAGTCAGAGCATATATTTAGTGACTACATTTAGGGGTGTTTTATCAGTTTAATTTCTCATCATTTTACCAATGGAAATTGTACTTTTGGTATTACTGATATTTAAATATTTATGACATTTTTTAAATCATTTAAAGATGAAAACATTTTCCAGCAGATTTCAAATTCAAAGAACTTGAATGGAAATGTAATTAGCGCTGAAAAGTTACTGTTTGCCTTACCCCATGGCAAAAGCTTCCAAGTGGGTTACCCCTAATGACTAGAAGCATTAACAAATATATTTTTATTCTCACTCAAAGTATTTTAATTTTCTGGTTACATTATGGCTTTGTGTGTTTACAGAGTTTATTCTGTATTGGTGAACCAGAAACCCAACTTTTTATCAAATCAGCTCTGAGTCTAGAAGAAAACTAATAAAAGTGGCGCTATCAGGGCTCTTGCCATGTTCCTAGCAGCAGGAAAATCCTTTATTTGATGTATCATGGTCTAGTATTGCAGATATGAAAATAGTTGGCAAAATTTATATTACAGATTTCATTTTGAGAAAATATAACTCAGACACATGCTTTCCTGAAATTCACCATTTAGAAATGAGCACAGTTAAATCACATTTTTATGTATGCTATACACATAGAATAAAGAAGAAAAGCTAAATGCTAAGAATTTAAATTTGAAAACTCTATTATTTGAGTGCCATCTGCTAATATTTGGACCTCTTTATATTGAGAAACCCAAAAGTGGCCCATTATAAAAATATGGATCGTTCATGCTAAAAACCATTTCACTTATTAATCATCTTTCTTAATATGATTTATTAATGCATATCATTTTCCATGTAATTGTTTCAACAATTTCTTATTGTACTTGATTACAGAAGTTCCCTTCCACACCCTACCTTTCTCTATGTTTTTGTCATTTGATAAGTGAAGACCTCTTTTTGTAACATGAATGCTTAAGATGGAAATGCCATCTTATTCTTTGACTTCTATTCTTAATATATCAACTATTTCTATGACCTTCTTAGACTAATTGAGGGTTATGGAGTATACTGTTTCCATAACAATAATTATTGAATGAAATGAGTATTTTCATCCTCCAAACAAATACTTGTACCATGTCATATTTACTATAAGAAAATTTTATGATTAAAAAATATGGGGTTTAAATAGGAAAATGTTCAGCAGTCATCAGTTTTTTTCATGAATACATATTTCATGCTAAAACTTTCATATATTTAAAATCATCCAACAAGTCTCATGCTTACTGCTATTTTAGAACATTAGAAAACACATGGCTTTTCCTGAGAATTTCATAATCTGATTAAGGATATGACAGTTTTTTGTGAAAATAATTAATAATAATTATGTCTTTGGGTAAATGAAACAAGAAAATAATCAACTAAGACTGATGTTGGTTTTGAAATTACAAAAGCATAGGAGATTCAAAATTTAGGAAGAACCTCTTAAGGTTAGATTATTCCACAAGAATATCATAAATTATGTCATCAAAAACAGACTAACAACTAAAAGATTGGAATATGCTTCAGGAAATATGGACTTGATTAAGAAGACAATGGAAAATAATTAAATTTTGTAATGATGAGAGCAAAATTATGCAGCAGGATTTCAGAGCACATAATGTCCAGAATAGGCCAGGAAGACTGAAAATAAAAGAAGAGAAAGAGAGCTCCTCTGGGACACTATTGCAGGGTGCTGAATTACCCTGCTTTAAAGTTGGGGCCAACAGAACAATAGAGATTTGGAGTAGCGGTGATCACACTAGATCTACTGAAAGATGGCGACATTGATACTGCTTAAACGAGCAAATCTCTGCCTACCCTCTACCTGCAGACTATATTTAAGAAGATTGGCAAGGCAACATTCGGAATAAAGTCTTGGGGTCAAGACACTATGGAGTACAACAACAGAGCAGGGGTAAGAAAATAATTGAACCTGTAGGTTTGTTACATAGGTATACATGTGCCATGGTGGTTTGCTGCATCCATCACCCTGTCATCTACATTACGTATTTCTCCTAAGGCTATCCCTCCCTTAGCCCCCCACCCCCAGCTATCCCTCCCCTAGCCCCCTCCACCCCCGACAGGCCCCATTGTGTGATGTTCCCCTCCCTGTGTATACCTATGTAACAAACCTGCATGCTCTGCAGTGTACTCCAGAACTTAAAGTATAATAATAAAGAAAGAAAACAAAATGATTGAACCATCTTCCATATGCAGGAACTGGGCATTTGAAGCCCTCACCAAGGCCCTCTGGAGAACACACATGGACTTTGCCAGAGCTAGCAACTAGATTCCACCAGGGAGCATCTGCACCCTGAGAAGCTGGTCAAAGAAGCCATGAAACCGCAGGGAAGTTAATTAAGGAAATATTTCTCTTTCCTCCTCCCTCTCTCCCCTTCCTCATGTAATCAGAGCAATTACTCTTTGGAAATGGAGGTGGGCAGGAGGCATCTCAGGACCAGACCACGTACATTTTTCCTTTATTGTTCTACCTGCTGGAATGGGAGGAGAACAGAATAAAAAGACAGCTTCAGATCCCTGGAGCTGCAGATGTGACCAGTGATGGTGAAGAGAGGCTGTCTGAATTTGAATTTGTTTTATAATTCTAAACTGGATTTCTAAAAGTGTTTAGGAAGTTGTAAAATTCATCCCATATATTAATCAAGGTATCTTCTAACTAGCAGAGAAGAGTGGTTTGACATATAATATGGGAGTTATGTTTAGGAAGAAAAAATTATTGTCTCACATCAAGTTTATAATATTCAACAAACTAATCTGAGGGAAACAAATCCAGATGAATGACTGGATTTTGGACATGAAAGAGAGCCAAACTAAAATGTGCATACAGCTCTTAATTCTGATAGTCTTTAAGACTGTATTGGTACAGAACATTTAGGTAAGTGTGAATGTTGCTAGTTCAATTTTATTTAAGTTTGTGAACTTCAAGAAGTGGTGTTATATAAGCAACAAGAAATACACAACTCAAGCCAGAGAGTTCTTGGCTAGAGATACAGTTCCCATAACCTAAGAATCTAATTAAAGCCTTAGGAGGGATGAGTTGCATGAAGTAAGACATAAAGAGAATGATAAACAAAGTGATAAAGCTTTCCTATTCAGGAGGTTAAAAAAAAAGAGGTGGGAAAGTATATTATCAGAGTGCAAGAAGTGTTAAATATTAGAAATTCAGATGTCTGCAAATTTGGAAGTGCAATAAAAGTCAAGAAGGAAGATGAATGCTGAATTTCATCATCTTCACGAGCAGATTCATTACATGAATGAGACTAGAAGCACCACTGACAATTTGATGACAGGGGAGGACATTCAGTGACTTCATCAAGGAGTTTGACTCTGAAAGCAAGGAGAATCAACAAGTGATGTTTTGAAGGGACACAAGAATCAGGACAGATGTTGTGTGGAAAGAGATTAATGAAAGAAACAGGCTAGCAATAGCCAGTAGAGCAAGTGAGTAAAGGAGTTATCAGCGAGAAGCTATGAAAGCTGGTCATTAAAAGAAACCAGGTGGTAGCTTCAGGATATGAATTTCCAGTGTTCAGAATTTTATCTCAGATAGGACTTTTATTCACTAATATTGAAGAAGGAAAGAGATGAATAGATAGTATGGCTAATCTAGATATGGACATTAGTTGGATTATCTCTGAGGGACAGAAAATGGAAAGGATACTTACCATATAGTAAATAGGATAGTTTGAAAATAATTGCTTCTGTACCCTATCAGGAAGGTATGGTTACTGGTATTGTTCTGAATTATATATTTTACCACAGCAGGGAGGAGAACCTATTCAGGAAATAAACTGTATTATGTCATTCTGCATTACAGTCATTACAGCTGTTCATGCAATCAAAGATGAAGAAGGAGTCTAAAAACATCAAATGGAAGCTCATATTCTAAATCAAGTGGAAATAGTTAAGAACTTAAAGAGACTGGTTTCCCTTTGAAAATGAGAGGTGAAAGCTAAGGACCAAAACTTTGCCTGATATCACAAATTATTTTGTTCAGTTACAGTGATGGTGATCGTATTTTTAAGACATTTATATAGGGTAGAAATTATATTTTGAAACTACCATATATTATTTAAGCCATAGATGATCCAGGATTATAAAAGAGAGAAAATCATAAATAGGGCCTTGTGATAAAATATTCTATCATTTGATACTAGCTTTCACCTTGACATGTAATCTATGAATGATCATCTTCTATTTTTATGACCTCATCCAATCTTAAAAGTAAACAGTATGAGCTTAGTTACTAAGCTCTTGCACACAATGTTATAGGACAGAGAAAATAAATTATTACTGAGCATTTTGTACAAGCCAAAGGTCTAATGTAACTGAGGACAGAAGAAAAACTCCATGAATAGAAAACTTGTCAATGTTGTTTTACAAATATTTGACTTGAAAGTTTGCATTAGACGTTTGAAAATGAAGAATAGAAAGTCTAGAAATTAGAAACAAATCTCCTTTGAAGGATCTTAACATGTAAGCATTTATAACTTTATGTCTTATATCAAAATGCTTTTCTATTTGTTAAAAACCATAATGAGTGTTTGATTGCATTGTAAACTATATCATCATCTTGTAAGTATTCAGCATTTAAGCAGGCTAGTTTGCTGTGGATTAAAATAATAGTCAAAACATCAAAGACAAACAATGTGACTATTTTCTCTATTTGTATATGATTTTGAAATACTGGCAATGGCTTTGATTTTTAGAATATGAACAGTAATTATGAAGATGTTTAATATGTCAATATAACAAATATAAATACATGAATAATGTCTTCTGCAAACTTTATTATAAGTCAATAGTCCTTTCCCTTTTAAATATTCTTTTCTAGAAACATTTAGCTAGCATAAAGCTTTTTAGTGTTCTATCGCTTTGCCTCAAACTAAAACAAACAGAAAAAAACACTTTAAAAATTGTTGTTAAACCATTGTTTATCCTCCTTCCCTTTACATTTTTTTACCTTTGGCTTTTTAATAATTTGAATTGCACTAATTTTTTACCCATATGCACAGATTTTTCAATGTTTTGAAAGTAGGTTTTGTACCACAAAGAAGAAATCTATCACACAATGGGAAGGTAGAATCAGGCAAATAGATTGAAAGAAAAACTGGTGATGAAAAAGAAGACACAACCAAAAAACAAACTGTATTGAGATATAAATTATCCTTATTCTTTTGATGTGGATTTTAAAATTTGGAATTATTTATAAAATTTGGAAATGTCCTTTTTTAATCATTAAAACATCTTATTAAGTGCTAAAGACCCAAGTTATAAATGATGGAAGTATACGTACTTTAAAAACAGTTTATGTAACAGTGGAAAGAGATGTCTATATAAGTATTTATTATCTTACCCTGTTCACCATTTTATAGATTTTTGAAAGAAGTACAAGCTGGAGCAATCATTAACAATTTGACATCAGATTTATACTTCTTATGGTTAACAATCCAAACTTGTAATTGATCTCTTAATTAATTATAGCCACTTCAAAGTAACATTTAGATAGTATAATCATGTTTTATGAGAATGATTATTTTTTCTTAATCATTAGATTTGTTACCATGGTTAACACCATGTTAATGTTTTAAAAAGCAGAATTTGTACTAAAACTGTCTAATTTTTTTTTTATGTCAGCGCTATAAACACTTTTAGTTATTCAGAATTTGTACTTGGGCATTCTTTCAGTTCTTTAGTCACTGATATTACTTAACGAATTATTTGTAAGATATTCCAGTAATTCAAAGAGTAAAGGTACAATTTTAAGAGTCCCTGATACCTCTGTCATAGTTATTCTATTATTAGCGAACAATGCCATTCAGATAAGATGCCGTTGGTCCTGAGAAGGAGTAAACAATACATCAGGCCACCTCTGTATTTTTTAAAAATTTATTTTCTTTTTTATAGAGACAGAATCTCCCTCTGTCACCCAAGCTGGAGTGCATTGTCCTGATCTGGGCTCACTGTAGCCTCTACCTCCCAAGCTCAATTGAACCTCCCACTTCAGCCTCCCTGGTAGCTGGGACTACAGGCAAGTGTCACCACACCCAGCTAATTTTTGTATTTTTTTTTTTGGTAGAAATGAGATTTTAAGGATGTTGCTCAGGCTGATCCTGGGCTCAAGTGATCCACCAACCTTGGCATCCCAAAGTGCTAGGATCACAGACATGAGCCACTGTGTCTGGCCCCACCTCTAGCTTTCTTGGAGCATCATGAACTAAGATTTCCTTCAGTCTTCATCCTGAAGAAATGCAACCACTGCAGGAAAACTCTGATGAGAAAGTCAGAAAAGCAGTAAAGTAAGAGCATAGAGTGTGATATAAATGTGCTGATTCAGTGTACAAAGTTGTTTAGGCATCCAGGGTTATTAGTCAGGGAAAAAGGACAAGAAAAGTGGAGATGAGAGGCATTGGAAACAGACTTCCCAACTGTCCACATTATCCAAGTCTATGCAAATTTCATTTTGCTGTGGTGTATAATAATACATAAATTGGGGCATCCTATTTAAATTTATTCTATTATTTTATGGATAATATTAAAGGGTGTATTCATGATCCTGAATTAATTGGGGTATTCCAATTTGGATATTTTACTGTTTTTTTTTAATTGATGATTGACATAAAACATCCATACATTTTTAATTATTGGTAACTGGAGAAAATGCCTTCTTTAAATTTAATCAATATTTATTAATAATCTAAAAATAGGTTCTTGATAAATCCATTTGTTGATGAAATAATCAAAATCTTTGAATTCTGCTTAATCTTAAAAAACAGTGAATTCAAGCATATCTTTTTCATTAAACTGTGAAAAACTAGGCTCATCATATAATGTTTATTAATAGAACAATCACTAAAGTAAATTGAAAATATATAGACTGATTTTCTGCTAAGATTCTAAAGTAGATCCTTTAGATTTATAGAGTGTGGCTCCACAGGTATTCTGAATTATAACATGTCTTTCTGGCATTAACAGTGAAAATACAATAGTCAGATTATCTTGTTATTTTTGCTGCAGTAGGAGTATGACAATTTGTCATTTCTTTCACTTTGAAAGATGTTAAAAGTCTATTCTACATACAGTAAGGGGATGATATTTGACTTATATTCATCTGTCATATTTTCTTATTTTCTATTGATATATAATCATTGTACATATTTTGGGGGTAGATGTGATATTTTGATACACGTATACAATGTGTGATGATAAAATCAGGGTATCTGGGATACGCATCACCTCAAACATGTATCTTTCCTTTGTGTCGAGAACATTTCAATTATTTTTTCTAGACATTTTGAAATATACAGTAAATTATAGCTAACTATAGTCTTTCTGCTATATTATTGAATACTAGCCTATACCTTCTATCTAACAGTATTTTTTTAACTAGCCCCCAACTTTTCTTCACCCCTCTCCTTCCTCCATACTTCCCAGCGTCTTGTAACCACCTTTCTACCCTCTACCATCGTGAGATCCACTTTTTCAGTTTCCGCATCTGAGTGAGAACCTGTGAAATTTGTGTTTCTGTGCCAAGCGTCCTTCATTTAATATAATGATCTCCAGTTTCATCCATGTTGCTGCAAATAACAGATATTTCTTCTTTTTTGTGCCTGAATAGTATTTCATTTCATAATTGCACCACATTTTCTTTACCCGTTCATCCACTGATGGACCCTTAGGTTGATTTCATATCACGGTTATTGTGAATAGTGCTGCAATAAACATATGGATGCAGATATCACTTCAATATACTGATTTCCTTTCTTTCAGGTAGATACCTCATAGTGGGATTGCTGGACCATATGTAATTCTGTTTTTACTTACATTTTCATAATCTTACGATCAGAAATCATGAATGGGCACAAAGTAAGGTTCAAAAGTGTGTAAAGTAGCTGTTGGAGAACCAGATGCATTTTCTTAGATGGAACTGGAACTGCTCAGTAGGATAAAGAAGAGAAAGAAAAGTGTAATTATTCACAGCATCTCAGCTAATATACTGGAAAGAGGCATTTATGGCTGGGTCTGATCAAGACAACATGGAGAGTAGAATAATCTTGTAAATATGTATTGCAATTATTTTCACAGTAGAGTAAGTGGCTGTGTCTTGTAGATATATGGTAGTGGGCTGTAATGCAAAACTATATTAATACTATTGCCACCCACAGCTGGATTCCCTTTGTTTTACAAATGTGTTTTGACACTTACTGCTAAAATGGTTATGTAAGTAATAAATGCCACACTAAACAATTTTTATTCTAATGAACATATCTTTAGAAATATTCAAAGCAAATCACTTGTCATATGTCTATATTTGTTTTTATAAAGCAAAAAAGGGTAAATACTGCACGTTATAGAAAAAGGATAGGAGAAAATGTTAAACTATATCAAAAGAAATAGATGAACTTTACTTTCCATGCACATATTAGCTGTTGCTATCATTGAAACAGTATCTTTTCAGATAAATTAACTGGTAATGAAAACTGTACATTTCTAGTTTATATGATTCATCTAATTAAAGACTTCATATTATGTTATTTTAAAGTTTGGATTTAGCACAATAAAAAAAGTTAATGATGAGGTATGTTCCCTTCATCCACATTTTCTTTTCAACACAATACTCAGGAGTTATATTCCTGAATAAATGGCTCTGCTTTTTTTTTTTTTTTTAATTAAAAAAGTCCAAAATGCAAATGTAATAATGCATTTTAACTAAAGCTTTTTATTAAAGTGGTTAAAAGTACTCAATTCTGGATTATTTCTCTTGCTATTGTTATAAAGTATATAAAATGAAATGGACATGATAAAAAAGAACAAAGGAAATAAACAACTAACAAAACCATCAAAACAGGAAGCACAGAAGACTGTAAAGGTCCCACACAGACATAGGAATACAGAGGTAAATAGTAAAACACTCCTACCTGTGGCTAGTTGGGATGATTGCACAAGAAAGTTCTCTTTGGGATTTTGTACTAACTCCCTGTGAAATATCTAGTTAGGAAAAAAGAAAGAGAACTATATTTCACTGGTTGACGGTGGTTATTCCAACAAGAAAGTGGTTATTTTCAACAAGAAAGGAATAACAAAACCAACTTCAGTGCATTTACGGCTTAAAATGTAAGATACTAAAAATGTATTTAATATTAAAAGGAAAATGTACATATTTATGCATAAAATAACACTTAATATATTAACTTCCAGAAAAGTAAAAATGACAACAAAAACTATGAATAATGTCTTTAGAGACTCAGGACAAATTTTTGAACCAATATTTTAGAGTATTCTTTACTTGATTTGATAGAATCTTTTATTTATTTATTTATTTATTTATTTATTTATTTATTTTTATTGCATTTTAGGTTTTGGGGTACATGTGAAAAACATGCAAAGTTGTTGTATAGGTGCATTCATGGCAGTGTGACTTGCTGCCTTCCTCCCCCTCACCCATATCTGGCATTTCTCCCCATGCTATCCCTCCCCAACTCCCCCCCCGCTGTCCCCCCCACTCCCCCGCAACAGACCCCCGTGTATAGTGCTCCCCTCCCTGTGTCCATGTGTTCTCCTTGTTCAACACCCGCCTATGAGTGAGAACATGTGGTGTTTGGTTTTGTGTTCTTGTGTCAGTTTGCTGAGAATGATGGTTTCCAGGTTCATCCATGTCCCTACAAAGGACGCGAACTCCTCATTTTTAATGGCTGCATAATATTCCATGGTGTATATGTGCCACATTTTTCCTGTCCAGTCTATCATCGATGGGCATTTGGGTTGGTTCCAGGTCTTTGCTATTGTAAACTGTGCTGCAATGAACATTCGTGTGCATGTGTCCTTATAGTAGAACGATTTATAGTCCTTTGGATATATGCCCAGTAACGGGATTGCTGGGTCAAATGGAATTTCTATTTCTAGGTCCTTGAGGAATCGCCACACTGTTTTCCACAGTGGTTGAACTAATTTACACTCCCACCAACAGTGTAAAAGTGTTCCTATTTCTCCACATCCTCTCCAGCATCTATTTTCTCCAGATTTTTTAATGATCGCCATTCTAACTGGCGTGAGATGGTATCTCAATGTAGTTTTGATTTGCATTTCTCTAATGACCAGTGATGATGAGCATTTTTTCATATGTTTGTTGGCCTCTTGTATGTCTTCTTTTGTAAAGTATCTGTTCATGTCCTTCGCCCATTTTTGAATGGGCTTGTTTGTTTTTTTCTTGTAAATCTTTTTTAGCTCGTTGTAAATTCTGGATATCAGCCCTTTGTCAGATGGGTAGGCTGCAAAAGTTTTTTCCCATTCTGTTGGTTGCCGATTCACTCTATTGACTGTTTCTTTTGCCATGCAGAAGCTGTGGAGTTTGATTAGGTCCCATTTGTCTATTTTGGCTTTTGTTGCCAATGCTTTTGGTGTTTTGGTCATAAAGTCCTTGCCTACGCCTATGTCCTGAATGGTTTTGCCTAGGTTTCCTTCTAGTGTTTTTATGGTGTTAGGCCTTATGTTTAAGTCTTTAATCCATCTGGAGTCAATTTTAGTGTAAGGTGTCAGGAAGGGGTCGAGTTTCTGCTTTCTGCATATGGTTAGCCAGTTTTCCCAACACCACTTATTGAACAGGGAATCCTTTCCCCATTGCTTGTTTTTATCAGGTTTGTCAAAGATCGGGTGGTTGTAGATATGTTGTGTCGCCTCCGATGCCTCTGTTCTGTTCCATTGGTCTATATCTCTGTTTTGGTACCAGTACCATGCTGTTTTGATTACCGTAGCCTTGTAGTAGAGTTTGAAGTCCGGTAGTGTGATGCCTCCTGCTTTGTTCTTTTTGCTTAGAATTGACTTGGCTATGCGGGCTCTCTTTTGGTTCCATATGAAGTTTAAGGTGGTTTTTTCCAGTTCTGTGAAGAAGGTCATTGGTAGCTTGATGGGGATAGCGTTGAATCTGTAAATTACTTTGGGCAGTATGGCCATTTTCACGATATTAATTCTTCCTAACCATGAACATGGAATGTTTCTCCATCTGTTTGTGTCCTCTCTTATTTCGTTGAGCAGTGGTTTGTAGTTCTCCTTGAAGAGGTCCTTTACGTTCCTTGTTAGTTGTATTCCTAGGTATTTTATTCTCTTTGTAGCAATTGTGAATGGCAGTTCGTTCTTGATTTGGTTCTCTTTAAGTCTGTTATTGGTGTATAGGAATGCTTGTGATTTTTGCACATTGATTTTGTATCCTGAGACTTTGCTGAAGTTGCTTATCAGTTTCAGGAGTTTTTGGGCTGAGATGATAGGGTCTTCTAGATATACAATCATGTCGTCTGCAAATAGAGACAATTTGACTTCCTCCTTTCCTAATTGAATACCCTTTATTTCTTTTTCTTGCCTGATTGCTCTGGCTAGAACTTCCAGTACTATATTGAATAGGAGTGGTGAGAGAGGGCATCCTTGTCTAGTGCCCGATTTCAAAGGGAATGCTTCCAGTTTTTGCCCATTCAGTATGATATTGGCTGTTGGTTTGTCATAAATAGCTTTTATTATTTTGAGATACGTTCCGTCGATACCTAGTTTATTGAGAGTTTTTAGCATAAAGGGCTGTTGAATTTTGTCGAAGGCCTTCTCTGCATCAATTGAGATAATCATGTGGTTTTTGTCTTTGGTTCTGTTTATGTGGTGAATTACATTTATAGACTTGCGTATATTGAACCAGCCTTGCATCCCCGGGATGAATCCTACTTGATCATGGTGGATAAGCTTTTTGATGTGCTGTTGCAATCAGCTTGCCAGTATTTTATTGAAGATTTTTGCATCTATGTTCATCATGGATATTGGCCTGTAATTTTCTTTTCTTGTTGAGTCTCTGCCGGGTTTTGGTATTAGGATGATGTTGGTCTCATAAAATGATTTGGGAAGGATTCCTTCTTTTTGGATTATTTGAAATAGTTTCAGTAGGAATGGTACCAGTTCCTCTTTGTATGTCTGGTAGAATTTGGCTGTGAACCCATCTGGACCTGGGCTTTTTTTGGGTGGTAGGCTCTTAATTGCTGCCTCGACTTCAGACCTTGTTATTGGTCTATTCAGGGTTTCAACTTCTTCCTGGTTTAGGCTTGGGAGGAGGCAACTGTCCAGGAATTTATCCATTTCTTCCAGTTTTTCTAGTTTATGTGCATAGAGTTGTTTGTAATAATCTCTGATGATGGTTTGAATTTCTCTGGCATCTGTGATGATATCCCCTTTATCATTTTTTACTGCATCTATTTGGTTATTCTCTGTTTTCTTTTTTATTAGTCTGGCTAGTGGTCTGTCTATTTTGTTGATCTTTTCAAAAAACCAGCTCCTGGATTTATTGATTTTTTGAAGGGTTTTTCGTGTCTCTATCTCCTTCAATTTTGCTTTGATCTTAGTTATTTCTTGTCTTCTGCTAGGTTTTGAGTTTTTTTGATCTTGCTCCTCTAGCTCTTTCAATTTTGACGATAGAGTGTCAATTTTAGATCTCTCCTTTCTTCTCATGTGGGCACCTATTGCTATATATTTTCCTCTAGAGACTGCTTTAAATGTGTCCCAGAGATTCTGGTATGTGGTGTCTTCGTTCTCGTTGGTTTCGAAGAACATCTTTATTTCTGCCTTCATTTCATTGTTTATCCAGTCAACATTCAGGAGAAAGTTGTTCATTTTCCATGAGGCTGTGCGGTTCTGGGTTGGCTTCTGAATTCTGAGTTCTAACTTGATTGCACTGTGGTCTGAGAGACTGTTTGTTATGGTTTCCGTTCTTTTGCATTTGCTGAGGAGTGATTTACTTCCCATTATGTGGTCAATTTTACAGTAGGTGTGATGTAGTGCTGAGAAGAATGTATATTCTGTGGATTTGGGGTAGAGAGTTCTGCAAATGTCTATTAGGTTTGCTTGGTCCAGGTCTGAGTTCAAGTCCTGGATATCCTTGTTAATTTTCTGTCTCGTTGATCTGTCTAATATTGACAATGGTGTGTTGAAGTCTCCCACTATTATTGTGTGGGAGTCTAGGTCTCTTTGTAAGTCTTTAAGAACTTGCCTTATGTATCTAGGTGCTCCTGTATTAGGTGCATATATATTTAGGATCGTTAGCTCTTCTTGTTGCATTGATCCTTTTACCATTATGTAATGTCCTTCTTTGTCTCTTTTGATCTTTGTTGCTTTAAAGTCTATTTTATCAGAGATGAGAATTGCAACTCCTGCTTTTTTTTGTTCTCCATTTGCTTGGTAAATCTTCCTCCATCCCTTTATTTTGAGCCTTTGTGTATCCTTGCTTGTGAGGTGGGTTTCCTGGATACAGCACACTGATGGGTTTTGGCTTTTTATCCAATTTGCCAATCTGTGTCTTTTGATTGGGGCATTTAGTCCGTTTACATTTAGGGTTAATATTGTTATGTGTGAATTTGATCCTGTCATTTTGATGCTAGCTGGCTGTTTTTCCCATTGGTTGATGCAGATTCTTCATTGTGTTGATGCTCTTTACCATTTCGTGCATTTTTGGAGTGGCTGGTACTGGTTGTTTTTTTCTATGTGTAGTGCCTCCTTCAGGAGCTCTTGTAAAGCTGGTCTGGTGGTGATGAAATCTCTGAGTGCTTGCTTGTTCTCAAAGGATTTTATTTTTCCTTCACTTATGAAGCTTAGTTTGGCTGGATATGAAATTCTGGGTTGAAAGTTCTTTTCTTTAAGGATGTTGAATATCGGCCCCCACTCCCTTCTGGCCTGTAGGGTTTCTGCTGAGAGATCTGCTGTAAGTCTGATGGGCTTCCCTTTGTGGGTAACCCGACCTTTCTCTCTGGCTGCCCTTGGTATTTTCTCCTTCATTTCAACCCTGGCGAATCTGATGATTATGTGCCTTGGGGTTGCTCTTCTAGAGGAATATCTCTGTGGTGTTCTCTGTATTTCCGGGACTTGAATATTGGCCTGCCTTGCTAGGTTGGGGAAGTTTTCCTGGATAATATCCTGAAGAGTATTTTCCAGCTTGGATGCATTCTCTTCGTCACATTCAGGTACACCTATCAAACGTAGATTAGGTCTTTTCACATAGTTCCATATTTCTTGTTGACTCTGTTCATTCCTTTTTACCCTGTTTTCTCTAATCTTGCCTTCTCGTTTTATTTCATTGAGTTGATCTTCGACCTCTGATATCCTTTCTTCTGCTTGGTCAATTCAGCTGTTGAAACTTGTGCATGCTTCGCGAAGTTCTTGTGTTGTGCTTTTCAGCTCCATCAATTCGCTCATATTCCTCTCTAAGTTGTCCATTCTTGTTAACATTTCGTCAAGTCTTTTTTCAAGGTTCTTAGTTTCTTTGCATTGGGTTAGAACATGTTCTTTTAGCTCACGGAAGTTTCTTATTATCCACTTTCTGAAAGCTGATTCTGTCATTTCATCACGCTCATTCTCCATCCAGTCTTGTTCCCTTGCTGGTGAGGAGTTGTGCTCCCTTGTAGGAGGAGAGGTGTTCTGGTTTTGGGTGTTTTCATCCTTTTTGCGCTGGTTTCTTCCCATCTTTGTGGATTTATCCACCTATCGACTTTGTAGTTGCTGTCTTTCTGATTTTGGTAATTTTAAGTCTGTAGTAGCTGAACTCATAAACCCCCTTTTCTTCCCCCTAGGTGGTCTGTCCCAGGGAATTAGGGTGTTATGATTTTCCGCTGTTGCAATGGTTTTCTCTGCCCACGAGGTGGCAGCCTAGTCACACTCAGCCTGCAGAGGCTTCATTGAGCTGCTGTGGGCAAATTGTCCTGGGAACTGCAGGGTGTTTCCTGGTGGGTGACGCCCCTCCTCCACAGAGCTGGACCGTCCCATGTTCAACCGTGTTTCCGGAGGTGTCCTCTTTGCCCAGGAAACTCTTGGGTTGAGTCCCTGCCTCATCTCCCCTTGCTGGCCCAGAGGGGATCCGGTCTCGCTCACTCTGCACAAGGGGCCGCTGCTCCCTGCCTCGGGTGCAGGCAGAGCAGCCGTGCCAGTTCAACCAGCGGCGCTGGCAACCCTTGGAGCTTTGCCACCTGTGAATCTCCTGGTCTGTGGGTAGTAAAAATCCGCTGCCCTGTGAGCCGCTGCATCAGCCAAAGCAGCGGCTCTGAGATTCGTGGCGCGCCCTTGCCCGGGAGTGTCCTGGCTTGAATCCCTGCTTCAGCTCCCCTTGCTGGCTCAGAGGTGATTCAGTCTTTCTCGCTCTGTATGTGGATCCGCCGCCCCCCCACCTCAGGGCGTAGGCCGAGCAGTGCGCCGCTCCGCTCAAACCAGCGGCGCTGGTGACCCGTGTGGCTCCTCCTCCTGTTAATCCCCTGGTCTGTGGTCAGTAAAAATCTGTCTGGAAATGCGGCGTCCACTCACCCTCTGCGCCTTCTTTCGGAGCTGCGATCCCGACTTCCTCCTAATCGGCCATCTTGAAAACCTCCTATTTTTTTTTTTAAAGAGAAAGAGAGAGAGAATAGGAAGGAGGAAAAAGGAAGAGAAAGAGAGAGAGAGAGAATGGGGAGGAGGGAGAAGGAAAAGAAAGAGGGAGAGAGAATGGGAGTATTGCTTTCTTGCCCAGGCTAGAATGCAATTTAGTAATGGGTATTGAAAACCTCTTTTATACTGATAATTATACTTAATGATGTAGTCAGGAAGGAATAAGGGAAGAAGATAACAAACAAACAGCCAACCAATATTTAATTTAAACCTATGAAATGCTATGCGATTACTGAGGAGTGATTTACTTCCAATTATATAGTCACCTTTGGAATAGGTGTGAGGTGGTAATGTATGTTTTGTGTATTTGAAGTGGAGAGTTCTATAAATGTTTATTAAGTTTACTTGTTCCGGGTCTGAGTTCAAGTTCTGAATATCCTTGTTAATTTTCTATCTCGTTGATCTATAGAATCGTTAGCTCTTCTTGTTGCATTAATCCTTTTGCCATTATGTAATGTCATTCCTCACCTCTTTTGATCTTTGTTGCTTTAAAGTCTACTTTATCAGAGGCGAGAATTGCATCTCCTGCTTTTTGTTTATTAGTTTATTTTTACTCTCTGTTAGATTGGTAAATCTTCCTCCTTCTCTCTGAGTCTTTGTGTATTGTTGCATGTAAGATGGGCCCGGATGCAGCATACCGATGGGTTTTGGCTTTTTATCCAATTAAAATATATATAAGTTTAATACCGGCGTTTGATGCTAGCTGGCTGTTTTGCCCATTAGTTGATGTAAATTTTTTATTGTGTTAAAGTTCTTTGCTTTTTGATATATTTTTGGAAAGGCTGATATTGGTTGTTCCTTTATATGTATAGTGCTTCTTTCAGAAGCTCTTGTAAAGCAGGCCTGGTGGTGGTGAACTCTCTAAGTACTTGTTTGTTCGCAAAAGATTTAATTTTTCCTTTGCTCATAAAGCTTAGTTTGGCTGGATAGGAAATTCTGGGTTGAAAGTTCTTTTCTTTAAGGATGTTAAATATTTGTCCCCACTCTTTTCTGGCTTGTAGGGTTTCTGCTGAGAGATCTGCTGTAAGTCTGATAGGTTTCCCTTTATGGGTAACCTGACCTTTCTCTCTGGCTGCCCTTAGTATTTTCTCCTTCATTTCAACCCTAATAAATCTGGCGATTATGTGCCTTGGGGTTGGTCTTCTTGAAGAATATCTTTGTGGTGTTCTCTGTATTACCTGGAGTTGAATATTACCCTGCCTTGCCAGGTTGGGAAAATTTTCCTGAATGATATCCTGAAGAGTATTTTCCAACTTGGATTCATTCTCTTCATCACATTCAGGTACACCTATCAAACGTAAATTAGGTCTTTTCACATAGTCCCATATTTCCTGGAGACTTTGCTCATTCCTTTTCATTCTTTTTTCTGCATTCTTGTCTTCTCGTTTCATTTCACTGAGCTGGTCCTCGACTTCTGATATCCTTCCTTCTGCTTGATCAATTCAACTGTTTAAACTTGTGCATGCTTCGCGAAGTTCTCGTGTTGTGTTTTTCAGCTCCATCAATTCACTTATATTCTTCTCTAAATTGTCCATTCTCGTTAACATTTCGTCAAACCTTTTTTCAAGGTTCTTAGTTTCTTTGCATTGGGTTAGAACAAGTTCTTTTAATTCACAGAAGTTTCTTATCACCCACGTTTTGAAACCTGCTTCTGTTATTGGAACACACGTGTAATCTATTAAGCCTTGTTCCATTACTGATGAGGAATTGCAATCCCCTGTAGAGGGAGAGGCATTCTGATTTTGAGTATTCTCTACCTTTTTACGCTGGTTTCTTCCCTTCATTATATATTTGTCCGTCTGTCGTCTTTATAATTACCGACTTTCTAACTGGGTCTCTGACGTCCAACTTGTTGATTCCCTGTGCCGAAATCTGAGCAATCCACTGAGCCGGCCAAAACAGCGGTGTTAAGATTGATGGTGCTTTTCTGCCCGGGAATCTCCGGACTCTGCACCAAGAACTGGCGTGCTAAGGCACCAGCAAAACCGCCACGCCGGCCACAAGAGTCGCCCTGGCGACCCGTGGAGCTTCTCCACTGGGAATCTCCTGGTCCGTGAGCAACTAATATTCGTCTGAAAGTGTGGCATCCTCTCGTTCTTTACGCTTTCACTGGGAGGTACGTGCCCGAGCTGCTAATCATCAGCCGTCTTGGATCTCTCTCCAGAATCTTTTATTTTAAGCTGGTAATCTGAAAACGGCATACTCAGAAGAATCATTTTGGGTTATAATTAATAAGTTGGTGTAATAGGTATCAGTTTATATATATATATATATATATTTCTGTATCTATTTTTCTGGACATATATATGTATAAAAGTTATTTATTATAAAGGGAATATGGACAGGATCTCAATACAGATTTTTAAAGTTCCAAAAAATTACAAACATGGGAGATACCTTATAGTTCAATTGTTTTAAAATAAATTTTCTATAAAACTATATGTTCATACATCTCCTTACTCATTAATTTACTGAATGGCACAGCATCATTTTATGTAATTAATGAGCACTGGAAGACAAGAGACTCCAACTTTACTTCTGCCAGGGATTAACTAGAATTCCTAACTAGGCCTATGGTAAATACATGCATGCATGTAAACATTACCTGTAGTTAATCCCTTCAGATGACCCTCATTCATTATATGCCTTCTTGGAATAACTGACGATGATGCTTCCTGTGCATAGGGGTTGGATGCAACCTCGGAAATGTTCTGAAACTCTCTCTGACTATATGACATTAAAAATACTAAAGGGAGAGATAGTGATTCTATATAAAATATTTTTTAGCTTTTACTTTGGATCTTAATTTGTAAATAAACATCACAGTGAAAACTGGATTATTTATCTGATACTCAAGTGCTAGCAAATAACATTTTTCACTACACTATTTCCCTAGCTGTATTATTTTAGTATTGCTACATGTGTGCCACAAAAATTTATTAAACTATTTGTGAGTAAAATGTTTTCAAAACAAAAAAGCATTTACATAGAGTATTTTATTTTTTGTTAGTTTAGTGTCACATAAATTAGCAGGTTAATTATTATTTCATTGCTGAAATTTTAGGGATCAGAAAGTGTCATTTACCCTAGATTATTGAAGAGACGTGCTGTGAGCCTCAGTTTCTGCTATTTCCAGATACTTGGACTTCAGACTTTTCACATAACTTTAATATTTGTAACCACCTTAATTCTTGAAACTCGATGCTTATATTGTAACTGATGAATAAAATAGTGAATTGTAGGGAGAAACACATGTGCATAGGAAATGAAGATTTTCTGGTTTTTAGAAGATTATTACCACTTTTAAAACATAATTGTGCTGGAGAAAGAAACATATATGATGAGGCATTAACAAGCACTGTCATAAGCATTTCTTATTCATAGTTTACATTTGAGATGTCATTCTTTTTGACTAAAAATTGATTATAGTTACATTATAGAATTAGTTGAGATAAATATGATATTATGATACATGTATACAATGTTTAATATGTAAACTACTTAGTTTTGGGATCTAAAATATTTGGAAAAGAGATACAGGAAAAAAGCAAATACTTTGCAGACTTTAGTTATATTTTTCATTTCTTTCACTTTGTGTAGTAGTTGCCATATTTTTTATTATAATCACAATATATGTCATGACATAGGGAAAGGCTTTCATAGCTTCATATTGGAAATGGTATTTGTGGGAAATGGTAACTTCAAAGGTTTATATATATTCTTTCATATATACTGCTGGAAATGCACTGGAATAAATCATTTTCCTTGAATGATGAAAGTATCAAAAATGTAGGTGCTTTAAGACATAAGTCTGACATGTACTGTTTTATCTCATTAAATCTTTGCTATGTTTTGTACAACTGGCTCCCTTTAATATTTCAGACCCAGAACTTAAGCCTCAAGTCAAAGTTTGAAGTAAGTTAATCTATTCAGCACTTCTTCATATGTATTTTGAATACATTTTGATTTCCAGACTTCTTGCTTGAACATTAGGGGAAAAAGTTTCATTTTTATTTTAAAATGCAGGGAATTACAATGTGTTCTGGATTTACAATTCTGTTTTTCATTTTCTTGGTGGAAAGGTACTTTGTTATTGACCAAGGAGCAGCAAAATAGTCTCTCTATATCCTAACCCTTTCAGAATCTCCAAAAGAACCCTCCACTAAAGCTTGGGTGAAGGAATAGAAGAAAATCACCTCTCTGTACCACCAACACAGGATAGTTTAGGGATGTCAGTAATGGTCCTGATTAAGACAGATGACGAATATGCGAAGTGAGGGAAAATAAAAACTACAGAATTTCTACCCCATGTATCTCATCAAGGCCATCAGGGTCTTTAACATTTTTATGATTTGCATTTTTGGCCCAAACTTCCTAGGATGAGTCTATCACTCTTACAACCACAGAAATAATTTCCTAAGAGTGATTATGTGAATAACTTAATTACGAATTCTTCAGATACTAAAAGAGTGGGCATATATATTCCACCCTTATTCCAGATATATCTATAGTCCCTTTCCCAAAACCAAAGTGTGGGGTTCCAGAAGCAAACAAACAAACAAACAAACACAATTGAGGAAGGTGAGCTAAGCAGATTGTTCCCTGCTGACTTAATATTCTGCTAATTTGCCAAAGATTTAAACTGAACTTTCAGATATACTTAAAGCACCATAAGAGGTCTTTGAATAGAACCCTCAGTTTAATAAAACTATGTACATCAGATGAGTTTTATTTTAGCTGAGGGCCATTTACCAGCTTGTAAAGTGTTAATTGTTCACGTGGGTCTAGCAATGACACATAAGCAAAGTTGGGTTTGGAGATTGTGACACAGCTGTTACTGATTTCTATTCCAAAATATTATTAATCATCCTTTCCCACTTCCACCAACAAACAGCTTTCTATCTGAAGCAAACTCATGTTTTCTTCATTTTAAGATTAATGAAGGTCTGGGAGTCCCAAAACTAGTTCTGGGGTTTTCATATTTCTAAGATAACTAGCATGTTTTATTTATGTATTGAACTTACAAATTATAATCAGAAGGCTATTTATACACTTAGATGTAGAAACAACCAAAACAAGTGGAATTACTGGCATGTTTTTATTTTTTATTTATTTATTTATTTTTGAGATGAAGTCTCGCTCTTGTTGCCCAGGTTGGAGTGCAATGGTGCTATCTCGGCTCACTGCAACCTCCGCCTCCCAGGTTCAAGTGATTCTCCTGCCTCAACCTCCCAAGTATCTGGGATTAAAGGCATGAGCCACCATGCCCGGCTAGTTTTTGTATTTTTGGTAGAGATGAGGTTTCACCATGTTGGCCAGGCTGGTCTCGACCTTCTGACCTCAGGCAATTCGCCCGCCTCAGCCTCCCAAAGTGCTGGGATTACAGGCGTGAGCCACCGCGCCCGGCGATATGTCATTTTTTAATGCTATGTTATTACTTAACATATATAACAAATTCTGTCAAGTCATAGGACGGTACTCATTGCCTGGGATTCACTGATCTCTTTAATATGAGCTTGTCTATCTTTGTTTTGTTGTGCTGATTTCATATAACAATTCTCAGACAATAGGCTTATTTCTTTAAGTTTCAACTTATGGGCTCTAAGTTGGACCTTTGGGATAAAACAAAATATACATGAGATAGAATAAGAATGAATCAAATTTATAAGCAAGGGATACAGCAATATGGTGTTATGTTCTGCATGAGAGAAATCCATCTCAAACTGTCTTAAGAAAAAAATCTTATAATGATAAAAAGTGGTAGTAATTCTTTAGACACTAAGTAATATCAGATGGTTAAACTGTGTTATCAAGATCTGTCTCCTGGAGAATTTAAACCCATTGCATACTGTTGGTAGGAATGCAAAATAGTGCAGCCACTAAAGAAAACAGTATGGAGATTCCTCAAAAAAATTTAAAATTATCGTTTGATCCAGCAATCCCACTTCTGGGTATTTATTCACAAGAATTGAAATCAGGATCTTCACGGGATATTAGCACTTCTAATGTTCATGGCAGCACGATTCACAACAGCCAAGATGTGGAAACAACTTAAATGTACATCCAGAGGGATAAAGAAAATATGTTATATGCAAATAATGAAATACTATTTAGTCTCAAAAAGGAAGGAAATTCTGTGATATGGCACATGATGGTTGAAACTTGAGGACATTATGCTAAATGAAATAAGCCTGTCACAGAAAGACAAATACTACATGATTCTAGATATAGTATGTATCTGAAATAGTCAAATGCATAGAAGCAAAGTAGATTAGTACCACAAGGGGCTGTGGGGAGGGGGAAACAAAGTTACCATACTAATCAAAGGCCATACAGTTTCAGTCAGGCAAGAGGTAAAAGCTCTAGATATCTGGTGTACAACATTGTATCTATCATCAGAAATAATATATTGTACACTTAAATTTTTTTTCCGATGGCAAATATCATGTTAAGTGTTCTTACCACAAATGAATAAAAATCAGTCTTCTTCATCTTCCTTAAGCCCTGTATGGTTTTATTCTGTTTGGTTTTATTTCCAAGCATCCTTCTTAAATGAAGATAAAGATAGCCAATTAGCAGTTCCTGTTTTAAAGACTACTGGCTTCCACACCTTAGCCACATGAGCAGAAAAAAATGTCTTTCATTTTAGTTTCTTCAGAGGTTTCAGGGTTGACTCTCTATGATCTTGTGATACATACTCATCCTCAAAATAATCTCAACGTTTAGTATGGATATGTCAGAGTCACCCTAAGGATTTGTTAGAAGACAAGATTTTGCAGCCCCAGTCCCAGAACTAGAGTGGGACCAAATAGTTTACACTTGTAACAATTACTCAGATGATGGTGATATGAGGATGGGGACCACACATTTAGTATCACTTCCTCTTGGTGGCAGGGACTTTATAGGCACACACCTGAAAAGAAGAATTCAGCATCATTTGCATTATAAAAAACAAATATGGATGAAATCATCTTCCATAAAAAAATCAGAATGGTGATGGGTTCTTAACAAAACCAGGAAGAAAGGATAAGCAGTTTTTATTCTTGATAGAGAGCTCAGCAGAGAAACAACCACCTCTATTAAACACTACAAAGGCCTTTCCTTCTGCTCTCCTGCTGTTTTTCTCTGCGAGAATTAGAAACAGTTTAGGGATAGCAGGGAAATGCATTTAACACGGTGCTGTGTCTTATGGCAATAATAAGTATACAAGTCCTAACTAACTATTCCCAGAATTAAACCAGCAATATGTCAAAAGATTACAATAATATAAACAAGAAGAGTTTATATCAGGAATGTAGCACATGTAAAAAGCACATCATTTGATGAACATCAACACTCAAAAAGCATTTTACAATGTTGCACATTAACTCTAGAAAACAACAAAAATAAAAACAAATAGAAATCAATATATAACTCCTTAATGATAGACACAAGTGCATGCATACAAACACAGTCATATATTTTAATTTCCTGACATCATTTTCAAAGGTAGAACATCCATAAAAATAATACCCTTTTGGGGCCGGGTGTGGTGGCTCACGCCTGTAATCCCAGCACTTTGGGAGGCCAAGGCGGGTGGATCAAGAGGTCAAGAGATCGAGACCATCCTGGTCAACATGGTGAAACCCCGTCTCTACTAAAAATACAAAAAATCAGCTGCACACGGTGGCGCATGCCTGTAATCCCAGCTACTCAGGAGGCTGAGGCAGGAGAATTGCCTGAACCCAGGAGGCGGAGGTTGCGGTGAGCCGAGATCACGCCATTGCACTCCAGCCTGGGTAACAAGAGTGAAACTCCGTCTCAAAAAAAAAAAAATAATAATAATAATAATACCCTTTTAATAGAAACTGGCATAGAACAGCATACACATGAAAAATATCTCTTATTATATCTTTATAAGCATATTACTGTGGAAGACATATAATCTTAAATGAATTTCAAAATAAAAATCAGATATACCAATATTTACTTTTAATTTCTTCAATTCTATTATATGCTCATTGTAAAATCTATCTCATATGATAATTTGAGGTATTGTGTATTTTTGTCTGTGTCAGATCTAAAATGTCATGATTGACATGTACCTTTATCATATTATTTATAAATTAGAAATAGTAGGATACCAATGTATGAAAGTTGATGAGTCATGCTTTCATACATTCATGGCTATTTTTATGTATCATTTTATCTACAAATTGACAACAATTTGAAATTAATAGATTATGTAACAGTAATCAAAGCCAATATCTCATTAGGAACAGAAAAAATTTACTATGAATTTATCAATACTAAATTGCCAAAGTAAATACTTATTGATTATGTGTTGACCATGTTTTTGTTTTGCTTTTAGATTAAAAATATAAAGTGTATTTTCAATTAACAATCAATTGATACACATGTATGTGCACATATCTCTCTTCAATCCCTCTATCTACCTTGTACCTATGTAATGTGCTTATATAAAGGGATAGAAGAGAGATACATACATACATACATATCTATACACAGTATATGTTAGCACACAATCACATGTATACTTGGCTTATAAAGAGCACAAGGTATTATGCCACAGGTGACATTATCATTACTCCAGTTAATGAAACATATAAAAAGATTATTGTATCTTCAATTGTATTCTAGCAAAAAGCTGCAGAAATTTACAGCCCAAACAACTTAAAGCTATGAAATTCACAATTGATTGTCAAATATACTGAGAACAATTTTTATTGCCAATTATTTTTTCAATTTCTAATTTTCTTAAATTGATGGTCCTCTCATTTTCAAAGGATCTTTAAAATACCTGATCACAAGTTTTTCTTAAAGGACATCTTAACTGCTTTTACAAAGTCATCTAGTGCAATCCTTCATTTTAAAAAAATCCTGCTGGTTTATCTTAAAATACAAATCTTTCTAAAGTTTTCAAACTCTACATTTGCTTAGAAAACAAAAAAGAGAAATAAAATGAAAAAAAGATTATTTTTCTTCAAAGAAAAGCTGGGTTAAAATTCTGCATCATTTTTATAGTTGTCGAAAGTTTCTAATTTTGTGATTCTATAACATTTACTATCCCTGCCATTTATTTGGCTGTAACTGAAATTATAGTTTCATAGTATACGTGTGTTTTATGTGAAAAGCAATTATGTGTGGCATACCTATTCACACTGGTTTTTGTTTTGTTTCCTTTAATGGGGCAGAGCCAATAAGTTTCTTAATGATTAATTTGAGAAATTCCCATTTCTAAATAAGGTAGTTAAGCTAATATGCTGCCCTTCCCTTACTGATAACATACCTAATAATAATAATATCCCCTTTAAATTCAATTACAGCTAACTTTGTTATAAACATATGGCATATTTTTATAAAAAGAATTTATCACGTATAACAAACTCCAGAAAGTGAATCATTGCTACTAGAACTTGGTAACAATGTACTTCACCTTTTAAAAATGCATTCTGCACAATCTGGTGCTAATAAAAACATCACTAAATGTATTGGATAAGGGATCCATGAAATAGTGACACATTTTTCTTTATTGCTTGTTTTTTTTTTTTTTTTAACATGGCTCCTTTTAGACTGATACATTAGCTGAGTTACATGTTCAATCATTAATTCTGATTTTGCCTCTGAATTCTCTATTTTGGAACACTGCAGAATAATTCGAGGTGGTTTAAGTGACTTACTACACCTCCTTCTGCCTATTCTCAGACTGGGACCATGGGAACAAACTCAATAGAATTGTTTATTTAACATAGTTTTTATAACTTTACTACTTATATTCCTAATTTGAAGTTTGTTTTTATTTACTACTGATTACATTGAAGCTTGCTATTTAATATAGACCTCCTTTTACATGCTAATAAATAATACATTATGCTTTATTTTGTATTTATCAAGATGTATGATGAAAATGACATTCAATGTTTTATTATTTATTGTCTCAAGATGTATAATTGCATTTACTTCAAAACCTCAAATTACTTCATTACTCATACTACATAAATTATTGTATAAAAATATCTAAGACTAAAAAGCATAAAAAGCTGAAAGAAATTACCAAATATAAACAATATTTATGAAGCGAGAAGACAGGAAGGAAGTAGAGAGAATGTAGGTCAATTACTAAATAAATATGGAGTGAGAAGACAGGAAGGAAGTAGAGAGAATGTAGGTCAATTACTAAATAAATATGGAGAAGCACCAAGTTCAAAATATTAATGGAAACAGTCTAGAAAGCAGTTTTGTTCCCTTTGTTTTCTTTTAATTTACAGACAGTTCTTTATAATAATTCATTTTCTTGACTACTGGTTAGAGACAGGGTTGACTTGCAGTTTTAAAGAGTATACTGTGGCACTGTGTTAGTGAAATGTACCTGTTATGGTGTGTTGCTGACTGTAAGAAGTGGAGTTTGACTTTAATACCATAGCCACTGAGCTATGTTTCTGTTGACCCTGACATTTTTTTTAAAGTCTTACTGGAAGTATATCTCAGTAGCCATTTGCACCTCTTCTCCCTTTAGCTACCAGGGGAGTGTTAGATCTTCTTTGTTTTTTGTGTTTTTTTAAAGTTGTTCTTTTGTTTTTATAAAATTTTCAAAATTAACAATAACTTAAGAATTAGCTCATTCAAATTTACATTAAGGAATGCTTATCTAGTTTATCCAATCACAGAGATAGGATATTATTTAACTAGGTTTTTTTTTAAAGTAAATACAACAAAATTATTGGTTGAAAATAACTCTTACTTATTGAATATCTTTGTGCCAGAAATGATTGTAGATGCTCAGGATATAGCAGTAGAAAAAAACAGGCAAAATGATCCCTGCTCTAGCCTTGGGAATAAAAGAACCAAACACATAGATTTGTTAAAAGAAAAAAATACCACACACACATACACACACACACACACAGTTTGTCCAATGACGATGACTACTCTAAAAAAAATTTAATCAGGGAAGGAACATAAAGATTTCTGAAGGACCAGAGAGGAATAAGCACAGTTTCACATGGGATGGAGCATGGGAGATTTGCTAAAAAGGTGACATTTGTGCAAAAACTTTAGGAGGTGAGGGAGCTAGCTAGAGGGAAAATATGAAAACTGAGGTGAGAGAGTGCTTGACACATTCAGGGAAGAGCAACGAGACCAGGTAAAACGATGGACTATTTAGAATAGTTATATAAAAGGGATATGATCATGTAGAGACTTTTGGGCCACACAGCACATTGTCATATAATTATTTATGTATCTGCCGTTTTCTTTCTGACTCTGAGTTCTGGAAAAGTATGGTTGGATGCTATTCATCTTTGAAACACCAAAGCATAGCACATGCCTGTCACATGGAAGGTATTCTGTTGGCTTGAAGTGAGAATTGGATCTCAAAATGTCCAATTCTCCCTGTTTGTCAGAACATGACTAGAAGACAGGGTGGCACCCATCTCTAAAGACTCTGCTTTATTGGATGAGGACCCTGTATAGATTTCCTGTGGCTGTTACAGCAACTATAACAAATTACATGGTTTGTAACAACAAGTCAGGTTGCACCCACACTTGGGAAAAGGGAATTACACAAAAGAATGAACACCAGCAGGTGAAAATAGTGAGCTCCACCTGTAGTCTCACCAACACGCATGATATCTTAGAAGTTGCAAAGCTCAGTGGGTACTTATCCCAGCCTAGTTGGTTAGGGATGGTTTCCTAGAAGACACCAAAGATATGTGAATGAAATGCAGCAAGAAAACTAAGATTTAGCTAAGCAAAAATAAAAAAAGGCAGAGAAGAAAGTTGGAGCAGATGTATTGATGCAGAAACAGGAGCATGAGCATAGAGATCCTGGTGAAGGGTGAGCAGGGGCTCAGGCAGAAGCCAGGCATCAGGTCCTGGAGAGCCAGAGAGGATGTTGAAGAACTCCAATGCCTAGAAGGATTTTACTTAAGGATGTTGCAGTGCCAGGGATTTGCTTTTTAGATAGAAATTCTGATTAAAATATGGAAAGGGATTCCTTTGTAAAATCTAGAGGCAATAACACCGGTTAGGAAGATAATTCAGTGATCCAGTCAAAGATAATGGCCTGAATTAAGACAAAGGACGTAGAAACTAGGAAGGAGAAGAGAGTGGAAAAATCTTAGGGAACTGTAAGAACAAATCAAAGAGTGGTGATTCATTACACTTAGAGTTTGGCGATAAACTAGGTGTCTAAGACATCCTGCTCAGATTTCTGGCTTGTATATATAGTGAATTAAAGAGGCAAACTTACTTACACTTTGAATGATTTTTATTTTGATATATTCCATTTATCCCATTTTAAGTGACTACATCTCCATTATAGGATTGTTTTCTGGGATTATGATTGGGGAAAATTCCTTCTCTTGTAATCTTTAATTTGAAGCTTCAGTTGTCAACACAGAAAACACCTATTTAAAAAAATTAATGTGAAAGAAGCATCTTGTTTTTCTTTGTATTGATGATAATAAGTAACTCTGAGCTACTTTCACTTAAAGAGAAATACTTCCTAAAGAGACGTGATCATAATGAATAGATAGATGAACAGAAATATAAAAGTACTTCTTACATAGCTTTTATAAAATACACTTCCACCATTTATTTGGCCAAAGATGCTTTTTAAGATTCATTATTTAAATTTTCAAATTTAGTTAAGCATCTGAAATTTTACAAATATTATCACTGACACACACATATGTGCACATAACTAAGATTAAATAGATGTTAACCCTATGCCTTATTTACTTCACATCATTCCTTTATTGAAAGACATAAAACATTACATTATCTCAACCTTCTCATCCCTCCTCAATTCCTCACTCCCTGGATTTAACTTTTAACTTATATGCTTAAATTGCTCTAAATCATACCTACTTATATCTATATACCTTTATTAAGCATGTATTTATTTCATCAGTCATCCATATTTTCAAATTGTGAATAGTATGATGATGTATTTGTTGTTTGGTAATGCAATTTTTCACTGAACATATACGTGTATTTATTTTACATTTCAATGTTGTTTCATGTAGGTTCCAATTCAGAAGGCTATTGTATATTCTCTCCACATTAATTTATTCATTAGGTACAGAAAACTTGCCTTTTCTACTGTTTTTCTAATGTGTCCTTCTACATGTCTCTTTGTGTATTAATGTGTTAGGATTCCAACTGCTAGATAGGGAATTTTTAGATTATGGAGTAGGTACACCTTCAACTCTGCTAGGAATTCAGAACACATTCCCTGGTTTCCATGAATATAAATGAGTTCTCATCTTCCATCTCTTCACTAACCTTTGTTATTAAAAAGCTTTTAATAAAAGCATTACTGGGTGGAGAGTTGGGGAGAGATATCATGGGGAGAAATGCCAGATATAGGTGAAGGGGAGGAAGGCAGCAAATCACACTGCCACATGTGTACCTATGCAACAATCTTGCATGTTCTTCACATGTACCCCAAAACCTAAAATACAATAAAAAAAAATACGCCTCTTTCAGGATAAATATTTTAAAATCAAAGATAATGATGTTTTTCTGTGTTGAAATTATTTGTACCTATGATTATGCCATGAATACAGGGAATGATCATTATTCATTATTAAAGTTCATTTTGTCCTGGTTAAAAAAAAAAAAAAAAAAGCATTACTGTCTGATGATATGAAGTATCATATCATTATTATTATTTGTATTTATCCTGCAACACATTACCCTAAACATCATTTAATGTACTTCTTGTCCTTTTAGTATCTTACTCTGAATTTCATGTCCGTATTCTTTGCTTATATTTCTGTTGAAACATATGTTTTCCTTCCTGATTTGAAAGTTATTTTTATTTTCCAGATATTAACTCTTCATTAGTTTTAGGTTTTACACAGTTTCTACTTTTTTGTATGTTTAATTTTTGTTTGACATTTTGATATTTTTCATCCCCCCTTATAGATCTCCTTTACTGATGTTGTTAAAATGCTCCTTGTATTTCTTTTTGAATCCTTAGTTTATTTTAACCCATATGCATTTTTTTTTTTTTCTGTTGAGTGTTAAGGAGTCATGCATAGCTACCTGCATCAGTACAATTCATGGAACAGTACTGACATTTCCATTGGAATAGGAAAAGTGTCTCATATTTTCATTATGTTCCATTAACCAAATTCCATGTTGTTTTAAAAAATATAGGTTTATAATAAGATGAACAAGGCATTCTATCTGATAAGATGCCTTCTTCAGTGTATCTCAATTATTTTAAATTCTCTTGGCTATTGGTGGTGTTTTACTTTTCTTATTTTTTTTTTTTAGAAAAAGAATTAGCTTTCTAAATTTTAAGGATAATATTCTGTAGCTTGAAGTTGGAATTGTTTTGAATTTATAATTTGTCTCCCTTTACAGAACTGAGTCTATGATTGAAAATACTATAGATCTTGTGTTTTTCAATATCGTTTTACTATTATCTGAGATACTTTGATTATATTATAATTAGAGTAACTATCTTGGTGTCTTCTATGATTTCTCTCTTCTCTCATACCCTATACACATGCCACCAAAGTTCCCACCCTATTTCATTAGGCTGTGCATGGTCTAGCCTTGGCACCCCTCTGTCCTCATTTCCTACCTCTCTCTCTCTCGTCCTTTTTCTTGTTCTGCTCCAGCCACATGGGCCTTCTTGGGGGAATGTGAAAATTACATTCCTGTCTCAAGGACATTAAAATCTGCCATTCCCTTTGCTGGAAATACCGTCCAGCATCTCCAACTGATTCTTTGCACATGTATTGCACTAACAGCACCTCCAGCTGATCTTTACATAGTGGTCTCTCTCATTCATATCTCAGCTCAAATGCCACTGTCACACAAAGATCTTTCTCTACCTTTCTCTAGTTCCTTGTGATAAGTTTGGATACCACTCATCATTACCTATCTATTCACTACAAATGTTTCTTTATTTCAGAAAAATTACCACTCATTGGGTGTTTTTAGTTCATGATCGTATTCCCAGCATTAAAAAGTGACTCAGTAGCCACTCAGTAAATACTTGAAAAACCAAACGAATGAGGAATCTCCTCTTAAGTGCCTTAAAATTATTTTAATTATATTTTTTCAAATTATATCTTCAAATTATTATTGAAGAATAAAAGCATAGGTGATATCTATAAAATAATACATATGTAAGAAGTGTTTAGTGCAAAGTAAGTAGTGCTGTAAATAATTGTATTTACTAACTCATGTAATCTTCGTGACAACAATATGGTCACTATTATTATTCTTATTAAAAGATGGAGAGTTTGAGGTTAGGGAGTTTAAAATTTTACTTCTTATCACTTAACAGTAATGATGGAGTCTCTTGAATGCAGTGGAATCACTGTGCTGTGACTCCAGGGCCTGCAGGCTAGAACACAGAAAGAGTGGTTTTAACCATGATCCCTGGTTTTCTGCCTAGGAAATAAAATTAAGAAACAGCTAGAATATTTTAAGACAAGAAGGCTATCAAAAATAAATGAATCCTGTTCATTGCTTATGTATGACAAAGAGCTTTCCCATATTCTTTTAACTTTCTCTTTCATATTTAAATTGTACAAAGGAAGTCATGTACCTTATAACAACATTTTGGTCAATGACAGACCACAGATACAGCAGTGGTCCCAAAAGATTATAATGCTGTATTTTTACTTTCTCCTTTCTATATTTAGATAGGCTTAGATACACAAATAGCATTATGCTCCAGTTGACTACAGTACTGAGTACAGTAACATCCTACGTGCTTGTAGTCTAGGAGCAATAGGCTACAACATAGAACCTAGGTGTGTAGCAGGCTACACAACTACACCAACTGGGTTAGTGTAAGTCCATACTGTGATGTTCACAGAAAAATGAAATCAACTAGCGACACCTTTTTCAGAATGCATTCTGATTAAGTGATGCATGGCTGTAATATGAAAAATTATACCACTACATTTCATAATCATGTACTTTTTATGAAAAATTTACTATCACAGAATATCATTGGACACTTCATTTTATTGCTATTATTATTATTATTATTATTTTGAGATAAAGTCTCTGCTCTGTCACCCAGGCTGGAGTGTAGCAGTGCAATCAGGACTCACTTCAGCCCCCACCTCCCAGGCTCAAGCGATCCTCCCACCTCAGCCTCCCAAGTAGCTAGGATTAGAGGCCCATGCCACCATGCCCAGCTACCTTTTTACATTTATTTTTTGGAGAGATGAGATCTCTCTATATTGCCCAGTCTAGTATTGAATTCCTAGCCTCAGACCATCTACTTCCCTAGCCTCCCAAAGTGCTGGGATTTCAGGCATGAGCCTCCATTTTATTTTATATATAAAATGTCTTACAATAGTTTAAACATTAAGATTCCCTCAAGAATATCTTGGTGGCATGAGCACAATGGCCAACTAGAATTGCTGGCACTCCCCAGAACCTTTCTGTGTCATCAACACAAAAACCCAAAGCCACTAATACACAACTGTATTTTACCTGGAGTGACTGAGGAAGTGCACTGGAGAGTGTCCATATGGACTGCATAACGGTGTGTCTTCGAGCAGTGAGCCAGCCCACTGTACTTTCACATGCCCCCTCCTGGCCTGGCAGCCAATCTGGCTGGGCCCCACCTCACTGCAGAGAGTGCTGCACAGTTGCCCAGCCCTACCTCCTGGCTGCCCTGCTGGAGGCATTCACACGCACCCACCCCAGGCCTGAAAGGGGCCCTGTCTTCCTTGAGAGACTGCAGCAGCCACCCAGTCCCATGGCGCCTGTGCAACCAAAACCCAGGCCAACAACCAATCCAGCAGCAGCCCCAACTCCCTGGAAAATGCGAGGCAGAGCTGTGTGGCCCCACTGTACTTGCACCCACACCTGGCCCAACAGCCGGACCAACATCTGCCCCATGTCCCCAGAAAGTCCATCATTGAGCTGCCAGCCCCACTGAATGCACCCGCACTTGGCCTGAAAGCTGGCCTGGAAGTGGCCCCCTGCGAGTCCCACTGCACTTGTCCTGTGCACGTCTAACAGCAAGTGTAGCAGTGGCCAGCCCCCTGGATAGACCACCACACACCTGCACCCAATCCTACATCCAGTTGGCTGGTGGCCTCCACCTCCCAGGAGAGCTCAGGGAGCAGCCTATGGGGCCTCCACACTGATACATGCCCAGCCCAACAACGTGGCACCTTTGCCTCCAGCAAAATCATGCCATCACCTTCACAAACTCCTGTAACCTAGGCCATTTGTGTAATTGTAGACCTCACTGATGAAAATTACAGCTGAAGAAACAGCATGAAGACGATGCTACCGAGTCCACCCAGAACCAAAGCCTATGTGCCACACTCAACAAACACCCTAGTACTCATCTACAAGAAAGAGTTTCAACAAACTAGGCATAGGAAGTATTTAACTCAACGCAATAAAAGGCACATATGGCAAACCTACAGCTCATAACATACTGAATGAGGAAAAGTGGCAGCTTTTTCTTTATGATCAGGAACAGGGCCGGGCACGGTGGCTCACGCCTGTAATCCCAGCACTTTGGGAGGCCAAGGCAGGTGGATCACCTGAGGTCAGGAGTTCAAGACCAGCCTGGCCAATGTGGTGAAACCTGTAATTGCAGCTACTTGGGAGGCTGAGGCAGAGAATCACTTGAACCCAGGAGGCGGAGGTTTCAGGGAGCCAAGATCGCACCACTGCAATCCTGCATGGGCAACAGAGCAAGACTCTGTCTCAAAAAAGAAAGAAAAAAAAAGAAGATCATGAACAGGACAAAAAGGACAATTAGATACACTTTTACCACTTTTATTCAACATACCACTGTAAGTCCTAGTTTCAGCAATTAGGTAAGAGAAGAAAATAAAAGTCATCCAAATTGGATGGTGATGTCCTTGCTTATGTCTTTAGTGGGAATCCCTTGAGAAATGCACATCAGAATAACCTGCTGGCTTCTCCATTTCTTCCCAGAATGGCTCAGCAATGCCATTTGGTTTGAATTCCTGGTAGATTCCCAAAGAATTTCTCCAGTTCTGCCTGCAGGTGGTTATTCAACTACACCTTGCCATTTAACAGTGGTTTACACTTTTATTTTATTAGTAGTAGTATTTTTAGAGACAGGGCTTAATTCTGTTTCCCAGGCTGGAGTGCAGTAGTGCAATCATGGCTAACTGAAGCCTTGAACTCCTGGCCTCAAGCAATCCTCTTGCTTCAACTTCCCAAGGTGCTTGGATTATAGGCATGAACCACTATACCCAGCCCAGCCTTCACTCATAATATGGGTCTAATTCAGTAGAATTTTACTGAGCACCCTTGATTGCAGGCATGTAGAAAAATATTCCAGGGCATTGTTCACTATTCTACTCTGACAATTCCATTTGGATTTATAGGTGAAGTTATAGATTTAACATGTGGTAATCACTTCCCTGCTTAGTGTTCTAATGATGATTTTAAAAATAATTTTAAATTTCCAACTGTTAATGATTGAAAGATCAATTGTAGGTTAGTATTAAAATCAAATATTATATCTATCACTGCTTTATATGAAAACAATAGTCAAAGATATTCTGATACTGTGTGGTTACTCAAATTTGAAAATCACCTAGATGTTATAAAATGATAGAAAAGAGGGTAAAAATTGTGCTTTATCCATTGCTTGTTATTTTTGAACTTGTTTGCTGTATTATAAGAATAATTATTAAGAATGAAGCCAAAAAAACACACAGTTCATAAAACTAAAATCCTTAATTCACATTTGTATGTTGTGAGTTAATGAAATTTGTTTTCAAAAAAAAAAGAGCTTATTATCAGTAAAGTCTAATTACATTGTTATTCTAAAAGCTATCCGCTTTATCATTTAATGGAAAGTGATAGCTGATAGAACTGTTTATAGTTATATATAATAGAGTGATGTTTTTCATTTAATGAGTTTGTTGGAGAAGAAGACAACATAGAAATATTTTATGGGGGCTGCTTTCCTGGAGTTAAAGATATTTTTTGTGAGAATGACTTTAAATACTATTTCAGAAAAGTGTAGTTGTAGGTGTGAAAACTCTAACTGCTTTCCAATAATATGGGCAGTATACATAAATTCTAATGGAGTACCTTTGATGGCATATGTGGCCTGGTCTTTCAGGCCACTGCTGTTTTGTCAAGATGGCTACAATTTTGAAGCTTGGCAAATGAAGTTACGCTATATAACCTGGTACGTGCCTTTTTTTCTGCAGTCAACAGCCAAAAAGTGAATTGTGCTTGGTGAAAACCGAGTGTTGTAAAAAAATAAAAAATGATTATTGACTCTGTTCGTTATCAACTGTGAACAGCTGCAGAGGGAGGCTGGAAGCCAGTGGGCCCGCCAAGCACCTCTCTGAGACTGAAGCCATTTGGAGCCAGGTTGGAAGCAGCTGGAGGCTGTGGTGTCTTGTCTAGACAGCAGAGGCTCTGCATGGCTCCTGAAGTAATGGGCAAAGGACTTTATAGAGAGAAAGTCCTTCCAGAGTTCTTGGAACAGATTCATTGATGTATTTCCTTTGTGTATGTTATTTTAAAAATAAGTAGAGAAATAAGACACAATAAATCAATGGGATGATTAGAGAATGAAATAGAATGTATACACATCTAAGTTTAGAACTTCAAGAAACCTTGGTGGCATACTCCAATTCCCTTATTTTACACATAGTAATACAAATTTCCAGAACAAATGAATAAATTGTATCTGATAATACAATTGGACCACCAGAGATCTGGAATTTGTATCTAAATTGTTGGTGTTTGTATTCAATACCATTTCCAGGTGTATTAAAACCTTGCACTGAAACTGTGATCTGCAGACCAGTAGCATCAGTATCACCTGTGTGTTTGCTAGAAATTCAGACTCTCAGGCTCATTCGTAGATAAATGAATTTGAATCTGCATCTTAACAAGCTTGCCTCTGTATATGCTGTATTACATTATTTAAAAGATTTATGAATAACTATGTTATTGAGCGATAAAGGTGAAAAATTGCATATGTACAGTAAGAAAAAATCTTCAGATCATTCATTCATTATAACATTTATTTTATTATATTTTTAAACAGCCACTTGTTTGATTTTAAATGAGTCCCTCTCTTAATATAGTAATTTGAGCTCCTACTAAAATAAGAATATTCCTGTTTTTCAATAAATATAATTTTACATTTATAGAAAGACTTGGGTGCTGTCAGAAATTTTAATTTGAGCCATAAAATAAATAGATTTTAATAAAATGTTTTGTTAGCTTTCATTAGAGAAATATAGACAAATGTATATTAGTTTATTTTCTATTGTTGTCTTTACCACTTTACAAACATAAATATTGAAATTACTCAAGTATCTATAATGGGAAATAGTTATAAGCAAATTAATTGCTATTAGCTGATTCCACAAATATTAATGTTAGGCACTATGCTAGATATATAGTTTATTAAGGATTGATTTAGACTTTTACATAAAACTCTACAAAATTTTGAGTTGTATATTACTTAACTAAGACAGTTAAATGATTATAATTGGAGATAAAATACAAGCATTATTTAAATTATTTTACTAATAATTTTTTTCTCTTGTTATAATATTGATTCAGGGTTAACCAGTAGCAGTCACATGACTTATAAACATCAGATTTACTATCTGATCTTTCTATAACCTATGATTCCACAGGCAGTTTTCACTAATAGTTATTCAAGATTAGGTAGCATTTAGAAAATTCAGTTAATATTCCCTGAGTCATACAATTTGGAAACACATAAAATATTATTTATAGACTATAGTCTTTTATCTTTTCAATGTAAGGGTTTTCCAGTGTTATAAACACCTGGGAGATTTTACAAATTTATATTCCTGGACTACAGGCTGAAGTTTTTTTGTCTTCATTAATTTACAAGAATCTACTTTTAACATATCTTCCATTTATTTCTTTATACTCTGAAGGTTGAGTCCCTTTGGGATAAATAGGCTAGTGTATCTCATATCAAGAGATGACATGACTTCAATTTCTTAAAAACCCATTGGCAGACAAGATAGATGAAACTAAGATTACATCATTGCTCTTATCTGTGACATATCATTTGAAATACCTACCAATAAACGTAAATATTTAGGGAAATTTCAAGAGTAATCCTAAAATAATCTAGAACAGTGAATGTACATTCACAGGAGAGTTGAGACTTATGGCACGTTCTCTTTTTTGGTAAAACCAGGAAGTAAAAAGACCCTTCTTTTATGTATGTGTGTATATCTATGTATGCATTTTCATATTTATTTTTTAGACAGGGTCTCAATCCCATCGCATAGGCTACAGTGCAGTGGTGTGATCACAGTTGACTGCTGCCTCAATTTCCCAGGCTCACGTGATTCTCACACCTCAGCCTCCCCAGCATCTGGGACTACAGGTGTGCACCAGCATGCCGAGCTAATTTTTTTTGTACTTTTTTGTAGAGACAGGGTTTTACCATGTTACTCAGGCTGGTCTTGAACTCCTGGGCTCAAGAAATTCTCCTGTCTCAGCCTCCCTAAGTGTTGGGATTATGAGCATGGGCCACTGCACCCAGCCAAGACTCTTATTTTAGATTTTTTACTAGTGGTTCATTTAGCAACTCTTAGAGAAAAAGCTAGAATATTACAGTTTCTTTTAATGTTTTTCTTCCTATATTCCTATCACGTCAACCAATTTCTCTTTCAGTCTGCCTGGTGGCAACTGTGAAAAGCTGTGAAGTTAAAGTTTGACTTACTTTTCCCTTGCTTTCTCCATCTAACTTTTTTTCTCCTCAAAAATGTCATATACCAATGATCTCAAATCCTAGAGAGTTCTCCTGACCACAGCAGCATTATTATCTGGCCTCCTGTTCCCATGAGAAAATGCTGCCATGTTCTTTCTTGCATGGGACAGAAACTCACTTTTTTCTGCAGGTTGTGAGATGCCAGTAGTAAGTACCCTAAGTTGCTTGGGCAGTGATGTGAGAAGTACTTCCGGACAGGTTCCAGTTAGATTTGTAACCCTGAACTTTATTTTCAAAATCCCAATGAGGTGGATCAAAGGAAGGGTAGATATTTGGAAATGCACCTCTTTGAAGTGTGATTTTCTCAATTTAAACCACGTAATCTAGCACCTAGAGTTTGCCCTGTAAAACAGTAGAGTCAAGTCATGTATTAGTGTTGCTGAAGGGGAGTCATGACAGAGAAAACCAGAGGATAGCACCCAACAGACTATTTGTAGTGTGATAAACTGAGTCTTCAGCATTATCGGAAGAAATTAATAAGGCTACATTGACCCTGTTGACTGAAGAAACACACTGACTCTTTCTTTTTTCTTTTTTGAGATAGGGTCTTATTTTGTTGCCCAGGCTGGAGTGCAGTGGCATGATCACAGTTTATTGTGCAGCCTTGACTGCCTGAGCTCAAGCAATCCTCTCACCTCAGCCTCCAGAGTATCTGGGACCACAGGGACATTCCACAATGCCTAGCTTATTTTTTAAATTATTTGTAGAGATGAGGTCTTACTATGTTGCCCAGGCTTCTGTATTTTTTATGACATTTTTACCACATGCCTCAATCTTCAGAAGAGTAAATACAAGTAAAATACTGAATAAATGTACCTCTGTAAATTTTATGGTTCCACTAGCTTGAAAATTCCTGGGCAGGTGTGTAGATAAATTTTGTGACTAGCATTTTTATTGCTTTCTTGTTTGGGTAGGTAAAGAATGAAAATCTCTTTTTCACGAATACCTAGTCAGAAGCTAGGAACTTTTAATGAACAAAGTAATGTGCATACCAATATGGCTCATGGTGTTGTCATAATCAAATGTCCCTTTTGGTTCAAAAATTATCATTTAATAGAAGTTTGAAGGCAAGCCAAATACAATAAAAATAGACCAAGTGGGTACAAAAACCTGTTCAGTACTTGGAAAAGGTATGTAACATCTGTTCAAAACAGAAAGCACTGGTTCACTGGCTTAATTGGAGGTGTCCTAGAAGCTAAATTTTTTGCTTTTTTTGTTTTCTTCTGCTTCAACTGATGATCTGGTTTTCCTCTCAGGTTGTTGTAATTAAGGAGCAAAATTTGTATGAATTTGATGCAGATGAGGCCAAGAACATTTTTGTAAGATATGGATCATTTCCTTTTATTCCAAAAAAGGAAATCTATAGTGTTTTTAATATAATCAGTTAGTCTCAAGAAATTATTCTCAGATACAGTAATAAATCACTATGTGAAGCATCCATTTATGCCTGCAAGTTAACAGTGTTTTTTTTTTCCCATAAAAGGGCTATTATAATCTAAACTTGTTGGAAACCAAGAAAAATTATATAAAAATGACACAAGATATTTAAAAACCTATCATAGGGATGAAAAATGGATACATATCAAAGCAGGACATGTATTTAATTGATTCATTTTTAGAAATAGTTTATATTGATATTGTGTTCTTCACTCTTGCACCTCAGAAGAAAACACATTCAAATGGTGAAGAAAAAATACATGTTGAGCTACTAATTTGCTAATACTGTTGAGGAGAATAATAAAAGCCTCTCTGATTGCATCATAGAATAGATATTAGCTCAAGGCTAACAGCACAGCTTTAAGTCCAATATCCAGCAATACCAAATGAAACCTTCCAGCTGAACCTGAAAGATCACTCTTCACACTATAAGTACCAAATAAAACTGTCTTCTGGACTCGTGCTTAGCTGTGGAGTAGGAAATTCAGATACTGCTAGGTAGATAAATTCTCCTTCTCTATCATCTATACTTCAGAGTCAGACTTGAAAGACAACTAGGGAAACTTACCTCAATTAAAACCAAACTACTTCTGGGGTAAGAACTTGGCTTTAGGGAAAGCAATTCACTGTTTGACATGAGCACAATGAAATGACATTGAATTTTTAATAAGAATCACTATTGCTATTTTATTAATATTTTAAATTAAATCTCAGAAATTTTTCTTATTTTTCCAATTACATAAGTCTATATGAAACAGCTGTGTGTTCCTTAACAATTCTTAATTCATAGATAAAAAGTTATTCCAAAGGACACTTGACTCCATAAAACAGCCAAGTTCTAGAAAAGTATATAGCTTTGTGCTCGCTTCGGCAGCACATATACTAAAAAAATTGGAACGAAAAGTATACAGCTTTGACTATAAAAGAGCATGCAATTATGGAAGTTTGTTTTTTGTATGCACATGTGATATATGTACACATAAATCACTTTTTTCCTTTATGTTTCTAGTTCTTTATTCTGAAAGCTTGAGATTTCTGTGAAATCAAAAATCTATGTTCTCTTATTCAGTCTCATCCCTTATTTTATTCAGCTGCTACCAAGCAGCTGAAATAGAATTACAGCATGAGCCTCTAGGTGAAACAGTTTCATACCTTCTGATCAAAGAGTCTTCCAAAAAAATTGGTCAAATAAAGAATGGGTACATAGGCAAATGACAAGTAGCAAAGTAAATGGAGTTTTGCTTCTATCCAATGACTAGTAGGAAGAGTCCCAATTTTAGCATTTTAATTATTTCTAATGAATAAACATGGCAAATATTTAATATGTTTTTAATGATAAAAAAGGCTCAGTAATTATTAAACAGCAGTCTGTCTCTGAATCTTTAAAGGAGATGCATTTTTGTGGATAATGCTGACAGGTTTTCTTTCAGATACTTGTATTGTTTCTCACTATTCTGCCATGTGTTGTGTGTCTATAAACCTAGTTATTTCCATAACAAAGGCCACTTTTTACCTGTAGGCTTCAAAACACATCAAAGATGTTTAGGAACAGTTGGATTTTTTCTTTTTCCTTTTTTTTTTTTTTTTTAAGTTTTTGAAACTTGCACTTTCCTTTTCAATAACTTGTAAAGGTTCATGCTGTAGAAATTTACCATTTCCTGGGTCTTCCAATGCAGGCTTAGTCATTTCCCAGTCTCCAGCCCAAGGGAATGCTAAGTGTGAAACATCTCAGATTCTGCTCACCTCCTACCCCTGGCAACAGTTACTGAATACAGAATTTCTGTAGCCTCTGCCCCTTGTTTGAAGTTCTGACTCTTGATTCAACTTTTCTACCACACTTCAATGCCACCATTATAGACCCCTGTCATTGCATTGTGTAGCATTTCTGTGCACTGTCCAACACCCATAAAATTATGATATAATATTGTGTGCATGGATGTCTAGGAAGCATCAGTCCAGACTTTCATCCAGTATGATACTATAAAGATATTGCTTTGGAGTTTGGAGAAAAAAATCCTCTGTGCAGGTGTGAATTAAAAGCAGTGTTTAATAAATATAACTTACATATTCCATTATAACTTAATTTTAAAAGTGAAAACTGAATTGTGACTAAACTGAAGATAAGACACACTCTTTCTCTTAAAACCAATGTTTAGATTCATGGGTTGGGAAATAGAAGTGAAATGAATAGCACAAATACTATTAACTCCAATCACTGTGAAAGGAGCATTAGAATTCTTATTTTGGAAAGCTAGGGTTATCATCCTCTCTAATGAAAGTAGAGGAAGAAATAAAATTTAAAACACCTTTAAAAATCCATGGCTTATGGATGTGTAGGCTGCAGAAGTAGAAAGTGAATGTAAATTGATAGCATTTTTTAATGAAAGTTTCACGTGTTAATTTTCACCAAGTCTACTGATTTATAAAGATAAATAATAAATTATTACAGAGAAAGCTGCAATTTCACAATAGTAAGGTGGCGGCGGGGGAGGTATCTTAAGTTGACATTGATCTCAATCCCTTTATCAAAGTCCCAGATAAAGAACAATAAATAGATACCAAATTAAATGGATTCAAATTTAATAATCCGGTAATTCAAACATTGAAAAATGAATTTTTTCTTTGTCTTCACCTAGCAAACCAGATATTTAAAATGGGAAAAATTAATAACAATTAAATATAACTGTAGTAATTTCAGTTGGAAAAATTAAGTGGTGGGGTAGCTAGTTGATTAGTTTTGTGATATTCTTTCATGATTAAATGTATGTAATAAATGGTGCTTTGGTGTTACATTGACATTAACTATTGCTTCCTGCACTGATGATTTTGCCAAGTGCTCATTAACATATTGATTTTTTTAAATGAGCCATCAATAGCTTGCTTTCTTGTAATAAATTGTTTTATTAGAAAATTTAGTCTACTATTCTTGTGTATTGGATAAATACTATACCTACTTTTATTACTCCCTGTTGTATATACCAGCAAAATGTTTGAATTCCTGATGATTTTGATTATTTATATAAATTTAATTATATTTATAGAATTATTAGAATGCTAGTAAATGCATCCTATGAAACATAGACACAGGATATATTTCAATCTCATTAATTAATTAGAATACAGAATTTCTGTGTGGAAGTTCCCAAATTATGCAAACTGAGTTGAATTACTTCAGTACTGAATTACTGAGATGCAAGTTGAAAAGAAATGGACTAGAAAACTATTTGTTCTATAGACATAGAGTTATTATCCTTTATTATAAAAATAAATTTCTGCTAAATTAATAAAATATAAATATTTAATAGAAAATTTGTTGTTTATCAAGATCAAAACTAGATTATACAGGATACAGATAAACATTCTTAGATACATGACGTGTACCCACTAAGAATCTAAAAACCTAAATAGGATACAAATTTACAGGCTGAAACAACAAACAGAAGTGAATGATATACTTATCGGTAACAAGATGAATATGGAATCAAATAATAAAGTCCTAAGTAGACCTCCAATAAGGAAGTTATGAACTTCAGAGTCCCACAATCATATGTAAGTGTCTTGGATTTGTTTCTCTTACTCACTGTATGATCTTCGACAAATACACTTTACTTGTCTGAATGACTGTTGCTTCCTCTATAAAATAGAGTTGATTTCATCTATCTTGTATATATGAGAATATTGAAAAAAATTATGGAAAACACACTTCCAGTCATATGCAGTGTGTTTGATAACATATCTCATTATTAACTGTGAAAAAAACTGGAGGAAACATCATATTCTGTCCTCAGGAAAGACAAAAGAAAAGGAGGGACATTTAAGGTAATTTCCAAAACTATTGATAATCAAGGAGTAGGTAGAAATGGGGAGGGGATGCAAATAAGAATAGAGCAATATATATATGTCTGACTCATCTTTGGAGCTCACATTATCATAACGCATATTGTGGTTGTTGAATGAATGACTAATACAATTAAATGAATCAAGAAAATAATAGGGAGTTTGGTTGACTATTAATCTGCAGCAAAGCAATATTGCTATTGCCCTAGAAGATCTGAGCTGTTGAAAAAAGAGGTAAAGGGCCGGGTGTGGTGGCTCACACCTGTGATCCCAGCACTTTGGGAGGCCAAGCCAGGCAGATCATTGAGTTCAGGAATTCGAGACCAGCCTGGCCAACATGGTGAAACCCCGTCTCTACTAAAAAAATTACACGAACTAGCCCAGCTTCATGGCATGCATCAGTAATCCCAGCTACTCAGGAGGCTGAGGCAAGAGAATTGCTTGAATCCAGGAGGCAGAGATTGGAGTAAGCTAAGATGGTGCGACTGCATTCCAGCCTGGGCAACAGAGGGAGACTCTGTCAAAAAAGAGAGAGAGAATGAGAGAATGAGAGAAAGAGAGAAAGGGAGAAAGAGAAAGAGAGGAAGGAAGGGAGAGAGGGAGGGAGGCAGGGAAGGAAGGAGGGAAGGAGAGAAGGAGGGAAAGAGGAAAGAAGGAAAAGAAGGAAGGAGGGAGGGAAAATATGATTGCCTTAGGCAGGACAAAATATTGGAGTAGGGAGGAAACCAGTCTAATAGGCATAATGCAACTCCATTAGGCGGGTGGATCACAAGGTCAAGAGATCGAGACCATCCTGGTCAACATGGTGAAACCCCATCTCTACTAAAACAAAAAATTAGCTGGGCATGGTGGCGCGTGCCTGTAATCCCAGCTACTCAGGAGGCTGAGGCAGGAGAATTGCCTGAACCCAGGAGGCGGAGGTTGCGGTGAGCCGAGATCACGCCATTGCACTCCAGCCTGGGTAACAAGCGAAACTCCGTCTCAAAAAAAAAAAAAAGAATGTGATTTCATATAACAATGTTTTAAAATAATGTAAAGAAACAAGAAAATTGTCAGTGATTGATGAGAATGGAAAATTAAAAATAAATATTTAAAAATCAGGAGTCAATACCAGAACTATTAATAATCTACAGTCACTTCCAGATATGTTAAAATCTATACTTACTTCATTATATTAATATAATTAATAATAGGTATATCGATGTATACACCTAGAGAGCTGTATGGATTTGGAAAGAACCATCATGGATGGTTAAGCAGAGTTGGAATCTGTAGCAAGCGATCTGTATTGTGAGTGAAGCTTGACTTATTGTTGACTGTATTCATTGTAGAACTCTCCACCTTACAGGTGTTGCATGCTGTTTCTCTATAAGTACTATTTGATCTTCACCCTTTACTTGAAAAAAAAAAAAATTTAGCATATGCAATACTAGGAAACCATTAACCTTTCAATATTGCCAGTTCACCCCAGACATTCTTTTCTTGAAATATGGTGCATTTTTCCCCTTGATGCACAGTGAATTTTAATTTTCTGTAAGATGCAAAATATATAGAAAGAAAATTCTTCTGTAACAATGACAGTATGGGACACCTTAAAGCCAAGCGGCCTTTATGTTTTTATTTTTGGGTAAATGCCAGCTGTGTCACCACCACAGTTAGAATTTCCACAATTACTTCGAGCAAGTTCTTTATTCCACTGATCATTTAGTGGGCTGGGGTACCTCTGCTATAGCTTGGCAGATTTTCCTACCTTTGAAAAAGGAACCTGATTCAACAGCCTCTCTACCTACTTTTATGGTTCTTCACTCTCTTGAGAGAATTCATTGATATTCTTCCTTGAAACGGGCAGAATTTCTTTTAGTTGGAGACCCTTCTAAGAAAAAATTCTCAAAGAGATATATGGCTTTATTTGTGAGTTCTTAAGAAAAATATGTGAAAATTCTGTCACTTTAACTTAGACAGTATTCAGTAAACATTCAGAAGAAAGAAGCCAAAAAATAGAATTAATGTAGATTTAAACATGCACATTATCCAGCATATAACACCTGTATTGTAACCTTTTGTAGATATTCATAGCTTTCATGCTCACAGCTATTCAGGAAATATTTGAACCCTTTAGTGTCATTTTATTTCTTGTTTTACGCTATAGCAATTTTAACACATATGTAACAATATAACAAACATTTAAAAATAGACCGGGTGCAGTGGCTCATGCCTTGAATCCCAGTACTTTGGGAGGCTGAAGGGAGTGGATCACTTAAGGTCAGGAGTTCGAGACCAGCCTGGCCAACACGGTGAAACCTGGTCTCTAATAAAAATAAATAGATAAATAAAGTACAGAACTGTAAAGACAGGCAAAAATTAGAGAAGGAGGTATAATATATGTAGGAAGGTATAATATAACAGGAGGAGGTATAATATAACAGGAAGCTTGGTGTCAGAAATCTTGAATGGTGGCCAGGTGCAGTGGCTCACACCTGTAATCCCAGCACTTTGAGAGACCGAGTCGGGCAGACCACCTGAGGCCAGGAATTCGAGATCAGCCTGGCCAACATTAGGAAACCTCATCTCTACTAAAAATACAAAAATAACCCGGGTGTGGTGACACGTGCCTGAAATTCCAGCTACCTGTGAGGCTGAGGCAGGAGAATTGCTGGAACCTGACAGGCAGAGGTTGCAGTGATCTGCGATCATGCCATTGCACTCCAACGTGGGCAACAAAGCGCAACTCCATCTCAAAAAAAAAAAAAAAAAAAAAAAATCTTGACTGGCATGTTGCATGCCTAGGAGTCATGATATTTTGTGTTTCCCTATTTTTGTCTTTAACCTAATAGTCCTGATTTTACTTTGGTCCTAAACAAAAAGCACATTCCATGATAGGTTTTATTTGAATCACTATGACTCTGCTTAATTCCAATACGATAATACACAAAATATGTAGGATAGATTTCCTTGCTTGAGAAAAATGCTGTAGTGAAGTATTTCACTCCTAAGCCTCTTTATCATTCATCTACTGAATGCTTGTAAGTTAGTAAGTGGAATGAAGGATAGGATTTTTTGTTTTCGTGTTCACCTAGAGAATATTTTGTTTCAAGAGATGGACAATACAGCTTGCACCTAAGGGCCTGTAGGCAAGCCATCTAGGAAGTTTTCTGCATGCAGCCATCATAGGACCTATATTGCAGACAAGATATAGCATCATATGCTCAATTATGAATGGATCAGTTGCCTCACATGTCTGATGTGATAGTTGTTTGAAAGGGTGCCCTGCACATTTGGCCATGGCTTACATCAGAATTCTTATGAAAATCCGAGTAATAGAACTGATGCTCTATCCATGGTGTGGTCCTCAAAACCAATGATCATGACTCAATAACTAAATGACTGTGTGCCAAAAGCAGAGGCTTATTTGCTGGTATGCCGTCTACATAAAAATGTTAGTATTAAAAGTTGTCCATCAGTTCACTTTTTCCATAGCTTCAAGAGGGTAGGATTGTTGTCTTATCATCAGTTTCCTTTTTCAGAAACATTCAGGAATGCCCTTTCATCAAAAAGAAAAAAAAGGCAACGGCATTAAATTCTTTAAACAGCTGTTTATCTTCTAAAATGTCCAAAATATAAGTTCTTATAATAGAAAAAGTTAGCTGAATTATTCACAAGTACATCAGCAACACTGGACATGACGTCCCTTGGGCACCAGAGCTCCTTGTAAGCAAAGTGTAGTTCCTGAAAGCTTCCCCTTCTCTTTCATCAATAGCATTCCAAAGGATTCCTGTACCAGAAATAGAAGCCAGCTTTTCATGCATTTATTGACTTTTAGGATTTCCAAATTGGAGATGGAATTTTACTTCTTGTGGAAATTCTTTTACAATCTTAATATAGCAGAGTTTAGAAACATTACAAATTAAATGCTCACTACATTCCACACTCTCTGATAAGTGGCCATCTATATTTGTCTTACTTAACGTGTGTGATCTACTTGTAGACATGCTAGACAAACTTACTCTCATCTTATTTTTCTCAAGGCAATGTTATTGTAAAAGGCCTTTTAAAAATCTGTATTTGCTCACTACTTGATTTCATCTAAATCCACTGGCCTTGATCTTGATCTTTTATGGTCTTCATGCTTTCTCAGAAGAAAGAATTCAAATGCTAAAAGAAACAGAAGAGAATTGCTTCTGAGTGAATGTTTTCCTTGAAGTTCAGATCCCCGGATATAATTTTATTGCTCCCTTAGGATTTCTATAGATTTTCTTCCTACAGGTAGGTTTTTTTTAAAGTAAGCTATTTTTGACAATGCTATAGTTAAGAGGCTAAATTGCAAAGATGGTACAATTTTCTTTATATGAACTTGTTAAATGAATTATCTTTCTTCAACTTCATGTTTGAACCTAAGCCTTCTAGAAATTATATAAGAACATATTATATCCTAAAATAAGTTGTAATAAGACTTAGTAAAATTAAAGTACATTCTGGAGTCTGTGTTATTTACATACAATTGTATTGAAAATCAAATGATAAGAAAAAAATAATATCTTTTCATTATGAAAAAATAGCATCTAAAGACTTTAATAAAGTATTTCTTAAAAGATAAGTAATTTTGATTTATAGGAAGGTCCACCCACAGATATTCATGACTTTTTTTTTTTGATACCTTATTAATTGTAGCTTTCTATATTTTAGGGAAAACATTCAGATGCAAAATTGTGTTGGAATTAGGGGAAGTGTATGCAACAAAAACACTAAGTGTCTGCTTTCCTTAGGATATTGCTAAACACTATGGAGACTAAGTGATCTATGCCACAGCCTCAAAATTAAAAAGACTTGAATGAGATTAATATTAGGTTTACTTAGTTGACATCCAGTTGAACATTTAGTATGAGTCTCTGTAGCCTTCAAAATAAAATTAGGGTTTTGGATAGAGTGAATTCTACTGGTATTTTCAAAGAAAATGTTCTATTATTCTATAATCCTATGATTTGGTCAAAAGCTTGTGACCTTGAAATGCTTTTAAATATATTTATTATTTAGTATAAATCAGAAAAACATGTCTAATCCATCTTAGGTAGGAGAGTTATATTTAAGTTTCCTCTTTGTGTGAAAAGGACGATGAGTCATTGTATAGGTTTCTAACTATCCTTTATGTATCTCTTCACTAAGATGTAAGTTATAATCAGTTTTAACAATCAAAAGAAATTTAGCCTTGCATTATACAAGGACACTAAGAAAATATAATCTCACCTGTACTTAATAATTTGTCTTTTGTTGAAGCTAATTGATAATGACTTCAGTTAAGTCCTTAGCTATCTATGCTTTTATAATATTTTGTTTTTTTTTTTACCTAAAGCTTGCTCTAAGCTCTGTTCTCTTTCAATCAGAAGCACAAGAGTGTAGAAAATATTAGTGTCAGGACAATGTTTGCTGAATCAAAAGCAATACCTAGGTAAATGCCTCTTGAGAAGATGGCTGGAAGGAGCTCTCTTATTCAGGCTGTGAAATTTCAGTAAGTAGCTGAGCTCTTAAGTGTTTATTTGAACAGAATGTTTAAAGAACATAAAATTTCCCCTTTACAACCAACTCTCCAGATACTTAGCATGTTGATATTTAGATTCTAAAATTTATATCAAAAAACATCATTGAAACAGATGCTGGTAATATAATTGACTAAGAATTTGCATTTAAGATGACTCTTGGGTGTGCACTAAAGCATTCATATGTCCATTAACAGCTACTTGTGGGGATATTGTGACCTGTTTAGATTTCTTATTTTTTCTCAGTTTTTTGAGGTATAAGAGAAGATTAATAGCTGCTAGATGAAACCAAAAGGAGAAGCAGCAATGCAATGAAGAGTGTTGTGAAATATACACATTTGCCATGACTCCCAAGCTGCAAATAAAATCAAAGTTGAAAATCAATGTCTATTGATCAATCTATTCATTTTCATGCAAGTTCTATAAAGTATGTAGTACTGATATTAGTCTTTTATTGACATATAGAACAGACATAAACTTTCCTTTTTTCTTAAGTCTTTCTGTTTGTAAAGGATTTAAAATAACAGCATGACATACATAAAGTAAGATTTGTTCTTAGGTTTTGGAGAACAGCTTATAAAACATGAATACATTATTATAAACAAAATGGAAGGTACACTGCACACAAAAAAACACATTTAGTTATTTTTCAGTCTGGCTTGTATTATCAGGGTCGAAATTTGCTTCTAAATTTAAAGACAATATTCTGGTTTTGGAGGTATATAGTTACAAAACTTTTATAGTCAAAATCTAAAATTACTGGAGATGAATCTTGAGGCAATCCCAGGTGATTGAACATTGTGTCAACAATGAAAACATATTAATAAATGTTGACTTATGCTTATAAAGAGCTTATTGAAAAAAACAAGCAGATTTGTACAGGCTTTGTTGGATTAATGTGATAGTAGAAGGAGGTTATGGTATATATATAAGCAGCTTAAAAGAATTAACAAGAATTGTCAATGCAAAATTTGTAGTTCAAATAGAATTTCAGAATACTTCAAAACTCTCCTAATATCTACTATTTCAATGATTAGAAATTAGAATACCTTTCAATCCTAAAAAATGCCTATTTACAAAATCAAAATGTTAGAGTCACAGGAGATGTAAGCTATTTCCCTATTAAGAGAAGTTTAAATAATAAAAGTTAAGTCACTAGAACAGTGACTAGAATAGGAAAAAGTAAAAACAAATGAAAATTGTTAGATCCCCATGACAATATCGTCCAGTTACTGCTTTTACAGTCTTAGCATATATTTTTTCTTAAGCAACTCCTGGGTAGGGTTTTCTACCTCTCCTTTACCCTGGAAGTTCATATCATAAGACATAAACACCTTGCGTATGTTATTCATCTTTCTGTCCTTTGCTCTGAGCGTAGTGTATTGCACGGTAGGCACTCAGTAAGCCTCATCGAGCTAATCTTCTCATGGGACATGCAGAAAACTTGTAGGCAAATGAGAGGAGAGTCACTTTGCAGATTGTGATGCATAATATAAAGAATAAACCAAGTGAAGAGCTAACACTGGGTAAGATGATCAGAGGTGGCTTCTCCAATGCCATTAATAGAATGGGACACTTGTGCAGAATCATGAGAAAACATTTATGGCATGGGGGGCATCTGGTACAAAGTCCTGGAGGAAGAGATTTTCTAGAACAACTCCAGAGTGTAGGGCAGGGACAAGAGAAACCCGGTAAGGACACCATATATTTTACTAAGTTCCAGGGGACAAATAAAACCTTCTAAGCAAGGAAGTGAAATGCCTCGTTTCTGGTTAAAGATTGCTCTGGTTCATCTGTAGAAAATGGGTCAAATACTGGGAGATGGACAAGTTGAAAAAATGAGTAACGGGCTATTACCCCTTTGTTCTTCAGAATTGTTCTTATTATTGAATATTTTCTTACATGTATAGGTACAGCCTACCCTCTTTCCTCTTCAAATTCTTATCCATTGTGTCTCTTTCTGTATTTAAATTGTGCTCCTTCCTTCATTTTTACATCGTTCACCTCTTTTGCTTTCTCACACATTTTGTTTTTATCTTGGTGATGTTACTAATTATTTTTAGCAAAAATTGCATTTCTACTCCAAATACCATCTGCTTGCACCTGGTGGCGTTAAGAAGCTTACTCTAGAACAGAAAATATGAATTATAGGTTGTAAGGGAAGAACCATCTGCACTGAGCATGGTTAGGGTTAACTTTTGCCTGCTTTACCAGTAATCTATCTAGGTCAGAGCAGAGGCAACAGAATGATGCCTTAAGTCAAGTAACTCACTTCATTCTCTTTTAGATACACTTGGTGAAGGACTTGAATGTTTTCACCACCTATATTCACATCAGGGTACTGAGAGGAAGCAACACACAAAGAAATTGACAATAGGGAGATGAATGGCTGATTAACTCACTGTCTAGACTCCTAGTCCTGTCTACACTCCCAGTCCTGTCTGCAAAGGCCTGAAAGCTGGCCTGACAAGGACTGAATAATAGTACATTCAGGATGAATCTCCTCTGGTCCACATGACCCAGATTCAGTTCAATCTGGGAAGCAGGGGTGGAGGAAAGAAATGTATTATTCAATCAACTCACCTCCATTAGCAGCCTAATATGTGCCAGGGTTTGAGTGACATACCAGACCCTTTCGGAATATGTGTGCCCTATCAACCGAACAGCCTGAAACTAGAGGAATCTCACAAATGTTAATGGTTATTAATTTCAGTTAACTGATTAATTCTCATTTTATACATTGAACTTGAAGTCAGTGATGGCATTGGAGGGTTCTAATAACTGACTTGAAGAATTTTCATATAAATGTCATATGTTTTCACATAGCACCTTTTTCTTCCTGTTTCTCACTTAGGTACAAGGTTTTATTTATGTAATAGTGAGATGGGGGGAACACTGTAATATCTTGTATACACCACAGCAACAAAGACATAATATTTTGTTCTCTGTTTCATTTATGAAGGCTTTAGAAAGAAAATTATCTTTAAAAGAAAATTCAATTTTCAGAATAAAAAAATGACAGTGAATGGCACAGAGCCTCTTTATTTGCCTTGGAACTGTCAGAGTCAGACAAGAAAACCACTGTGGGGTATGAGTCTGCAGTACTTCTCATAGGAGTGAAAGGACTTGATGTTGAGATTTTATTAGCTCTGACAATATGGGAGAATTCCATTCTAAACTGTAATAAGTAGTATATAAAGTAATTTAGATATGCCAGGGGCTATGGCCCTTAGTGTAAATGTATACTCTGTGAGTAAATAAAGCTGGGGTAAATTTTCCAGGAATGAAACTTTTGTGTAATTTGGGCTTTTTTGAAATTATTTGAAGTTTTGAAATCTGTGTTTGTGTGCTTGTGTGTTTTAATATTAATACTCTGCAAATACATTATCTCCCTTTTAATAAATGACATTTTAAATATATGTGTGTGTTACTATATGCAAATCTTTAGACTGTAATATAAAGTAATACATAATTCGCCCTTATCAATTTATGCTGTTAAATATTATGTTAAGCCAATAATATTGTATTTTTCCTCTCTCCTTGAACATAGTAAAAATTTTCTTTTCCAAAGAGAAACTAACTGTTTCTCTTTGATCATTTTGCAATAATGAAATAAAATAACAATACATTTCCTTACAAATATACAATATCTCTAAAATTTATTGTTAGCAAATGATGTCCAGCTTTGTATTTGGCATTTATCATATATGAGAAAAATATCAATTGCAGAACAATCTGGACAGTCTTTTCAACAGTATTACCAACTTGCAAACCACTTTTTTTACACACACTCTCTTTCTCTCTCTCTGTCTCTCTCTGAATTGACATGACAGTAAAAAAAAGTATTCAGAGTGTATCCAAAAAGGAATTGAGATCAAGAATCTAGAAAAGTGAACCAAAGAGTCCAGGCTGCCAGTTTCTCTGCTAATCCCACATGAACTTGATTTTTTACTCTGATGGTCTTGGGAAAAGCAGAAGAGAGTGCACAGAGGCCAGGCTCTGTTCAGCATTGTAGGGGAGCCCCCTCCCAAAGGACTGCATCATCAGGTTACATTTAAGATATAATTAGAAAACAACAAATCTTACAAAGCAATAACCAGCAAATGTATTTTTTTTTAACCTGGGCTCTTGCTTGAGTGGTCCACAAATACTGAGTTTAGAAATTTATATTTGCGTTCTTGGTTTCTAGAATGTCGAGGCTAGGAGAGAAATTAATACAAATCCTCTCTGAAGCTAAGCAACAGCAATTCAGGCCTCACAGATTTTCACAGATAAACTTTTTTTATTATGCTTAACAATTTTTTTAAAAAATCACAAAACCTGAGAAGAAAATAATCATAATTAAGGAAATAAGGAAAAAGGTTGAATCTGAGGGGCAGAAGGTAGATTGAGAGCGGAAAATATTCTAGATATTGAAATTCTCAGATTCAAATTACAGAATAAGTAAATGAATGCACATACTAGAATAGAAAGTGTCAAAATCAAGACTAAGTAAAAATATAAAAATGACAGCAGAGTAAAAACATGATTAATGAATCACACAATGAATAAGTTAAGTAGTTAAGATGAAATTGATGAAGAACTATAGTACATGAAATAGAAATTTTATAAAATGATTTGGAAAGAAATGTCGAGGAGTAAAAAGGTAGAATGAATAAAAGAGAGGTTAAGAGATACATAAGGCAACCTAATTGTAAAAAGATATTAAAAAGGAGGTTTGGGAGAGGGCAATATCAAAAGAGGTAAGTGAAGAAAGATATGAATTCCACTCATTTGAAATAAATCTCCAGTTGGAAAAATTAAATGCCATCCCCTAGAACCATCAGAGTGACGAGGCAGAATACCAAATATCTGAGAACTAGAGAGAAAATAGGTATTCTTTGCAAAGAAACAACAATCAGACTGAGAGCTGATTCCTCATTACTAAAAGTAGAATTTAGAATTGATTGGAATGTTATCTCTGTCATAACTTACTAACAGTCAACTTGGAATTGTATACTTGTCAAAAACATCATTGAAGTATAAATTTAAGAAAAGTTTCAATAATAGATCAAAGAAGAGAACTTCACTGTTAAAATTTATAAACAAATATACTTATGTTAACAGGAAAAGGAAGGTCTGAATCATAAGGAGGAAGAGAGAGCAAAAAATTAGTTAACATATGTTAAGAGAAAACATCAACCATATAAATCAACAATAGGATAAAATTTTAAAAAATGAATTAAGAAATCTGTGGAAAAAAATTGCTGGAAAATATTTAATTAATATTTAATTGATATTTAATAAATAATTGAATCACTACAGAATCAAATAAATGCTAAATAATAAAATTATATAGAACTTTAATAACTCATATCAAAACTCAAGGAATAAAAATAGAGCAAAAATTTATAAGCTAGTTTATAACCTGAATTATTACAGAAATGAGTAGCACATTATCAAGCAATGTATCCCAGAGTTACGTGCCCAAAAAACTAGTAAAATATTTTAAAAATGAAAGAGTTTGGAGAAAAACAATAAATTTAAAGGCAGCAATGAATGAAATAAAAATCATAATAGAGTAACAAAAAACCCATTCTTTGAAATAAAGTAATTAAAGACTTTTGCAAAATTGATCAAGTACAAGTATCGGAATGGAGATAAACTGATGCAGATGGTGCAGGGATATTAATGGAGGTAAATCATATTTGAACACACATATGCCAATACGTTTAAGGGCAATTAATCAGGCTGGATTTGGGGAAGTATATCACTAATTAAAACAGAGTCAAAAAGAAATTGAAGCTAAGAATGGCCCCATAAGCATAAAGTACATGGAATTGTGAACCCAAAATTTTCCCTAAATATTGTTTTAAAAATTTCACTATATATTCAAGCAACAGATATTTATTCTTCTTATTCAAACACTTTTAGCAAATAGAAAAAAATAAACATTCTTCAAATTATTTTGATAGTATAGCCTCTTACAAATGTGAGATAGATACAATATGAAAAAAAAATCATAAACCAAGCTCAACTATTAAATGCAAAAACCTATATATATTGATGTTTCTGAATTTAGTAATGTATACAAATTTTAATAACATTATCAAGTTCAATTTATTTAGAGATGCTGTTTAACATCTGAAAATCATTTAATAAATTCAAATTGAATCAGTGATATTATGTGATCATTTCAATGGAAAGAAAAAGTATTTGATAAAATTCAAAATCCATTATGATAATACCTTTCAGCAAACTAAAAATATAACTGTAATTCTGACATAATATAGCTATACTAAATCTATGGTGAATGTCTGATTTAATGTTTAAAAATTAGGATGATTTCTTTTATATTCATGATGTACACTATAACCACTTTTTTCAAAATTCTGTACCTTTGGGTTATATTGATTTAATTAACTTTAGAAACAAATAGATAAACTTAGAAGAAAAAAACTTAAAATTATTCATCAATGATATAATTTTTTAAAAAGGAGAAAAAAATCTGAAAAATGCTAGAATTAATAAGATTTTTTAGCAAGTTAGCTATTTAAAATCACAGCACCACAAAGAAAATAAATTTTTAGAAAATTAGCATTTACAATGAAAATTAAACAGAAGTTAACTAGGGGCCAAATTATTCAAAGAGGTGTTAAGTACATAATCTTGAAAAGAATACTTTACTGAATGGCAATTAAAAAAATGTTAAAAAATTATAGATAGTGAAACAGCCTAGTTGGTTATTCCAAATTAATCATAAATTCAAAAGAATTCAATAGAATTTTAATCAATATTTTAATGGTGTGTGTTTGTGTGTGTATGTCTGTAAGAAAAAAGAGTCAGGAAGAGCCAAGATACAGAAGGAAAAATAGCAGAAATGTAAGGACTTGCCTGACAGATATTAAGACTTACTACTTTCAGTCCACATGTATTGGATCTGGAGTAGAAAAACAGTTCAATACAACAATCAGCTAAGAAAGAGATCCCCATATGTGTTGAAAATTCATTGATCATAATTGATATTGCAAATAGGTAAAAAGAGATGGAACATTCCATAAAGGATCTTGGATTTTAGTTATCAATATGGAAATTCATTTTTACCTGATAGCATATATTAAAACCCCTTAATGAAAATTACAGACCTAAATATGAAACATTTAATCTTCAGGAGACATTCACTTTAGTTTTGGAAAGAATTTCTTAGAAATAGAATTTGCAGTCTTATATTAAAATTGAGTATAATTATATCAAAAAGCACCATATATGAAGGACAAATACAATGACATAAATAACTGCTAAATAATGAATATCAACAGTGTATATTTTTAAATTCTGCAGATAATTGTGAAATAGCCAAAGAGACAGTAAAGGCATGGGGATTTATTTTTAAGAAAATCAAACAGAAATAGACAATAAAGATAAGAAGGTAAACTCATTAACAACTGATGGATAATACATTTTAAAATTCATTACAGTGGAAAATTTAAACAAGTCTTATATTATTAGGAGTTTCTGGTAATATATATTAACTGGCATAACAATATCCAAAAAGTGATCAGTGTGTAGTAAGGTTGATGTGCAAACCTTATGAACCAGAAAATATACTCATAAAATGTGAGCAGTGGTTTTCAAACTTCATTTGATTGAAGCACATACACTAAAAAAAACAAATAAGAAAAATGTGATTAAAAATGATGTAGCTGTATTTTGTGAGTGGTACTCTGTAATTTTGTATTCTACCAATGATGTTTAAAAATTCTATTTATAACTCACTGAGTTGATTTCATGCCAAAGAAGAGTTGTGATTAACGTTTTGAAATACACTGCTCCAGAGCAACTCTTGCACTATATAATAGGAAAAGTCCAGAAGAAATTTCATGGAAACATTTTTGTAACATACAAAAAGACATAACCATGATACCTGCTTATAAGAAAACAAGTACTAGATTGTGCTGTATAGTCATACAATGAACCATTATGTAGCAATAAAAGTAAATTAAATTTTGTTCACAAAAGTCAACAAATACTACAAATTATATCAAAATACAGAAGTTTCTGTTTCAAGTAAAGTTAAAATATGCAAAATCAAGAAATACACAAGAGAGAAATGGGGATGAGATTATAGATATGTACATGTATATTTGTGAAATAATATTCCTAAATATTCACTAAAATGATCTGAATGAGTATTGAGAAATTACACTGTCAATTAAACATTGTTTTAGAGGCTGGTGTGCTTTGGCTTTGTGTCCCCACCCAAATCTTATGTCAAATTGTAATTCCCAGTGTTGGTGGAAGGGCCTTGTGGGAGGTGATTGAATCATGGGCATGAACCTCCCCCTGGCTGCTCTCTTGATAGTGAGTGAATGCTCATAAGATCTGGTTGTTTAAAAGTGTGTGGCACCTTCCAGCTGTCTGTCTTCCTCCTGCTCTGGCCATGTAAGAAGTGCCTGCTTCCGCTTTGCCTTCTGCTGTGGTTGTAAGTTTCCTGAGACCTCCCCAGCCATGCTTCCTATAGAGCCTGCTGAACTATGAACCAATTATACCTCTTTTTTAAAAAAATAAATAAATTACACAGTCTCAGGTATTTCTTTACAGCAGTGTGAGAATGGACTAACACAGAAGTCTTAAAATATCTGATCACTTAATGATGTAAACAACTAAATATAAAGTACATGGACAGTCAATGTAAAGCTAAGAACCTCTTGTGTAAAAGAAATAGTTCACAATTTGAGTAAGTAATTTTATTTGCATTGCAAGAAACCAAAAACAAAAATAAAGCATACAAAAGAAACTTTTTTTTTGGTCTGTAATTCCACCACCAAAGTACAATACTAAAATTCTGAGCAAATATTCTTTTTTTTTTTTTTTTTTGAGACAGAATTTTGCTCTTGTTGCCCAGGCTGGAGTGCAATGGTGCAATCTCAGTTCTCTACAACCTCCACCTCCCAGGTTCAAGCAATTCACCTGCCTCAGCCTCCTGAGTAGGTGGGATTACAGGCATGTGCAACCATGCCTGGCTAATTTTGTATTTTTAGTAGAGACAGGGTTTTTCCATATTGGTCAGGCTGGTCTTGAACTCCCGACCTCAGGTGATCTGCCCTTCTCAGCCTCCCAAAGTGCTGGGATTACAGTTATAAGCCACCACGCCTGGCCTGCAAATATTCTTTAAAACCATTTTTATTCATATATGTATATATATATATACACACACACACACACACATTTTCATTTGTAAAATATATACAACATAGATGAAATATATACATATTTACACACACGCACGCACACATACAGTTGAACTTCAATATTCATGAAGGATTGGCTTCAGGACTCCCCTGCCTTTTCATGCATATCAAAATCTGAGAATGCTCAAGTTCCCAATTTAGAAGACATAGTATTTGCATATAACCTATGCACATCCTCTTGTATACTTTAAATCATCTCTAGATTACTTAAAATACCTAACGAAATGTAAATTCTACATAAATCCTTGTTTTTCTATATTGGGGAATACTGACAAGGAAAACATGTACATGTTTAGTATAGATGCAAATTTTTTGAAATATATTTTTGATCAATAATAGGTTGAATCTCCACATGCAGAACTCAGATCTGTGAAAGGCTGTACGTGAAAGCATAATACATTATGCTATCATAATACATTAACGATACATAAAATAACATGTTACCATTAAACTGTTGAATTCAACATACTCTTAACTCACTTTCTTCCAACAATACATCGAAGCTCTTCTCTATTCAATTATTAAAAAGTACATGTTTTATTAGCTGCAAAGTATTATTTTGGTAAGAATATTTGTGTTCTTATTAATGCATATTTGTTACTTTTTTTTTTTTTTTTTTTTTTGAGACAGGGCCTCACTCTGTCACCTCTCACCCAGGCTGAAGTGCAATGGTGCAATCATGGCTCACTGCAGCCTGAAACTCCAAGGCTCAAGTGATCCTCCTGCCTCAGTCTCCAGAGTAGCTGGGATCACAGGCATGTGCCACCACATCTGGCTAATTTCTTCTGTATTTTTTGTAGAGACAGGGTTTCACCATGTTTCCCAGGCTGGTCTTGAACTCCTAGGCTAAACCAATGTGTCCACCCTCAGTCTCCCACAAAGCAGGGATTACAGGTGTGATCCACTGCACCTAGCCTTTATTAATATTTCAAGATTATTTTTAAATGATACAGTGTAAACTCTAGACATATATCTTTATGGAATTACCGAATTATTTCCTATGGATAAATTCCTAGAATTATTTAAATAAATAAGAGAAACTTCTTTGTGTGTGACAGTGTTGATAAAAACTATCACTGTATACATCTTTATCAAGATTAAGTATTATCAGTTGTATTGGATGTTGCCAATATGTTTAGCAAAACTCATTTTTTATTTTTAAAATTTTCATTTTTTGAACACTAATGATAATTTTATATTTCCTCTTTTGTAAATTGTTAATGTTAATATTCACCTTTCATACAAATATTTGTTGTTCTATCATTTTAAAAATTAACTTCTTTATCAGTTGCAAAACTATTACAACATAAATAAATACGTATGACTTTACTGTTGTTTCTCTCAAATGCCAAACTTTCTACGTTAGACCCTTTGCTTTTTTTGTTCTCTCCTTCTGTGATGCATTTCTCCCATACCTTTGCAAAACTAATTCTCTTACTTTATTTAGTTCTCTGTTCAAATATCACCACCTTACCCTCTCTCATTTCTCATCAGAGAGCCAGCCCTCCAAGTTGTAGGAACTTCCTACCCTCAAATCTCAGGTCCTGCCTTGCTGTATAGCAATCACTCTGATCTAACCATCCTTGCCTTTCTTAGGTCTTCAAATACAGTGGGCATTGTCCTGCCTCAGGACTCAGGGTCTTGGCACATGATATCCCCCACTGTAGGGAATGTTCTTTCTTCTACTTTGTAGTGTACCTAAATCCTGCACATCCTTCAGGTCTGTTAAAAGTGGTTTCCTTTGGGAAGCATTCTCTGACTTTACTAACTAGACCAGATCTAACTTTAATTTCAGTAGATTTATGGCTTAGTCTAGTGACAGATCAGTAGGAACTTCAAAAACATTGCTTAAATTAATAAAATGAGTGAATAGCAAATACACTGTTGCTTTTATGATGTGGGTTATTCCCTAAGCAATTTTGGTCAAAAAATAAGTTGCTATAAAAGTATATATTTATAATTGTAGTTTTGTACTACAGACTGGGAAGCTTTAAAACCCAAAGAAACATTACTTGCTTTTGTCCCTGGCAAAGGCTGTGCTCTGTGTTTTAGAAACTAAAATTTATGGACAGCCAACCTTACTGGTGACATCTATGAAGGAGAAAGAAACAGAAATATGATGAGAGGGTGTCACCTTGATTAAATGCACAGAGGAACAGTGTTTAATTTTCAAGTTTTCAAAACTCTAACCAGAAAACTGTTGTCTGGTTATCAACACATTGCTGCATTTTAAGAATATATTAATTAGGAATTTAACTCTTTAAGTTAACTTAATTTATTTTGTCTACCTTAGTCTTGCTCTTCATTAGCTAACTCTGAAATGACCTATCTGACCCATAAGAAGTCAACAGTTAAAGAGCAGATGTACAATCCATTCTCTCCCTTTAGAATAGGGAATATCTTTGGGAAGTAAGTAAGTAACTGAACTGTTCTTATGTCCTCATGAGCATGCTAAAATATTTTACAAAAACCAATGGTATTTTCTAGTGGGAATCCTGCCCTAAGCTGTGCATTTTTGCTGGATGCACTTAGGTTGAATTGCTTGTAATATCAGGGAACCAATGGATGAAAGATAGCATAAACAATGAACCTGCATATAAAATGTTTGTGTTTGATGGTCAGAAAAGCACTTTTGTGTAAGTAATATGGCCTCCCATGTTAATCTAGAGCACATTTTAATGCAGTAAGAATGGAAAGGTACATATGTGTTGGAGAGTTTGAAATATCTCACTGCTTTACTTGTTCCTAGTGATTATTGATATCCTTGAAATTATTGGTAATAATTGAACCTCACTAAAATCTTGATACACCCGAGTTTGATTTGGCAATATGAACTTTTGTGTGATAATCACAGATATTGAAGGCCGATTGTAAGAATGCAACAAAATATCATCCATAAAACCATGGTGTAATGTGTAACAGCTGAACAAATACACAAGTCTTTTTCTATATTAAAATTATGGAAGACATCACATGAAAACTAAGCTAATGCTTTCAGAGTGGATGGAATATACATGAAAAATGTTTATAAATGGGAAAGTTTTTATTTTGTTTAACCTGCATCAATAAGTATATTTTAAAAATTAGGAGAGTTATTTCTACATGTAAAAAATAACAAAATATTGAAAATAATAATATTAGTTCTTTACTGTTATTGGATAAATGAATTTTGTATAATTTCAGTGGTTACAATTTACTAGCAATGTTAAATATAAATACTTTTTGAACTGAATATCCTAGATATTTACAAACCTTACATTACTCCCATATCAACTATGATCAATCACATCATTGCAATTAATCTACCTCTCTTTGATAGAAAAATATTGAAAACAGATGTGAAAAATGTAATGCATTGATGAAAATCAGTTTCTACAGTGATTACATAGCCCATTATTTATATTTCTTTGACAAAAATACGTGTTGTGATTTTATATTCAGTTTTTGAAAGAAAATTCATTATCTTTAACATTTTAATAAATGTACAACAAGCTTATTAAATGAAACATCGAAAAGTATTTTATGCTAAACTCTTTGTTCTTTGTTAGAGAAAATTGTAATATCTTCCTTCCATCCACACCTTCTGAAATGAATATTGTAAAATATGCTATAGAATGAGAAATATGCAATAATTAGGCTGAACCTAGAATTTTTGGCCAACTTAAAAAGTTAAACTTTTTGTATTTGTAGTAAGGAAGAACTTTATAGTTGGTGGCCTGTTAGGTTTAACCAATTAGAAAGACTCTCACGTTGTACCATTTCAAAATATATAATCCTAAGGGAACTAGAGTCTGAGATGCAGAATTTTTTTTGGAAAAAATTATAATGCAATTGAGAAATTGTTGCCTCATGTGAATATAAACAATTTTGTGAATTAATCATTAGGCAATGTTCTCTTAGGTAAGATACTAAGCTTGAGCCACAGAATTTAAAAGATCTCATCATCTTAGAGTTTTATCAGCAGATAGAGCTATTAAAAACTGAGGAACTTTAAAATAAAGATCTTTAGAATAATTCTAATATTTCTTATATTGTTTAGTGTTTCATTAGAGTTATACCAATTTTAATGAATATAACTTCTTTGCAGAATTAGTATTTTAGGGGTGCTGGGGTGTCTTAGAAACAAAATATATATTTTAGGATTAAAAAAATATATATACTCTGAATAAGTATATATATATATGTTACTTAGTTATATATATATATATTACTTATATATTACTAAGTATATAGTAGCACATGCCCGTGGTCCCACTACTCAGGAGGCTGAGACAGGAAATTTTCTTGAACCAGGAGTTCCAGACCAACCTGAGCAACACAGGGAGACCCTATGTAAAGAAAGACAAAACTGTTCATGAGAATGAATGGATCCTATAGAGCAATTGACAATGTGGAGTCAAAATATCTCCCTGAAAAAAGCAGTTGTTCCTCATGATGAGGCCAGTAAGTGGAAATGAGTGACATGTTTTCCTGAAGTAAATGGAAACAATCTCCCTTTCTCCACAGTCAACAATGAGAAAACCAAAGGCCATTTTAGAAGATCTTCATTCTTTCATATTTTTTTTAGTCAGAGCTTAAAAACAATAGAAAGCAAACAAAGCAACCACAAAATAAAAATATTTATTTTCTAATGGAGAGCATTTCTGAAGAATTTGGTTGTCTTAGCTTTTCTTACTCTACTCGTTATAGGTTCAACTAAAAAGTGAGGGGAGTTTGTCATTGTGTATGTAAAGGCAACCTACAGGAACAGATGTAGGAATCTTTCCTCAGCTGTCATAGCCTTCTAATCTAAATCCTCTATTTTTTGAATTTGGCTACTCTTTACAACACTGCCTGTAACATCAAGGGCACAATATTAGAGTCGAATTTTACCAAAAAACAATTAATGAGGGATATAGTGAGGAAAAATGGAATAGCTTTTCAATGAGCAATTGCAAGTAAGTGGCTTCTGTTTGAAAACAAATAAAATGTGTATATATATAAATTATTAAAAACTCAGAGAAATGACCGTTTTTTATTTTCTTAAATGAAGAAAAGTCAATGTTGTATACCAGCAGGATTTTTAAAACCTTACTAGGAAGGTAAACAACAGCCACCTCAGGAAAATATGACAATCTGGTGTTGAACTGTTACAACTGATGGGAGCACGTAAGGTCTAGATGCATTAAGCAGCTGGTGTGAATCTAGTTGTGTTTGTCTCTTTCATTGTCACTAGAGAAATTATTAAGAGAAACACAAGGCTACTCTGACCATAGAGTAGCCATTCTTTATTCCTTTACTCTTTCTTAATAAACTTGCTGTAAATATCTGGATCAGTATTCTATTTCTGGGCACGTAGTGGAATCAGCTAGCAACCCCTAACAGCTTGGTCTAATAGTTGCCTAGTTCATAGAAAGCCTTCTTGTTTAGTTTACTCAGGATACATTTACTTACTTTGCTTCACTCTTGTGGAATATATTGCTGTTGTATTCTATGCTTAGGGATGAAGTATAAGGTTACTCAATGTACTCTTAAATTGAACACATAGTAATCTTCCAGATACCTTTTGTCAGAACTCAAAGTTATGAGGGGCCCTTGACATACCCACACTTTCTGATTGAATTCCTCTACTATGAATACAAAAGACCCTATTATTTAGGCAGCGATATCCTCTCCCTGTTAACCTGAAGAAGTTACAGAAGATGGATCGTCATTTGTCTATAACCCTTTGGATTAAGTGCTCCCTTGTAAAAGGGAGAGGATAAATATGTCAGAGGCATTTGAATCAGAACAACTCCATCTTGAATAAGGGCTGGATAAAATCAGGCTGAGACCTACTGGACTGCATTCCCAGGAGGTTAGACATTCTTAGTCACAGGAAGAGATAGGATATTGGCACGAGATACAGATCACAAAGACCTGGCTGATAAAACAGGATGCGGTAAAGAAGCCAGCCAAAATCAAGATGGCAATGAAGTAACCTCTGGTCATCCTCACTACTGATTATCCACTATTAAAATTTATCAGCATGCTAAAAGACACTCCTACCAGCACCATGACAGTTTACAAATACCATGGCAACATCAGGAAGTTACCCTATATGGTTGGTCTAAAAGGGGGAGTAACCCTCAGTTCCAGGAGTTGCCCACCCCTTTCCTGGAAAACTCACAAATAACCCACCCCTTGTTTAGCAAACCCAACCAGCAGCTCTTGGAGCTGCTCTGCCTGTGGAGTAGTCATTGTTTATTCCTTTACTTTCTTAATAAACTTGCTTTCACTTTTTTTTAAAAGAGAAACAGAATTGGGAAATACAATCTAAGAAGTGCATTATTTTTAGTACTGTGCTCCATTTATAGGATCAGAGTATATCAAACTTGGGAAAGAGTTTAAAAATCGAAAGGAGTGAAACTCTCATTTTATTTATCCTATAAATGTTCAGTATGTCCAACCACACAGCAAATGATGTAGCTAGGAGTACACTCAGGTCATTGCACTTTTTGTTCTGTATATTTTTCAATGCAATGTTAATTTACATATTTATATATTTATACTGAGATTATAGAAAATGGTCTGAGCCTTTCTCAGTTATACTTTCAGAATATAAAGAAAAGCTATGTAGTTATTTAAAGAGTGGAGTTTGCTTAATTCCAAAAAGAAAATAGTTTTTTAAAATGCTGTGTAAATAGGGTAAACTGTTTATGTATATACCAAGTTAACTTTATAGGGTAAAATCAATTACAAACTAATTATTTAGTTCCTTATGTGAAGTAGAAAGTTAAAGATATGACTTCCGTGAATCCTAAGGAATGGTGGTAACTTAACTATAAATATCTTACACAGGATCTGGTTTCGTCTTGATAACCCAGCTTTAGCACCAGTGGCATTCAATGAACCATGTTAACATAACGACATTTAAAACTAAATACCACAATATTGCTATATAGGAAGAGAGATTAAAAGGCCTAGATGTTAGGAGGGAATTATCTGAGGGATTCTTGTATTTCTGCACATCTTGAGAGCAGAAGCACTGAATGCCCTTTCTCTGGACTATCTTATTGAAGATGTTTTATACAGAATATCCTTGGAAGATAGAGATAGAATCTTGCTCCAGTATAACATAGACAATGTCTTCCTCCAAGGCAAAGGGAAGCAAGTTTATGCCAACTGCATTACAGAACAATCAAGCTTCCTCAGTGTGGGTATCCTCTCTTGTAATGTAATCCATTGCGTGTTCTGGTGTCACCTGATTCTTTTCTCATTGCCCAGTGGAAATTTTGGCTCTGGGAACTGGCACAAATAATAATAATGATTACTGCTGTTGCTGTAAGCAATGTATTTTTTTTTTCCTCTGCTCCAGGAGTCTTATGTCTTCTGCTGGTATCATTGAAACTGTGGCAGAGTAACTTGTTCGTTTCTAACTAGGATAGAACCTCAAATCTCATCCTCCTAGTAGTTCTTGAAATTGTCATCTTTTTATTCCTCTGAAGTTCATTCTATATACTTTTATTAGGTTAATATTTCCAAAGAAAATAGCCTATCATTACATTTGCGTCAGAAAGTTTCAGTGCCTTCCAATTGGGTGTAGACTGACACCAAAGAATCCAAAGCTTTTTAATTACATGGTTTCGTACCATTTTGTCCAATTAAGTATAAATTCTCACCAAGAAATTTAAAAAGTTTCATTATATGGCTCCAGGCCTGTTTTGTTTGTTTGTTAATTTTGAGATGGAGTCCCACTGTGTCTCCCAAGCTGGAGTGCAGTGGCCTGATCTCAACTCACTGCAACCTCTGCTTCCCAGGTTCAAGCGATTCTCTTGCCTCAGCCTCCTGAGTAGCTTGGACTACAGATGTGCACCACCATGCCTGGCTAATTTTTTAGTACAGACGTGGTTTCACCATGTTGGTCAGGCTGGTTTCAATCTGACATCATGATCTACGTGCCTTGGCCTCCCAAAGTGCTGGGATTACAGGCATGAGCCACCGCGCCTGGCCCAGCCTGGTTTTAAAAATTGCATTTTTTGTCCCTTGAACATACCCCATTTTCACATTCCCATCCCCTTTCACCTGTTATTTTCTATCATGTGATTATATTGTCTTTTCTTCTGTTTATCCTCTAAGAACACTTAATTACATAAAGTTGAGCAATTGGTCTAGTGGTGGCTATGGAGCAGCACCTGGGTCCCCTTTTAGAACTGAAGGACTTGTTTCTCCATTTGCTGCAGGGGCCGCAGTACTGTCTGTTCTGGAGGTCAACCTTGGACAAGCAAAGCTTCCTTGACCAATATCTCTTTCACAGAGTCAGCCTATACTGACTGGCCACAGAAGGGACACTAAGGTTCAGCCTCTCCTCCAAAATTGGGACAGTTCTGATGGTCATCTGAGTTTCAGACCTTCTCATGGGTTTCAGTGATGTCTTTGTTATGACTGTATCACAGTCTTACTTTTTTCTCTTTCTTTTTAATAAGTTTCCTGCAGATAAATCTCTTTGTAAATGCTTGATGCCTGGGGAGTCCAAACTACAGCAGTTACCATTCTGCCTTAGAATGCAATCTTTTTATGAAAGGGCTTCCGTTTTACTTTTGTTCTACTCATATCAGGCACCTCTAATAATAGTTGTTCCATAAATATTTGTTGAATCAAATTGAACTGAGTAGGATAAAGAAGCTCATCTTTGCATTTTGATGATTAGTACCCAAAATAAATATAGAATATGGAGCCAGAGAGTATTCTGTAACACAATAGTGAATATGAAGTGATAAATACATTTTATAATCCAGAATCCAGAAAGACCTATTACTCAAAAGAAGAGTCAGTGGGATAATACCGTATGATTTACATCTAGAAAAAGCTAGCTGACTTAACAAGTCTTATTTTTTCTTTCTAAACAGAAATAATATTTCCCTAATTTAAGTGAGGGAATGGTATTCAGAAATAAATTCAAAGAAAAGGAGGAAATGTATTTATTTATCCTTTCTTTTACTTTCATGTATGAGACTAACGTTCTAAACTGAGGGATAGAATTCATATATTTAAAACCAAATAAGGATGGTTCAAAATTTACTTTTTCTTATTGGTCAGGGCTATTGTAAGCATCCTCTCAAAAAGCAATCTTGAGTTTATTATTCCTTTAAGCAGCCTTGGCAGGGAGAAGGGTGTCATCTATCATCTTTCTACAATAGATTTCTTTTTTATCCTTTGAGAGTAGGGAACCCTGATCATCTTAGACATAAGTTGTCACCACCACGCATTTCATTATAGATTCCTATACTGTCAGTCATAGGGGAGATCCCAAACTGAAAGAGAAGACAGTTTACCCTTCTGACATTTCTAGCACAGCATATACATTCTGAGTTTTAGCTAAGACTTAGTTCTTTTTTTTTTTTTTTTTTTTGAGGTGGAGTCTCGCTCTGTCGCCCAGGCTGGAGTGCAATGGTGTGATCTTGGCTCACTGCAACCTCCACCTCCCGGGTTCAAGCAATTCTCCTGCCTCAGCCTCCCAACTAGCTGGAATTACAGGTGTGCATCACCATGCCTGGCTAATTTTTGTATTTTTAAGTAAAGACCTGGTTTCACCATGTTGGTCAGGCTGGTCTCAAACCCCTGACCTCGTGATCCACCTGCCTCAGCCTCCCAAAGTGCTGGGATTACAGGTGTGAGCCACCGCACCCGGCTAAGACTTAGTTCTTAATGTGGAGAGTGTTTGTGGGAATTTGTGCGGTGTGATATTCTAGTATGCCAAGTGGGGTTAATTAAGAAAGATTTTTCTGTAAGAATCGAATCTTGGTGAATGAGAGTGGGGATGGATATAGCCCCAGAAAGAGGTCATTACAAATGGTCTTTGGCAATTTAATATGGTGAGCTCAATGGTTGGCTCCAGGTAGAGATGTCTTATTTGCCTTACTGGATAAGAAAGTGTGATCCAGAGAGTTATAAAGTGGAATGACTCCTGGAATGTGATGTGTACCTGACATTTGTAGTCTGCTGAAGGCTGGCTGGTACTTGGGGAGGAAGGAGTCTGGAAAAGGGCCTAAAAAGCATATTTAAAAGGACTTATCCTTGAGAGCCCCTTCACTGGGCTTTATCCCCATTTTCTAGTTGTGAATTTGGAAGTTTTATCTTATTTCTTGCCTGGGTAAAACAAAGAGAGCAGGACCTTGATCCCAATTCTTGATTCCAAGTCCATTGCTCTTTCCATTGTGTTATTACTATTTCCAGCAGTGTTCACCTTACTGGGAAGTCTACCTCTGATCTTTGTTTATCATACCTGGTTATTTTCTTCTATTTTTTTCCTCTTCTTATATTTTAATTAAATATTAAAAAATAAAAAAATCTTGAGCAATTATTCTTGAAAAATTTAAGAACTTTTAAAATGGGCCGGGTGTGGTGGCTCACGCCTGTAATCCCAGCACTTTGGGAGGCTGAGGCGGGTGGATTACGAGGTCAAGAGATCGAGACCATCCTGGTCAACATGGTGAAACCCAGTCTCTACTAAAAATACAAAAAATTAGCTGGCCATGGTGGTGCGCCCCTGTAATCCCAGCTGCTCAGGAGGCTGAGGCAGGAGAATTGCCTGAACCCAGGAGGCGGAGGTTGCGGTGAGCCGAAATCGTGCCATTGCACTCCAGCCTGGGTAACAAGAGCGAAACTCTGTGTCAAAAAAAAAAAAAAAGAACTTTTAAAATAATAGCCAAATATAAGATACTCCAAATAGCTCTAGGGAAATAGACATAGGAATAATTTTCAAGTAGCAGTTTTGAAAGAAAGCCGATAATACGAGAAACAATCCCATGATAACAAAATCTTTAAGTATATTTCAACAATAACTACCCCATACCCACTTACATTTTCTCATCACTTTTTTAAGCACTGGAAAGCTTTACATAACTGATACTATATTGTAAAATGTGCTTTCAGTTTGATAAAACAGCTGCTAGATTATAAACAAGTGTTTGCTCTTGGGCATGTTGAGTACCGTGTTGAATGTCAACAGGTATGCTTGTTTCTTGTGTGGGCTTTGCAGTGAACGTTGGATCATGGCCTTCCATTTAAAATAATTCTCAATCTTTCAGCTTATGTATCATCTATTTTTCCACTTGAGACTTTAAGTCATTGGCTTTTAACATCAAGAAGAATAAGAACTTTGTGAGCCTGACTGTAGTTTTCTTCCCTGTGTTTTCTTTTCCCCCAGATGTAGTTCTACTTGAAATGCTATTCTCAGAGAAAATATATTGGAAAAAAGTCATAGTTCTTTGAAAAGGGTGTTCTTTAATTATAAGCTGGTGCATTTCATGTCTAATTTATAATCTGTTAGACAACCATGTATTATTATTTGGCAATACATGCCTCTATTAACATTCTCATTGCACTTATTTCATAATATAATACAAAAATAACAAAGGAATGTGAACAACTTTTTCTCTTTTATATTTACACTCCTTTTGTGACATTTATGCTACCTATTTGGATTTTTTTACCCCATTAAAAGTAACAAGAGAATAACAAATGAAACCCTTGAGTACTCTGAACAAATATATGATACTTGGTGCTTTGCTTATTTTCTTCATGGCTTCTTATTGTGGGTGGGAATACGGGTGGCCCAGCTCTTAATTATACAGAATCTCCCAAAAATTGAAGGCTGTTAGCATACTGGGTCCTAGGATGCCTGAGGCATACCCTTGTTAATATGAGAACAGTAATGTGTCCACACATTTCCAATTCCCTCTAGGTGAAAGAACATGGTGCCATCTTCTTACTCAGCTTCTGATTCTAATTCCTATTATAGTAGTCTTCTTCTACCTGCTTTTTTTTTTTTTTTTGAGTTGGAGTTTCGCTCTTGTTACTCAGGCTGGAGCGCAATGGTGCGATCTCAGCTCACCGCAACCTCCGCCTCCTGGGTTCAAGCAATCCTCCTGCCTCAGCCTCCCGAGTAGCTGGGATGACAGGCACACGCCACCATGCCCAGCTAATTTTTTTTCGTATTTTTAGTAGAGACGGGGTTTCACCATGTTGACCAGAATGGTCTCGATCTCTTGACCTCGTAATCCACCCACCTCAGCCTCCCAAAGTGCTGGGATTACAGGCGTGAGCCACCGCGCCCGGACTTCTTCTACCTGTTATCTTCCCTCTCCACTTTTTATTCTCATGATTCTAACCTTATTGTTTTTGTTTGTTTGTTTTTGTTTTTATTTTTTTAATGCCTCAACTCCCCTTGCCAAAATACTTCAGCGGCATCCGTATTAGTCTCCTAGAGCTGCCTTAACAAATGATCACACACTCGGTGGCTTCACACCACAGGAATGTATTCTCTCCTAAATCTGGAGGCCAAATGTCCAAAATCAAGGTTTTGGGAGGGTCAGTTTATTTTGGGGATTCCAAGGGAAAAACCATCCCAATGCCTCTGTCCCGGTTTCTGGTGACTGCCAACCATCCTTGTAATGTCTTGTCTTTTAAACCAATACTCCAATCTCTGCCTGTATCTTCAAGTGCTTCTTCTCTTCCTCTCTTCTTCTTCCTTTCTTCTTCTCTTTGTGCCCTTTCTTTCTCTTCCTACAAGAATATTTTCATTAGATCTAGGACTCACACTAATCCAGCATGATCTTGTCCTGTTCTTTACCTTTATTACATCTGCAAAGACCATCTTTTCAAATAAGGGTTACATTCTAATGTTCCAGGACAACATGAATTTTGAGGAGACACTATTCAATCCACCATAGCACTCATTGTTTTAAGTTGAAGTCCACACTTTTCTCATGGTAGAGAAAGCCTCAGATGAACTGCTTTGTTTATACAGCTTTCTGTCTTGCCAGTGTCCTCTCTCAGGCAGCGAACTCTGGGTCAGACTTCCTTCTATGTATGATATTCCACCTTCAGAAGCACCATCCCTTATTCTTAAATACTTCTCAAATGATACTCTCTCTCCTTCTTCCTACCATTTTTCTATAAATCTCTGGTCTGAGGTTAAAAATCACCTTCTTGACTCTTCTGTAAGACTCTGTTTAGAGCAGCTGTCCCTCTAATGTACTGCAAGAGTGCTTATTCCACAGTCAATCACTGCTGGGCACTACAGAAAACACTGGAATATAAAAGCAAATGAAATGGATTTGATTCCACAAGGCCTGAGGCAAGGATTACATCACCATGTGTAGATAGAGCATGACCTGTGTCTTCAATATGAATTAATTACTTAGTTAATGCTACTTAGATTTAGGTGTCCTTCATAAATAGCATAGGAAGTATTTCACCAATTTATTTACACATGATTATTTAGGAGCAGTTGCATTAATCATTTTGCATTGAAATACTTGTTTTGTGTTTTTACTTTTGATTTGGTCTGCTTTTTAAAAAACCTTATATTTATACAAAGATAGCACTGTGTTTTCAAGAAATGCCCTTAAAAACTAGTCATCAGCCTTGCCTTAAAACTATTAATAACGATTAGTATGGTTCCAGACTTTAAAACTAAATGGAGACAAAGTGAACACAGGCTACATATGATAACAACTCCAAACAAACTTTTTTTTTTTTTTTTTCTTTAGATGGAGTCCTGCTGTGTGGTTCAGGCTAGAGGGCAGTGGTGCAATCTCCACTCACTACAACCTCTGCCTCCGTAGTTCAAGTGATTCTTGTGCCTCAGCCTCCCAAATAACTGGGATTACAAGCACATGCCACCAAATTTTTGTATTTTTAATAGAGATGGGGTTTCACCATGTTGGCCAGACTGGTCTTGAACTCCTGTCCTCAGGTGATCTGCCTGCCTCGACCTCCAAAAGTGCTGGAATTACAGGCATGAGCCATGATGCCAGGCCCAAACCACCTTTTAAGAACTAGTGAAAATTATGGATTCAACTGAACATTGGGTATAAATTGAGGAAATAATTTTTTGGTTTATCTAAAATATTTCCTTTCCACATAGAATGACCCAAAACCACTGGCCATGATCAACCCTGGCCATGGCCAGCAGATTTGAGGATCCTATGAACTGGAGAGAAATCCTAAGCTTAAATATTCCCTTACATAAATTTTAAGTCAATCTTCTCCATCAGGATGTTCACCTTTAAGGCTGAACCAAGCATTTGGTGGAAATTTCTCCTTAATTAGAAATCAGAAGTAAAAGCTTTGTACTTTAGTGATGATATCATAAAGATTTCAAGGATTACTAGTGATTGATCTTGGAATACATTTAAATGTTCAATAAAATGACAGAAATCCGGATGCTATGGGCATAATGTCTTCCCTTCCATATATATTTGGTAAATTTTATATCAGTATTCAAGATACAAATCTTATCTTAAAAACTTTTAGTGGAAAACAAGGTAAAAATGTATGTTGCTTCATCCTTAATCCTAGGGAATTTAATTAGCCAAATACTTTATATGTTTTGAGTGAGCTAATCAAGCTTTTGCATATTTCACAATTTCTTATACTTAAAACTCAAAAATGTGTTTGCTTACTCTGGATCCAGTCAGAATTCTAGAAATGAGCACAAAATGCAAAATAAGATTTTAATTTCTAAAATATAATCCTTGGCTTTAAAAAAGATAAATATGGTGGGCCGGGCGTGGTGGCTCACGCCTGTAATCCCAGCACTTTGGGAGGCCGAGGCGGGTGGATCACGAGGTCAAGAGATCAAGACCATCCTGATCAACATGGTGAAACCCCATCTCTACTAAAAATACAAAAAATTAGCTGGGTATGGTGGCGTGTGCCTGTAATCCCAGCTACTCAGGAGGCTGAGGCAGGAGAATTGCCTGAACCCAGGAGGCAGAGGTTGCAGTGAGCCGAGATCGCGGCATTGCACTCCAGCCTGGGTAATAAGAGTGAAACTCCGTCTCAAAAAAAAAAAAAAAAAAAAGATAAATATGGTTTAATACACAGCCTGAGCAAAAAATTTACAAAGTAACTTATTTTTAAAATGTTTGGCAGCCAATGATCAAGAAATAAATCACTACTGAAGTTCATATCTAATGCTTTATGTTTAGACTTCATTCAACTGACAAAAGATGAAGAAGGATAAAATCTGATTTTATACCTCTGTTTCATAATTATCTGAGAAGTTAATAGGAGGATTAAACTGAGGACCAACCGATTGAAATAAGTTCCTGAATGGAGGAGATGGGGATGTCTGCAGCTCTTAATTCTTGTAGCAAAAGAATTAGGTAATTAGGCTTCTGATTTATCAGGAAGAAAACATGCAAAGTTTTTTAAACATGTGGCACTATTTATGTTTGAGAAAAAATGGAAATGGCATAATTATCCTGAAACCACCATTCCCGATCCTCCCATTCCCAAGCCTGTTTTTAGGTAGTGAATTATCCCTCTGAATGAAGCCTAGAAATGCTTCTTTGAGGTAAGCGTTCATTGTTGCACTTGACCTTGCTACGGACTTCAAGGTTCTAAAGACTTAGGGAAGACAATCCAATAACAGTACATTTCTAGCTGTTGTTTCTTTGTTCTCTGAGGTGGGTGAACACAAAATATATTTTGAATTTATAATTGGCACATTTAGGACAGGGAGAAGATTCCTTATGCATTTTCTAATAGTAAATAAAAATTAAATACATTATTCTATTTGTCTTGGTTCCAGAAAAGACTTACCTATTACCTAGTGAAGAATTATTGAGCATGTCTTTGTGAAGTATGTAATTTGACATGCAGTCCTCTCCAAAACATAATTGCCAAAATAGTAATACAATTGAGTTGATTTATAGGTTTCTGTAAAGCATTCATTGAAATGCAATGGGTCTGGTCTTATTTTAAAGTCCTACATTTGAATATTATGAAAAATATAGCACTTGATATGTAACAAAAAATTGTTTTGTTGGATAACAAACTATGCCAAAATTTAGTTGCCTTAAACCAACAGTCACATTTTCCTCAAGTAAGATGTGTGTGTGTGTTTGTGTGTGTCTCTCTGTGTGTGTGTGTGTGTGTGTGTGTGTGTGGTCTGGGATGGTTCAGCTAGGTTGCCTTAGGCAGCCTCACCCACGTGTCTGAGGCTTTAGGGGAGAGACTTGGGCCTTGCAACACGTGGTCTCTCATGCTTTAAGAAACTGCCTAGACTTGAATCCATTGTGGTACAAGAGTTCTCTGCAGCAAGACCCATGTGTGAGCATTTTTTCAGCCTCTGCTTCTGTTGTGTTTGTTAATATCCCATTATCTAAAGTTATTCACATGCCAAACAAATAAACTCCACCTCTACAACTTGTAGTTTTGTAACTTATATATGCCATATATGTTCATATGTTAATATATATATATGACACGTGTGGGTATATATGGTACATTAGTATTTAAAACTACTAATATATTTTATATTTTTTGTATATTTCATATATTTTCTTCTGAGATTATAACAACTTAATATATAGCATCTAAATGACTATATATCATAATTCATTTCCACATTTACTATTTAATCATTTCAATATTAAATGATTCTTCTACCTTAGTACTGTTGTTAATTTCTTTAGCTAAGAAATATGTTTATTGCTTTTGAATATTATGTTGTCCTAGGATTATAGCTTTTGTATTTAGTTGTCTTTCAGACAATTAGACATACTGTCTGCCTCTTAGGTCAGAAAAGAGATCCTGTGGACCATTTGATATATCAAGTTCTGTGATAATAAATTATACCTGGTCATATAAATACAAGAATCTACTATTTTTTTTAAAAAAATGTATTTATTTCAAAGTTTGAAAATTTAAAAAATGAAATAGTAGATAGAAAATATATTAGTGGTTTGGATTGGGATATACTTGAACTTGAACTAGCAGTATGAGTTTATAGAATTAATTTCTTTTTTAATTGTACTTTAGGTTCAGGGGTCCATGTGCAGATCATGCAGGATTGTTACATAGGTACATACGTGACAAGGTAGTTTGCTGCCTTCATCCCCCCATCACCTATATCTGGCATTACTCCCCATGTTATCCCTCTCCACCCTCCCCGCCCTCCCCCGGCTGTCCCTCCCCTAACCCGCCCCCAGCAGACCCCAGTATGTGATGCTCTCCTCCCTGTGTCCATGTGTTCTCATTGTTCAACACCCACCTGTGAGTGAGAACATGCAGTGTTTGATTTTCTGTTCTTGTGTCAGTTTGCTGAGAATGATGGTTTCCAGATTCATCCATGTCCCTACAAAGGACATGAACTCATCGTTTTTTATGGCTGCGTAGTATTCCATAGTGTATATGTGCCACATTTTCTTTGTCCAAATCTATCATTGATGAGCATTTGGGTTGTTTCCAGGTCTTTGCTATTGTAAACATTGTTGCAATGAACATAGATGTGCATGTGTCTTTATAATAGAATAATTTATAATCCTTTGGGTATATACTCAGTAATGGGATTGCTGGGTCAAATGAAATTTCTATTTCTAGATCCTTGAGGATTTTTTTTTTTTTTGAGACCGAGTCTTGCTCTGTCACCCAGGCTGGAGTACACTGGCGTGATCTTGGCTCACTGCAGCCTCCGCCCCCAGGGTTCTAGGGATTCTCCTACCTCAACCTCCAGAGTAGCTGGGATTACGGGTGCCAGCCACCATGTCCAGCTAATTTAGAATTAACTTCTTATAACACCCAAATTTCTATCTATTAAATTGGAAATGTCCAGCAAAGGATATTCCTATAAACTATTCTAGAAATGCTGGAAATCATGTAATCCTAGAACCTCATTTTTTCATACAGAGATAATCGATTCTGTTTTGGTGAAGTAATGTTCTACAATGGCTTTCTGGAAGCTATTTATCTGAATTGTTAAATACAACAGAATAATAGCACAATTGAATTTGTTCTTGAAAAGGAATTGTGTCAGAATAATAAAACATATTATGATGAAATACATTACCATAATCTAACAAAATATAGAGAATTCTATTCTCATCAAATGTTACTCTTAATGCAGTTTCTATCCACTCTCCTCCCTAACATACACACACTTCGATGAAGCTGACCTACTTCACATTTTCAGCAGAAGAAGGGAAGTTGTATTGCGAGAAGTGTCAGACATAGTGTTTCTAAGTTTGTGATTTTATACTGTTTTGCCTTAATTTGTATATATTTTATGATATTTCTTCTTTTGGAGGAAAGTGGGGGAGGGTGCGCCTCAGTTTGCTAGGGCTGCCGTAAGGAAGTACCACAAACTAGAAGTCTCAAAACAATAAAAATGTATTTTCTCATAGTCTACAGGCTAGAACTCTGACATTAAAATGATGGTGGGGCCGGGAGCGGTGGTTCACGCCTGTAATCCCAGCACTTGGAGAGGCCGTGGCAGGTAGATCACGAAGTCAGAAGATGGAGACCATCCTGGCTAGCACAGTGAAACCCCGTCTCTACTAAAAATACAACGAACTTGGGCGTGGTGGCGTGCGCCTCTAGGCCCAGCTACACAGGAAGCTGAGGCAGGAGAATCGTTTGAACCCAAGCCTGGGCAACAGAGCGTGACTCCATCTCAAAAAAAAAAAAAAAAAAAAAAAAAAGAAATGATAGTAGGGCCACTATCCTCTGATATCTCTACAAGATGATGCCTCCTTGCTTCTTCCAGCTTCTGGCAGGCCTTGGGGTTCCTTGGCTTGTGGCAGCATTACTTCAATTTCTGTCTGTATTTTCACATGGCTATCATCTCTGTGTCTGTCTGTGTCCAAATTTTTCTCTTATAAAGCCAATAATCATATTGAACTAAGGCCCATCGTAATCCAACATGAACTCTTCTTACCCTGATTGTACCTGCAATGAACCCATTTCCAAATAAATTTACATTCTTAGGTACCAGGGGTGAAGACTTCAATGTAGCTTTTCTGGGAGACAGAATTCAATCCACAACAGGACTGAAGGAAGGGCAGTGCTAAAACTTTTAGTGCTTTTGCATTAATTAGATACTACAGATGTTCAGTAAATAATAATAATAGTTATTAGAATTATAGAGACATGTGTATGGCACTTATATGATACCAAGCTTTATTTTAAATATTTTGTAAGCATTCAGTCTTTCATTTCATGGAAATGAGAAGCCAAGGGTCTTATCCTGAAGTGATAACATGCAGATTAGCAATTTCTGTTTTAGACTATTAAAGGCATTTTTATAATTAGATATTTTGTTTTTGCAATTTTATTTTTTTTTCATTTGTTTTATTTAACTAATTAATTTTTTTGAGAGAGTCTTACTCCATTGCTTAGGCTGGAGTGCAGTGGTGCCATATCAGCTCACTGCATCCTCCACCTCCCAGGCTCACAGGATTCTTGTGTGTCAGCTTCTCCAGTAATTGGGAATACAGGCATGTGCCACCACACCCAGCTAAAATTTTTGTTTTTTGTTTTATAAATCCATGCATTCTAAAAGTTTTTGATGTCTGTGAAGTTTTGACTTGCAAAATATTCCAGTGATTTAACAATTTCTTAGTAGGTTTATTTAAACTTTGTTTATTATTAAGAACTGAACCAGTTCAAGACACCATTTTCAATGAAATCAGGCCCACCATAGCAGCTGAAGTCGGCCATTTTTTATTTTATTTTTATTTATTTTTTTTTTTGGAAGGCTTTCTTTTATATTGTACTTTAGGTTCTGGGGTACACGTGCAGATCATGCAGGCTGTTGCATAGGTACTTTCATGGCAAGGTGGTTTGCTGCCTTCATCCCCCCATCACCCATATCTGGCATTTTTCCCCATGTTATCTCTGCCCAACCTCCCCAACCCACCCCCTGCTGTCCCTCCCCTAACCCCTCAACAGATGCCAGTGTGTGATGCTCCCCTCCCTGTGTCCATGTGTTCTTATTGTTTAACACCTGCCTGTGAGTGAGAACATGCAATGTTTGATTTTCTATTGTTGCGTTAGTTTGCTGAGAATGATGGTTTCCAGATTCATCCATGTCCCTACAAAGGGCAAAAACTCATTGTTTTTTATGACTGCATAGTATTCTATGGTGTATATGTGCCACATTTTCCTTGTCCAGTCTATCGTCAGTTGGCATTTGGGTTGGTTCCAGGTCTTTGCTATTGTAAACAGTGCTGCAATGAACATGTGTGTACATGTATCTTTATAATAGAACAATTTATAATCCTTTGGGTATATACCAAGTAATATTGCTGGGTCAAATGGAATTTCTATTTCTATATCCTTGAGGCATCACCACACTGTCTTCCACAATGGTTGAACTACTTTACACTCTCACCAACAGTGTAAAAGTGTTCCTATTTCTCCATGTTCTCTCCAGCATCTTTGTCTTCAGATTTTTTAATGATCACCATTCTAACTGGTGTGAGATGGTATCTCAATATGGTTTTGATTTGCATTTCTGTAATGGCCAGTGATGATGAGCATTTTTTCATACATGCACTTTATTCGAGTCTCTTATTATTGCTGACATCTGTTCAAGTCTTCATTACCATATTACCACAACTGGTCCCTTGTCACATTTCTCCTAATTCACTGTAGCATAAACATAAAATAGAAAAATACATTTCTGGGTAATGATAGGGTTATTTGTAAATGAGATATATTTAAAGAATGATTTGTCACATATTGGACACATGTTACTCATTTCACAATTTCTTTTTACCTTTACACTAAAAGTTTTTAAATACTAAATTATAAACAATATTTAAAATTTTACTCATAAAACTAAAAGCATGTTTTAATACCCAATTATACAAGATAATTACTTAAACATACACTTAAGCAATGTAATTAATAAAATATTTCTTTGTAAGTTTGAGATATGTAACTTTTTTGAATTTTGTAATAGCCTAATGAAAGAATGAAAAGTTACATAAATTACATAATTATTGCAATGATCATGCATTCATCATTTTTAGTAGCAACACAATTCTGTGATATATTATGGTTGTAATAGTGGCTTTTCTTTTTTTCTTTTTCTTTCTTTTTTTTTTTTTAAGTGGAGTCTCGTGCTGTCAGTAGGCTGGAGTGCAGCAGTGTGATCTCGACTCACTGCAACCTCTGTCTCCTGGGTTCACATGATTCTCCTGCCTCAGCCTCCCAAGTAGCTGGGATTTCATGCATACACCATCGTCGTATCTGGCCAATTTTTTGTATTTTCAGTAGAGAAGGGGTCTCACTATGTTGACCAGACTGGTCTTGAACAACCGACCTTGTGATCCGCCCACCTTAGCCTCCCAAAGTGCTGGGATTGCAAGCTTGAGCCACTGCACCCCGCAATAGTGGTTTTTTCAATGATGCTTCCTTAAGGACACTTTAAAAATTACATTAATAGTCTCTCATTGCAAGATCGGCTGTACATATTTTTGTAGGGTTTATAATATCACCTGAGTGTATTATTATGTCTGATATTTTCCTAGGAACCAGTTAACTTGTTTATATTCTATGGAAATGTAATACTGAGTGGGAAATGGCAGCAGCAATCACTGACTCTACCTATGATGCATAGTGATAATAGTAACCATGGGTATTAAGCACTTTGCTAAGTATTGTGCTTAAATTATTCTAGTTGTTTTCCTCAATAAGGCTCTCTTATAGGTATTCCCATTTTCTTGAGGACAAGGAAGTATAATAATTAACTTTCTTGAAGTCATACTCTAGTAGATATATTTGGGATTAGGATCCAGGATATCTGGCTCCAGAATATGTCCTCCCAACTGTGATGCTCTACCCAAGGGTGATGGTTCTGCCAGAAAATAATTATTATGTGCCTATGGTATACTTCAACCCTTTTATTACTGAGTGGCCAAAAAAAGAAGCAAAAATAGGTATCCTTTTCTTTAGGGTAGGGAAGACGTACATAGGTGAAACTACTGAAATTAATTGTAAATGTAGTATATAACATGGTGAATGCTTGTCCTGGAAATGTAGTCAAGATATTAGGCTGAACAGGGGCTAGCTTTTCATTGAATTGGAACTTAGAAGATATACTGAAGAAAAGAAAAGGCAAAAGAAAGCTCTTCTGGGTGGACAAAAGGGCAAGGGCTAGACCTAAAGAGAATAAAAGCAGCATTTGAAAATCAATAAATGAAAGGCACTCTTTACCAAATAACTTGCTCTATTTTAGGTAGTACCTTTGAATGTCACCCTTCAATTTTGAAATATGGGAAACTCAACAGTAGACCATAACTAGTAGCAACTAAAATTATTTTATTTATTTATTTAAATATATACTTTTTATTGCACTTCAGGTTCTGGGGTACATGTGAAGAACATGCAGGATTGTTGCATAGGTACATACATGGCAATGTGGTTTGCTGCGTCCATCCCCATCACCTATATCTGGCATTTCTTCTCATGTTATCCCTCCCCAACTCCCTAACCCCCGCTGTCCCTCCCCTAGTCTCCCCCAACAGATCCCAGTGTGTGATGTTCCCCTCCCTGGGTTCATGTGTTCTCATTGTTCAACAGCCGCCTGTGAGTGAGAACATGCAGTGTTTGATTTTCTGTTCTTGTGTCGGTTTGCTGAGAATGATGGCTTCCAGGTTCATCCATGTCCCTACAAAGGACACAAACTCATCATTTTATATGGCTGCTAGTATTCCATGGTATATATGTGCCACATTTTCCCTGTCCAGTCTATCATCGATGGGCATTTGGGTTGGTTCCAGGTCTTTGCTATTGTAAACAGTGCTGCAATGAACATATGTGTGCATGTGTCTTTATAATAGAATGATCTATAATCCTTTGGGTATATACCCAGTAATGGGATTGCTGGGTCAAATGGATTCTATTTCTAGATCCTTGAGGAATTGCCACACTGTCTTCCACAATGGTTGAACTAATTTACACTCCCACCAACAGTGTAAAAGTCCACGTTCTCTCCAGCATCTGTTGTCTTCAGATTTTTTAATGATCGCCATTCTAACTGGCGTGAGATGGTATCTCAATGTAGTTTTGATTTGCATTTCTCTAAGACCAGTGATGATGAGTATTTCTTCATGTTTGTTGGCCTCATATGTGTCTTCTTTTGAAAAATGTCTGTTCATATCCTTCACCCACTTTTGAATAGGTTTGTTTGTTTTTTTCTTGTAAATCTGTTTTAGTTCTTTGTAGATTCTGGATATTAGCCCTTTGTCAGATGGGTAGATTGCAAAAAAATTTTCCCATTCTGTTGGTTGCCAGTTCACTCTAATGATTGTTTCTTTTGCTATGCAGAAGCTCTGGAATTTAATTAGATCCCATTTATCTATTTTGGCTTTTGTTGCCAATGCTTTTGGTGTTTTAGTCATGAAGTCTTTGCCTATGCCTATGTCCTGAATGGTTTTGCCTAGGTTTTCTTCTAGTGTTTTTATGGTGTTAGGTCTTATGTTTAAGTCTTTAATCCATCTGGAGTTAATTTTAGTGTAAGGTGTCAGGAAGGGGTCCAGTTTCTGCTTTCTGCACATGGCTAGCCAGTTTTCCCAACACCATTTATTAAACAGGGAATCCTTTCCCCATTGCTTGTTTTTGTTAGGTTTGTCAAAGATCAGATGGTTGTAGATGTGTGGCATTGCTTCTGAGGCCTCTGTTCTGTTTCATTGGTCTATATCTCTGTTTTGGTACCAGTACCATGCTATTTTGATTACTGTAGCCTTGTAGTATAGTTCAAAGTCAGATAGCGTGATGCCTCCAGCTTTGTTCTTTTTGCTTAGAATTGACTTGGCTATGCAGGCTCTCTTTCAGGAGCATATGAAGTTTAAGGCGGTTTTTTTCCAGTTCTGTGAAAAGGGTCATAGGTAGCTTTATGGAGATACCATTGAATCTATAAATTACTTTGGGCACTATGGCCATTTTCAGAATATTGATTCTTCTTAACCATGAGCATGGAATGTTTCTCCATCTGTTTAAAAATATGGAATGCTTCACGAATTTGTGTGTCATCCTCATATGGCTCAAGTATTTTTTGGAAAATAGTCCATCTTCAGAGACTAAAAATATAATAAGCTGTCAGTTGACTTCATGCACAAAATTCATGTGGAGTACATAAAAGCAGCAAAGTTTTAACTAACACTGTAGACTTAGCTTAATAGAAAATTAGTATCATTACATAATTTACATTTATGGACTGTTCCTAGGAGGTGTGAAAATATAAGAAAGAGTGTGCAATGAAATCAAATTTTATAAACCAATGTTTTTCTAAATATACACCTGTTAACTGTCTCTGTTATACCAGAGAATGCTCTTTCTATAGGACATTAAGAAGGAATAAGCATATAATAATTTCCATGCATTAAAACATTTCAGATAGGTGTTCAAAAATTAGATTTTGTATGATATATCTACTGAATACATTTAATGTACTAACAGATATTGGTAAAACTTACAAAAAGAGTATAACATGCAGCATTTCTCAAAATTACTATACGACACACCATTTTGGTAGCAGGGTATCATGAGTGGATTAGGATAAATCTGCAGTCTCAAGGTTTTTAGGGTAAAGGGATATGTGGACATATTATAGGAAGTAACTGTGGGTTGTTTAGGAAAGTCTTAACCTTCATGAACGCGTGTGATGTGGACCATGAGTGAATCAAAGGTTTAGAAAATGGAATATGTCATTTGTAACATGAAAGTTGCAGGTGAAAGCTTCTCAGGAACAAAAATCTCTACAGAATACAAGAAAATTGCTCATGAGAGAAAAATCAGTTTTGACCATTTCCCAGACCCAAAGAGCATGAAACATGTATAGTCAAGTCAGAAGTACTCTATCACCTTATCAGTTTTCTCTCCTTTCTTCCTGTAATGTTCAAAACTGCAGCTAGAAACTAAGGAAATAGGCGAGAAGGGAGGGAGCAGAAGATGGCTGCATTTCCTTTCACTAATTAATATATCTGCCAGCTATGCCTCTGGGCATTCAGAAGAGGGAGAGTAAGCTGTAGTCTCAAATGGCATTGAAGCGGATTGATTCATGTATTAATATATTAATTAATAGATGATTATTTAATCCAAATTTTGTTTTGTGACTTAAAGCGATTGTACAACTATTTATTATCCACAAATGAAGAGAACAGTTAATGATGTGACCAATTTTCAATTATTTGTCTGAATTATTACCCTGAAAGTGTAAATATTAAATAAGGAATAGTAGTGTCTTATTCTGCTAGAACTGCCATAACAAAGAACCACAGACTGAGTGGCTTCAATAACAGAATTTTATCTTGTTACAGTTCTGTAGGTTAGAAGTCCAAGATTAAGATGTCAGCTGGATTGGTTTCTTCTGTGGTCTCACTCCTTGGAGTGTAGATGGCTCTGTTCCCTCTGGGTCTTCACCTAGTTTTCCTTCTGTGTGTGCCTGTGTGACTGCCCTCTTCCTATAAGGACAGCAGTCATATTCAATGAGGCCCCACTTATTTTAACTTAATGACCTCTTTAAAGAACCTAGCTATAAGTACAGTCCCATCTGATGTACTGGGAATTGGGACTTCAGCACACAAATTTTGTGAGGGTGTCACAACTCATCTGTGCCAGGTAGAAAGTTGCAGTTTCATCAAGTCATATTCAATGCATCTATTGCATATTGATGTATTTTCTGATGTATCAAACTACTTTTGATTTTCTGGAATTAATCAAACTTGTTATTGAATAATTGCTCTTATGATGTATTTCTAGATTCTAATACAATTTTTAAATCTATATTCACAAGAGAAATTGGCTTATTATTTTGTTTTGAATACATTATTTAGGGTTTCTAACATTAGGTTGGCATAAAAGTAATTGCAGTTTTTGCCATGGCAAAAGTGATTGCGGTTTTTCTCTCATGAGCAGCTCACGTTTCAACTGTAAGGCACATCTCCACGTGAGGGGCTAATTGTGGTCGTTCAGCTGTGCATCCAAGAGAAAGAAACAAGATTCTTGAGCACTTAGTTAGTCTCTGTTACAGATGGGTTCAGAGTTGACTTTTAGCCAAACTCTAAAAACTCTTAATTACAATGTTTTTTAAATTATTCCAAACTAGGAAAAGAAAAATTGAGTCCTTAGTCTTTCTGACAATGAAAGATAATTTCGCTTTAATTTCAACTTGATTTTAATGATCATGACTTTTGTTAGGCATTAAGTAAAAGATGTAAAACTCAAAGCATTTTCCAGCTATTGCATTTTTCAAAATGGTGGAGAGCTTCTTGGCTTAGGAAACAACTTCTGGAATATTTTAGATAGATAGGTAGGTAGGTAGGTAGGTAGAGAGATGATAGATTTGATTTATATGCATATATACATATAAATCAAAATAAGAAATATCTTCATTGAAATAGAGTTATACATCTTTAAATGTTTAATCAACACTTAGGGAGATGACATGGTATCATACAAAATGTGTCCCTTTTAGAATCAAGTGAATCTCCAAATTTCTGTTCTATTGCTTTGCAGTTTTTTGACATCATGCAAGTCACTTTGCTTATTTTGCCTGTTTTCTCACCTATAAAATGGACATAAATATAAGAGTATTACAAGATTCATATATGATTCATATGGCATAATCTTTGAATTGACCCAGAGCAATGGGCACTGGAGCATGGCCATCCACACAAAGGTGGTGTTTTTGGTTTTTTCAATCATTATTAATGCCTTTAACATTATATCAAATAATTTACCTTCAGTATTTTCTCGTTTTATAATCTGCAAGGCTTTAATACAGAAAGCATTGTAATTTCATATTTTGAGTATAATTACTTCATCCCCTGACCCTTTCAAAACATATAACAATCCTAGACAAAATTTAGGTTATCCTGAGATCCAAGATGGCCGCTTAGGAGGAACTCGGGAATGCAGCTCCGAGAGAAAGCACAGAGGGTGAGTGGACGCCGTATTTCCAGACTGATTTTTACTGCCCACAGACCAGGAAATTCACACGCAGAGAAGCCACACGGGTCGCTAGCGCCGCTGGCGCCGCTGGCTTGAACGGCGCAGCCGCTGGGCCGGCACCCTGAGGCAACGGCTCACTGTACAAAGTGAGAGAGTCTGAGTCCCCTATAAGCCAGCAAGGGGAGCTGAAACGGGGAGCCAGGCCAGCGCCACGAATCTCAGAGCCGCGGCTTTAGCCAACGCAGCGGCTCCGGAGGCAGATCAGATGAGACGGTGTCCCCTCTTACCCAGCAAGAAGACCTGAAACACAACTGAAACCGGGATGGTCCAGCTCTGTGGAGGAGGGGCGTTCTCCATAGGCACCCTGCTGTTCCCAGGGCAATCTAACAAGGCAATCCGCCACTACAGAGACTCCGTCACTACAGGGGCGGGCCAACATCGCGGAAGCAGTTCTAACTACACCCAGAAGTTCACACGGAAGCTGGGTGGAGCCCACAGCAGCTTAGCGAAGCCTCTGCAACCTGAGTGTGACTAGGCTGCCACCTTGTGGGCAGGGAAAACAGCAACCGCACAGGGGAACATCATAAAACCGTAACTCCCTGGGACAGAACACCTGGGGGGAAGAGCAGGGGGTTTATGAGTTCTGCCACAGCAGACTTAAAATTACCAAAATCAGAAAGACAACAACTACAAAGTCAACAGGTGGATAAATCCACAAAGATGGGAAGAAACCAGCGCAAAAAGGATGAAAACACCCAAAACCAGAACACTTCTCCTCCTACAAGGGATCACAACTCCTCACCAGCAAGGGAACAAGACTGGATGGAGAATGAGTGTGATGAAATGACAGAATCAGCTTTCAGAAAGTGGATAATAAGAAACTTCCGTGAGCTAAAAGAACATGTTCTAACCCAATGCAAAGAAACTAAGAACCTTGAAAAAAGACTTGACGAAATGCTAACAAGAATGGACAACTTAGAGAGGAATATGAGCGAATTGATGGAGCTGAAAAACACAACACGAGAACTTCGTGAAGCATGCACAAGTTTCAACAGCCGAATTGACCAAGCAGAAGAAAGGATATCAGAGGTCGAAGATCAACTCAATGAAATAAAACGAGAAGGCAAGATTAGAGAAAACAGGGTAAAAAGGAATGAACAAAGTCAACAAGAAATATGGGACTATGTGAAAAGACCTAATCTACGTTTGATAGGTGTACCTGAATGTGACGAAGAGAATGCATCCAAGCTGGAAAATACTCTTCAGGATATTATCCAGGAAAACTTCCCCAACCTAACAAGGCAGGCCAAGATTCAAGTCCAGGAAATACAGAGAACACCACAAAGATATTCCTCTAGAAGAGCAACCCCAAGACACATAATCATCAGATTCACCAGGGTTGAAATGAAGGAGAAAATACTAAGGGCAGCCAGAGAGAAAGGTCGGGTTACCCACAAAGGGAAGCCCATCAGACTCACTGCAGATCTCTCAGCAGAAACCCTACAGGCCAGAAGAGAGTGGGGGCCGATATTCAACATCCTTAAGGAAAAGAGCTTTCAACCCAGAATTTCGTATCCAGCCAAACTAAGCTTCATAAGTGAAGGAAAAATAAAATCCTTTGAGAACAAGCAAGAACTCAGAGAGTTCATCACCACCAGACCAGCTCTACAAGAGCTCCTGAAGGAGGCACTACACATAGAAAAGAACAACCAGTACCAGCCACTCCAAAAACACATGAAAAGGTAAAGAGCATCAACACAATGAAGAATCTGCATCAACCAATGGGAAAAACAGCCACCTAGCACCAAAATGACAGGATCGAATTCACACATAACAATATTAACCCTAAATGTAAACGGACTAAATGCCCCAATCAAAAGACACAGACTGGCAAATTGGATAAAAAGCCAAAACCCATCAGTGTGCTGTATCCAGGAAACCCATCTCGCATGCAAGGATACACAAAGGCTCAAAATAAAGGGATGGAGGAAGATTTACCAAGCAACTGGAGAGCAAAAAAAAGCAGGAGTTGCAATTCTCATCTCTGATAAAATAGACTTGAAAGCAACAAAGATCAAAAGAGACAAAGAAGGACATTACATAATGGTAAAAGGATCAATGCAGCAAGAAGAGCTAACGATCCTAAATATATATGGACCTAATACAGGAGCACCCAGATACATAAGGCAAGTTCTTAAAGACTTACAAAGAGACTTAGACTCCCACACAATAATAGTGGGAGACTTCAACACACCATTGTCAATATTAGACAGATCAACGAGACAGAAAATTAACAAGGATATCCAGGACTTGAACTCAGACCTGGAACAAGCAAACCTAATAGACATTTACAGAACTCTCCAGCCCAAATCCACAGAATATACATTCTTCTCAGCACCACATCACACCTACTCTAAAATTGACCACATAATTGGAAGTAAATCACTCCTCAGCAAATGCAAAAGAACGGAAACCATAACAAACAGTCTCTCAGACCACAGTGCAATCAAGTTAGAACTCAGAATTCAGAAGCCAACCCAGAACCTCACAGCCTCATGGAAAATGAACAACTTTCTCCTGAATGTTGACTGGATAAACAATGAAATGAAGGCAGAAATAAAGACGTTCTTCGAAACCAACGAGAATGAAGACACCACATACCAGAATCTCTGGGACACATTTAAAGCAGTCTCTAGAGGAAAATATATAGCAATAAGTGCCCACATGAGAAGAAAGGAGAGATCTAAAATTGACACCCTATCGTCAAAATTGAAAGAGCTAGAGGAGCAAGATCAAAAAAACTCAAAACCTAGCAGAAGACAAGAAATAACTAAGATCAAAGCAGAATTGAAGGAGATAGAGACACGAAAAACCCTTCAAAAAATCAATAAATCCAGGAGCTGGTTTTTTGAAAAGATCAACAAAATAGACAGACCACTAGCCAGACTAATAAAAAAGAAAAGAGAGAATAATCAAATAGATGCAATAAAAAATGACAAAGGGGATATCACCACAGATTCCACAGAAATTCAAACCATCATCAGAGATTATTACAAACAACTCTATGCACATAAATTAGAAAACCTGGAAGAAATGGATAAATTCCTGGACAGCTGCCTCCTCCCAAGCCTAAACCAGGAAGAAGTCGAAACCCTGAATAGACCAATAACAAGGTCTGAAGTCGAGGCAGCAATTAAGAGCCTACCACCCAAAAAAAGCCCAGGTCCAGATGGGTTCACAGCCGAATTCTACCAGACATACAAAGAGGAACTGATACCATTCATACTGAAACTATTCCTAATAATCCAAAAAGAGGGAATCCTTCCCAAATCATTTTATGAGACCAACATCATCCTAATACCAAAACCTGGCAGAGACTCAACAAGAAAAGAAAACTACAGGCCAATATCCATGATGAACATAGATGCAAAAATCTTCAATAAAATAATGGCAAGCCGATTACAACAGCACATCAAAAAGCTTATCCACCATGATCAAGTAGGATTCATCCCAGGGATGCAAGGCTGGTTCAATATACGCAAGTCTATAAATGTAATTCACCACATAAACAGAACGAAAGACAAAAACCACATGATTATCTCAATTGATGCAGAGAAGGCCTTCGACAAAATTCAACAACCCTTTATGCTAAAAACCCTCAATAAACTAGGTATCGATGGAACGTATCTCAAAATAATAAAAGCTATTTACGACAAACCGACAGCCAATATCATACTGAACGGGCAAAAACTGGAAGCATTCCCTTTGAAATCTGGCACTAGACAAGGATGCCCTCTCTCACCACTCCTATTCAATATAGTACTGGAAGTTCTAGCCAGAGCAATCAGGCAAGAAAAAGAAATAAAGGGTATTCAATTAGGAAAGGAGGAAGTCAAATTGTCTCTATTTGCAGACGACATGATTGTATATCTAGAAGACCCCCTCATCTCAGCCCAAAAGCTCCTGAAACTGATAAGCAACTTCAGCAAAGTCTCAGGATACAAAATCAATGTGCAAAAATCACAAGCATTCCTATACACCAATAACAGACTTAAAGAGAGCCAAATCAAGAAAGAACTGCCATTCACAATTGCTACAAAGAGAATAAAATACCTAGGAATACAACTAACAAGGAACGTAAAGGACCTCTTCAAGGAGAACTACAAATCACTGCTCAACGAAATAAGAGAGGACACAAACAGATGGAGAAACATTCCATGTTCATGGTTAGGAAGAATTAATATCGTGAAAATGGCCATACTGCCCAAAGTAATATACAGATTCAATGCTATCCCCATCAAGCTACCAATGACCTTCTTCACAGAACTGGAAAAAACCACCTTAAACTTCATATGGAACCAAAAGAGAGCCCGCATAGCCAAGTCAACTCTAAGCAAAAAGAACAAAGCAGGAGGCATCACACTACCAGACATCAAACTCTACTACAAGGCTACAGTAATCAAAACAGCATGGTACTGGTACCAAAACAGAGATATAGACCAATGGAACAGAACAGAGGCGTCGGAGGCGACACAACATATCTACAACCACCCGATCTTTGACAAACCTGATAAAAACAAGCAATGGGGAAAGGATTCCCTGTTCAATAAGTGGTGTTGGGAAAACTGGCTAGCCATATGCAGAAAGCAGAAACTGGACCCCTTCCTGACACCTTACACTAAAATTGACTCCAGATGCATTAAAGACTTAAACATAAGACCTAACACCATAAAATCACTAGAAGGAAACCTAGGCAAAACCATTCAGGACATAGGCGTAGGCAAGGACTTCATGACCAAAACACCAAAAGCATTGGCAACAAAAGCCAAAATAGACAAATGGGACCTAATCAAACTCCACAGCTTCTGCACAGCAAAAGAAACAGTCAATAGAGTGAATCGTCAACCAACAGAATGGGAAAAAATTTTTGCAGCCTACCCATCTGACAAAGGGCTGATATCCAGAATTTACAACGAGCTAAAAAAGATTTACAAGAAAAAAACAAACAAGCCCATTCAAAAGTGGGCGAAGGATATGAACAGATACTTTACAAAAGAAGACATACATGAGGCCAACAAGCATATGGAAAAATGCTCATCATCACTGGCCATTAGAGAAATGCAAATCAAAACTACATTGAGATACCATCTCACACCAGTTAGAATGGCAATCATTAAAAAATCTGGAGACAACAGATGCTGGAGAGGATGTGGAGAAATAGGAACACTTTTACACTGTTGGTGGGAGTGTAAATTAGTTCAACCATTGTGGAAAACAGTGTGGCGATTCCTCAAGGACCTAGAAATAGAAATTCCATTTGACCCAGCAATCCCATTACTGGGCATATATCCAAAGGATTATAAATCGTTCTACTATAAGGACACATGCACACGAATGTTCATAGCAGCACAGTTTACAATAGCAAAGACCTGGAACCAACCCAAATGCCCATCGATGATAGACTGGACAGGAAAAATGTGGCACATATACACCATGGAATATTATGCAGCCATTAAAAACGAGGAGTTCGCGTCCTTTGTAGGGACATGGATGAACCTGGAAACCATCATTCTCAGCAAACTGACACAAGAACACAAAATCAAACACCACATGTTCTCACTCATAGGCGGGTGTTGAACAAGGAGAACACATGGACACAGGGAGGGGAGCACTATACATGGGGGTCTGTTGTGGGGGAGTGGGGGGGACAGCGGGGGGGTGGGGAATTGGGGAGGGATAGCATGGGGAGAAATGCCAGATATGGGTGAAGGGGAGGAAGGCAGCAAATCACACTGCCACGTATGCACCTATGCAACAACCTTGCATGTTTTTCACATGTACCCCAAAACCTAAAATGCAATAAATAAATATTAAAAAAATAAAAAAAAAAAAAAAAACAATCCTAGACAAAATTTAAAAGAAAAAATATTGACACAACCCAGGCAAAAATAAAACAGATATCTCCAAGGGCTAGAAATTGGACAAAAATAACAATTAGGATTGAGGTTGGTTTCCACTGGGGTCCAGGGAAGAGAAGTTTCAGGCAACTATGAATTGGTATCCATGAGTAACAGAACTAGACCTAATTCTTGTAAACTTGGAGACCCATTCCAGATTTACTGCTAGAAAACAGCCTGGGGCAGAGTTTCCCAAACAGAAAGGAAGTTGCCAAGGTTCAGGGTGTCTCTGGAGTGAGAGACTATAGCTAATTCATGAAGGAGAGGCTATGGCATATATCAGGGAGAGTAGAGTCTGCAGAGAATATCAGGAAGAAACAAAGTCTGTGAAGAGGTTCTCGGCCAAGCTTCCCTTTGGCAAGCAGCCATGTAACTATATTTCTAATGCCAATATTACCCCCAATCTGCCAGCATAAATACTAACTTTGTATTTGAATACAAAATTGTTAGTTGGAAAAAACTGTAGAACATTTGGATAGAGAGTGTCAAAGAGAGACAGAGAAATAAAAGAAACAAAGAGAGTGACAAGGCAGAGGAAACAGCTCTTCAAGAAGATTTTGCAGTATAAAATTCCAAAACTCACAAGGCAAGTCAATAATTAGTTATTTTATAATCCAAGGCAAAAAAATAATGAGCAATTAAATAAAAGAAACCCTCGTTTATTTTCTCAAATGCATAAAATAATAATAATAGCTTTGAGAAAGAAACAGGCATTATTAAACAGAAGCACTTACTAGGGTAGGAAAAAGAACACAAATAATTATTAGAAATTAAAAAAAATTTTAAACTATTCAATTAGTAAACGGGGGAAAAAATCCTTGAACTGGTAGAATAATTACTAGAGAGCACAGTTTAAGTGATATCTCTGTTTAAGATGACATTAAGAAATTTTTTAGAACATAGTCTGTAGAGATGTAATATGAAACAGAAGTTAATATCCAGGAAGGGTTGACTGAGAGACTTGAAAATAATATCAAGGAAAAGATTAAGAGGAGGTGGAGGAATGAAGCAATAAAAAATTCACAATGGTTTGAATGTTTTTAATTGAAGCAACACTGGGGTCTTGGGGTTGAAGCGCGCACAAAGGCTGCACGTGATCCACATCTACCTGTACCACTGTGAAATTACAGAGTGTGTATATTTGTATGTAAATGGAGAAAAAAGGCATATAAATTACAAAAGTACAGTGAAGAAGGCGACGTCAAACTTTTCATCAAGGCTAACACACAATGGGAAGCAGTGTTCTTGTTTGTTGCAGTACCAAGAGAAAATCACTTCCAGCTCTGAAGCTGACACCTGCCTGAACTATGGTTCAAGAGTACAAAGAAGAAAGAACACTTTGAACAAACAAATCTTAAAATTTTTATGACACATAGACCTACTCTGAAAGAACTATGAAGAATTTCATTAAAATTAAATATTCATAAATAAATGATTGCTAGGTAATATGAATAAACAAGTGATATATTTTAAAAGGCAGTATTTTGCAGAGAATCTTTACAATGGCCAACTATGTAACTTTTCAGAAAAACGATTAGAACCGAGTGTTATAAATGAAACATTCCAAATGCCTTAAGATTGTGAACGGAAATTATCTGAGACAGATCTCAATCAATTTAGAGAGTTTATTGTGCCAAGGTTAAGGATGCCTTCATGACAAGCCTCGGGAGTCTTGACAACATGTGCCCAAAGTAATTGGGGTACAACTTGCTTTCGTGTTTTATGATGACATGAAACAACAATAAATATGTGTAAGATATATATTGATTTGGTATTGGTGGGGCTTCCAGGTCACAGGTAGATAAGCAGAAAAGGTTAAGCATTCTTTTGAGTCCTTGATCAGCTTTTCACTGAATGCACAATTTAGACTGGCTCAGTGAATCTGCATTTTCACATAAACAGTAGGGCAGAGGAAGCAATGGAATATGCATTTGTCTCAGGTGAGCAGAGGGATGACTGTCCAACAGCTGTGAAGATAAGCTGTCAGTTTACATTGCCAGGGTGAAATTCAACAAAACTGTTTTATGGTTAATATCTTGAGGCCCTTAAGGAATTTCCCTATATAGGTTGTTTATCTTTGTAGTTATCTTACTAAGGATATGAGGGAGGTATGTAGGTTTTCTATCTTTGTAGCTATCTTACATTGGAATAAAATAGGAGGCAGATTTGCCTTGGCTTAGTGATTTCAGGATCTGAGATTTTTTTATTCTTTCACAACATCTTTATATGTAAAATGAAATTCCTAAATTAAGCGTTATCACTTTTGCAATATTTTGCATTATACAACACCTGAGTGAGAAGGCCTTATAAAATCCAAAGAATCCTTATCTACCTTCAATATGATTCTGTTTCATTTTTCTCTTTAAATTTAGTAATGAATTCATATTGTTATGAGATATGTTTAAATCAAATTAATCTCAATGATTAAGATTTCTTTCTCTGCCTTAATTATTCTATTTAAATAAAAAAGAAAAAGACAAGAAATATATATATATATATATATATACTGCAGATCTATTCCTGAAAGAGGGAGTTAACTATTTTTCAGAAGTCAAACTGAATTTTAAATGTATTTGAATAGATAATCATTTTGTGTAATCTTACAGTCAATCTTTTGAGGAGTGAAAACTACTACTAATCTCTCACTGCTTTATATCTTCTTTTTAATTTCCATATTAAATTATGTGAAACTATACACGTCCTCACTTTAAAACTGTTAATCACCTGACATTGAGAATATTTAAGTCTATAAAACCATTTCTAATCTGCAGATTATTTTTTCTCCCATTTTTGTGTTGGCAAATAAATAAAGTAACATTTAACTTCAGAAGGGTCATAAAAATGACTATCATTCACCTAATAGATGAAACTACTTTTGAAAGGTCCTTTGCTTCTTCCAGATGAGTTTGTTGGAGGTCCTCCACCCATAGTCCCCATAGCAACCCTTTGACAGTAACAAAAGGATAATTGATAGGTTTGACTTCCAAAGTTTTGGGCAAATTTTAAAATTTACATACATCTTTCTGTTTTCTGTACTTGAGTTGTGAAAGAAAATAGAATCTTAGGACACATACTCACTATGCTAAGGGGAATGCTAAGCTTGGGAACTGAGTCAGGCAGAAACTGCCTTTTTTTCTTGTTCACAGATAGCTGTTATTTCTCAGCCCTGTGTCATAGCCTCATTTTCTCTTTTCACATGTAAAATGTAGATTTACTGAAGCTTATCAGAGTCTTACAAGAATGTAACCATCTGCTTCATGTCCTATCCTCCCTCCCTTTTGTCCCTCCTTGCTTCATCTCTAAATATTGATGTTCCGAAAACCCCTTTTGGAAAAAGCTCAGGTGACAGATGCTCTTTGATTTGTATTTTTTTTTTTCCTGGATACATCCTTCTCCTTGGCTAAATAAATGCATATAGTTTTGAGCCTGCCTTAGTCATGTTTTAGTGTACTGTGTACAAAGTCTGAATGGTAATGAACATATGATCTACAATTTTGTTTTAAAGTGCTCCTATTTTGAGGGGCAAACATTGTTCATTTGGTATTCTTCTAAATTCTGATAAATAAAAATATTTACATGGGGCTTCCCAAACTAATGTGTTCTCTTCCTATAAAAGGTGCCATCATACCTGTTGTGCTCCAAAAACTTTCCAGTATCCACATAACCTGCCTGAGAACTTTTCTATAAATGTGGGAGGATGCTCTGCAGTTAAGGGCAGCTTCAGAGACATCTTGATTTTTATTCATTTATTTAGTTGAGACAGGGTCTCTCATTCTGTCCCCCAGGCTGGAGAGCAGTGGCACCATCATGGCTCACTGTAGCCTTAATCTCCTGGGATCAAGAGATCCTCTCACCTCAGCCTCCCAAAGTGCTGGGATGACAGGTATGAGCTACCATGCCTGGCCTTGAAATTATTAATCATGCTTTCCTTGAATTTGAATTTGAGTTTTGTAAGTTAAGTCATTGGGACCATCAAGCATGAGGGGTGGGTTGAAATGTGGGGGTTAGAGTCTTGCATGACCTACACTGGATAGCTTCTTGGCTGCCTTTTCTTCAACCGCTCCTAGCAATTGCTGCTGCCTTCTCCTCCCTGGGGAAAGCAAAGGAGGTGGTTGGGGAGGGCCAGGGAGTAGGGTAGTAGGGAAGGAGGAAAGGAAGTATACATATGCATTTCACTTTTTTGCACCCCTTCTCCTACTGTGGGCCTCAGCACACATACTGGGAGGGTGAGACAGGTGTCCAGCACCATCTTGGGACAGGTAGTGCCTAACCCCAGCCCAGGCTGTTAACTCAATGGTGCATTCATTAGAAGCTATTTGCCCACTCCCATCCAGATACAGAGCATGTCTCAGCCGGGATGCAGTCCATTGCGGTTTTCAGGCTGTTGAGCAGAAGGCCCTTGGGAAAGAGACCTTGACTTCCTGCTCCTGCCCTTGGCCCCCACTTTTCATTATGCCCTGGAAACAAAATGCAGGTTCAGTTGCTTGCCTCTTGTAGATTCTAATAACAGGAGAGAGAGGTCTGGTATTTAAAGTGACTTTCGTTTCAAAACTAGCTTAGAGGAAACAGTACAGGCTTCCTGTCTTAAGGGTTCTGCTTTGCTTTAGGAGCAGAAAGCCATTTTTAAAAGGTAGGAGAGGAAGTGAGCAGGGAGGTGGTCTGCATGCTAGCTCAGTGCCTTATTTACCAGACGGGTGAGCTGGCATTTTCATAGTCAGAAAGAGTTGTAGAGGTGGCCGAATACTCTCCAGATGGGAGCGTTTTGTAGCGGGACTTTGGGTTGTAAACTGAATGTTATCTCTCAAGGCAACCTCGTGGTGTGTGAGAGTTCCACTTTGGGGTTTCTAAGTCCACAGTTAGATTCAGTTGCCTTGTGGGGATTGTCTGCTGAAGAGAAGGTAAAAGGCTATAATTGTATTTCTGAAGAGCTAAGTAGGAAGTAGGGGAAAGGAGGAAATGGAAAATAGAAAAGAGAAAAAATAAACTATCTGTTAGAATAATGGGGATATTTGAGCATAGTCTGGGTCCTACAAATTTTCAGCCATGAGAAGTAACTGAGTAAATCACTTTAAGATAACCCAACTTCCAGCCTGGCATGGTGGCTCATGCCTTTCATCCCAGCACTTTCGGAGGCCAAGGCAAAAGGATAACAAAGTCGGGCAATCAAGACCTTCCTGGAGTTTCCAGTAGAAACTCTGCTTCTACTGGAAATACAAAAGGTGAAACCCTGTCTCTACTAAAAATACGAAAATTAGCCAGCTGTGGCTACGCGCACCTGTAATCCCAGCTACTTGAGAGGCTGAAGAAGGAGAATCACTTGAACCTGGGAGGTGAGGCTGCAGTGAGCCAAGATTGTGCCACTGCACTCCAGCCTGATAGACAGAGTGAGACTCCATCTCAAAAAATAAAAAAAAAAAGGATAACCCAACTTCCTTGCCCTGATGTGAGATTATTCCAAGACGTGAGTTTTACAATGTTTCTCAGAGTTCTCCCCACCCAATTAAGTTTATTGTGGTAACTGGCTTGATAAAAAATCCTGTATTGAGTGTATTAGTTCGTTTTTACACCACTGATAAAAAGATACCTGAGATTGAGTAATTTATATAAAAAAAATATGTTTAATGGGCTCACAGTTCCACATGAGTGGGGAAGCTTCACAAGAATGGCAGAAAGCAAAGGCACGTCTTACATGGTGGCAAGTCAGAGAGGATGACAGCCAAGTGAAAGAGAAAACCCCTTATAAAGCCATCTAATTTCATGAGACTTATTCACTATCAGGAGTACAGTATGGGGGAAACCACCTCCATTATTCAATTATCTCCCACTGAGTCCCTCCCACAACACATGGGAATTATGGGAGCTACAATCCAAGTTGAGATTTGGGTGGGGACCTAGCCAAAGTTTCTTTTACGATGATGTTAAAAAATGCCATTATAATTACTTTGTATTACTCCCAATTACCTATATCTCACTACCACACTTCCATGGATTGTTATGTTACACAGTGTTTAAAAGATGTCTGGCTTAACACAAACCACTACACATTTGAATTCCAGGCATTTTGATGTTTGTTTGAGATATATAAATAGCCTCTTAAAACTTAGGGCTGTCACTGAAAATCTGGGAAATTTGGTAACTCTATAAAATAGTATATATGCTTTTTCAAAGAATCATAAACATCAAAAACACTTCTGTCCAGTTAGAAAAGTGGTATCTTTGGCATATGTGATAGGATATATGCAAATCTTTGGATCTTAAAATATCTAGTGCACTATAGAAATATTATATGTATGCATAACATACGTTTATTTTAAAGTTTCATAAACCAGATTCCTTTTGACACTCAACCACTGAAAACAGAAATATTTAAAGTTATGAAAGATTAAGAAATTTGCTGAAACTTTTTTTGACTAAATTGCCACATAACATGCAGAAATATGTTATATGTTTTGAGCAAAGTATCCAAAACAAGTTTTTTTATAAAAATCTGCAGTGTATACTTTGATTCATAACCTTGAAAAATTGTGCATCCACTGTAAGCCAGCAATTATAGTACGGAGTGTGAAATAATTAAAAATATCTGAAAATACTTACCTCTCTCCATCAAATTATTCTGGCAAACGCAATAGCAGTAACTATTGTTTAACATTAAGAAAAATAGACCTACTTTTTTTTGCTGACTTTTACAGTAAGTTGCATACAATTGTGTGATTCAACTACATGTTAAACAAAGATTAATCTGTATTCAGACAAGGTAATATTAGAAAGATAAATTTTCTAAACTGAAAATATATCAGTTGTAAATAAGTACAAAATTGTTCATTCAAGATATTCAACAGATTACAGGGCCACAAGAGGTTAAGAGGAAATACAGTAGAACTAGTAGAATGTGAAAATAATTTCCTAAATTCACATCGCTTTAAGACTACTATTGGTGTGACATAAAAATAAGACCAAATTCAATTTCTGGTTTTATATTAAATAAGAAACAAACAAAAAATGGATTGAATTTCTCTATCAGCTAATGTTTTAAACAACAAAATCACTTTTTTTATAAATTTATTGTTTTATACTTAACGTATTAGTATCATGAAAATACAAGTGATAAATAATTCTCATTTTAAATATTATAATGTCATAAGTAGCTTGGGATTTTTTTTTGAAGAGTTACATGTATGGTTTAAAAGATAATTATATACGTATATGTTATCTGGGTAAATACAGCAAACCCATCACAGGTTTTCAACTATTTTTTTAATGAATAAATCTATATGCATAGTTCCCCTATTGTTTTATATTATTCTTCTGACCATTGAATTTTTACAGATATTAACTAAATTTAGCTAGATAGGAAGATATAGTTTCAATAATTAATTTTCAGTAACTTCAGCTAATGATAAAGCTAGTTGACGGTGGGTAATTTTGATGACATTTTATGAGTTGCCAAATAATTTGCAAGAACTGTTTTTTTAAAAGATCTTACCCTTAATTTTGTAACATAAGAACATTGTTCCACTTAGCCAGATATATAAGTATCTACCAAACAATATAAATAAGTTATATTTGTTTTTCTAAACATACGTGAGCCTGCTTATTATGCTGGCCATTTACCTCTTTGCTCTCAGATCCGTTCTGGGTCCTTCTCCCTCTGAATCCGATAGCCCAAGAAATTACTCTTTTCAGGATCTCCAGCCAATTGGCTTGCAGCTAGTTTTGGCCAATTGGAGGTGTTGATGGGGGATTTGAAAGAAGGAGGAAGCTAAAAGCTGGAGTATTTTTTTCCTCTCTTTGTGTTAGACGGCATCTGTATCAGCAGCATGTCTTCTGTCTAATTTTTGAACCCCTGACCTCTGTGATCCTGTTCTTACTTGTCAGTCCCAACTTCTGGGATCTGCTAATTCTGCCTCCAGCCTTTGTTTTCCACACGTGAGGGAGTTGTAGCAGTTTTCTGCCAGTCCCAGGTTGCCTTTACAATCTCTTATTTGCTATATCAAAATTGCTTATTACATTTCCTATTTAAAGCACCATTCATGGGGTCCGCTTTCCTTGCTGAACTTTGATCAATCAAATGAACCAGTCATGTTATCTGTCATAGCACTAGAGAAAAAAAATGATATTGATCTTAGAAATGAGGACTTTGAAGCCATTTACTCAGCTTTAATGAACATGCAAGGATTAATTCTTTAAAATAAACATGCCTGATTTGTAACTTTAATGTGGGATCTTATCTGTGTCTTCTGTGTGTCTGGTGCCAGCAGTGAACATGAACTTCTGTTTTCAAAACATGTTTAAAAAGCAGTTGTCACAAGTCCCAAACATCCGGTGAGACCATGTATAATTAGATGAATTTTGACAGAAAGTTTAAAAAAATCTTGATACATAAAAAATGAGTATTCCTTGTATCTTCATTTTCATCTAACTTTTAGATCTCCAGCTTTCTCCTCACTCTGGGCAATCAATCTAACACCTGACAAATTTACAAGAAGGAAGCATTAGTAGGATATAAGTAAAATTTCTGCCACCAAATCTGCAAATTTGTCTTAATCTTCTTCAATCATTTCCCTCATAAATGCTATTTATGCATTTCTTTACTTTTTCTTTTCTTTTCTTTTCTTTTTTTTTTTTTTTGAGATGAAGTCTTCTTGCTCTGTCACCCAGGCTGGAGTGCAGTGACATGATCTCAGCTCACTGCAACCTCCGCCTCCCAGGTTCAAGCAATTTTCCTGCCTCAGTCTCCCAAGTAGCTGGGACTACAGGCGTGCACCACCATGGCCAGTTAATTTTGGTATTTTTAGTAGAGACAGGGTTTCACCATATTGGCCAGGCTGGTCTCGAATTCCTGACCTCACAATCCTCCCACCTTGGCCTCCCAAAGTGCTGGGATTACAGGCATGAGCCACTGTGCCCAGACTACTTTTTCTTTACATCACATTTCAGATTCTTGTCCTACCCATGCTCTGTCTTGTATTTTCCATCTGTTAGTCTGAAAGTTTTTACCAGCATCATTTATGATTGTTTCTCATTCACACACACACACACACACACACACACACACACACACACACCCCAGACACAGAGACACCTTCCCTGACCATCCATTCCTATCAGATATAGATCAATTAATACATTTGTCCTTCCTATAGCCAAATCCCATGAATGAGTTGTTACTGGCATCTGCCTCTTGACAAAGGGTAACATCAACAGTGGTATCCCATTGTTATCTTTAGGGAGTACATTACATCACTCACTTTTATTTTGCCTTCATAGAACTTTCTAAAGTCTTCTGTCTACATTGAATTTGACTTCTTACCCAGACTGTAAATTTACTTTCTTTTGTTTATGATCTTCCTGTGTTCTATTGAAAAACATTTGCATAAAAATTAGCCAAAGTTTATCAAGTACATACCATGTATTGGGCACTCTCCTAAGTACTTCATATGTATTTTTCATTTATTTTTTTCAATACTCATATATCATCCTTGTTTTATAGATGAAGACATTGAACTCAAGAGAAACAAATTGGGTAGTTAGGTAATCTACCCAGTCACATAACAGTAAGAGGCAGAAACAGAATTTGAACTCAAACAGTGGGTTTCAGAGCTGCCTTCTTAATCAATTTATTATTCTGCTTCGTTGTATTATTCTGACACTTTGTATCAGAAAATGGAGGAAAAGAGAAAGTGACCCTAAGGGTCTTATGTGTTTAATTCATCCTTGCATTCCCTATCACATAATAGTAGTAAAAATACATTTTTAAAGTTATTTCAATTATGAGCATGCATACAAAAATTCTAGGTAAAAGGTGGATGGAATACAATGATCATACAAACTAAAAAAATCTAGAAATGTGATTCATAAGAGTAAGACTTAAAAAGAGAAACAATGCATCTTTTATAAAGCATTTAATGTTACACAAACTTAGGAAATTAATAGAACTTAACAAATTTGACAAATAATATCTATTGGAAATTTTAAAGCAAATATTGTTTGAAATGTTGCTGTAGATGTTGAAATAAGCTTATTAATTAAACAGCTTCTATTCAACAACCTCTGGCTGTGTTGGCCTATGCAATTCAAGAAGAAAACAAAATAGGAGATGCAGATTAGAAGGAAGCATCAGAATTTTTTGCCAGGCTTATGACTATCTATATAGAAAACCAAAGAAGTTCTCATCTCCACTCATGGAACTGAGATTCTTCAGCAATGATGCTACTCATAAGTGCCACATGTAAACATTAGTAACCTTCCAAAAGAATAAAAAAAGGATTAAGATACATAATTAAAAGAAAGATGTATCTTATAATAACAACAAAACACATTGGATACTCATAGACATTTAAGAAAAGATGTGTAAGATATATATGGATTGCTGAAGGTTTTAAAGGAAGACCCAAATTAAGGTGAGGTATGAATAGGAAGGAGTTAAAGCAAGAATATAAATTTTCCAAAATTTATGCCAAAATTATTTTCTAAAATATCTTCCAAATCTCACAGTTCAATGAAGTGACAATCAAAATCATATCAACATTTATTTCTGTGGTGATGTTTAAAATTTAATTTGAAGTGTCCTTAACAGAAAGCATACAAAAATAGCCAAAAGAAATCTAAAAAACAGAAGAAGGAATGAATCAATTTAACAAATATCAACACTTTTTGCATAGCTTCCCTAATTTAATAGAGTACAGTATTTGTATTAAAAAAACATTAATGATTATATAAAAATGTGTGTGTGTGTGTGTGTGTGTGTATATATATATATTACACATTGGAACAAAATTTGCGCAAAATTTGCTACTATGGTTATATTTTTAGTGAATATTTGAGGAAATAAAAAATTAAAATCCAAGAAAATAGCAATTCAATCTTATGTCAGTAACTGCATAATTGTCAAATTAAAAAAATCCATAAAATGAACATTATTAACAACTAATACAAGACTAGCTCTTAAGTAGACAATGAAGTGTGACTAATCAAAAAATTACGACAAAGTTTTTTCTCTTTTGTGCGAATGAATTATAATTTTTTCATTACAACTTTTTGAATCAGATATTCTGCCTCTGAGAGCAAATTTAATTGTCATCACAATTTATGACTCAGATATCTTTTTAGTGGAAAGCAGTGAATTGGCTGCCAATTAGATTGATGCTATTTCAATCTGCATGCATGTTCTTGAAATAATCCTGAAAGACTTAAATTCAGCTTGCTGACAAAAGAATCTGATCTATTCTGCTAGCTTTTTTTTCTCTTTTTATTCATCCTAAATTATGTTCCCTAATCCTGAGTAGATTTTTCACTAGGAATGAATTAAAATTGATTTGGTACCAATTACAGAGGCCATTCAATTGATTACCCTCATGTTACCCATATACTGTGCACCTATGTAAATGAAAGACACTTCTCTCTGAAGTCTCAAGTCAATGAATTTCTTATGGGGCCAGGGCAGAACAGGTAACATTTCAAGTATAATTGGATACATATACTTTTAATTACATTGCCCCATTCAGAAAATCCTCTTACTCTAGCTAGCATCTGATAAAATTTATAGTTGTGAAAATGAGAAATATAATTCAGTTTGTAATGCATTTATATTTTTTAAAAGCTATAAAAGTGACCTTTCAAAAGACACCATTATGCTTGTTTAAATAAAATCTTGCAGTAAATAAGTTTCCTAAGAGAGCGTGTATCTTATTCTAGATAAACTAGAAGACCTAAGTAGCCTAAGGTTTCATAGAACATACGCTGAAATTAATTGACCTAAATGTAAATGACCTTTCATAACAGACCATATTGGTGAATATCTGTATGTGCAGAAGTGTCTTAAGAAAATGATGGGTCAGTAGCAGTCTCATACTATGCCTTCAGACACTCATTTCTTTTAATTTTCATCTACTTCTTACATTCCACTGTTTTTCCAAGCTTGTGCTAAATTTCTCAAAGTTACTTCTTGGCATTTTGTATTGCTCTGACCCATTGCAGTTTCTTTATGTTACATACATCCTTTAAGTCCCCCTTAAAATGGCAATCATCTGTTTTTGTCTCTGACAACTCTCTCCCCAACAAAATGGCATATTTAATTGTAACTTTAGGAAGCATAATTATTTTTACACTACGGAATTCAAATAATGGAATGGGTAAACACATATAAGATGATGAGAGTCAGAATAAGTATATCTAATAGAAAAATTGTTTATGTGTTGTCACATGCACTATTGTGACAATACAATAGTGCTGTATATGGAAAGCAAGGATCTTCTCCCAATATTTGTAGGCTTATTATGTGATAAGTGATATCCTTTCTGTGGATGAAGAGACAGAACTAGAAAATGTTGGCAATGCTAACAGGACACATGTTAGTTCAACTGCATACAGAATTTCCTGCCAGGCAGTGGGATGAGTTAGCTAAGGACAAGGGAACTGTGTTGTGCTAATGATTATCCGAGTACTGTGAAATTTACCCCATTTTCAACGGACAATTAAGAAATAGGGGAGTAGCTTTTTAATAATAAATCAATTTTGTTCTTGCCAAATGAATATTTAGCCAAATGATGAATTCATCATCCATTTCGTTTAGATAAAACAATGAATTTACAGTAGAGGATTGAAAAATAGGCAAATCATTTGAAAATGATGCATATGTGAGTATTGTCCATGTAGAGGTGGTAGTTAGTATACAGAAAAAAAGTGAATGGGTTTTTGCTGTGTGAAAGAAACAAAAAGGAGAGTGCTGGAAGCATGGAAAACTTAGAGAAAGACATTATACATATATATGTATGTATATGTGTGATGTAAAGACATTACGTGCACATACACACAGAGTAAAAATGCAACAGAAAAAAGACTGATGAACATAATATTAAATAAACTAAAATACTTTATGATAGATGAGAAAATTGTATAACATAAATGCTGGGGTTGGAGGACAAAATTTTGGTCCTGGGATTAAAGAATGCTGGTAAAGATCAAGAAGTAATAAAAGCAGTGTCTTTATCCCTTTATATTGTTATGTTTTTTTAAATTTATTTATTTTACTTTAGATGAAAAACTATATTTGGCATTTCTCCCCATGTTATCCCTTCCTACCCTCATCCCTCCCTACCCCCCACTGTCTCTCTCCTACCCCCCACAACTGCCCCCAGTGTGTGATGCTCCTCTCCCTGAATCCACTGTTCTCATTGTTCAACACCCACCTATGAGTGAGAACATACAGTGTTTGGCTTTCTCTTCTTGTGTCAGTTTGCTGAGAATGACGGTTTCCAGATTCATCCAAGTCCCTACAAAGGACACAAACTCATCGTTTTTTATGGATGCACAGTATTCCGTAGTGTGTATGTGCCACATTATATTGTTATGTTATAGAACTCTCTTATAGATTGAGTAGAAGATTAAAAACATATAATCTCTTCATTTTTCTCAATGAACTTTTATAAAAGTATGATGATTGAAACTACTAGTATCAATCACGATACTCTAGGATATGGAATGGTAATACACAACTGTAACACATCAGTGGTTTCAAACCACATCCAGACTGGTGGAACGGCCACTCAAACATTGCTAATACTGGAGCAGAGGACTCTGTGTGGTCTTAATTGGAAAATAAATGAGCCAGCCTGGAAATGACATGAGTCAGGTCAAGTGTACCCAAAACTGATTGGTCTGGCAGATATTTAATGGTTGTTTATTCCCAAGCAGTGAGGATATCCTACCCATTCACTAGCTACATCAGAACTGTGTCCTAATGAACACGGGTACTCTACACACATGTTTAAAAAAACACTAATTGTTAAGGATGGTATGATGGACTTGGGGAATCAGAGGGGAAGTTTGGGAGGAGGGTGAGAGATAAAAGACTGCTACTGGCTATATTGTACACTCCTTGAGGAATAGGGGCACAAGAATCTCAGAAAACACCCGGGAATAAATTATTCACGTAACCAAACCCACCTGGACTCCCTAAACTATTGAAAGACAAATCATAACAGTTGCTGTGTTATTGCTACTGTGATACAAAAAATGTAAAAAAAAAAAAAAAAAAAAAGGGGGGGCAGAATATCTAAGTCAGTTAAAATAGGATATTCATGCCCTTCAAAAATTCAGAGTCCATAAAATAAATAGTTGGAAGCAAAGAAACTAGAATTGGAGATAATTAGAGTGAACAAATTTGAGGAAAATAACATCAGCAATGCCACTAAAAATTTATGTGAAAAATATTCCCAATTACCAACTAAACACTTAAAAAGGGACAACCTAATTAATCATTTAATTAAAGTGATAAATGATCAAAGAAGACAAAAAAATAAACTCTCTAGAAATCTGTGATATAAAAAATGGAAAAACTAAGAAACTTTTTATCAAATTCATAAAATTCATAAAATTATAGAAAATTGTAATTCCTGTTTTTTATTTATTTATTTATTTATTTTTTATTGCATTTTAGGTTTTGGGGTACATGTGAAAAACATGCAAGGTTGTTGCATAGGTGCATACGTGGCAGTGTGATTTGCTGCCTTCCTCCCCTTCACCTATATCTGGCATTTCTCCCCATGCTATCCCTCCCCAACTCCCCACCCCACCGCTGTCCCCCCCACTCCCCCACAACAGACCCCAGTGTATAGTGCTCCCCTCCCTGTGTCCATGTGTTCTCATTGTTCAACACTCGCCTATGAGTGAGAACATGTGGTGTTTGATTTTGTGTTCTTGTGTCAGTTTGCTGAGAATGATGGTTTCCAGGTTCATCCATGTCCCTACAAAGGACACAAACTCATCATTTTTGATGGCTGCATAATATTCCATGGTATATATGTGCCACATTTTTCCTGTCCAGTCTATCATCGATGGGCATTTGGGTTGGTTCCAGGTCTTTGCTATTGTAAACTGTGCTGCAATGAACATTCGTGTGCATGTGTCCTTATAGTAGAACGATTTATAATTCTTTGGATATATGCCTAGTAATGGGATTGCTGGGTCAAATGGAATTTCTATTTCTAGGTCCTTGAGGAATCGCCACACTGTCTTCCACAATGGTTGAACTAATTTACACTCCCACCAACAGTGTAAAAGTGTTCCTATTTCTCCACATCCTCTCCAGCATCTGTTTTCTCCAGATTTTTTAATGATCGCCATTCTAACTGGTGTGAGATGGTATCTCAATGTAATTTTGATTTGCATTTCTCTAATGACCAGTGATGATGAGCATTTTTTCATATGCTTGTTGGCCTCATGTATGTCTTCTTTTGTAAAGTATCTGTTCATATCCTTCACCCATTTTTGAATGGGCTTGTTTGTTTTTTTCTTGTAAATCTGTTTTAGCTCGTTGTAAATTCTGGATATCAGCCCTTTGTCAGATGGGTAGGCTGCAAAAATTTTTTCCCATTCTGTTGGTTGCCGATACACTCTATTGACTGTTTCTTTTGTCGTGCAGAAGCTGTGGAGTTTGATTAGGTCCCATTTGTCTATTTTGACTTTTGTTGCCAATGCTTTTGGTGTTTTGGTCATAAAGTCCTTGCCTACGCCTATGTCCTGAATGGTTTTGCCTAGATTTTCTTCTAGTGTTTTTATGGTGTTAGGTCTTATGTTTAAGTCTTTAATCCATCTGGAGTCAATTTTAGTATAAGGTGTCAGGAAGGGGTCGAGTTTCTGCTTTCTGCATATGGCTAGCCAGTTTTCCCAACACCACTTATTGAACAGGGAATCCTTTCCCCATTGCTTGTTTTTATAGGGTTTGTCAAAAATTGGGTGGTTGTAGATATGTTGTGTCGCCTCCGACGCCTCTGTTCTGTTCCATTGGTCTATATCTCTGTTTTGGTACCAGTACCATGCTGTTTTGATTACTGTAGCCTTGTAGTATAGTTTGATGTCCAGTAGTGTGATGCCTCCCGCTTTGTTTTTTTTGCTTAGAATTGACTTGGCTATGTGGGCTCTCTTTTGGTTCCATATGAAGTTTAAGGTGGTTTTTTCCAGTTCTGTGAAGAAGGTCATTGGTAGCTTGATGGGGATAGCGTTGAATCTGTAAATTACTTTGGGCAGTATGGCCATTTTCACGATATTGATTCTTCCTAACCATGAACATGAAATGTTTCTCCATCTGTTTGTGTCCTCTCTTATTTCATTGAGCAGTGGTTTGTAGTTCTCCTTGAAGAGGTCCTTTACGTTCCTTGTTAGTTGTATTCCTAGGTATTTTATTCTCTTTGTAGCAATTGTGAATGGCAGTTTGTTCTTGATTTGGTTCTCTTTAAGTCTGTTATTGGTGTATAGGAATGCTTGTGATTTTTGCACATTGATTTTGTATCCTGAGACTTTGCTGAAGTTGCTTATCAGTTTCAGGAGATTTTGGGCTGAGATGATGGGGTCTTCTAGATATACAATCATGTCGTCTGCAAATAGAGACAATTTGACTTCCTTCTTTCCTAATTGAATACCCTTTATTTCTTTTTCTTGCCTGATCTCGCTAGAACTTCCAGTACTATATTGAATAGGAGTGGTGAGAGAGGGCATCCTTGTCTAGTGCCAGATTTCAAAGGGAATGCTTCCAGTTTTTGCTCATTCAGTATGATATTGGCTGTCGGTTTGTCATAAATAGCTATTATTATTTGAGATACGTTCCATCGATACCTAGTTTATTGAGAGTTTTTAGCATAAAGGGCTGCTGAATTTTGTCGAAGGCCTTCTCTGCATCAATTGAGATAATCATGTGGTTTTTGTCTTTGGTTCTGTTTATGTGGTGAATTACACTTATAGACTTGCGTATATTGAACCAGCCTTGCATCCCTGGGATGAATCCTACTTGATCATGGTGGATAAGCTTTTTGATATGCTGTTGCAATCGGCTTACCAGTATTTTATTGAAAATTTTTGCATCTATGTTCATCATGGATATTGGCCTGTAGTTTTCTTTTCTTGTTGAGTCTCTGCCGGGTTTTGGTATTAGGATGATGTTGGTCTCATAAAATGATTTGGGAAGGATTCCCTCTTTTTGGATTATTTGGAATAGTTTCAGTAGGAATGGTACCAGTTCCTCTTTGTATGTCTGGTAGAATTCGGCTGTGAACCCATCTGGACCTGGGCTTTTTTTGGGTGGTAGGCTCTTAATTGCTGCCTCGACTTCAGACCTTGTTATTGGTCTATTCAGGGTTTCGACTTCTTCCTGATTTAGGCTTGGGAGGAGGCAACTGTCCAGGAATTTATCCATTTCTTTCAGGTTTTCTAGTTTATGTGCATAGAGTTGTTTGTAATAATCTCTGATGATGGTTTGAATTTCTGTGGCATCTGTGGTGATATCCCCTTTATCATTTTTTATTGCATCTATTTGGTTATTCTCTCTTTTCTTTTTTATTAGTTTGGCTAGTGGTCTGTCTATTTTGTTGATCTTTTCAAAAACCCAGCTCCTGGATTTATTGATTTTTTGTAGGGTTTTTCGTGTCTCTATCTCCTTCAGTTCTGCTTTTATCTTAGTTATTTCTTGTCTTCTGCTAGGTTTTGAGTTTTTTTGATCTTGCTGCTCTAGCTCTTCCAATTTTGACAATAGGGTGTCAATTTTATATCTCTCCTTTCTTCTCATGTGTGCACTTATTGCTATATATTTTCCTCTAGAGACTGCTTTAAATGTGTCCCAGAGATTCTGGTATGTGGTGTCTTCGTTCTCGTTGGTTTCATAGAACATCTTTATTTCTGCCTTCATTTCATTGTTTATCCAGTCAACATTCAGGAGAAAGTTGTTCATTTTCCATGAGGCTGTGAGGTTCTGGGTTGGCTTCTGAATTCTGAGTTCTAACTTGATTGCACTGTGGTCTGAGAGACTGTTTGTTATGGTTTCCGTTCTTTTGCATTTGCTGAGGAGTGATTTACTTCCAATTATGTGGTCAATTTTAGAGTAGGTGTGATGTGGTGCTGAGAAGAATGTATATTCTGTGGATTTGGGCTGGAGAGTTCTGTAAATGTCTATTAGGTTTGCTTGGTCCAGGTCTGAGTTCAAGTCCTGGATATCCTTGTTAATTTTGTGTCTCATTGATCTGTCTAATATTGACAATGGTGTGTTGAAGTCTCCCACTATTATTGTGTGGGAGTCTAGGTCTCTTTGTAAGTCTTTAAGAACTTGCCTTATGTATCTGGGTGTTCCTGCATTAGGTGCATATATATTTAGGATCATTAGCTCTTCTTGTTGCATTGATCCTTTTACCATTATGTAATGTCCTTCTTTGTCTCTTTTGATCTTTGTTGCTTTCAAGTCTATTTTATCAGAGATGAGAATTGCAACTCCTGCTTTTTTTTGCTCTCCATTTGCTTGGTAAATCTTCCTCCATCCCTTTATTTTGAGCCTTTGTGTATCCTTGCATGTGAGATGGGTTTCCTGGGTACAGCACACTGATGGGTTTTGGCTTTTTATCCAATTTGCCAGTCTGTGCCTTTTGATTGGGGCACTTAGTCCGTTTACATTTAGGGTTAATATTGTTAAGTGTGAATTTGATCCTGTCATTTTGATGCTAGCTGGATGTTTTGCCCATTGGTTGATGTAGATTCTTCATTGTGTTGATGCTCTTTACCATTTTGTGTGTTTTTGGAGTGGCTGGTACTGGTTATTCTTTTTTATGTGTAGTGCCTCCTTCAGGAGCTCTTGTAAAGCTGGTCTGGTGGTGATGAAATCTCTGAGTACTTGCTTGTTCTCAAAGGATTTTATTTTTCCTTCACTTATGAAGCTTAGTTTGGCTGGATATGAAATTCTGGGTTGAAAGTTCTTTTCTTTAAGGATGTTGAATATCGGCCCCCACTCCCTTCTGGCCTGTAGGGTTTCTGCTGAGAGATCTGCTGTGAGTCTGATGGGTTTCCCTTTATGGGTAACCCAACCTTTCTCTCTGGCTGCCCTTAGTATTTTCTCCTTCATTTCGATCCTGGTGAATCTGATGATTATGTGCCTTGGGGTTGCTCTTCTAGCGGAATATCTTTGTGGTGTTCTCTGTATTTCCTGGACTTGAATATTGGCCTGCCTTGCTAGGTTGAGGAAGTTTTCCTGGATAATATCCTGAAGAGTGTTTTCCAGCTTGGATGCATTCTCTTTGTCACATTCAGGTACACCTATCAAACGTAGATTAGGTCTTTTCACATAGTCCCATATTTCTTGTTGACTTTGTACATTCCTTTTTACCCTGTTTTCTCTAATCTTGCCTTCTCGTTTTATTTCATTGAGTTGATCTTCGACCTCTGATATCCTTTCTTCTGCTTGGTCAATTCAGCTGTTGAAACTTGTGCATGCTTCGTGAAGTTCTCGTGTTGTGTTTTTCAGCTCCATCAATTCACTCATATTCCTAAGTTGTCCATTCTCGTTAGCATTTCGTCAAGTCTTTTTTCAAGGTTCTTGGTTTCTTTGCATTGGGTTAGAACATGTTCTTTTAGCTCACGGAAGTTTCTTATTATCCATTTTCTGAAAGCTGATTCTGTCATTTCATCACACTCATTCTCCATCCAGTCTTGTTCCCTTGCTGGTGAGGAGTTGTGATCCCTTGTAGGAGGAGAGGTGTTCTGGTTTTGGGTGTTTTCATCCTTTTTGCACTGGTTTCTTCCCATCTTTGTGGATTTATCCACCTATCAACTTTGTAGTTGTTGTCTTTCTGATTTTGGTAATTTTAAGTCTGCAGCAGCTGAACTCATAAATCCCCTTTTCTTCCCCCCAGGTGTTCTGTCCCAGGGAGTTAGGGCTTTATGATTTCCCGCTGTCTTGCTACCATTTTCCCTGCCCACAAGGTGGCAGCCTAGTCACACTCAGCCTGCAGAGGCTTCGCTGAGCTGCTGTGGGCTCCGCCCAGCTTCCATGTGAACTTCCCTGCAGTCCTGTTTATATGGGTGTAGTTAGAACTGCTTCCGCTATGTTGGCCTGCCCCTGTAGTGACCGAGTCTCTGTAATGGCTGGTTACCTTGGTTATGGCAAATTGCCCTGGGAACTGCAGGGTGTTTCCCAATGGAGGCCGCCCCTCCCCCACAGAGCTGGACCGTCCTGGGTTCAGCCGTGCTTCCCGTGGCACCCTCTTTGCCCGGGAATCTCTTGGCTTGACTCCCTGCCTCAGCTCCCCTTGCTGGCCCAGAGGGGACCCAGTCTTGTTCACTCTGCACAAGGAGCCACTGCCCCCTGCCCCAGGTGTTGGCCGAGCGGCCGTGCCGGTCCAACAAGCAGCGCTGGCCACCTGTGGAGCTCCCCCGTCTGTGAATCTCCTGGTCCATGGGCAGTAAAAATCTGCTGCCCTGTGAGCCGCTGCGTCAGCCGAAGCAGCAGCTCTGCGATTCGTGGTGCGCCCTTGCCCGGGAGTCTCCTGGCTTGACTCCCTGCTTCAGCTCCCCTTGCTGGCTCCTAGGGGACTCAGTCTCTCTCACTCTGCATAAGGAGCTGCTACACCCTGCCCCAGGGCGTAGGCCGAGCGGCCGCGCAGGTCAGACCAGCAGTGCTGGCGACCCGTGGGGCTCCTCCTCCTGTGAATCTCCTGGTCTGTGGGCAGTAAAAATCCATCTGGAAATGTGGCGTCCACTCACCCTCTGCACCTTCTCTCAGAGCTGCAATCCCGATTTCCTCCTAATCGGCCGTCTTGTAATTCCTGTTTTTATTTAAAAGAATAGTAAAACGCTTATTACATATGCTGATGAGATTGTAACCAGAAAAAAAATGTCTTATGAGACTTTTTTTTCATATGAATCAATTATAATGAGATGGTGTTAAATAGAATATCAACCATAAAGAGAGGTTACCTAAATTTGAAATCAGATCTTAGCATTCATGACTTCTGGATGAAAACTGTGCACCCTAATCATTTAAGTATTTATTTATTTCCTTCCGTCTCCTAGAAATTAGAAACATACCTGATGAGGTTCAATGCAGCATTGTTTATTTTAGAAAAAAATGAAGAAAACATACAATAAATTATTCCATAGAGAATTTGCCACACAAAAAGATGAATGTGTCTCTATAATATAATGAATGCAACATATTTTTAAATGTTCTCATCTGAAAGAATATTTAATATATTATGTGGCAAAAACTAGTGAAGAAAGAGTGTGCACTGTCTTTTCCACTTGTAGAAAACATATATTGTATAAGAACAAATAAACACAGAAATATACAAATATTACAGAAGTTTCTTTTGCCAGATGCAACTATGAAGGAATATTTCTTTACTATTAATTTTAAATATTTTGAATAACCTTAAATTACTTTTGTGATAGAAATGTAAAAATAGAAGCTGATGGATTCATTTAACATATATTCCAAAATACTATGTTGGTAGTAGGATAAGGACTTAGAAAATTTCATGTACCATGTGCTACACATTACAATTTTAAAGTACCTTTAGTAATGTCTGACAAGAATTGATAATATTACACTTATGACCATTGTACAGAATAAAGAGCCAATACTACTTGATAAAGGCACATTACCCACAATTGGGGCATGAAATTTTTATTTTCTATTATGATTCATTTTATACAGGTCCTTTAAATGGCCTCTTACAGGCCTATTCCTGCTGTCATCCTGCCCAGCTTGCTTACATAAACAGAAATTTAACAGCCCATATTCTTGAATCAGTACACTTAACATTAAGTGGGTGCTTCTCTGAAATACATGTTTATTAGGAAATATGATGATATTTGTCATTTAATGTTATGCTTTATTTGGTATATGGAAAATTCTGTAAAGTGGAAGCAATTTCCAAATACATAAATTATTTCATAATGTGCATTTCAAAAACAGTAGATCCATTTTCAGTTTTAAATCTGAGCAAGAACAATTCTATTTGCCCTTGATCTATATTGCTTTGTATTGATGGGATATTTCATGGACCGTTATTGTATAAACCAGATTTCTAACATACTTAGGACCTAAGTTATGTCAGTGCCTCCAATCGATTACCAGTACCCTCAGTTTTCGTAATATTTGCAACATGTTTATCATAGCTTCGTAGTAGAGGTACTAAAATTATAATTAAAAGCAAGACTGTGTGTTCAGCACAAGAGAAGAATGTTAAAAGATGTTACTGTTAAGATTATTAATAATGCTATTTTTATTATATTCTTTAAAGCAGGCTGTCCAATCTTTTTGCTTTCTTGAGCCACATTGGAGAAAGAAACATTGTCTTGGGCCACACATAATATACACTAACAACAGCTAATGAGCTAAAAAAAAAAAAAAAAAATCACAATGTTTTAAGAAAGTTTAGGAATTTGGAGCTGCATTCAAAGCTAACCTGGGCTGCATGCAGGTTGGACAAGCTTGCTTTAAAGTATTAGCACTGTGCTTAATAAACACCTAGATAGATTTCTCACAAATGATTACTAGTGAGGTTTTTAGAACTACATCTGAATTTTGAAACAGGTCTCTAATTAGACACAAGCATAATAAGCAACATTCTTTGCTGTCTGTAAGTAACCCCAGCTCTTTGTCATCCAAGTGTTGGAGTTGGGGCAGGCAGGAGAAAGAACATTGTGTTTGTCTGCAGAATACTCTTGATTATCTCTTCAAGGAAAGGAGACTTGGAATAGGTCTTGTCTTCTTCATTTAAGTGTCTGCTTTGGAAAATATATTGGAACTTGTGTGCAAATGACTTTCAGATGGTTTGCAGCCTGGCAGAGCAAACTATGCTTTGTTGACCTGATTCAAGACTACCAGAAGAGGGGGCAACTTCCCTAGCTCCATACCTCTCAGCTTTTACCCTTTCATGGGTTCTAATATCCATAATTTGTTGAAAACAGCAAATATCACCCAGCAAAGTTATTTCATGAAGAGAAGTACCCATTCTCCTTGATTTATGATGAGGTTATGTCCTGATAATCCATCATAAGTTGAAACTATTATAAGTAAAAAATGAATTTATTATACCCAAAATGCTGAGCATCATAGCTTAGCCTTAAACATTTGGAGCACTTATATTACATACTGTTGGGCATAATCATCTAACACAAAGCCTATTTTATAGTAAATTGTTGACTATCTTGTGTGATTTATTGAAAGTAAAAGACAAAATGATTATATGGATACTCGAAGCATCACCATAAAGTTTTAAAAAGTCATCAATCCACATCATCATAAGTTGGGCACCATCTGTAGTAGACTTTCTTTCATAAAGAATACAAGTGAGTTCATGTCCTTCATAGGGACATGGATGAATCTGGAAACCATCATTCTCAGCAAACTGACACAAGAGCAGAAAATCAAACATCACATGGTATCACTCATAGGCGAGTGTTGAACTTTAGAACACGTGGACACAGGGAGGGGAGCATCACACACTGAGGTCAGTTTTGGGGGACTAGTGGATGGACAGCTGGGGGTGGAGAGGGCGGGGAGGGATAACATAGGGAGAAATGCCAGATATGGATGATGGGAAGAGGAAGGCAGTAAACCACCTTGCCATGTATGTACCTGTGCAACAACCCTGCGTGATCCGCACGTGTACCCCAGAACCTAAAGTGCAATTAAAACAGAAAAGAAAACAAGTAATAGCCCACATAAATATCTTAAAGAAAGAATATAAAAGACTGGGGAGAGGAGCAGTTGCTGAGAGTGGGGAATGGGCAAAAGAAAGAGAGAGAGACAGATATCAGAGCCATTTCTCCAGGCTCTTTAGCATTGTCAGAGGGCAAGACCTTCAGCAAGAAAAAGTTAGGAACATGTTTCCATTCTAACATCCTTGCTAACTGCACCTGCCACAGGAGTATTAAGAAGGCTCAATGTTGCCTCTTATTCAATTTTTTTTTTTTTTTTTTTTGAGGCAAAGTTTCACTTTTGCTGCCCAGGCTAGAGTGCAATGGCCCTATCTCAGCTCATCACAACCACTGCCTCCCAAGTTCAAGCGATTCTCCTGCCTCAGCCTCCCGAGTAGATGGGATTACAGTCTTGTGCCACCGTATCCAGCAAATTTTGTATTTTTAGTAGAGACGGGGGTTTCTCCATGTTGGTCAGGCTGGTCCTGAACTCACGACCTCAGGCGATCCACTTGCCTCAGGCTCCCAAAGTGCTGGGATTATAGATGTGAGCCACTGCATCTGGCTGCTTCTTATTCTTATACAATATTTTAATTATGTTTATATGTCACCCAGTGTTTGGGGAGGCAGTGAAGAGGCTGGCCATATCCTAGTGAAACATGGGTTCTATGTCTCTTCTACCTCATTAAATATAAAAGGGAAGTCGTTTCACATGTGTGTGGATGACTGAATAGACAACAAATCATAAGCAATGCTAAGCTTCAGTAATGGCTGATCATAACTTTAATTGCCACTCAGCTATTTTTAGAAACAGGTGTCATTTAGTCCATCCCTTAAGGTTCGCCAGCAAAACAGAACCAACAGGATGTATTTACATGTAAATAAAGAGAGATTTATTTTAAGAAATTGGCTCATGTGATTGTGGAGGTCTAGTGAGTCAAAACTCAAGGTGCTGGCAAGGTTGGCCTCCTTTGAGGCCTGTTTCCTGGACTTTCGAATGTCAACCACTTGCTGCCTCTCCATGCAGTCTTCTGTGCGTGTGCACCTCCAGTGTCTCTTTGTGTGTCTTAAACTCCTCTTATAAAAACACCAGTTAGATTGGGTTATGGCCCACCCTAAAAATCTCGTTTTAACTTATCTATTTAAAGGTCCTATCTCCAAATATAGTCACATTCTTAGGTACTGGGGGCTTAGGACTTCAATATATAAATCTTAGGGGACACAGTTGAGCCTATCGCCATCCAGAAGTGAAATTTCTCTTTCTCCATTTTGTTATGTATTGCTGCAATATTATTTTATAATGAATTATTTGTAGGTAATGGTGAAGGATGCAATCAAAACTTCTGTACCTGCTAAAATACTTTTACCCACAAGTTAGAAAAACAAACACATAACCAACCAACAAACAAAACTCTTACAAACAAATGTAGGAGCAAAAACATGTAAAGATTCACAAAACTGGAATAATGGTGGTTAGAGATGTTTCAGAGTTGGCTTAAGCCAGTGACCCTGGCTCTGATCCGGAGTGATTCTGTCAGGCCAGAATCACTTAAAGTACTTGCTTGTAAGCATGCTTAAGACTATGCTCAGTCTTTGTCCTAGGACCGGTTTCTGGGGCAGTATAGCTACAGCCTCACATCCTGAAGTGACAATGTCCAGAGGAAGAAGGATTTATACTCTCTGAGTCTTTGTTTAAGCATGACAGTATTCCTCCTTGAATCTCTCAGGAAACACCTTTTGGTATTTCATTTGCTTGATTAGGATCATTTTTCCATTCCTGAAGCAACCCCATGTCCATCAATAAGCTTAGCCTGATTCCTACGTTATTTACTAGGAAGAGAAAAGAGTCATTGTGATTAACTTTAAGGTAAAACCTAGTCAATCCCTCAGATTTGTGGAAACCACAGTGGTGGAGAGGTGGACTTGGTTCAGGGGCTAACACCATAATGACCTCTACAATTGCCTATGAAAAAGTAATGTCACTTGCAGTTTAAATTTTAGCACAAACACATTTAAATGAAGAATATACTTCATAGAAATAATGGCGAATGGTTTTCTGTAAATGTGTGCTATTTCTGGGGAAGTTGAAGAGATTGGCTTTGAAGGGCTAATAATTGTATTATTTCCTGTATTAGATTATGGTCCAATGACTATAATATCTTTAAGCCACAAGAAAATAAGTTGGTTTAATATTGGCTCCCAGGATATAGAATGTTTGTTTATTGTGTGAAGTGATGCATTTTAACTGAGAGCAACTGTAGTATAATTTCATTTCCAGTGCCTTGAAAACATCTAAAATGTTCATCTCTCTACTACCGTTGTAAATTAAGAAACATCAACTCCAGTTTCTGACAACATTTATATTACCTTTATTTTCACTTTATGGGTTCTTACACATTTGATAAAAAATATGACAGGTTCTTAGAACTCTGAAAATTGTTTAAAAATAGTTTAGGTTTCTTTTATTGTGCTATAAACTGGTTATTATTTTGCAAATGTTTTGTAGTTTGAAGCAAAAAGGTGCAGCTCTTAATTTTGCATTTGAATGTCTTCATAGCTCTCCAATTACTAATATAGCCTAATACTGATATTTGTAATATGTAAGAGATGGTATTTTCATCATAATGTAAGCAATATGACAATTTTTTATGGAATATGGTGAGAGAGAAAAAGCTTTCTTTTGGAGAATTGTCGAAATCATGATGGTTCTGTGCCAGTGGTAGCATCGGTATATACAGAGTATGAGTGTTTAGAACGATGAGTGTTTATGATCTCAGGAAGAAAACGTAAAACAATATTCAGTGATTTAATTAGTATATTCTTGAAGAGCTAAAGAACAAGAAAATAATTTTTGTTAAAACGCTCCATGATTATATAAATAAATGAGATCTAATTGAACAATTATGACTAATGTGGTCCACCAATATGGAAAATAAACTCTCCTAGGTCAGCATCTTCCTGCTCACAGATAAATTGAATTGCACAAAGAATGTTCATTGAATGTGGATAACTTGAGTTCATCTTGTGGGAGACCCTCTGAGGACTGCAGAGCATATTTCAGAATCGCCCACTGAAGAGTGAGGTTCTAAGGGGCTCATCCACAGATTTACATTTCCTACAGGTTAAGCATTGCCTGTGGTACAATCATTGTCCTGAACATATGCCACACTTATCACCACCCACAGCTCCCTGCAGTCTCAAAGCTTGCTGAAGCATGGAAAGGTAGGAAGCTGCCTGTGCATAAGGGACCAGTCTGCAGGTGAACTCCAGAGTCAAAGAGAGGATATGAATAGAACACCTACTGTTTCTGCTATTGTAAATTAGGCAAAGTTATAGTAAGAAAAATACATCCACAGGCACCTGTGGCTCATTTCTAAATATATTTAAAGTAGAGGCCAGGTGTGGTGGCTCATGCCTGTAATCCAGCACTTTGGGAGGCTGAGGTGGGCAGATCACCTGAGGTCAGGAGCTCAAGACCAGCTTGGTTAATATGGTGAAATCCTGTCTCTACCAAAAAAAAAAAAAAAAAAAAAAAAAAAAAAAACCCAAAGAATTAGCTGGGCATGGTGGTACACACCTGTAATCCCAGCTACTTGGGAGGCTGAGGCAGGAGAATTGCTTGAACTCAGGAGGCAGAGGTTGTGGTGAACCAAGTTCATGCCATTGCACTCCAGCCTGGGCAACAAAGCAAGATTCCATCTCAAAGAAAAAAAAAAAAGCCTAAAACTGATAGGAAGAGAACTCTGCTTTGTGCAGTTAATGAGAGATCCAGACTATTGGAGGAGCTGCCACCTCATCAGGGCACATCCTAGAACTCATCCTCTTCCCATTGCATAGCATAGGTAGAGAAACAAGAAAATTGCAGGAAAGTTTTATTACCTCAGCATGAAAGTAGCACACCTCACCACAAGCCAGGAACTACCTGGAACTAGTTGCATATCCCAGTCTTATTCAGAAGACAGAAAATGATTGAGAAAGATGTTCTTTCTACCTGTTGCCATTACTATCTGTGTTAGAGTCTATCAGTTTGGTCATAGTAGAAATAGTAGCGGTGGGAATAATTGTAATAGTAGTTGTAATAGTACACAGTCATCATTGTAATCATTGTAATTAGTGATGTATAAAGGATCTTCACAACAAAAGAGAACTGAGGTATCTGAAATATTTTTCGGAAGGTATTATTTTTAGACAATATAAATGTTTGACATTAAGGAGAAAGAAGTTAGTTATCATCCAAATTATATCCAATCAATATAATATCACTGTAAACTGAGGAAAGCCCATCCTAAAATAATTTAAGTACTACTAGCAGTACTGAAAAGTCCAGAGTACGTTGCATATCAGGATAGCTTGATGCAAGGGTACAAATACTGTCATTTATAATCTTACATTTGATTCTGTCCTCTGTGGGGCCTCCATTTCATATTCAGACAGAACTTGTTTCATGATAGAATTTAAAGGAGATGGGTTTAGAATAGAGCTGGAGAAGCAGTAAGAGTGCATGAAGTTTAGTTTTTCCTTGACAATGACTGTTTTAAGATATTATTTGCTTTCTGGGCCTATAGGCTGCTTGCTTTGATTATTTCCCTAGGGGTTACTATTCATGGCTTCATCAAAAGTAGAGGCATTGTGTTTAGTTTTGGTTGCCTGAACCCCCTCAACTTTTGGTTTTGGTGAGTCCACTCTATGCAGGCACTATTTATGTGTGTTCAAGCTCCTCTCTAGGAATTCATCTTACTTATAAGATAAAGCTACTTCAGGTAGATTCTTTATTCTATGGATCATTTCTGCATCACAGGAAACATACATGAATTCTTCTCTTAGCCAAAGTATAGGTATGCAATTTTTCTGCTAAACAGGAACAACATTCTCCTTCAGACCCTTTATTAAATTCATAGCTGTCCCTGCTCTTTGAGATTTTCCAGATATAATTTAAACACTGGCCCACTGTGTCTCCCTAACTGCGACAGATACATTTCAACCTCCCGAAGTCGTCCAAATGAAGTCCCTATAGAAGACTTACGGTGGGGGAGGGGAAATTACCACCCACCACACTCTCTCTTTAGGAAGGTGTATTTCTCACAGAGCTATCCAAAAAAAACCTGATTATATATCATCTTGCCAACTTCAGCAGGTAGGCCTTCTTATATTCAGAGAGGGTAGGAGGTTTAAGAGTACCATGGATTGAATTTTCATGGTCCCCACCAAATTCATATGTTAAAACTTAATCCTTAATGTGAGTGCTTACTTTTAAATGTGAGGTTTTTGGAGGTAATTAGATCACAAGGGTGGAGCCCTTACTAATGTAATTAGTGCCCTTATAGAGAGGCCCCTGAAAGATAAATGAGAAACAGTGAGCAAAGAGTGAAAAGACAGCTGTCTGTATGCCAGGAAGTGGAATCTCACCAAACCTAAAATCTTCCCCTGCCTTGATCTTGAACTTGCCAGACTCAAGACCTGTGAGAAATACATTCCTGTTGTTTATAAGCCACAAACTCTATGGTATTTTGTTATAGCAGTCCAGACATAGAAGGACAAGTTATTTTATGATCTGTAATGCTAATTATATTTGAGTTCTACTAAGTATTAACATTTCAATAAAATGTTAATTTTGCCTTAGGATATTAGTCAAAACTTCCACTTAAGAGACCTATACACTCTTGGGTTTGGTTCAGATCCACTCATAAAAAGTGATAATTACTTTCCCAATATCTCAGAAAATATTTTATTGACCCTGATGGAGTGATGGGTCCATACCTAATCCCTGAGGGAAAACATACTTTGATTTCCTTCACATCTGAGCTGGGAGATGGAGCTTCCACAGAGCACATGTTATAAGAGGCAGAGAATGGTTGGTTCTCCCATTCCAGTGACAAAAATAATAGATTCCATTTCAAAACCTTATATTGTGAACTAGGCAGTGAGGGAAGCAATTGAGGGCCTTTTTAGGCTACATGTAACACAATTTTGGCACATTCATCGATTGTCAGTTAAGGGATTAAAGGTGGCAAGGAGAAGTGGCATTGTACTTCTCTTCTATATTGGCAAAGATCCTTTGTTGCTTATTCCACGGCCTTTGGCTTTCTGATGACTTCCAGTGGGAATTGCTTTGGCCTTGTTCTTAGGGTTTATATGCCATTTGCTTGAATAAAAAATTCAGACAATTTTGCATTTTTTATAACCATTTGAAAACTCTTTTGATTAATACTTGTATTTGAAATTATTACCATGACAATCATTATACACATCTATCATGATTTTATTTCTTTAGGACATTCTGTGTCTAGCTTCCTAGGACTTTCTAAGAAGGGGTAAAAAGGAATGTCATACACAATTATTTTAAATAAATGTCAAAGTACAGTTAGAACAGAATGATAATTTTGATTATTGATTATTTTATAGATTTTATTATGTACCTTTGGTCCATTTTGAGTGTTACTCTAAGTCATGATTCCATTCCTCACATCTTTCTCTTAATTATATTCTTTAATAGTAGTGTACATACAGTTTTATATTCTCTTAGCTTTAGTCAAGGGCAGCTTTTTTCTTAAGCCTTCATATATTCAACAGCTATCACCAAAATAATATTTAATCTTTAATCCAATTTTCTATGTCAGATAATTCTTTAAAATTTCACTGTTGGTCACTTTAATTTTATCATCCCTTTGAAAGACGATTTGGACTCTAAGATGGTTACATATGTCTTAGTTAGTGGTCTCAGTCAGGGAGCCTTCAGCTTTTCATTTCTGGACCTAGAAGACTTATGCAATATCTATCATATCATATTACTAACCAAAAGAAGGTCTTTACAGCTTACTTATTTAGCTGTCATAGTACCTGCATCAAAAGAAAAATACAAAACAAAATAATCTAAATAACATTTGTTAAGGTTATGACTCCTGCACTGAATTTATGGAACTATTTTTGGTCAATTTCTGGCTTTTGAGTATAATTAGTAAAAGTGATCAGAGAATATGAATCAAGTTTTCATAAATCGTTATCACTTGTGGAACTCTTTCCAGAGCTGAGAGGATACAACTCTTTGCATACCTACTTCCTAGTAATATTCATGAGCAGACAACTTTCAAGCTCTAGTTTCAAGTTTATCATCATCTGATTTACAATAATTTATTCTTTGGTGCCAAATTAAACCTCGTGTTCCTAATTGCAGAGAGTTGTTAAGAGTAATAATTTGTCCCAACCAAAGATTTTGGGTAAATTTCCCTTTTGTCTTCCTTTTCTGATGGGTGAAATAGAGGAATAAATTTACAGGGAAACTTTCAGAAAGAGTGACAATGGATCAGTTGCAGAGATAAAATCAACAGCAACTCTCTGGATTTACTTCCAATAAACAGCATCAAAATGATACAGGGTGGGAAATCTGTGAATCTATTAGTCAATGGTGGTTTTTTTTTTCTTGAAAAATTTTAAACTGCTCTATTTCTACCTCCTGGATCCTTTCAAATTCTATCACCATCTACTTTGGATCCATTGAATTGATTATTTTACCAGCTCAATTTTACTAATTATTTATATTATTAGAGAAAAAATATTGCAAATACTTCTAATGAAACTCAGCACACATAAAAACGTAAGTGGGAAATTAAAGCAGGGAAATAGGTTCATATAGATTAATTTATAAAATATGCTCTAATATACATGCTAATAATATATTAGGGTAAAAACACTCTAGTTAAAACTATAGGAATAACAAAATATTACCAATCATTTGTGGAGATATGAAAAGAAAATCAGATCCCCAATAAGAAATTATTAAAGCATCATTAAAGCAGACTTTGTCTCCTTCAGGAATCACTCTCTTCCTAATCCAAATTTCTTTTTGTTTTTTGGAAAGTTACAACTCTGTATGTAGCTTACTTAGTATTTTCTTGAAAAAAATGACAAAAATCTTTGAAACCTTAGATTTAACTCATTTCTGGATAGCTTATTTGTATTTGTAAGCAGGTATAATTCTTGCTTAAGTTATTTGAATAAGTTTTTCACAAAATACTGTGCCAAGTTACATGAGATGCCAATCACAAATTGTACTTTTAATGTTTAAGGTGGAGTTTCTTCTTTTAGAAATAGCTTCTCTTTAAAAGCTTTTCTTTTATTGTTAAATTTTGTTTATTTTTGAGATAGGGTCTCGTTCTGTCACCCAGGCTGGAGTGCAGTGGCGTGAGCCTGGCTCACTGCAACATTTGCCTCCCTGGCTCAGGTGATGCTCCCACCCCAGCCTCCCAAATAGCTGGGACTACAGGCATGCACCACCACACCTGCCTTTATATATATGTATATAGATAGATAGATAAGGTTTTGCTACATTGCCCAGGCTAGTCTCAAACTCCTGGACTCAAGGAATCCACCTGCCTCAGCCTCCCAAAGTGTTGGGCTGACAGGTGTGAGCCACCCACTCCCCCAGAGTAAAAAGCTTTTAAGAAATACTTTTAACTAGAGATATTAAAAACAGGAAGAGAATATAATAAGAATAAACCCCACACTACAGAATGAAGAAATTATCATTTACTAACAGATGGTATAAGCACCACATACTCACAATATATCCCCTCTCCCATCACATATACTATGATACATATCTATGTATATGTGTGTGTGTTTGTATATTTATGCACACCTATACCTAGCTGATATAAGATCCTAAAACTCTAAAATAAGAAGAAACATGGTCTAACCTAAGATCTTACTACATAGTTGAAATCAATACAATTTTTACTTTTTCAGGAATTTTAAACTGGGGGATTATGCATGTGTTCACTAAGGAGAGGGGATGAATGTTAATAAATGAAAGTACATGAATTATATCCTTATAGATTTGTTTGAATTCCCCTTTTGTAGGGAATTAGTGAAAGCGTTAGCTTAAATAACTATTGAAGTGCCAGCAACACTTTGGTTCACTTTTTCTTCATTATTGTGGTTCTTTTTGTCATAAGATGCAGATCTCTGAAAAATACTGATTTGCTTTCACAAGACCTATTAACTTTCTAGTGTCAGATCTTATATTTTAATTGCAGAGAGAATCTAGTTCCACCAGCTGCCATTGCTTAAAGACCTAGAAGCTTTCTGCAACACCTTGAATTTAACAACAGCATGTCTACTAGTCATGCTGTTATCTTTCCCTGTTTCTTTAATCTGTGCAGTATTAGAACTTCTATAGAGGACACGATTGAAATGCAGACTTGCTCTGAGCACTTCTTAGAACTTCAGCTCTGGCATGGACTTTGGAAGTCTCCACTATTTTAGGGCAGTTAAGGTATGTTTTTCCTACATGCCAATGGCCATTCCTCTAAAGTGCTTTGTGCTTTAGTGACTTCCAAAATCAAAACTTGATGCTGGCTGGGCACGGTGCTCTTGCCTATAATCCTAGTACTTGGGGCGGCTGAAGTGGGAGGATTGCTTTAGCCCAGGAGTTCAAGACTAGCCTAGGCAACATAGTGAGACCCTTTCTTTTTTAATTTCTTTCTTTTTTTTTTTTTTTTTTTTTTTTGAGATGGAGTTTCGCTCTTGTTACCCAGGCTGGAGTGCAATGGCACGATCTCAGCTCACCACAACCTCCGCCTCCTGGGTTCAGGCGATTCTCCTGCCTCAGCCTCCTGAGTAGCTGGGATTACAGGCATGCACCACCATGCCTAGCTAATTTTTTGTGTTTTTAGTAGAGACGGGATTTCACCATGTTGACCAGGATGGTCTCGATCTCTTGACCTCGTGCAATCCGCCCACCTCGGCCTCCCAAAGTGCTGGGATTACAGGCATGAGCCACCGCACCCGGCCAGACCCTTTCTTTACAAAACAACAACAACAACAACAACAAAATAGAAATAGTAGCAATAGTAGCCAAGTATGGGGTGGTATAAACCTGTAGTTCCAGCTACTCAGGAGGCTGAGGTGAGAAGATTGTTTGAGCCCAGGAGGTTGAGGTTGCAGTGAGCCTTTTTTATGCTCCCACACTCCAGCCTGACAGTAAGATCCTGTTTCAAAAAGAAAGAAAATAAAAGAAAAAGAAAAGCGGAAAATAACTTGATGCAACAATTGAATTAAATATTAAAGTCCTTAAGGGGAAAATCTGACTCCCCAGTTATTTAACTCTGACATAGTGATTGCTAATAATTTCCAGTAGCTTTATGACTGAGTTCATCACAGCATAAATAATACCAAGACTTTCTAGCCTCTGAGGTTCTTTAATTTCAGAAAGTTAAAATAATTTGGATTTATTTTTTGATCCTCAGTTATCAACAAAAATGTTTAAATTATGCTCAGTATTCTCTGGTTAAAACAGCAAGAAAGTAGATGAAACATGTTAATTTAAATATCCATAAAATAGCCACAAACTTTAAAGTTAATATTTAAAGGAACAAAATTCTGTTTTCTGGAAAAGCAATCTATGTGCAAAAAACTTTATTAAGGGCAATCTTTCATTTTACAATAATGAAAGATAATAAATTGCCACTGTGGTTATTTTCAATTTCTTAAATACAATCACATTTTGTGTCTGTCAGACTGAAGATAAGAATCCCACAGAGCAAAGCTAAGAGCATGTAATTAATTCATTGATAGAAACCATTACAGTTTGCATTTCACTATTTTTATAATATTCATATAGACTATATTTTTCTTTGCTAACAAGAATAATAAATAATGTTTCATGTGTTTTTGAGATTTGTTAAATTAGCTATCAAAAGCTATGTGGGATTCAAGAAGATCAGGAAGTATAGTGACACATGGAGACATGTATTTGGTCTACATGTAGCATCTGTTGATCAGGATCAGCATGAATAAGTAATGTATATTATAAAAACTATAAGCAGTGATGACAAAAAAAGAAAACAGAATATTTATATTTTCATGAATATTCTGTTCATGTAATAGCAGCAATTAACAATCAATGAATATAGTATAATTGATCAAAAAGTGAAAAAGAAAATTAACAATGTAATTAAAAATCACTGAATGCCCTCAATTGTTATCTTTAAATAAGATTATCTTTTTAGTTCTCATTTTAGAATTTGGACTAATTATTTAATTACATTTCAGAGAAACATCAATCTTATAAAAACCTCTATTCTAGGCATTTAAATGTAGACTATTAAATATTCTTAATGAACATCTAGCCCATCTGGCATTCCTTTGATCATTTTAGGATATCTTCCCTTTTCTGTCCTTAAATTAAATTATCCTTCCCTTTTACAGATGGATCAGAGGTAGCAGCTTTTTAATAAAATAAGCTAGACTTGTAACTCTGTGATCTTTTTATTAGATTTTTTTTCATATACTAGTGTTTTGGACTGCTGCCATTTCCTTATACCTGAACTAAGAATCTTTTTTTCTGCTGTGTCTAGACGTTTTAAAATTGTCTTGTCCATGTGGTCATGAATTAGGCTTTATAAAACAGAATAATTACATTTGTTACTAATTGTCAGCTGTTTCTACTAAAGAGAATCAAGGTTTATTTTCATTTGCTTATTGAAGTTACACTCTAGAAGAGTTTATTCAAATGGCTTTCTTACTAGTTACATACATACACAAATTACAGACAAAAAGTGTTTTAAATTTTCTAATGCAACCTAAACCATTTAAAATGTAAATTGAAACGTAATTACATTTTCTGAACAAATTTAAACGAGTGTCTTGTTTTTAAAGTCTCTATGTTTTTGCATGAGTGTGCAGCAGCTCTTATGAACAAAGTTGTTCAAGGACTACAGATCGTTTTATTATTTATAAAGAGGAAATTGTTTAGTGCATGGACTCCAGGTCTCCAGCCATATTAAATCTTTAATATTTGGTTTGATTTGTTTCTGCATCAACTTTCTTTTTTTTTTTTTTTTTAATTAAGGATTTATTTTGGCCTTGCCTGAACTGAGTACCTCTTTTTGTTTCCAAAAAATTACCCACTGATGCCAATAATAATAGTCAGTCATGTAGATTTTCCTGGATCCTGAAGAAGAGAAATAGGGGAGAATTTTGTATCAAACCACTAAGAACAAGCTAATCACCTTCCTCAAAACCATTCTGTTTCCACAGTCACTATCCAGCCTTCAGGCACAAGTGGGGATCCTTTACATGTCTCCTTTTCATTGTCTTGTTTTTCAGACTCTAGACCCCTCCTAGTTTTTCCATTGATCCCTTCACCCATCTTCGATGCTTTCCACATTATCATGCAGAGCAAATTAACCCAGTTTCAGCTTCAACCTCCAATCTTTAATCTTGCTAATCTACCTCTACTGCTTAGAAGGTGTCTGTATGTAGAGGAGGGAGGGTGGCACATTTTAAAAAGAAAGAAAAAGTTACGTGAAGATTGATAATATGCTTTAACTATTGTTGTAGTGGAGCGAGCATAGAAAGTCAACACCAAGACAAAAGTATCCCAAATTGCAGGGTCTTTATTGCCAGCAGCCACGGAGGACTCGCGTCTCTCCAGCCCGTGGCCCCGAAAGGAGGGTGTCAAGACTTTTTATACCCGTAAAAATCACCTTGGGAGTGGGGGTGAGGGGCGGGGGTGGGGGTGAGGGGCTTCAGACATTCCGAGGGCTAGTAGATTCTGTAAATCACCTCCTGGGCAGAGATGAGGGTGAGGGACTCCGGACATTCCGAGGGCCAGGGGACTTTTAACATTCTGATTGTTTCTTAAGTGGTTCACAAAAGTCAAGATAATAATTTGTTTACACGTTGTCTGAGTAGGGTGGAAATTACACTCCTTAATTACTTATTACAAGTCGCAGGGGCCAAGATGGCGTGGGTTTGGACTGCTTGCCTGTCACATTTGGGTTACAGAGCGCAGTTTCAACAGAAAGCTGAGGTATGGCTGAGGTATGCAGTTTTATGGGGCTTTTACCGTGTCACACTATTTGCTGAAAAAAAAAAAAGAAAACAAAGTGAGAAACATGGAGAAAGAGAGAAAATTGGGCATATTTCTGGTATTTTCATCTTCTCTAGAAATATTAAATTATATTATGTTGAGTTGTTGCTACATTTGAGCCATTTATTTAAAGGTCCTATTAGGAAATAGATGATCTATATATTTCCTAAATACCTATTTCTCTTTAATTTCCATGAACACATTTGAGATAGTTTATATTATTATGCCCATTTTAGAGATGAAGTAATTAAGGAAATTGTCCAACTTTGCCTTGCTGGTGAGGGTAATTAGCATCCAGGAGGTGACTCTAGATTATACCTCCTAAGACTACTTTCCCATAGCTTAAATAGCCTGTGGGCTATTGCTCCTAGCCTGGCATGGTGCTAGAAAAATATTTTCAAGTCCTGGAATACAATTTAGGTAATGAAGATTTTCAAATGGTCGACCCTCTATGTCTGTCTCTGGCATTTAACATTTGTTTTATGAATATGGACACTTTTGACATATATGATTGCTCACTCTACCTTAAACAAATCTGAATCCTTAATGATGCTTCTCATTTACTTAACAAGCCCTTTTCTCAAAGGGAGTCTAAAGAAACTTCATTCTAAGCCCTACATTTATCGTCATGAATTCCAAGTAGATGGTGACTGAACAACTACGGTGTTGTGGTATATCGCATCATTTTACATTCCCGCTTTCATTAAAATCACTATTGTTTTTTTGTTTTTGTTTTTGCTTTACCATGATTTTTTTTTTAAGTCCTGAGCAGGCAAGTATGTGGTGTAATTTCTCAGTGTTAGTGAGTTTTTGTTTGTTTGTTTGTTTGTTTGTTTGTTTGTTTTTTGGTATATGTTATCCAGAGTTCAAATAGAGGGTTAAATAAGGCTACCATTGACTCAGGTATTTCATGATTAGGGACATCCTTGAAGCCTGGGCAACTTCACAAACCCATGTAGATTTTACTGCAGCATAAAGCAAAAGGGTTGCATGTACCTTCAAGCGTTAAACACTAGAACTCTCTGTATGAATTATTTTGTATTCTGAAAGCCATATAGAACAATCAACACAATTAGGGAGACAATACAGTTTTTCTTGGATTTTAGGAGACTCTGAGGACCAAATCAGTTCAGATACTCTAACTTCCTACATAGTGTATTTTATTAACTAGAAAGGATAGAGTTTACTAAATGGCACTTTTATTGCTCCCTTTGCCTAGAAAGAGAGCAGTGGGATCTTTAGCTTCTTTATTACAAAAGCAGTCAGATATTTTATACAGTAATAAAAGCACCAGCTGCCATCTGAGACAGCTAAAGCTATGCGATGGGTACTATGAGTACAATATTAGTAATATTTTCTAAGAAAAGTGTTCATTAAAACATAAGTTTTTCCCTAACGCCAAACACTACTGGGACTATAAATAGTTATAGACAAGCTACCTTAAACTGGTTAGAGAAAAATCAAGTTAGGTAATACCTTTGAATGCCTCGACTATTAATGCATAGAATAGGAGACAGTAAAGTACAACAAAAATGCGTGGGGGCAGTACCTTTATTTCCTTCAATAGTGCATACGTTTTTTTCACTTCTCCACATGTTGTTATATTCCCAACCTCCATATAAAATGAGAAAAAGGGCCTGGTAGAATGCATTTGCTCATAGGCATATCAAAATTTGGAAATAATTTTTTCCAAAAGATGCTGTGCTTCTCAAGGGACTCTCCCAAATCAATTAATTGCTTTATTTATTAACACTTACTAGCAGCTACTGTCCAGAAGTCAGTAGCTTAGAGCATGGCATACAAGGAAAGGAAAACATTATCAGTGCATTCTACCAGTCAGTATTCTGATTGAAGCAATGAGATTTAAGAATATGAAATTATACTTAGTAAAGTCAAACAAGTGCTTGTGAAAACTATGGACACAACTGGTATCCCAACAGTTCAGTGGTAATTTGGCAAGGGTTTCAAGGGTAATTTTTCAGAATGGGAATAAGATTTGAGATGGTTCTTATAAGATGAGGATTATATATTCCCACATTGTAAACAAAATTATGGAAAATTTGATTAATAGAGACATTGCAACCCAGAGATTGCCATGTGGTAAGAATTCCAATATTGGCCAAATAAATACTACAGTAAGAAATTTTAATTTGCACAACAAATATATGAGATCCATACTATTACTATCTCCAACCTACAGATAAGAAATAAAGGCTTAAAGAGTATCCTTGACCTTGACAAGTTCCATCATAGAAGAACTTAGTCAGATTCTGAAGCACAACATTCTAACCCAAATTATTAAACAGAGTTATGTGCGAGCTTAAGTGAAACTTGGAACAAGAGTTGGTCTGGAGACTCGAACTGGTGGAGGAAGAAAGTTGTTTGGGATCAGGTTTTGAAGGTCTTTAATGTTAGCTTGAAAGAATTAAGGTTTAGTAATAGATAACAGGAAGGCAGTGGGTTTGTGAGAGTATGGATGGGTCTTAAAAGTCTGTGACTTTTTTATTTAAATGTATTCTAGTTCTTTCAAATACAAGAAACTTTAGAAAGACTGTCTTGCTTTTTTCAGCAATCCTTAAAAGTAGGCATTATACTGGACACAGGATAAATTAGCATAAACTCTTGAGATGAACATAGATTTTTAAAGGCACTTTTATTTTTCAAGTCATCCCATTCCTGAAATCTGGAACATGTGATATATGATAAAATCACTTTCCTATATTATTTTTCCCTAAAACCACTAGTTACAGAATTCAATCTTTTGCAACCCATGGAAACTTTGTTAGAATTCATGAAAAAGGTCATTTGAAGAATAAAATATAATACAAAATAAAATATAATTTTGAATGGATATGTAAGAAAATCATTCTAAAAATATAAGAAAAATAAAAAATTAAAGCTTAGAGAACAGAGAAAATATCAAGAATAGAGATAAATTTATGTTACACTTTAAAGAATGAATGAATATTTCATAGTGCAATAGAGTAAGAAAGGGATATATGCTCACTTAATTGTGAACTAAGACCTTACTAAGTAATGGCGAATGTTTTTAAAAGTGAAAGTCTACTTACTGATGTGTCATTTCAGGTAGGCAATAAACATTAAAAAAGCATGATTGGTAGCTATGCTGCTTTCATCAAGTTAAATAAACACTGTAATTTCCAAATTCCTAAGCTGTACAACTGCCCCTCATTTAGGGTCATAAAGGGTATTTCTCTCTGACATCCCCGTAGGCCTACCATAGGACTTGCTCTTTTGTCTTCTTTGGCAGCCACAAGATAGGATGAAAACCCACTGGCTTCCACCTACACAGTGTCACCATAAAAGAAAAATGGCATCTCACCACCCACTACATCCTGGGAGCTCCCTTTTCACCATGGCTGAATTCTGAGCAGCCCAAGTATATTCCATCTTCCAGGGTCTACTCTCTAAGTCACTGTGTCTCATAGGACTGTTTTTCTAGGCTGAAACCACCTTCCCACCTGTTCTACCATTCCTTTGTAATATCACACTCTTAATTTTCTGTGATTGTTTTTCTGTCTTAATGCCACTGAATTCTATTATCAGAAGCCCTATTCTATGATAAACAAATTCTTTTTTTTCTTTTTTTTTCAATTGTACTTTAAGTTCTGGGGTACATGTGCAGATCATGCAGGATTGTTGCATAGGTACATACATGGCAAGGTGGTTTGCTGCCTTCATCCCCCCATCACCTATATCTGGTATTTCTCCCCTCATTACGCCTCCCCACCATCCCCACCCCCACTGTCCCTCCCCTAGCCCCCTCCCCAGCTGACCGCAGCATGCGATGCTTCCCTCCCTGTATCCACATGTTCTAATTGTTCAACACCGGCCTATGAGTGATAACACACGGTGTTTGGTTTTCTGTTCTTGCATCAGTTTGCTGAGAATGATGGTTTCCAGATTCATCCATGTCCCTATGAAGGACACAAACTCATTGTTTTTTATGGCTGCTTAGTATTCCATGGTGTATATGTGCCATGCCACATTTTCTTTATCCAGTCTATCAATGATGGACATTTGGGTTGGTTCCAGGTCTTTGCTATTGTAAACAGTGCCACAATGAACATACGTGTACATGTGTCTTTATAATAGAACAATTTGTAATTCTTTGGGTATATACTCAGTAATGGGATTGCTGGGTCAAATGGTATTTCTATTTAAACTTTCAATGTCTTCAGGGAAATTTGCCAGTACATTCGAGAATGAACTGTAAACCCTCTCCTGAGGTTTTCACAGCTTCAGTGGAAGCTGCCTGCCCTCTGATGCTGCACCTCTGGCAGAGGCTGGCACAAGTCTTTGTCCTTTCAATTTCCCATGATTCCACTTGGATCATTTCTCTCCTACTCCCCTATAATCTCCTAACATCATTATTATTGCTTTTAGTTTGTTTCTTTTTTAGTTTATTTTTTGAGGACTCTGCTTTAGTAAAGTATAATTTACATAAAATCCACAAATTTTAAGTGTACAATGTGATAAGTTTTGACAGACACATTCATTTTTGTAGCCATTGCCACAATCATTACAAAGGACCTCTCCCTCACCCCTAAAAGTTCTCTTGTGCAACCCTGTGTTGTCACGCTCCTCACTCTCTCCCTCACTCCTGTCAATGACTGATTGGCTTTCATTATTATAGCTTTGCATATGGTATTTTAAAATTACTATCATTTTTAATTGACAGAATAATTGTACATATTTTATTTACAGGGCACTGTGTGATATTTTGATGCACATATACAATATGTAGTGATTACATCAGGGTAATTTGCAAACCCATCACCTCAAACATTTATCATTTCTCTTTGTTGGAAACATTCAACATCCTCTTTTTAGCTATTTAAATATATACAATAAATTGTTGTTAATTGTAGTCACCCTATAGTGCTATGGAACACTGGTACTTACTCCTCCTATCTTTGCCCTCATTAAACAAGCTTTGGCTATATACCCATCTCTTTCCCCACCTTGAGTAACCATAATTTCACTCTACTTTTATGAGATCAACTTTTAGCTCTTACATATGGATAAAAATATATTGTATTTGTCTTTCTGTGCTTAACTTATTTTACTTAACACAATGTCCTCCAGGGTCATCCACATCAACTCAAATAATAGGATTTTATTCTTTTTTTATGGTTGACTGGTACATAAATGTTTATATATTTCACATTTTCCTTTTTAATTTTTTTCTTTTTAATTTTTGTGGGTACATAGTAGGTGTATATATTTGTGGGATACATGAAACATTTTGATACAGACATGTAATGTGTAATAATCACATCAGGGTAAAAAGGGCATCCATTACCTTAAACATTTACCCTTCATGTCATAAGCAATCCAATTATATTGTTTTAGTTATTTATAAATGTACAATTAAATTATTATTGACTGCAGTAACCTTGTTGTGACATGAAATACTAGGTCTTATTCATTCTTTCTAACTATTTTTTGTATCTATTAACCATCCCTAATCCCATCCCCCAAACTCTGAGCCCTCAACTACCCTTCCCAGCCTCTGGTAACCATCCTTCTACTCTATCTCTATGAGTTGAGTTGTTTTAATTTTTAGCTCTTACAAATAAATGAGAACATGTAAAGTTTGTCTTTCTGTGCCTCACTTATTTCACTTCACGTAATGACCAATTCCATTCATGTTGTCGCAAATGACAGGATCCCATTCTTTTTATGACTCAGTAGCACTCCATTGTGCATCTATACCACATTTTCTTTACTCATTCATCTGCTGATGGATACTCAGGCTACCTCCAAACCTTTGCTATTGTAAACAGTGCTGCAATAAACATGGGAGTGCAGATATCTCTTCAATATACTGATTTCCTTTCTTTTGGGTATATATATATAGCAAGCAGTGTGATTGCTGGATTGTCTAGTAGTTCAATTTTTAGTTTTTTGAGGAACCCCCATTCCGTTCTCTATAGTGGTTGTACTAATTTTCATTCCCACCAAGAGTGTACAAGAGTTCCCATTTCTTTGCATTGTCACCTGCATTTATTAGTATCCCTCCTTTCGACGAAGGACATTTTAACTGAGGTGAGATGATGTCTCACTGTAGTTTTGATTTGCATTTCTCTGATGATTAATGATGTTGAGCACCTTTTCATATACCTGTTTGCCATTTGTGTTTCTCTTGTTTTTTGTTGTAATTCCAATTTCATTTAGCTCTGCCCCAATCTTTGTAATTTCTTTTCTTCTGCTGGTTTTGGGTTTGATTTGTTCTTGTTTCTCTAGTGTCTTGAGGTGTGGCATCAGATTGTCTATTTGTGCTCTTTCAGACGTTTTAATGTAGATATTTAATGCTATGAACTTTCCTCTTCACACTGTTTTTGCTGTGTCCTAGAGGTTTTGAGAGGTCGTGTCACTATTATCATTCAATTTCAATAACTTTTTCAATTTTCATCTTGATTTCATTGTTAACTCAAAGATCGTTCATGAGCAGATTATTTAATTTGCATGTGTTTGTATAGTTTTGAACATTCCATTTGGAGTTAATTTCCAGTTTTATTCCACAGTGATCTGAGAGGGTACTTGATATAATTTTGATTTCTTAAAAAATTTATTGAGACTTACATGGTGACCTGTCATATTATCTATCTTGGAGAATGTTCCATGTGCTGATGAAAGAAATGTATATTCTGCAGTTGTGGGTAGAATGTGCTGTAAATATTTGTTAAGTCCATTTGTGCTAGGGTGTGGCTTAGGTTCATTTTTACTTTGTTGACTTTCTGTCTTCATGACCTGTCTAGTGCTGTCAGTGGGGTACTGAAGTCACCCATTATTATTTTGTTGCCCTCTATCTCATTTCTTAGGTCTAGTAATAATTGCTTTGTAAATTTGGAAGCTCCAGTGTTAGGTGTATATATATTTAGGATTGTGATATTTTTCTGTTGGACTACTTCTTTTATCATTATATAATGTCCCTCTTTGTCTTTGTTGCTTTAAAGTGTCTTTTTTGCTTTTGGTTTCCATTTGTGTGTAATATCATATTCCACTCCTCTACCTTTAATTTGTGTGAGTCCTTGTGTGTTAAGTGAGTCTCTTGAAGATAGCAGATGTTTGGTTAATGGATTTTTATCCATTCTGCATCTTTTAGTGAAGCATTTGAGCCATTTACATTTACTGGTTGTTTTTGAGATGTGGGTTATTGTTCTGTTCATCATGTTAGTTTTTGCCTAAATACCTTATTTTTTTCTGTTATTGCTTCATAAGCCATGTGAGATTTATTCTTTAAGGAGTTTCTATTTTGGTATATTTCAAGGTTTTGTTTCAAGATTTAGAACTCATTTTAGCATTTTTTGTAGTACTGGCTTGGTAGTGGTGAATTCTCTCAGCATTTTTTTGTCTGAAAAAGACTTTATCTCTCCTTCATTTATGAAGTTCAGTTTTGCTGAATATAAATTTCTTGGCTGACAATTATTTTGTTTCAGGAGGCTAAAGATAGGACCCCAATCCCTTCTGGCTTATAAGGTAACTGCTGATAAATGAGCTGATAATCTGATAGATATTTTTTATAGGTTACCTGATGCTTTTGTCTCACAGCTCTTAAGATTCTTTATTTTGTCTTGACTTTAGACAACTGTATGACTAAGTTCCTAGGTAATGATCTTTTTGACATAAATTTCCCAAGAGTTCTTTGAGCTTCTTGTATTTCCATGTCTAGATCTCTAGGAAAACCAGGGATGTTTTCCTCAATTATTCCCTCAAATAAGTTTTCCAAACATTTGGATTTCTCTTCTTCCTCAGGGATACCAATTATTCTTATGTTTGGTCATTTAACTTAATCTCAAATTTCTTGGATGCTTTGTTCATTTTTTAAAATTCTTTTTTCTTTATCTTTGTTTGATTGGGTTAATTTGAAAGTCTTGTCTTCAAGCTCTGAAGTTCATTCTTCTACTTGTTCTAGTCTATTGAAAATTTTCACTGCATTTTACATTTCTCTGTGTTGTTCATTTATAGAAGATGTGATTGTCTTTTTCTTTATATTATCTATTTCTCTGAAAAAATTTTTTACATACTGTGTATTGTTGTTTTAATTTCTTTAAGTTAGTTTTCACCTTTCTATCTCCTTAAGCAGATTAATAATCAATAAACTTCTGAATTCTTTATCTGGCAATTCAGAGATTTATTCTTGGATTGGATCCATTGCTAGGAAGCTAGTGTGATATTTTGGGAGTGTTACAGAACCCCATTTTGTCATAGTACCAGAATTACTTTTCTGGCTCCTTCTCATTTGGGGAGACTATTTCTTTAAATTGTTTTTGAATTTATTTTTGACATGGACTGTTTTTTCTTTTAATTTAATTTTTTATCCCTCCTTAAGGATCAAACTTTGATGTTTATTTTATCCTAATTTGATTCTTGGGGCTTCTAGGGGTGAAGACTCTGTATGGGATCCTTAGTTATAGAGAGTCTTTATGTGCTGGCTCCCCTCATGCTTGGTTTAGAAGTTATATTCTTGGTGTGTGGGTGAGTTCACTGTCTCCTGTGGAATTGAAATGATAGTAATCTCTTGAAGCTTATTTCATTCTCTCATAGTGTAAACTTTATTTATTATTTAATTTTTTCCTGACGTTTTATTTACTGAGTTAATGATTTAGGCTTCAGACCAATAGAGGCGGTATTCCTGAGTAGGTACTGGTTGTGACTAAGGCAGGTGGGTAGATGTAATACCCAATGATGAGCTCAGGTCCCAGCCTTGATGAAGGTGGCTAGGTGAGCTTTCATTTAGATGTGCTGAGGTTTTATCAGGGAGAAGAGTGGGAGCTACCTCAGCTCCTCTGCCAGATAAGCAAGAAAGCTACTCATCTCATAGCGTCACTCCTGTCCTAGTGTTTCAGCCATTCTGATTAGACAGGCACTTCTTTTCATCTACAGAAATGTTTATGTTTTGAGTAAGGAGGAATTATGACTCTGCCTTTCTTCCAGGCATGAATCTTGAGTGTGCTCCTCCTGTGGGGCTATACTCAACCTGGATTTTTCCAGAAAGGCCATCTATAGATGCCTCCATGCTGTGTTCCTGTTGGGGAAGCCCCAGTTGTGTCTGCAGTAGAGTTCCAAGGGAGAAAAGCACCCCTTCTCCAAAGCCCTTCACAATCAGAGAGGCTGCCTGCCTGAGGGGGTAGAGTTGTAGACTTTCCCTGCTACACCCAGCACTCTGAGTGTGTTTCTGCCGTGAGAAACTACCCACTGGCAGAGAGGTGTGGAACTCAAGGCCTGCTATTCAGATTCTTTTGTCCCATGGGTGATCCCTTCATGTGGTGTCCTCCCACTTCCCATAGGGATGGAGCCTTCTAAAAGCCAGACTGCAGGGATTGTTATTGCTCTTCTGGATCTAACCACCCACTGGGGCTACTAGGCTCTGGGCTGGTACTGAGGAATGCCTGCAAAGAGTCCTGTGATGGGACCCATCTTCAAGTCTCCAAGCCATGGATACAGGCACCTTCTCTGGTGGAGATTGCAGGGGAGTGATGTAGACTCTGAGAATCCGTGGTGAGAATCCTTGGTTGTAGATATGTTCAGTGTACCGACTTTCTCAAATGCTGGTTATATGAGCAGTGAAGTCACACGGACAGACTCTGGACCTCTGATTAGCCAGGATGTTGCAGGCGATAAGATTAGCTGTTGTTTTCTCCTTCCGGGGAGCAGAGTTATTCTGCCATGCATTGCTGTAATAGCCTGAATTGGTTGGCCTCCAGCCAGGAGGTGTTCTTTTCAACAGAGTACCAGCTGTGGTAGTAGTAATGGGATATAACCTTGTCTTATGTTGGTCAGACTTTAATGTTTATTTTATCCTAATTTGACTCGTGGGGTTTCTAGGGGTGGCCAACAGAAGACAAGGATTAGGTCACTCTGAGCTCAGACTGTCCTTGGGCAGGGCTTGCTGAGGCCACTATAGGGATTTAGGGGAGTGGCTCTCAGTTTGCTGGAGTAATGTTCCAGAGGGGAGAATGGCTGCCTCTGCTGTGCAGTATACTTTGCTAGAGAAGTAGAGGGGTAGCCAGTAGTGAAAGGTGTCATCCAGCTCCCACACAGTTGGCAAGGCTGGTCTTGCTCCCTCAGTTAGATCTTGCTCCTTCAATTTAGATCTAGGCAGCCTGCACATAGAATTCAGAACTGCCCCAGGCCATAAGCTTCAATACTAAGAAAGCAAGCAGGACTTTCAGGCCACACCCCTCCCAATCTGCCCACAATATCAGCTTCTGCACTCATATCTGCAGCAGTTCTCTTTTGAGCCCTGGATTCTGCTCAGGCAAATTCATGCCAATCAACATTATTACAAAATTTGGTTTGAAGCTGCTTTCACCCTGTGATCCTTCCCTAATTCTGCTGACTGCCTTTCCCAAGGGCCTCTGTGAGATATAGTCAGGGATGGCTTCCCTGGGCTCAAGCTGGAGAATAAGAGTGCCTATAAGGCTCTTCCTGCTGCTACTTCTACAATTATATTTTCTGAGACTCCCTAAATCCATTCCAGCTCTAGGTAAGTTTCAATCCTTCTCCCGTGATCTGGATTGTCTGAATCCCCAGTGGGATTTGTTCAGAGGCAGGTTTTTCTCCTCTCATACTTTGGGAACTTACAGTTTTTCACCTGTCTCATGGAATTTTCAGCAGCAGTCACTTCTTCCAAAAGATCTGTGAATTCTCTCTGTTTTTCTGGTATACTCCTGCAGTGGTTTTTGGAACAAAACTTCACAGTCTGACTCTCCACATACGTTCTTTCATTCCAAATGAAAGATGCACATTAATCCTGACTCCTATCCAACATTTTCCTCCTGTTTCCTGTATGTCCTCTTTTGAACAATGACTATTCAGATCTTTTGTCCATTTTAAAGAATCATGTTAGATTTTTTCCATAAAGCAATTTGATATCTTTATGGATAAATGGATTTAAAAAAAAAAAAGACCCAATAATCTGTTGTCTATCAGAAACATACTTTACCTATAAAGTTACAAACAGACTGACAATAACGGGGTGCAAAAAGATATTTTATGCTAATGGACACCAAAAAAAGTGCAGGAGTAACAATACTTATATGAAACAAAATATATTTCAAGACAAAAACTATAAGAAAAGACAAAGAAGGTCATTATATAATGAAAAAGCGGTCAACTCAGCAAGAGGATATAACAGTTTTAAATACATAACCACCCAACACTGGAGCACCCAGATATATGAGGCAAATATTACTAGTGCTAAGAAGAGAGATAGACTCTGATACAAAAATAGTAGAAATTTCAACACCCCACTTTCAGCATTAGACAGATCTTCCAGGAAGAAAATTAATAACAACAACAAAAATCAGACTTCGACTTCATTATAGACCAAGAGGACCTAATAGATATTTATAGAATATTTCATCCAAGAACTGCAGAATACACATTCTTTTCCTCAGCACATGGATCATTCTCAATGATAGACCATATGTTGGGTCACATAACAAGTCTTCAATATTCAAAAAGTTGAAATAATATCAAGCATCTTTTCTGACTACAATGGAATCAAACTAGAAATCAATAATAAGAGGAATTTTGGAAACTAAACACATAGAAATTAAATAATATGCTCCTGAACAACCAGTGAATCAATGAAGAAATTAAGAAAATCAAAAAAGTTCTTGAAACAAATGATAATGGAAAAACAACGCACCAAAACCTATGGGATACAATAAAAGCAGTACTAAGATGGAAGTTTATGATGGAAATTTATAGCTATAAGTGTCTAAATCAGAAAAGAAGAAAGACCAAATGAGCAACCTAATTTGAAAGAACTAGAAAAGCAAGAGCAAACCAAATCCAAAATTAGTAGAAGAAATAATGAAGATTACAGCAGATATAAATGAAATTGAAAAAAAAATACAAAAGATCAAAGAAACAAAAGATTTTTCTTTAAAAAGTTAAATAAAATTGAAAAAGTTTAGCAAGACTAAAAAAAAGAAAGATGATTCAAATATATAAAATCAAAGGTGAAAAAGGAGTCATTATAATTGGTACTGTAGAAATTGAAAGGATCATTAGTGGCTACTATGAACAACTATATGCTAATAGACCGGAGAATCTAGAATAAATTGATAAATTCCCAAATACACACAACCTACCAAGATTAAACCATGAAGAAATACAAAACCTGAACAGACCAGTAACAACAAGATCAAAGCCATAATAGCAAGCCTCCCAGCAAAGAAAAGCCCAGGACACAACAGCTTCACTACAGCATTCTACCAAACATTTAAAGAAGTAATACCAATCCTACCCAAACTACTCTGAAAAGTAAGGGTGAAGGAAATACTTCCAAACTCATTCTACGAGGCTAGCATTATTACCCTGATACGAAAACCACAGACCCATCCAAAAACAAAACTACAGGCCAATACCCTTATAAATATTGATGTAAAAGTCCTCAACAAAATACTAGCAAACTGAATTCAACCACACGTTGAAAAATCATTCATCATGAGCATGTGGAATTTATCCCAGGGATGCAAGTCTAGTTCAACATATACAAATCAATATGATGCATAATATCAACGGAATGAAGGACAAAAACTGTATCATCATTTCAATTGATGCTGCAAAAGCATTTGGTAAAATTCAGCATTCCTTCATGACAAAAACTCTCAAAAATCTGGATATAGAAGGAACATAATTCAACATAAGGAAAGCTATATATGACAGAACGCTAGAAAAGCTGAAAGCCTTTTCTTTAAGATATGGAACATGACAAGGCTGTGCTAAGGAATCCTCCATAGTGTGTTTATGTTACATCTGGGATTTGACACAGGGAAGGCTGTTATTTAACATATTGCTGGAAGTTCTAGCTAGAGCAATCAGACAGGAGAAATAAATAAAGGACATCCGAATTTGAAAGAAAGAAATGAATTTATCCTTGTTTGCACAGGATAAAATCTTTATTTGGAAAAGTTTAAATAAGTGAAAGATATCTACAATGAAAACTGTAAGACATTGTTGAAAGAAATTGAAGAGGACACAAAAAAATGGAATAATATTCTATGTTCATTGATTGGAAGAATCAATATTATTAAAATGTCCATATTATCCAAAGCAATCTACAGATGCAATGTAAACCATATCAAAATGCCAAGGTCATCCTTCATAGAAATAGAAAACACAATCCTAAATTTTATATGGAACCATAAAAACCCAGAATAGCTAAAGTTATCCTAAGCAAAATGTACAAACCTGGAGGAATACCATTACTTGGCTTCAACTACAGAGATATAGCAACTAAAAGAGCTTGGTTCTGGCATAAAAACATGTTATGTTCCAGTGGAATATAATAGAGAATACAGAAGTAAATCCATACATCTACAGTAAACTCATTTTCAACAAATGTGCCAAAAACATTGGGGAAAAGACAGTCTGTTCAATATATGGTCCTGGAAAAACTTGATATCAATATGCCAAAGAATAAAACTAGATCCCTATGCTTTCCATATGCCAAATGCAAATCAAAATGAATTAAATACTTAAATCTAAGACCTCAAAGTATGAAATTACTAAAAGAAAATATTGGAGAAACTCCCAGGACATGGGAGTGGGCATGGCTTTCTTAATACCCCACAAGCACAGGCCACCAAAGCAAAAACGGATGAATGGAATCGTATCGAGTTAAAAAGCTTCTGAACAACAAAGGAAACAATCAACATGGTGAAGAGACAACCTACAGAATAGGAGAAAATATCTGCAAACTACCCATCTGACAAGATATTTTTATTATTTTCCCAGAAGATCGTTGCCGTGTGAATGTAGCACTGTTTATCCCATTTCTACACTGCCATTTCTGATAGCATTTCAAGTCACATCCTCATAGTAATTGGCAATCTTAGTTTATGAACTAGAGCCTTCCTCTACACTGACTTTTTCAACATCTCGCACTGAATCAATATTCTTGATCTCATTTTCAATAAATAATACTCCCTACTAAATCAGTTAAGTTCTTACAGGACTACATCCTGTCTTTCCTGAAAACTATACCACTGGCAATCACAAAGGTGGTCAGTTTACTTTCTGACTCCAGATATCCATGCAACTTTTTCAGTATCATTATTCCACTAATTCTTTGTCTTCTTTAATCTCTGCTTCCTGGTATGCCTCTGCATTTTCCTAGCATTCATCTCTGCTATCATACCTTTCATCCCTATTCACCTTAGATCTCATGATTCACTATATCATCTGATATCTCTTTAATATCCTACAATGTCTTATCTGATTATCTGAATCCCTGTTTGGAAAAAAAAAATCCTTCATTCTTCGGCAAATGAAAGTCGTAAGTCTGACTCCTCTCATGTGTAGTCACAGGCTGCTCAGTACTCCTGCAAAATTCAGACAGCCTGACATCATTATAAATTCATAACCTGAAATCTCAATTAGATTTATTAGCAATGCCCAACAATTCTCTGCTTTTCACAATTTCATTCTAAATCTTCTCTGAACACTTTAAACCGTTGACTCCGTTTTTCCTTTCACTGACTTAAGCTAGCTTTACTCTACAGAGAATAAAGAAATCTTTACATATAAAGTCATTTAGGCCAGGTGCGGTGGCTCATGCCTGTAATCCCAGAACTTTGGGAGGCTGAGGCGGACAGATCACGGGGTCAGGTGTTTGAAACCAGTCTGAACAACATGGTGAAACCTGGTCTTTACTGAAAATACAAAAATTAGCCCAGCATGGTGGCATGCACCTGTAATCCCGCTGCTCAAGGGGCTGAGGCAGTGGAATCACTTAAGCCCAAGAGGCAGAGGTTACAGTGAGCCGAGATTACACCCTGAACTCCAGCCTGAATGACAGAGTGAGACTCATCTCAAGAAAAACAAAAAAGAGCCGGGCGTGGTGGCTCACGCCTGTAATCCAAGCACTTTGGAGGCCAAGGTGGGTGGATCACCTGAGGTCGGGAGTTCAAGACCAGCCTGACCAACATGGTGAAACCCCGTCTTAAAAAAAAAGAAAAGAAAAAAAAAGAAAAACAAAAACGAAAAAGAAAAAAAAATCATTTACATTTCTTCTACAAAATGCAAGAATCCATCTTCTTTTCAGTACTTTTCTTCCCACCATTCTTCTTTTCCAGTACCATTGAAGAGGTGTTTCTTATCTTATGTAATGATAATTTATCTCGCTTACCTCTGAATTGCGTACACGAATATATATCCAGAAATGAAAAGAGCAGTTGAATTTGGTCAATTCTCCTACTTTCTGACCAAATAACCAACCCAAAACTAACCAGATAACCCACTAACTAATCGATCAATTGAAAGAAAGAAAACAATACACAATAAATCAAACAACAACAACAACAACAAAACCTTTTTTAGACCTGGTGTATCTCTTTTCTCCTTTACCATCAAATTTTTAACACATTTCCTTACCTTTCCCTGGTCTTTAAACTATTCTATATATTGTTCTAATTCTAAAGTTCTACTGAAACTGTTCTTCCCTGTCTTTAATGTTTCTAGATATAATGATTATTTCAGTTTTTAACTTGCTTAATCTCCTGACAGCTTTTGAAATTAGTAACCACTTATTCCTAAAGGAAATATTTCTTCTCTTCGTTTCCATGAAACCATATTTTCTTATTTTCATCCTATCATTTTCTGTCCATCTATTCTTCCTCTTCTATCCATCTCTCAAATGTAGATGCTCCAAAATGAACTCTGTATTTTTGGCTCTTCTCTATACTTTCTTTAAAAGATTTTATCTAATCTCCTGGCTGCAATTATGATCTACATATGGCAATTGCAGATTTTTATTTTCCATGTCATTCTCTCTCTTGAGCTCTGGACTCTTGTATTTAATTGGCTTCTGAAAACTCTATGTTAAATGTCCACAGTCATAACTCAACATACATAAAACAAACTCATCATCATCTCCTACCTTCTCATCGTGTACCAAAGCCCAAAATGTAGTTCTTCTCCAGTCTTTCACATCTTAGTATATATTGTCTAGACATAGCTAGTTTTTTCAGTAAAAACTCAAGTACCATGGTTTACTCCTCCCTTTATTTTCAATTTCTACATGTAATCAGTAAAAATAATTAAACTTACTTCAGAGCCACATTCACCTTATTCTCCTTAACTCTCCTGCCAACACTCTATGACAATATCACCATTTTTGGTAGATATGGTACATTTTCTGGTAGATTATTACATAGCCTTTGAAGCTGTTTCTCATCATCTGGTCTTATTGAGGGAATGTGTTCTCTTTCCAGGTCCACAAGCGGGCATTGTTTTAAGGGCAAGACCTTCCTAACGCCATGCACCCCTCCCATCTCTCTCCGTCCAGGAGATTTAATGGTTATATGTTTGAATTTTGCGGGTGTGGGAAGAAACTAAGAGTCAATCACTCCAGCGGAAGCTCTCAGGAACTTCTTTCATTGGCCTGGGGTCTTAAGAAGGTGGGGGTTCCTCTCAGGTTAAAAGTCCCCTTCTTTCACCCCCCTTTGGACTCCATGTTTGGGTCCCCTTCCATGAACACTCCCTTTGTGGAAGCCATCTTTCTCCTGGATATCCCCTCTGGGGCCCCCTTCCACACTCTCTCATGGAAACCTGTCTTCCCCTCCTAAATGCCGTCTCTCTCTCTCTCTCTATTCCCTTCCACTCAGTGGAAGCTGCTTTTCTCTCCTGGATTCCATCTTTCTGGATTCTCTCTCAGTGTGAGAGTTAGCTGTTTCTCTCTCCTTCTCCTTTTTCTCTCTTTAAATAAATCACTTTCTACAAACACTTTCGAGTCTGGCATTTACTACACACTGCATCATGGTCCCCTCTCTGATTCTTGAGAGGGCAGAAGACCAAGAACCTGGAGAAACATCCTCTCAGGGGAGCTCAGGCCACCCTGAACCCCTGAGCCCTAATATTACATTATCTCTATCTAATCCATTTCCATAATAAAACTAGAATCAACTTTTTAAAATAACGCCCTAAATCTTTGTCAGTGTCCAAATTCTTTGACCTGGCATGTATGGTATCCCCATTATTTTTCCCCACTCAACTCTTTATAGTCAATCTTAGCCACTCTTTACATTGAGTTCTATGCTTCAGGCACTGTGGGTTTGTTTCCTTTCTGTGGACTTAGAGGAATGCTATTTCCTAATCTCTTTACCTTTCTACGCAAACCTTTTTTCTCTCTTTTTCTTCTTATGTCTCTTTGCCAGCCATATTCCTACTCAGCCTTCACATATGAACCGAATATTACTTCTTTCAGAATTCTTGGGCTGTCAGCTAAATAAAGACTGTGACCCAAATATCCTTGAGACATAATCTAAACTCATATTTTACTATAGTTGCTTATATAATGTTTATTTTTTTATTAGAATGTAAACTCCATGAAATAAGCACCATTTAACAGCTCACTCTTTGCTCTACTAAAAGCAATTAATACAATACTAGCACAAAGTTTGCAGGAATTACTTTTGGCATGAATGAACCAAATGCCAACCTCATGCATTAATTTAACTAACATAATATATGTCAACTGTATTGCACTGTGTCTGGTACATAATAAGCACTCAGTAAATTGCAGCTTACCTTTTATCTCTTGAACCTCCTATATCTGCATAGGCTGGATACAATAAATATGAAACAAAGAAAAATGGTTTCACCATTTTTCATGCCTTCTGATATAATATGTTTAGTATATTGAATATATATATGTACACATATATATATATTTGTCAAATAAATATTGGCCGTTGTTATTGGCAAATATAAAATAATGCTCTATAATACATAACTGAAATTTTTTTTTTCCTATAATCACAATTGCTATGCAATTATTGAATATAAAAAAATAAAAATCTTTCACATATTGGATATCTTTTCTTAAGTCAAAAAAAAAGAACTAAAATATCAAACTGAGTTTCCCTAACTTTGAATGATGTTTAAGTTTCTCATAAATGTAAAATGATGGATTAATTACTTTTTAACTTTTTGAGACGGAGTCTCGCTCTGTCACCAGGCTAGAGTGCAGTGGCACAATCTAAGCTCACTGCAACCTCTGCCTCCCCGGTTCAAGCGATTCTCCTGCCTCAGCCTTTTGCATAGCTGGGACTACAGGCACGCACCCCTATGCCTGGCTATTTTTTTGTATTTAGTAGAGTTGTGTTTCACCATGCTGGCCAATGTCTTGAGCTCCTGACCTCTTGATCTGCCCGCTTTGGCCTCCCAAAGTGCTGGGATTACAGGCATGAGCCACCTCACCTGGCTGATTAATTACTTTTCTTATTTCAACTCTTTCATGCTTTATTCTTCAGGTGACTTATTCAATACATTTCTTTTCTTTAACTACAACTTAGCCATAGATTTTTAAATTCATCTCTAGAAATCAATGTATTTTTGGCAGGTAGAACCATACTCATACATATGCTTGATAAAAACGATGCTGAGTCTCATATGTGACAAACATATGTTTTTAAATATAGCTTTGGTCATTCTTTATATTCCAGTAAGTTGTATAGTCCTACCCTATCTCCTCTGGAGAAACATGTAAATACACAAAGTTCTTGATATCATAATACAAATGCATTTACGGCAGTCTTTGCTGAAAACTCTCAGTGCCTTCTAATTACTTAAAAGTATAATAATCAAATCCCCTAGAATAGTGGTTATAATTCCAAAGTGTTTTTTGTTCTAAGACACTCATTTAGCTTTTTACTGGTACTATTCATTCATTTAAAAACATATAATCTACTGGGCTAAATGTGGCCCCGAAAATGCCAAGCATTCTTCCACAATTCTAAACACCCATTCTCATTCTGCTTAGGTTTTAGTGCCTAGAGTGAATGCCAATGTATCCATGAATTCTTTATTTCTTTAGATAGTTAATTTTGTTCTCTTCTTCCTCTATGCTTCCATTGAACTTTATTGTAGTTTATTACAGCACTGAGAATATTATTTTGTTTCTACTATAATTATTTACATATGTACATATCAAATGTACATTTTCCTTGAAGGGCAAGGATCATGCTTCATTCATCTTTCTTATGCTTTGTTTAGCATATATACATAATATATTCCTATCAGATGAAAATATTACTACTATTTAAAAGGCTTGCCTCTAGGCTTAATTTAATTAGCAATTTTTTCTATTATATTTAAGGGATTCTATATATAATACTAATAGTTTGACAAAAGTAGAAGGAAGATTATATAATGGAAAATCAGACACATTTTGCCTGTTCAAGGAGATATTGTCAATTAAAGAGGAATTAGTTACATAAACCATCTCTCAAATCCCTATATATAAAACAAAAGAAAAATTCTTGGTTTATGTAGATTTTAATCAAATTCTGAGTAATTGGTACCCATTAATTTTCCATCATGTCATTTAGGATACCATTTTGCCATAAACTGTAATTATTATTTTAGAGTATCCAGAAGTAGATTTTGGTACCAAATAAATAGAGTGGAGCCACCAGTATAGAATTTTATGATGAAAAAACAGAAGTGCTATTGTCTTTCTTCATTTTTTCCTTTGTTCCCTTTTACCCTATCTTCTTTCCCTTATTCCCTCCTTCCTTCCTTCCTCCCTGTCTAAATTAACAGATTTTAGCTTTGTTGGAGTTTTTTCCCTTCCTCTTGGTATCCTTTAGATTGCTACTAAGTAAAGTCTAAGAACAAAATATTCCCCATCCAAGACAAATCTTTCCAATAAATGTGATTCATAAACCTGAGATGGGAACAAAGGCATTCAATAAGGTGACCCTCAGCGCTTCACAGCTTAATTTTTATTAGCACATCAGACACTAATAGACTCTCATTTAGGTAGGTCAAAGGGTTTTTACCGATAATGTCTGTAAAGGAAATAATGTTTCCATATAAGGGGCTCCTAAAGAATATCTGTCTGATTTTCCTCAATCATAAAAGGCTTTTCTGTAACATTCCCAGTTGAATTGGATGTCAAGTATTTAGAGTGAAAATTTCTTTGCATTTCTTTTCATTAAAATGGGCTGTCATAAAGCAACAAGTACGGCACCTCGCATAAAATCAGGTCATGTTTTATGAATATTTAACTTCCTTTGAACTTTTCAGAAGGAAAGAGTGACCTTGAAAACTTCTAGTAGCAGTACAACATTGTAACACAAAGGCCACTGCCTCTGTCATTAATCATGGTAGATGACTGCCTAGAGCTGGTGTTGGCTTTTCAAAGAGAAATATTAAAAGATAGAGAAATGTGAAAATATTTATTATAGACTATTTTATCATTTAAAAAACAATGGGAATGGTTGAGACCCAACCAACACATCAGGGTCTTTTTGGAACTAATTTTTAATATGCATTTGGGAATTTTTTTATTTTTAGTTCCCATCGGCTTGAAATCAATATACTAGTTAAGCAATAAGAATTTAATAACCCAACTGCTAAGTACTGATTCAGTATACTACCTTTTTAGTGGGCTATGGAACTTTGATTTATGTAGAATCACTACGGTACTACCCTAAATAAGCAGGCCTTTCATATGTGTGTGTGTGTGTGTGTGTGTGTGTGTGTGTGTGTGTGTGTGTAACTGTTTATGAAGGTTTCAGAAAGGCTTTCAAAATTCTCAGGAGAAAATCAGTAAAATAAATAAATTTTATCCATGTGTTAATTAAAACCTTATTTCTGGAGCAGAATACTGACTTAGAGCTATCATCTAAGCCAAGATAAAAATTTTCAGAGTCAAACAGAAAGAGTGAAAACATCATTATATTTAAATTTAAATAATATTAAAAAGGAGAGCAAACAATTCAATCTTGTGGTCTTTAGTAAAAGCAATATTCAAAATTATAAGAAATTATGTAATGCTTTTTCTAAATTAAAAAAAATAAAGTACACATGAATCATATCATTTGCTCACTTATATAATATTATATCCAAATTACCTCCTGTGAACAATATTACATTTGTTGGAATTAAACCCTCAGGATTCTAAATTTAGGTATTTCATAACCTTCAAGGTCATCTATTTTTGTACCTTCAAAAGAATAAATAGTCTATAAATTATAATTTCCATGGAAAGTGTTAACTCTTTTTATTCCCCAGCCTCTTAACTTTGATGCCATCGATAATGTCTAGATTATCTGTTGACAGATATCAAGCACAGCAGAGTAGAAAGATAACAGCTTTTGTAATCAGAAAGATGTAGGTTCAAATTATCTATATCTGCACTATACAATACATAGCCAGTAGCCACATATTCTCCTTGAACAGTTGAAATGTGTTTAGTTCAACTGAGGGATTGAATTTTTAATTAAATAAATTTAAATTTAAGAACTCAAAGCATATATAGTATTAAAGGACTAAATTTTATTTTAACTTTATATTACCTAAGTATTCATGTTGCATTATAATACATGTTAGGCACATGTTTCATTTCTATGGTTTTATATATAAATATATATACACACACACATAACTGATCTATTGGGACTCATGGACTGACTCAGTTTGAATGACTTTTACACGTACTATATAACATTGCAATGTGTTTATTTGAAAATTTTATGCAAAAAGTTACAGTTACTGTTACCTATATAAAACATAATTGGCAAATACAGGCATTCCTTGTTTTATTGTACTTCACTTTATTATTTATCTTATTTTATTTATTTACTGAGACAGGGTGTCACTCTGTCACCTGTCACCCAGGCTAGCATGCAGTGGCATAATCATAGCTTACTGCAGCCTCCACCTCCTCGGGCTCAAGTGATTTTTCCACCTCAGGCTCTCAAGTACATGAGACTACAGGTGCGTGCCCTCATGCCTAGGTAATTTTTTATTTTTGTAGAAATGGGGTTTCACCATGTTGCCCAGGTTGGTTTCAAATACTGGGGTTCAAGTGATCCTCCCACTTCAACCTCCCAGGTTATTTCTGGGATTATCGGTGCAAAGCCACCACCCCAGCCTGTGCTTCACTTTATTGCATTTTACAGGTATTGTGGTTTTTACAAGTTGAAGGTTTGCTGCAACGCTGTGTGGAGTAAGTCTATCAGCATAATTATTCCAACAGCATGTGCCCACTTCAGGTTTCTGAGTCACATTTTAATAATCCTCACAGTATTTCAAATGTTTTCATCATTATTATATCTTTTATGGTGATTCATGATCAGTGATCTTTGATATTACTATTGTAATTGTTTCGAGGTACCACGAACTATGCCCTTGTAAGATGGTTGATGTAATCAATATATGCTCTGTGTGTTCTGACTGATTCACCCACTGGCCATTCCCTGTATCTCTGTCTCTCTCCTCCGGCCTCCCTCTTCCCTGAGACCAACAATGTTGAAATTCATCCAATTAATAACCCCTACAATGGCCTGTAGTGAAAAGATGAGTCACGAGTCTTTCACTTTAAATCAAAACCTAGAAATGATTAAGCTTAGTTCAGGAAGGCAAGTTGCAAGCCAAGATGGACCAAAATCGAGGTCACTTGTGGCAAACCGCTCACCAAAGAGTGAATGCAAAGGAAAAGTTATTGAAGGAAATTAAAAGTGTTACTCCAGTGAACGCATGAATACTAGAAAAGCAAAACATCTTTATTGCTAATATGAAGAAAGTTTTAAGGGTCTAGATGGAAGATTCAGGATCCAAGATAGAAGAGGTGAGGAAGCTGCAGGACAAAAGTATGAAGGTAGCAGAGACTGGTTCATGAAATTTAAGGAATGAAGCCATCTCCATAACAGAAAAGTGCAAAGTATAGCAGGAAGTGCTGATGGAGAATCTACGGCAAATTACCCAGAAGATCTAGCTAAAATAATTGATGAAGGTGGCCCCACTGAAAACAGATTCTCACTGTAGATGCAACGTTGTATTGGAAGAAGTAGCCATCTAGGATTTTCACAACTAGCAAGGATATTTCCATAGCTCCCAAAATTTACTACTGATATATAATATAATGATGATATAGAAACTACCAAAATAATAAAGATAAAACGAGATTGGAAGTAATTACCTCACAAAATTCATGATGAATTGCAATTTATTGTGGAAGTGCAAAATGAAAAAAATGTATAAAAACTTCAAAAAAAGAATGAAGGTAACAGTATTAGAAGCCATCTTCAGTAAATATGGAGCAAATTTTATAAGAAGTTACCTTTGAGAAAAGAATTGATAAAATTGATTGTCTGGAATCTGAATTAAATGCTAACAAAAAATGTAAACAATTTTATACAAAATCTGAGTTTGTAAATTTGACCAAATGTAAGATAGCTTGGATTCCAACACTAAAGAAATTTAGTTTTAGATTGAGATAGTAGGATAAATTATTACTCCTGATATGGAAATTTTGTTATGAAATTGCTGAAAAAAAGACAATAATTTTAATTATATCTGTGTTCTTTATTAAGGGTCTTTGGTTGATTTTTACAAATATTTACTATACTCAACTTCAATTCATGATTTTCTTTAATTACAAGGAATGTTTGCCAAACATGTAATTATCAAAGACAAAAAATAGCAAGGTGTTTACAATTTTCACTGATACCTCACTGCATATGAATGAACTAAATCTGAAGTTCTAAGGAAAAAGAAAGCTTGTAAGTACTTAGAAATGTAATAGTATTTTAAAGCTGACACATTTCAAAATAAAAGTAATAATTTTATACATATTTCTAACATGAATCAATACGTAGATTCTAATTCCTGATGTTATATGAATCAGATGCAAAGTCTAAAGGAAAATGTCTAAGAAGTATCTTTTTCTAATATTTGAACACCTAGAGTTGCTTTTTAATTTACACAGTGATATTTTAAATTAGATATTAATTGAAACAATGGCTAATCAAGAAAAGATGAATTGGTTCTGTCAATATATAGGTGAAAATAAGAAGAAATATTCTTTTTTCAGTTATTGAAAATCTTTTTAAGTATGTTTGGAACAATCTATATAAGGAAATCTATTTTTTGAACTTAGAGCTTTATTAAATGTCAATATAGCTGAAGGATTTTCTATGAAACTAAGTGTAAAATACTTAAAAATTTCAAAGACTTCATATGAAAATATTATTTGAAATGTTTTATTATTCATGTTTATGTGATTATATGTTAAAATGTTAATTTTTTAATATACTAGGTTAAGTAAAATGTATCTTTAATATTGATTTCACTTTTTAACCTCAAATGACTACATAAAAATTTGATTACATATGTGGCTGACACTATTAAATACTGATCTATATGGTCTTGTACAAGCTACAAAGTCCCTCACTATTTTATTTTCTATATTTTAAAAACAGAATCACACCAGATAGTGTGCGATTATGGTAACCCTGAGATGGTCTTAGGCCAATTGTTTCTAGGAAGTATTTTCTCATTTCTCTAAATGGAACTAAATAGTACATCTCTGCTCAAGAAGTGCTTGGTTTTTCTTCTGTAACAGAAATACCATGCTTATCCCTAGCATCTATCCCTAGTGATTGTGACCCCCAAAAGAAAAGAACATGCAAGAATTTGGCATTGAACAGGTCTAGAGGAAAAGAAAGATATGCAAACAATTATAAATTATTTACTAATTAGTTGTATGGCCTCTTGCATAGTGGCTGGGACACAGTAGGTATTTTACGATTTTGACAGAATTAATATTTGTGTGATGCTCTAGAAGACGGCACCATATAGGTAATAGTGCAATGATGGTTAGCTAATTTATACTGATAAATTTAAGTATGGGAAAACTAAATACTAATAAACCTTATTAGGTATATATGTGTATGCTATGTTCATGGGTGTGTTAAACTCAGTTCATTTTTGCTACAACAATCTTGTAATATAGATATTAATATTCACATTTCACTCAAAAGAAAACTCTTACAGCTTTCCAAGGTCACTAAGCAAATATGAGAAACAACATAGATTTTAACTAAATGTTGCTAATTTCAAGTCTTCTGTCTGATCTTACCATTCTACCACGTTGCCATAAAAACCAAATGATTTGAGCCATATTACATATTTAGGTAAATTTTATAAAATACAAATATTTCACCTACCTACTCTAATCCAATCGAGAAAAACCACAATAGCTCTGGTTTACAAAATAAATATGATACTTATTTTCTTAAAGGTAATGTTATTCTTATGAATCCCGTGGCATGTCAGACAATCAGGAGCATCATGAAGATACCTAGTATCTTTCTTGGCTAGGATCAAAGGAAATTAGTAAAAGAGTTTCAAAGATGGGGTAGGCCAGGCACAGTGACTCACTCCTGTAATCCCAGCACTTTGGGAACGTAAGGCAGGCAGATCGCCTGAGGTCAGGAGTTTGAGACTAACCTGACCAACATGCCAAAACCCGTCTCTACTAAAAATACAAAAATTAGCTGGGTGTGGTGATGCACACCTGTAATTCCAGCTACTCAGGAGGCTGAAACAGGAGAATCACTTGATCCCAGAAGGCAGAGGTTGCAGTGGGCCAAGATTGCCCCACTGTACTCTAGCCTGGGCCACAAAGCTAGACTCCATTTCAAAAAGAATAAAAATGTGGGGGAAATATTTTATATATTTTATTTTTATTGTATATATGTATGTGTGAAATATTACTGTATCTCACACACATACACACATATATACATAAACAAAAACTTTAACGTGTTTTATAATTTTATTGCACCTGGAAGTAAAGTTCACTATAGAATTCTGTAAAATAAGCTGGTAGTCATAAAATTTCCGGTTGATGACAAACAGGGGATCACTTTATAAAGGAGTGTTTCTGAGAAGACCTACCTGAGCAGTCTGAGATGTGGATCCTCCCCCTACCCCATTCTGTCTCCAAGCTGGATGAAGAAAAATGCAGGAATCATCTCAAGGATTATCATAGAAATGCCGTATTGTCTTCCAAGATCCTTGATTCTTTTTATCATCCCAGCCATGTACCATAATGACAGCTGTTTCTCGGCCTTTTGGCTAAGATCAAGTGTATCACCATGACAACTTGGAGAATTTCACCTGGTGGGAGAGGCTCCACAGACAGTTGGATATCTGAAAAATGCCAAATAAAATGAAATGAAGTGTGTTTACTCCAACTCCACCAAATTCCAATATGGTCCCTGTGCAAATTGCCATAACTTTTAAAAATGGTTATGGGGAAGAATTGAGAACAAACGCCAATGAAATACAAGATGGAAAGGTTTTAGATTAAATATACAAAATGTGCTCTTTAAAAAATTTATTGTTGCTAGTGCCACACAAATGTATATTATGTGTGTATGTGTGTGTATATATATATATTATTTTAAGCATGTGCTACGTAAAATTAATAAAGGCCTTTGTCACTGCTTTGTGGCTAGAAGAATGAAATCTAACACATTGAGTTAGTCTGAGGTTATCTTTATTGAGTGGCAAGGAAGTATTAAAGAAACATTATTTCTGTAAGAATGACCGCCATCCTTTAGTACTTTGTACCTATTGCGCTATCTCTGCCATTCGGTAGGCAGCCAAGTTCTCTGGCTTTCAAGTCCTCTGCCTCATTGTGAAGATGAATCTCATTTCCTTGAAATACTGCTCCTACTGTATTTCAAGGAAATGAGATTCTGTTCAAGCAAGTTGAAATCTTAATTCCAGTTCTTTTCAGAGTAATAATTTATATATAAAGTACCACGGATGGATGTTTATGTTAGATATAATAACGTTAAGACTTATGTTATCTGAAAATGGAATTAGAGCTTCTTAATGCCAAAATACAGAACTAAATCATTTAAGGTTATAGCCCCATCTTTCAGTGCTGGAGAAGCACCATCTTTTATGGAAGGAGCATTTCAGTCGGCATTACTCCTTTCTCAACTGAAATCATCCACAAAAATTTTGACTGTCACACAAAGCAGTAAAGGAGTAAAATATTTGGCAACTACTGGACAATTATAAGATACCTTATTTTTTCTAATGAACTAATGTGAACAAATGTAGAAGAAAGCTAATGGTATTCTGTTTCATACAGTTTTATCCATTGTATTTGCTTAAGCAAAAACAACTCAAAGAAAAGTCAATTAGGTCACTAAAATTTGGGAGTAAAACAAAAACTTCTCATTTATAATTTTAAAAATATTAATAGGTGTCATAATTGTCAATGTATCATAAGATCTATCACACTGTGAGTATTGCTCATATTAAATTAAAAATCACTAAATGTTGTGTCAGAGTCTTTGAGGGAAAATGAAAGGGAACAATTACATTTTATTAAATAATATTAAAGGATTACCTTAAAGTTAATATTTATGCTCTGATGAGTTCATATCCTTCATAGGGACATGGATGAATCTGGAAACCATTATTCTCAGCAAACTGACACAAGAACAGAAAACCAAACACCTCATGTTATCACTAATAGGCTGGTGTTGAACAATTAGAACATATGGACACAGGGAGGGGAGCATCACACACCGTGGTCAGTTGGGGGAGGCTAGGGGAGGGACAGCGTGGGATGGGGAGGGTGGGGAGGGATAATGAGGGGGGAAATACCAGATATAGGTGATGGAGGGATGAAGGCAGTAAACCACCTTGCCATGTATATACCCATGCAACAATCCTGCATGATCTGCACATGTACCCCAGAACCTAAAGTACTATATATATATATCTCCTTCTCTTCAGAGCATAAATATATATAAATATATATATTTATATATTTAAATTATATATAATTAAACATATTTATATATAATTTAAATATATAATATTTATATCAATATATATTTATATATATAAATATAATTATAGTTATATATGTAAATATAATTATATTTATATATATAAATATAATTATATTTATATATATAATTTAAATATATTATATATTTATATATAATATATTTAAATACTAAATTTATATATATTAAATATATATAAATACATATATTTAAATTATATATATAAATATGTATATTTATGCTCCGATATATATTTATATATATATTTATATCCATAAATATATATTTATATATATATTTATATCCATAAATGTATATTTATATATATATTTATATCCATAAATGTATATTTATATATATATTTATATCCATAAATGTATATTTATATATATATTTATATCCATAAATGTATATTTATATATATATTTATATCCATAAATGTATATTTATATATATATTTATATCCATAAATGTATATTTATATATATATTTATATCCATAAATGTATATTTATATATATATTTATATCCATAAATGTATATTTATATATATATTTATATCCATAAATGTATATTTATATATATATTTATATCCATAAATGTATATTTATATATATATTTATATCCATAAATGTATATTTATATATATATTTATATCCATAAATGTATATTTATATATATATTTATATCCATAAATGTATATTTATATATTTATATCCATAAATGTATATTTATATTTATATATTTATATCCATAAATGTATATTTATATCTATATATTTATGCTCTGAAGAGAATGTTATCATTGACCATAATATGGGGTGATGAGTGAGTGTAGTGGATATTTCATTCTTATGTTTCCAAACACAAAATTTGTCTATATAAACACATCCCAAAACAAAATCTTCTAACTCTTCATACTGTTAAAACCTGCCTTAGGTGCTCTGTGGGCATAAATAAGATGCAGCCTTTTAGTGCTTGTATTTATCAGATTATTGACATAGCTATCATGGCATCATCCTCAAACCACAAATTTCAGAAATGTTGCATTAGAATTTTTTCCAAAAAATAGAAATAGATAACATTTTTACATGCATAATATTAATGTTGAAGAGAACAAATAATGTCTACCTCTTGTAGAAAGATTTATTGTTAGTATGAGTTTTAATCATTTACTCACTGCCATTTTCTTCAGATATCTTGTTTCCATTTAAATTTCTCTTTAAAGCCTGATTGGAGAGATCCAGAACTTAGACATATACTGTAATCTTATAGTACATGAAAATTATGAATAACCCCAAGTGCTTATATATACTGAATAAATGTTAACTCTTGAACCTCCTGTAAAGGGACTATCTAGGTATGACAAGTTAACTTTTCTCTTGTGCAAAGTTGCTTCAGTCTCCCTATTACTGTCCTTTAATGGTTTATCTTGTCTCTTTTGGAACTAAAGTTGTTACAAACAACTTTATTACTCACACACACACAGAGAGAGAGAAAGAGACAGGAAGTGAGAGAGATCAGACAACTCTGATCTTTGAGAGAAACTATTATTTTCTAGAAGTAACATTTACTATATGTGACCTGTAAAAGCACACTTGTCAAATGCTTACATTCCATAACAAGAATATATTCTATAAATATAAATACCGTAGTATTACTTTCTATAGTGTAGAAGGGACAGTTAGCTATCAGGGCATTTTTTAAAAATAAATATCTAAGAAAATACAGTTCAGCATTTCTGTGGCTTATGTATTCCTGCACTAAAATTTTAGAATGTTTGAGGTTTTAAATTAGATGAAGTCACCTGCCTTATAAATTATGAAGATCCACAGAGCCACTGCTTCCCTAGAAACCCGGTCCTCGGTTATCCCAGGGGTGGCAAAGTATGGCTTCTCACTAGTTTTCCTATGGTCCATGAACTAAGAATTATTTTTATATTTTAAAATAGTTCAAAAAAATCAAATCATGATATGAGAAATTATAGAAATATCAATTGTCCATGAATGAATTTGCATTGAACACAGCCACAGATATCATTGAGGTGTTTACTGTGACTGCTTTCTGCTACAGTGGCAGAGTTGTGTAATTGTAACAGATTGTATAATCCTGCCCTTTACACAAAACATCTAGAACCTTTAGATAGACCAAAAGGAAGGACTCCAAAAAGTAAAAACTATTAGCCAATGATTTTGAACATTTATGAATTGATTTCTGTGTATATCCTATTAACATTTTGATTGCACTACTACTTGCTCAGGCCTTCCAGCTTGATGAATAACTTTTAACATACATGATTATCAGTTGAACATCAAAAATTGTTTTCTCAGCACAACTTTATACTGCTGCTAAAATTGGTGTCTTTAGTGAGTTGTCAGGGCTCAGACAAGATGTTTTACCATTACTACAAGGCATAATTCTTTTAAGGATATTTGTTCCAAACCATCTAAGTTTTATTCTATATGTAATGTAGTAAGTTAATATGATACATCGCAAAATGCCACATCTGTGACTAACCTCCCCTGTGCCTGAAAGAGCTCTCAAAGTGCTCTGTAGCCCACTCTACTGTCCGGGCTGTGTACCAACTCAGACACCTTGAGGAATGGGCCATAGATGTGATTTCCCTTTTATGTATTTTGTATAGATCTTAGGGGCAGGCAAGTAACCCATAATTCAGAAACAGATCTGGGTATCTGTTATTCCTTAAGGGGAGTGTGTGTGTGTTGTGTTGTGTTTAGTTTGGGAGCAAATAGAAACATGCAATCTCAAGATACAAATGAGAAGTTTCAGCATATGTACTGTGGTTGTGTATGAATTTTCTTTGGCAAGTCAGATTCAGTGATGTTATGTGCACACTTAGTCATCTTACATTTGCCAAAGTAATATGAGTACACAAACTCATGAATTTACAAGCAAGCAAAATATTTCCAAGTCACTTATTTTTAGAAATGTATGTATTTGTGTACCTTCATTAAAACATTAGATTCAGAATATCATGATAATTATGCAAAAAAGAAGGTAGTTGTCTTACAAAATGTGACACAAAATAAGAGTTACAGAAGTTGTGGAATTTGGATTTTGGGTACCTTGCCTTAGGTATCTTTTGGTGCACCAATAGTCAAGAACATGTTTCTTGTTCTAAAGGAAAAGAAATTTTATGTCTTAATATTGCTAAATTTAAAGAGTTGGAAATAAATTAGTATAGAGGAATTGATGCAAAATATATTCATTACAATTCCTAAACTCCTGCACTAATTAAACATCTAGATGTTATGGTGAAAATCATATTACCACTATTACTATTATGTTATTATTCAAGATAATTTGCCATTGTCATAGTAAAATATTTTTTAAGACTTTCAGTGTATTTATGGTATGTTTATGCCTGTCCTATTTTGGAATGAGTAAGAATGCTTATTACCTGATATTTTAAATACTATATAGTAGGTAAAATAAAAAGGATCGCCTTCTTTAAAATGACTCAAAAATTTTTTAAAAAATTCAAAAAAAGTAAAGTTTTCAAGAAAAATAGGCAAGTCCAAAGTATCACTAAGCATGAAGATAAATGTAGGCAGGACAAAGTTTCCTGAGGCTAAAATATGAAAGAAACCATCACAATTTCTGAATAAATTTGGACTCCTCAAGTCAGTAATATAAGAATAAAAACTGGCAGTGGATATTATGCCTAGGAATATTCCTGGCCTATTGCTAATATCTAAAATAAAAAGGCTTTAAGGATCTGATTGTTAACAATATAACTAAGTTAAAACAAAGCATTTGTGTTTAAACATGCATTACCTGTGAAAATAATTTAAAATCATTCATTTAATCTTAGCTTTGAGACCTCCTAAAGCCAGGAAAAAGGAGAATATGATCCAATGTTAACATTATCAAAGCAAAGTAATACAGTTGATTGAAAATACAGTTGAGCACTCCCAGCAGATGAAGGTGTGCATTTCCTCATACATCATCTTAATGGCAACATTTTCTGCAAAGCGACATGGAGCACTCCTTTCATATTTCATGAGTTCTATTTGCCTGATTTCAAAATGCCAAATGTGCTAGTGAACAGTGCTTTAATATTCATGGGTTTTTGAGATGGCTTTGACAGTTGTCAACTAGAGAAATGACTTCATCAGGAAAGAATCTAACTTATGATTTCCGGCACACACCAATTCATGTAGTCATTCACATATGCATTCTATTTGAAAGGTATTATTTGCATAGTTATCTTTTATGAAAATTACATAGCTATAAAATCTTTTATGTAACAGTAAGACATTTAAAATCTTATTTGGATATATACTTAGCATTTTAGAAAATTATATTAACCCCAGACATTTAATAACTGAGTTATTTTTACAAATGTCTTTTGAAAGGACATAGCCCAGTAAGTATCCCAAAAGTTCTCTAAAGCATAAGTCATCACAGCATAAATCACATATATATGTGAACAATTCATATTTATTTTCCCTTTCATAATTCAAAAGTATATTGAGTAGTTCAGTTCATAGGAAAAAAAAATTGCAGCATTTTTCTTTAGCCCAAAGGTTTGAATTTTAGGTCTTCAGTCTCTCAATAACCTTTCACCCAATAAAAATAAAAATAAAATTTAAAATTATCCATGAAATAGAGTTCACTGCTGTTAATCTTAAAAGTTTTATGAATTTTCCATACAATGTCAGTTACTCATAATACATTGAATAAATTATATAAAAACACACAAAGTCATAAGAATTTTTAATATACATTATCTCATTGAATTCTGCCAAAAATCTTATGAGCTGGAAGAATCAATAGTATAATACCATTGGATTGACAGTAATATGTAACAGTTATTCGATATTTACTGTTAATACATGCCAGTTACTCTTTTAAGCACTTCATATATATTAGCTCAACTAATTTCAGTACTATAATTAACCACTTTTGTAGGTGAGACAGATTAAATAACTTATCCCATATTTCTTTACTAGAACATTGATTCAGAGCCAGGTAGTTGTCACCCTACAGCCTGAACTCCAACAAAAACCCTAAACTGTCAGATGTTAAATAAACTACAATGAGAACCCAGTTGATGTTTTCCTCTAGTGTTGTTTTCATTTCATTCTTACACAAAGGTTATTCTTATTGACTCTTATTTTTACTTCATTGAATTTAGCCTTGAAATAATAACTCTTCTGGGGACTATTCTGTCAGCACTTAAAGTTACCCGAGGGATAACATGAAGTTTTGCAATTAAGTATGATGTGCTATCTCTTTTCTTTCTTTTTAATCATCTTTTCTTGTTCTTTAAATTACAAGTATTCAAAGGGGCAATAGAGATAAGTGTGGAATGATGTCTTGAGTTCCAATCATACATTAGATGACTGTACATTTCTTATTGGCTGACATTTGGCCATGGACTGTGTGTTTGTGTATGTGTATGTATTTATATGTGTATACATATATGCCTGAAATATTAATTTTTAGAGCTTGCTAAGAAAATGAACCCAATACCCCTTGCTTTCTTCCAGTACATGCCCTGTCACTTAACAGGTATCAGTACAATAGTTTATCTTCACCATGTTTATACATGAGTTGTTTAGGATAGTTTAAAAACATCAATGAACTGCTGAGACTAGAACTCTGAGACTGGAACTAACAGTAATCCTGCAGAATCTCACCACTGTACAGCAATCCTCTTACATTTCCCTAGTCAGATCTTCCTCTCTTTCTCCATGGCATCTATTTGGTCTTTCTTAAAAATAGCTAGTCTGGGGTGGAGGGGCTGAGGAGGGATAGCAGGGGATGGGGGGGATTGGGGAGGGATAACATTAGGAGAAATACCTAATGTAGATGATGGGGGAAGGATACAGCAAACCACCACGGCATGTGTATACCTATATAACACTTCTGCATGATCTGCACATTTACCTCAGAACTTAAAGTATAATTTTAAAAAAGTAAAAAAAAAAGAAAAACTAGCCCTTTTTCTTCCCACCACTTTCTGCAGATGGCTATGCCTATTTCACAGGGAAACTAGATTCTGTGATACTATATGTGCTCACATAAAAAATGCCCTCTACACTCCTCTTTTCCTTGTCCTCCCATTATGCTGTAAAAGCTTAACAACTCTGTCTGTGCCCTGAATGTTGCCTCATTCCACTTTCTCAAAGACATAACTCTTAACAGTTATCTTTTTTATCCTCTAGACTTTCAAATGGGATAGACTATGCTGAAATAACAGTTAACCTCAAACCATCTTGAAATCAGGAGCAATATTGCTATATCCACACTATTACTACCCATTCAATTCTCAAAATTAGTTTCAGCTTCTGAAATTAATCAGTAACTTACCTTTAAAAAAATTCTAGAGATAATTTCCTCAGTCCTCTCTTACTCATCTATTCAGCCTTATTTACAAATTCTGTGTATCCCCCTTGAAACACATCGATATTTGTGAGAGTTTTATTTTAAGTATATTTCTTCTCATTTAAATATCTTTTCTCTCAGCCCAAGGCCAATCTGCTAAAGACAGTTTATATATTCTATCTTCCAGTTTAATATATACACATAGTCCTTGCTTTGCTCAGTTCTGATATATGTGGATTTCAGGAACTATAGTTTAGTTAAATAATACCAAACCCCAACAACAAAATTCAAATTTCAGATATTACCACTGTGAGTAATTATGTAATCAACTGTGAATGATTATGTAAAGTAAATATTTGCTGCTAGTTCCTTAGTTCACAAATTAATACATCAAATAATAGGTATGCATCATGATCAGTAACCAGTAGCATCAGTTTCTTCAAAGTCTGTTGGTGGTTGGTCACTGGTCATTTGTTATTCAATTCACACACAGTCAGCAAAGACTGCAGCTATGTTACTTCTTTATCTCTCAGTTATGAATCCATGTAATATATTTTTAAATGGATAATTTAAAGTGAGTTGGCCAAGAAAGATGAAAGATCAACAAGGAAATAGAAGGTGATAATGCCAGAAATGAAATTCAAATACAACTTAAAATGAAGTCCTAGAAGAAGTAGCTGACTCTGAAAACATTGGCATTGGCACTGTATGAGAAAATCTAGATATTTCTCCACTGAGATACTCTTTTTTATTCTTTATTTACAAGCATATTTCCCTGATGCCTTTGAGCTCGATTATAACAGCTGCTTTATAATCCTTTTCTCTTCATTTGTTATTCAATTCACACACAGTCAGTAAAGCCTGCAGTTATGTTACTTCCTTGTCACTCAGTTATGAATCCATGTAATGGATTTGTAAATGGATAAGTGAAAGAGAGTTGGCCAAAAAGATCTCTTGATCTTGATCAAGATCACCAGGAAGATCTCATTATCTCAGACTCCACTAATTACTCTATCTACTGATTATGGGTCATATTTCTTTCTTTATCTCAACTAATTTTGCATAATATCATTGATACTATGAATTTTTGTATTGTTGAATCTGTTATATTTTCCCAAAGAGTGTTGACTTTTTTATTTGTTTAACTGGCAATTAAGTTTGTTTGGTGTAACCTGCAAACTTTTGTATGTAACCCAAAAAATATTTTCAATGAAGTGAACAAAATTTTTCTATTATACATTTTGAGACTTCTTGATCTTTGTTCTTTAGCCTAGAAAGTAAAGAAAAATGGCAGAAGCTGAGAAGCTTTTTAATGAATAAGTCTCAAAAGAATAATGAGAAAAATAATTATTTGGTGTCCAGCAGACAAATGGTGCAGTTAGAAAACTAAGTTATATGTTTGTGTATTTTGCTAGAAGCTTTGGCTGTATTAACAGCTGTCACCATGGGGAGACTACCACCATTATGCAGCTTCTCTAGCAGGGGGCAGTTAGGAGTGAGCTGTGGAGAGAAAGCAGGAATCTACAAAGGACAGTTCGTAACAGGGCAGCTGTAAGACATTCCCAGAGGAACACATGAGACCTGGAAAGTAAAAACAGCCTCTAGAGTCTCCCAGTCAAAAGTGCAGAATACAAGGGGAGTGGAGAATCTGCCTGAACAGATGAGGGCAAAATGTTTAAACTAAGGTTAAGAAGGTTAATCATTTGCATAAGGTTAATATGCAATTGTCATTACCTAGAAGGGGATAAACCTCAGGACAACTCATTGTGTTAAAATGACTTGGTTGCCTCCAATGCTAACATATTTTATTCCAAAGTAATTTCATTGAGATGAAGTTAATTTGCATGCTTAATCTTACTGTAAGAAAGACAACTTGAGAGCTACAAAAAATTTTACTTTGTATTTAAATGATAAAAATATTTGCAAGCTGTATAAATTTGATTAAATGAACCAACAAAAACGTCAGTCCTTTGGAAAACATATGTTTATGAAATAGTAATTTCATCAGTTATAGTGACAAACACACTTTGAAAGAAACACACAGACAAGATCCTTCATGATCCCTGGGGTACCTGGTTTTCTGTAACAAGGCCACAATGGAAGTGGGAATAAAATGAAGACAAAGAAAATAGCACATCGATAATCATTGCACTTTCTGGATCTTCCCTATGAAAGACATATTTTATGTATCAATAGCCAACTATTTAAATACTTATAAAATCATTTTGAGACTGATATTAAAGGCATTTCTCTGGAAAGATTTTTCTCAGATATTCTCATCTGTTTGTTCTTATTTTTCTTCTCAGTTTTACTTTTTTGTAACATGCAAAGAGCTTTGTTCTTTTTATGCCACTTTTGGATTTTTTACTTTTTGCTTCTTTTTTCCTAAAATTTCATTTTTCATAGTGTATGTTCCTTTTTTTAAAATAATTTAATAGAGTTACCCTCTCTTTTAGATGTTCCAAAATAAATATTCATGAGAAAAACAATTTGCTTACTGGTTCAACTTCTACCACACCATTAATAATGATTAATAATTATAAAAATAATAACTGACTATTGATGGTCTTATATGTTATTTGAATACATGATTTCGATTAATTCTTACAATGACATTTCAACATGAAAATAGTATCTTCAATTTGCAGCTAACAAAATTGATATTTAAAGAGGCTGAGTGATTTTCCAAGGTTTGGTAACAAACTGGAAGAGCCAGGATTCCAATTATGATTCCCATGCATTTTTTCACATGCATTGCTTTCTTACTTTGATCATAATTATTTGTTAATACCTTAGAATAATTAAATTGTTAATGTCATTATATATCTATTGATGACTGGCAACTGCACATTATAATTTTGTAAAAGTCAATTGTAATACAGTATCATTTGTCTTAATTGGTTGAGTGTTATTACATACTCTATTGCTGATACCACAATAATATTCATTATTTATGCAATCATTTATAAAGAACTTAACTGAACAGCACACAATGGCAATATTAAAAGTTCTGAGGGATAAAGGGAAAATTGAAACCTAATATCTAATTGTTTTTATATTTCAGATTGCTAATCATAGCCATCTCATGATTTTACATAACGTTGATGATTGCATGAGTTGGGAACATTTTCTGTTTGGTTTATTCATCCCTATGAATCAGAGCTTTGACACTTACGGTAGCAATGAAAGTGGTTTACTTAGAATGGTGTTATTCTTTACATGGAGTTTGGTCTTTTTCAAAGGCAGCATTTGACCTTTTCTTTGAAATCATCTTATTGTTGAGTTTTTTAACATTCAGTGAACAACAAGCTATCAATTATATTAAGAAAAACTTCTGCATGCTGATCTAATGCAGTCATAGAGAATATTTTTAAAACATATTTAAAATTAGAAATTTTAAGCTGAATATGAAAGGCCTTTCATTGTGAACCTTGGCTTAAATAATTTTTAGACATTTGTAATCCACTACTAGAAGAATTCAAAAGTACCATCCTGTGATGACATCCTAAATGTCTTAGTCCTTTTAGGCAAAATAATAGAGCATCTAAAATGATTTTAAGGCTATTTTATGATTAACAAAGCTATAATTCCCTACACTAGAATTATTTCATTAAATAAACACTTATTGTTACTTATGGTATGCCTGGCCCTTTGCTACAGGTGTACTTTGCATAAATTGATAGTAGCAAGGAGTAATTATAAAATGTCATAGGTCTAAGTGTGGCGGGTTAAAGATGGCCGCAATTGGGAGGGCAAGACGGGTGGATCACAAGGTCAAGAGATCCAGACCATCCTGGTCAACATGGTGAAACCCTGTCTCTACTAAAAATACAAAAAATTAACTGGGCATGGTGGCGCGTGCCTGTAATCCCAGCTACTCGGGAGGCTGAGGCAGGAGAATTGCCTGAACCCAGGAGGCGGAGGTTGCGGTGAGCCGAGATCGCACCATTGCACTCCAGTCTGGGTAACAAGAGCGAAACTCCGTCTCAAAAAAAAAAGAAGTTTAACTATCATACTGTAAAAAAGCCAAAACTGACCTTTTGGAAAGCCACTTGAAAAAGTTATATGTAGAACACGAGGGGTATTCGGCCAACTTCCAGCTGCTCCAATCCTCAACGATTCAATTAATAGCACTGATACTCTGAAAATTTTAAGTAAAGACACATTTTCTCCCGTATACCCTGTTTCCACTCTTAATCCCAAAACAATGAAACATAATAATAACAAATTTTGTTTTAAAAGTTTTGGTGAACTCTGCTACCAACTTAATTTGTGATATTTGGAATTTTATATAAACTATGTATACCTGCAATTGTAAATAAATAAAATGATAGTGTCTATCATATTGTTATGACTAATGAGAAATGATCTCAATGTTTCTAAACTGTATGTGGCATATAAAAATAAGCCTTTAATTCCATAACTTGTGTTTTGAGCCTAGACTTCACAGACATAATCATATATCCAATTGCTTAGTAAACATTTCCACTTAATGTTTTATGCACTTCACACTCATATATTCAGACTTTTCACATTCCCTCACAACCTGCTTCCCTTCTGTGTTCCCCATTTTGGCATATGGCACCCCATCTACTTAGTTTCACAAGGAAAATTCTCAATTATTTTTGATGTTTCTTTTTATTATCTGAAAAAATCTGCTTTTTTAAATATACAAAACAACTCAGAAATGTTTTCACTTCTCCCACTGCTGCCGTCTTTCTTAACTCATCTCTCTCTTTCTCTCTCTGACTATTCTGATAGCCAACTCATGTCACTCAGACTTCTGCTCACTGACGACATCAACTTTTGGCACTGCCGTAAGTTTTACCCTGCTCCGTCAGAACAATATCAGAACAATGTTTAAAAGTGAAAAAAAAAAAAGTAATCATTGTGAAGCAAAAAAATGATTCAATGAATTCAATAGAAAACAATTCAAAATTTGAAACACAGTATTACAGACTTTCCAATATCTGGCTTTTGCCACCTTTCCAGACTGATAATGAGCCACTGTCTTTGTTGATTATTACATTTCAGTCACACAACACTTTGGCCTATATTTAAAATATGTCCTGCCCTTTCTCATCATCAGGGCCTTGCAAAGCCTGTTTCCTTCTGCACACACTCTCACTGAGTTAACTACCAATCATTTAGACTTTTGTACAATCATTACTTCTTCAGGAGAATTCTCTCAGACAAACTCAGGTTTGATTAAAATCTCTTAAATGTAATCTCTTTATACAGTATCTTCTTCATGAAACTCATATAATTCAAATGGATTTTATTGTGTGTGTGTGTTTTATTATTAAGATTTGTATTATTTAAGTCCATGGCACAGAGAGGATTAAAAGTGGAAATCAGCAATGAAAGGTAGGGTAAATTGCTAAGATATGATACAAACTTTCAATATGGGAAGAGGTCAGATTTTATTAAAGAATGATAATATTTCTCAGCACTGTGAGCTATGGATCATATGCATTTATTTGCTCATATTTATACACACGTGTGCATGTGCATATATAAATATATAGATATATATAACTATAGCTATAGTTTTTCATCTTTTAAATGTTTTATTTACAGGATTAGAAGATGGGTTGCAATTGTTAAATAAATAGGACCATTAGGTTTCCTCACACATTTGTTTACTATGTAAATACTCCAGGAAAATTTCTGGAAATACTGGAAATAGCATTATCTAACATAAGACAAAGTGTTCTCTACTTGCTCTTTGTTGAAGATTTTTACCAAACGTTAGTAAAATTTTAAATGCAAAGAAATCTTCAATTTTGAAAGGTATGGCCATCATCCATGATTAAAAGCAGACCCTTATTTCACTTTCAGTTCTGTTTAAATTTTTGCTTTAAGTGTCACAAGTATATGGCGTGCCTATTAAATAGAGAAGTGTAACTATTAGGACACAGTGTAAGGAAGGAAAATACAAAGATGAATGTTAAACTTCCAACTTAGCACTAGGATCTTGACCAAAACATTGAGATTCTTCATGCACAAAATTAAGAGGTAAGAAACGATCAGTTCTGACTCTGTTCCAATTGTAACATTCTACCATAATTTTATTACTCAGTCACCTAAAATTCCTTCTGGCTACTTCCTATTAATACAAAGACACTATTGATAAAATGTCATATATTCAATGTTGTTATTAATTGATCATTAAAAGAATATTAGGTTGGTGCGAAAGTAATTGCGGTTTTTGCCATTACTAATACCATTATGAATATATGGCACTTTAAAGTCAAATTGAAAAATGTGTACTATCATTTGTTTATATTTTTGGTGTTACGTTTCAAGCAGGTAGTGAGAATCATTAAGAAAACAGAATTCTACCTTATCCTGAGAATGTGAATTTTATCTTCAGGTATATGCCTTTCACCTAAAGAAAACTCAACGGACTAGGGAAACAAATAAAAAATGAAAGTAACATCAGGCCATTTATTTTGAAGTTGGTTTTGAAAAAATCTCATATATTTTACTTTGCTACCATTAAATTAATTATTCATTAAAACCCAAAGTTCTATAATGATTATATTGTACTAATATTCAACAAGTTGTACTCTAATTATATGCTTGTAAATGCTGAGAAGTATCACAATTGTATAATACTGAGAAAGAGATGAGTTTAATTTTGCTTTTTTCATTGTAATTATTAGACTCTCTAAAGTTATTAATCCTTTGTAATAGAGTTTAAACAATTGTAAACTCAGACACTTGCCTTTGAAATTATGATAACTTCAAATAATAAGGCAGACTCAGAAAACTTTATTTGCATGACTTAGAAAATCTGTTTGAGTTACAGAATTAGATAAGCCTTCTTTTCTATAAAGTATCAAGATCTACAAAATTATTATTTCAATTACCTCTTTTATACAATATAATTCAGTGGGTGCGCATAGATAATTACTGGATGAAAAAATGTAAAACCCATGTCAACTATAGTCAGCCTGTGCTGTGTATCACCAACTGTAATTTAAATGTGACTATTTTATTTTTATATAATTTTGGCTTTTTGTTGTTCATGATATATACCAATTAGTCTACACTTTACCTTTATTTACTATATGGTTTTTAATATCATACAAAAACTTTCAGTGTTTGATTAGAATATATTTGAAACAATGTTTAATCTGCCAGATTTATTTCATCTTCACTATAATATAGTAGAATTCTGTGCTCCTAAGAGACAAGCTTATATATGGCCAGCTTTGGCTTTGTAGAGTGGAGCAGAGGGGTTTTAACTATATTCTAATGCAAAAGGAATATAATTTGTCCATATTTATGTGGAAAAATATAACCTGTTAATTGCAGTGTTTGAGAATTTATATATTTAAAAATCAATATAAAATGTCCCTAAAGCCTTCTCAGTTTTTGCAAATTTAATTTAAAAACAATATCATAAACATTATAAGTCAGGTTCTGGCACTTTGCATTTTTTTAGGGGTGAAACACATGATTTAAAAATAATTTCATCTTCAACATAGTATTAAATGCTTTCCTAACACCCCATACATACTTAGGTATTTATAGAAAAAGTGTTATGTGAGATGCAAAACTACTGTTCCTTTATGGGGATGTAAATTTATATTTAATGTTTTCCTCAATAGGAAAGTATCTCCACATGTATAGGCAGTTCAAAAACTAAATGTAGGTCATTTGGAAATTTACATTTAAGTTTAATTATTCCACATTGTACAATAGAACTAAAAAAAAGGTAGAAAAGAAAAACTAAACAAATTCCTCCTATCTAACTGAGATATGGTACACTTTGACCATCATGTCCCTGTTCCCCTGGTCACTCCTCTGTTTCTGTAATCACCACTGTACTCTCTGCTTCTATGAGTTCGATTGTTTTAGACTATTTAGATATAGGTGAGAACTGAGGTGTTTGTCTTATTGTGCCAGCTCATCTTACTTAGTGTATGTTCTCCAATACCGTCCATGTCGTTGCAAATGATGTAATTCTCTTATTTTTTAAGACAGAATACTATTTCATAGTGTATATATACCACAATTTTATTATCATTTCATTCATTGATGGACATTTGATTCCATAATTGATTAAGTTGATTTCAATCAATACAATTGATTGCATAATTGAGTTGATTCCATAATTTGGCTGTTGTAGATAATGTTTCAATAAACATGAGAGTGCAGATATTTCTTCAATATATTCATTTTAAATCTTTTAAGAAATACCCAGAAGTGGGATTGTTAAGATCATATGGTAATTCTAATTTTAGTCTTTTGAAAAAATTCTATATTGTTTTCCGGTAAGTTCTATATGAATTTACATTTTTGCTAATTGTATACAAGGGTTCCCTTTTCTCAACATTTTCACTGACACTTGGTATCTTTTGTCTCTTTTATAAAACCCACTCTGACAGGTGTGACATGTTATCTCTTCACGGTTTTAATTTGCATTTTTCAAATGGTCAACCATGTTGACCATTTTAAAAATAGATCTGTTGGCCATTTGTATATCTTCTTGTGATAAATCTCTATTCAGGCACCTTTCCATTTTAAAATTTGATTTCTCATTTCTTTGCTGTTGAGTAATTTGAGTTTCTTATGTATTTTGTATGTTTACCCCTTATCAAATGTAGGCCTAAAATATTTTCTCCCAATCTGTAGATTGTCTCCTTACTCCTTAATGATTTTCTTTGCAGTGCAGAAGTTTTTGGTTTAATGTGATTTCCATTGTCTATTTTTGCTTTTATTGCCACCCCAACTGTCTACTTTGTGTCATATATTTACTTTGTCAAACATGACAATCTTGCCATTTTTTCAGAGATGTATATTCAGAGACATCCGGAGAATGAGGTTCTACATTCTGAGATTTCCTTTGAGAAAACTCCCATTAACTCTTATGAAACAAAGGAGAAAATGATTGGTTATTGAACCAAACTACCCTACTGAAAATGAACATCTACTTTCCTTTGAATCCTTGCACTCACCTCCTTTAATTGACCTACTGCTGCCACTTCGGTCTCCCCATGCTCCTCGCAGCTCTGTATTGATTCTCTGGGAAGGTTGCATCGAGGGAGCCACTCTCAAATCTGATTTTTCCATTCAGTTTTACCTTGTATTAGGTGAAACAGACAACACCATCTCCTCACTGAAGATATATGCTATGGAAGTATACAAACAGGTTCTGGAGCCTAGGGCATTCATTAAACTAGAAATACCGTAAACATTTATTATATCAGAAATGGGAGACTGCACACCACTGACCAAACAACAGATGTGTCAAAATGATGTATTAGTTGAATTTTGCTGTGCTTCCCTCTTCCTTTTCTACCTGAGAACAAAGCAATGTGCTAGTTAGAAAAAGTAAAACAAAATAAAATCGGAGACTGAGTTGCAGAGTAAATGATATCAAAACTCTCTGCAGATTTAATAAAAGTAAATTACTAGAGGTCATTACTTTTCATGTTTATTGATTTTTGCAGTCAATATCATTATTAGCTGGTGGAGAAACAGATTTATCATGAAGTTCCAAAATACAGAGTTAAAGGAAGGAGAAAGTTAAGGTAGTTCTCTATTTACGGAAACATTATACTCATCAGCTAATATCAAAAAACAAAGAATTGATATTCAACGTTATTTTAAAAAAGCTTTCTATGGTCATGAAAAGGTATAGATTGTGTAAAAGAGGGCCATGTTTATTTAAAGAGAGTTATTATATCTATTAATATAAAAATTTTAAATGAAGCAAGAATTAGTAAAATGTTTTTTCCACTTGAGTATACAAATTTATATTTTCTACTATTGTTCTTCAGTTTCCTGAAGCCTCTTCACAACCTAACAGCAGTGTTACTAATAATATTGCAAACTCCTTGTATAAACTCCACAATGACAGGAATCTTGTTTATCTTTTTCATATCTTCACCGTTCCTGGCATATCATAGAAACTCAATACGTATTCTTGAATAAAGAACCAGCAAGTTTCAATGCAATTTTGAAGGGACTAAGTCATCAACTGAGTGGAATAACTTGGGTGAACTGACTACTGGCTCAGAATAATATCCTTTTGCTGTAATATCCCATTACTATGCTAATGTTTCAGTGCAAAAAGAGCAAAGAAGAGACCAAACTCCATGAACTTAAAAAAAAAAAAGGAATTTATAGATACAGAATGTCCAGAAGCCAAAACTTATACTTTCTAATATGTCCAGAACTATTTCAGATTAAATTTTTGATTCTATTCCTGCATTTTTGAAGCAAAACTCATAAGCACAGCTTTTTGAGTAAAATATCTGCTAATCTAAGCCATTTTCTCTCAGTCACCACAGAAGGCTGTAATCATAGATGCTACCATGAGTCAATGATTCCTTCAAGTGGTTTAGTTATCAATAACACCATCAAATGGACATTTTCCCATAAACTTGGATGAAAAGTGTTGTGTAGATTATGTTATGTGATGTTAAAATATTGTTTTCATGAACTAAAATTCATCTTAAATGCAACTACTTAAAATCTGTACATTTTGAGATAATAAACAATCTGTTTTAAAATGTCCCACTGAACAGTTTTTCATTTTTTATTTTATTTTATTTTATTTTATTTTATTTTATTGTCACACTATCAGAGGCATTCTTGCAGGCCCATGCCAAGCACTAACTGCATGCAGAGTACGACGCTCCAATTTGCATCATCCAGAAAAAGACAGCTCAACCAGACTTAATGTATTTTGGCTGGCAATTTGTATGCTTAGTCTCTGCCCAACATACTTTAGTTTGAAAGAGCCAAGCTATAAAGCCTAGAATGATAGTTTATAATAGGAAGCTTGATAGAGTTGTTTCCACCGATATTTTATCAGCTCTAGCAATAGCACAATTTGTTTCTTAAAGAGATGGGAGTGTTCCTTGTGGACAGAAGAAGAATGGTGGATTTTACAACGATTATTTTGGAGAAATCATCTCTTCTACCTTTCTGCAAATGCTAGAGTATTTTTAGGTTCTTTTGTAATTTGCATATAATCATAAATTATATATTTCTTTATGGGTCTAATCTGATTTGTAAAATACTGGGACTTTGTGAAACAAGATTTTTTTTTTTTTTTAATAGAAAGCATTCACAAGAAGTAAACTTCAGTTAACTTTGTTCTCTTTATTAGGAACTTTCCCTGCATATACTTGCCTGGAGGGAGATTAGTGAACAAAGAGAAACAGTAGAGAGCTTTTGCCCATTTCTTATCTTTATTAAACTTCTGCCCACATGCCATTAGATTATCCTTTTTACCTTTTATAAAATAGCAATTGTCAATTCCTTTACATTTTCTTTTATATTTATCTCTCTCAGATATTCTTATTTAAATTGTTAAATAGAAAGCTTAGTTTCTCAGTAACAAGCCATATAATCATAAAATTGCACATAGAAGTTGTACCAGCTACAATATCATAGGTGAAAAGATTGAATTCTATTTTACTTGGCTTCTCAAGGCCATATTTATTCTCAACTGTGGAAAATGTACTCTTATCAAGCCAAGGTAACATTGTTGAACATAAGTATTTACAATAAAAAATGCAGGCTCTGCCAGGTATAGTCACTCATGCCTGTAATCCCAGCACTTTGGGAGGCCAAGGCAGGTGGATCACCAGAGGTTAGGAGTTTGAGACCAACCTGGTCAACGTGGTGAAACCCTGTCTCTATTTAAAAAAAAACAAAAATTAGCCTGGCGTGGTGGCGTATGCCTGTAATCCCAGCTACTCAGGAGGCTGAGGTAGAAGAATTGCTTGAACCCAGGAGATGGAGGTTACAGTGAGCCGAGATCGTGCCATTGCACTCCAGCCTGGGTGACAAGAGCAAAACTCCATCTCAAAAAATTAAAAATATATATTTTTTTAAATGCAGGCTCTATGGAGTAAATTCTCAATCAAATATAGGTATTTTCTCCACTTTTACTCTCCTTCACTTTTTGGCTGGCAAGCTGGACTTTAGCAGTGGGAACTTAGGTTTTGTTCCCTCAGAATCAGTCCCTAAGCCTGTGATTTATCAAGCTAAACTGGGGTATGCTGACTGGGTCAGTAAGGCCAAATACCCACACCAAGGTTTGCAGCAGGAGAGAGGAAGGCATTTGTTTGCAGGGCACCAAGGAAGGAGAATCAGCAGCTCAGGCTTTAGTCTCAACTTTCTCAATGGCTTGCAGGTAAGGATTTTTTTAAAGGCAAGTGTAAATTTCAGGAAATTAGAAGTTACAGGCAAAATCATAAATCAATACCTAGAGGTTACACAATGGTTTGATCTAATGACATACGTAGATTTAAAGTTCTTCTGATTTGCAGTTGGTTAAGGAAGAGAAGCTTTGTTTAAAAATTGGGGGTGGACAGAAAAGAACTTTAGCTTTGGCTCCTGGATGTAGCTTCCTCCAGGCCCTTCAGCAAAAAATGTAGAACAAAGAGCATAAGTGGTCAGAGTTTAGTCCTTAGCATGCCCTTATCTGAGTTCTGTGTGGCAGTAGACTCATTTGGTGTGGATCCAGGTTTCAGCAAAAAACTCAGGGGCATTTGTTATCTTTAGTTTCTAACATCCTTGCCTATTGTTTTTAAGCCATTATTACCTTCTTGCTTATTAAGTTGCTTGTATACTTCTCTGGGCTAGCTAGGTCCCTGGAAGGAACTCAAGATTCTTCTATGTTTGAGAGGGCCCACAAGCTAAGAGGGGTCCCTGCTCCCTCTCAATGATCCAAGGGCAAATAATTTATCTGTAAAATGATTAAAAAACAAAAAATTGGGCTCTGAAAAGGGAGTTATTCACATATTATTTGAGAAACACTGCTTTAGAAGGTTTCTAGCTCTGGTCTTATATACTGGTCATGGAAATGGAGCATTCACAACTTTATATTATTTCAGTAGAGCCCCAAAGCAGAGAGGATGTAGGACATGTGCCACACTTCCCTGGGAGGATCTCGGGGACACTGTGAGCTTATTTAGAGATGTGCTTGAACACACCCTTGAAGACCAATGCATACCTTCACATCCTTAATAGTAACCACAAGCTCCAGATAGACTATCCACCCCAACCCATTCACCAGCCAGATGAGAACTTAGTTCAGAGAGGGAGCTAGCCACCAGAGGAATCTAAACTTTAGTGCACAACACTGAGTGCATGAGCTGGTTTACCAGGTAACCCATAAAAGTCAAACAGCTGCTGTGAAGACCAAGACAAAATAGAGTGGTTTGTGTCATAGATGCTTGTTGTTGAATGAAAAATTTAGGGTCACCATCATCTCTTTATTTTGTGATCACCTTTACACAGGGTAGACAAAGTTAGTTTTGCTATCAGTTTGTATTTAGAATCGATTCAACCTGACTTCTTACAGAGCTTTAAGCGTTGACATTTGAAGTCAAATTTTGGTATTCAGAAAACCTTGTTCCTCATGAAGTTTTCCTATACAACTGTCTCTACTAGCATAAACATACATACATCTTCACCCACACTCTCTCTCACACACAATTGTATTTACCTTAAACAAAAACTAACAAACAAAAACAACAAAAAAACAACAAAGTTATACTTATCCTTTCTCTTCAAAACAATAGTTACAAGGTGTGGTTGTTGCCTGAGCATCAGAGGAAAGGGAATGAGAACCAGGCAGCTCAATGAAAGAAAACTTACTATGTAAAATAATATTCAAGGCTTATGCAGTGACATGTAAATAGGACAAAAATAAAATATCAATAAATACAACTAAGGCTAATTTTAAGATAAATGAACTCAGATCTAATTACCATTTTCCTTAGATATCTAAACATATTTTTACTTGGAATGAGAATCTGAATACCAAATTTTAGTGATGAGAATTTTGTAATTTCTGAATCGTATTTTACATGAAAAGCTTTTTGAAGATTTCTTTGAAACCAAATGTGGTGTTTTCTAAAAAAAAAAACACATTAATACAGGGATCAACAGACCAAGCAGGTGCTATCCCCAGTCATTATAGTCAACTTAATAAATACTCTGCACACAGACATCCAAAACCTATGAGCATTGATCCAAAGGAAAAATCATTAAGGTGAGGATAGAGGTAGCCATTCTCTTGAAAGCTGCTTCCTTTAGTGCCTGTGGTGTTAGCATGAATAGCTCAAAGCTGTTTGGAATTAATTCTTTTCTAAAGGGACTGCTGAAAAAGACAGGAACATGTGTTCTTGGCAGAGAAACAAAGGGTTTTAAAGTACCTCAGCGTTTATCCCACTACAAGCCAACTTAGTGCATTATATTAATATCAAAATTGTCCCTCTACAATTGGGAGATAATTTTATAGCTGCTGACAAAAATTTTTATACACTTCAATCAGAATGAAACAAATGAGCTGTGTCTGTGTATGGTATATATATGTATGCACTCATGCACACATTTGTGTGTCTGTGTACCTGAGAGTATGTGAACATGGACCATTTTTATAAAAATGGGTCCCCCGGCAAAAGAAACAAGACCTTTAAATTTTATCTTTTGATGTTATATAAATTTTTATAACAAATAACATGTATCGATGGGCCAACTAAAAACTAACATAATCACAAATTATGACTTTCAAAATCAAATCACAATTGCATATACAAAAAAAAATTCAAAATTAGTAAGAATATTCTAAAATATTTTTATAGTTAAGCAAAATGTTATTTGTTCATGCTAAGAAATAAATGTTGGCTTCTGGAGTCCAGAAAGCTTTCTAAAGTTAGAAATATTTCTTTCTAATTCTAAACGTTAACATATTTAGATATACTTCATGAGAAATTTGATATGTATATTTAATTTTTCTATTAATATTATAATTAATGTTTGATAATGGTAACACCGATATATTGCAATTACATTAGATATTAGAATCATTCTTATCAAACACATACTTTTACAACAGGGTTTTCAATCAAGGGGCAAAGAATCACAATTCAAATAGAAATAATTTAAAGAGCACCTTTTATGTTTTGCCTACTTTATTTAGATAAATTAAACATGCTAAGTGTCTTAGTTTATTTAGCTTGCTATAATGAAATTAATAGAATGGCTTATAAACAACAGACACTTGTCATAACTCTGGAGTCTGGGAAGTCTAAAATCAAGGCTGCCAGCAGGTTCAGTGACTGGTGAAGTCCCGCTCCCTGGTTCATAGATGAGAGATCTGGTTGTGTTTTTGAATGGTGGAAAGGGCCCCTTTTAAAAGGGCACTTGTCTTGTTCACAAGCACTCCACCCTCATGGTCAAACCACATCTCAAAATCTTCATCCCAAATTACTGTGACATTGGGGATCAATTTCAGCATAAAAATTTTGAGGGAACATAAACATTCAGTTTCAAGTACAAAAATAACCATATACAATAGTATAAAGGAAACCTAATTAATGATTCTTGTCAAATTCATATTGTCCAACTACCGAACTTTGAAACCTTTGAAACCAATGAGAAGTCGTGGCTTTTCATTAGTGATAAAAGGAAAGTTGTTAGTTCTGTTTCTTGCTCCAAACATTTTGATAATAGAGAATGACTTATTACAACTTAAAGTTGAAGAGGTTATGGAACAAACTTTGACAATCTTAATGTGGCATTCAAATAGGAACTAAGAGATACCCAAACCTTAGTATTCAGCTTTTCTCCTTGTGGGTTCAGACTATTAGAAATAAATGCATGGATGCCTCCAGCTTTGTTCTTTTTGCTTAGGATTTTCTTGGCTATATGGGCTCTCTTTTGGTTCCACATGAAGTTTAAGGTGGTTTTTTCCAGTTCTGTGAGGAAGGTCATTGATAGCTTGATGGCAATAGCATTGAATCTATAAATTACTTTGGGTAGTATGGCCATTTTCACGATATTGATTCTTCCTAACCATGAGCATGGAATGTTTTTCCATCTATTTGTGTCCTCTTTTATTTTCTTGAGCAGTGGTTTGTAGTTCTCCTTGAAGAGGTCCTTTACATCTTTTGTTAGTTGTATGCCTATGTATTTTATTCTCTTTGTAGCAATTGTGAATGGGAGTTCGCTCTTGATTGGGTTCTCTGTCAGTCTGTAATTGGTGTATAGGAATGCTTGTGATTTCTGCATGTTGATTTTGAATCCCGAGATGTTGTTGAAGTTGCTTATCAGTTTAAGGAGATTTTGGGCTGAGATGATGGGTTCTTCTAAATATACAATCATGTTGTCTGCAAGTAGACAATTTGACTTCCTCCTTTCCTAGTTGAATACCCTTTATTTCTTTTCCTTGCCTGATTGCTCTGGCTACAACTTCCAATACTATATTGAATAGGAGTGGTGAGAGAAGGCTTTCTCTGCATCAATTGAGATAATCATGTGGTTTTTGTCTTTGATTCTGTTTATGTGGTGGATTACATTTATAGACTTGTGTATGTTGAACCAGCCTTGCATCCCCAGGATGAAGCCTACATAATCATGATGGATAAGCTTTTTCATGTTCTGTTGCAATCAGTTTGCCAGTATTTTTATTGAAGATTTTTGCATCTATGTTAATCATGGAGAGGCATCACACTACTTGAATTCAAACTGTACTACAAGGTTACAGTAATAAAAACAGCATGGTACTGGTACCAAAACAGATACAGACCAATGAAACAGAACAGAGGCCTCAAAAGAAATGCCACACGTCTACAACCATCTGATCTTTGACAAACCTCACGAAAACAATCAATGGGGAAAGGATTCCCTGTTTAATAAATAGTGTTGGGAAAACTGGTTGGCCATGTGCAGAAAGCAGAAACTGGACCCCTTCCTGACATCTTACACTAAAATTAACTCCAGATGGATTGAAAAATAAAAAGACTTAAACATAAGACTTAACACCATAAAAACCCTAGAAGAAACCCTAGGCAAAATCCTTAAGGACATAGGCATAGGCAAGGACTTCATGACTAAAACACGAAAAGCATTAGCAACAAAAGCCAAAATAGACAAATGGGATCTAATTAAACTCCAGAGCTTCTGCACAGCAAAAGAAACAATCATTAGAGTGAACTGGCAAGAAACAGAATGGGAAAATATTTTTGCAATCTATCCATCTGACAAAGGGCTAATATCCAGAATCTACATAGAACTAAAACAGATTTACAAGAAAAAAACAAACCCATTCAAAAGTGGGCAAAGGATATGAACAGACACTTTTCAAAAGAAAACATTTATGAGGCCAACAAACATATGAAAAAATGCTCGTCGTCACTGGTCATTAGAGAAATGCAAATCAAAACCACATTGAGATACCATCTCACACCAGTTAGAATGACAATAATTAAAAAGTCTGGAGACAACAGATTCTGGAGAGGATGTGGAGAAATAGGATCACTTTTACACTGTTGGTGGGAGTGTAAATTAGCTCTACCATTGTGGAAGCTAGCTGGCAATTCCTCAAGGACCTAGAAATAGAAATTTCATTTAATTCAGCAATCCCATTACTGGGTATATATCCAAAGGGTTATAAATCATTCTATTATAAAGACACACGCACACGCGTTTTCATGTTTACACTAGCAAAGACCTGGAACCAACCCAAATGTCCATCATTGATAGACTGGATAAAGAAAATGTGGCACATATACACCATGGAACACTATGTAGCCATAAAAAATGATTAATTTGTGTCCTTTGTAGGGACATGGATGAATCTGGAAACCATCATTCTCAGCAAACTGACACAAGAACAGAAAACCAAACACTGCATGTTCTCACTCCTATGAGTGTTGGACAATGAGAACACATGGACACAGGGAGCGGAGCATCGCACACTGGGGTTTGTCGGGGGCTAGGGAAGGGACAGCAGGGGGTAGGGAGGTTGGGGAGGGATAGCATGGGGAGGGATAGCTATGCCAGATATAGATGATGGAGGGGTCAGAGGCAGCAAACCACATTACCATGTAGGTACCTATGCAACAATCCTGCATGATCTGCACATGTACCCCAGAACCTAAAGTACAATAAAAAAAATCAAAAATAAAAGAAAGACAAAAATGCATGGAGACATACCCAAATGGAAGACAGAATCTTACTTTATTGTTTGCTGAATGAGGGGCTTATAACTCATTGTATGTGGCTCTCTGGCAAAATAAAAAGGAAACAAATAAACCACTAGTACAGAAAATTGCCCCTGCTTTCCTTCTTCTTATTCTGAGATGGCCAGTTCTCAGAGAAGCCTCCTTCCCCTTTCAGATGTAGGCAGAAAGTGAACACACAGGGAAAGAATCAGGCTATTTTAAGGGAGAGTGGGCATTTGGTTGTATTAAAATTGTGTAATTTTCTGGAACTAAAAACTCTCCTAATGCTTCAGTGCTGCACATCCCTCGTTCCAACAATTTTCAGAAGTAAATGGAGCTCTTTTCTGAAAAAATAGGAAATTTGGAAAAAGTACAATTTCACTGTAGTTGTTATACATTTGAAAAATCTCACAATAGGGTTCTTTGGTAAAAATTAGATTGGAGAATGTGGTCTGTGCCTAGAAATCAAATTGGGACTTCGATTTTTGTCTCTCACTCTTTTCCCAAATCCAAGATGGGAAGGTGTGCGGAGCAAATCTGAAGTCTGTTTAGTCTCCCAGACATTGCAAATGAGAAAATCTGCTAGGCTGTAAGCTGAGCTCTGCCTAAGCAGCTTCTCTGGGGTGGGGTGGACTTGAGAGCTCCATCTGACACATGACAAAGTAATACCACTCACTGATAGACTGTAGCTTTGACAACTGGGTTAACGTGGGCCAGTTATCAGGGTACTTCTTAGCCAGATTGGTCTACAGTTTTAGATTTCACAGAGAGGATCTCTTATATTGCTTACATACTTGAACTTATATTTTATGCATAATATTGAAGTATGCCTTTTATCATTCAACATCATACCAAAAGCATAATTTTCTTTTCAGGAAAAACCTTGAGGATAATATGTAAATAGTTGTATGGTACTCCTTCATATATCCAAGTACCATAATCTATTAAAACATTTACTGTGTTGACTATTTAAGCTGCTAACATTTTTTTTTTTTTTTGCTGCTACAAACAACTTTTTCCTGAGTATATTTATATTAATATTTTTTCAATTTCAGATCATTTCTTAGAGTACATATTATAAATAAAATTATTTGGATCAGAGTCTATGAACATTTTTACGACACAATATAGAGAATATAAAATGTTTTAAAGTTTGTATCCATATTAATTTCCCTCAGCCACTCGTGAAACTGCTAAAATTAAGTATTATCAGGTCTTTAAACTTATGTTGATTCCTCAAGCAAAGAAAAAGAATTGTAGCTGTTTTTTTAATGATATAGATATTTAATTATAAATAAAATAAGCATTTGGACATATTTGTTTGCCATTTGTGGTTTACCTTTAGATAACTGCTTATTGTCATAATTTATCTGGGTTTTTTCATTTTATCAGGATAAAAAATTATAAACTATGTATATTAATTTTTGTCTTATTTTAAATATTCTAGTTGATAGCATTTTTTATGATGATTTTATTTTAAAAACATTAAAAATATTTTAAATTATTGTTTTAATATTACATTATTTTAATATTACAATATTTTTAATGAACTTTAATTAAGTACAATTTTTTCTTCTTTATAGTTTTCGTTTGGACCTTTAGTTCAATCTTTAAAAAAAATTATTTTTCAAGAACACATAACCTTTTGCCTAAAGTATATTACTTATTAACTTTAAACATTAATTGTTTTTGGCTGGGCATGGTGGCTTATACCTGTAATTCTAGCACTTTGGAAGGCTGAGGCAGGCACATATCTTGAGATGAGCAGTTCGAGATCAACCTGGGCAATGTGGTAAAACCCTGTTTCTACCCCAAAAAAAACCAACAAAAAATTAGCCAGTTGTGGTGGTGCAAGCCTATACTCCCAGCTACTTGACAGGCTGAGTGAGAGGATCACTTGAGTCCAGGAGACAGAGGTTGCAGAATATTTAGAAGGTGAGACAAAAAAAAATAGCTTTAAAGAATAAAAAGTGTAGGCTAAGCATGGTGGCTCATGCCTGTGGTCCCAACTACTTAGCAGGCCAACACAGGAGGATCACTTGAGACCAGGAATTCAAAACCATCCTGGTCAACATAGTGAGAGCTTGTCTCTACAAAAAGTAAAATAAATAAAAATAAATGGGTGTGGTGGCACATTCCTGTAGTCCCAGCTACTCCAGAGGTTGGGGGAGAAGGTCACTTGAGCCTGGGAAGTTAAGGCTGTAGTGAGGAGAGATTGCCCCACTGCACTCCAGCCTGGGCAACAGAGACCCTTTCTCAAAAAAAAATTATTTTAATCGAGTTTTTATTCATCTGAAATTATATGCAATGGGAATGTGAATTGTTCTCTTTATGTGATCATCTTTCCATTGATTAATGTGGTATTTGTTAATACAATTTATTATGTGGCTACATACTTGTGAACATAGCTCTTTCTTGAGATAAAAAATCTTTTCCATTTTTCCTCACATTTTTTATTTTAGCATTTGTACCAAACTGACTTCATTAGTGTGCTTCTACTCTATGTTATTCTACATGGCCATATGAATCACCAACTACACATTTTTGCAGCTTTTTGCTTGTTTTTTGTTTTTGAGACAGGGTCTTACTTACATTCTGTCACCCAGGCTGAAGTTGGTTTTTTGTTTGTTTGTTTGTTTGTTTGTTTTTGTAGTGCTGAGTGCCCAGGCTGGTCTCAAACTCCTTGGCTCAAGTGATCTTCCTGTCTCCGCCTCCCAAGTAGTAGGACAACAGGTGTGAGCCACCATGCCTAGCCTACACTTCTTTTTCAAAACTATTTTTTCTAGTCTCACCTTCTAAATATTATAAAAGTATTTAAGATAATTTTTATAAATTGATTGAGACCCAATTAAATACATGTACAAATTTTGAGAAAAATAAGATCTCAATAAATATGAAACTTGTCCATTCAGACACAGAATATTTGTCTTCTTTGATTCAGTTTTGTTTCCATTCATTTCAACAAAGTTTTGCAGTTACCTTGGCTTTATTTTATTTTCGCATTGATTTTTTTCTTACAAATAGGACTTGTGTGTCTGTGTGTGTGCACACCTGCATGTTGCATGTTATTCTTACCTTTTTTATTCTAGAACATTTTTCTGATTTATTCTCCTGTTGTATTTTACATAATTGCCAAATGTTTTCTATACTTCTATTCATATAGTTTGAAACTGCCTATTGTCATTCTGTTTAAAGTAATTCATTTTTCCTCTAATCAAGTAGTTGCTTTTTAATAGTATAATGATCAAATGGCAATCTTATTTCCCTCTTTCTTCTCAGATTTCCAGAGTCTATTTTATTTTTGCTGCATGCTTTAACTGTATCTTATAAGTCTGCAAGAGGGAACATTTAGAAGCTGGTGACTGGAACATTTGTTTCTGATCATTTCTCTCTTCCATTTTACTGTTTTTGAATACCAACCACTAAAATAATTAAAATGTTCTATTGAGATGTGTACAGACATCCTATTACATCTGAATCTTTGGAGTGAAAGTATAGGTATCAGGTCATCTTTTGCTGCAGTCAAGAGACAATCAAGAAACTAAAGACTTGAAAAGAAGTGTGTCTCTCTAACACGCTTGTGCAAGTAAGCAGATTTCTGAGTTGCCTAGAGAAAAGATCATCCCCCTAGAGAAGGAATCTTTTGGAAAAAGGAAGGAGGTGTGCTCCTGCTCACTTACTCCATGTTCTCTATGAGAAGGAAGTTGTTTGCTCTGGTTCAGATAGAATAAGAGGAAGCAGTTGTACTGGTTGAAGCCCACCTCTCCTGGATTGCTTCTGGGAGCAGAGAGACCTCCTGGGACATTTTTTAATAGTGAGGTCCCAGATTTGCAATTCCATTGTCAATGATTGCTAAAGAAAACATCATATTTCTGTCTTCCAAGGGCTATTTACTAATACTTGAACTCGCTATATAATTCAAATGGTAGATAGCATTTCACAATGACATAGAGAATTAAAAATAATTGTCAATTTGGAAGAATCCTGTGACTTGAAAGAGAAGAAAAAGTTTAATTACTTGAATAGCTGTCTAATACAAGCACATAAATGAGGGCAAGAATGTAAGAAAATGTAAATAGGAAATATAAAGGAGATGTAAAGAGATTTAAAACAACAAAAAAGATATTTTGGAGCTAAAAAATGTTACAATTCTCAGATTTTAAAAATATTTAAATGTGAATTGGTTAAAAATGTCAGGATTCAGACTATATTTAGATTGTAATACAAAGTTTGATTTTTACTCATGCTATAATGTTTATTGGAAGTTCTAGCCAAAAGTCAAACCACTAGTAAGTGGCAGAAGTGACTAAAACACACATCTGTCATTGTCATAAGTCCATGTTCTTCTCTATTATATTATCTCTGCTGGATTTAAAATCAAAGTGAGAGCCAGTTGCCAGTTGTGATGTGAGAGGGAAGGGAAGTATGAAGGGCATAGGCTCCCAGGAAGCCCAGGAGAAAGAGAGGGCTCTACAGACGACAGTGTAGGGAATTTGAATCCAGTTTCACTTAAACAAAATTTGGCTCACCTAGGAGTAAATTCATTTTCCTAAACTGGGAAAAGCTCAGTTATAAATAAAATGTTCTTTTTCTTTATTTCTTTCTAACGATATCAAGTGATTTGCCAGGAGAGAAAAAAAATCTGTTACTTTGTGCCAAATTAATACCATCTTTAACCTGAATTACCAAAACAAGCCTCAGAGAAAGAGGACGTAGTTAAAAATTTAAGACAGAAACAATACTGTAAGTGCAAAATACAATCAAATATGTCTGTATATACATATATATATACATGTTTACACATACATATACATATCTGCATATACATGCACACAGATATATATACATATGCATATACATACATGTTTATGTGTATTCATTCATTGATTATGCCTACACACGAATGTAATATGTTAGAAATATATGTATACTTTAATAGCTCTACTTTCCTGTTTCTCTATTTTTGCATATAACTGAAAAAATTTTAACATGTTCAGATGATGATTTATTCTAGTCAGTGATACTCTATATTATCTGAACCTGCATTAAAAATAAAACATTTCAATTCTCTAGGAAGACAAAATATTTTGAAAAGAAATAACTAAAAGTTATATATTTTGGAATCGGAATACATCTTATTGTCTTTTAAAGAAAGACACATAGAACAATTTAATTATAGAGTTAAGGTAGTTTTCTATGTGTATCAGGCCCTCCAAGCACACCCACTACCAGTTCACGGTGGCATTCAAAAATAGTCACTACCGAGCATTCAATTTTGTTTGACTACATAGAAATAACATTTTTCTGCAGTGGATGAATTGCTAATATGTACAATGGAACTGACTTATTTTACAAAGCTTTTCAAGGTATTCCAGTTAATTTGACAGAAACTTATTCCATTTTGTAAATAAAAATTACACCATATTACCTGGGCTCTAAGGAAAATGACAAATGCAGTTTGCTATGCATAGATGCATAGAGCCATCATTAGGAATATTCTTGTCACTAATGTGGAAAAATTCCACAATCTTTCTAATTAGCCATGAAGAAAATGTACATACATACTAATATATTGGTAACAGTGATTACCTGAAACCAAGAAATCAGTTATTTTACAGATTCATACAATTAGAATGAAAACTCACTATTTTCTTCAAAAGACTATTTGTAATACTAATAGAAGTTTTCTGGTCTTTTTTTTTATCCCTCTGTATTCTCTCTCTCTTTCCTTCTCTCTCTTTCTCTCTCTTTCTAATTCTCTTCATCCTCTTTCCTCCTTTCAATCTGATTAGATAATATTTTAAATATACATTTGTTTAAAAAACTGTACCCAGTCTCCTCCTGCGGCAAGGGAGATGGCTGTTTAATGAGGGGAACAGATGCCGCTGTCTGTCCCCAGTAGTTCCTGTTGTATTGAGCTCAGCAGCCTTACTCATTTATTGCACTTTAGTTCTGTCATTCAAATGTTGCAAAATCCCCTCAAGCTCCTTTGTCTAGTGAACGAACATAACTATTTTGGTTATATCATTTCAAAATGTCTTGTTGTCACCTGAAAATCTTGAAAATAGATATTTGAAATGACCCAAAAAGGCCAAATATGTGCTTGTATTATTTATTTCATTTTTTTATAATGCTAGAATTTCATTTTTCTCTTAACCTTTGGGCTTTTTGTCTGTTACTTAACCATTGTATACTAAATTAACTTCTCTAATAAACATGCTCTGTGATTTTAAGTTCTATTGCTTTAGGAGATAGCTGGATTGATTTTAGACCACTAAACTCCTCAATCTACAAACTTGCCTCCAAATGCCTCCACCCTGAACAGCCTCAAAACTCACCATCTCTTACGGACTTAGCATATGCCAACATTGCACTGTAGATGCTTTCTAGTCTGTTATTTGCTACTCATTCTCTCCTTTTGAGCTTGGTATTTTTATCCACATTTTAAAAGTAGGAATACTGAGAGAGAAATTTAATAATGTGCTTAATGTCACACAGCCTAGAAGTAGACCAAATACGAATCAAATGTCTATCTTCCCAGTAAACCATTAACAAAATACCAATTCACCAATCAGCATTCTTTTGCTATGAAATAAGCTCAATTATAGTAATATTTATATTTTATAAGACTACTGTTTCCTACTGCCTTACCTTTCCCCAACCCCAAGCCCCCAAAACACACAGACATGTATTTTTTCCCTTTGTAGGAATCACCTCTCTTAGAAGTAAAGAAATATCATGAAAGAAGGTTGGTTATGAATTTAAGGCTATGGATCAATTTTCAAAGCAATAAATAACGTGTTGTGGCTACATCCAACATCAGCATTCCAAAACACATTTCAACAAAGCGTGTCACACATTGTAAAAAAGCTCAGTTCTAGTATATAACCACATTTTTCATATGACTGAAATCACTTGGCCTTTTGCCCTGTGCTCCACGAAGCAGTGATGTGTACACAGAGGGGAAAAATACATGGCTGTTCTAGACTTCTCAATCTCCTGATAAGTTCCACTATCAGAGAGACTGTGAATAACCCTTCCCTGCCTGGCCTCATAATTCATCACTCTATCTCCTTTCTGCTTCCTTTGCTACCTGGGAGGAAAGCAATGTAAACTTTAATAAGTTGAATAAAAGTTACTTTCCCCTCATCTGTATGGATTCTGGCAGTGTGCCTTGCAAAGTACGTTTGATTGTTAGGGGCTATGTGATACCAAACCCCTGCCTACCAGCTGTTGGCATCAGAGTAAGTCTCAGAATTTCTTGAGCAGCCAAAATGTCATCTCGTTCCCCATTGCTGTGAAGTTCTTTTATGCATCTTAGGGCCTTCCACCCTTGGAAAGCTCTTCAGGGGAAGGACGATGTGGCTGAATATCTGTGAGGGCTAGGGCAAACACAAGCACTTTGCTTCACTTTCTTCAATTAGCTTGCCCAAATTAGAGGGAAAGAATCGTTTCTCAGTATAATCTCACATTCATGTTTCAATATAGTAAGTCTCATCAGCCTCATAAAATTAAAGGCTACCATAATTAGCCAAAGCATGACTGATTTGTATTTTTTTTCTCATTTAATGATGTTCATATTTTAAATGTTTATAGAATTTCACAGATTTTTTACATAAAACTGAGTTATTTCTAGTTTTTTCTTATACATTTTTTTACATTTTGGGTTTTGTTTTCTAAATATACATGAATCTAAACAAAGTGATTTGCAAAACGCTCTGTCGCAATTAAAGAAGACATTCTTTCTGCTTTGTCATTAAAGACAATTGTTTATTGACCCAAAATGACTACTTAAAGCAGGTCTCTTCCCCTCAGTTAAGTCTGTTCTTTTGAGTGCTACAGACAATCCTTTAACCCCTTTAGTGTCTCTCTCAGGAGGTACAAATACAGTTGTGTTAGCTTTACTTATATGTTGGGTTTTCTAAACTTTATATCATTTTTATTTTTCTTATTTGAACTCTCTCAAATTTAACAAGACTTTTTAAAAATATATGCTTAAAAAATGCACACAGTAATGTTCTTCTGAAAAATATAATCTCCCTTATCCTTTATGTAATACCTCTGCTATACATTCACATATGAGACACAATTTGCCTTGTGCCTGAAGCATTACATTGCAAATTTATGTTAAATGAGCGGCCTACTATCCAAATCCTCCTCCTGCAGGATTATTTCGTTTTCTTCATTGACTAGTTTATATAAGAGTTCTGTCTCTCCAAATAAAGTTACTCCTTTTTGAAACACATATTCTTGATCCAAGCTTATCCCAGGACCTTTCGGGATATTACGTGCTAAATATAAGCCCTTGATTCAAATATTGGCCATATTAAATTTTATAGCTATTGCAGTCAGGTCATCCAAGAACATCTATGCCAATTGCATTGCCCTCAATCGATTTTATTTTTTGTGTTTGTTTTACTTCTTCATTTGTTCAAAGACAGTGACAACAAAGTTAACATTATGATTATTTGGCCTTTGGTGCCGTCTGCCAATATTACTGCATCAATTTTGACATGAACCATTATAGTTAATGTCTGAATAGCAAACACTTGAAGTCAGACTCTTTAGAACTTTAAGGCAAATTAGTTTTCAAAAGTGTATTCTAGGTCATAGGCAGTGGGACAACTTTGTACACAAACCTTTCTGGTGTCACACTTTTGAGATGTGAGAGTCAGGGGGAGGTTAGTGGTGCTTTGAATATATATCAGTTCCAAGGACAATGTTCTGCCCTAGAATGGGTACAATGTTCAGAAATCCTTAAAACAGGATTTTTGAAGACCTAAACTCAAATAGGAAATTGTAGCATGTGAATATGGGATTGTCCACTCCTTGTCTTTAAGTTTGGGCACAGTTGATATCACCTCTTTTCAACTTTGAGATCTGGCTGGAAATCAGAAGGGTTTATTATCTTTCCTTGCCCCAGTAATCAATATAACAATCTCAGAAAATATATAAAAGTTTGGGCCTTTTCTTTACCTCGTGGTAGTCCCATCAGCATCCATATTTGGCCTATTGATTGTGGCCATGTGATAAAACAATAACCACTATTTTTCAAGATAATGTCTCATATGAAAAAACATTTTAGTAAGTTTTATCCATTTTTTCTAGCAAATCTTCATGCTGTTATGTTAGAAGTAGTTGAGAGCATTTCTAGTTCATCAAAAAATGTTATTTGAGTTTCATTAGTCAGCAGGTTTGACCATTAAAGGTAATTTAAAATATCTTAGTGTTGGTGTTATTTTTAGTCTTACTATATCAGCAGTCCCCAACCTTTTTGGTATCAGGGACTGATTTCTAGGAAGATAATTTTGATGGGGTCAGGGGCTGGGGGGATAATTTCAAGATGAAACTGTTTCACCTCAGATCATTAGGCATTAGATTCTCGTAAGAGAGGGCAACCTAGATCCCTCACATGTGCAGTTCACAACAGGGCTTGTGCTCCTATGAGACTCTAATGCCACCACTGATCTAAGGGCAGTGCTCGGGCCATAATGCTCACTTGTCCACCACTCACCTACTACTGTGCTGCCCATTTCCTAACAGGTCACAGGCTGGTACCAGTCCACAGCCCCGGGGTTGGGGACCCCTGCACTGTATTACTCTGAACTGAAAAATAATTGAAATTCCCAATTGAAATATAACATCATATTTAGGAAATATATTTTGCTTGTAGTCTTTGTAGCCTTTGCCCTCCAACACTGAACTTTAAAAAAAAAAAGAATACTAATTTTTTTTTAAGAGTATTTTTAGATTCACAGCAAAATTAAGAGGAAAGTACAGAGATTTTCCATATGCCCTTCTTTCTCCACACATGCATAACTGTATTCATCTATTCTCATCCTACTGTGAAGAATACCAGAGGCTGGCTAATTTATAAAGAAAAGAAGTTTAATTGATTCACAGTTCCACATGGCTTGGAGGTTTCAGGAAACTTACAATCGTGATGGAAGGCACCATTGAAGGGGCAAGCCCCTTATACAAGCATCAGATCTGGTGAGAACTTACTATCACGAGAACAGCATGAGAGAAACTGCCTCCATAATTCAATTATCTCCACCTGGTCTCGCTCTTGACATGTGAGGATTATTACAATTCAAGGTGAGATTTGGGTGGGCACACAGAGCCAGATATCACCAATAACCTCCTTTATAACCAACATCCCCCATAAGGTACATGTGTTACATGAGCCTACACTGGCCCATCATTATCACCCAAAGTCCATAGTTTACATCAGGGTTCCCTCTCAATGTTGTGCATTCTGTGGGTCTGGATGAATAAAAATTGACTTGTATCCACTATTATAGTATCATACAGAGTAGTTTCACTGCCCTAAAAATCCTCAGTGGTCTGCCTGTTCATATTTCTCCCTACCCTTAACCCCTGGGCTTCCACTGATCTTTTTACTATCTCCACAGTTTTGCTTTTTCCAGAATGTCATACTTTCCTAATCACATACCATGTAACTTTTTCAGATTGCCTTCTTACTCATAGTAATATGCATTTATATTTCCTCCATGTCTTTTCCTGACTTTCCTTGCTTAAGTAAGATAAATCCCAAAGCAGTTTAGTTTCTATTTCTTTGTTTTCAAGGCTGTACTATAGCTTATGTCTTTAGTAAATATTGTAATTATGTCTGACCTGGACTTTATTTATTTTTTTAATTTCCTGCTATGGAGTGGAGGACCTGCTTCTTGGCCTCAAGATGAGTGAAGAGCTAATCTGAGTTTTAGTGATACATGAACTCATCTGAAGATTTCCCTGTAGAATGGCAGAGCCTCAGTCCTCTGGAGTCATCTACATATAGTGTCACCCTATTGCATCTGAACTGTACACTTATCATTTTGACAGAATATGGCATTTGCGCCTTTATCATTGCCTAATGACTCTACTCAACCTTGCCGTTTTGTTTTATTCCTAAATGTTTTTGCTGTCTTCTAATCCACTTGCAGGCTCTTATAAATGCGAACCACTTCTTTCTCCCTAATCTTTACCTATATTTTCAACTGATAACCTGCCTCATACTTCATAGAGAAAAGACAAACAATTCAATGAAAATTTTTGGACTTCTCCCTACCAGAACTATCCATGAAATTGTGGGTATACCTAGCTGCCTGCCTTCCTTCTTACCTTAAAAGATGACGTGTCCCAGATTTTAACAGTGGTCAATCCCTCCACTTTCACCATGGTTCTTATTCCATCTTTTCTGCTTGAGGATTTTGCTCTTATAATTAGTCCTTCCTCTCTCACTTGATCAATTAGAGAATACATTCTAGACTCTTTCCATCTCCAATATTTCCTACTTTGAAAGGCAGAATAAAACAAAGAATTAATTTTTTGCTAGTATACACAATTACAGGGCTCCATCTTCTTTATCGGTCCATCTTTTCAGGTCTGACTTCTACATATTGAAGTGACCCAAAACTTTATTCTCAGCATCTCTCCTCCACTCTCTTCTTTCTCACTTTTCTGCTTTCTGTTCCTTTTCTATCTCTGTATGTTCTACATCAGAGATGTTCTCTAATTCGTTACCTACAGATCTCATCTTTACAGAATGAATCTTGAATTTGCAATTGTAGCTCAGGTTTCCCAGCAGATTTGCATATAACCACCTACTACTCACCTACTACTAACACTCACCTACTACTGTGCTGCCCATTTCCTAACAGGCCACAGGCTGGTACCAGTCCACAACCCCGGAGTTGGGAAGCCCTGCACTGTATTACTCTGAACTGAAAAATACTTGAAATTCCCAATTGAATTGGAAGGTCTACTTGACCTCCACACTTGGACATCTAATTTGTCAAATTTAGAGTGGTCAAAGCAGATGTCTTGATGTCCACCCCATCCTGCTCTTATCCTTAGCAAAGTTGTAAGGCCAAAAATATAGGAATCATGTTTAATTTCCATATTTCATATATCTATTACCTAAATATTCAACTTTAACTTTCACTGTTACCCACACAATGGGTGGGTTCTATCCCTTGGTAAGTGACAGTCTAATGATCCAATAATCACAACCAAGGAAGATTTAACAAGGATATTTTACTATTTGCGACAAGTAAGGAGGATACCCAGGTTAGCTCCTAAAGCAGTGCCTTCCTGACCAAAGGTGAAAACAGAGCTTTCATTGGACCGATTACTGAGTCATTGTATTTAGAGGTGGAGTAAAGGCAGCAGAGGCACAGTCACCAGTCATGCTTCTTCGTATGTTGCGTATATAGAAAACAATGAATAAGCTTGTCTTGGGGTGGGGGTGTTAGTATGGTAATGCTGAGTTCACTAAAGTTTATCTCCAACTCTGAAATCTATAGATCCAACAGTTTTTATTTTTCCTGGACTGTTCTTCTTTCTGGAACTTTTGAAACTACAAAATCTCAGGGTGCAACAATTACAAGTGGGTATGTTTATCAGTGTGTACCTGAAAACCCAGGGACCCTGGGTTACCTAACCAACACCACCTCTGTAACACTTTCTGAAAATGTCTACTTTTTTGCCTCCTCACTATCCGTGCCCTAGCTCAAGCTACCTCTATTACTTGGTCTTCTCTAATAGCTTCTTAATGAACTACAGTAGCTTCCCTGCTTTTTGTGTTCCAAACATGTTTTATCAGTCTCAGAATAAAATCTAAGCACCATGCTTCCTGTATGATCTGCCTTCTGGCTGCTGTCTAATGTTATCACATAATGTTCTTTTTCTCAAGTACCATGTTCTAATCTCCACTTTATAGAACATGCTGATCGGGTTCTTGCATTCAGACCTCTGTACTCACTGTTTCCTCTCTCTAGATTAGAATGTTCTTTTGTGCCTTATGAATCCTGTGAATGTCTATCTCCTCCTGAGAAAGGACTTTCCCCTATTTTAATTCTCAGTAGCTCACTTTCCGCATTCACTGTTTATTCCGTCACTCTATTTTGTTCCTATTTACTTATTAATAGACACAATGTAAATTTGCTTAATAATCTGTCCAGCCCTGTCCTTTAGATTATCAATTCCATTTCAGCAGTGGCTTTGTTAGTCTTCCTCACCCCTGTACCCACAGCAGTTAGTAAAGACACTTTTTTGAAAGAATAAATGATATTTTCTTAACCTTGAACATGTAGACCTCATTGAAGTCTTCTAACTTTATTCCCTAACATAGATATTTCACGAGGAGCATCTTTTAGCAGGCTTTGTAAGCAGTTTGGTGCCTGCATTCTTGTTCTGACTTTGTTCATTCATCTCTTTTGGCAGCACAAATCAGGGACAAGGGCTCCCTTGCCTCCTCCTGCAGAAATGTCAGGTTTGGTTTGGTTGCCATCCACAGATTTTTATTTATTCCAGCACACACAGATGGGCTAATGGGCCTCCTAAAGAGACTCAGCAGAAATTCTCTCTTCCAGCTGGAGACTGAAGAACACTGGCTTAAACATGAGGAGAAATCCCTGACAACGTTATTACGAGATAGTTGAAATACATTTTTCCCTATGTATTGATAACCTAGGTAATTAAACATGATTAATGTCTGCCATATTCTACCAGCATTTAATTCTTAAAATTAGTTAACTGTGGCACTAAAATTCATCCAGCATTCGGCATAAAAGATATCCTTTAAAATTAACAAATTAATCATAAATATATGTAGTATGTATATATATATGTGTACTTATATGTGTATGTGTATATATATATATCCTAAATTTCCCCATATATAGTATCTGACAGCAAATGTGTAATTTTTGCAAGAACAAGTAAGCCATAAATGGTGCTATATCTAGGACACCTCATCCATAAAATTCCACATAGAAGATTTGATATTTGCCTTGAGTTATTTAATCATTCCATGGTAGTTGAAAATCTACTCTATGGTAGGCGCTGTTCTGGCTGCCAGAATCTAATATGAACAGACAAGAAAACACACCTGCTTTCCTACTTGTTTGGGGAAAAGTATAATAGGGAAATAAACCAGTACATTTATATTCATTATGGGATGCTAAGCCTTATGAAGAAAATCAGCTGGGTAAGAAGATGATAGAAAAAGGGTGAGCAGAGAATTATATTCTCAATTTGTTGCCTCTCCACCTCTTCAAAAAGGTGGTATAGGAAAATGTGAGCTATGGGTCATCTCGTGAAGAACATTCCTGGCAGGAGAAATAGTAATGTCACAGTTTTACTAGAAGTGATATGTTCTAAAAATGGAAAGAATGCATTGTGGCTGAAACAAAAAAATGAAATAACAATTTTGTTTTCCAATCATACTATTGCTTATACCTGCTTATTGGCATGTCAGACTTGGGAATTTGTGGGTTACTTCATTAGAAATATGGGAAATCAAGGACAAGAAACAAGAAAAAGAAATAGTGTTCAACAAAGAACAAAACAAAACAGTGGAAGATAGTTTAATAGTGTTATGGTTTGAATGTGTCCCCCAAAAGTTAATGTGTTGGCAACTTAATCCCTCTGCTCTTATGAATGGATTAATGTCAGTTCTACCCTTATGAATGGATTAATGTCAGCTCTGCCTTCAAGAATGAAATAATGGATTAATGTCACTGTCACAGGAGTGAGTTTTTTACATAAGCCACCTCTATCTGGCTCTCTTTCTCTTGCCTGCATGCCATGTAATCTCCCACACCATGTTATGACATAGCATAAAGGCTTTCACAAGGTGCCAGCACCATGGTCTTGGACTTCCCAGTCCCCAGAACTATGAGCTAAATAAACTTTTGAAAAAATAAATTACCCTGTCTGTGATATTCTGTTATATCAACAGAAAACAAAGTAAGACAAATAGTAAAAAATATCGTGTAATTTAGATTCTAGAGAGGACAGAATGTACTTCTAAAAGTATATTACTGAAAGTACTAATTCTGTGATGACGTCTTTACAAAATCATTGACTGAAAAATAAGTTTGATATATGCTTTGCCATGGTGACTATAGAATATTATTATTTTACACTATATCCAGGCATGTGAGAGGTATACAAATAAATACTTATATAAAAAATAGTGTGTTGATCCCAGAATCACAGAAACTTATTTAATCACAGAAGATTTATTCATGTAATACGTTTTGAAAGCAATTGCCTCAGAGGTAAGAGTCAGATCTGATCTAGTGAGGTGAAGGCTGACTAATAAAGGTGCAAATTGTACTATAGTAAAAAAAAATGCTTCAAGTGCAGTGATTTAAATATAATGAGATATACGTAGACTCAATGACATGAAGTTATCCAGGTACCAAGGCTAGCATGGGAAGTGGATGGTTGAGGGTGGAGATTGGTCAGCTCACTCATCAACATATAGTTTTCAAGGATCGCGCTAGTCCTCAAAACCTCTCAGTTGAGCCTCATCAACATTCAACACCAGCATTTTTCTTTGCTGTGTCCTGAAATATGAGCTTAATTATTGTTCACTTCTACACTAATGATAAAGGTAAGCCATCTTTATTAAAAGATTATCCTATTAGAACTCCTTTGCCTTACCTTAGCTTGTCTCATATTCCTTGTACCCTCCAATGTCACAAAAAATAAAGGTCAAGACAAATTCCCTTCAGCTGTAAAACCCATTTGGTGGTCTGCTTTTCTCATTGGGTTTCACATTTAGCGTGTTGTGTTTGTTTTTTCCTTATTTCTGACCAGCCCATCAACGCATTTAAGGTAGTGTTTGTTGTGTAAAAATAAACTCAAATGAGAACAAGAGAAAGCTATTTATTCAGAGCTTGCTAGAGCAAGGGAGTCAGCAATAGTCTCTTGCACTTTGGTGGAGACTCAAATGCAGGCAGAAGAGTGGGAAAGATTTATTATGGAAAAAAGGAAAGACTTCAGGAATGCTTTGACTGAGGACTGTTGGCATAGGAAAACTAAAGGCAGGCTAACTTGAAGTGGGGTATGCTACGTGACTGGATAGGAATGCGTATTTTGTCTTCCTCTGGTTGGGCCTAGGGAAGTTATCTGTTAATAAGTCCTGGTCATTTGGGGTCAATTGTTACAGAAGCTTTTGCTTGGCTTCCAAGATGGTTACTAGAGATAGCAGTCTGACCCCTACAAGTCTGATTTATAACTGGCCAGCTTCCTGGGCTGTTTATTGTAGATAAGGGGTTTCCTGGGCAGGTTGTTTCAGATTGTGGATCAGATCCACATATTATATACATCCCCTGCTTCTCACTTCACATGGTAAATTATAATCATTCATAAGGCCTGAGAAGCCCTATGTGATCTTATTTCTGCCTAGCTGTTTATATATTGTCTTTCGCTTATTTTTTTATTGATTTTTTCTTTTAGCCAATATTTTTGAATCTTTGCAGTAGATGGTTTGCTCAGATATTCTATATCATCATTATGGCAGAATGGAAAAATCACAGCACTCCTTCATATTTAAAAAGCCTTGACCTCCTTGATATCATATTTGGCTGGTTTCATTCCTATCCAACTGGTGACTTTTGCTCAGTTCTCTTTTCTTATCCATCTTCTACTGAACCTCTAAATTTTCAGTGACTAAGATTTGATCCTTCGTTTTTTTTTTCTTTTTAATACTGTTTTCTTTAAATTTTCCTCCAAGTGATTTCATGTAGTTTAATATCTTCATATACATTCTTTATGCTGATTACTCAAAATTATGGCTTCAAATAACACCTCACATTGAACTACACATATGTAAAAGATAACAGATTACTTGACATCCTTACCTGAATATCTAGAAGGCATCTCAAACTTCTAGGACTTCACAGAACTATTCAGATCTACCTCACAATGTGCTCTCCACTCCCAAACCACATGCTTCTCAGTAAATAACACTTCCATTGACTTCGTTGCTCAGGCCAAAACTTATGGTTCTTGACTCCTCTTGCCTATATCCACTAAGTCCTATCAGATTTGTCTCCAAAATATATTTCATACTTTAGCAAATCTCAACATTTCTGTCACTAACATCCTACTCCAAGCCTGCATAATTTCCTTACTACAATAGCCTCCTAAATAATCTGCCTTCCTTTGTTCTTTCTCCTATGCGGTCTATATTTTATACAGCATCAAGGGTTTTATTTTCTTCTTTAAACTATAAAATATCAGCTTTTCCAATTCCCATTTCACATGATAAATCATGATGGTTCACATGGCCTACAATACCCTACACAACCTTATGCCTGCCTAATTCTCACACGTTGACCATCCTCTCTCCTTTTTGTTTTTCACGAAATACAATTCTTAACATTAGATTAAAGATTTCTGTCTCAGTAACATGGAGCTTGCTGTTTTTGCTTGAAGTCATCTTTTTCCAGATTTCAACAAAGCTACTAACTTTTCTTCTTTAGGTTTATACTCAAATATCATCTTTTCAGAGAGAATGTTTCCAGCAGTAAGAGATTCACAGACATTCTCTATCACATTACTGTATTAAATATTGATAATAAAAGCACTTGCAAGCCCTTGAAACAATTTCTCCATTATATATAAGTTCCTTGAAGCCATTAAATTGTTTTTCTGATTCACTGACATAGGAATAGTTCTTAGAACAGTACTAGGCATATGGCAGATACTGAATAAATATTTGTTGATTGATTAAAAGAAACTATGGCTGGAGTTGTGCTCCAAGAATTAAATGGTGAAAGAGAAGCAGTTTTCAGTTTTTTTGGGACTATGGAAGAGTAGGGTGCCTTCTGGAGATACCAGCTGGCTGCATGATTTTGATTGCCCATAAAACATTATCGGGTCAACAGGGAAAAAGAAATTACTATAAACACCTTTTTCCCTCTAGAATTTTACCTGGAGAAATAAACAAAGGTCAAAGAATTTTGATTGATTCTGCCATTGACTAGATGTTCTGAAGCAGCAATAATTAATCAGAGAACTAAAACTTAAGTACAGGATAATCCATTGCCTGAAGCTAGAGACAGGAGCAGGGCTGGAGATTGCTGAGAAACACTACAGCTCTGAATTACAAAGTATGTTTAAAGAGTACTACAATTTAGCTGAAGGCTAAGCTCTTTGAGGATACAGTAACTACTCAGGGACAGGTAGGGACTCTGTAAGTCTGTAAAACTGCCAACAAAATCAGTCTTTATGTTAAGGAGGTGGCTTTGATGGAATTGTAATAGCATTGATCTTGTCATCCAGAGATCAAATTCAGTCTCAAGTTATCACTTCTTCAGTAAGTTAGACCCTTAACTTCCCCTTGTCTCTACTCCCTCACCTGTAGAACTAGGATAGAAACAACTGTCTCATAGTTGATTGTGACTAATCTTATTAATGTGAAAGTGTTTAAGAACCACAGAACAACTATATGAATTTTAGGACTAAGCCCTAAATATTTACATATTACTCCTTCAAATAAGACATTTGTTGACAACTAATTGTAGATTACATGACATGAAGAAAATTTAGCTTCCTTAACAATGTTCGTTCTTAATCCTATATTCTCCATCTAACTTTATTATTTAAAAATCAGGTATCATTGAGTTTTGCAATCAAAAATGTAAAACTTGCATCAAAAGGTGATTCCATTATCTTGTAAATACATGAAAACTTGTGAGGAGAAGGGATTAATGAAGCAAATCAAACCAAAAAAAACCAAAACATTTGGGTCGTTTGAAGCAATTCAGGGACATCTCATGTTACAATGTCAAGAGCATTGTTCCATTATCCAAAATTGCTATCTGCAATTGCCTTTGTCTGTGGGATACTCTAAGTTGTGGTCAGTCATATGCATACTTTACAAACTGTGTTTTTCTTTTTTTTTTTTCTTAAACATTGGTGACAGATGGTCATATAGACTATGATGAAGTATAGGAAAATCAAATCATGCATCCAGGCACTGTGCAATAGCCATCTGAAGATAGTGTTTTGAGAATGAGGAAGGAGACCCAGGCATGTGGAATCATCGCCCTCTGGACTTTCACACTACATTTGAATAGAAGGAAAGGCTGGCCGACTAGCCCCTCCTGAATCCCCTTCCTGTAGATGACAGGTTTGATATTGGGGAAACTCTCCGGAAGACACTGTTTTTACTTAAAACAACAAGATCAAACCTCCATCTGGAGACCAGAACATTTTTACATGTGATTCCTAAAACTGCAAACCCAGAAATCTTTTCACATGTGATTCCTAAAGCTGTAAATCCAAAACCCTTTCAATCATGATTTCTAAGGCTGTAAACCTAAAATTCTTCCACGTGTATTATCCAGAGTGTAAGCCTATATAAAGACAGAACCTTCCTTGGTTAGATGAGCTGGGTTTGGACAACTCATCGCCCGGTTCCCAGCCGTAATAAACCCCTCCCTTCTCCATTCAGTGTTCGAGAGCTTTGTTTCTCGTGGCTGCTCCTGCTACAAGAAAAACAGACACTGTCCCTACCCTTCTTATAAAAGTGTACAACATAATATGGACAGCAGGGCTTTAATTAAGCAAATGACATTTTCAAATTGCAAAAACAGCCATATCATATGTGGTAAATGCACCAAATAAGAAGCTATTTCTTAAAACCGAGTGTACTAGGAAGATGATTTCTTGATTGGGAAGATGTGGGAGGAGTTTTACCTTGCATGCTAACTTTTAAATATGCTAAAGAGTCTAAATTTTAAAATATGTAATCGTACTTTGGAAACCTTGCTTTTCCATTTTTATTACTTTTAAAACATTTTGTTTATAAAATTGATGTTCATATTATAGACAATCCTGCATGTTTTATATCTTCTCTTTCACTATCAATTAACACAAAATTTCAATTAGCTTTGGCATTTTAGGAGTATTATGTATTTTTTTTATAATCATGTTATAATTCTATGTTTATGTTTAGAAAATCCTGTATTTATTGTTTCATTAATTTTTTCTATGACTTATGAACAAACATTTCAAATACTGTATGAACTACCTATCCATCTAAATTCTAATTTTCCCTATTTAAATGTTACAATTTTTTTTTTCTGAATTGAAGTTATTTCTTTCTTTTTCCTTACAAATACATTTTCAAACCCAACAGGTATCTTAGAAAAAGAAAAGTGTTCTGGTAAAGTTTGCCAATAGTTCTGAAACAGTCAAAATAGTCATGAAATCTCCCTTCAACTCTACTACCCTGCCAGAACTGAGAGAGAGAGAAAGAGACAGAGAGAGAGACAGAGAGAGAGAGACACAGAGAGAGAGAAAAGCAGTCACTGTGTTAGAAAAGTGGGCAATCATATAGAACACAGAAGTCACCAGACTGAGCAAGTTATTTGTCTCTAAAATATTTTTTATCCTAGTAAGTAATGAATCCTTTAAGTATGTATTATGTGTCCTTAAATTTCTGAGATACTTGACATTGATAGAGCTCTTTAATCTATTAACACAGATCATTGAGTTTGGTTTAATTAATTATTTTGGCTTTTTTGCAGAGAGGCATGTTTGGTAGAGAGAAACATTCCTTTGGGTAAAAATGAACCTTTGTAAGCGACATGTACCAGGTTGTGTGTTTTTCCTCTAATAGCACTACAATTTTGGGAATTGACCTAGATGCCCAAGAAAGTCCTCATTATTGAGAAATTATGTTTCTCTGGTGGCTTTCATTTGCTAAATTAGCCTCTGCTGCATATTAAACATAGATAGCTAATGGCACTTTATTGCTGCTGGTCTTATTCAGCATCTCTTTTCACAGAATGCAATCTACATAATTAGAAAATAGCATGACTTCTGCATCTAACACATCAGGAGGGTAAAGATGTTGTACTCTTGCTTTCATTTCGTATGCCAACCTTCATAACACTGATGTGATAATAACATCTTTCAATTTTATAATGGTAATAGGTGTACTGAATTGTCTTGCTGGAGGTACAAATGAAACAAAGGGAAGATATGAATTTGTTAAGACAAGCAAACATAAGATTCAAGTTAGTTGTCAAATAAAATTTTGAAAAAAATTTTGTATTGCAGAAAAGCACATCTGTACTGTCACTAAAAATAATTGCAAGACATTTGAGACAAATAGCATGTTTCTTATAAAGCAGTCCACAAAATACTCAAATTCTTGCTATGTATTTTATATTCATATATTTTCCTTCATTTGTGTCTCATTTAAGTAAAGCTCATAAAGATATTTTAAGGTATATTCCTAAAATGCCTACATATTATCTCAGTTATGTGAGAAAATATCACGTTTTACATAGGATAATGTTGAGGGATTGCAACATAGTGCCAGTTATATGGTTTGGATTTGTGTCCCCACCCAAATCTCATGTTGAATTGATTGAGTGACCTGCTGGGAGGTGATTTGATCATGAGGGTGAATTACTATTCTCATGATAGTGACTAAGTTCTCACAAGCTGGTTTAAAACTGTATGGCACTTCCCCCTTTGCTCTTTCTCTCTTCTGCCACCATGTGAATGTGCCTACTTCCCCTTTGCTTTCTGCCATGATTGTAAGTTTCCTGTTCATGCTTCCTGTTAAGCCTATAGAACTGTGAGTCAATTAAACCTTTTTTCTTCATAAATTACTAGTTTTTGGTAGTTCTTTATAGCTGTGTGAAATGAACAAATACAGAAAATTGATACTAGAAAAATGGTGTTGCTATAAAGATACCTGAAAATGTGGTAGCAGCTTTTGGAACTGGGTAATGAGCAGAGTTTGGAACAGTTTGGAGGCCTCAGAAGAGGACAGAAAGATATAGAAAGCTTGGAACTTTCTAGAGAATTGTTGCATGATTATGACCAAAATGCTGCTAGTGATATGGACAGTGAAGTACAGGCTGAGGTGATCTTGGATGGAAATGAGGAACTTACTGGGAACTGGAATAAAGGTCACTCTTCCTGTGCTAGCAAAGAGACTGGCAGCATTTTGTCCCTTACCTAGAGATCTCTGGAACTTTGAACTTGAGAGAGATGGTTTAGGGTATCTAACAGAATAAATTTCTAAGCAGCAAAGCATTCATGAGGTGACCTAGATGTTTCTAAAATAGTACATTTATATGTGTGAACAAAGAGATTATTTGAAACTAGAACTTATATTTAAAAGGGAAACAGAGCATAGATGTTTGAAAAAATTGAACCTAGCCATATAGTAGAAAAGAATAATTCATTTTCTGGGGAGAAATTCAAGCCTGCTATAGAAATTTGCATAAGTAAAGAGGAGCTGAATGTTAACAGCCAAGAGAAAGGGGAAAATCTCTGTAGGGCATTTTAGAGACCTTCACAGCAGCCCCTCCCATAACAGGCCTGGAGGCCTAGGAGGAAAATGGGCCAGGCTCAGGGCTTAGCTGCTCTGTGCAACCTCAGAACAGCACATCCTGAATCTCAGCTGCTCCAGTTCCCATGACTAAGGAACCAAGGGACAGCTGATGCCATGGCTTCAGAGTGTGCAGGCCCCAACCTGCAAGCCCAAGGCCCATGTGGTGTTGGGTCTGAGGGTGCACAAAAGGCCAGAGTTGAGGTTTGAGCACCTCCACCTAGATTTCAGAGGATGTAAAGAAATGCCTGGATGTCCAAGCAGAAGTCTGTTTCAAGGGTGGAGCCCTCATGGAGAACCTCTATTCGGGTGGGCAGTGCAGAGGGGAAATGTGGAGATGATTGGATCATGGGGACAGATTTACCCATTGCTAGTCTCATGATAGTGATTTCTTATGAGATATGATGTTTTAAAAGTATATGGAACTTCCCCCTTTGCTCACTCTCCCTCCTGTCACCATATGAAAAGGTGCTTTCTTCCTCTTCCCCTTCGGCTATGATTGTAAGTTTCCTGAGGCCTCCCAGCCATGCTATTATGCCTGTGGAACTGTGAGTCAATTAAACCTTTTTTTTCATAGATTACACAGTCTCAGGTACTCCTTTATAGCAGTGTGAAAATGGACTGATGCAGCCAGAATTTAACTTTATTATATGTATGTCAGCAGTTAAAAAATTAAATTCAACCAGCTGTTATTAGGTATTAACAATGTACATGGATATATTTTAATATTGAAAGGGAAGTAAAAATTAAGAGGCTGCTTCAAGTTGATTAGAGTGAACTTGAGGAACTTGATATGTATTTTAATGTGGTACTGTCTTGTAATAGTAAACTAATAGAGTTGATGTTGATTCATGGTCACTTTCTTGTCTTTGAGGGAAAAGGGTGTATTTGTATCTTTTTTATAGGGAATTGAATTAAACATTTCCAATTATGAGTGCATTTTAGATTGAATCTTTAGAATGTTTTCATACAGGAATCTAAATTTTTTAAAACTTTATAAAATAAATGAGGTTTTATTTAATCACACATTTAATGAATAGATACCTTAGTCAAAGATACCTCATTCAGATTCACTTATCATAATAAGGCAAGCATTATCATATTACTGTTTCAACAGTATTATTTCTGGTTTTGAGAGTTCTAACCTGCAAATGTATGTTTATACACACTTGTGCATGTAAATATATAACCACACATAATCAAATATGAATCTTTATGTTTTTATCTACGTCCAAGTCCATATCTATATCCCTAGCTATATCACCATCTATATCTGATTATATACCTATTGAAAATAAGATTCTGCTTGTAGTAAAGTTTATATTCACTTTTTTCACTAAACAATATGTCATAGGTATTTTTTTTGTCATTAGATCGGCAAAATGTATATATATCTGTGAGTAAAATACATTATAGATATGTAGATTTAGATAATTATTTTATTAGGTATACAGTATTTTCTGGCGTGTAGTTTCATGCTTATTTAACCAAGCCTGTATTATTGATTATGTAGGATATTTTAGACATTTTACTATTATATACAATGCCTTTATGTATATCATTGATTAATTGACTTATTTTCTTAGTTCTCTTTCTGTAATTTCAATTTATTGATCAATCATAAATATCCACATTTAAAATGATTTCACTTAGTACTCAATTATCTCCAGAAATGTTGTACCACTTTACACACTTACCAAAATTTTATGATAGATATTATCATTGTAACTAAAATTTTGCCACTCTAATAAGTTAAATCTTGGTATCTCTTTATTGTTTTCATTTTCCTTTTCTTAGTAGTGCCTCTTTTGATTTGAATAATGGCTTCTCTATTCATTTCCTTCTGTGTATTTGGACTTGAGTTAATTTCTTATTTTTCTACTGAAATAATTACTAATTCCTTTTTAATTGTAATAACTTTTAATATGATAGGGAAGTTTACCTATTGCTCCTCATGAACACAATACATTTTTTTACAAAATTTTGTTGTTTAACTTTATGCTTTTTTAAAAATTTAATTGAAAGTAGTTTTCTCATGGAAAAATGTTTATGTGGTTAAATCTAGTCTTTTTTCTTTATGATTTCTAGTCTTAGTTTCATAGTTAGAAACATCTTTGCTGCCTAATATAGATCATCAACTTATATTTTATGTATGATTTTTACATGTTGTAAAATATCTATAATGATTTCATTTCAGGTATGACTTTTTCCCCAATGTCTCACCAACAGTGCTAACATAATTTTTCAAATAAATCTTCCCTTCCACAGCTTTGATTTACCACATTTACTTATTTATTTCTTATTTAAAATTTTTCTTATAGACAACGTCTTGCTTTGTTACCCTTGCTGGAGTGCAGTGGCAAGATCATAACTCACTGTAGTTTTTTACTCCTGGGCTCAAGCAATCCTCCCACCTCAGCCTCCTGAGTAGTTAGAGTTACAGGCACATGGTTCTACCTTTAGCTAATTAAAAAAAAAAAATTGTCGAGGCAAGAGGTGTTTGTATATTTCCTAGGCCCGTCTTGAACACCTGGCCTTATGCAATTCTCCCACCCCAACTGCAATGCTACTAAGGCTGAGTCTGAAAGTTGACAACCTCTGTGAAAAAAGTGTTGCTAAAATGCTTGGAGCAGGAAGTAGGATACAAGGTGAATGTGGGAGAAGGTAGTGCTGATGCATATTCAACAGCCTTACTGCAGGAGCCCTGGCAGGAGTTAATGAAAAGTGGAGAGAGTCAAGTAATAATTTCCCCTCCCTCCCTCCCTCCCTACTTTCCTTCCTTCCTTCCTTCCTTCCTCCCTCCCTCCCTTCCTTTGTTCCTTCCTCTCTCTCTCCCTCCCTTCCTTTCTCTTTCTTTCTTTCTATTTTTTCTTTCTCTCTCTCTCTCTCTTTCTTTCTTTCTTTCTTAGATAGAGCCTTGCTCTGTTGCCCACGCTGGAGTACAATGGCACGATTACGGTTCGCTGCAAACTCAAGCCTCTCAGGCTCAAGCAATTCTCCTGCCTCAGGCTCCTGAGTAGCTAGGATGACAGGCACCCGCATGGGTAATTTTTGCATTTTTAATAGAGATGGGGTTTCACCATGTTGTCCAAGCTGGTTTCAAACTCCTGGCCTCAGGTGATCCACTCACCTTGGCCTCCCAAAGCGCTGTTTATGTGCAAATAATATTTTCTAAGTAAAGTCATCATATTCATGAAGTATTAGCTATGGAGAAGGAATAAAAGGGAAGTAACTTGGATAAATTAAAAAAAAAATTGTTATACAAATGAATAGCAGAAGTCTAGGTTTAAGGGAGGGAAGGAAATATATTGCAAAACAGATTGAATTTGAGCTGCCTTTCAGAAGTCCAAAAGGGAAAATCAGGTAGGCAATTAAAGCATGGAAGACACGATTGAGCACAAAATGAAATATGCGAGGTGGCCATTGATCCTGTGGTTATAGATGGGATTACCAAAGGAGAGAGCAAAAGGATAGAATAGGAGCTAAGATTTGAGCTTAAATAACTGTATAGAGGAGAATGTGCCTGCCAAGGAGAACGACAATGAGCCTCGAAACTAAAGGGGTGAAGAAAAGCAAGAAAGATTATACCAGAGAAGCCAGTGAGAAAATGGTACAAGAACCAGAGACCAGTCATCATTCTTGAGTTTTGATAAAATGTTAAATAGGAGAATGCAGAAAACATTTTACTTTAATGGAGGTCACATATCATTTCAGCAAGAATCACGCCAGAGGAGTCATGAAGCTGAATGAACCTGGACTAGCTTGGGTTGAGGGTGGAATGAAAAATGAGAAAAAAGAGACAATTATGAGTATTGATGGTGCTTTAAAATGTTTCATCATAAGTGGCAGGATAGGGGTTGATTTTATTTGCCGAATTCTTTTTGAGACTCTTAACCTCTTCTCTTCACTATTCGTACTTCTTTTTTTGGTGTTAAAAGTTAACGTTTATAACTAAAATATTTCCCAAAAGCTTGATCCTTCTGGAATCGTCTTCATCTTAGCTCACAGTAGTTTCATTTTTCCAAGTGCTCAGGACAAAAACCTTAGTGTTATCTTTAACTCACCTCTTAATCTCATGCTCCACAACACTTTGTGAGTAAATCCTGTTGGCTCTGTCTTCAAAATATTTTCAGAATACGAGTATTTTTATCACCTCCACAGAGGTATCTGGTTTAAGACTTTCTCTTACTTTATCTGAATAATTGTCACTGTACAATCACCCGAAGTAGTATTTCTACTCTATTCTTGCCCCACTTCAAGTCAGTTCTCAAGAGATTGATCCTTTTTATACATATTATATCCTGTCATTTCCATGCACAAGACACTCCAATTAAACATGAGCTAGTGACATCCTAGCTCACTTAAATGGTAAAGGCTTTACAATGACATTCCAGATCCTCAAGAATTGCTGATTCAGCTCAAGCTTCATTGTTCTCCTTGCTGTTTCTCAAACACAATATCATACTCCAAGAATATCCCTGGCCCAGGGCCTTTGTGTTAACTGGATTTTCTATGAGAAACAGATTTCCCTTAGATATTTCCATAGTTCCCACCCTCATCTCTTTCTGCTCAAATGTTGTCTTATCAGTGACACCTTGCTAAATAATATTACTCAATAATAGCAAACTTTAGTCCCTTCTCTCCAACCCCATGACATTTTTTATCCCTTTTCTCCTTTTTTTCCTCCATGACACATATCATTTAATGTATTATAGGTTTTATCTATTCATTTGTTTTTTTTATGTAGTGTCTCTCTCCTTTAGAGCATAAGCTACATTAGCGCAGAAATTACTGACTAATTTTACAACTGTTCTAGTTCTAATGACCAGAACAATACGTCATGTACTGTAGGTGCTCATTTACTATTTCATGAAAAACAAAGCTGTGGGGATGGACATACTCTAAAGAGGAAGGCAGAGTGAGAGTGTGAAGCTATGTGTTAGAACCCATGGAACTGCATTATTTAAGCAGTGGCTGGAGAATAGGATTCAAAAAGAGTCAGGAAGTATACACAAGGCAGAAGGAATACCTGCAGAGATGGATATCACAGGAAACGAGAGGAAGTATGAAGGAGAATACAGAGTTGTTTTCTATGACAGAGTCTGTGAAAAATTAAACAAAAAGGAAACTGAATACAAACTGGGGAGTTTTTCTAATGAGAAGTGATTGATGACATTGAAATTGACTTCTTATAAAGAAGACGGGTAAAATATATGTGAGAGAACTAGGTTTGCAGTAGGTATGAGAAAATGAAGAAGTGGAGATAGAAAAGATGAGAGTGCTGGTAAGAGGGAAATTTGTGGTGAAAGGAAGATTTTAAATTTTACAATTTCTTTTTCCTCCTAGATAGGAACTGAATAATATAACTGGAACAAGAAAATGATGACCATATTATAACCAACTACGTGTTTTGCCGTAAAACAAACCTATATTAAAAAAAAACCCTATATTATAACAGCAGGTCAGCAAAGCGATTACAGTGCAAGACAAAATGTTACTATTTGTATACTGCAATGGTGTGATCACAAACTGCTCTTGACTGAAGAGGGCTGCATTGTTTTAATTTTAGGTGAATTTATAATGAAAAGTTTTTTTGTTGTTTTTGTCTTTATTTTTTATTTTTGCAGTTTAGCCTAGGACGTGTCAAGAAATGTCATTTGTTAAATGGGCCACTGAATGTATCAAATTTGGATCAGCCAATTTGGCCTATCATATGTTGCATTTCTCCATCAGTAGCTCCTAATATTTCATCAGAATAATGAGTCATATACAGGTGATGATTATCAGGTAAAATCTACATTCACTAAAATTATGAGCATAAGAAGAATAAACATAACCAGAAAGCACTGTCATGATATATATGATGTTCTCATGTAAAATTATTTACTAAAGTACCTCCTGAAAATTCAATCAGCAATTTGAAAATCGGATATTTAAATATTAACAAGATATCAGGGAGAATTGAGTTTCTTAGAGATGAGAAGCACTAGAGGGTGTCCCTAAAAAAGGTTAAGGTATTTTTATTAGATAATTATAATAAAAGACATTGTAAACAAAAAATAATACATACAAATAGTTATTGGAAAAAATCTAACTATATAGTTACCAGTGATAACAGCAAAGGGGATTAAGTAAAAATCATAGGAATACCTAATTTTAGTACATTTAGTTATTCAAAATACAGATATTTTGTTCAAGTCTCCTGAACAAAAGATTGGAGAGACACATGTAAGAAAGGTATAAATCGGTGACTTTTTAAGGAAGGGAAAAAATAAAAAGGCAACCTGATAACACCATAACATTCTGAAGCAATGTAAATGGTTGGGAATCCATATAAGAATCATACATTTCTATTATGTGATTAAAAATATATATTATGGGCATGGTGGTTTATGCCTGTAATCCTAGCACTTTGAGGGGCCAAGGTGGGAGGATAACTTGAGCCCAGGAGTTCAAGACCAGCTTGGGCAGCATGGCGAAAGCCTGTCTCCAATATATATATATATTTCATATGAAAATGAAAAAACCTGAACGGAATTATACATTAAGCATGAAATAGCTACTGGTTAAAGGCAGAAATGTATATTAACAATATTTTAAATAAGGTATTTTTATTTGCATGGCAAGAACATCTTAATTATATATTTAAATTATTTAAAAATATAAATGTACTTCAAAATCTAAATGTATTTTGTAAATGTTTGTATAACATTAAATGTTCTAAATAACAAAGATATTTTCTTTTTATATAAAATTTAATTTCTTCCAGGAAGTAGTCTAAAGCATCTTCTAAAGGCACATTCAGCTTTATAATTTTGTAGTTATAATTTTTATTTAATAACCTCTACCTGACGTCATACTCAAATATCTAGATTAGGGCTTTGCATTCTGTAATCCTTAATAAATACTTTTAGACCAATTTAATGGGTACTTTGTAAACACTGTAGCCTTTGTTCTCAAACTCAGATTATTATACCACCATAGAGAGTTTGTCTTTGTTTATATCAACCAAAATTCTATCAGTTCTAATTGAAAAAAAGCATTCATATCCTCTCGACTGGCATTGTTTTCTGAAGCAACTGTCCTGAGGGATTTAGTAATGTCAAATGGTAGAGATAATAATTTATTAACCTTTATGATTAGGTGTACACATTAGCTATAATTAAACTGGAGAAAATTAACACTATGATTTTTTAATGAGTACTATAATTACACTTGAAGATCTATTTGCAGTATGTTCATTTTCACATGTTAAGGGAAACATCCTGTCTGAAGCATTAGTTTTCTATTATTTCACTAAGACTAACTTCCTCTGTGATCAAAAATAACTACTTTTAAGAATGAAGTATCACTTACAGTGTCAATTATTTCTGTGCAAGCCATTTTGTTGTGTGTGCGTGTGTATGCAGAAATTTTACTTCTTAAATATTGATAAAATGAACATTCTTCATACAGAACATACCAGTATTGCTTGACATCCTGTCCGTAATGTAAGGTGTGCACATGAGAGTCCCTTTTCTGTCTCCTGCTACCCTGCAGTTCCACCATGTATTGGTGGGAAATGACAAGAGTATTCAAGGGTATTAATTGAAGTTATCAGCTGTAATGATAAATCCCTAGAAACAACCGAGGTGGCTCTCTCAAAGGTGAAATAAACTGTGATACTTATACAAAATAGAACACTAAGCTTATTTTTAAAACAAGATACAAATATATATAGTAATAATGTTCCATGTTCCACGATACATTGCTAAGTGAAAGAAAGCAAGGTGCAGTAAATTGTGTGACATATGTCATCATGATGAACAAAATAAACAAATCTATATTACTGTGTTTTTTAAAAAAGCAAATATATTTTATTATCTCATGGAAAAAGGCAATAATATACATTTGATATTTTTACAAAAAAAAATCCATTTCCTGTGAAGATCCCCCTCAAAACATAAAGTGATTATCTACAAATAATAGAAGAAAAAAAAAAGCAGTGGAAACAAAGTTGCCAGTGAGATTTTTTGTTGTTGTTGTAAATCTTTATATATATATTCTGAACCATACAAATATATCAACATCTGAAAATTAGTATAAATCAGTAATTAGCTAATTAACCATAGTTAAAACATCATTAAATAATTTAGTCAATCAAATACTTTCTTATAAGGTTCCAACTGTAGGCTGATCCCAAAAGTTGGGAAGAAATAAAAGTTGCCTTACCAAACTATATGGATAATATTTACTGCAGAACAAAGTAGTTACTGGTTGTACAGAAAGAGATATTAAATCCCACCTAATTGCCCATCATTCTTCCAAAATCATACGATAACAATTAAAATACATTCCATTTTTATTTTCATGAATTTTTCAAAATCAGCTACATGATAATTTGCTATTTATTTTGAACAACAGTTTTCTTTTGCAGATCTTTACTTTTTCCTAAAGAATATTCTTGCCATTATTTTAGCTTTATGCTTTCACAATTACTCTAAGATTATTAACCGTATTTATTATATTTATTACATGTGTAGGGGTGTAAGTTCACTGAAACTGAATAGACAAAAAGAAAATTAATAGGAAAAGGCACACAAATTTATTTTCATGTGCATACCTTGGGGAAATCACAGAAAAATGATTATCCAATAACTCAATGAGGTACAGATGTGTATACAGAGTTCTTTACAGAGGGAAGAAGAGTTAGGGGAGATGTGGCAGCTTGAGGGATAGTAAATGCTTTTTATTGGGAAATGAATGGATCTAATGCTCAGAAATTGGTTAATAAATATTTCTTTGAAAATTAAATGGAACAGAGAGTCTGGTTTGGGACAAAGTTGGGGCTTTAAATGTGGTGTTGAATTTTCAGTCACTTCCGCTATAATATGAGTTTTCATCTTTTCTGGTTAATGAAATTTCAGAGAAGACAACTCTGTTCCTCTTTAGCATATCTGGTTTCTAGGAAAGTAAGGGAACTTCAGAGAACAGATTAATCCTGTGCTCGAGAGAGACAGGGGATTGAAAGACAACAGCAGGGTAGCAGAGAAGCCAGAGAGACTTGGTGACTGTTTCTTTAGTTTAGCCACATTTCTGAGTGAAATAGTCTGGTTTCCTTCAGTCACCCGTTTAAAAACTTATTTTCAGAAAGTTCCACATATTAAAGTAGGGTTTGTAGTGATGGATAGAGAAATCAGGGTAGTAATCAAGTGGTGAGAGACCTGCAAAGAAAGAACATAGATTAGAATGAGTACATAGAAAAGAACTCATCTAAGCACTTTTCTCCACACTCAATTAAGTCAGTTTTATTTCTGAGAATAGACTAGTCCAATTAAACAGTTGAGTCTCATCTTAGGAGATAGTGGTGCAGATGGGTTCTCAAAGCTAGGTCTCTATATAGGATTCAGGCAAACAAATCTTTAATAAGAGGCATTTCTATGGAAACAGAAAAAAAAGGCTAATGTCTGGAGTCATCTATAAACTAGTTTTTCAAGAGTCTGGAGGGCAGTCAGATGCAAACATTTTTTTTTATCTGAGCTGAAGCATCTTCAGTTGGAGAGGGGCAGACAGCAGCAATATGACAGATTTCTTTAGCACAAAGTTTGTCCATACACAAGCCATCATGGTGATTTCTCTGGAGTCTATTTATTAAGTAGGTGACTAGTTTCAGTTTGCAAGGCTTTAGGAAAAAGACCATTTTAATTTTAGTGATTCCCAAGTCAGAGGGTGGGAGAAAAATTGAAAATGTTTGTTTGGAGAGTCATAGCCTAATATTGGAGGAAACTGAATATTCAGGATTAAGTCCAGATAATTTAAAAGGAAAAAAAAAAAATCAAAAACAAATGAACCAGGCTGGAATTTAGTAACAAGTGCCGTATGGTTTCTTTTTTTTTTTTTCTGAAACAATTTTTCTTTCTCTGATTTCCCCATTTTTACCATAGATAAATTATTTGTAAGACAAATTTATTTGCAAAATATTTAATCTTTGGCCTAATTATTTGCCTCCGTCTTGCAAGAATGATGATTGTTTGTGTAGAGTCTTTTTAAGCTGGCTTTGCTGGAACTTATTCATCAAGAATTTCAGATTAGACTTCTGAAAGTCTCTCAAAGCTGGAAAGCCAAGCCAAGAATTTGACTTGCTCTCAGACTTTGTAATACCTTTATAAATTGGGTGAATATCTCTCTTCTTGAGATTCCCCAAAATATCCTCAGATTGCTGGGCCTGCCAGGAAGTGACATTCTTTATCCAACTCTAAGACAACCATGTGAAACATACATTTAAGGCATCAGTCCAGTTTTTTCCAAGGAGATTTTTAGTGGCTCCATAAATTTAACTTCAGTTTCTGACAGTCTGGTCATATGTGATAATATGACATTCCAGTCAAAGCCTTGGTAAAATAACCAGTGTTTTCAATCATGTCCTGTTATAAAATAAAACAGATTCTTATTAAACTTGTGCAAATAGCGTATTTCCATGAAATAAGAATACTCACAAACAGTTTCTGCCTCTGGAGGGATCAAGTTGAGTGAAAGGTCAATGTTTTAACTTTGCTCACAAAAGCATATTTTACCAACTTGCTGTAAAGCTATAGATAGCTGAGGAGAGAGAGAGAGAGAGAGAAAGAAAAAAGAATTGGCAATGTTTTAAACAAAAAAGTTGTGAATACCATTTCAGTACTTTATCAGTTTAGTTCTATTTCATTAATTATTGTTTTGATTGTTATTGGGTTAGTGATTTTATGAGTCTAGGTTCTTAAAATTAGAGTTCTGGAAATTTTGACCAAGTCTAATGACATAACTTCATAATTCTCAGAAACCTGTATTTCTGTATTGGTTACAATTTTTTTTTCTATCCTTACTATGAACCTCCTTGAAGACAAAATACTTTAGTATTTGCAAAAAGCATTCAGAAAAAAAGAAAGCAACACAATAAAACAATTAATCATGAACAAGGCCCAAAATGGCCATGGTTAAACACACAATTAAAAAGAAAATTTTGTTATTTTAGGTGTCTTACCACAAATTTATATAATAATTATGACTAATGACATATACCAAGACATATCACAATTTTAAGAATCTCTAACAAATTCAGAACACATATTAATAAACATGCATATAAACATAACTCAAAGAGGAGTAAACATTATTTCTTATTTGACACTTCCTATATAATTTTATACACAAAATAAGCATGTTTCTTATCCCTGTTTCACATGCTTCCGGGGCCTCTGGATCATGCTAAAACTAGGTTGATGTCAAAAAGACTTAATTTTGATTTTGAAATTTGATTTTGGGAAAACTGTCAAAACTGTCAAAGGTTCAGAGCATTTGATTGAAATAGAATCACAAATCACTATAAAATAATATTCATTTAGAGAAAAATAAAAATTAAAAGATTTCAAAAAGCAAAAACATGTACTCTTTTATAGAGTAGACTCAATTTTGAAAATAATCAAAAGACCTAATAAAAACAGCATGAGACACAAAGAATCTTTTTCTCCCCTACCTTTTTTTGAAGTTTACGAAACTTTTTACTGTCTTTTATAATATTAAAATTTTGTCTAAAAGAGAAAATCAAATTCTAGTTTTATATCAGTTTTGACTACACACAGTTAGATTTTCAACAACCTTTTGTAGCCTTTTAAATTTTTAAATTATCTTTTCCCTCAACTGTTTATAATCATCTAATTTTATCTATACTATTTTGTAATTTTTTTTTTATTTAGGAATAACTTTTAGATATCTTTTAACCTAGACAAAATTACTGTTATTTAACAAAAACCACATTCTCATACCTTGTAACATTTTACTTTTCTCATACACACTGTATACAGAAACGTTTCTTATATATAGTAGTTTTAATTATATAAATCAGAGTTCTTCAAACCCTGGGCCACAGACTGGGACCATGGATAGTCAGGATCCCCGCTGCGGAGCAGGAGATGAGTTTTGGGCAAGGGAGCAAAGCTTCATCTGTACTTACAGCCACTCCCATCACTCATATTACCGACTGAGCTCCGCCTCAGCTCCACCTCCTGTCAGATCAGTATCAGCATTAGAGTCTCATAGGAGCTTTGAAAACGATTGTGAATTGCGCATGCAAAGAATTTAGGTTGCACGCTCCTTGTGAGAACATCATGCCTCCTCAACTATCACTGTCTCCCATTATCTTCAGATGAGACTGTCTAGTTGCAGGAAAACAAGCTCCGGGCTCCCCTTGATTCTGCATTATGATGAGTTGTATAATTATTTCGTTATATATTACAATGTAATAATAATAGAAATAAAGTACACAATAAATATAATGTACTTGAATCATCAGAAAATCATCCTCCACTGCCCCGGTCTGTGGAAAAATTGTCTTCCACAAAACTGGTCCCTGGTACCAAAAAGGTTGGGGACTGCTAATATAGAATAGTCAAAATTTTCATTCATAGTAGCCTTAATTTCTGGTGAAAACCTTGGAAGTAAATAATTTTAATTTTTAGGCTTTTTGTAAAACAATCTGTCAAGGTGGAACAGTACACATTTACTAACAAGTCCAGATATTTTCTTCCTCTGAAATAAGCAAAAGGTATATAAACTGAAACTACGTAAAATAATGTTTCAGTATTTTAACTTCCTTGGGGTTCAATCAAATACTTTCTTATAAAGTCTTCTACTCTAGATTAATCTCAAAAATTGGTAAAAAAATAAAACTTATTAAAAGTGTATGAATAATGTTCATCTCAGAACAAGGTAGTGATAACACTCCTAAAGGAAGGGATGTATAATCAAACCTAGTTAACTATTCTGCCAAATAAGTTTCAGATGACAATCCAAATCAATTACATTTTTTGTTTTTATATATTCATAAATGTCTTTCAAAATTATGCTATTTATTTGCTACCCATTTTGAACGATGGTTTATTTGTATAGATCTTATTCGGTTTATTTATTTCCTAAAGAATTATATTGCCACTATTTTAGCTTATGCTTTCACTATTACACTACGATTATTAACCTCTTAATCATATTTATCACACTTAATCCACTTTTTTTCTTGAAGAGCTGCTTTCAAGAATCTCCCAACTTCCTGCTTAACTCTATAGCTATTATTCCTCCTGTTTACTGTAACAATTTTCAGAGCTTTGCTCATTTAAAATTTTAATATTTTGCCCTCATACTTTAAAATTGGGGTGGGGGCTGTGTCAGGGAGGATCCAAAAAGGAGAGGAAAATCATGCCAGCTATTCAAAAAAAATAAAATAATGTCAAAAATTGATGGTGCATTACAGAAAAGGCAAAAAAAAAAAAAAAAAAAAAGAGAGAGAGAGAGAGGTGATGGAAATAGTAATGTCAGTAAGGAGATATCATCTCTAGGGATCTGAGGTAGCAAAGGCTGCTTAACGGGCAGCTCGGGAACTCTGAGGAGGAGCCTCATATAGCTAGTGCCAGACCTCAGGAACTTCAGAGAGGTCCAGCCTGTGAGTAAGATGTGGATGAGAGGATGCAGTAAAACTGGTTCTGGAAGTGGTGGAAAAATGCAAACAAAAAGCTATGCTACGGGGAGAAAAAGCACCATTAGGGATATGTAGCTAGGAACATTAAGCAAACAGGAAAAAGCAGTACCCTTTGTTATATATTTGTGTGTTTCTTTATGTGTGTGTTTTTGGCAGGCGAGTCTCCCTCTAGCATCCTGTATTGTGAGAGATTAACAAAGAAGCCAGGTGGCAAGGGAGGAATGTGATTTGCAAGTCCTTGTCCCGACATCATAAAGCACAGCATAGAATAATGGCTTTTGAAACAAGAAACTGTAGGTTTCCTCAGAATTTTAAAGGGCTATTGCAACCACTCATGGTAAGAAATAATACCAGTGAAATCTCATTTTCCCTATCTGGAATTATTTTTTTCTTTCCCTAAGTATTCTAAAATTTATATTTAAATTTATAATAAAATGTAGAACAATTCTCATATTATTTTGAAATTAAAAATTTTTAGAATTTATGGATATTTTTTCCATTTTTCTTTTCTCTGTTCCCTTTTCTCTCATTTCTATTAGCTAAATATCATCCTTCCTGGATTGATGTGTTTTGTTTATTTTGCTGTCATATTTTCTGTTTCTCTCTCTCTTTCTCTCTTTTCTCTCTCTCTCTCTCTCTCTCTGTGTGTGTGTGTGTGTGTGTGTTTGTGTGTGTGTGTATTTAAGAGACAAAGTCTTATTCGGTTGCCCAGGCTGCAGTGCAAGGGCACAACTAGAGCTCACTGTAGCCTTGAACTCCTATGACTAGTAATCCTCCCATCTCAGCCTTTCAAATAGCTAGGGCTACCAGTGCACGCCCCCATGCCTGGCTAATTTTTTAAAGAGAGGGGTCTCACTGTGCTGCCCAGGCTGATCTCAAGATCCTGGCCTCAAGTCATAGTTCTATCTCAGCTTCCCAAAGTGATGGGATGACAGGCGTGAACCACTGCTGGGCTGGGCCTGTTTCTTCTTGACAGGGTGCATATTCTGGATTTTCTTCAATTTAACCTTTAAATTGACTGGTGGGAATCAAATATTCTAAGACCTCCTCAGAATATTTGATTCCCATCCAATCACATAATTTTTCCTTGTTTTCTGATTGCTTATATTTTCTGGCAGCCTCTGTTTTTTTTTTTTTTTTTTAATTACTATTTGCTTGTTTTTGTTTATCTTATCATCTTTAATTTCTTTCAGGTGATGCTCAGTATTTTCACATGTTTTGGTTGATACGCAAATTATTACATTTTTCTTTTTGAATTTTTCTGTTTATTCATGTTAGACCATTTCTTTTTTATTCTTAATGCTCCTAAAATGTCTGGTGATCCTTATTTAGCCATTTATATTTTAAAATAAAGAACTAAGTCAATTAACATAAGTAACTGATATGAATATCCTGTTGTAATTTCACTTCATATCCTAATTATCTTCTTCCATAAAAGGATAACGCTCTGGGAACCCATACACTTGTCTTTAGTATGTGTGTAGAAAGTAGGCTAGGACCTCTCCCACTAAATGCCAGTCTGTAGATAATGATATTCTTGCATGCCAACATCAACACTAAAAACCTCAGCTATTCCCAGGCAGATCATCATGTTTTTTTAGAAAAGCACCATCTGTTTTTTGTTCTGTATATACGCCAGGTTTCCAATCACTCTCAACAACTAAGTTTTGGAGAGCGGTATGTAGAAGGGTGGTCCCTACTGGGACATTTCTTTACAAGCATTTCTTCAGATAACCTTCCTGGTTTTGGTCCAATAGGACTAAAAGACTGGGAGACTAAAAACTCATTTCTTTTCTTTGTTTTGTAATCTCTGTTTGGAGTTGTTGGGAAGCAGTACTGGAAAAATCAGTTTTTATGTTCACTATAAACTTCTGGACTGGTTTTCAATGTAGACAAATATCCACAAAGTGTTATCTCTCAATATTCTCCTAGAGGCTTTTCAAATGTTAGAAATGCATTTCTAGACCTCACCCAGGATGCAACCAGAAATCCTTCCCCGCTATGGCCTTGGCAACTGAGGATGGACAGAGATAATAGACCTCTGCCCAATAAAAGGAAAACCATGACATAGGCAATGTGATAGTCAGAGAAAATAATAGATAATGCTATGACAGTGAAGAAAATCCAGACAGTGTGTTTATTGAGGGAGTTTGGTCAAAGATGGAGTCCAGGATACCACACCTAAATATGCATTGCCAAAGGAAGACTGTAGAAGGAATATCAAGAAAGAACAAGATGGGGAAATAAAAAATAACAGACTTCTCAAAAAAAAAAAAAAAAATGCTGCTTCAAACACTAGAGAGATGAAAACACGTGCTATATATTCCCATTAGGTTGGTGAACTTTGAACTGACCCATGATTCGCCTTAAAGTAAGTTCAGTAGGCAGTCTTATTGGGCAGAGTTCTGTTATCTCTGACTTTAGATCAAGACAGTTTTGTAAGTGATGATACCAACAGCCATTTAGTTTATCCCTAAAGAACTGAAGGTCCTAGGAATTTAACCATGTCAATGTAGCCTTTTTACATTATTAACTGCAAAAAGAGTGCCCTTTTCCAACAAAGACCAGAAATAATTGGAGGAAGAAACTATGTGGGTTTCTGTCATTACAGGGAGAGGGATTGCAAGGGCAACAGCACTAAGATAAAAGGATCCTTTGTGTTCCCAACTGTCTTTAAATTTACTTCTGGCTTTCATCAAGCACTACATTTATCTAGTGGATATAAATTTCAAATCATTTTTGAACGAAAAATGAATGTTCATTGCATGCTAAACATATCTAGGAATTAAAATCTCTTATTTATGGTTAACAGTTAAATTGGGACAGAACATGATTCTTAAATATGAGAAGTTTCAGGTTTGGTCTTTGTATGAAACCATGATCATTTTCTGGTCTCCCTCTGCACTGTTGACATTGTCCTTATGCTATGCCCTGATGATAACAAGGAGTCACTAAGAGTGTTGGTTTGGTGCAAATACTACTACCACGACTGAAAGATGCAATTCATATTGTCAGCCATTCTTATTTTGACTCAATAATATTGCAGCCACACAAAGGAGATACTGTGCTAGCATACTCAACTTCAGAATCTGCATTAATTTTTTACCATCAATTATTATGTATCAAAAGTAGTTGAGTGGTGGTTTACACTAGAACTAAGAATTATAATGGTTACCTGGCTTCTTATCATGTAGTTATGTTAATAAATTATTTCTTTCCATTGATATATTCTATTTTATCCCAAACATTGTTATTTATTTGATAAGAATCTATGTGCAAGGAGATTTCTGCCTCTTTTATTTCCTGTTAACTCAGTTTCAATTGCATAGTAGATGCTCAATACATAATTGAGTGATTGAATACACAAATGAAAAATAATAGCTAATATTTGAAGACAGACATAAAACATACAAATACAGAATAATTCAGACTGCCATTTTTCAATAGTGAATAATTTTAAAATGAAAAAATATAATTATTATGCCAAAAGGAAATGGTAAAGCTGTATGAAAAATTCTATTCTATTAAGCAACAATAATTATTAGCTATAATTAATTGAATGAATGTTTATCACGTTCCAGGCATAGTGTAATGTGATTTACATAACTGAAACCCTCACAATTATATTCCAGGCTGGCATTATTATCTCAGTGTTACAAATGAGAAAATAAACTGAAAAGGTTAAACTTTGTACAGAAAGGAAATGAGTTTTTTGATGTGCAGGTCATTCTTAAGTGCAGTAACTGGGTGTTTTCTTCTGTATTAACTCTTCTCAATGACTCAAAGACTCCACTCTCTTTTCCTGGGAACTTTTGAGTCCTAGCTCATAGTATGAAAGTAGGAAGGTGGAAATTCAGGGCAGTTACAAGGGATTCATTAAAATCTCAGTGCACAAAAGCATACCCTTAAGTTAGACGACCAAAGCAAGATGACCAGGCAGCTTTTGCTAAAAACAGCCAATTCAGCACCTCAGTAAAAGATATTGAGATTCCTCATTGGAAAAGGAGGAGTTGTTTTTCACATTGTAACCTGTCTTCCTGAATGAATGTTCCACAGTCTCTGTTGACCTTATGAATTCCTCAGACTGGCACTTGTTTCTCTTTTCTCCACACTCTTCCCAATTCCCCGAAGATGCTGCCTTTTCCTTTCTTTTTTTTTTTCTTTTATATATATATATATATATATATTTTTTTATTGTGTTTTAGGTTTTGGGGTACATGTGAAGAACGTGCAAGATTGTTGCATAGGTACATACATGGCAATGTGATTTGCTGCCTTCCTCCCCATCACCTATATCTGGCATTTCTCCCCATGTTATCCCTCCCCAACTCCCCACCCCTTGCTGTCCCTCCTCTAGTTCCCCCCAACAGACCCCAGTGTGTGATACTCCCCTCCCTGTGTCCATGTGTTCTCACTGTTCAACACCCGCCTATGAGTGAGAACATGCAGTGTTTGATTTTCTGTTCCTGTGTCAGTTTGCTCAGAATGATGGTTTCCAGGTTCATCCATGTCCCTTCAAAGGACACAACTCATCATTTTTTATGACTGAATAGTATTCCATGGTGTATACGTGCCACATTTTCCCTGTCCAGTCTATCATCGATGGGCATTTGGGTTGGTTCCAGGTCTTTGCTATTGTAAACTGTGCTGCAACGAATATACGTGTGCATGTGTCCTTATAATAGAACAATTTATAATCCTTTGGATATATACCCAGTAATGGGATTGCTGGGTCAAATGGAATTTCTATTTCTAGGTCCTTGAGGAATTGCCACACTGTCTTCCACAATGGTTGAACTAATTTATACTCCCATCAACGGTGTAAAAGTGTTCCTAATTCTCCACATCCTCTCCAGCATCTGTTGTCTCCAGATTTTTTAAGGATCACCATTCTAACTGGCGTGAGATGGTATCTCAAGGTAGTTTTGATTTTCATTTCTCTAATGACCAGTGATGATGAGCATTTTTTCATATGTTTGTTGGCCTCATAAGTGTCTTCTTTTGAAAAGTGTCTGTTCATATCCTTTGCCCACTTTTGAATGGGTTTGTTTGTTTTTTTCTTGTAAATCTGTTTTAGTTCTTGGTAGATTCTGGATATTAGCCCTTTGTCAAATGAGTAGATTGCAAAAATTATTTTCCATTCTGTTGGTTGCCGATTCACTCTAATGATTGTTTCTTTTACTGTGCAGAAGCTCTGGAGTTTAATTAGGTCTCATTTGTCTATTTTGGCTTTTTTTGCCAATGCTTTTGGTGTTTTAGTCATGAAGTCCTTGCCTATGCCTATGTCCTGGTTGGTTTTGCCTAGGTTTACTTCTAGGGTTTTTATGGTGTTAGGTCTTACGTTTAAGTCTTTAATCCATCTGGAGTTAATTTTAGTGTAAAGCATCAGGAAGGGGTCTAGTTTCTGCTTTCTGCACATGGCTAACCAGTTTTCCCAACACCATGTATTAAACAGGGAATCCTTTCCCCATTGCTTGTTTTTGTCAGGTTTGTCAATGATCAGATGGTTGTAGATGTGGTATTGCCTCCGAGGCCTCTGTTCTATTCCATTGGTCTATATCTCTGTGTTGGTACCAGTACCATGCTGTTTTGATTACTGTAACCTTGTAGTATAGTTCAAAGTCAGGTAGTGTGTTGCCTCCAGCTTTGTTCTTTTTGCTTAGAATTGACTTGGCTATGCGGGCTCTCTTGTGGTTCCATATGAAGTTTAAGGTGTTTTTTTTCAGTTCTGTGAAGAAGGTAATTGGTAGTTTGATGGGGATAGCATTGAATCTATAGATTACTTAGGGCAGTATGGCCATTTTCATGATATTGATTCTTCCTAACCATGAGCATGGAATGTTTCTCCATCTGTTGTGTCCTCTCTTATTTCGTTGAGCAGTGGTTTGTAGATTCTAACCCAGATTACCTTCCTCTAGGATCCAGGACTTCTGCCTGGATACTTTAACCACTTTCTATGCTCTTTCAAATCCATAGCTATAAAGCAGACTATAAATTCTGCTTTTCTCATAGCTTACTGTTTTAAATGGAAATACTCATTGGGGAGCCTAATACTGAAACTCACCTATACCTTTCTTTGCATTACTGCTCTAGCATTCTAATTCTCACTCAGGCGATTTAGATTCTGCTGATGCAAAAAATAAATGCTCACTGGTATCATATTTTGCACTTCTTCAATATCACCTATATTTTTCTCTGGCCAATCGCAGATATGCCATTCAAACTTAATAAAAATCTGCTAGGGGGAGAGAGATCCAAGATGGCTGATGATTAGCAGCTCGGGCACATACCTCCCAGTGAAAGCGCAAAGAACGAGAGGACGCCACACTTTCAGATGAGTATTAGTTGCTCACGGCCCAGGAGATTCCCAGTGGAGGAGCTCCACGGGTCGCCAGGGCGACTCTTGTGGCCGGCGTGGCGGATTTGCTGGTGCCTTAGCACGCCAGTTCTTGGTGCAGAGTCCGGAGATTCCGGGCAGAAAAGCACCATCAATCTTAACACCGCTGTTTTGGCCAGCTCAGTGGATTGCTCAGATTTCGGCGCAGGGAATCAACAAGTTGGACGTCAGAGACCCAGTTAGAAAGTCGGTAATTATAAAGACGACAGACGGACAAATATATAATGAAGGGAAGAAACCAGCGTAAAAAGGTAGAGAATACTCAAAATCAGAATGCCTCTCCCTCTACAGGGGATTGCAATTCCTCATCAGTAACGGAACAAGGCTTAATAGATTACACGTGTGTTCCAATAACAGAAGCAGGTTTCAAAACGTGGGTGATAAGAAACTTCTGTGAATTAAAAGAACTTGTTCTAACCCAATGCAGAGAAACTAAGAACCTTGAAAAAAGGTTTGACGAAATGTTAACGAGAATGGACAATTTAGAGAAGAATATAAGTGAATTGATGGAGCTGAAAAACACAACACGAGAACTTCGCGAAGCATGCACAAGTTTAAACAGTCGAATTGATCAAGCAGAAGGAAGGATATCAGAAGTCGAGGACCAGCTCAGTGAAATGAAACGAGAAGACAAGAATGCAGAAAAAAGGATGAAAAGGAATGAGCAAAGTCTCCAGGAAATATGGGACTATGTGAAAAGACCTAATCTACGTTTGATAGGTGTACCTGAATGTGATGAAGAGAATGAATCCAAGTTGGAAAATACTCTTCAGGATATCATTCAGGAAAATTTCCCCAACCTGGCAAGGCAGGGTAATATTCAACTCCAGGTAATACAGAGAACACCTCAAAGATATTCTTCAAGAAGACCAACCCCAAGGCACATAATCGCCAGATTTATTAGGGTTGAAATGAAGGAGAAAATACTAAGGGCAGCCAGAGAGAAAGGTCAGGTTACCCATAAAGGGAAACCTATCAGACTTACAGCAGATCTCTCAGCAGAAACCCTACAAGCCAGAAAAGAGTGGGGACCAATATTTAACATCCTTAAAGAAAAGAACTTTCAACCCAGAATTTCATATCCAGCCAAACTAAGCTTTATGAGCGAAGGAAAAATTAAATCTTTTGCGAACAAACAAGTACTTAGAGAGTTCACCACCACCAGGCCTGCTTTACAAGAGCTTCTGAAAGAAGCACTATACATATAAAGGAACAACCAATATCAGCCTTTCCAAAAATATATCAAAAAGCAAAGAACTTTAACACAATAAAAAATTTACATCAACTAATGGGCAAAACAGCCAGCTAGCATCAAACGCCGGTATTAAACTTATATATATTTTAATTGGATAAAAAGCCAAAACCCATCGGTATGCTGCATCCAGGCCCATCTTACATGCAACAATACACAAAGACTCAGAGAGAAGGAGGAAGATTTACCAATCAAACAGAGAGTAAAAATAAACTAATAAACAAAAAGCAGGAGATGCAATTCTCGCCTCTGATAAAGTAGACTTTAAAGCAACAAAGATCAAAAGAGGCGAGGAATGACATTACATAATGGCAAAAGGATCAATGCAACAAGAAGAGCTAACGATTCCATAGATCAACGAGATAGAAAATTAACAAGGATATTCAGAACTTGAACTCAGACCCGAACAAGTAAACTTAATAAACATTTATAGAACTCTCCACTTCAAATACACAAAACATACATTACCACCTCACACCTATTCCAAAGGTGACTATATAATTGGAAGTAAATCACTCCTCAGTAATCGCATAGCATTTCATAGGTTTAAATTAAATATTGGTTGGCTGTTTGTTTGTTATCTTCTTCCCTTATTCCTTCCTGACTACATCATTAAGTATAATTATCAGTATAAAAGAGGTTTTCAATACCCATTACTAAATTGCATTCTAGCCTGGGCAAGAAAGCAATACTCCCATTCTCTTTCCCTCTTTCTTTTCCTTCTCCCTCCTCCCCATTCTCTCTCTCTCTTTCTCTTCCTTTTTCCTCCTTCCTATTCTCTCTCTCTTTCTCTTTAAAAAAAAAAAAAAAAAAATCTGCTAGTTCACAATACCATCTAATTTGCCTCTTTTTTTGTAATTACTTTGGTATTATCTTGAGACAGTCTTTGTTTAACTTTGCAATTTAATATGTTCTTTGAATATTTTGAGATTTTAATTTATTTTAAAACAATTTATATTAAATTTATTTTAACTTATTTTACTTAATTTTAAATTAAATTAACAATTATATATTGACTGATGATTAAATATCAGTAATTTACTTCATTATTTCTTTGTTTTTATACCTTTTGAGAATGTATTTTAAAGTGAGTTGAAATAAGATATTAAAAAATCAAAATAAGGGTTAAAATTAAAATCTAATTAAAAAGAATAGAAAATATTGAACAAATCCTAGTCTTGAGTTTCTCAGAAGCCAAGGTAAAAAACAGCATTATAAACTATACAGTTCTTTTTTAATTAAAGGAAATATATCTGTTTTATAAAAGGTAAAAAAGTCCTGACTTTGGAAAATATTAATAAAATATCTTCTTTGTGAAAACTCCAGTTGTAATCAGTAGTTTGCAAAATAATTAAAGAAGAGTTTCTACATGTTCTTGGGGAATATATAACCCAGCAGAGATTTACTACATTTATTCTAATGTAATTTATTTAAAAATAGAAAGCTAGAATATGTCTTCACTAGCAGCTTTTCAATGCTACAGAAGCTTATTAACTCTCTCATTTCATACCCAGATAACAGCAGTTTCAATGACAAATCAGTATAGCTCAACATGAAAAATTCAGTTGATATAACTATACATGAGAGCCATTCAAATGAAAAGAGGACTGTCTAGCTGGTCTTTTCGGCCAAAAGTTGTTACCCCTCAAACAAGTTACTCTGATGTCCATCTTAATTCGAGCCATAACATTTTGTATTTAGTGTGGATGATGTCAGGTGTTTTACCAAGAGTAGTTGGCTCTTAGGAACAATTGAGAGGTATTTCTGCACCTAATAACAAGGCCAAGCATTCAACACCAGAGGTGTCAGGCACCTGAGCTGCAGACAGAGCTGAGCTGCCATGTATCGGTTAAAGCAGCAAGGAGCCAAAAGAGTAAACAGTGAAGTCCATAAGCATTGCTTAATGCAAGAGCATATTCAAGAGTTTAACACTGGAGAAAGTGCTGATTCCCTCTATTTCATTCTTACTCCCACACTCCCCACCAGAGAATGATGCTCCCATAAAGGGTCAGATGGATCAGGGGGAGGACATCTCACAGTCAAGGGAACTCTGAACACAAGGCTTCTGCAGTTTAGTGGACCTGGGGCCTAAGGGGAGAGAGAGGTGTAGGATTAGGAGTGGAAAATTACTGATTATTAAGTCAGAGTGATGGAGAAAGTATCTTCAAAGTTTCCCTCTCTTCAGCAGAAGAACCTGAAGAAGACGTCTGATCAAGGCATAGGATAAGGAGACCTCAGAATACAGGTGTCTGGGCTAGAAAAACAAATATACATGAAAGTATGGCTGGCCAGGGACACTGCGTCCTTATTGCAACTCCTTCTATAGAGACTGCAATGAACCCGCAGGCTATGCACCCAGTGTGATGTGGGGAGGGTAGCTTTCCCTCATGAGACCTGCTGGGTGAATTCCTTAAAGTTGCCAGTGATCAGGCCTGAAAATCCACATGTAGGTTTTTAACCAGAACCAGAATTTTTAGAAAATAACTCCTCTCTTACATGCTAAAGCAGATGATTTTATTTTGTATTAATCTAAAAGTGGATTTGAATCATTTCTGCTCGTGTTAAAGATGAACTGCTACCAGACACTATGTGAGTCTAAAGGCATTCATAAAACATAGACTTACTTTGTTTAATGTTATCTTAATGGAACTATGTATATTTTATAGTATTTTATGGTTACAAAGGGATCTACATTCATTCCTTCCCTATTCTCCTGTATCAGCCCTTGCCCTGAATAAATCCTATTCCAGTAATTTAAGATATACACACAATCCACATGTAGACAACTCTACTTTTCCCTGCGGCCTACTAGAGAAACATGTACAATTGTGGCTTCATCTTGAGAACAGCAGGATTTACATATGCTTTATGTAGGCTGAGAGTTCCTCTGTAGCAGCAGGCTACAGAGGAATATCTGTGATAGAGGAAAAGAAATCTTCTTTCCAGAAAGCAGTCATACATAGAGTTACAATGAAATGATCTGGAGTCTCATTTTCAAAAGGGAGACTTGCCTGACATTCCTAGCCAGTTGGCATTAGTCTGATTCTCTCTTGGGCCTCCATAGTCCAGTTATCCAAAAGCAGACACTTTGGGGCTACATCAAGAAACTAGGACAGGTTTTTATTGAAATTCATTCAGACTCATTGGTGGAAAAAGTCCCTGTGAATGGTTATTAATCCAGAGTTTAATGTGAAAGTTTACCAAGATAGAGAGGTAAGGTAAGAGGATTTGGTAGTCAACTCAAGAAACATTGATCTAAATTAAAGGGAAAAAAATGCTTACTGAAAGATGAAGAGATAAATCAGCATCTGGAAATTTAGAGGGAAACAAGATTGTAGTAAATTGGAAGCTAGGAAACAAAAGTAATACATTAATTGGAGATTGAATTGTAAAGCAGCAAGAAACAGCAAACATTGTGATTGTCAAGAAAGACATACTCCTTATACATATCTTATAAGAAAATCAACTCAGATATCTGTAGCCTTGTTTCGTATTATAGGTGTTGTTCAGACAACTCCAAATAAGTGGAATTTGAATAATCTTTATCTGTTTCAGCATACAATCTTCTATGCCATCTGTGTTTTAGATCTGAGTTTTACCCATATCTAGCTGGAGACTCTGACTATGCCCTATAAACGCCGGCATATATTAGTCATAAGAGTGGGTTGACAGTTATGGCTAATGAGTAGAATAACTCCCTCATGACAAATAAAAATGCTAAGCCTATGCATTGTATATTTGTGGCATGCAAATTCACACCACCTTGAAATATAGAAAAACTCATGCTGAAAATAGGTCCAGAACAGTGAAACCTAAAAGATTCTGGTAGATATGAATGTGAAATTGTTTCTGGAACTACCTCTACAACTGATGAATTCCATTTAAAAAAATGCTATAGGTTTTCTAAAATTACAAAGCTCATATAGAAACAAGTTGCCTTGAAAAAATCAGCAAATGCAAAAGCAATCATTTATTGCCACATGGATTATACAATAGAAAATGCAAATAGATGGCCAATAAATGAGATTTAAATGTTCAAAGGGAAAAAAGAAGGAAAAACCTAATGTGAATATCAGATAATTAAACAGAAAACCAGTTAATAAAAACAATCAAATAGGAATTCTAGAACTAAAAATATAATCTTTAAAATAAAAAAAGAAGGGTTCAATATGAAGGGTTCAGCATGAGACTCAATAGAGTAAATGACATAATTAATGAATTGGAAGACAGATCTAAAGAAGTAGAAAATAAAGATATAAAGACATGGAAGACATGAATTAGAAGTTCAAAGTAAAAGAGAAGTAAATGAAATGCTCCAAAATCCCACTAGTGAGAATTAGTAAAGAAGAGAATAGAGCAAATAAGAGTGAGAAATTATTTACAGAGATAACATAAAGTATTTTTTTAACTATAGAAACTGTTAGGCTCTCATATTTAGAAAAAACACTCTATCCCAAGCAAAGCCATGTGTTTGCACCTTATAGTGCAATCATATTGCATTGATAATAATCCAAAAAAGGTTAGGAACTTCTAAAGAGAAAACACAGATTATCTACAAAAAGTCACAAACAGGTATCATTTTTTAATTAGTAAATAATCGATTCTTAAATATGATGAAGTAATACTTTTAAAATGCTCAACCAAAGAAGTGTCAACTATATGAGATAAACTCATTCAAGAGCAAATATGAAATAAGGAATTTTTTGAGACAACAACAGCATAAATGCTACATGTTGAAATAAGCAGCATGCAATTGCATCTACATGGTTCAATAGAGAACAACAAGAAAAGAGTGAGCAAAATAATTTTAAAATTATTTGCTATTTGGTAAACTCAAATATAAATCATACATATTTTAAAGAGGCTAAAGGTTTGAATATATTATGATAGGGAATTGTTTGTAAAAATGAAATGATGCTGATACTTTGGGGAAGAATTGGCAATAGAAAAATTAAAGATTAATATATCTTTCAAACTCTCAGTGTCATTTCCTGGTCTATTTGGATGGTAAGCACAGATGTGACTAAGAGACCGCTACATATTGCAGACAAAAGAAAACGACATAGCAAAAGGGTTCAGAGAACGACTTAGATAAGCAATAGTAAGTAATGAGTTCTTGTTTCCTGAGGCAGGAGCCAAGCTCACTTTTTAATTTTGTATTCACCAATAAAATAAAATTTGATAATATTTTGCAGAAAGTCCCTACTCTAGGCATACAAAATTTTAAGGGTAAAAATTGTAAAATCTACTTCAAGTTTCCAGGGGAGAAACTCTAGAATAGAGGATTTAGTGATTTTGCATTGAGGTTGCCTGTAAAATCCTGTTAGGTAGAGAATCCATTAAGATATCTTTGTGATAGGTATTAGATATTTCTGAAACTCTTTAATTTATGTCATAAACATGTCCATCCATCAGATTGGAATTGATATCTGAGGTAATAGATTTTTTTTCTGTAAGAATTCTATTTTGTTTTGGAGATTTTGTGCCATATTGGTACTAACATGTCAAAGGAAATATAGAACACTCCTGAGAACTAACAAAATCTGTTGAATATGACAGGAAATTGTCTATTTCCTGGATGAGTGCTGACCCTCCAGGAAAATATAAAGCCTTTAAATCAATATTAAACACTAAAATAAATAACATGAGATTCTGTAAGATCTTGTAGTAGTACAGTTAAAGTATAGTATATTGTTGATCTCTCCAACTAAAATCAAAAAGATACCTTTAAAAAAGGCAGACCACAGGCCAATAGTGAACAAAATAAGGGACCATCTAAGGTGAATAATTTATCACAGGGTGGATAGAAGAATATAATTTTGTTAAATATCCCTTGTCATTTTGAACAACGATATGGCTTATTGCTTCTCAGATCTTATACAAATCAAAATCCTAATATCCTTTGTGTTTTGACTTCTTTACCTGGAAGAGGTATCATAAAGACTTGTATGTGGTATAAATATTTTCAAATAAAAAAAAAGATTTATTATTCCTCCAGTTCCTGTGAAAGATATTGGTCCTCACAAACATTGGGAAAATTGGTAGTAATGTTTAGAAAGGACTATCTGAACTGTGACACCTATTCTACTTCTATCTATGAACTAATTGGCCAATGGTTCTAATGAAGATTGGTAATAGTAAGTTAGTGTAAAAAGATGTTTGTTTAGTTCATTAGTCATTTCTAAGTAAATTACATTGACTTTTCAACACAATTTGCCTACTAAATCTTTCTCAGAGCAGTGACATGGATACTGTCACATAGAAGAAAAGTAGGTTTTTTAGTCAAGGATCTAGTAGTTAAATAAGTATTCAAAGTCCAGCAACTTCAAGTGGCTACAAAATATTCCTATTCATTCATGCTCTTTATTACTCTAAGAAAACAGTTAATGTAAACTGTCAGGGTATGGTTTGAAATAGTAGCACCTATATTTAAATTTACAAAGTTTACTTTAGATAGTTCATTTTGTGTGTTCAGAAAAATAAAACATATGAGTGTCATTGCAACCATTACTGAGGTTCTGCATGAGCCCCTCATACCATGTTTTACAAGTTGTGCAGAATAAGAAAGAGAAGAAGAGTCTTGCACTAGGTAGAATTCTCTCTATAATAATAACCAATAGGTATAAAAAGTTGGCTCACATGATTGTGGAGGCTGAGAACTACCAGAATCAGGTCAGAAAGACCCAGAAGAGCCAACAGTTTTGTTCCAGTTTGAAGATAAGACTGATGTCTTTAAGTTTCACCAGTTGGGAAGTCAAAATTCCTTCTTACTCAGCCTTTTTCTTCTATTGAGTTTTTCAATTTATTGGATGAGTAAAGCAGGATGTTCTGCTTTCCTCTGACCACATATTGAAATTCTAATCTCACCCAGAAACACCCTCACAGATACACGCCACAATTTTGGATCAAATATCTGGGTACATGGTTGTTCAATCAAGTTGACATATAAAATTAACCTTTACGAGTATTCAGGTAGAAAAGGAAATCAGAGTGGCAATAGAAATCTGAATTTGGGGCAGGCACTGTGGCTCATGCCTGTAATCTCAGCACTGTAGGAGGCCAAGGCAGGTGGATCACCTGAGGTCAGAAGTTTGGGACCAGCCTGACCAACACGGTGAAGCCCATTTCTACTACAAAAAGAAAAAATTAGCCTGTAATCCCAGCTACTCAAGAGGTTGAGTCAGGAGAATCTCTTGAACCCAGGAGGCAGTTATTACAATGAGCCAGGATCACACCACTGCACTCCAGCCTGGGTGACAGAGCAAGATTCCATCTCAAAAAAAAAAAAAAAAAAAAAAAAAGAAAGAAAAAGAAAAAGAAAAAGAAAAAAGGAAAGAAAGAAAAAGAAAAAATAAATTTAAATTTTGAAACTTTGGGTTTTTCTCATATTACGTCATTTAATTTTTTCAGGAAATAAATTTTAAAGGCCATTTGAAATTCTCATTGATTTCTGACAATTCACTGAATCAATCAATGAAAGTGTCAGAGATTTTGTCTCTTTTAGTTCTAAGGCTCTCCATAAATGAAGAATTTTGTTAAAGTCAAAAATACCAATGTGGGTCATTATAAATTTAATTTTTTGGATAAAAGAGTTGTATTCAGTCAAATTTAGCAAGTATTATAATTGACATGAGCGTATATGAAATGACAAGGTTCACAGCAGAGACTAGGAATGGTCCTAGAATTGGTTGTCCTCAGAGTTGAATAAGAGTTGACAGACAGAAAGATGAAAATATGAGGATGTCTTTTCAACAGATGAATCAAGGTAATATCATAGCACAGAATGTGACACAGGGCCATTTTAAAATCATATAAACAGCAGTCTGAATGACCCAGTTGTAAAGTTGTGAATAACTTTGTCAACCAAAATTTTTGCCTTCCCACAGACAAAGCACTTAAAAAAGACAAATATCAAACTCTCAGCAATTGCCTTTCAGTAATGAAGAATAAAAGTGAGTGTTGAACAATGAGAACACAGGGAGGGAACATCACACACTGGGGCCTGGGGGTTGGGAGGCTAGTGAAGGAATAGCAGGGGGTGGGGGAATTGGGGAGAGATAGCATTAGGAGAAATATCTAATGTAGATGACGGGGCGATGGATGCAGCAGACCACTACCATGGCACAGGTATATCTATGTAACAAACCTGCACGATCTGCACATGTACCCCAGAACTTAAAAGTATAATAAATAAATAAATAAATAAAAATTCAAATGGCTGTAAACTGAAATTAACCACATCGTTGAGAAACAGAAAGCAAAGTTCCCATGTGTTTCTTGGTTGGAACATCCCAAAGCAGATGAAATTTGCAGGCCCAGCACAAAGGGCCTCTTAAGAGACATGATAGATATTCATCCATTGGCTTCACTGGTTAAAATAAAGCATACAAATCTTAGTGAGATGTCAAGGAAGTAGCCAAAAGAATAATAAAAATGCTTATAGCTATGTCACTTGATTAAAACAACTTGTAACTTTTATAATTTGACCATCGATTGGTGAGACGTACCTGTCTCTGGGAAGGTAAAACAGAATGTTCTCTTTCTTTTATGACTTATCGTGGACTCTAGGACTTTTAGAGGTTCCCTTTTATCTTTTCTTTTTTGAATATTTTGGAAGGCAAGGCTTATAAGAATATAAATCCTTTTTTGAGCTATGTTATGAGATGTTGAATGTTGAATACAGCGAAGGCAAGAATAAAAATGTTAGATTATTGTTCCTCTTTTTTGAATAATTTACTGAAAATGAAAATTGTGTTCAACAGCTGATCATGTGAGATAAGAAAATAAAAAGTTGTTAAAAAATTATTGGAGGCCATCAGTATAGCTATCATTACAGCTGATGTTGCATCAAACATCTTTTAGAGAAGATGGGCTGAACTGTGGAAAAAATTGTTTGGAGAAAGTGATAATAGTACTTTCACAATATTTAGTTAGTCACTAGCATATTTTAAAAATTAAAGAAAAAATTGCATCTATTTCAGGATGTGCTATATTAGCCAACAAGCACTTTCTGCCAAGAATCTTCCTAGAGAGTTGTCAGAGAAATCCAACCTCACAAGAGCTGCCAGTTATTTATAAAACAGTGGCTTAAACCGAAAGGGTACCTTGATTATACAGAACAGACTCCAGATTACAATTAATAAATGCTTTCTATGCTGAATTCCCTATGTGATCGAAGGAATTAGACACACTTTTTGCAGATTGCTGTGTAACTATAGAAAAGATATCTTCCTGTTAAATGTTGCAAATTTGGATGATACATTTGAATCTCTGAATATACTGACACTCATAACTCCTGAAAGAAAACATAGAACTGCTGTTCATTATGAAGCAATTCTTATGTTCTGGGTAGAACCCACCCAAGAAAAAAAGAAAACAGAGCTAACAGTTCGTTTTCTTGCCTTGACACTTTCAAGGAAACATTAAAAAAAAAAAAAATTAGGAATAGTAATCTCACTTAATTTTGTGCAGGATATATTCCTGTACTGTGTTTTCCTCTTGGTGGCTGGAAGCCCCCTTTAGATCTTCTAAGAGCCCTCTTCTCACAGGCAATAGGCATCATTACATAATCACTCAAGTAATTTTGTTTCAGCAGCAAAAGAAAATTTCCAAAGAAAATTATTTTGAGACCTCTGGAATAAAATAAATTGAGGTTGTGTCACATTTTAATTTTTCTAAAAATATATTTATAAGAACTTTCACTTTTTAACAATAATACAGAAAACCTAGCCTGATCTTAAAAATATATGCTATCGAAGATGGAGAGAAATAATGCGAACACCATCTATAGTCATGTCAATATCACATGATTAAATAAAGTAAATGTCTTTAGAAATCAGAATATTGTTTTCAGATTTCAGATATATTATTTTTAGTTATCTTTTATTTTGAAGTTTTGTGAAACATTAGAGAATCAGTAAAAACAGGAGCTTAAGTTAATTGAATGAAATAATTTTACTGACATTTTTCTGTCTAATGTGAGAAACTTAGCACTTTATCACTTCTTTTGTCCTAATTTTTACTATAATTTAAAATTTGAGATTTTAGATTTACATTCCTAAAATACTCACTATAAAAATTTTGAATTTTATTCTAATAATTATTTTTTGAAATTGCCTTTTTACAATGACAGTGGTATACTTGGGAGTAATTTTCTATTTTAGGGTTTCTGCTAACTGTTCGTTTTCAGTACTGTTACTTACGTACATTTTCTTTTTTATAAGACTTTATTTTTTTGGAGAGTTTTAGATTCACAGTAATATTGAGTAGAAGGCACAGAGATTGCGTACATACCTGCTGCCGTATACCTGCCTAGACTCAACTCTTACATTATCATCATTCTTCACCATCTTGGTACATTTGTCATATTTGATAAACCGACATTAACACATTATAATTAATCAAAGTCCTTGGTTCACATTAGGATTCACTCTGTGTGTTTTATGTATTATAGGATTCCACAAATGTACAATGACATGCACATGCTATTATAGGATCAGACTGTTTTCACTGTCCTAAAAATCTTCTGTGTCATCCATTCATCCTCTTTCTGCAGCCTCTGGAAACCAATAATCTTTTAACTGTCTCCTGAGTTATGTTTTTTCTAAAATGTCATATTACATCCAGTATTTAGCCTTTTCAGATAGGCTTCTTTCACTTAGCGATATGCATTTATGGCCTCTCCATATCGTTTCATGTCTTGATAGCTCATCTCTTTTCAGCTGAATAATATTCCATTGTCTGCATGTACTGGAGTGTATTTATCCAGTCATCTCCTGAAAGACATGTTGGTTGCTTTCAATTTTGGCAATTATGAATAAAGTTGATATAAATGTTCATGTGTAGGCATTTTTGTGGACATAAGTTTTCAACTTATTTGGGTAAATACCAAGGAATGCGATTGCTAAATCTTACGGTAACAATATGCTTAGTTTTGTAAGAAATTGCCAACATGTCTTCCAAAGAGGCTGTGTCATTTTTGATTCCTGTCAACAATGAATGAGAATTCCTGTTTCTCCACATTCTCATCAGCATTTGGTATTTTCAGTGTTCTGGAATTTGGCCATTCTAATAGGTGTATAGTTGTATGTTCATGTTATTTTCCTTTGCACTTCCCTAATGACATAATGCTCTACATGCTATAAATATTTGTGTTCTCCCAAAATCCATGTGTTGAAATTCTAACACCCATGGAAATGGTACTAGTAATAGGACCTTTAAGACATGATTAGTTATAAGGCTGGAGCCTTTATTAATGGGATAATTGCTCTTATAAAAGAGGCCCCACAAGGATTTCTTACCCTTTCAACCATAAGAGGTTATAGCTAAAAGATACTGTGTATGAACTAGGAAGTGGACCCTCACCAGACACCGAATTTTCTGGCATCTTTGACCTTGGACTACCCACCCTATAGAATGATGAGAAATAAACTTCTGTTGATTGCAAGCTACCTAGTCTGAGATTTTCTATTATAGCAGACAAAACAGAACAGGACAGTGCATTTTTTAGTTCTCTATTTTGATAACACTTTTCACCTATAATGTATATGTAGGTAATTTCTTCTTAAGGGTCTTAGCATTTTTCAGAATGTCTTCTGTTTTATTTGTGTAATAGTGGATCTGTTACACACTGCATTCAACATTTTTTTAAGAATTAGCAAGGAAGGCTTTATTTCACTAGTCTTACATTCTGATCCCATTTTTCTCACTTAATGAATTTATGCTATAGCATTTTATAGGTAAGATATTACTTAATCTATCAGTGGTTAGCATTTTCTTATTTAGATGGTATTACATAGTAGCACAGAGTATAAATACCTGAAAATTACATACAAAATCGTAACATTAGGAGCAATCTGAGCAGTATAAACATATATACTTGAAGTAAGTATAGTATTAGAGAAAAATATTTCTTAAAATCAGACATCTTTATTTCTACTTCTTTTCCTATAGACAGTACAATGACTATATAAAATGTTATGATGCATGGATGACTCTGAGTTAAACAATGTCTATTATTTTTATTTTTAAACACTTTGTCATTTCCCCCGACACTGTGAATGCTGCTTTGAATTAAATGTTTCAGTAGAAATCCAAGATATGTTTATACAGCTTGACAAGCAACAGTTTGCCTTACAAATTATCTTGCAAAGAAATAATGGTATACATATTTTTGCCTAAACTCTTCAAGAAATGGATTGAGATTTAAAGCTCCCTTCAGAAAAGTAGGTAACCAAAGTAGACAAGATCCTCTAGAGCCCTCTATTTTTTGAAGTGTTCTAACACAGTGCTCTTTTATAATCAGCCGTTCCCCTTTGTTGAGCTTAACTTGCTGGGTTGTATTTTTCCTTGTTAAATGTCTAACTTTTTATCTGTTTACTTGTTTTACCTACAAAATTACAACTACTCAATCACTTACTTATTGAAACAAGACAAAGGTAAAACAGCATAATTGAAGATTTAGCTGAAGAGAAAGTAATTAGAAACGTGCCAAATTTCATACCTAAATCAAAGAAATGGCAAATGTGAGCGTGCACGTTGTTTGTACAGTTAAAGCTTCTTTTTATCATTTAAATGCAGAAAATACCTACAAGTGTTTAAAGTAATGAAAGAGCAACATTCCTTTGACTAATAAGCTTGTTTACACATGAAAGCCAAATTTAAAATAGGCATAATTGATAGAAAAGATCCTGTTGTTTAAGCAAGTTTCCAAAGCTAAGTAGTCATGGTCAGGGCTCTCATAGAGAAAGAGAAATTGGGAGTCAATTTGGAAATACAATCACCCTTCCCGAAAAGAAAATGCTGTCATCAGAAGAGTGTAAGTCCTTCACTCCTCATCATCAAAATCTTGCCTTACCATGCCCGCGGGTATATATCCATAGAAACAACAAAGGGATTTAACAAGTTGCCAACTTACAGCTTTGACAATACTTCTAATCAGAAACTCAGCAAGCTCTACTGTATTATGCTTCAATTATTGGAACAAAAAAGAACCCAGAGCTTTTGGGTATCACAAGAAAAATGTCAGAACAAATTATATGTCAGCACTCTGAGGCCCAGAGATTGATAATTTAATTAGGATTAATGGTAATTGTTTTAAAAAGAAAAAATGAATGCCTAGATAATTTCCTTGGAAGTTTAAACAAAAAGTGAGCATAACAACTTTACTGTTTAGATTTATGATTCTTTTTATTATAGAACCAGCATAAAACTGAGGTGTTACATGAGACCTGCCTGCTGGAGATGGAGATAAACTTTGATTGAACCTCCAAATTTTATGACATATGAGAGTTGAGGGACTGTCTCAAAACCTCCATAAAGTCATGCTTCTTTTTGTTTAAGTGGCTCAATCTCACTCTCAAACATCCACTCTCTGCTAAAAAAAAAATCCCCCAAGCCACTCCCATCAACCTGTTTGTGAACTTAATAAATTTACTAACGACTTACAGGTATATGTGCTTTGAAGAGAGATTTCATCTTGAACTATTTTTAAGGGCTCTATATCCTTCGTTTCTACTATCCTTTATTCTTCTTCCTTTTGAGGATCAACACATTATCACTTTACGTTACAAAGAAACATTGAAAATCCTTTGATGTCTCACATTCAATACTGAAGGCCTCGTCCAGTATTTTCCCCCATCAATTATAGTTCTCTTTCTAAGTGTAGTACTGATGATAGCTGTTAATAAGATATAAAATAGGGTATTTAAACATTCTGAAGAAAACTTTTAGAATTGCTTCAGGAAGGTATAGAGCTAAAAGTTATTGAAATAATTTTGACAAATTGTTTTTAGTTGAAAGTTTATATAGAATATCTTAGTGAAGATGATGTAAAATTGGTAGATTGTAAAGAGCAAAGAAAGTACACGTCTTAATCTTCTTCCATTTTCTCAAACATTTTTAGTGCAATATGGTTTAAGAATTCTAAAATATTGGTTTCATGAGGAGATAATAAGAAACCAATGATACGTATAAACAGGAATATGTCTCCAGGTCTGGATTATTTCCAATTCATGACTCCAAAATGGACTTTCAATTGTTAGAACAGAGCCACTAATATTAATCTTTGAGCAATTATGGGAATGACATTGCATTTATGTGGCATTTCAAAATGGCAGAAAAGACAAATGAATCATAGAACAGTAAGCCTGGAGTAAATATCTTAGAAAATTTTTTTATATATTGTAAGTAAAAGAAATTTGGATACTAAGAAAATAAGAAATTATAGTGAGAAATAATAATGTCTTGCAAGGAACATTAATACATGATTAATATTATTTTCTTTCTGTCAAATGTTTTCTTGAACATTGCTTTAAATCAATGCCAAAAAAGTATAGTATATCAGGTAAGCCTCTACGTATATAGCTCTTACAGACAAAATTGAATAAAGTATACAAATTATATGACAGTCAGTATTAATTTATCAAAAAAGTGTTGAAAAGACCTATTTTTAAAAATGAGTTTAATCTATCTAGAGAGAATAGTTTTAAACCTATTTTTAAAAATGAGTTGATATCTACCTAGAGAGAATATAAATGCTAAATATGTAGGTATTATATGTGATTTTTCCATGGATATTATATTATTTATTCCATGATTATCTTATTACTTGATTATCATATAAAAGCATATTTAGTGAATTTTTAGGTAAAAATGCTGAAACAAACAGCTAATGCATTAGATACCTAAGTCAATATTTATTAGGTTTTCAAAGCATCAATTATCATCCAAAATTAAAAGAAGATAACTTAGTTAACCGTATTAAAGAACATATTGTTCTGTAACATATTTCTGAAAAATCCTACAACATAAGGAAACTTGGCAAAACAGCAGTCCATGTGTAAAAATCTGAGGTTTTTGGATAACTATTATCTCAAGATGACTTTTATTATTATCTATCATCTAAAGATGTTTTCAGATGATTATTATCCAGGATGGTCTCAAACACCTTAGCTCAGTCATCCACCCAACTTAGCTTCCCAAAGTGCTGGGATTACAGGCATGGGCCACTGCCCCAGGCTGAGATTTTTAACTACATTGATATTCTCTGTATCTTTCCTCTGAGAGCTTGAGAATGGTAAGGATCAAATATGAAATAAAAAAACAATGTCTCAGATCAACACTGGAAAATACAAAAATTATTCTGAAAATAACTCTGAGTTACAATGCTATTTCAAAGCACACTTTTTTAAACTGCTGAGTGCATTACAGTTTTCAATTCTACATAAAGTTAAAAGTGAAAATAATTAGAAAATTTAATGTGATATTCTTACTTTGATTTTGAGGTTATACCAATGAAGCAAATATAAACTTTTCATCTTATTTTGCTGAAATAATTTAAAAAGAAAGAAATACAACCCACATAATTTTAAAGCAGTAACTTTATTGCTTTTTTAAATTTCAAGTGGATTTATCTGTTTATATTATTCTAAATTGAATTAGCATAGGTGTATGTGTGTAATGTATTATATAATTTACTTGTTCTACCAAAATTATTTCTATTATTTCGCTGCCACCAAACCATTATTATTATAGACAGAATGATAAAAATTGAGTAAAATTTAACTTTAAAACAAGATTTATAAGAACAAAAACAATGTAATAAAATATCACACCAACATAATTCTAACCCTCACATCCACAGATACCTGACCTGCAATTGCTATTTCTCAGTTGTATTTTATCTTCCAGCTGAAAATGATAGCAAATTAAATCGACAATATTATATGCTATGGTAATCACATATTGCCTAAAATTTCATTCTAATTGAGTCATTTTAGAATGTTTTCATTATATTTTCCTATTACAAATAATAAAAATAATGAAAGCTAAAACCCACTGTGCCTTTATTATGTGACAGGCACACTTATAAAAACTTTATAGGTATTAACTTATTTAATACTTAAAACTAAGTCTTCCCCTATTAGATAGGAGTCTATCAAGATGAGAAGTCTCAGGACAGCTACATTTGTTTTATAATATACTTTGTTTCAGAATGCCATGAATTTATTTTACTGTTATTATTGCTTATTTTGCCAACTTTACAGAATAATTCCTGAATACAATCAATGCAAATTTTTGGTTTCAAAAATTATATTCTGAAATAACTCAAATGTCTATCAACAAGAGGATGTAAAAACAAATTATGACCTATTCATGCACTAGAATGGAACTGAGCAATGAAAAGTCACAAATTAAATGCATCAACATGAATGAATCTCAACAACATTGTTGAGGGCAAAAGAAGTCAGACATAGAAAGAGACCAAATTGTAGGCTTCCATTATTTAAAAAGTTCCCAAATAGGAAAACTAAACTAAAATGAAAAAAAAAAAAAATCAGAACAATTGCATTTCTGGAGATTTAAGGGGGAATGGTGAAAGTTGACTGGAATGGAAATATGGAAACATTCTTGTGAGAAAAAATTCTTCGATGACACCCTAGGGTTATGGGTTATCTGGGTGTATCTTTTTTTCAAAACTGTAAGGCTGAGCTTTGTGCATTAGCATATGTGACATTTTACTTTCAGGATAAACAACTGTAAATAGAGTAATTATAGTAGTGATTGAGATGTTGAGAGTAGACAGAGGTATATGTGGTACATGAATGGAAAATGTTGATAAAAGTTGAGTGATGAATACATGGGCCTCTATTTTACTATTGTTTTATTTTATATACATGAAAATTTTAATTTAAAATATTTTTTAAAGCCATTTAAAGTGTTTTCCCTAAAGGCTTTAGGTCATTGTCATCAATACTTGGTTAAGAGGGACATAATATTTCATAGTATTCACAAACATAAAGTATTAGATAATAATAGGAAATTCAAGAAGAAAATTTATACTAAGATAAAACTAGCTCTAGACAATATTTTAAGAAAAGAGGGGCCAGGTGTGGTGGCTCACACCTGTAATTCCAGCATTTGGGGAGGCTGAGGCAGGTGGATCACTTGAAATCAGGAGTTCGAGACCAGCCTAGCCAACATTGTGAAACCCCATGTTTAATAAAAATATAAAAATTAGGAGGGTGTGGTGGTGTGTGCCTGTAATCCCAGCTACTTGGGAGGCTGAGGCATGAGAATTGCCTGAACATGGGAGGCAGTGGTTGCAGTGAGCCAAGATGGTGCCATTGCACACCAGCATGGGCAACAGAGCAAGACTCTGTCAAAAAATAAAAAAAAGAAAAGAAAGGAAGGAAGGTAGGAAGGAGGGAAGGAGGGAAGGGAAGGAACGTGGGAGGAGAATTGCTTTCCTTGAAATTTCCTTGTAAATTTCTAATAAGCAGTGATTTTTTTTTCCTGAACTGAACCTACTCCTGAAATGAAAAACAGACAATGTTTCTAGCTTTTTTCCAAACTTTTAGACTTTTACTTGAACAGTAATTTCCTGTGTGTGTGAGATACATAAATGAAGCTTTTTTTTTTTTTTTTGCAACTATCTCATCAAATCTCCTATTCACAATAAAGTTATTTCCATGCCAAGTACATGGTCTTAATAAAAATTGTGTTATGAAAGCATAAAGTGGGTTGTATAAGTAGTGTGTGAATATTAATTTCAGTATTACACTATTGTATTTCTTGATAATGCTAGAGAAAATGTAATTTGCCATGCATTTATATAAGGGCTAAAATAATGTGTGTGGTCATCTTTATTGTGCATTCATGGCTCATATCAGTTTAAAGCTAAAAAAGGTGTATTTTTCTCCATTAAAAAGCTCATCTCATTCTAACATTGCAATTCAGATTTATTTCAGTGGATTAATCATAGCAACAGAAATGCCATTTATTCTAACACATTTGAAAAAACTGAATGGACTCATTATTTAGTTATTATCAGCTTCCAATTCTGAATCCCTATGGGTTTTCAAGCAATGCACTTTAGTACATTCAGAAACAGAGAGAGGATATATTTATCCCAAACCAGTTTGGCTAATGTGTTGGATATTTTACAACTATTTTATTGGCTACATGTCATAACACTCTGAAAAAATTCACAGAATCATCTACTTAACACCTCATTTTAGACTGTGCTGTCTTAACTAGAGGTCAGCAAACTTTTGCTGTGCAGGATCAGAGAGTAAATGTTTTAAGTTTTGCAGATAATAAATTCTCTGTTGATTCAACTCAGTCATTATAACAAAAGCATTCATAAACAATAAAATGAAAGGACATAGCTGTGTTCTCTTAAATCTTTATTTACAAACTTAACCTGCCAGCTGCAGTCTGCTCACCTCTGCTCTAGACCTGTGCATAACAAATTTCAGTGTGCATAAAAATCTCCTACAAAGATTCTCACTCAGTAGGTTTGGTGAGGAGCCCAAGAATTTGAATTTTGAACTAATTTTCTGTATGATTTAAGCGACATGACTTAAACATTATGCACCTCATTTTCTATAGCTGTAAAAAGAACTCGAGTTTCTTCCCTACCTGCTCAACACATTTTGTAAAAATTGAGCAGACTAATATATGTAAAATTTAATAAGTAGCATACAGAGTAAGAAATAAGCATTATTAATAAGACGATTTATTGAGAATTTCTTCCCACTTGACTACCTAATTTTTCCCAGTTCCGTACACCAGAATCTCAATGGTATAAGTCATAATAGAGCCATAATAGAGTCTACTTCAAATACCCTTATTTCATAGTTTCCAAGAACATGTTAAGATATATTAGTTTCCAATTATTGCTGTAACAGATTATCACAAACTGAGGAGCTTCAAACAACACAAATTGTTCCCCTCACAGTTCTGGCGGTCAGAAGTCTAAAATGAATCTTATGGGATTAAAACCAAGGTGTTAGCAGAAGAGATTCCTTCTGGAATTTCCGGAGTGGTACCCATTCCTTGCCTTTTCCAACATAGAGGATGCCCTCATTCTTTGACTCAGGGCCTCATATCACATCACCTTTTATCTCTTTTATTTTTTCTCATATACCTTTCTTTTGTAAGGACCCTTGCAATTACATTGGGCCCACTTGGGTAATTCAAAATCACCCCTTCATCTCCATATCCTTGACTTGACCACGTCTGCAAAGTTCTTTTTACCCTGTAAGTTAACATGTTGACAGATTCTGGGACCTAGGACATGGATATTTTGGGGGGACTGTTATTCACCCTAACACACAAGAATATTAACAAGGTAAAAATAAAGTTGGGAGTGGGGATGGGGAATTGAGTTTTCCATGGAAAGAGATTGATAACGGACAGGACATATAATTCTGGAACTTTCTTGTCAGAGTTACCAATGTTTAGAGTCCTAGAGCAGAGAGGATAAGGTGTCCTTTAAGAGGAGGCTTTGCCCAAATCTGAACCAATAGCAGCAGGGAAAGATAAGCCTAACTAATTCGGAGAGTTCATGGTATCGATGATAGAAAGGCCTACGTTGTCTATAAAACTGAAAATGGACTAATAAACATTTAAGCACCTTTTCCCCTAAGCCAAGTCCTCTAAGCCCTTCAGCCTTTTGTGTTTAGGTGGATTGGGTTAACCTCAATAAGACACAGAGAGGGAGACTCTTTAAAAGAAAATGGTATGTATTTGAAAATAGATATTGCAATGGAAATACACAGGCCCTAGTAAACTATGAGCACATTCAGGAAGGTAAAAGAAGACAAAGGATTTTAAAGAAAAAATGAAAAAATTACATAATTATTTTGAGATAATTATAGTTGGCTACAAAGGTTAATAACAGGGTGGCACCAGTTCAAGGTTGGGTAGGCAGTTGCTTGGCAGATGTTCTCAAGAAGCATTGTGTGTGTGTGTGTGTGTGTGTGTGTGTAAGTTTGTAATGACATTTGCAGTCTTCTGTGATAGTTTTTATCAGGCGTTCATATATAAGAACTTCATGGCCTTCCCTAGCTCTGTTTGTCAGGGTTTTAGCACAAGAGACTCCATTTTGATTCTTACAGCTTTCAGACATTTCCTCTGTTTGATCAAGATCTTTACTCAAATGCACTGCTGATCAATTATCCTGTATTTAATTTTGTCCCTTGGTGCTGGGATGAACCTGTCCTGATTTGGTCTGGTCTGGTCCCACATCAGAGACAGTAATTGATGAGTAAGTCAGTGTCAAAACTTTTCTATCTACCTTTGAGCCACAAAGGAGGTTTGGAGGCAGTGGTTCTCAGGCTAAGGCTAGCTGGGTCCATGGTAAGTTCAATATGTCTGTTTCATAGGTATTTATTATCATCTCAAAGCACTAGGCCTGCATTATTCTCTTAGGGATTGTACCTCTGAAAAAATTTAACAAGTAATAACAAAAATTAAAATGAAAAATGCAAAGAAAAGTTAATAATAATATAATAATCTCAGTTTACATAATAATTTGAGCTGTAAACCTGGGCTTAAGGGCAACCAATTAAATAAATAATTATGGAGAATTAGGTGAGACCCTTTTTTTTTAAAATCGTGTAGCCTATTTTCTTATTTTTTTGTATATAGACCTGATCTTTCCCAGAAGAATTTGTCCAGATACAGCATATAGTGTTAGTAATAGCACAGACATTTCCTTGTTTAACCAATAGATTACATAAAGCAATTTTATCATCTAGTATCCCATGACTAGGTTGTATTCAAGCAGAGAGTGAGCAATGGCTGTATAAGAAATATTCCCATACTCACCCACTAGGTAGATTAAAGCATCTCATAGATCAGGTTCTGTCAAGTTACCAGCAGAAGCTACCGAATGTGAAATTTCAATTACACCATTATCCTGCCAAGTGTAAAAAGTAGGCATTAAAAGGGGAAAGAGTCTCATTACGATATGGAGTCTTGTTCCAATGTCTTGGAAAAAAGCTATCTATAGCGTGAAGCTATCAACTTATCATCCTAGTTTGCAGTTTGAATGTTTCTGGTTATGGCACCAGGCAGTTTGGTGAACTTTCTGTGCGACCCATACATCAGGCATGAGACTTATCTCTTAGAATTCAGCTGGCTTCAGTTTATACAGCTTCAGTGCAGAGCAGTTCCCATTTTTAGTAATACTATGGAAGTGTTCCTGGGAGGAGAATGGAGTATTATAATGAGGAAAAAGCTATTCCTGGGCAACTTATTAGAGGAGTATACATCATACTTGCTAATTGGGAAAAGCCCCTACCTCATTTATCTCTGGTTAGGACTGAATAAGTCTCTTGTAGGTCAGAGGGGCCCAGCCACAAGGCCAGGTGTAGCCACTGTGGTCATGGTTCTCTTTTTGCTGATTGTCAGCATCTTCAAGGATTCTATCAAAGGGCTGCATTTCTAAGATTTCTTTTTCCAGGGAACTGCTTACCTGCTCATGGCTACTTGCCTATTCTAACACAAAAAAGTAGGATTGGAGAAATCTCAAAGAATTCAGGATCTAGTCAGCTTGTAGTAGAAAATAAGAACTCTAAAACAATGCCCAGGGCTGAGGTCTGATAACGGGTGTATTCTAGCTTTTCTTTAGAAACATAACATTTTTCTCTGTAGGTTGATCACATGAGAATCTCAGATGGAAAAATCATTTGAGGCTTGGAAGCCAAACCAAGGCAGATTTCAGATTTTACCTTCAAATCTTGAAGTTTCCAGGACTGTCAGGAAGTAACAGTTTTTACTCACTCACAGTAAGGCTTGGAACCCTTAAACCTGGGCATTCTATGCCAGTTCTCAAAAAAGATATCCCATTCAAGGCTTTGTATTATAACTAATACTTCCAATTGTATCATTTTATAAAGAGATACCAAAATTGTATTAAACTCACACAAATAACCATATTGCCACAAGAATACCCACACATAGTTTACAAATTTCAGAGGGATCAAATAGAAAAAGTAAATGTTTCCACCTTTATTCACAAAAACAGATTTTACCAAATTGCCGTATAAGCTACAGATAGCTTACAAGAAAAACTTTCCTTAAATTTGGAAAATAAAACATTTAAGTAAAGAATCAACCATTTCAAAAAAGTCATATGATTTTTATCTTCATCAGTTAATTAATCTCTGTAATTAATTTTTGTTCTGCTTGATATTGTTTGAAAGTTTCTCAAATTTGTCAGTTTCATCATTACAAAAATTTTTTAGAGTTCTAAGAAATTTTTATGTTGTCTTTTGATCTTAAAGTTTTTAGAAACCTATACTTAAGAGTACTTCTGGCTGGGCACAGTGGCTCATGCCTGTAATCCCAGAACTTTGGGCGACTGAGGTGGTTGGTTCAGGAGGTCAGGAGTTTGAGACCAGCCTGGCCAACATAGTGAAACCCTGTATCTACTAAAAATACAAAAAAATTAGCTGGGTGTGGTGATGAGGGCCTGTAATTCCAGTTACTTGGGAGGCTGAGGCAGGAGAATCGCTTGAACCCCAGAGGTGGAGGTTGCAGTGAGCTGAACTCATGCCACTGAACCCCAGCCCAGGTGACAGTGTGAGACTTGTCTAAAAAAAAAAAGAGTACTTTTACTCTTTTCCATGGATCTGAATGCAATGCAAATTCTTTTAGAGAAACATCAAAACTGTAGATGACAGATGAGCCATAGTTAAAAATCTAATGAAAGTTTGTTATAATCAGCAATTGACAAGAACATTTGGTTATTTTTATGATATACAACATAATAACCAAAATTATGTCTGATGCCATATTAGGTTTCTAAACTTTTTATACAATTTTGGATTATTTATATAAATAACATACCCATAAATGTAATTGAAAGAGTATCTAGCATCACTTATCATTTGATAATGTTTCTTATTATCAAATTAATGTAATGATTTAATATCTCTATAGGATAAGAGTTAAATTTTTTGAGGCTCTCTGAAGGCCCAACTGAAAAATTGCAAAGTTACTTCTAGGTCAAAAATAATTAATTTAGAATTTTGATGCTGAGGAAGCCCATCAAAGACGCCAAAATGTTCAAAACACTTCATCCAACAGAATTACAGGTAACTGTGAAATAACAGTATTTATTTAACTAGAGTGATAATCAAAGACTTCAAAAACAATACAGAAAGTACATGACTGTAAAAACAAAACAAAATAAATTTAACCTTTTCAAAGTTCAGCCTTCCTAAGTTATCAAAAAATCTAATAAGGCCAATAAGGAAATTATCTTCATAAAACATAAAATCCTTGTTTCTTATGCCAGTCACCAAAAAGAAAAAAACAAACCTACTGAAGAGTGATTGCTTCTCCTTAAAAAAAAAAAAACTCATTTAGGTAAACTGGAAGGTAAACCTAGTACTTACATTTAATCAGACATAGTAAGAGAGTGTCTAGGGTTATGACCGTACAACATAATACAGAGGAATGTAAACAAGAAAACTAGGACCTTGAGCAAGGGAATACCTGACTCTTAGTAACAACATGGGAAGTCCCCTGGTTACATAAAAAAAAAAAATTAGACACATCAAGAAATGCCAAGAGTATAGAATGAAGTTAGGCTGGAGGAAAACTCTGCTTTTCCAGGCCTTCAAAAAAGAACATTTCAGCATCAGGCCATAACAGCAGAGTTAAAACTAAAGAAAAAATTATGGGAGGTGATGAAAAAGTTGAAGGAAAGAGTTATGAGCACAGTCAAGCAAAAAGATGTACCTTCTCAAGGGGAGAAAGAGAAGAACAGAAGGCAATGATGTATGACCTGTAATTCACATAAAGTTAGATAAAGCAAAACTTGAACTTCTGAGACAGAAACTTGAAAATCTTCAAGAGGAAAAATCTACCTGGAGAAATAAAATAGTTAATCTAAATAAAGACGGCATTTTCAATCTAAATCTAGAGAAATTAAATGTATCTCAGAAAGAAATGCAGGGTAAATAGAAACTGTAAAACAGAAAGAAGCTACAGTTTAGAAGATGGTCGAATGGATAAAATTGTTTTAAAACACATTTCGAAATTAAATCAAAACCTAGCAAATTTTACTAAGAGCACATCAACACTTCAAGAAAACTTGTTGTTTTAACACAGGGAACCAAATGGTTAGTTTTGTATAACTGTATTTTTAATATCAAAGCTCAATCTTTTGAAATACACACGAATAATTCTCTTATAGCCAACCTGATCACACAGAAAATTTCAATTATAAATTCGTCTTTCACAAACCTTCCATTACTTACTCAGACATTCCATGACATGATCAGAGCTTTGTCCTACACTTCCTCTTTCTTATATAACCAGTCATTTGAATTTAGGACAAAAATTACCACATAAGAATCTTTGTCATGAAAAAAAGTGATTCTTATTTTTTAACCTACCTTACCAAAAATACACCTTCATATGTATAATTTTCTTCATATCTCTCTGTTCTACTAACTGGTTCTTTTCTCTCATGTTTCAATTTCCTTCATAAGTCCATATTTTGATATAAATTTTCAATAACCTCTGAATATAGATAAAATTATTCTTTTGTTCAGTAAGCAATGCATTTTTATTTCTTTCTTATACTTTTTCTTATCAAAACACATCTTTTTTGAGTCACTTTCTACACAGAATTATATATCTTAATTAGAATTTTTAACTGTTAAAAACTTTTCTAGCAAAAACCTAGGAAGTAATACATTTTGCACTGTCTGCCACTTATCAATATTATCTAGAAAAGAACCATTTTATAATTTTTTGGAAACATGCTTCCCTGTAACATAATTGTTAGGTGAATTAATAGACCTAAATATATAGTTTTTCTATAAAACTTAAGAAGCCAATAATAAATGTGTAGTTATATTTAGAAATGTTTGTTTTAGCATTTTTTTTTTCTTATTTTGAAGTGACTCAGACATTTAATGAGTCTATCACTTAATGTAAAATAACATAACTTCAGAATTTCAAAGTTCAGTTAAGGAATTCAAGATGACTGACTATAGGCATCTGGTACTTGCCTCCTCCTCAAAGAACCGAAATAGCAAACAGGTAACCACACTCTGAATAGATCAACACCGGACTTCAATAGAGAAGGGACAGGAAACACCTGGAGCGTGAGGGAGGCCAGGAGCACAATGCAGCTTGCTCAGCAGGAGTCGGACCTCAGCCTGGAGCCGCTCCCCAGTATGAGGAAAGGGTAAGTGAGTGACCCCAGTGGTTCACATTCCCACCACAGACTCTCCCATCCCAGCCATGGAAAAGCCCCTAGACCCTCAGAGGCCCTGAGACTAACACAGGAAGCTGCTTGGAGACCACATGAAGGCATTGCTCAAGAGAGCGAGCTCACACTGGGTCTCACACAACCTCAGCCCTAAGCAGCTCCAGACAGCAAGGCCTATTGAAAGCCCAGCCCCCACCGGAAGGTACCTTATCTGCTGTCCCAACAGTCCCTGCATCTCCATGTTTGTGAAGTCCCGCTGACATTCCCTACCCACAGCCACCACCACAGCTGGCTGGCTGCCACCTCCAGTTCTAAAATGTGAGCCATTGGCAATGACCCGACCGTCCTCAGCAGGGAAGCCAGGACCCATTTTCACTTGCCTCAAGGACAAGCTTATCTGCCTACAGAAAGAAGCTGCCACTGAGGGCCGCCCCAGCCAGGGCTGAAATGTGACTGAAGTACATACTCCCAGGTCACCTGCCCCCTACTTCCCACAGCCAGTGACTGTTCATGGCACGTGGGGGCCTGAAGTCAGGCTTTCCTGGCCTGGCTCTACCCCTCAGTACCCGGGCACCGTTTGGACACTTCTTTTTGTTTTTTGTTTTTGTTTGTTTTGTTTTGAGACAGTGTCTTGCTCTATCACCCAGGCTGGAGTACAAATGGTGGGATCTCGGCGCACTGCAACCTCAGCCTCCCAGGTTCAAGCGATTCTCCTGCCTCAGCCTCCCGAGTAGTTGGGATTACAGGCGTGTACCACCACTTCTGGCTAATTTTTGTATTTTTTAAGTGGAGACGGGGTTTCACCGTGTTGGTCAGGCTGATCTCCTCGCCTCTGCCTCCCTAACTGTTGGGCTTACAGTCGTGAGCCACCACGCCAGACCCCAGACACTTTTATATATATCTCTGATAAATGTTTTAAAATCGTAAAACTATAAAACAAGCCTAAAAATAGGATGTTTGTGTAACACTTTGATAAATAAGACGTACATATAAAAACAGCTATATCTTATGAGTTATTAGCAAAATATCCATGTATTTCAGAGGGGTAGAGCTACTACTGAGCTGAATTAACCAGCTCAGTACACCATTGTTGACACCTGCGTTTTCCTACTGGTGCCCAAGGTTGGGCCCACCCAGCCTGCCACTACCACCATAACAGCCACACCCCACACGCAACAACTGCAGTATGGGGACTGGCACATGCAGCCCATCACAGCCACTGCCAACACCAGCACAGACCACTTGGGACTCAGAGGGTATTTTACACATACCTAATTTAGCTTTAACCATTATACTTAGATTACTTATGAAAACTGAAATATTAGGCTAAGCTAGTCATCATTTCAAGTTGTTTCTCTGATAACCCTTTCTCTAGCTTATGATTATCAGGTGATCACCTAAGAATCTGAAGTATACGGGTATTTTGCCAATAACGCGAAATATACAGTTGTTTTTAATTAAATCAGTACTATGAAATTGGTGGTCTTATTTATCGAAGTGTTACGCAAACCAAAATCATCCCGTTTTTAGGCTTGGTTGATAGTTTTATGATTTTAAAACGTTTATCAGATACATTTATCAAAGTATCTAGGGCCAGGCACAGTGGCTCATGCTTCTAATCCCAGCACTTTGTGAGGCTGAAGCAGGTGGATCACCAGAGGTCAGGAGTTCAAGACCAGCCTGACCAACATGGTGAAACTCCATAGCTACTAAAAAAATAAAAAAATTAGCTTGGGCATGTTGGTGGACATCTGTAATCCCAGCTCCTGGGGAGGCTGAGTCAGGAGAATTGATTGAACCTGGGAGGCAGAGGTTGCAGTGAGTGGAGATCATACCATTGCACTCCAGCCTGGGTGAAAGACCAAGACGTCATCTCAAAAAAAAGAAAAAAAAGTGTCTAAACAGTAAACCCAGGCAAAAATGAACATTGACAATACCGAAGACATTTCCATTTTTATTTCATTGACAAATTTTAAAACAGCTTACTGATCAAAGATGCTTCAGTCACATTTTAAAAGGCCTTTGGGTTAATTATTGTACCTTTTTTCCTCTGTTTTGGTGTTTTTTTTTTTTTTTTAACGAGTTTAAGGGTTAAATCTCTAAATATTTACACTTTAGTTGGGACTGGCTATTTTTCTTTTGTTATAAGAAAAACAAAACAAGTGACCTTGGATTTTTAATAGCCAATCTTTTTTGTTTGTTTGCCAGTCTGGTTGTTTGACTAGTCTCAATGCAGGCTGGGATGCATTTTAGAAAAATATTTGCAGGTGTTTTCTTAACCCCCTCTCCTATGTGGTAGGAAAAGCTATTTTTATGCCCAACAGGAATACCTTATGTTATGGCTCTGAGCTCAAGATTTTGGCCTGTTTGATTTGAAGGCCTAACCTTCATAAACCTTTATCTAGTTATTTCCTTTGAGAATTAATCATTTGATTAGTTGTTTCATCATGCTAAGCAATTGTTAGTCTAGCCTAATTTAAGTTCACATTTCCAAAGGTGTCTAGATTGTTGGTTGTTAAGGAGCTGTTGTAATTTGTAAAGTCATTAATTTGAAAGCCCTTTAATACTCTTATTTTGGTTAGAAATGCTGTAAGAAAAACTTCTAAGTGGCTTTTGAAATTAGCAGCATTACATTATCTTCATAGAAATAAAAAAGTCAGCAATTCAGAGTGAGTAGAAAAAAAAAGACAAAAACTCAGACAGCTCTATATGTTAACTGTATAGTTGGTTGCACTTTCTAATTTAGTTCTAAGAGAAAAACAAGCTTGGGGAGTGCAAACGAATGCCATGATGGCATTGATTTAAAAACTCCATGTTGGTGGGAGAGTCCCAAACAGCTTGGCATGCCTTAGAGTTTGAGAATCTTATTTTATTTTTTATTAATCTTTCAAGATCATGCCTACCGTTTAAAATGTTGGGTAGTTTTTTTTCTCTCAGAACATGATCAGAAACAAGCAAGATAAAAAAAAGCCAAATCATTTACAGATGCACGTAACCAAACCAAATAAAATCAGAGTGCTCCCCAAAATTTTAACCTAAGCATGCAGATCCAATATTAAACAGGTATGGAGACCCAAACTTAAATTTGACGGAAGAGACATGCCTCACAAAGAGCATGTAGATTCTGTAGGAAACAGAATACTCAAACCGGAAGAACATTTGTCTTTAGTCTCAACGTAAATAAAAAAGAACTTGCCAAAGTGAAAGAGTTCTAGAATCCAAGAAGGAATACACAGTGGGCTCAGTTTATACCACACTTGGTTCCAGGGGCTACCAATTTGTCTGAGGGGAATCTCATTCTGGTCCTGCTTTTGGTTCCATTATGCCAACCTAAACAACAAAGAGGAAGACGCTCTAAGAGAAAATTATGTTTATTCAAGGATAGGTATTGCCACTGGAATACACATGCCAAAGTAAACTATGTGTGTGTTCAGGAAAGTAGGGGAAGACAGGATTGTAAGGGAAAATAATGAGAATTATGTAATTGTTTTGACGTAACTATTCTTGGTTACAAGGATCAGTAACAAGGTGGGTGCCAGTCAGGTTGGACCAGCAGTTGCTGGGTAGATGTAATTACAGAGGTTTTTTTTTTGCTTTTTTCATAAGATTGTGATGGCCTTTGTGCAAGGTTGTGGTTTCCAGGCTTTTGTAATATTGATATAACATAGCAACATAGCATTTAACTATGGCTTACAAATATGGAATTCTTTATAAGTTTAATTTCTTTATTGCAGGATTCAGGCCAAGAAACATTTCTTAATTTTCTAGTTAATCTGTAAGAAGATAATTAAAAGTGCCTATATTTTTGTTCATAGTAGTATCATCTATAAAATTGATCAGTGAAAAAAGTTATAACTGCTAAGTATATAAAAAAGTATATATAGAAGCAAGATTTATGAGGTATTAGTTTCTAATTGTAAAACATTTGCTCTCTACACTGAGGTTTCAAAATAAAACAAACAACAGAAAATAGTTTTAAAGTTAACATATAATATTAACAATCTGTTTTCTCAACCCATGAACTGGCAATATAAGCATAAATTGTGCCATATCTTATTAGAAACTGTTAGCTTTTAAAATAAATTTAATCACATATCATTGTTAACGTCAAAATTACTGCAGTTTTATATAATAGAAATTGAATATGAAGTGAATGCATTTGGTTCTCTTTTTCTAAAACAAATCATTCTCAAATAGAAAGATAACATAATTACATTTTTTTAAATGCAAGGTATTGAACTCCATATAGAGATGTTTCATTGCATATTAGGCATCCATATATCTTATATGAGTTTTTGGTCACTATCTCTGTATTTTCATGCACTATGTACTCTGTTTTGTGAGTATGCTTCATTTAATATTTTCAGTTGAAACTACATTTCTTATTTTATCTGGAGATCTTGAAGATGAGCAGATTTTTTTAATTTCTTATTTTTAGCCAATCTTAAAAATGTTCTGTTGCACTATATGAACAAACATATTTTTACAACCTTTGGGCTTTTGTCAAAAAAGGTTTAATTTAAAGAAAATATGTGAAAGTACTGAGGCATCATTTAAAATAAACAAGAAATCTTTTCATTTGTATAAATAATTATAACTAGTATAGTAAAAGATTCATTCAACTGATTGAAAGAAAAGATGAGGATCATATTTAAAATGAAAGAACTGGGATTTACTTATTCATTTTGTTTAATGAATGAAGTAATTCCTCCTCCCTGGTCTACCATGACTACTTTTAAAATGTGTGTCTGTGTGTGTGTGTGTGTGTGTGTGTGTGTGAGAGAGAGAGAGAGAGAGAGATATTAGAAAAATTCTTGCTATAATAAATATTTTTCAACAATGATTTTTTGGTCTTTTTTAGAACATGACAGTGTGTATTTTAGTTTATTATTCTGTTTTGCAAAGTAAGGGGAGGTGGATATTTTGTTCAAATTAGAGATAAACTGATCCAAAAGAAATTTTACAGATGGCTAGTATACATTTCTTGTAATCCCAGGTGTCTGTAGTACATCTATATTTAGATCTCAAGTATTATTATTTGCATTCTGTTTGTGTCTGAATTTACTTTTCGCCAAGCCTCCAGAATCGCATCCCAAGGAATCTGTTAGGCCTCTTGATACTGATTACAGTGTCCCCTTCCACTTTGGGATATCGATTTATTCTCCATAGCTCCCAGTTCTCTTAGCTGTTTCCTTTGTGATGGTGCTTCTCTGAGTCAAGGTCTGACCTGGTGGCTGGCACACAGCAGGCACTCAGTACCTTCAGGTATTTCCTTACTCCAGGAATCCTCAATGGCCGGTAAGTCTTATCAGCTATTCTCCTTACTACTTTGTTTTCAGTCATCCTGTTTCATTTGGCACAGTCCATCTGCTGGTCTTAAAAGTTCCCTATCAAATTACATTCAGTCTGCTGCTCAGCTGGGTATTAAAGCCACCATTATGTGTCCACTTTTTTGCTACTGTCCCCTCAAATCTAGGCAGGTCTCTTTGAAAGCAGGGAGCTGAAGCCACAAAGACATATTCATGCTGGAATACCCTGTCTGCTTCTTTCCTGTACACTTTTCTTCAGTGTTGTCCTAACTGTCTGAATGCAAAAAATCTGCTTCATTTTCACCACAGAACCTCAGATTTCATCTAGGTAGCATGTAATTTATATTTAGCTGTAGATTCTCTTGGTGTGTTTTCTTGCAGAGTAGATGATAAATTCCTTGGGAGTAGAGATTGTTTGCAGTGCTGATGCTTCTCCAGGGCACTGTCTACTACACTGTTCATTGCACACACTAGATGCTTGGATTTATGTTTACTTTGACACTGGTCAACCATGTAAAATCGACATCAGATGTTATGATTGATGGATAAGTACTGTTCTTCTCATGGCACAAAATCACTGAGACAGCTCTCCTGTTTTGTTGAGCAAAGCTCTTATAAAATAGTATATGTTATTCTTGAGAGTATTTATTGAGCACTTGAATTTTTTTCTTTGAAATGGATTGAAAAAAGAAAACAAAAGAACACAAAAATCTTGGGAAAGATATTTTATTTTGATCCTAATGCATACAAGATTAACTCAGCCCATCTGGTTATAGAAAAAGACAGTTTCTTCATTAAGTTTGAAATTTTGAGGTATCCAGAATTTGCTTTAACTGTCTACGCAGTGCCAAATGTTGATATCTCATTTCCTTGACTGTGATTGAATTTTCTTTATATCAGTGATGTAGTATTTGAAAACACTGAATATAATAATATCTTTGTCATATATTTTTATTTTTTGAACACATGAATTTTGTATTTCCAATGTGATTAAGACATTTTGTTTCTATCATCAAAAAATTATCTTTGCCAACAGCAGTTAATCTCTGAGACTGGAAAGACTTTAAGCCTCATCATTGTCAATTTTGACTCTTTGTCATTTTCCCCAATAGAGTTGTTTCTTTGTTAATTTTGGGAACCTTAAATATTGTGTGGGATGTGTGTGTGTGTGTGCCTGTGTACGTACCTGTGTCCGCATGCGTGTTTTTCTATTCTCCCATGACCATTACTAAAATATATGTTATTTTATGTTGAATTTGTTTTATAAATAAAAATTTGTCTTATAAATAAAGCCATAAAGCTATATTTTTGTTTTTACTAGATATAAGCCATATTCTTTAGATGAATCATATTGGAACCTTTCTGCATTTTTATGGATGCAGTGTTTAAAACAGCTAAACCTCTAAAAATGTTACTCCTTTTTGAGATTTGAAGAAAAAAAGCTTGCTCTTGTGAATCTATCACTCATAATATTGCCATCTGATCCTTTAAGTATCATTTTTTCTTAAGTTTCAAAAGTCATGTTGGCATCTCTAAAATATAGAAACTGGAATATTTTCTGCCTTCATTTATGAATACTTATATGTCAGTGTCTCCTTAGTATATGCTTTAATTCATTTAATTTTGTGTGTGCATGATAGAAACTACTTACAAGATTTCCCACTTAAAATTACAAATGAATAACTTAACTGAGAAATGCACTTTCAAGTGACTAATGAACCAAGCAAACAAATAGCAGGAAGAACTGCAATGTGCTTATTCTCAAATCTTCAGCAATTCTGGGTTGTCCACTAGATTGTTGGTTTAGTACAGCAACACGTACAAATATAAATCAGCCTGAACTCCAGTTTTTCTCCGTTAAGTATGTGGCTAACTTGCTAGTTGGGTAAGATAATGAGGTCATGATCTAGGAACTATGAATAGGGAATCCATAGAACTGATTCTGTGTACATTAGTGTAAAGCAAACTACGCAATTGCACACTTCAAGTTGTTCCATCTATGTGGAAAATTAGATTATTGGGGTTTGGAAGTAATAAATAGATTATTCATTGTTGATTCATTTCAACACATATATTGAGCATCTAAATTGAGTGAGGAAAATTGGTTTAAAGCATAGCTGGCTGTCAAGTAGTCTATTGTGCAGTGAACAACAAAAAGACAGGTAAACAGATACTATGAAATGCTGTTGTGTTTGTGTTGAAACTATGGTGGATATCAGTGAATGCAAAAGCATCTCCTGTGCTGAAGCCTGATTTGTATGGGGTTAAGATAAGCATGGGAAAGTGTGTAGCACGAGTGACCAACTGAACTGACGTTTGGATAAACCAGGGCTTCTGTAGTAGATATCATGGACAGAGAAGCAGGATTCTAGTTCATGCACTATGTTCAAAGATGCAGGAGCACAAAAAGGCAGGGTATATAATAAAAACTGCAAAATGGCCATACACTGGTGACTGCTGAGAAGAAGAGAGCACTGTATTTGGACAAAGTCTCAAAGATCACATGATAAATTATCTAATTCCCTACTAGCAGATGCAGATTTTTCTGGAAGAAAATGTAGAGAAAATGAGTAATGTTAAAGAAGGTAGTCACATATTCAAATGAGGATGTGGATTAAGACAGTGACAGTGGACGTAAGAGAATGAACTGGATTAGGAAAACATACTTTATTAGTCTGAATGACCTACTGGATAAAGACATAAGAAAAATAGGATTGTAGAATGATTTCAACCTTTATATTAAACAACTAGATAGAAGAGGGAGTCTCATAAAATGAGAAACTTGATCGCAAGGGAAGTTTGGAGGCAATGATAAATTAAATTTTGGACATGCTGCAGTTGAAATGTATGACATACTTAAGAAAAGTTGAAATCTGGAGTTTGGAGTCAGGGTGATTAGTCAGATATTCATCAATTGTCTAGTCGAGAGACTAATGGTTGTAACAAATAACTGCCATATTTGAGTAATGTAGCATAGTAAAGTTTATTTTTTGCTCATACAATAACACAGCAGAGATATTCCTACTCAAAGCATTAAATAAACAAAGATTTCTTCCATCAGGTAGCTTGTCCTTCCTCGAGGTCTTGGAGTCTTCAGCTTGTAAATGAAGAAAAATATCACAAATGGCATGTTGATGGATCATATCCACACATTTCCTGTCCAAAATCCAGTGCCATGGCTATGCCTAACTCCAAAGAGGGCTGGAAAATGAGTTCTAGGTGCAGGCCTACTTGCCTACTTTCTTTCTAAAGAGTGAAATCATCTATGATGGGACCTCATTGGACTCTTCCAAATTTACCAGCCATGGCTTCTTTTCAGTCATCTAAGTGCCAGCTTTTCTAAAGAGAAAAACATGGATATTGGGGAGCTTTTATAACAATAATATAACTGAAATATTATAAGTTATACTTCTAATTTTAATCTATTAGTTTTTATTTTTAAACAATTCAATTTTCTGATTAACGAAATTTCCCAGGAAATTATGTATTCTTGAAAATTAAATGAATTAATTGTGCAGAACACTGAAATTCCTTAAAATCCATGGAGTCCCCAGCCCTGGATGCTGTACTAGATTTGTCTTCAAGACACTGATGGCACATCCAGGACCCATAAAAGGAACTCTGTACTTAAGAAAAGAAAAGAGAGAGAGAGAGAGAGAAAGAAAGGCAGGCTGGCTGACCATATAAACTTTGCTCTTAAGCTTTAATAAAAATCAATAACAAATTCTCTTCTACTACCAGATCATAGCTAGCGTCCTTCAGGGCTTCAGTTGGCTACTGCAATAATTTCACCATTTTATATATGTTAATGCTTTCTGACATAGATTTTGCAAATATCAAGGTATTCTATGACAGTCGCTTTGAAAATTTAAATCACAGTTTCTAAACTTGAACAAATCATTTGGAGGAGCAATGTATTTGGACAAAGTCTCAAAGATCACAAGATAAAGTATCTTATTCTCTAGTAGCAGATGCAGATTTTTCTGGAAGAAAACAGAGAAAATGAGCAATGGTAAAGAAGGTAGTCACATATTCAGTGTTGTTTGTATGAAAAAGTATCTGACAAGTCTTAAAAATATTGGTTGGAGAATGAGATACATTACAAAATAGTAAAAATATAATAATAGGTGAAAAAATTTAATGATATTTGTTAATGATATGCAAACTTCTTAATCAAGCACCCTAAATATCACATTCCTCTCACACTGAGTACATGCATTGTAGAAGTTGAAACACTAGTTTTAATTGTATAAGTTAAAGTCATTAATTCTGTTTTTCTTCAAAAATTTTTAAAAGGCAGACATACCAATTTCTGTCTTAAAAATAATTAAGTAACCTCAAATGCGTTGAGGATTTCTCAAAGACCATTTCTTGTTTTATTTAGGAAATAATGTAAGTTTCTAATGCTTAGCTGTGTGTTCTATTCCCAGACTTATACAAAAGTTTCAGTAATTCATTCAACACTGTGAATGAGAGATAAGTTTCATAGGTTAGCTTCACACTTTTATGATTCAAACAAGCCTTGCATTACTGAAGCCAGTAGACTCTGTATTACCTTCAACTTGTTAATCTGAAACTATTTGATATTTCAGACTGGTATGGGACTTTGTAAAATCGGATTAAGTCTAGATCACATTGAAAAATGCCTTCTATTAAAAATATAAACATTAAGTGATTTATCTTTTTTCTTTTATTTTTTATATGTAAGTTATTTATTGGTTATAAAACTGTTCAATTTTTAAAAAACATACCTGGGCATTAGTCTCCTCATACATAAAAGAAAATATGGTCTGGCCATCTGGGCATGGTGGCTCACGCCTGTAATCCCAGAACTTTGAGAAGCCGAGGCGGGTGGATCACCTGAGGTCAGGAGTTCGAGACTAGTCTGACCAACATGGTGAAACCCCATCTCTACTAAATACAAAAATTTAACTGGGCATGGTGTTGCATGCCTGTGGTCCCAGCTACTTGGGAGGCTGAGGCAAGAAAATCTCTTGAACCCGGGAGGCAGAGGTTGCAGTGAGCTGAGATTGCACTCCAGCCTGGGCAACAAGAGTGAAACTCTGTCTCAAAAAAAAAAAAAAAAAAAAAAAAAAAAAAATATATATATATATATATATATATATATATATAAAACCTGGCCTATGTAGTCTCAGTGAACCCCTTTAATCCCACAAATTCGTAATATTTATTTTACTCCATGACTTGAAAGTGATCTAAAGACTGGAAAATGTTTAAAACGTGTTTTTTTCCCAAAGTTCCAGCTCGATGGCATCAGATTTTATGGTGATAAACCCATCTAAATTAAAAATGTTAATTTAGTTTATTTTACATGTTATATTATTTTATAATTGTGGAGAAATATGATTATATAAAAAACTTGCATATAATTATGCACAGCTCCATATACATAGATTGTACAAGTTAAATATAGAATTATTAAGATCATTTTCATAATAGTTTTAGTCATTTTCACTCAATAAAATGTTTACTAAGAAATACCAATCATTCCCAGCACTTTGGGAGGCCGAGCTGGGTGGATCACGAGCTCAAAAGATCGAGACCATTCTGGTCAACATGGTGAAACCCCGTCTCTACTAAAAATACAAAAATTAGCTGGGCATGGTGGCTCACGCCTGTAGTTCCAGCTGCTCGGGAGGCTGAGGCAGGAGAATTGCCTGAACCCAGGAGGCAGAGGTTGCTGTGAGCCGAGGTAGCACCATTGCACTCCAGCCTAGCACCTGGTGACAGAGTGAGACTCTGTCTCAAAAAAAAAAAAAAAAAAAAAAAAAAAAAAAAATCATGAAAGGAAAATGTCAAACTACAATTTTTATTATGTTAAACAAAGACCACATAGCAATTAAAAGTAAATAGCCCCTGAAAAACAAGGCCTGTTTATTCTTACTTTTCCTATTAGCCACAGAATTGCCTTTATATTTTTTCTGTTTTAACTAACTCCCATCTACCCCTATTTAATAGGCATAAAATTTTACTATGAATGTGTTAGCGGAAGTCTTTATTTGATCCATATAGATCTCTTGTTCTTAGAGAGCTTTTAGTCCTGGACACCAAAATAGTTGAATTTGGGAGTAATAATTCATACAAGTCATTATTGACCTTTTTTGTTATTGACATTAGGAAAAATTAATACTTATATAAATTTAATGCATCTATGATTGCTCTTATATTTTCTTCTTTTTAACTTTATAAAAGGAAAATACTGACTCTGAGAGAAGGAAAGTAGTTTTGGTATTTTCAATTCTATTTTGAAGCTATACGTAGACTTTACACTGTACGTGACCGCAGGGAAAATGCTATTTAAGAATATTTTCAAAAACATTGTATATGAATTTAGTCTTACATAGACATACAAGATTGAAATATGGTAATAGTTTCTTCTTCAGTTAACAGATAAATTGAGTGAAAGTTTCTTTGCAGGTATTTTGCCTGAGTCCAACAAATGACCTCTATTTAGAGAATAAATCAGAAGAGTAAAATCCATGACCTGAAGGGAGAGAAGCCACAGAATGAAAGGGGCATAGTGAGCATGTTAGTAAAGATTTGCTAACAGACTTTAAAAACCAGAAAAAACAAATTCCAGGCAGACAGATGAAGGGTAGTTAAGAAACCACAATGGAGTCTATGTGTTCTGTGACATTTTAGTTCTTTCTCTGAATTTTCTCCCTAGTTTGATGAGAAGCTACTAATTCAAATTGATTATAACGTTGAGCAACTGCAAGAGCAGAGAGGCAAATGCAGGTTACGAAAGAATTCTGGTCTTTGAAATCACTATGCCATAGAATAGGAAATCCAGTGATTTTACAAAGGCTTGAATTGTCTTTCTTTAGGCTACCAAATAGTAAGCCAGCTGCATTTTGTAAGGAGTGGTGATTGCTGAAAGTCTTGGCAACTGAGAAAATGCCAACCTGTAGTGATTTGGGGGTGTTGCCATGAGCGATATGAGCTGCTGCAGAGTCCTGATAAAGTTGATTACATATTTTGCAAGATTATATTAATGAAATAGATTCCAAAAGCATTTTAAAATATCTGCTTTAGCAGCACAAACCATTCTAAAAACCTTCCAAATAAACTGAATTATGATTGGTTGAAAAACCTTAAAACTTTTTCAGTTCAGGTATCTTTGTATTTTATTGGTAAAATGAAGCTAAATGATAAACTACACAGATTATTAAGAATTACACAGACCCACAGGAATCTTCAAATCCTGTCTCTCAATGATTTTTATCACACTTGATATCTTAGGTATTGTATATTATTATATCACTCCTTTTTGCATTCTTGTCCTTCACATTTAGTTTTATTAGGTTAATTAGTCTAATGCTTGTCTTCATTTTTTTTATCAGCTATCTCAGTCAAATTTGATGTCCAAATTGTATTAATTTACTTGAAATTCCTGTATTTTAAACAATTGTTATATTTATTCCTGGCTACCCTGTGTTATTTTACATTTAATTTCTAAGTTGTCTCTTTTTTTCTTGTAATAAGAAAATTTTATAAATTATTTCTTCCTCTACTAAGGTAATTATATGCAATTCTCAGAACCAATATTTCCTCTAACATACATTTTAAAAAATAAATCTATCTGTATATGACCAAAGAGATAGAGATCAGTAACCAACAGCATCAACAATGATTTGGAAGGGGAAAGTGGCAGACAAAAGGAACAGAAAAATTAACTGCTTCTTAGTGGGAACTGGCTTGATGTGTTTCAGGAATTCCATAAGGCCATTGTGCTAGACCTTCTTGAGCAAGTGGAGAAAAGTACATAATAAGTTTTGAAAATTATCCTTGACCTCTAGGATCTTACATGGCAATTTGAATTTTATTCTTAGTATAGTGATTGCTCCCTATTTATGCCCTTAAAATTTTAAAGTGCTTCCTTTTAAGAGGAAAAATACTTGAATGTACTTTTTATAATTGTTTGATCAAAAATAAAATTTCAAACAGACGAACAGGTTTTCTAAGTAAATATTTTAGAATAACTTGACAAACATCTAGATGTTTACAGAATTCTAGAATTTCAACAGAACTGTTGAAAAACCCAAGGCTTAAGTCAGTTAGGTTAGAGAGAGAATAACACCTCAGCCAAGAGTGCTAAATAATGAGCCCTAAACTGGGGTATTATATTGATATAACCTTAGTTATTGATAGATGTCATTAATATAATCCCAACTCTAGGATAAAATCCTCTATATTCTAGAATATAGTTGTTCAAGTGTGAAACTGATGAACGTTTTTCCTGAGAGTTGGACAGTCTGTAGCACTGCTTTTTTCTAACATACTTGTACCTTCCAGGCAAATTTGAAAATTTTAGTAAGTGTATTTCTTCAAAGGATTGAATTCTGCCCTTTTAGAACTAGATTGTGTCCCCATCGTGGGAAGCAACTACCCTGTTCTTTCCACAAATACATTTTCACTTATTTTTTAAAACATTTCTAAGACCTGATTTTTAAATTAGGTTGTCATTTTGTTGTCATTCTGATTACTCAGAATATTGCATTTCTTTACTATGTAAATACCAAAAAAAGCTTTACTATCAAGGTTTCCTACAATGTGTATATTGAACTACATATGTATTAGGTGTTCAACAAATTGCTTAGTCTTTTTTTTTTTTTTTTTTTGGTACTTGCAACTTCCAAATTATGAACTCTGAAAACAGGGCATTAGACCTATTGTATATACTCTGAGAGTGTTTAGCACACATTTCTGCTCTCATAATCTCAACGAACCTCATGCCAATTTGTTATATCACAATAAAATTAATCTCAGAAAATGTGTTATATTTCTTTATGCCCAAATATTTCCATACTTAATATTACCTAGCCATTTTGCAGCTACATGTTGCAGAAAAAGGTGTCATGCACAAGGTCAAGTTTTACCTAAAGGTAAAACTTGAATGTAGCCTAAAGGCTACATTCAGCCAAAAAAAAAAAAAGTTTATAAAATATAGTACTCGGGAGAACAGAGGTATGATATTTTGCAAGAGATCTAAAAAATTAACATACTATTAAATTCCTCTCACAGATAATACCAGGAACTCTAGTAGTCTACAAAAGTCTTGTTATTTTTATTTAACAATCATCTATATAGCTTTTACTTTGTGCCAGTCATTGTTCTAAGGGTTTAATAAATATCTGGTCATTTAATCCTCATATATCCTCTGATATAAGTATCACTATTTTCTCCATTTTCCACACAAGAACATTGAATTGAAGAGAGGAAATTTTCTCATGATCACAACTAGTAAACATACAATCTTGGATTTAAGGTCAGGAAAGCTGCCCCAAGAAATGTTCTCAACTGTTATGCTAGTCTCACTATTTCTGCACCAAGAGGAGCCTGCCTTCAAATTTTGTATGTATTCACTAGATTGAATATTTAATGCATAAGAGCAAGAAATTGAATCAAGAGCAAAGACCATAAGAGGTTAAAGCCTGAATAGACAGGAGTTGGTTTGGCAAGGGAAATGTATTTGTTTGTTTTCTATCAAGTAGCATTGGCACTCAGGATCAACAGAAGGAAAGGGCTAATAGTAAAATGTAATGTATGAATATTCTATGTTATTACCAAAAATATGAAAGAAACCTAGCAATCTCCTGTTAATGGTATGAAAGGATAAAGGTGTGGAAAGCGCTTCTGGCTTCTGTATCAATTATGTAACATTTATTACAAACCTATTCATAATTTTAATTTGATTAATCTTTGCCCTTTATGCAAATTAAATTAGCTTTGGGGAAATCAAAGAAAAATGATTTTATGTAGTGTTACTTTGATGCCTTACAACTGAGACATGGTATGGATGGAAGTACTAGAGAGAGAGCAGGAAAGCTTTTCCAGTGTGTCTGTATAATAAGTGTTTAAGTGTCAGCAAAAACACACATCCTTGTTCTCAGTTTTCTATCAATTTGAAGCAAGCACCCTATTAGTTGTTGGGAAACAGAAATAAATTAAACACAACCTGTTTCTTTCAAGAATCTCTCAATCTGTTGAGGAAGGCAGGCAACATGCAAAACTAACATTCACAATACAATGTGATATACATCCTGTGCCCAATCCGCCACTTGTCAGATGGTACTAGTACAAATTCAGACAAAAGTTTAGTTTGATCCATATGTTATTTTAACAACATTGATTATTTTAAGCATCTAATGAGTAATTAAGTCAAGTCAAGGTAAAAATAAGCAACTAGCTGTTGAACTAAGTAAGATTACTTCTCATTTTAATATTTTAAACTCATTGTCAATTTTTTAAAAATGCTTAGCTAAAAAAATAATTGTGCCAGTATAAAAGGACAACAAAAGAGAATGGCAGAATTGAAGTCCTGCAGCTCATCAGATGTCAGTTGAAATTGAAGGAAAAAAACTTAAAAATGAAAAAGATGACAAACAAAACTAAGTGAAGCCAAAATGTCTGAATAGTGCCACTGGGAGTTCATAGCCAAGAAGTAATAATTTGCTATTTAACACTTCTATCAGATAGCTGATAATAAACTATGACTGATAGGACTAATGCCACGAACACACACACACACACACACACACACACACATTCCTGAAATAAGGATAGGATAAACAAAGCAGAGCTGAGAGAAATAAAATATAATAGATTTGCTGAAATAATTAATGTACATGAAAAAATATATATATTTCCTAGATTTATCTTTCAGAAAAACTAGAAGGATTTTTTATAGTCTCTGGTACACCTTTATTTTGCTTATATGCTAAATTATAGAAATAAATATTGTCATAAGAAATAACTTAGCCACAGGGCTTATAAAAAGCATGGTTCATTTAAAAACATATATAGATACAAAATGCAAAACCTCTTATATGACTAGAAAAAACCTAAGCACATTGCTTCTTTGCACGCACATCATGCTGTTATAATTTGAAAGTCTGTTTAGTCCTTAAACATTCAGACTTTCTGATCTTGCAGAGGTCTACATGCATATCATAGTATATGAAGGATTTAATAAACATAAAAGTCACTGCTTCCTCCACCGTATTGCACTTGATTGCAATCAGCATGTTACAGCCACAGTCTAATTATAAAACGTCAAATGTTTCATCAGCTTTTCTAGCATAGTTCTGTGCTGCATCTGTGGTCACTAGCCCATTGAACATAAATTTGAACTCCTTTTATGTTCAATTGGAATCTGAATTACACAGTTGTCGCTAAACTATACCAGAATTAAAACTCCCTTGAAGATAACTTGTCTGATGAACTATTTTCAGGGACGTGATTTTCCAAACATTTCTTGCATTACTCATACCAATGAGTAATACATTCGAAAAAGTAATTCTGCCTGCCTTAGAATTTCCAGAATTCTAAGACATTAGAGAACATAATAAAGGAGGTTACAATGAGTTCAAATTCTTTATTACTCTCAGAAATAATTATGTGAATAGACAAGAAATCATTAACCAGAGGGAGTGAATTTTTGTATTTATTAATAGAAAAGACATTGAATATTATGTACAGTTTTCTTTTTCTCCTGTTGCACTATTCTACATTTTTAGAGACAACTGTTTTTATGAACTGGTTGTGAACATATCCATTTCAGATAGTATCATATTTAATATATGTATGTATAGATAGATAACTGATTAATTGAAAGATAGATAGATGTCAATTCATTTAACAAACATTTACTGGCTGCTTATTTCATATTGGATACTGGAGAAATAGCAAGAAAATCAAGTCCTCATATTTAGGGTGCTTTATGAGGGTGCCCAAAACTACTTAGGTGGTTGATTAGTGACTGTTGTTACTATTTCGTTGGTATATTTGCTTTTCTTTCTTTTCCATTTATTTTTCCTAAGTAATTTTAAATTTTTTTATCTCTTATAAGCTGTATGGTTTTGTGTTTATATAGGAAATCTATCTTTTGTCTATTACTTTTAAATAAAATTCTATTTTAAATTTCATCATGTTTAAACATTTGAATTTTTAAATTATATTTTAAACTTTTTATTTGATTTCTTTGTCTTTGATTGATCTTTATTATTTTTCCTAGTACATATCCCTCGTTGTATCTTTTTTGTCATCTGTACTTTTGGTAGGTTTGAGGGTTTTGTTTTGTTTTGTATTTTACCTATTTTGCACCATAGTAACTTTGAAGTTGAATTTCTATTTTTATTGCAGTGCTTACTCTTGTATTTTTCGAATCTGTATCTAAAATATCTAAAGTAATAAATATTGCTATCTGCCTTCCCTACATTTAAAACTCAGAGCCACATTGACTGTTGTAATTACTGCCCGCCCTCATTCATGAAATTCTATCTAGTGTTTTAATTCCTTTTTTGTTTCTGGTTACCATAAAGCATCTCACTTTTACAGTTAATACTTACTTAGATATAACATTTTCCTCATAGTAGTTCATGTCTTCAAATGGGGCATCATTTTCGTTATCTTCGTTTTCCTTGAAGCTTCCATATGGCTAAGGTTGGGGATTTATCCCTATAGTAGTTTATAATTTGCCCTTTCTGGAGGACCTAGAATTTATCTGTTATAAATAAATTTATTTGTTAAGTTTCTCAAGAGTTGATGGCAATAACCAGAACAACTCTGACCCCCAACTTTGCGCTATTCGTTTAGTACAATCTCTCTGCACACATCGTTATTTATGACTCTAGGATGGCTGCTATTTCTCCATGACCTCTGGGAAATGCAAGCCAGTAGATAAAGGTCTTCCCTTCCAGTTATCAGGAGCTCCATTTCTCTTGCAGTGATTAGAAGCCTGTTTTTGTTGTTAAATATTACTTGCATTATCACTTTTCTGAAGTAAATTAGTTGCTGGAAGTATTCTGTCTTAAAGTTTGCTGTAAATAGAAATAAAATAAATAATGGCATCTAGTTTCAGTTGTCCCTATAGTAGAATTGTATTAAATTTACAAACTGATAATTTGCTAAACCTAGGTTCCAGTTTTATTTCTTCTACTATGTTACTCTGAAAACTTGATTGAGTTACTCACTGTTTCTGAGCACCATTTCTAAGAAATAAAAATTGTATCAAAAATTCAGGAAAAAATGGAGAAACTTTCCCGTCTGATAAAGTTACATAAGAAAATGATATTATTATAGAGTTTTATATGAGAGGGAGCTAGAGGTCATCTTGTGAAAGTATTTTATTTAGTAGATGAATACAGTGAAGTTCTATGAAGGTGAACCATCTGCTCAAATGTTAGTGAAGAAGTCAGGACTAGCATTTTATCTTTTTAAAATCAATATGGTAGTTTTTCTCTGTACTGTGGTTTCCCATATTAAAACCAAATCATTGTGTACAAAATTATAATGTCAAACACTCATTGAGCATTATTTTTCCCTCTAGAGCTAACACCAAAATTGTTTTGTAAATGCATGCATGCTTATAGGTATCTACTATGCAAATTATATGCAGTAACATTCTGATTCCCTGTATGAATTATGTGTTTCAATTTGTGTTAAATGAAACTCTACTATTCTACATGGCATTTCCTTAGTAGATTTAAGTCTTGTAGAAATACTTAGAGCATATTTTTTTTTGAAATTGAGTCTCGCTCTGTCACCCAGGCTGTAGTACAGTGGTGTGATCACAGCTCACTGCAGTCTCAACCTCCCAGGCTCAGGTGATCCTCCTACCTCAGCCTCATGAATAACTGGGACCATAGGTGGGAGCCACCACACCCAGTTAATTTTTTAATTTTTTTTTTTTAAGAGATCATGTTGCCCAGGCTGATCTCAAACTCCTAGCCTCAAGCAATCCATCTACCTTGGCCTCCCAAAGTTCCGGGATTACAAACATGTATATGACATGAGTATTTCTGGATTTAGCTTCTCTATCTTCTCGTATCTCAGTCTCAACCATTCTTTAAAAGGTTACCGGTTTACTAGTATCCATCTAAAATCACAAAGAAAAATAAAAACACTTTTTATTACTGTCTTTCTGCTAAGACATTTTAATTCTTAGATCTTAATAATTAACTACATTCAAGCGGCTACAGGGAATAATAGTGCAGGCCAGGCAAACTCTGTCTCTCCTCATTTTTAGGGTCTTGACTTGGCCTACAACTTAAATTGACATATGATAGTCAATTAACAGAAGAAAAGCATACAAAATTAATGTAAGTTTTATGTGGCACACAAGTCCCCATAATGACATGAAGACCCAAAGAAAAAATAAAATACAATGTTTTTATATTACGTTGAACAAACAGAGGCAATTTTGGACAAGGAACTGTATTATGTAGGGAGGCTAAAGGAAAATAAGAATTATTTTTAACAAGATCTCTTTGTACATAATGCTCTTGGCTATGACTCCAGGTCAAGGAATATTTCTATCTCTAATACAAGGAAGACATCTTTCTCATAGAAGTTTTTATCTCCTGTTTTCAGGAAGAAAGGGGGAAGAATAGAATTCCCTTATTACATCTGCTGTTTAACAAGTGTCTTTAGCTTAAAATAATCCCCACTCCAAAGTGGCATATTTTAGGGGGGATATTCTGTCACGCTTCAGTGGTATCCTTTTACCTACTCCAGGTCAGTCAATGCTTCTGCTTTCTTAATGACAATAAAGGTATGATTTTTTCAACATAAATATTTAAATATGTGTCAGTTTTGGAAGTGTGAACTACAAGAAGGCAAAATAAGAAACAAAAAAAGGCCAGAACAACAAAAAAAATCACCTGTGAACTTTATGTCCAGAGATTACCACATTCACTTTGGTTGTATCTGTATTTATTGTTTATTTGTACAAAGGCTATACGTGTCTGTGAACTTGCATATTGGCTTTACACATCTACTAGTTTTCTGCATAATTATTTCTTATATGGCAGCATAGTAAATGTATTATTCAGAAGCTGCTCTTTTTTTTGTATTAATAATAGCCTGAGATGGTTTCCTGCTTCTGCATTATGACTGTCTCCTATTAAGATCTACAATGATCTGTACAGTTTACTATTTTTTGTCTATGGTCTGTCTCACCCGCTAAAATGTAAGTTCTGAGAGGGCAGGGACCCAGAGCAGCATTGATAAACGCAAATTGTGGGCTCTCAATAAATAATTGTTTAGTTAAATAACATGACTGATATATTGAGATAATTTGGGATTCAACCAAGTTGTATGAAGTAAAAGGGGAACTATGTTTTTAATCAATAAGCACATATTAGCTACAATCCCCCAGAAGAAAAACTCTAGTTGTGCTCATATAGAATTTTGTTAACACATTTATTAATAGCAGAATTATGTATTTTTAGGTACCAGCGATTGCTGAAATGGACTGTCAAAACAAAGTTACAGATAACAGCTCTTTTGACATCCATAATAGAGGACAGGTGTTTTCATATTGTCACTTGCTTTATGGAAAGTAAATTTCATTAGGTTCCCATGTCCTGTATCTCTAGTTTGGATTTTTATCTTAATATATATTTGCTACTGTCAACTTACTTAAGATGTTAGCCCACCTTTCTGAATATAAAGCTTAGCTATAATCCCATGTAGTTTTCTTGCATTTTAATATATTTGTTTGCTTCATCATACAAATTTACATTTCTAAACATGAATATTTTTGCAAGTAAAATTCCAGCATAAAGGAACAATACCCCATTATGTGAAATGTTGAGGATTCTCATTATCACTTAAGATATAGAATAAAATGTCAATGTGCTAAACAAATTATCATGGGTTTGGCCATGAAATTTTTTCAAGGCAATTTGTTCAATTGACTTCCTTATTTATGAGTTCATCCCTGATGCGTGTGGGTACACATAAATTCTGAAAGTATGTGTGAAGTACATAATGCCTGTTACTTTTTTTTAGAAAACCAGTTAGCCTATGAGGAACTTTGATTTTCATACTTCCCTGAAAGTTGCCAATTCTATCATTCAGTGTCTTTAAACATTTTGTGCCTTCTAAAAAAAATTATACTATACAAACTTAAACCATAATTTATGAAGAAAAGAAACATTTTCAGCTTGCTGGAAAATAGAATAGACAGTAAAAAAAAAAAAAAAAGTATGCCTATAAACAAAGCATATAAGCAGTGCAGGGGAGATCTCTAAGAAATAATACTGATCCCTTGGGTGATGCGAGAGAGTTAACTCTAAGAGCTGTTTTTGCAGAGCAGCCAGAAAATAACCATGAAAACAATCCTCAAATACCTGAATCAGCAGCAATTTTACTCCATGCTTCTGCAAATAACAGAGACTTTTAATAGCAGAGTGAATCAACTTCTCCATCTACTGGCTGAAGGTCAGATTTTGATCTTTATTAGTTATAAAACCTGTGAATTTATTTGTATGTCTGTAGGCATACTTTTTTCATGATGAAGGTATGGATCACTAAAGGAATAATTTACTTTCTTTAAATCATAACACAATATGACTCAAAGAATCACAAAAAAACATTTTGAAAACAATATTATTACCTTACAGTCTAAATCAAGCTGACAATTTATATTGTTTTTGAAAGCCATTAATTTTATTATCATGATTAAGCACAATTCTGAATATTTCTTAAAACAATGTATTTCATTTGGCCATTGAGAAATTTTTAAATTTACTGACATGTAGAAAGGTAATCTCTACTTGATTGTTTTTATACGCAGTTGTGGTATTACACACTAGAGATCCATTAAGTCTTTGCTACATCTGTTTTCAAAACAGCACTCAATTTGACAGATTGAGTTGTTACTCAGACTCTCAAACTTATAAATCAGATTAGGAAATTAATAGCAACTAAAAACGTATTGTTAGCCAGAATTTAATCTGGCAATCCAAAATGGTACTGAATAAAGGAGAGCTTAAGGCATATGATCTTCCCAGCAAAATCTTGGATCCTAAGAATTTTACAAGCCTAATTACCTGGGTATGTCAACTATTTATATGGGTTTTGTTTTGTTCTGTTTTTTTTTTTTTTTTTTTACGAATTTCCTATTCATGTTATATCTCACCTGTCTTAAACGACATATCCTTGCCCTTCTCACCATTCCTAAGTGTCTGAAACTATGAATTATCAATCATTTGAAGACCTTAGCTGACAGCTCGAGCGCTCTTGCATTTCACACCAGTATTAGGTAATAGAAATGTGAGCATAATGCTTGTTCTGACTTATCTTGACTCTTCTATCCAATCAAGATGTATTTCTGATTCTTTCTTATCCTTTTAGAATTACTTTATATAGTAATTACCTAGATGGACATAAAACAGCCCTGCAGGAGGGTGTTATAGTAGATGTTTTCTTCTATATAAATTTTTTGCTTCTGTGGCCACAATATGATTGCTAATTTACACAATGAGATCTCCACAGATAAACCTTATCCATCAATAGTCGACAGCTCATGTATCAAATTTACCCCTCACCCCAGCTCCTACATATGCTATAAAGCTTGTTTGTTAGATAGCAAAAAGCATCAGTTTATGTTATTCTGCATTTTTAAACTGCATCAGATCCAAATAGAAATTTTTGTAAGACATGCATAATTTCAAAAATAAGAAAAATATACACATACACACATATACATATAATATCCATTTTCAGTATAATCTATATAACAGACTAGTTCTTTTCTCCCTAAATATTATTTTTTAATTTATGTTCATGTAATATGCCTACACACAGGACTCCTCAGCCTGCAACTAGTTAAAAATAAGTTCAATGAGAGTGTTACATTGTGTGTGCTGCTTTTTGTCCAAAATATCCCAGCCATGACCTATGGGACATATATTCTCTCTCTCTCTCTAAGTCCCTTTTCTCCTCTGGTTTCCTGGGGCTCCTAGAGGTGTGTCACTGCACACCCAATCCACTCCAGTTTGCCATCTTCAGCTGCTTTTCTACATTACTCTCACTGTTCTCTGGGCTTCTATGTCATCTCAAAGCTGCTGTTACCACCGAGCCCTGGCTTTCACCCGAGTCACCCAGGAATGCTTCCAGTCACCATTTCTAATTCTAATTTTACTGCTGGAGTTTTATTCCAGAAACTGGAGATCTTCCTCTTAAAACTGCTCATGAAATCACCTCTGCATTATTCCACAGGATGCGGCTTGCCACAGATCACCAGCAAACACTTGTTGCTCCAAGAATTCAGTGTTCACTCCATTATCAGACAGAACACCATGATCCATACTATTCTCATGGACCACGAATGTCACACCGTTGAGATTTAAAACACACAATCCCTCTTTTGCTTATCAGGCACACACTATGAGAATGGTTGGGCAGAACAAAGCAAGTGACTGCAACAAACTGTGCACAGAATGATTTGTTGCTTGAGGCTCTCAGATTCTGGTCCTGTGAATAGCTAATTTGTTATGCTGGAGTCTTTTCTTCCTAGGGATTTTCATACAGAAATCCTGAAGACCTCGCTCCCATGCCTTTACTGGACACACCACCAATACAAGCCCACTAAGCACATCCTCATTGTGTCAACTCCTAATAATCAGCTCTCTTGGAGTCTTTCTTGAAGGCTTTTGTTCAGTCTCCATGTAATTCAGTGGAAACTGATTTTGAAGAGATGTAGTGCCAGCCTTGCCTACTCAATGTCTGCTATAAATATAATTACTTTTATAAGGTCATAATTATTGTAGTCATGTGTAGTTGACATGTAGTTTCTAAGAGATGGATTTTTCAAACTGAATAAACCAGAGAATGACCTATAAAGATTACCACTGTGAGGTAAAAAGATTTTAGAAGTAAATTGTAATAAATGCTGAGATAGAAGAGAAGTAAGTTACATGAGTAGAATGGTAGTGAAGGGGCTACTTTAGATTTGGGTAGGGACAGAGAAATCCTTTTGAGAAAGTGTCTTTTTAGCCAAGTCCCCTTTAGTCAGTAAAGAGTGCAGCAAAGATGTTGCATAGAAAAGAAATAATAAGTGAATATTTGTGAAGGTAAAACAACCCTTGGCCCATTCAAGGAATTAAAATGACAGAAAAGTGGCTAAAACAAAATGAATAACAGGTTACAATGGAACAGGATGAAGTTGGTCTCTGGGAAGTAGGGAGAAGAGGATCAGTGGAGGTATACAACATAATAAAAGATACATTGTAAAGGGAAGAAAATATATATATATATTTTTTTTATTAATTAATTTGCTTTAGGGGCATACTATATCTGGCATTTCTCCCCATGTTATCCCTCCCCACCCTTCCCTCCCTCCCCACCCCCCACTGTCTCTCCCCTACCCCCCACAACTGCCCCCAGTGTGTGATACTCCTCTCCCTGAGTCCACGTGTTCTCATTGTTCAACACCCACCTGTGAGTGAGAACATGTGGTGTTCGACTTTCCGTTCTTGTGGCAGTTTGCTGAGAATGATGGTTTCCAGATTCATCCAAGTCTCTACAAAGGACACAAACTTACTGTTTTTTTATGGCTGTGTAGTATTCCATGGTGTATATGTACCACATTTTCTTTGTCCGGTCTATCATTGATGGGCATTTGGGTTGGTTCCAGGTCTTTGCTATCGTACACAGGGCTGCAGTGAACATACATGTGCATATGTCTTTATAGCAGAACAATTTATAGTTCTTTGGGTATATACTCAGTAGTGGGATTGCTGGGTCAAATGAAATTTCTATTTCTAGATCCTTGAGAAATCGCCACACTGTCTTCCACAATGGTTGAACTAATTTACACTCACACCAACTGTGTAAGAGTGTTCCTATTTCTCCACATCCTCTCCAGCATCTGTTGTCTCCAGATTTTTTAATAATTGCCGTTGTAACGGGTGTGAGATGATATCTCAGTGTGGTTTTGCTTTGCATTTCTGTAATGACCAGGGATGATGAGCATTTTTTCATATGTTTGTTGGCCTCATATATGTCCTCTTTTGAACAGTGTCTGTTCATATCCTTCGCCCACTTTTGAGTGGGGTTGTTTTTTTCTGGTATATCTGTTTTAGTTCTTTGTAGATTATGGATATCAGCCCTTTGTCAGATGGGTAGATTGCAAAAATTTTTTTCCATTCTGTTGGTTGCCGACTCACTTTAATGATGGTTTCTTTTGCTGTACAGAAGCTCTGGAGTTTAATTAGATCCCATTTGTCTATCCTGGCTTTTATTGCCATTGCTTTTGGTGTTTTAGTCATGAAGTCCTTGCCTATGCCTATGTCCTGGATGGTTTTGCCTACGTTTTCTTTAGTGTTTTTATGGTGTTAGGTTTTATGTTTAAATCTTTGATCCATCTGTAGTTAATTTTAATGTAAGGTGACAGGTAGGGGTCCAGTTTCTGCTTTCTGCACATGGCTAGCCTGTTTTCCCAACACCATTTATTAAACATGGAGTCCTTTCCCCATTGCTTATTTTTGCTGGATTTGTCAAAGATCAGATGGTTGTAGATGTGTGGTGTTTCTTCTGGGGTCTCTGTTCTGTTCCATTGGTCTGTGCCTCTGTTTTGGTACCAGTACCATGCTGTTTTGATTACTGTAGCCTTGTAGTACAGTTTGATGTCCAGCAGTGTGATGCCTCCGGCTTAGTACTTTTTGCTTAGGATTGTCTTGGCTATGCAAGGCCTTTGTGATTCCATATGAAGTTTAAAGTGGTTTTTTCCAGTTCTGTGAAGAAGGTCCTTGGTAGCTTGATGGGGACAGCATTGAATCTATAGATTACTTTGGGCAGTATGGCCATTTTCATGATATTGATTCTTCCTAACCATGAGCATGGAATGTTTCTCCATCTGTTTGTGTCCTCTTTTAGTTCGTTGAGCAGTGGTTTGTAGTTCTCCTTGAAGAGGTCCTTTACATCCTTTGTTAGTTGTATTACTAGATATTTTATTCTCTTTGTATCGATTGTGAATGGGAGTTCGCTCTTGATTTGGCTGTTTGTCTGTTATTGGTATATAGGAATGCTTGTGATTTTTGCACATTGATTTTGTATCCTGAGACTTTGCTGAAGTTGCTTATCAGTTTGAGAAGATTTTGGGCTGAGACAATGGGGTCTTCTAGATACACAGAATGTCATCTGCAAATAGAGAGAGTTTGACTTCCTCCTTTCCTAATTGAATACCCTTTATTTTTTTTTCTTGCCTGATTGATCTGGCTAGAACTTCCAATACTATGTTGAATAGGAGTGGTGAGAGAGGGCATCCTTGTCTAGTGCTTGATTTCAAAGGGAATTCTTGCAGCTTTTGCCCGTTTAGTATGATATTGGCTGTAGGTTTGTCATATATAGCCTTTATCGTTTTATGATACAGTCCGTCAATACCTCGTTTATTGAGAGTTTTTAGCATGAAAGACTGTTAAATTTTATCAGAGGCCTTCTCTGCATCTAGTGAGATAATCATGTGGTTTTTGTCTTTGGTTCTGTTTATGTGGTGGATTACGTTTATAGAACTGCATATGTTGAACCAGCCTTGCATCCCCAGGATGAAGCCTACTTGGTCGTGATGGATAAGCTTCTTGATGTGCTGTTGCAATCTGTTTGCCAGTATTTTGTTGAAGATTTTGGCATCGATGTTCATCATGGATATTGGCCTGAAGTTTTCTTTTTTAGTTGAGTCTCTGCTTGGTTTTGGTATCAGGATGATGTTGGTCTCATAAAATGAGTTAGGGAGGATTCTCTCCTTTTGTACTGTTTGATACAGTTTCAGAAGGAATGGAGCCATATTTTTAAACCTACTTACCTAATAATTTAAAAATATTAGTAATATCTTATAGTATAATGTAAAAACATGTACATTATTTAGGGAAGAGAGAGCTAAGAAAAGAAGTTGCAGTTCCGTATACTTAAGGTATGTTATAAAATAAATGAAGTTCTGATTCCATAATTGCATTATGTCCTTCTCAATCTACTATTTGGCCTATGACCCTAAAATATTTGTTTACTGGAACCATTATTTAAATTTGTAAACTACCTAAAGAACACATCCAGTGATATTAAAGACAGTTCTCTCACATGAGCATGAATTTTAGGTGATTATGCCAATAAGATTTTGACATCTAGTTACCATTCTATCTATATGGATGATATAGATTGATAATGCAAAATAATAAAAAAATTTAAGACTTTAGTAGAAAATGGTTAAGATAAGGATCAGTCGTGAAAAAGAAAATATATATTCTAAGCTTGTTTCAAATAGCTCAAACTCATCAGTAAAGAAAAAACCATAAGTTTGTTTTAAAAAACAAGTTTTAAAAGATATTTTTCCATGATGACAGGATTAGAGGAACCCTCATATCCTGATGAATTGTAAATTGCTAAATCATTTTAAGGCAGTTAGTTCGCAATACACAGAAAGAATTATTAAAATATATTTTCCAACATTATTTATACAAAATAAAAACAAAATGCATGCATAGATTTGCACATAAAGACTTTCATTATATAGGTCCCTTAGGATTAGCTATCGATGTCTTGAGGAGTGTTTTGGACATTTATAAACAGTTTCGGAAGAAAGGAAAAGTGAAGCAGATAGGGACTTGAAACAGTTCAAGACTCTTTGAAAGAAGATTTTGAAAAATCCAGGACAGTGTTTGTGAAACTTGAAAGTGCCTCAGAATCACCTTGAGATCTTGTTAAAAGGCAGATTCTGATTCAATAGGTTTGGGCCGGGTCTGAGAGTCTCTAACAAGCTTCCAGGTGAAGCTGCTATTGGGTCTCCCTATACTTGGTAGTACTCTTGGTAGGGGAGGGCTGTGATGCTATCTCTTACGCCTACATGCCATTTCCATATATGCATATATATACACACACATATATAAAATTTATATATTTATATCCATATACATAAATATATATGTATTTAAATGCATATCTATCTATATAACTTAAATTTATATGCACATATGTATATATGTATGTATTTTAGACTGAGTCTCTCTCTGTCATCCAGTTTGGAGTGCAGTAGTGTGATTTTGGCTAATTGCAACTAACACCTTTGGTATTCAAGTGATTCTTCTGCCTCAGCCTCCTCAGTAGCTGGGACTACAGGCATGTACCACCAGACCTAGCTAATTTTTTGTATTTTCAGTAGAGACAGGGTTTCACCATGTTGACCAGGCTGGTCTCAAACTCGTGACCTCAAATGATCCACCCGCCTCAGCCTCCCAAAGTTCTGGGATTAGAGGCATGAACCACCATGTTCAGTCCATTTCCTTATATTTTTTAATTGAAGATCATAACTGAAGTTTTATTTTTCTCAGGGGAATATGAGTCAAAGACGTTGTTTTGTTCTGAACTAATAAAACCATTGCCATGGCATTGGTAAATGTAGATGGAGCTTTCCCCAGGTGGTGTCTGTGATCATGGCATAGCTGTCATGCCCACACTCATACATGAGCCTCTCGCTGAGGACAACTGCATTCATGAATGAGAAGCCGTTTGCCTTGTTGATGTTTCATCATTTGAGTTAACTGTCGTTTATGTGTAATGAAGAAAAGATAGCTCAGAAGTTTCAGAAATGCAACATTCTTTTTATTTTTTTATTTATTTTTATTTTTTGAGACAGGGTCAAGCTCTGATGCCGAGGCTGGACTTGCTCACAAATGAGCAAGTCATCATTCCATTGCTGCATCTCAAAGCCATGGTACATGAAATGAATATGCTTCCTCTCATATAGTCAGTACTGAAAACTGGCTGCATACTTCAGTGGCGAGATGTCAGCTCACTGCAACCTCTGCCCCTTGAGCTGGAGTGCTCCTCCCACCTCAGTCTCCCAAGTAGCTGGGATTGCAGGTGCCCACCATGATGCCCAGCTAGCTTTTGTATTTTTTTTTTTTGTAGAGACGGGGTTTCGCCATGTTGCCCAGGCTGGTCTCAAACTCTTGGCCTCAAGCGATCTGCCTGCATCAGCCTCTCAAAGTGGTGGGATTACATGCACTTAATAATTTTGAGCCACTGCACCCGGCCAGAGATGCAACTCTTTATAAAGTATCTTGGGGAAGCAGTCAAATGATTACTTGGAGCAAGGATTATAGAATTAAGACATTATAATGAATGAAAGAATGTTATAAATCACCATAATGTGTTCACACAGAAATGGATTCTCAAAGTTATATTTAAAAATTGCCTTCAAGTTATAGCTAGAGTTCACATCCCCTTGTTGACACCAACCCTCAAACACTGTGCAGACCAGTTCCATCATTGTGTAGAGACTTTATTTTAAATTTTAATATACAGCTTTGACATTTGAAGAGATTTTGGAAAGAAGAGAGAAAACTCACAGTAAAAGGGCTTACTGTTTTACCTCATCACTTTTAAGAAGGCTTCTCACAAGTCTTTATATGAACAATGATATTTCATCTCTGTGCTCAAAGTAAATGATTTGATAGAAATCAAAATTGTAGTCACAAACCAAAAATTAGAGTCAATCATATTTCTAAACCAAAGACCTAAGTATTAGGGATTTTAATTTGAATTAATCTGCAGATGTCTTTTTAATATTTTAAAAATATTCTTCAGTAAATATTTGCAACTTCTGTTTTTTTGTTTTCATTTAGTACCCAAAAAAGATGAAGTCAGTGTTCTTTCACTGAAGAGCAAGCATTAGTAAAATGCCACATTTAAAATCATTTTACATAAAAAACTATTATTAAGATTTAATTTATAATCATGTGTTTACTCTGAATTTTGCATAAATTGCCACGCTGGTTTGTCATGGTGCTGTGAACATTTGTCTACTAGATATTGTTCTCACAGACCATAGAGGCTGATATATTTGTAAATTTTATCATCTTGTACAATACAAAACATATGGTCACATGTTCACAGTAACTGAATTCAGATGTAGCAAATGCTGACAAAAAAAACCTCCTGAGAATATTTTGTGACCTGGGAATTAAACGTAATCATCAAACAATGCTTGCAGACTCATCAAAGTACAATATTCTGCCACCAGGCCTCTTGACCTTTCAAGGAGGCATTGCCAAAAGGCAGCTGAGGCTGCCAGGGAACATTTAAATGAAGATTGTGAAGAAGATTGAACCTAATGTTAGGAGATTATTTCTTTATTCTCTGGCACAAAGCAATTCTGTTGTGGTTTTGAGGTTTCTTGTTTAATTTTCAGAGTACTTTATTACCATTAGGAAATTACTACTCACTGCTTCTTGTATGTTAAGTAAAAATTGCTCATTTTACATAAAAAATCACAGAGAATAAGAGGTGCTTTTTTTTTTTTCATTTTCCATAGCTAAAATGAAACTTTCTAAAGGGAGTCAACCCTGACTTCATTTTAATATAATCTGTGGAATGATGACTTGCTCATTTATGAGGTATTTTGCTTCTCTGAAGGAAATTTTCTTTCTGCTGGGTCTCAAAGCCATGGTACATGAAGTGAATATGCTTCCTCTCATATAGTCAGTACTGAAAACTGGTAGGCATACTTCAGTAATGCCAAGCATGGAGACTCTGCAACTTCCATTCTCCAGGCACACACGACATGAAATATCGTACATCCTTGAAGAATCTGGTGGAAAGCTGGAATCTTGAAGAAGAAACATTCTTGGAAAATTGCTTCTCTCTCTAAGTCAGTACATGTTTGATATAATTCTGATACATGCTGTAGTCTGAAAGTTTGTGTGCCCCTAAAATTAGTATGTCAAAATCCTAAACCCATGGTGATGATATCAGGAGGTCGCACCTTTGGGAAAGTAATCATATTATTAGACTAATAAGAAAATTGTACCCTTGAAATAAGAGAGGACACAAACAGATGGAAAAACACTCCTTGCTCATGGTTAGGAAGAATCAACATCATGAAAATGGCCATACTGCCCAAAGTAATTTATAAATTCAATGCTATCCCCATCAAGCTACCAATGACTTTCTTCAAAGAATTGGAAAAACCAACTTAAACTTCATATGGAACCAAAATAAGCTGCATAACCAAGATAATCCCAAGCAAAAAAAAAAAAAACAAAGCTGGAGGCATCATGGTACCTGACTTCAAACTATATATTGAAAGGCTACTGTGATCAAAACAGCATGGTACTGGTACCAAAACAGAGATATAGATCAATGGAACAGAGTAGATCACTCAGAAAGAATGCCATAGGACTACAACCATCTAATCTTTGAGAAATCTGACAAAAACAAGCAATGGGGAAAGGATTCCCTATTTAATAAATGCTGTTGGGAAAACTGGGTAGTCATATGCAGAAAGCTGAAACTGGATCCCTTCCTTACACCTGATACAAAAATTAACTCTAGATGGATTAAAGATTTAAACATGAGGCCTAACACCATAAAAACTCTGAAGAAAACCTAGGCAATACCATTCAGGACATAGGCACAGGCAAGGACTTCATAGCTAAAATACAAAAAGCAATGACAACAAAAACCAAAATAGACAAATGGGATCTCATTAAACTTAAGAGCTTCTGCACAGCAAAAGAAACTATCAATAGAGTGAACTGACAACCAATAAAATGGGAAAAAAATTTGCAATCTACTCATCTGACAAAGGGCTAATATCCAGAATCTACAAGAACATAAACAAATTTACAAGAAAAAAAAAACCTCATGAAAAAGTAGGCAAAGAATATGAATAGACACTTCTCAAAAGAAGACACATATGAGGCCAACAAACATGAAAAAAGAAAGCTCATCATCACCGGTTATTAGAGAAATTCAAATCAAAACCACATTGAGATACCACCTCATGCCAGTTAGAATGGTGATCATTAAAAAATCAGGAGACAACAGATGCTGGAGAGGATGTGGAGAAATAGGAACACTTTTACACTGTTGGTGGGAGTGTAAATTAGTTCAACCATTGTGGAAGACAGTGTGGTGATTTCTCAAGGATCTAGAAATAGAAATACCATTTGACTCAGCAATCTCATTACTGGGTATATACCCAAAGGATTATAAATCATTCTATTATAAAGACGCATGCACACGTATGTTTATTGCGGCACTCTTCACAATAGCAAAGACTTGGAACCAACCCAAATGCCCATCAATGACAGACTGGATAAAGAAAATGTGGCACATAGACACCATGGAATACTATGCAGCCATAAAAAAGGATGAGTTCATGTCCTTTTCAGGGACATGGATGAAACTAGAAATGATCCTTCTCAGCAAACTGACACAAGAACAGAAAACTAAACACTTTATGTTCTCACTCATAAGTGGGTGTTGAACAATCAGAACACGTAGACACAGGAGGGGAACATCACACACCTGGGCCTGAAGGGTGGGTGGGGGCTTAGGGGAGGAATAGCATTAGGAGAAATACCTAATGTAGATGACAGGGCAATGGATGCAGCAAACCACCACCATGGCCTGTGTATACCTTTGTAACAAATCTGCACAATGTGCACATGCATGCCAGAACTTAAAGTATAATAAATACAAATAAAAATGAAAATCGTACACTTTTAAAATAGGCCCAGGAGAGCTTTTTCATTGCTTCCACCAAGTGAGGATGCAGTTACAAGGTGAGGTCCATGGATGAAGGAAGAGGCCCTCAGTAGACATAAAATCAGCAGCTTAATCTTGAGGTTCAGCCTCCAGAACTGACTGAGAAATACATTTTGTTGTTTATAAGTTACTGAGTTTATGGTATTTTGTTATAGTAACCAGAACAGACTTTAAGACAATACATAATCATCTATATCCACAGCATATTTTCTTTCAGATTTTAATGCCACTAATTTGAAAACGCAAATTAGCATTATGAAATGTTGGTCAATATTAGTTACTATTTATGCAATGAATGTTTAAGTATATTTTAATCTTCAGGCAGCATTTAATCTTTATTATGTAATTCTGACAAATTAATATGACTCATTAGATCAAAGAGTTTATTGAGATATTTTATTCTTTGCTTGTTTTTTGAATTCTCTACTATAAAATGTAAACAGAATTCTGACCACAGAATTCTCCGTTTTCTAACCTTTTTAAATTTCCATTCTCCTTTTGCTCTTATCTAGTAGTAAGCTTTTGAAATGAAATAATGAGCCCCAACTAGACAAGTGATCATATACATTTACAAAGTTAATATTTAGAGACTTCGAAAGTTTATTTTACCTTTGAAATGCCTGAGGGAAAAATTTATGGATTTAAACATTTTCTGTGTGGTTTTAAAATTTTATGGATTTAAACATTTTCTGTGTGGTTTTGATTTGATTCCACACTGAAAATGTTTTCTACAGGAAACTGTAGGGCGTTTAGATCCAACACTGTTTCAACCTAGGCAGAGATTTGACTTTAAATATACTAAATGTGTGTACATATATGTAGTATATGAATTATACTTCTCTTTATCTTTCCATAACTCTGTAGTTTATTAACTGTGAAATGATGTGTAAATGAAAGGCAGGCAATTATTTGTATCTTCTAGGAAAACACAATCAAGTTGGGGAGCTATGACCCTTTAATGTCATGACTGACACGCAATAAAAAAGAAAGGACACTTTAGGAAGCGTGTGCCATGGACGGGAGAAAGCCTCAGTTGTTCTAGGTAGCATTAAGGATCATGACATGGGATTGGACAAACTCTGAAGTTTCCCATTATAACTATTATATAGTTGCTATATATAATAGCAAGTATATATATAACTTGTGAGATATATGCATATATATGTGTGTGTGTATGTGTGTGTGTGTGTGTGTGTGTGTATATATATATATAAAATATACTCGTTTTTCTGTAATCAACTGGAGAGAGTATGTCCAATCCCATAGACTCACTCTTAAGTGCCGTTATCATAAAGCTGTTCAAAATACTTTTATTACTAGGAACAATGTTTATAAGATGGGTTTGATTTTTTGTAAGTTATTATAACTTTTCTATTATAACTAACCCCCCAGCCTAAGTATCTTCTGTTTCTTCCCAACCTTGCATATCCCAGAAACTGAAAATCGTCACAGTCAAATTTTAATTTGGACGAGTAGAACAGTTACCCTCCCTGCTCATCTGTAGGTAATGTGCCTATGGCAAGATAGAAAATGATATCAAGTCTCAGAAGAAGGAGAAAATGCAGCCTACATATGATTCGGTAGTGACTAGAGATTTGTTTCTATTACCGGCATTGTGAAATAGAATGCATTTCCCAAACTGTGAGCCCTACCTCTTTCCAATTGTTTTCTCTATATTTTTTCTTTCCTGCACTCTATCTTCCTTTTGGTTTCCTAAATCCGCTTCTTCAATTTGGGAGGCAGCATACTCACTAATGGTTAAGTATCTGTTAGTAAATGTCAGGGTGTGCTGAAGGGTAGCATTTTAAAGTTACAGTAATCTATTTATTAATACAAGATTAGAAAAAAATGTGTTTACCTCAAGATATTTGTTTTCCTATAATCAATTGGAAAGAGTACATCCATTATCATAGACTCGCTCTTAAGTGCCATTATCATAAAGCTGCTTTGTATTCAAGGTAGTTTTATTAAAAGGAACAATATTTTAAAGATGGGTTTGATTTTTAGTAGGAAGAACCTACATTTTATCTTTTAAAAAGGTATCTTCTAAAAATTTTCTAAATTTAGTTTCATCATCCCAAAAAGCATCTCATAAGATTTTCAATGTTTTTTATGATTAGATTTTGTGTCAACATACTATCCGATCCTAAGCTATGTTTGCTAGCTCTTCTCCTCAGGTACATTAAATTAATTGAGCATATTGTGGCCTTTGCAGCGTGATGTTTTGCTAGTAAATGATTCATGTTGCGTCCCAACCACAGTGAACAGCAAACTTTCACCAGAAACAGATGGAGGAATGATCTTGGCCATTTGTGGCAACCTCAGGTTCATCTAGGAAAACTGAAGTGCATTTAAAATTGACCTCAATATGCTGTTGGCCAGATTTGATTCACCTCAGGTGCATGGTTCTACTGAGAAAGTAATCAGCACCAGCAGATGGACCTCTCTCGGTTCACTTTCCTAGGCAATTAAAAATCTGCCGCTAAGACATACAACTATCAAATATTTGATATCTTTATGTGGCACCACTTCCCCTCAAGTTATGATTGTAAAACAAAGATCTAGGCCCCATAATTCCCCGATTAGGCTTGCATTTGTGTTATGAAAATTGTTTTCAAGAAATTTCTAACAAAATTTTAGGTTTTGAAGTATAAGTTAAGCAAAGGTTAACCCTTCTCTTTGTGCTGAACTCTTTTCCTGCAGTACATAATTTTCCCCTGGTTACTCAGATTTTATTCACATTTAAAAAAAAAGCTAGCAAACTTTCCCCTGACTTTTCCATATGAAAGTGTAGTTTTAGGCTATATTAAGTGATGATGATTTACCGTACTTTTATTTAAATATAATAGTGCTGCCAATCTGGTAGTGAGCAATATATTATGAGCTGTATTTTTAATTTGCAGTCACTGATCCAACAGAGACTTTCTCTTATTCTCATGATCATGAACAGAATTTTATGAGACAGATGCCCAGACCAAGTGGCAAAGTTAAACAGGGTCTATTTATATAATGGAATTTATGAAATCTAATTTGTGCCAAGTAGATAACTTGAGTAGATGGGGTAATGTGTCAAATGGGCAATTAACTATTTTATGAGCAGTTTTTTTCACTGGAATTTTTTTTTCTGTGCAAAGGCTGTGAAACATAGAATTATCTCTAAGTCAGGCAAAGAATTTAGCTTTATATACTGCTAAAAAATTCTACAATTAAGAAGAAAAACTTTCTAGAATGAGAATGACAATGTAAATACAACTGAAATTATTTGATCACCTTCAGTAAACTATTTGAATAGTTGTTTAAAACAAACAAACAAAAAAAGATTCTTATAATCTGGTTTAGTTTAGAAAGCAATTATTTTTGGAAATCGCCATACAAGTTCATTCTTTATTTTATCCACCATTGAGTACCTATCAGGGCCAGCTTTTGTCCCTGTGGTGTCTTTGTGGAAGCTAGATTAAGGTGCAGCTCCAGGAAGACACAGTCCCACACCAGGAAGCAGTGCTTGCAAGCAGTACATATGCTGGAATTCAACCATCATTCACCCTCTTGAAGAGATACTCTTTTCACTGAACAACTGGTACAATGTATGAGATACTCCTTGGTACCTGCTGGATCTAGGCACTGGAAGGTAAATGGTGAGCAAACCGGTTATTGTCCAAGCCCTGTGAGGACATGCAGATGTGTAAAAAGGCACGCATTAAAGAAATAATTATACAAATAAACACGCAATTACAAAGATGTGTTAGAGGCTTTAAAAGGAAATGTGCTCGGACAATGTTACTAGAAAGGTTTAGTTTATGATGAACTATCAAGGTAGTCTTCTCTGAGGATGTGATGCTTAAGCTGACATTTTAAGCATGAGTAGGAGTCAAGCATAGAGAGGAGAATGTTCTGAAAAGAAGGAACAGCCTGTTATGACCTTTAGGTCAACAACTTTCCCATACTACAGGAACTTAAAGGAAGCTTCAGTGCCTGGAGCATAATGAACAAGGCTGGAGTTTTGTTAAGCAAGGTCAAACCACTCCAGATCATGTAGTACGTGTTAAGAACTTTAGATTTTACCCTAAAATCAAAAGCCAGACACTGAAGGGTGGTAGGGAGGAAGTAATATAATCATACATGCGTTGAAATAAAGTCTCACTGGCTTTTATGTGGAAAGTGGATTGGAGGAAGGAAAGAAGGCATGCAAGGAGACAGTGAAGAGATTTCGCAGTAGTACAGGTGAGAAATGATGGTGATTGGTCTAAGAAGTTGGCAGGAGTGATGGATAGGTGTTAGAAATGAACTCCATTGACTTTGGGATGGACTGGAGTTGTCCTGGTAGATGCCCCAATGTGAATTATTAGCAGCTGGATGAGTAAAAGTATCACGTTAGGAGAAATGATTTACTGAAGGAGGGGATGATTTGGATAACAGATGTTCTCTTCATGGAGATGCGTGTGAGATGTGCTCAAAGATGCATCTGGCCAGGTGCGGTGGCTCATGCCTGTAATCCCAGCACTTTGGGAGGCCAAGGCAAGTGGATCACCTGAGGTCAGGAGTTCAAGAGCAGAGCAGACTGGCCAACATGAAGAAACCCTCTCTCTACTAAAACTACAACAAATTAGTCAAGTATGGTGATGGGTGCCTGTAATTCCAGCTACTAGGGAGGCTGAGGTGGGAGAATTGCTTGAACCCAGGAGGTGGAGGTTCCAGTGAGACAAGATTGTGCGAAGATTGCACCATTGCACTCTAACCTGGGTGACAAGAGGGAGACTCCATCTCAAGAAAAAAAAAAAGATACATCTATAAGCAGGTGTGTGTGTGTGTGTGTGTGTGTGTGTGTGTGTGTATCTAGGCTTTGGGAGAGGGCTTTCACTAGGGATATTAGAGTGGATGTTGTTAACTCCTACATGAAATTCCAAGTTATGGGCATGAATGAAAGTACCTATCATATAGTAGTAAGCCAAAAGAAAATCAAGAGAAATGCTGAAAAGTCATAATCTGAAAGGACTGAAAGAAAAAAAGAATAGCAGAGAGTGATAGCACAGAGCCCAGGAGCAAAAACAGGCTTCAGCGCATCGGTTGCATTGAATGCAGCTGTGGAGTCACATAAAAGTTTACCACATTGCTGATTGTGGGTCTTAGAAGATCTTAGAAGACCGAATAAACGTGTATAATAGGTATTGAAGGAAACTAAGAGCACATGTTTACTGGTAATTGTAGGTACTTCTGAAATGCAATGTAGCAAGAAAAGTTTTGTTGCATTGGAAAAAAAACTAAGAGAATGGAAAAGAAAATGAGTGGTGTTAGCAACTGCTGCTGCTAAGAGAAATATTATCCTCAAGAGGATTAGAAAAACCTAATAACAAGATCATATATATGTGTGTGTATATGTATATATCTGTTATAGGTCTAGATAAATTTATATAAATACATTTATAGTCATAAATAGGTATACATATATATATATATAAAGAAACAGAGAGTACATAGGCTGGGGAGTGGTATTTTTAAAAGTTTTAGAGCTTGTCCAGTATTGGAGATTATATATAGATATATATAGATATATTTGACTTCATCTATATATATTGAATGCCTTAACGCATATTTGAACATTGAGGGGAAGGATCTAGTATTGAGAGGTATGTTTAAATGCAGGTGAAAGGTGTAATAATCAATTGAGGGACATCCTTGAATCTTTGATAAAGGAAGATTTAGAGACAATATGAAAAGTCAGGCTTTTGTCACAAAGAAGGAGGCTTCTTCTGTTTTTTATTTTTATTTTGAAATTTTTGAAATTGAGGATAGATGAAAAATAGAGCAATGGTCTCTTATATAACCACCATAGATATTTACCAATCAGCATTTTGCCGCATTTGGTTTATATAGATGCACATATATATGAATACCTTTACGTGTATTTCTTCTTAATCCACTTGGAATTAGGTTGCAGGAATCATGACTCTTCATCTCTGAAACTTTAGCATGGTTTTTCCAAAATTAAAATATATTTTGGAAAAATATAAAAAAAGAATACTTAGGCTTTGTTTGTTTTAGTGGAAGAAAGAAAGAGAGGGCACTTGTAAGCAGTGGTTGGTGGTGAATACTCATTGGCAGTACCAGGAAAGACCACTGTGCTGATGGAATGAAGCAACATGATTCAATGGAAATTAATGTTGGGAGGTTAAATCCAAGATCTTAGAAGAGTCAAGAAAAGTATATAATAGGTATTGAGGGAAGCTAAGAACGCATGTTAACTGGTAAAATAGGTAACACTGACAGGCAATGTAGGATGCCCCACAGATGCTGGTAATCCTCAGTTTAAAGATAAGGCTGGATGCGGTGGCTCACGCCTGTAATCCCAACACTTTGGGAGGCTGAGGTGGGCAAATCACCTAAGATTGGGCGTTCGAAACCAGACTGACCAACATGGAGAAACCCTGTCTCTACTTAAAATACAAAATTAGCCGGGCATGGTGGCACATGCCTGTAATCCCAGCTAGTTGGGAGGCTGAGACAGGAGAATCGCTTGAACCCAGGAGGTGGAGGTTGAGGTGACCAGAGATAGTGCCATTGCACTCAAGCCTGGGCAACAAGACTGAAATTCTGTCTTAATAATAATAATAATAATAATAATAATAATAGATAAATGTGATTGTTTAGCAAGTAAGTTTGAAGGATACCAGAATATGATTATAGTGCTGTGTTTGAATTTGTGTAGCACTTGTGATGATAATTCAGTAAACAGTGAGGCAAAGATGTTCTAGGAAAAACAGTATGTAAATATTTGTGAATACAAGAAAATTCATGAAGAATTCTAGTGTTAATTTAATAGACATGTGGTTAACTGTAGAACTTCTTTAAGTTGGTCCATGGACATTAGGGATAAGAGCTTCAGTGAAGTCCTGCAACATAACAAAGGTATACCATAGTTGGGAGAAAATACGAACATAATTGTAACTCTACCTACTAATTTTAAAATAATGTTTTGCAGTAAAGTATATTATACCTTGATCAGAGAGTGGTGTTAGAATTTGTGGAGTTCCCCAGATATTCTTTAAACTGAGGATTACCAGCTTCTGTGGGGCATCCTACATTGCCTGTCAGTGTTGTCTGCTTTTACCAGTTAACATGTGCTCTTGGTTTCCCTCAATACCTGTTATATACGAGTCTTCTAAGATCTTGGTTCTAACTTCCCTAACTTTGTTCCCATTGAATCTGTGTGTCCTCTGTTTATATATATATATGTATATGTAGACATATCTATTTATGATTAAATGTATTTACATTATTTAAATGAATATATCCCTGTAATAGGTATATATACATATATATGACCATTTATTAGGTTTTCTAAGCCTCTTCATAATCTCTAGCATGCCACTCTGGGTATGGAAGGAAGTGACAGAATGGGAGAGGATTGCCTGAGATAAGAGGATGACAAAACTGAAGAACCAAGTGATTAGACTGATTGCCAAAGGGAAATCGATATTATCTATGAAATTAGTAGTGATGGGTGACAGCAGATCTATAGATCTTCATAGGATGCCAGAAACTTCTAAAGCATTAATATAAGGAGGGCATTTGAGTAGCATTGCTTCCTGGTGCATTTCTGAAACAATAAAAAAGAGGGCATTTATTCATTCACTCACTGATAAAATAAGGGAATGTCAGTTGTCTAAAGGGCTCACAAGGAAACCTCCAAATATGGTCATTCACTAGGAAAAATAGAAAAATAGCTGCAGAGAGAGAGAGAGAAACATCAAGCTTCAAACAAGATCAGAAGGCAGAAAGATTAGTTTAAAAAGATCTTGTAAACATTCTCATTTGAATATATTTTCTGGCTGTTTTTCTTTTCATTTAAAATGTTTAAAAGCAGTGGCTAACAAGTAATCAAGTACATCAGATTTTCATACTTCTGGCATAATCCTTCAAAAATAATTAGTAAATATTGAGATGTCAAGCACAGATTTTTAAGCTATGCTGAGTAATTAAGCATGACTGTGTTTAAATTCTGCTGGCTCTAGACAAAACCCTATATAGAGGAACACATTAAAGATAATCAATGTTGAACACCATATTTTGTGCAATACTGGGATAGGTGACCATGGGGAATAAAGTAGTCATGCCATTTAGAAGACATGTCTGACAGCACAGAGTCAGATAAATCACTTCTAGTGAACTATCCTGGTGAAACCTTTATCTACATTTCCCACTTTGCCCTGGTGAACTATATGCACAGTTCTGGCTTTACTAACATTGTAGATTTCACATAAATTGCAGGATTATTTATTTGGATCTGTTCAAATGAATTTATAACTTTATATAATTATTTAAAAAGTTTCTCAAAATTTCTTAACTTTTTAGAAATTACTCTGTCCTCTCTTGCCTTAAGTGCAACAAGGTCAATTAACATTTACTAGATTTTCATATTCTGAATGCCTCATTTTAGATATACATAGCAATGTGGTTTATTATTTTGTGATTCCTTTCGTTATTTTTATGATATACTATATAAACATAGATAAATCTGTAAATCAAGGTTTACCTTCATCCTACTGTGTAGATGGTAGGTAAATAAAAGTAATCTATGTTAGATAAGGCTCTAAAAAAATGAGCAAATGGCACTTAACAAAGCTTTATTATAGTTCCTTTTCTTAGAAATGGTTTCTTTGAAGTAACCTAAAGTTTCTTATTTCCCTACAAGTCTTCAGTACTTTAACATATTTGTATATGCTTGTATATTTCTAGGAAGTATACATATGTGTTTATTATGTAAAGTTCATAGAAATAAAAGGTTTCTTTATATTAAACTTTAAAAACCAATCAAGCAGAATCTTCGAGGTTAACAAGCATCTGTTGAAAGCCATCTGTAGCTATAAATTCAGAAATGTGAGCCTCAATGGAAATTGCTCATTTAAGAAAATTCCAAAGATCTTTGGTTAATGGCAAACAACGTACAGGCACACACACAAACAGACACAGGTACAAGTATCTATTTAAAAACACACACAGGTGCACATATCTATTTAAAAACAGGGTATAAATTAGAAAACATAGGAGACATTTTTTTCGGTTACAAAAATCACATATGTATACCTGATCTGTTCATATTAATTATTAGAGAGAATTACACTCACTGAAATTGCTCAGGGAATTTAACTTTACACAGCATAAGGAACTTCAGGGAAAGGAAGTTTATGAGAGGATCTCGTGATAATGAAGGATCAACAGAGAGTTGATGGCATAAAACAAGATGATGAACATATGGCCAAGGAATAACTTTTCAAATGGGACTGACTACTCTTGAGAAGTATAATAATATTTTTACTTGTGTTCATTCCTTTTGAATTTCTGTTTCAAACAAAAAACAGACCAGCTGGAGCTATGTGGTATGATGAATGGTAAAAATAAAGTTAATAGGGTAATCCACTATTTAGATTTTCTCATCTCTAAAATTACTTGCTCATATATTTAATAAACATATTTATAGGACCAAATCTCTGTTAGATATAGTCGTACTTAAGATAAGTAGAAATAATGCTAAATTTTATTAGCATGTATTTTATGGATTTTTTAAAGTGTTCATAATCCAGAAAGTAAAAATCTTCTGAAATTGAAAATTATGCTTTATAATAAAAAGTTTAATATACCTTATTAGTTACCTTTTCAAGTTTACTACCAAAAGCTAGAACTGAATACAAATTTGGAGCATTACCTTACCCTATTTCTATGCTAATAATAGACATTTCCTCATTTGCTCCTCAGTACCCTGCAAAATAGATGAGATGGGCATTTCTGTTTTCAGTTACATGTTCCAACAATTAAATTCCATTCAAGTACTTGGAGAAATGGCTAGGAATATTTATAGGTTTCCAAATGATTGAGTTTTTATTCTTCTCATAATTACTATATAATTGTTCTGTAAACTGTAGAGTGTTATGCAAATGTTAGCTACTATTATTAGTTAGGCTTTTCCAGAAGGCATCTTCCAGGAAAAGATGAAATATGTATGCTCTAGTTCATATGGATAGGTCATCAAGGAACATGACTTATATTGAGCTTCATCTAGAGAGTTCATTAATGTTCAGGTGCTCACCTTATTAACCTGGGCAGAGTCTGTAGCTCTTGCTGCCCAAGAGAATTCCAAAGAGGTTAAGGAAAATCTAAACTACATGTTTTCAGCGTTTTTAAAAATACAATTCCAACAACTTTAACATTTTAAGGCATAATGATTTGTGTTTCTAAATTTTCTATAACCTTTGATCATCTCTTCATTGATTGTGCCATCTTTATTTTACGCTTAATTTGTATTGGATTTTACTGGCCAATGTATATTTTATATACTTACACTTAGTTAATTCCCCCAGCAACCAATTATGATATTATGAGATGATAGATAAATCTATCATCAAGGAATAGCTCTTACAACTTTATGAAAGTGGAAACTGAAGCTCAGAGAAGTAGAAAGTTAATTGTCCATTGCCACACAATTAATAAGAAGTAGACTGGAAGCAGAAACCAGCTATTTTATTTTATTTTAATTCCAACTCCTCTCCTTTTCCCACTACATCATAGCTGTTCTCAGAAGACTTCTCAGTGTCTTTGGGAGAGAAACAAATTGGATCACTTACTATGTAATTTTGGGAATGAGAGAATGACCCATATAACATGTTAAAAATGCAAATATATTTTCCTTTACAAACGTAATTTAAGTATAGAATAGTAGCACTGTTTTATTGTCTTATGAGATGTACATTATGAATGGGAATTGGAATCCTGGTGCCTGAAGGTATGTCAAGGCTATTAATTGTGATACTCATGTCTAAAAGAAAAAATTGAAACATCCATGGGCACATACGTCATCTCCTAATGATACAATTTTTTTTTAAAATCTCTTGAGAAAATAAATCATTATTTAAAAAAATAGTGCTAACACAGACATATTCCACTAGTTTTCTTATTGCTAATGAACACATGCTGCTTCATGGTAGTGATCAGTGTGTCACACACAACAGCAGGTAAATCAGTGGGATCCATGAACAACGTAAAGCTTCAGAGAAAGAAGTGAAAACAAAATAGCATCTATACAAATAAGAACCCACTGCATTAAAAAACAATAAATTCTGTTAAACATTCACAAACTAGAATAAAAGAAACAAAATTAAGTAGTCCATGTCATCATAAAAGATCCAAAATGCACTTTCCTTATAAATACAAACACTATGAGTTCATAATATGGCTTGAGCATAAAAATAGAAGATTATGGTAAAAGGTGAAAATGACCTTTAAAAATTATATATGATATTATTAAACAATATTCTCCCATTAATAAATAATATTCTCCTAGCAATTAAAGCTTGGTAACCAGACACATAAGAAGAATAAGTCAAACCATCTGATCTGAAATAAAGGTCTTAGTCAATAATTTTTAATGTCAGTATTCATCTATTTTGATAAAATCAGATTCACCTTCCTACTAGTGTTTTTATTGTGTCCTATGAAGCAAGTATTGATGTTGATCTTCCTTGAAATCTGAGCTTTTATAAAAAAAGATTTTAAAAACCAATTGCTTGTTTATGTCTTTCTTTGTCTCCAAGATGGTGTGTTATTTCAAACATGTTCACATTTACTGAATGTGTGCATTATCTGCATTAAATTTTTTTTTACATTTGAATACAAATGAGGTGAATTACTTCAGTTAATGAAATTCATGCCTCTATCATGGTTGGTTGGATGTTTGATTGTAGTACATTTGGATCTCTGTATCTACCTTACCATGTTAGAGAAGGGGACATGCCATTCTGAACTGAGCATTGGAGTAGGAATCGGAACTCTTGGGTTCCAGACGTGGCTCTACCAATAGTTTGTGTCTGGGAAAGATATTCCATCTCATTGTGCCTCATTTTTCTTGTTTGTAAAGTTAATCTTCTAAGGATTACATAAGTTGGTCTCAATTCTGGCTGTATAATTATCTGACAAACTTTTAAATCCTCCTAGTACATAGTCCTCATTCAACATATATTAAATCAGAATATTGGAGAGTAGCGCAATGATATTTTTTAAGATCTAGTCGATTCTATGTGCAGAACTGATTAAGACCCACTATTTTTAGGTACAGAGACCCACTAGCTGTTGGTGCTCTTGAATGAGGTTTAACCAGGCCCACAAGACTTCTGAGTACCAAAGGCATAAATAACAATTTAGAAGATGGTATGCATGTGGGCAAAAATGTTGTCATGTATGGCACACTCCAGACAAAAGGTGTCTTGTTAAAACAGAATTTAGTGGAAGTTTTTGCTTACCTGCTTAGAAAAAAGGAATCATTTTAAGGAGTCATTATAAAATCTGTGATAAAATCCATGTAAATATGAAGAAATGTTTGGAAATAAAATTATCAAATGTAGAAATAACAATCTATTTATGACCATATGTGGCCTGTAAATGAAACAAAACATACTTATTTTTAGTAAATTTTACAAATTGCTGTCATGACATATTATATGAAATAAGAAACATTTTTGAGGCCAAATCCAGTGATTCTGTTTTATTGGTACTTTTCCAGTAAATACCTCCTTGTACTTCCTGAAATACAGTTTTTCACATTTGATGAGAACTCTGTTAGCAACCGTCTGGAAAGTATCTGCAATATACAAGCCAACCCTAATTAGTTTTAAGCCTCTGAGCCTTATTTTTAATTTGATGAAATCCATGAAAAGATTCCAGGTACCATTTGAAGATGTATAAAAAGACTAAAAGTTCCAAACACCAAGATGGTCTTGCTGAAGTTTTTAAAAATCATTTAGCTGTTTTCTTTTGCATATAGATTGGCATACAGACGCTTGAGACTAAGTATCCATGTGCAGATGATGATGATGATGATGATGGTGGTAATAATAGCGTCATTGGTGATGGCAATGTTGATGAAGATGATGATGGTAATGGTGATTTGATAATGATGATGGTGATGACGGTAATGACAATGGTGATGATTAAGAAGATGAGGATGCCTCTTTTACCTTGTTAGTTACAGGTCAAAATATAAAAAGAAATGTATCAGCTGCAACAACAGTAAACCTAGTTATGCTTACAAATATTTTCGATGTCATGTAACATTTGTGATGTTTTTAAACGTGTGCAAAACTGCATTTTTGTACGGAGGATATGATAGTATTTCATACCCCAAAACACTATGAAGGGAAGAAATCTCTTTTGAAATATTCCTTGACGATAACAACTTAGCAAATAGAGTGGTATCTATAAACTTTAGAAATCAGTGAAAATGTTCTTAAGTCAGTAAACGTTTGGGAATTTGTCAGTGTTATTTTGGTATGTTACTCCTAGCCCAGCTTTAACCTAATACTGGGAGGGTAAGTAAATGGGAAGTAGTTGACTTGTCATTAGGACTAAAGAAGTAAACAGTGAGAGTGGATTCAAAAGCAACAAGTAACTGGGATTCGTCATAATAGAAAATATTCGCCAAGTCCAAGAACCTCAGTCTAAAGTTAGTTGGAGGAAGAGGACTGTTACCAGGGATATTCAACCAGGGGCTTCACCTATTTGTGGTGTTTAAAGAGTTTCCTGCCACAGCTGAAAAGTTATTTTAGGCAATTTCTAAGGTCTCTTTCGTTTCTATAATCTGTAGTTAATGATAGAAGCCTAATCTTTTGAGTAAGATGCTTCAATTATATAAAAATAAATGTCGTAGTGATATGGTTTGACACTTTTATTGGATATATTGCAGTAACTCTGACATCTCTTTTTTTTTAATACTTTGTGTTTGATGTTGGAAGATGGAACAGAGCCTTAGGTTTTACTTTTTGGTGTTTTGTTCAAAGACCTTGATAATATTTTAAGGTAGAAAGATACCTAGGCAGATATTAGTCATTTTGACTAATATATACACAACTCATATGGCAATCTCATCACCAAATCCAACTAAGATTTTGGTTATTGTGATGTGGCTAAATATTGGGGCTAGGAAGGGTAATTGATTTGTGAAAGAGAAATGTCCATTAATTTAGGAGATACCAGAACACAGAGTATGTAGTTTTATACTATAACACCCTCTCTGATAATAATCACAAGCTTTTCAGAGGTTTAATTTCAGAAGTGGTGGTAAGAATAATGACTATATTCAAGGAGTCTGAGGATCTGCTTTGCAGGCATTATATTGTTTGGTCATCACAGCAACTTTTTATTCTATTCTCTTCATTTGACAGAAAAGGAAACTGATAGTTGAGTTGATAAGTACCTCAACCAATATCACAGTAATGTGAATGACAAAGCAGGATTTGGAACCTGGGAAGTCAGCCTTCATCATCAGCACCTCTTCTGCCACAATCCACTGCCTAAGTTGGCAGCTCCCATTCCTGCATTCATACCTCTCTAGTTACTCTGTCTTCCTAACATACACTGATATGGTTTGGCTGTTTCCCCACCCAAAATCTCATCTTGAATTATAATAATCCCCATGTGTCAAGGGAAATACCAGATGGAGGTAATTAGATCATGGGGGCAGTTTTCCCATGCCGTTCTCATGATAGTGAATGAGTTTTTGTGACATCTGATGGCTTTATAAGTTTTTGGAGGTGCCTCCTTTGATCATTCTCTCTCCTGCCACCTTGTGAAGGTGTTGCCTGTCTCCCCTTCACCTTTTGTTGTGACTGTAAATTTTCTGAGGCTTCCCCAGCTGTATGGAACTGTGAGTCAGTTAAACCTCTTTGCTCTATAAATTACCCAGTCCCTGGAAGTTTCTGTTTTTCTTGTTTGGTTTTTGTGTTTTTGAGGCAGAGTCTTGCTGTGTCAACCAGGCTAGAGCGCAGTGGAGTGATCTCCACTCACTGCAACCTCTGCCTCCTAGGTTTAAGCAATTCTGGTGCTTCAACCTCCAGAGTAGCTAGGACTACTGGCACGCCACCAAGCCCAGCTAATTTTTCTATTTTTGTACAGACAGAATTGCACCATGTTGGCCAGGCTGGTCATAAACTCCTGACTTCAAGTGATCCGTCCACCTCAGCTTCCCAAAGTGCTGGGATTAAAGGCATGAGCCACCACTCCCTGCTGGGAATTGTTTATAGCAGTATGAAAATTGACTAGTACATGCACTGGGAATGAGGCATCTCTGGCTACCAATTCAACTATATTTTATATAAGTGCATGGTGATTATTAAATAACTTCTCTACTCCTTTATTCTGTAGATTCATTTCTTTTTTTTAATCATCCAATTATGAAAAGCAACAACAAAGTAGTACCAGGCCTTGCCTTAGTTTATCTCTCATCATTTATTAGGACATAAAACTATTAATTTGGTGTTTATGTGGTAAAGATACATTAACTAAAGGAAGTGACAACAACAAAAACTCATAGCCAAAATATGCTGTGGCCACAAATATCTGAAGTCCTGTTCGAGTCAGGACTTCAGCGTGTTCAGAGGTAAAACCTCACGGAAGAAGCATAACCTCAAATTTTCAAAGTGCAGGTTATGGCTGAATGTTCACATGCATGATTTTTTTTACATTCTGCTTAAGAACCTAGAATATCCTAATAGGAATATGAATTACATAAAATTGTAGCCCACTTTTTAGTGACTGTTGTGGGAATTAAAAAATATAATTTCATGTGACATAAACTGGGAGGGAGAATGTTTTCAGGAAGGCTAATGTATAAGTACATGCAGGTTATTCAATTCCTCTTAATGACTTGAAGAACATAATAGTTCTTTTATTTATTTATTTATTTATAAGACATATTGCACTTTAGGTTCTGGGGTACATGTGCAGAACATGCAGGATTGTTGCATAGGTACATACATGGCAATCTGGTTTGCTGCCTCCAAGCCCCCATCACCTATATCTGGCATTTCTCCCCATGTTATTCCTCCCCAACCTCCTACCCCCTGCTGTCCCTCTCCTATTCCCCTCCCAACAGACCCCAGTGTGTGACGCTCCCCTCCCTGTGTCCACGTGTTCTCATTGTTCAACACCCGCCTATGAGTGAGAACATGCAGTGTTTGATTTTCTGTTCTTGTGTCAGTTTGCTGAGAATGATAGTTTCCAGATTCATCCATGTCACTACAAAGGACACAACTCATCATTTTTTATGGCTGCATAGTATTCCATGGTGTATATGTGCCACATTTTCCCTGTCCAGTCTATCATCGATGGGCATTTGGGTTGGTTCCAGGTCTTTGCTATTGTAAACAGTGCCTCAATGAACATATGTGTGCATGTGTCTCTATAATAGAATGATTTATAATCCTTTGGATATATACCCAGTAATGGGATTGCTGGGTCAAATGGAATTTCTATTTCTAGGTCCTTGAGGAATTGCCACACTGTCTTCCACAATGATTGAACTAATTTACACGCCCACCAACAGTGTAAAACTGTTCTTATTTCTCCACATCCTCTCCAGCATCTGTTATCTCCAGACTTTTTAATGATCGCCATTCTAACTGGCGTGAGATGGTATCTCAATGTGGTTTTGATTTGCATTTCTCTAATGACCAGTAATGATGAGCATTTTTTCATATGTTTGTTGGCCTCATATACATCTTCTTTTGAAAAGTGTCTGTTCATATCCTTCACTGACTTTTGAATGGGTTTGTTTGTTTTTTTCTTGTAAATCTGTTTTAGCTCTTTGTGCATTCTGGATAGGGTTCTAATGGAAGGTATTTCATGAACAAGACTGCTATGCACCAGTCAACTCAAAAGAGGCAGGGTGGGAGGCTGGCTGCTGAGGCTCATGCCTATAATGCCAGCAATTTAGGAGGCTGAGGCAGGGGGGTCGGTAGAGCTCAGGAGTTCAAGAGCAAACCGGGAAATATGGTAAAACTTCATCTCTACCAAAAATACAAAAAAATTCGCCAGAGTTGTGGTCCCAGCTATGTGGGAAGCTGAATCACTTGAGCCTGGAAGGCAGAGGTTGCAGTGAGCCTAGGTAATGCCAATGCACTCCAGCCTGTGTGTCAAAGTGAGACTGTCTCAAACAAAAAAGATGTAGGACAGGAAACGAAGCTTCTGAACCAGGCAGTATTGGAAGTTCCTGCTCATCCCCAAAAGTTTTGTAGCCATCATGTAGCACAGCTCAGAAGAAACACCATCACTGGGTACTGTAAGATATGCTGGCTTAGAAGCCTCACATCATGAAGCAGCCAGTATGTCTGTAGGTCTAGTTTTATGAGCATAACTGCATCCCCAAAACTCATTTGTTAAAGACCTCTGAATCCCCAGTACCCCAGAATGTGACTGTATTTATAGATATACCCTTTAAAGAGTACTTAAGGTGAGGTCATATGGATGGACCCTAATTCAATATGACTAGCATTTTTAGAGAAGATTAGGACACATACACACAAACACACAAAGACCACGTGAAAACATGAGGAGAAGACAGCTATCTAGATGCCAAGCAGAGGCTTCAAGAAGAAACAACCTTTTCAACATTATGATCTCAGACTTCTGGCCTCCAGAGCTGGGAGAAAATAAATTGTAGTTCTCTTACAGCAGAGCAAGCAAACACATCTTGTATTCAACATCTCCACAAAGAACGTGCAGAGTTACAAAAGCCACCAGCCCCAGTCAGGTCAGGCCCATTTGACTGACTGTCCCATCTGACTATCCATTTACAGATCCTCCTGAGTCTAAATGCAATTTACTAATCTGCGGTCTTTTTAAATACTGTTTTTAATAAGCAATGTTGAACATTGACATTGTTTAATAGTGTAATTTGGTTTCTGGGAAAATAACGCAAAGTGTTAACTGGAGGTCAAGTTCTCATCCAGCATGCTAAGTATATGCAAATATCTGCAGTGCGTGTTAAGTATTAACAAAATATATGCAGTATTTGTGTACATATTGTATTTGGATTTTATTTGGATTTGTATATGGATTTTATTTGTAAATAAATACATATTGTATTTATTTGGATTTTATTTCAAGAGAGTCATTGAAGGATTTTAAGCAGGGAAATAACTGGGTTCTTTTCTTCCCCTTGCTTTAAAAAGATCAGTCTAACTGAAACATAGAAAATGGATTGAAAGTTTTTCGAGCTGACACTTGAGATCAGCTAAGAGACTGCTAAGTTATCCACTGAGAAAGAATGGCAGCTTGAACTGTGAGTGCAGCTGTAGAGATGGAAAAAAGTGGACAGATTTGAGACATATTTGGATTTAGAATAATCAGAAGGTACCATGCTATGAAGAAAATGTGAGGTGAAGAAAAAAGACAAGTGTTTACTTTCAATTTCCTTCTTTGAACAATCTGTGTATAATGGTGTCCTTTACTGAAATGGGCCTGCCTTCGTGAAGTACAGATCTTTTTCTTTTCATTTTTCCCTTTGTTGTTGTTGTTGTTGTTTTAGTAGTTGTGAAAATCCTTGATGCGCACTGCGTGATTCTGGCTTCACTGGGTACCCTGTGCTTTGTTTTCCCTCTGCTTTCCAAAATTACATGATGTGAAATTTAGAATAACATATATCCTATATATTAACTATAGAATAATATGAAAATAACTTTATTTGTAGGGTAGTGCTGCCAATTTGATAACTATTGATAAAAAGAGATGTGACATTACTCAAAGCACTACTGTATCGTATTTTATTGGATGGAATTTACATAGACACATTGCATAATCATAAAGCAACTAAGTTTCCTAAACATGTATGGATCCTTGAATATTCTATGGAAGGCTTAGACTAAGGAGACAGAGTTCTTGCACACTGGGAAACATACCTGGATAAAGATGATACGTACACAAAATAAGCAACATGCAAAATATACGCAGTATATATATGATATGTGCACAAATATTGCATATGTATTTAGATGACACATACCAAAATATTGTATGTATTTAGATTCGATAGTTGGTATGTACAGAAATACTGTATATATTTTGTTAGTACTTAACACCCACTGAAGATATTTGCATATACTTACACACTGCATATACCCTACGAGAATGCAAACTGGCATTGATGTGTAAACTAATAGAAAAAGAGACAAACCAGATTTTTTTCTTCATTTTTTATTTATTTATTTTGAGATGGAATCTCACTCTGTCGCCCAGGCTGGAGTGCAGTGGCGCAATCTCAGCTCACTGCAACCTCTGCCTCTGGGGTTCAGGTGATTCTCCTGCCTCAGTCTCCTGAGTAGCTGGGACCACAGGCATGCACCACTACACCTGGCTAATTTTTTGGCATTTTTAATAAAGATGGGGTTTCACCATGTTGACCAGGCTGGTCTCGAACCCCTGACCTCAGGTGATCCACCTGCCTTGGCCTCCAAAAAGTGCTGGGATTACAGGCGTGAGCCACCATGCCCGGCCCATACTAGATGTTTTAATAGAGAGCTTAGCATTTGAAGAAGCATATAAGGGATTTGTGGGATTGTGAGATGGTGATAAGAGAAAAGAGAGGCAAGAGGATAAAAATGAGTGATGAGCCAAAATTTTTAAAAATAAATTTTATGTTCAGATTACAAGTATTCCAGTTTGGCTGAACCATAAGTGATTTTAGGGAAGAATTTGTGGATAGGCATGAAGGACACTAACAATGCTAAAAATTTTGGCATTATGCTACATGCAGCAAAGACTCATTGAAGATGTTTATGCATTTCAAACATTTTTCAAGATATTTTTCCATGGTTATACATTTTAAATGGGTACTTTTTGTTTCGTACCTCTTGTATGTATTTTCTATCTTGCAATTTTCTATTGTTTTAACCATAATTCTGTAATTTATTCTCTTTTTACTTTATGTCCTCTTTCTCTTATCTGACTTTCTTTCGCTCTGTGTGTGTTTCTTTCACATATATACTTTAGGATAAAAAATTACAGGTGATATAAAGATCAATGTAATTGAATAAAGATGATATAAAAATTAATATGACTAAATGATGGATTGACTTTTTAAAATAGCAACTATGAAACTCAAATCAGTTAATAGAATATGCAGCATACTAGAAAGGACACATGTAAAAGTGTATTTACCATATTCATTGAATAATTAGAAATGAAAAAACATAACCAGTGAATTTAGTAAATGCATTATTTGAAAAATAAGTAAATACTTTAAATACTGTAAGAGGAAAGCAGGTAATAGAATGTAGCCATTTTGGGTGAGGCTGTATCCCAGTGCTTTTAAAGGCTAAGGCAGGAGAATTGCTTGAGGTCGGGAGTTTGAGATCAGCCTGGGAAACATAGTAAGACTCTGCCTCAACAAAAACTTAAAAATTAGATGGGCATGGTGGTACAGGCTGAGGTGGGAGGATCACTGGAATTCAGGAATTGGAGGTTACAGTGAGCTATCATTGCACCATGGCACTCTGGCCTGGGCAACAAAGAAAGATCCTGTCTCTAAAGAAATAAAAAAGTAGCCATTTTCATGTTGTTATGAAACCTAGTTGGATCTCTTCTTTCTTTTACTGTCTAATCCTGTTTTAATAATCGCTATACAGCTTATTAATTATATATTTTCTTATGTATTTTTAATACCCTTCTGATGAGTTGATGATACATTTCCATTTCTGATCTCAATCTGAAAATTCTGGGTAAAATCGTATGTGCAATCATCTAGCAACTTCTAGAATCAACATATGATCCAGACTCCCCAGGTTAGAATTCAGTTTTTATATTCCCACCTCTGTTGTTTGAGAGTAATTGCAAAGACAACAAGAGGAAAGTAGTCAGCATATAGAACGAGAATTCGTAAAAATGAAAATCACAATACACACATGGTCTGAGAAGTTTGCTTTATGTCTAATAGGATATAACTTTATTTATATTGCTTTGGTAGTTCTTAAGCAAATATGCCACTTTGAAATGAAAATTTAATAAAAATTCAGTTACTGAGGTGTAGTGTCATATATGAAATAATTGAGTAATGATAAAATCATATTGGAACATCTTTAAAATTTTCCTTGGATAATGAATAGATATTGCCTATAGATATTACCTCCAAATAGACAAAGTAATTTAACCCATTTTGGAGAAACATTATAAGAGTTTGTCTAGATATTTTACAAAATTATTTTATTCCCCCTGCCAAAACTCACAGCTGTTTTTGTCTCTTCTTTAACACTGGCAGCACATTATTTGAACGGAATGAGAATATTTCCTTGTCTTTCTTAGTTGAATGACACATTTGATTACTGTTCACTTATCTTGTCTACCAGCTCCATTGAGCAAAGAAAGAGTACAAATAGATATCATTTTATATTCTCCACTAGACACAAATATTTTTATATTCACATAACACCAAACTAATAGTAAATATATACTTCATTAGCATGTATATGTATATACTTACGAAGTAGGCATGCTAATCATGAAGAAAATGTTACTTCTGTCATATGACTTTCATAGCTCATTTGCATGTTCTTCAGGGTTGCCCTTTGAAGTCATCGTGAATATGTCATTCAATGATACCAATGACTGTAATAGTACTAAAAAACCTGAGGCTGATTTTTTTTTAAAAACTGATCTCTTTTGAGATGTTACATGGTGTAATGGGAAGTGAATGGGCTTTGAAGCAAAAAGACTTAACCTGGCACTGTGACTTATAAGCACTGTGGCACTTGGCTCCAAGCTTTGGTTTTCTCATCTGCTAATGAGAAAAGCAGGATTTAACTTATAAAATTGTCATAAGGATTAAAGATAATAGCTCTTTGAATAGTGCCTGACAAATCTATCATAAGCACTCAACAACTGGCTTTTTGAGTTCTATTTATTATTATTATTATACTTTAAGTTCTGGGATACATGTGAAGAGTGTGCAGTTTGTTACATAGGTATACATGTGCCATAGTGGTTTGCTGCACCCATCAACCCATCATCTATATTAAGTATTTCTCCTAATGCTATGCATCTTCTAGCCCACCATCCCCTGACATGACCTGGTGTGTGATGTTCCCCTCCCTGTATCCATATATTCTCATTGTTCAACTCCCACTTATGAGTGAGAACATGTGGTATTTGATTTTCTGTTTCTGTGTCAGTTTGCTGAAAGTGATGGTTTCGAGATTCATCCATGTCCCTACAAAGGACATGAACTCAGGCTTTTTATGGTTTCATAATATTCCGTTGTGTATATGAGCCACATTTTCTTTATCCAGTCTATCATTGATGGGCATTTGGGTTAGTTTCACATCTTTGCTATTGTGAACAGTGCTGTAAACGTGTGTGCATGTGTCCTTATAGTAGAATGATTTATAATCCTTTAGGTATAGAGCCAGTAATGGAATTACTGGGCCAAATGGTATTTCTGGTTCTAGATCCCTGAGGAATCACCACACTGTCTTCCACAATAGTTGAACTAATTTACACTCCCACCAACAGTGTAAAAGCGTTCCATTTCTCCATATCCTCTCCAGCATCTGTTGTTACCTGACTTTTTAATGATCACCATTCTAACTGGCATGAGATGGTATCTCATTGTGGTTTTGATTTGCATTTCTCCAATGATCAGTGATGATGAGCTTTTCTTCATATGTTTGTTGGCTGCATAAATGTTTTCTTTTTAAAAGTATCTGTTCATATCCTTTGCCTACTAGGGTTGTTTGCTTTTGTCTTGTAAATTTGTTTACATTCTTTGTAGATTCTGGATATTAGCCCTTTGTCAGATGGATAGAGTGCAAAATTTTTCTCCCATTCTGTAGGTTGCCTGGTCATTCTGATGATAGTTTATTTTGCTGTGCAGAAACTCTTTAGTTTAATTAGATCCCATTTGTCAATTTTGGCTTTTGTTGTCATTGCTTTTAGTGTTGTAATCATGAAGTCTTTGCCCATGCCTGTGTTCTGAATGGTACTGCCTAGGTTTTCTTGTAGAGTTGTTATGGTTTTAGTCTTATGTTTAAGTCTTTAATCCATTAATTTTAACTTTTGTATAAGGTGTAAGGAAGGGGTCCAGGTTCAGTTTTCTGCATGTGGCAGCAGTTTTCCCAACACTATGTATTAAACAGGGAATCCTTTCCCCATTGCTTGTTTTTGTGAGGCTTGTCAAAGAACAGATGTTTGTAGATGTGTGGCATTATTTCTGAGGCCTCTGTTCTGTTCCGTTGGTCTATATATCAGTTTTGGTACCAGTACTAAACTGTTTTTGTTACTGTAACCTTATCGTTTGAAGTCAGGTAGTGTGATGCCTCCAGCTTTGTTCTTTTTCCTTAGGATTTTCTTGGCTATACAGGCTTTTTTCTATATGAAATTTAAGGTAGTTTTTTTCTAATTCTATGAAGTCAATGATAGCTTGATGGGGATAACATTAAATCTATAAATTACTTTGGGCAGTATGGCCATTTTTACAATATTGATTCTTTATATCCATGAGAGGGACTCCTCCATAACTCATTTTATGGGGACAGCATCATCCTGATACCAAAACATGGCAGATACACAACAAAAAGAGAAAATTTCAGGCCAGTATCCTTGATGAACATCCATGTGAAAATCCTCAATAAAATACTGGCAAACCGAATCCAGCAGCACATCAAAAAACTTATCCACCATGATCAACTTGGCTTCATATCTGGGATGCAAGCCTGGTTCAACATCCACATATCTATAAACGTAATCCATCACATAAACAGAAATAAAGACAAAAACCACATGATTATCTCAATAGATGCAGAGAAGGCCTTTGACAAACTTCAACAGCCCTTCATGCTAAAATTCTCAATAAACTAGGTATTGATGGAATGTATCCCAAAATAATAAGAGCTATTTAAGACAAACCCACAGCCAGTATGATACTGAATGGACAAAAGCTGAAAGTATTCCCTTTGAAAACCAGCACAAGACAAAGATTCCCTCTCTCACCACTCCTATTCAACATAGTATTGGAAGTTCTGGCCAGGGTAATCAGGCAAGAGAAAGAAAATAAGGAGTATTCAAATAGGAAAAGAGGAAGTCAATGGTCTCTGTTTGCAGATGGCATGATTGTATATTTAGAAAACCCCATCAACTCAGCTCAAAATCTCCTTAAGCTGATAAGCAACTTCAGCAAAGTCTCAGGATACAAAATAAATGTGCAAAAATCACAAGCATTCCTATACACCAATAATAGACAAATAGCCAACTCATTAGTGAAATCCCATTCACAATTGCTACAAAGAGAATAAAATAACTAGGAATACAACTTACTAGGGATGTAAAGGACCCCTTTAAGGAGAGCGACAAACCACTGCTCAAGGAAATAAGAGAGGACACAAACAAATGGAGTTGTATTTTAATTAGATGTGTCTAGGGAAGGACTATATCACATAGACTCAAAATTTTTTGAGCTAGGACAGTTTTAAAAACTGTAAGGTACAGAACAATTTGGTAAAGAGCTTTGTAAGCTGCTTCAAGTAAAGCCACATGGGAATCTTGTAATTTGGTATAGTTCAGACAGAGAGTAAACCTCTCAGATATTTAAGTCCAAAGACTCTGTTAATATACATCTTCAAGGGACTGATTAATATTAACAAAATATATAAATTAAATCTCAATTATGAAATACCAAAAAAAAGTGCTAAACAGGGCTGGCTGCATAGACAGGATATTCCATCTCCTGAGGGAATATCCACCAATAGACCAAAGCAATCATTTCTTGGTGAATAAAAATTAAGTCAAAGAAAGTTCCACAAAACTTTAATACCTGTTGATTGATATAGGTACACTTTTAAAATGTAAATTTTATTAAATATAAAAAAATGTATTGTGACAAACCATAAATTCGTACATCAGATTTTCAAAAAAAAATTTACTCATCAAAACTTTATAAAACCAGATATATCGTTAGGCCCCTTTACATGCTTTTAATATTGTGTTTTGTAATAGGTTAGGTAGGACATTATATAATTCAAATAAAATATTTTTTCAAGGCCTTTGGGCAGTTGATACCTAGCTTTCCAAGAATTCACACTAGAAGACTGGTCTATTTTATTGATTCTCACTGATAGATGAAAACCTGATTTGCTATACAACCTAGTTCTTTGAGTCCTGATATGCATTTAGTGCACATTTGCTTTGCTTTGTGACAACCAATATGTCTGTAGAAGAATATTCTAAAAATTGTTTTTTTCAATCTGTGAATATTTATCAAAGAAAACTAAGATTGCTTTAGAAAGTTTCCAACACATCTGTTTTACCAACTTTTTATTTCAAATTTTAAAGGCAACAGAATGCATAAGAAGTAATGAATAACATTATTGTTCCATCATGTCTCCATTTTTTTCAAAGCTATCCCTAAGGTGTTAGTTGTGGGTATAGGGATATCCTTAGAGAAGGAAGCTTAGAAGAAAGGGAGTAAACTTAGCTGTCAGAATCGATCTATGAGGGTGTTTTCTGAAATGACAAATTCAAGCTGTTTTGAATAATACAAAATTCATTATTTGCATAGTAGGAGTCCACATGAAATGTGGGCTTCAGGGTTGGGAGATTCATCGATTCAACAATGTAAGCAAGGACTTAGACCATTTCCGACTCTGTGTTCTGTGATCCACAGTGTCAACTTCATTTTGGCTGCTCTTATTGCCATAAGATGACTAAAGACATGTCAGGACTATCCTCACCTTTGATTAAATCCCATGGTAATGTGAGATTGCCTATTTTTCTTATGAGGAATAAACATTTCTTGAGAGAAACTTTTCCATGAGCCCCTTGTGTTAAGAGATTTGCTGTTACTGTTGCAGACTATTTTTTGATGCTGTTTGTATAGCAGACATTCTTGAAGGTTGGAGATTGTGCCCTTCTCTGAGAAAAGGGCTGCTTGGTTTTCTGACAAGGACAGCAAAGATGATGTCTCCATTGCAGATATTGGTAGTGCTCCCTGTCTAAGAGTGGGTGTTTCCTAAGCTCAGCATTTCTCTGCTGTGACACAGACCCACTGTGTATGACTGTGTATGTAGCATTCACCTTAGCCCACTCCCACATCACCCTATGGGATTTGGGGTAGGAATATTGGTGTGAAGCTCGTGCTCCCTGATGTATTGTGTGTATTGTGAGTAGTAAACTATTTTGTGTCTAAACCCAGGGTCTCTATGTCTTCTGGCAGAAGAAAACATAAAGAGACAGGCTAATTTTTATTTTGAAAGTAAAGTCAACCTTTTTGATAAATCATTTTTGTAACTGGATTTATAGTAATGCTTAAGTATAATTTGAGATGATCAGTTTCTGAGCCTCTTTAGTAAATATTAAAAATGTCTACTTACACAGGAAATGATTTTCTAGTTCTTATCAGTTTCTAAAGACACTTCTAAGAAATCTCTTTTCCCATGAAATTAGACAACATTTTTGTCTTAGCCCATTTTGTGCCGCTATAACAGAATGCTGTAGAGTGGATAACTTATAACGAACAGAAACTCATTTTCTCACAGTTCAAGATTAAGGGGTTAGCATTGTTTAAGAATGGCAAAAAGTAGAGGGGCAAGGGGCCTGGGGTGAGAGATCATATTTTAAAAGGAGCTGACTGCCCCTTTTAAAATGAAGCCAGTCCCGCAATAAGAGGATTAGTCCATTCATTCCTCCCTTATCACCTCATTTTAGGCTTCACCTCCTAACACTGTTGTATTGGGAATTAAGTTTCCAACACATGCATTTCAGGGGACACTTCAAACCATAGCAGTTGAGCTGAATGTTGTTCCTAAATCACAGAGTTGAGTCAGCAATAAGAATCGACCATAGTTAGAAGAGGCAGCCCTGTGCCTTGAGCTGAACCCAATTCCCAGAATATAGTGCCATTACTCATTATATAGAAGAAGAGTGGAATTAAATTTGAAGACTCAAATAAAATATCAGGCAAAAATTCTATACCCAATAATGATGGCATCTAGAAAGACTTTTTGTACATGAAAAACATAGAGGTTATAGCTTTTTTTTTTTTTTTTTTTTTTTTTTTTTTTTTAACTATAAGAGTAATATAGATGGTGGGGCTACACTCCAAAAAGAATGTTCCCTTGTGTATTTTAGCTAAAGTCAGCAGGACCTGTTTTAAGGAAATATGCTAAATTATCATTACACCACAACTCTCAATCTTTGTAGTATGAGATCTGTAACACATATATCACAATTTGTTTGTATATCTCCTTTCTTAAAGGTAATTCCTAATTTATTTTTATGATTTTGCCACTGCCAGAAGAAACAATGAAAATTCTCTTCAATCATTAGAATTAAAAAGAGGCAGATAAATTATTCTTTTTGATAAATCATTTTTATAACTGGATTTGCAGTCATTCTTAAGTATAATTTGAGATGATCAGTTTTTGTGCCTTATCAGTAAATACTAAAAAATGTATACAAAAAATAAATTTCACAATTTTCATGTGTTAACTAATTTCTAAGTCATATCCTCCATTTCTGTTACAACTGACTTTAACACCAGAGGATTTTATTGAGAGTTTTGAGAATTAACATGGCATTTGACATATAAATTTAGTATTTCAGGAAAGTAATATAACATTGTAGAGAGTGGTTAACATGTTGGTCATGGAGTTACAGAAATATCTCAGCTACACTAATGCAACATAGGCATGGCAAAAAAATCAAAATTTCCCAGAAAAAAGAATAAAGTACTTTTTATGAATCTTTAATAGATGAAATGAAGATACAAAACTATCAATTTGTTAATCTTCTTTTTTGAATGGCATAAGATGTTTTAAGTGAAAGGCTATTTAGAGAATTAAAATTACTACATGATACAAGGGCAAGAGTAGAATTTATTGAAAACTTTTGTAACTACTAAAAATTAGTACACTTCTCCAGAGAAGATATATATATGACGAAAAAGGATGTGAAAAAGTGTTCAACATATTGGTCCTTAGGAAAATTCAAGTCAAAATCATGAGATACTACTTGACAGCCTCTAGCTGAATATAATTTTTAAATGTAGGAAATAAGTGTTGTCAAGAATGTGGAGAAATCACTGTTAGGGCTGTGAAACGTTTCAGCCGCTGTAGAAAAAGTTTAGCAGTTCTTCAAGATGGTAAATACAGAATAATCATATGGCCCAGCAATTTCCCTTTTAAGTATACCTGAAAGAATGAAAAATTGGAAATCAAACAACTATTTGTGCATCTGCACTAATCACAATAATCAAAGAGTGGAAGTAGCTTGATGTCCACCGTCAGATAAATGGATAAACAAATTGTGATATATACAGACAATGGTATGTTATTCAACCATAGGAATAAATGAAGTACAGAAACATGCTACAATGTGTATGTATCATCCTGGAGGATGAACCTTGAGGAAATTTTGCCAAGTAATAGAAACCAGACATGAAAGGTCATATACTACATCACTTTAGAAATATGAATAATAAGTAAATCCATAGACACAGAAGGAGGGTAGGTGACTGCCAGTGGCTAGGAGGTTAAAAGAATGTGGAGTAACTGCTTAATATGTGTCTGTTTCCTTTTGGGGTGATAAAAATGTTTTAGAAATAGAGATGGTGATTGTACAACATTGAAAATACACTAAAAGCCTCAGAGTTGCTTACTTTAAAATGGTTATGTTATTTGAATTTTGCCTCAATCAAAAATAAATAAGTTTGATATTTGTTTTTTAAAAATTGGTACATTGCCCACCAAGTAGAATATTCACTAGAATATATATATCTATAACTTAAAGTCTATTTTAACCTAAATATTAGTCACAAACCAAATACAGATGAATATCATAATTTTATCTGTAAAATGCTTAGTTGCTGATTACAAGAATGTAAAATGTAATTTTTAATTTATAACCTTTCATATTAAACAAAACATAAGTTTCATAACATTTATATATTTCTATTTTCTATCATGCTACTGAAATTTTTAAAAAATACAATGTGAAACATAAGAGTTCAACATCTACCAGGGTAAATGTTTATTTGTTAGTAAGATGCTTTGAGAGTCTATTTTTTAAATGATTGGAAATATATTTTCAAATACATTAAAACCTCATTCTCCAGCACCACCTAGTCTATTCAGCTGAAGAACTATTGCTTAAAACCAGCTTTTTGCAAAAATTAAATATTTAATTATCCAACTTCCCTCTCAAGACAATCAAAATGGCTCAAATTCATTAGTGTTCATTACCAATTTTTTAAATACATGCCAACTGTATTTCAAAAGATTTCATTTTTTGATTTAAAGACAGAGCAGCTATTTCACAAGAAATTCTGCTTCTTGACAAGGGAGTTGCTGTCAAAAGTTTGCAGTGTTTGTCCCCCTTAACCTTTGCAGAGACAATTTCAAAAGAATAAAATAACCTTTATCTGTCTTATTCAGGCACATTTTTAGGGGCCAAGAGTTCATTTTTGACATATTCACTAAGGATAATGGATATCTCTGTTGGCCTTTGATAATTATGATTATGTGGCCTTAATATGCTTAATGAATTATTTAAAACTATTATGCTATTTCTTAAAATTTAGATGACAAATCTCACTTCCAAGTACTCTTCTGAGTGTTAAAGATTATGTTTGTCCTGTTTGGGTTACTTAGTGTAATGTTTTCAATGTAAAGCTCATTTTATGTTACCACCGAGACACAATGTCAAGTATTTTTCCTTCACTGCTATTTGTTAGAACATATTATCTGATTCTATATTTTCTTCCTCATATACAAAGGCATTATACAGGTGGGCTGGTGGCTTAGAACAGTTTACCCTTCCAAAAAGAAGCCATTTTCTCTACAGAATCATTGAGATAAGTAACGACTGCTGAGGCTGACAGTATCTATTCATCTTAAATCATGGGGGAAATAGTTGTATGTGCCTATTATGTGCCAGGAATTGATGATATAAAGAATGGGTTTGATATAATGCATACAAATTCCATTCAACTTGAAGTCTAATGTTCACAAATTGTTTCATGATTCCCAAGAGAAGAACGTTCTCAAGTTCCCTAATGTTGTCCAAAACAAAGTAAAACAGGGAAAATATTTGCAAAAGTCAGGTTCACTAATATTTGTACATCTGTACAGAAATTCCCACAATTAAAAGCTTCTGTGCTCATATTTGATCATTTGTTTGTTCAGTGAGTATATATTGAGCACCTACCAGGCCACAGGCACAGTACTGAACAGGGGACACAGTGGAGAACAAGAGTGACATGGCGTCTGCTCTCCTGGATGTTAAAGTGAAGTAAGGAGAGAGTCGTGGGGATGCCACCTGCATTGAATATTGATAACAGATAAGTAAATAGAAAATGTGTGAAGTAGTCTGAAGGCAAATTACAGGGTGTGCTAAAACAGTGTCTTAGGAGATCTAATTTAGATTGCACTGTCTGGGAAACTATCTCTAAGCAAACAATAGTGAGGCAATCACCAAAGGGTAAAGAGGAGGCTCCTGGGTGAAGGGTGGTGGGTGGAGCATTTCCCACAGGCCTTGTGAGGAGCAGCAGCAGGAAACTCTGCTGAGGGAAGAGTGTGGGGACTCAGAATCCTCTCAAGGAAATGACAGAAAGCAAGTTTGCTAAGAGTTTAGTGAGCAACACAGGACAGGGCAGAAGCATTGAAAGGAACTGAGCAAGTGAGAAGGTACCAGGCCTCTGAAAAGTGCATTTTATTATTTGTGGGAATATCCTTAAATATCAGCAAAAGATTGACATACATGCACATTCTAGTTAGCACCATCAGTGCCAAAAGCACGCGTCAACATCCTTCTTGTTAACTGTTTTTGGATGGCTGAGGGTTTTCTCGTTTAAAAATACTTTATAATTTTATCCATTTGGGAAAAAAATGACACTTTACCATATAAAAGGCTATAATATTAAAAAATCTAACCTTTTATGAATGCCTTAGAGATAAGGGAGGCAGCACTCTACAAATATCACTGAAATAAATTTAAGTCAGAGATCAACCAGTAATTACCTACAGTATCTATATAGTTCTATTGAAACAGAATGAATAATAAGTACTAATTATACAAAGTAATAGATAATTTAATATTATGTAGACTCCATGGGAAAGTAAAAAGCACTGTGAATCAATAAGGCCAATTTCTTGGATTTTATTTAGTCCCTTTTGGATTCTCAGAAGCCCTGGTTACTCCTGGTTTGTAGTTCTGTAACAAAATGAAGAGTTTCAGATCAAGGAAGTATTTCTATTCTTAGAAATAAATGGTAATTACAAGCAGTGACAGGGTTACCTTCATTGTTCAAGGAGACTGAAGGATAAAATGTTAAAAAGAATGCATGCCAAAAGCTTTGCAGACTAATTTATTATTTTTTAATTGTTTCATTAGTCACAGACATGAACATATTATTTACACTTGAATAAACTTACCCTTTTAAAATTGAGAAGGGAATTAAATTCAAAGGACGTTCTTACATAAAACAAAAATTTGCTTTCTGAAAAATTATTTTTATCCATCTAAAGATTCTCTGCAGTTTGTCTGTTTCCTAATTTTAAATTCAGACAATTACAATGATAATAATAATGATGATGATAATAATAATACCTCTTACATGTACTAAGTTGAAGCAGATGGAAATAGAAAATCCAAGCTGCTATTCAGCATATAATCACTATGTAAATATTCCAACAGCTTGTACGATTTTTTAAACTATTATCTCAAGAGCAACAAACCATCATACTGAAAAGTTACAAAAGACAGCACAGTAAATAGATGTTATGCATATAGAGTTTGGGACAATTTATACTCAATTCAACAATGTTAAAATAAATCCAGTATTTTTAAAAGAATACAAGTAAGAAAAGGGAGGCTTGAAGATTATGTTTGGAAACATTTCGCAAGTCCCTCCCTCCTATCTCCCTTTCTTTGTCTTCCCCATTATAGCTACATTTCTTTAAAAAATAAAAACAGATTAAAAGGGAACATTTAATTCCTCACATCTTATTCTTTTAGTACCTATTGAAGCTCATCTATTTATTTTAAAAAGTATTAACTGAAACCCTATAATTTATAGCATGCTGAATATTCAATAACAAGTCAGGTCATATATTGCACCTCTTGCCATGAAATTCCATCTGCTTGGGTCAGTGGATACCAAACGTGCATCATAAAGGAGAGTACACATGTTTTCAACTATAATAGTGCGATTTGACCTATGAGAAGTTTAAGATGTCATCAATGAAGAGATACACCGAGAAAACAAAATATGTAAGTTAACCCAGCAGAGAGAAGAGGAAGGTGCATTTTAAGAAGAGACCAGTGGCAGAAGTAAACCGAGAGAGTACACAGAAAAAGATGGGAATAGCTAACCCCGAGAGGCATGGAGGGAACGAGGTCTATAGAAGGATATTAGAACCAGACCAGACAGGCCTCAAAGCCCAGGTTAATAAGTTTTGTTTTATTCCCCAAAGCAATAAAAAGCCATGTTTATTTAGTTTTAAGGTGGTGTAGAGAATGATCAGATTTGCATTTTGAAGCACTAACGTTGTCTACACTATGAAGAAGGAACACTTGGCATGCAGGGTGGCAGATCCTGTCACTGTACTGCAACTGTTCCTGTCTAGGGAGCTGACTACTTCTCTTTACCAACTAAACCCAAAGGAAAGGTTTTATTCTCAATCTTACTGGAACACATTTGTCTTCCTCATGATTTTTTCCTAGGTCTGCTTCCACTGTCACATTACTCACTCTCTCACAGATTTCACTTACCTGGTGGCTTCATCTCTCCCTCCCCACCCCATGTGTTGATGACTGTGAAACATATAACTCAGAAGAGTTGACTTCTCCAAGGCATTTCAAATGCAGTATGTTCAAAACTGAACTGTATGATTACCCTTCAATTTCAATGCTTTTTCTGAGTTATTTATCTATGAATGACTTCTTTGTTCATGTAAACTAGGATTATTCTTGACACCAGTATAGTCCCACTTACCTAATCAAACACCTATGTCATCCATTTCTGCCCATAATTGTCTCTCAAAGTCTTTTACTGCCTTTGGTTTCCATAGGTAACTGTTTTGATTTATCATCACCTTTCTGTTCACATAATTAAATAGTATCCTATTCTCTACAACTGGCTCCCTGGAAACTATGGTGCAAATGGTAGCCATAGGGATCTATCTAGAGCAAGGTGGTCACTTAACTCTTCGCTGGGTAAAGCATTAGAAAACTTCCCTTGCATAAAGCCCAAACTCCTCAACCTCTCGTAAGGGCCCTCATGACCTCTTCACTCACATTTCTTGCCACCTGAAATCTACACTTTGGATTCATTTCAGTCAGACTGAAATGCATGACTCAATGTCCCTAAATATATGGTGCTCTTTCAAATCTTCACATAGACTTTCAAATTTTGGTACCAACTATACTCACTGTTTATTACACTCTTGAGAGAGTAAAACTTACCTCTTGAGAGAGCTAAACTCAATTTTCAGGATTCTATGAGGACTTCATTTCCACTTCTGCCCCCAGAAGTTAGGTTTTCCTTCTTAATGCTTGGAATTGCAATTTGCCTCAGCATGGATTTTGTTTTTTAACTTATATTTAAGTGAAATCAGAGGTCATAAGCCATAGACTATTGAGGCTGTCTATATTATTCAGCATTGTATCAACTCTGCTTTTCACAAATACCTAGCACATATAGGTATGCATGAAATATTTTCATAATTAAAAAATAATTCACATTATTACCCACTTCTGATTTTTAAAAGTGCATTACTTATACAATATATTTTTAAATGTTTGTTTATTATTTCTTAGTATAGAGCTGAGCAATTAATAAGGGTTCATAAAATGCTTATTAAATTGAAAATATTGGTTTTCAAATTTAAAAGTGGTATAATACTGTTCATTGTAATTACTAAAGAAGCTATGGTAAAATTATTTCATCTATAACTTATTTTATAAACTTACAATTCCTCTGAGTTATTATAACTTCTTAATGAAGTGATAAAACAAAAAGAGTTTTAAGGATTAAACTCAGAAAATCTGTATCCAATGGTTTCAATGTGCAAAGACTTTAATGGACAACGTAAAAAAATTTTAAATGCCTGAAATCTAAACTTCAAATTATAAAAGTTTTAAGAAATTCAGGGGGACCCAGATGCCTGACTAGAAGCAGCTTCAGTCAGTGGCTCCCACAGAGAAGAACGAAAGTAGCGGGTGAATCCTCAACCTTCAGCTGCGGTATCCAGGTATCTCTTATGGGGACCACCAGGCAGCTGGAGTGACCCACAGACAGTGAGGAAAAGCAGGCTAGAGCAATGGCCCTGGGAGCAGCACAGGACAAAGGGAACTCCCACCCCAGCCAGGAGAGGTGGTGAGTGATTGTGCTACCTCACCTAGGAAACTATGACGTTTTTATGGGTTTGTGTAACCCTCCAATCTGGAGATCCACTCGAGAGCTCATGCCACCAGGGCCTTGGGTTCCAAGCACAGAGCTGTGCAGATGTTTGGCAGCTGCTCCGGTTGCAGCTAGCAGCAGCAGGCTGGACACTGCTAAGGATGAACGAGTTCAGGGGAAGAGGAGCCTGCAACCACTGAGGCTCCAGTCGGCCATTTTTCCCTGCTGGTGCCTAGGATAAGCAAGGCACAGTGGCTGTGGCAGATAGTGGGCAGACTGCCTCTTGAGGTGGGATCCAGATCCGGGGTTTATGGTTAGAACTCTGATCTCCCTGGAATGAAGCCCCTGGGTGGAAGGGCAGTGGCAGTCTCTGAAGTTCTTTAGAATTAGTCTTTCCTGGCTTGGCACAGTGGGTCACGCCTGTAATCTCAGCACTTTGGGAGGCCAAGGCAAGTGGATCGCTTGAGGTCAGGAGTTGGAGAATTAATCTTTCCTGCATGCTGGCTCTGAAGAGTCCAGACAGTCCCGGCAAGAGGGACTCCCCCCAGCGCAGTGAACCCGCACTGCCAAGGGCCAGCCAGAGTGCTTCATTAAGTGGGTCACTGATCCCGTGCCTCCTGACTGGGTGAGACCCCCCCAACAGGGGTCGCAAGACACCCTATACAGGAATGTTCCTGTCAGCATGAGGTCGGTGCCCCTCTGGGACCGAGCTCATAAAACAAGTTCTTAGAGACCTTCAAAGAGACTTAGACTCCCACACGACAATAGTGGGAGATTTTAACGCTCCACTATCAATATTAGATCACTGAGACAGAAAATCAACAAATATATTCAGAACTTGAACTCAGCTCTGGATCAAGTGGACCTAATAGATATCTACATAACTCTCCACCCAAAACAACAAAATATAAATTCTTCTTGGTACCACATGGTACTTACTCTAAAATCGATCACGTAATTGGAAGTAAAAATTCCTTAGCAAATGCAAAAGAACTGAAAGCATAACAGTCAAGCGGAACAAGTCACAATCAAATTAGAACTCAAGATTAAGAAACTCACTCAGAACCACCCAACTACATGGAAACTGAACAACCTGCTCCTGAATGACTCCTGGTTGAATAATGAAATTAAGTCTGAAATCAAGAAGTGACTTGAAATTAATTAGAACAGAGAGACAACATACCAGAATCTCTGAAACACAGCTAAAACAGGGTTAACAGGAAAATTTATAGCACGAAATCCCCACGTCAAAAAGCTAGATGATCTCAAATCAACATCCTAATATCACAACTTAAAGAACTAAAGAACCAAGAACAAACAAACCCCAAAGCTAGCAGAAGACAAGAAATAAGATCAGATCAGAACTGAAGGAAATGGAGGCACAAAAAAACTGTTCAACAAATTAATGAATCCAGGAGCAGTTTTTTTGAAAAAAAAAAAAAAAAATATATATATATATATATATATATATATATATATATAAAATAAAATAGACCACTATCTAGACTAGTAAAAAAAAAGAGAAGAACCAAATAGACACAATAAAAAGTGATAAAGGCGATACCACCACTGATTCCACAGAAACACAACTGAGAATACTATAAACACCATTATGCAAATAAACTACAAAATCTAGAAGAAATGGATAAATTCCTGAACACATAGACCCTTCCAAGACTGAAATAGGAAGAAGCTAAATCTCTGAATAGACCAATAATAAATTCTGAAATTGAGGCTGTAACAAATAGCCACCAACCAAAAAGAAATCCCAGGACCAGAGGGATTTACAGCTGAATTCCACGAGAGGTAAAAACAAGAGCTGGTACCATTTCTTCTGAAACTATTGCAAATAACTGATTAGGAGGGACTCCTCTCTAATTCATTTTATGGGGCCAGAATCATCTTGATACCAAAACCTGGCAGAGATACAGCAAAAAAAGAAAACTTCAGGCCAATATCTCTGATGAATATTGATGCAAAATCCTTAATAAAGTACTGTCAAACTGAATCCAGCAGCACATTAAAAAGCTTGTCCACCATAAGCAAGTAAGCTTTATCCTTTATGCAAAGCTGGTTCAACTTATACAAATCAGTAAACGTAAGTCATCATTCAAACCGAACTAAAGACAAAAACCACATTATTATCTCAATAGATGCAGAAAAAGCCTTCAATAAAATTCAACATCCCTTTATATTAAGAATTCTCAAAAAAACTAGGTTTTGAAGGAACATAACTCAAAATAATAAGAACCATTTATGATAAACCCACAGCTAATATCATACTGAATGGACAAAAGCTGGAAGCATTCCCTTTGAAAACTGGCACAAAACAAGAATGCCCTCTCTCACCACTCCTATTCAACATAGTGTTGGAAGTTCTGAACAGGGGAATCAGGCAAGAGAAAGAAGTAAAGGGTATTCATATAGGAAGACTGGAAGCAAATTGTTTTTGTTTTCAGATGACATGATTCTATATCTAGAAAACCCCATCATCTCATCCCAAAAGCTTCTTAAGCTGATGAGCATCTTCATCAAAATCAGGATACAAAATCAATGTGCCTAACTTACAAGCATTCTTATACACCCACAACCAACAAGCAGAGAAGTAAAAGATCTCTTCACTTCTTGAAGAGGAACTACAAACCACTGCTCAAAGAAATCAGAGAAGACAAAAACAAATGGAAACACATTCCATGCTTCCGTGGATTGGAAGTATCAATATCATGAAAATGGCCAAACTACTCAAAGTAATTCATAGATTCAATGCTATTGCCATTAAACTACCATTGACATTCTTCACAGAATTAGAAAAAAAAAGTTTAAAATTCATATGGAACCAAAAAAGAGTCCATATAGCCAGAAAATCCTAAGCAAAAAGAACAAAGCTAGAGGCATCATGCCACCTGACTTCGAACTATGCTATAAAGCTAGTAACTAAAACAGCATGGTACTGGTACAAAAACAGACACATAGACCAGTCGAACAGAATAGAGAAGTCAGAAGTAAGATTGCACATCTACACACATCTGATCTTCAACAGACCTGACAAAAACAAGAAATGGGGAAAATATTCACTATTTAATAAACAGTTCTGGAAGATCTGGCTAGCCATTACAGAAAATTGAAACAAAGCCTCTTATTTACACCTTATACAAAAATTAAGTCAAGATGAATTAAAGACTTAAATATGAAACCTAAAACTATAAAAACCCTAAGAGAAAATTTAGGTAATGCCATTCAAGAGATAGGCACAGGCAGAATTTGTCACAAAAAATGTCAAAAGTAATTGCAACAAAAGCAGAAATTAACAAATGGGATCTAATTAAACTAAAGATCTGCATATAAACAAAAATCTATCATCAGAGTGAACAGAAAACCTACATAATGGGAGAAAATTTGCAATCTATTCATCTGACAAGGTCTAATGCCCAGAATCTACAAAAAAATTAAACAAATTTGCAAGAAAAAAAAAACCAACCCCATTAAAAAGTGGGCAAAGGGTATGAACAGACACTTCTCAAAAGAAGACATTTATGTGGCCAACAAACATATGAAAAAAAGCTCAAGATCCCTGATCATTAGAGAAATGCAAGTCAAAACCACAATGAGATACTATCAGTGTGTTCCACTGCCCTCACAAAAAGGTCAAACCACCTAAACATATGCTTTAGCATCTAGGAAGAAAATTTTGAGAGTTAAAAGTGGTACCTTTAAGTAATTGTCTGGGGACAAGAAGCACTATCGATAATTATGTTAGGACTGTTCTGGGCAACCAAGACAACATATAATCCTTCTTCTTAGAGATGCTTTAAAATCCAGTGCCTACTTGTCTCTCCCAGCATCAAACCCAAACCACAATGTGCTAGTTTACTAATTTAGTGCAGGTGTTAGCCAACCATAATGTACTACTATAATTCTCAAAATGTATTTTTTTTGAATTTGGGGTATTTAGTACTTCCCTTCTCACTAATGAGAGACAACTCCTAATCATCTTTCAGTCCATTAGATGTCACTTCCTCCAGGAAAACCCTGCTTTTTCTACTGACGGCATTCTACCCTTTGGTACACTGATTACACTGTGCTATAACCAGTTTGTTTCTATGCGTGCTACCACCCCTGACCCCTGCTGGATTCCTTGAGAGCAGAATATGGTAGCCACCATTTATCCTCCACTCCTGGAAAAAGAAGTCCCGTGGAGTAAGCGTTTAATCAGTATTGCTGAGCAAATAAACAAGTATATTTTCTTCTTGTCACTTCTCTGTGTGTTCTTCATTATTAAACGGGTAAAATAAGAATTGTGCCTATTTAATAGGATTTTTGTAGTACGAGATACAGAAAAAATACTTAGTGATTATCTGATAAGACAATCTCAATAAATTTTAGCAATTATTATTCCTCATGCTTAGATCAAATAGATAATATGATCTTTTTGCAAATTTTTTCCCTCATTTTCAGTCAGATCTATTTTCTCTCACAATTTTTGTGCTTCTGTCACCATTCTCTCACCATTTGACTTGTAATTAGTGGAAAAAAAAAAATCTGTCTTTCCCAGTAAGTTGTGACTTCCTTGATAACAGACTCTCATCTCATTCACTGTGGCTTTCCAATGACTGACACAACACGAGCATTATGTAAAACATCAGTAGAATGTCTTACATTTAAAGAAAATTTAAAGACTGAAGACCTATAATTGTGGGGTTTCTCATTGCAAGAGAAAGTTGATAATGACTATTTTTTTTCCAACTCCTGGTAAATAGATCATATTTACTCTGAAAGATTGTTTATTATTGTTGTTGTTGGCTTGTTTTAAATAGTGGGAAGTCCTAAGGCATTAAAAAATAAAATAGTATTTTAGAGTTTTGACACACTCCAGAAACTTTTCCTTCAATTTCTAATGCAAGCAACTAGCCATATACCTCATTTGAATTATTATTTTTAAGTAATTCAGATGACAGTAGATTTGGGGGAATCTAAGAATCCTTAAAAAACATCAGTCCAAATTCTTTAATTTTACAAAAGAGGAATTTTACAAATGAGGGATTACACTAAGTAACTTTGAAATTCTAATTGGCAATAAAAGATCTGGGGAAATGCAATCACTAGCTATTTATCCCAATAGTTAATGTCATCAAAAACATCAGTAATTTAGATGAAACTCTCAATTCAATATATTCTAGATGCAGTATGGGTTTAATTGAAAGTCTGCTTGAATTAAATCACATTTTATTGATGTTTCACTAATACGTGTTGCAATGAACATAACAAAGTCGCCCTCAAACTTGAATCTTTTCCCCTTGTTGTTAAAAGACTCTAGTTTAATTATCTTTAATTTAAAGTTGGAGCTTTAAGACTGCTGCTCATGGCTGCACATTGATTTTACCTGCACTAGGCAAATTCTATTACCTTGAATCATTTATATATATTTGTAAATCACGAATGGTGCTTTTCTGATGTTTGGGACTAATTATTTCCATGAATGCAAATGTCAGCAATATGAAAAGCAAGTTGTGGAATGGAACAAACAAACAAGGGGCACCAGAAAGTGTTTTGCAATTGTCTGCATAATCCATTGTGTTCTTTATAACCAAATGCTATTTGAAATCGCACACTGATGCAGATGGTTACATAGAGTTTGGACTTTATGTAGTAGATAATATAATTTTATTTCGCTTCATTTTATTTCTGAATACTATATCTGAATAAACAAGCACAGAAGTAACCAGTCAACCATAGCCAGTAAGTGATTGTTCTTAACTTTTGTTTTTCTGTTAGAGAAGAATAATTTAAGTAGTAACAGGTGAATCGTTACTTGGTGAAGTATACTTTACAAAATACTTTTCTAATCAGATAATTTGCTAATTACATTATAATATAGACTTCAAAGTGTTGCAAAAATAAACTATCACTTTAAAAAGGGCTTAATGCCATGCTGGGTACTTACTCACGAACCGATAATTTAACAAAATTTACCAATGGAAAGCAAGTGTTATTGTTGTTAGTTAATAGTATACTATAAAGAGAAGCTGAAAAGTGCTCACTTTATCTCATCACATTATTTCCCTCAAAAACAAAACAGGTTTTATGAAATGAAGTAGACAGAATTATTCCCTAATTGTTTAGTTTACTTTTCTAAAATACGAATAATTGGTTGGCACTTATAAAAGTCTCTATTGGTATTGTTGTTATTAAACAAAACACAGATAAACTGTGTTATTTTCAGATCTGTTAATACATTTTTGTAGTACTGCCCTAGTTGCTATAGGAACTGGAAGATAGAATATTTGTTGTGGAATTTGCAAACTAGTTGAGGCAATAAAATAGTAGGCATGAAATGGCAATGACAGAAAAAAAAAAAAGAAAATTTTGACATTAGGCGCCTTAATTGTACTGCTAATTATCAAAAGGCAATAATAATCAGCCACTATATCAGACTGGCCTTCTGACTGTCGGCCAGCACTCTCCTGCAGAAACAGAGGGGTGTGGCAGGTTCTCATTTGATGCCAATTCAACCGAGGCTAGAAATAACACCAAGAAATGGGTGGGGAAATAGTGCAGAAGTGATGAGAGTTGTCCTGCTCCTTGATGCCTTGCCACTCTTCCCAGAATTCAAAAGCATGTCAACAGTTATATGGAAGAACTCCCTCATTTAGTTCAAACCATGAGGGAAAGGAGTGAGACATTAGTGAAAAATATCATCTCATATAAGTGTAGATATCTTGCTTACTTACTTAAAGAGGTTGTGCTTCCTATACTCACAATTCCTCAAAGCATAATTGTAACAAGACTGGTGGTTTAAAATTTGCCAGTGTCTTTGTAATTCCAGGGACTTTGCTGAGTCTCTAGGTATGACAAGCACAGTACTTTGAAATTGTAACTTGAGATTAAAGCAAATGATACTTTCTAATAGAAAAAACTGAAACTAGTGTGATGAACATTAATGTCTTCAAAATTAAATTTTTTGTTGGGTAAGTAAATAAAGAAAAAAGAATAAAAATTAGGAATATCTCAATATATTTATTCCTTAAATTTTTAAATAGTATATTAGCATTGAAATAATTTTATATGTTTAAATATGTGTGTATATATAGACACAAATATTGACATACATACTTAAATATAGGTAGATGAGATGAATATATAGATAATTATTTTGGTTAAAAAGATTAAAAAAGTAGCTTCATGTGGGGCATTATCCCCCAAATCGGTATCTAGATAATATACCTGTGAAATCAGTGTGGTCTGTGATTACCATCTAGTGGTAAAATCCCTGAATTGCAAATACTCAGTGCAAATAGGAAACCCAAAGGGGTTTCTTTGGCCAATTCAACCCATTTTCTTGATGTAATGAATTATTATATAACATCAGCAACTACGTACCTATATATTGTAAACACATTTTCACAAAATGGATGATTTCTATGTGAAAGTGATTTAAATAAGGCTAACTGAAAAATATTTTAATTGAATTTGGATAGCAAAATCAAAATTAGGCTGAGAGGAAAACCGTATGTTTAAGTTGAATTCAATTACAAATAATAGAGTTTAGGAACAAAAAAAGTCCTGTGTATACTTTGACAACGTAGTTGGTCAATATTAAAATATGTGCATTTGGCTAAATAAAACATAGGCAGTGTTCATCTTGAGATTTGAAGTTCAGACTAAACAGCATTAGAATAAGAGCATAAAAATATGAGCATATAGTTGTATTGGTTATGTTATAGGAGAAGATAAATTAGAAATTGTTTGCAATAATTTATAAGATATGAGCACTTGTATTTGAGTTATTGTTGAGAAAATTCAAAGAAAGAGAAGAATATGTAAGCCTTATCAAGAAAGGAATAAAAATACTTGTCAAATTTGGCAGAGGAAACTTAAAACTAAATGTATCTCTATGGTTTTTAGCATGAAGATCTAAGAAATGATGGTGGTGTTTTATAAATATTACAGACCTCTGTTATAGGGTATCAGTCTCACAAAAGGTGTACACATTTCTAAGGAGTTTTTCTATAGCATGTCATTCAGTCCTTCCAACTCTTCCTCCATCTTTAACCTGGGAGGCAAGGCAGGAATCAGGTTCAAACACGTTACATCATTTTGCCAAGACTTTATTGCTAATATGTGGCCTCATTGACAATTGATCCCCATACTCATCTACTCTAAAATTGGTGATCTTTTCCTTCTCTGTGAAGCTGTAATTGTTTGGCATCTTGACAGATTTCTTTAAACTAAGTTAATGTGAAGATTCTGCAATATATTCATCTATCTATTAAAACTTATGTGAGACCTAATATTATTTGAATTCAGAAATTGTGAAGTTTACTAGGTTGTTTACTATCTACAGTGAAATAGGTACTAAAATATAAACCCAAAACACATCAAAATAAGAGAATTTCAAAATATGTCCATATATGATAGTTCTTTTTAAAAATTGCATCAGTATAATACCTGAAAGATGGTTGGCTCAAGTTTGCAGTGCATTGTGACAGTGTAAGCTTCTGTTCTAGCATTAAAGAGTCAATATGTTCACATTGATGCAACCTGTCTGATACTGAGAAAAGGGGCAGATGGCAATCTGGGTGCAGAGAGAGTGTAGTGGTCTCCTTCCATTCACACATTATCACTTTTTCTTATTGTTCATGTTTATTCATTAAAAACCATGCTAAAACCCATAATGTCTTTTATCCCAATTATAATTTTAATTTGGAGCTAAAATAGGTAAACTCCAAAACAGATTTTAATAATATCATATATTCTATAATTATTAAGGGTGTTTCATTTTCAAAAGTGTCTTAGTTTGCATGATAAATTAGATTGTCACCTTAGACCAGAAGTTCTTGGACAGAGACATGACAATCTGGTGAAATGTATAAACCCTTTTGAGGATAATGTTTTGTGATTACAAAGAGATGAAAACATAATAGAGTTATCGAAATATTTTAAAAACTCAAATTTGTGATGCAGTAATGATTGTGATTCTTGGCCAACTAATTAAATAACAAGATCTGTGGATAGTTAATAACTATCTTTATTTAAAGAAGAGATGAACTAAATATTTCTATAAACTGTATCAACTATAATGTGAGGTAACAGTATTTACAATTTCTATTGATGAAGAAGTCCCAGGTATTAATAATTCTACTGTAGCTTTTGGTCTGCATTTATTTTGAAGAAAATGCTAATTTTCAATTCTCTAAAAGTTAAGATTTATTCTGGTTCCTAAACCAAATTTGCACATTCAGCTAGTTAAGAACCCCTAGATACACTACATGGTTGCTTTATGTGTTTTCCCCAACATTAGAATTTGAACTTCTTAATTACACAGATTATATTATTCTTTGCATCTTTGGCAACAAATATAAAGGAAACACATCTGGAAAGTTTGATAAATGGATAAATAGATCCATGAACAATAAAATCGGTTAAAGATTTACAAAATTAATCAGGAAAAATTCCATTAATAGTTGATATAGAAAAGTCTCCAGATGAAAGCCTGAGCTAGTGGTGTGAGATGTAATGACATGGACACAAAAGTGAACTTTACACAGACTGGGACGTGTGCTAGAGTCCACTTTGGAAGAGTTACGGCCTTTTGGTGTCCTAAGCAACTTAAAAGCTGACAGAGGCCAATCCAGACCACATGGTCTTTGAAATGACATCTTGGCAAACCATAGTATTGTTAGATCCAGGATGTTGAAAGCTAGGTTAAAAGACAATTCTAACAAAGGAAACATTCTCATCCTTTTGTTCCATAATCTCTTGCTATTTCCAGTCCCATTCTTACAGGCAGAAGTACACTCTGAAGTGCATAGGCAATGTTATCAGTGATGCTACTGTAATATGTGTTCTTTACTTTGAAGTCTTTGTTCTGGAGATCTCATCTGATTTTTCTTTCCTTTCTGAGCTCTCAGCAATAAGTTCTATGCCTTGATATTTTGGCATCTCCATCAAGTCTCCCATCAATGGATTAAAATTATAAACTAGATGAAAAATGAATTCTATGTTATTCCACTACCTACATAGAGGTCTAGCTGGTGTTTGTAGAGCAGGGAAATAATATGTACATATGGTGTGTCATAGACGGATGGATGGATGGACATTTATCTGGAGCTCTATTATACAAAGAGAAAAAAACGACCTAATTTCTAGTGAGAGAACATTTAAATACCCTTCACTCTTCCGGCTGGGACTCAGCAGAAGTGCATCCTAATTCTCCTGGACAAATCCTTCTAAATACTCTAACCCCCATAAGAACATCTGTATTTGTTCAGCTCATCAAAACTGATGATCTGAGAAAAAATTTCCCAAATTATGTGAATACAGGGAGATAGTAGGAGATCATAAAACATAAAGAAAAAAAGGACACAGTGAGGAAGAGACAAGAACAGATGCTCCCCAGATGCTCATGGTGGTTAATGAGAAAGCATATTTCCTTATAATGAATGTTCTTGGTAGTCCTTGATGAGTGACTGTATCTTTTTAAAATAACTGCATTAGTAATTTGTATTGACACTGTTCATGCCAGTAAGATAAGCTATTTCAGATAAAGATAGGTGATACAAAGAAAAGAAAACAGTGATGCAATAGATAGTGACAGAGGGCACCTACTCTGGAGAAGATTGTTGTAGGCATTTATGAATCAATGACATTGAAGTGAGTCCTGATAGATGAGAAAGAGCCCTTCATATGCGCAGTAGGGAAAAGAACATTCTAGGCAGAGGAGAGAGCAGATGCAAGTTTCCTGAGTCTAGGAACAAAATTTTGGAACAGGATACATGTCTGGACAGATGAAACATGTTTTAATAAATGGGAGAGTCTTACAAGGCTAGGTCATAGAGGTGGGCAAAGTCAAATCATCTAAGGTCTCCTAAGCCTTAGTAAGCACCTTGGATTTTATTCTAATTACAAATGAATTCATTAAATATCTCCAAGTAAAAAGTGCACAATCTGAGTTATGTTTTGAAAAGCCTACTTTGGATCTTTGTGGAGAATGGATTATAGGAAGACAAAAGAAAATACTGGGGAACAAGGTAGGATGTTTTTGTAATTGCCAGGAGAGAGATGCTAAAGGAGCAAGAGGGATGGTGGTACGCTTTCCTGAGAGAAGAAGAGGAAGTTGATGCAAGCAGGTAGAGGAAGCATCAAGAGTTGTTTTGAAATGTTAAGTTTCAATCACTATTTGGGCAGCCTTTTCTGAAGATTTAAATAAATAAATAAAATTTTTCTAAATAAACCCTTGGTCAGAGCCAATACACCACCTCTTTCTGAGAAGCTGCATGGTGGTAGTTGTTAAAATTAGATCTGGAAGCAGACTACTGACATATAAGCCCTTGGCTCTCCCTGTTACTAGCTATGTGACCTTCAGTACTTGAATTCTCTGTGCCTCAATTTCTTCAACTGTGGAGAATAGTAATTACAAATTCTCTCTAATGGAGTTTTTAAGGACTAAATAAGTTAATAAATGTAAAGCCTTCATAACGTGTACAGTAGGTACATGAAACACATTGTTTATTACAATTAATCTTAAACTACAATGTATTCTACTAAAATTGATTTAGAATATATTTTCATTCTATGTTACTTATAGTATCTTTCCTGTACTCCATGTTTGTTAAGAGTATTCTTCAATTTTTAAAGGGGCAATCACTGTTTAAGTCAATGAAAGAAGACGTGTGAGGAACCACGTATTAGCGGGAGGCTATATTTAGCCAGTAGAATTGTGATATTTTAGTTCTTTGTGGAATCCTTACTGGTGTCATGTGGAGGTCATACAGTGAGCTCCAGAGCACTACAAAGTGAGACCTGTGACCTGTACCTGTTGGAAGTTGAGCTGTCATCTGATATCCAAATGATACTGTCTTTTTTTCCCCAGCAAGTTTAAAGTTATTGAAAGCATGCCTCTGCATTATTTTTTGTCTTTTCATTTTAATTCTCTTACTAAATCAATTATTACTGTAAATGTGAAGTCAGACAATTACATAGCAGAACTAGAATTATTGAATGTAAAAATAGATGTATAACCAATGTATTACTAAGTATATTGAGTTCTTAAAACATAATTAAATAGAAGAAAATCATTCAACTATGAACCTGAAAACATTAGAAAAATATTATAAACCAGACATACCCGAATTCAACAGAGGCAAACCTGTTGAAGGCCTTCTCACATTTGTACCATTTGATATTTTTCTAAAGAGCATGAATGAGGATTTTGATGGCATATTGTTACTAATCCACAAAGCTGGGAAGCTTTGTGTATTATTTCACTCCTAAGGCCACAAAACTGAATTACATATTTAAAAACAAATATGAACTCATTTTATAAATAAAAACCTACACTATTTTTGGTGATTTTTTAATAGAAATATTGGTTACAAACCAAGAAAGTTAAGATCGCCTTTTCCTGGTTTGATCAAATTCTACCTGAACATTACACATGAGGATGGTTGTTAACCAGCCGAGCCTGACAAGAATGATGAAGTCTCCTTTAATCATGTCTGTGTGAGAAACTGAAGAACCATTATCTTCAAATAATTAAAGGGCTATTATATAGATGAAAGTATTTATTCTTTTTATCTTTGGGCAAAAATAGGAAAACACAAAAATGTTTTTAAAGCGTAAATAATTGCACAAAATATATGAGGAAGGTTAAACTACAGGAGTTCTCAAATTCTTTATGGTTTTCAATTCTCAAGTGCTTTTGTTCTTGATTCTACTCTCTATTCTGGAAGAAAAGCCAAATTACAAGAACGTCTAATTGCAAAGAATAATATTTGCTCAAGATGTTAAACTGATGTCATGCTCTTCATTACATGTCAAAACCCACAAATAATTTCATAGAATTAATGTCACAAAACTACAAAGAAAAATTCTGATGAAAACAATTCCTCACAAAGGTTTTGTGAGATATTTTAGCATTCTGGAAATTATCTATGACAAGCTCAGAGTATATAAGTGGTATATATGTTCACTGAGAGATAGATGTTATTTAATATTTCCCTCCACAAAAGGCATTTATGTATTATAACTTAAGACTCTATTTGAAGTATTATGAATTCTATCTTTCTAAGAAAAGAGGATCCAGGGTCATTGGTTAAAAAAAAAAAAAAAAAAAAGATGTACTTCTAAAAGACCAACGATTTACAAAATACTATATACTTATTCATTATAATGCTCTATTTTACTGAATCATAACAAGTACATACAAACAAGAAAAAACAGGCAAACTGACATTAGCCTCCAATCTTTTAACAGATGTCCACAACTGTAACTCAATTAAAATCATCATATTTTACTTTCTCATTTTTTATAGGTATAACAGAGGATCAAAATAATTATTTTAGTAAGACTGCCTCATCTACTTACTCACAGGTTTAATAAACTGAGGCTAGAGCTTGCTGTTTTAATTTTCCTTTTATCGAAATTTATATTTGCCCTTCCACAAACTCATTTTGCTGAATAGATTTCTATTTCCCAGCCAAGCTGGCAAAAAGACTTCTTGGTGCATTAGAATTTTAAATAGTAACAAGACAAGTCAGTAAATAAAAATAATTGAATAGTTTATCATCATCTAAATGCAAACTAGTACAGCATAAAGTCTGTGCCATCTTTCCCCATTATTTATTTAACAGTTATTAATTATGCTAATGCATATCATAGTAAAGAATGAGTAATGTTGAGAAGATATGAATTACAAAGACAAGTGTATGTTTCAGGATATGGATATATTTAATCATACAAAAAAGTGTAACTATTGTTAAAATTCCGAGATTATTTCTAAAAAGACTTGTCATTTTTAAAACACCTTATCTTTATTAGTTTTAGATTTACAGAAATATTGCCTGGGTAAACCCAAAACCCAGCATTTTCTATTATTAATATCTTACCTTAGCAGGATACATGTATTACAAATAATGAAGCAATATTGATATAGTGTTCTCAACTAAAGTCCATAGTATTCATATGTCTTTAGTTTTTACTTCATGTCCTTTTTCTATTCTTACATGACTTCTAGGATACCACATTACATTTAATCATCGTATCTCCCTATGGTTCCCTTAGCTGTTACAGTTTATCCCATTCCTTGTTACTGATAACCTTGACAGGTTTTAGGAATACTGGTTAGGTATTTTGTAAAATGTCCCTCTATTAGGATTTGTTTGCTGTTTTTCTGATTATTAGATTGGATTTGTGTTTGGGAGAGAAAGACTACTGAGGTAAAGTGCTATTTGCATTACATCATATCCAGGGTACATATCACTGTAACTTATCAGTATTGATATCGACCTTGATCACGTTTGTCTGCTATAAAGTTATTCTCATTGCCAGCCCCACTCGGTCATCGTGTACCCATTGGAGAGCAGCCACGATGCTGACACTTAAGAAATAAAGAGTTATATTCTACCTACTGAAGGTGGAATATGTATGTAATTAATTGGAATTCTTCTGCAAGAAATATTTATGTCTCTTCCCACTTTACTCATTTATTCATATCAGTATAGTCTCACAGACATATATTTAATATGTTTATTACCAGATTTTTTAATTGTCTTATTCAAATTCCAGATTTGTAATTTAATGTTCTTCAGTAAGTTGTTATTCCATATTTAGCCATTTGAAAGCTCTTTCAGTTGGCTCTTTCGTTCCTTTGAATCATTCCCATCCTTGCAGGTATTGGTGTTATTTTTCATTTGTATATTTAATTGTGGGTTGTTGTATTTATTCATTTTTTGAGAACTTCCTTGCATTCCAACATTATAAGACACTCCACTTTCATCTTGCAAATTTATAGTTCAGTCATATAATCAATCATTTCTCCAAGGAGCCTTGGTTTCTTTTAGTGGACAAATATTTTGAAAAACTGATGTGGGATCTAGATATGTTCACTACTTCTGGGATGTCTTTGCTCCTAGGCCTTTCAGGAAGTTTATTTGTGTACTAACCATATATTTACACATATCTATAAATATTTCTATATGTAATCATCTGTTGCTATATTAAGTTAAACATGAGTTCATACTTAGGTGTCTACCTCGAATTCATATCAGATGGATCATTCTAGCCTCCCTCCTTTCCTTATCTGTAAACTTCCACACTAATTATGACACACCTGGTTTCCACCATCAACTATCCATTTACTTATATTAATATTGTGAAATTCCAGTATATATGTATAGAAGCATCAGGATTGTTAAGCCGTATACCTATGGGCTACACCCTTATCAACTAGTGTAAAGTGCTGTCTTTATCTGTACAGGCTGCTATAACAAAATGCCTTACACTGGGTAATTTATGAACAATAGAATTTTATTTCTCATATTCTAGGGGCTGAGAAGTCTGAGATCAAGGTGCCAGCAGATTTAGTGTCAGTTGAAACGTCATTCCTCATAGACAATGTCTTCTCTTATCCTCATGTAGCAGAAAGGGCAAGAGAGCTTGTCCAAGCCTCTTTTATAAGGGTGCTAATGTCATTCATAAGGGTGAAATCCTCATGACTTAATCATTCCCTAAAGGCCTTATTTCTCAATACTATCACATTGGTATTAGGTGCCAACATACAAATTTTTGGGGAAAGCAACTTTCAGACCATAGCAAGTGCTTATATCAAATTTGTTTTGTTTTGTTTGTCTTTAGTTTTCTCCACTCATTCCCAAAGTTACTTAGGTTAGCACCTTCTTCCCTTACACCCTTCAGTGAGGTTGTTTAATACCTTAATATGGTTAGTTGGATTTCTTCATATTCCATCTGGACATCTGGACCTCCTCAATGATTATCTTTCTAATTAGCATACATTAAGATTCACTCTTTTTGATGTAAAATATAATGGATTTCAAAAAATGCAGACTGCCAGTATAATATGGGATAATTTCATCACCATAAAAGAAATTACCTGTGCTTTACCTATTCAGCCCTTCCTTGCCCCTTCATGAACCCCTGGTGACAGCTGCTCTTTTATCATTGCCGTAGTCTTGCATATCCAAGAATGTCACGTAGTTGGAATCACATAGTACTACACAGCCTTTTCAAGTTGGCTCCTCACACCAGAAAATAATGCATTTAAGTTTCATTCATATATTTTTGTTGTTTGATAGTTCATTTTTATTAATCACTAGATAATATTCCATTGTATAGATGTTCCAATTCATTTATCTAGTTGCTATTGAAGGACATCTTGGTTGCTTGAAATTTGTGGGGATTGTAAATAAAGCTGCTATAAACATTTGCACTGAGTTTTATGTGTGGACATAAATTTTCAAACTAGTTAGGTAAATAGCTAAGATTATGCTTACTGAATTGTATGAAACTGCCAAACTGACTTCCAAAGTGGCTGTTTCGTTTTTTCATCCCTATCAGCAATAAAGGAGGATTCCTGTTACTTTACGTCCTCCCTAGCAATTGGTATTGTTAATTTTAGAAATTTTAACGGTTCTAATAGATGTATATTGTTTTTTATTAAAATTGAAACTTGCAATTTTCTAATAGCATATGAAATTAAGGATCATTGCATATGCTTATTTTGCATTTGTATATCTTCTTTTATGAGATATCTTTTCAGTTGATTAGCCTATTTATAAATTGACTTGTTTGTTTTCTTATTAAACTTTAAGAGTACTTTGTATATTTTAGAGAACAATCTCTTATCAGATATATATTTTGTAAACATTTTATCTCAGTCTGTAGCTTGTCTTTCCATTTTTTAAAATGTTGTCTTGGCAAAGCAGTTGTTTTTAATTTAAATAAAGACCTACTTAACAATATTTTATTTTATGGACTGTGCTTTTGTATTTAAAAACTAATCGCCAAAACTAAGGTCACCTAGATAGTACCCTATGATTTCTTCTAGGGGTTTTATAATTCTTGTATTTCACATTTAGGTGTTTGATTTATTTTGGATTAATTTTTGTGAAAGATATGAAATTTGTGTCTAGATGTTGATACAGTTTCATATTGCTGCATGTAATAATATAACAGATATCCATTTGTTGTAAAGTCTGTCCTTCCATCGCTTACTTGTCTTTCCTTCATTGGTAGAGATCAGTGGACTATGCTTGTGCATGTTTATTTCTGGCATCTAAATTCTGTTCCGTTGACCTATGTGTCTACTCTTGTGACAATACCATGTGCCTTGATTATTGTAACATCTTAAGTCTTGAAATGGGGTAGTTTGAATCCTCTGACTGTTCCTTTTCTTCAGTACTGTGTTACTTGTTCTAGGTCTGTTGTCTTTCCACATAAACATTAGAAACAGTTTGTTAATATCTACAAAATACCTTGTCAGGATTTTGAGTGGGATTATATAGTCTACTCTATTTTTTTTCTTAGATAGCCTCACTGGAGATTGATCAATTTCATCAATCATTTTTCAGAGAACTAGTTTTTGACTTAATTGATTTTAAATTTCATTAATCTCATTAATTTTATTTTTGATTTCATTAATTTCTGTTCTGTTTTTATTCATTTACTTCTGCTTGCTTTAGGCTTTAATTGTTCTTCTCTCTGTTTCCTGAGGTGGAAACTTAGATTATTAACTTTATATATAATCTAAGTGTCTTTTCTAATTTATGAATTAATTGCTATTAATTTACCTCCAGAGCATACCACAATTTTTGATGTTTCATTTTCATTTTGTTCAAATTTCCCTGAGATATTTATAGAGTAATGTATAATATAGAAATGTGTTATATAATATCTTAAGTATTTGGAGATTTTACATCCATCTTTCCCTTATTAATTTCTAGTTTAATTCCACTATGGCCCAAGAAAATTCTTTGTATGATATTTATTTATTCTTTAAATTTGGTGTGTTTTGTGGCTTATGATGTGGTTTACCTTGGTGAATGTTTTTGTAAAGAATGAATATTCTATTGTTTGGGGATTGAATATTCTAAAAATATCTTGTTAGATCGTGTTGATTGGCAGTGTGGTTCAGTTCAACTCTATCTTTACTAATGTTCTGCCTACTTGATGTTTTCAGTTAATGAAAGAGAGGTTTTGAGGTTTCCAACTGTAACAATTGATTTGTCTATATTTTCTTGTGATGCTATCAGTTTTTGATATTCTGTTGTTAGGTGCATACACATTAAGGATACTGTCTCTTCTTGGAGAACTAACCACTTTATCATTTTAATCTTCCTCTCTTCTCCTGAAGTCTGACTTGTCTGAAATTAATTTACCTACTTCATTTTTCTTGATTAGTGTTACCATGGAGTAACTCTCTCCATTTTTTTTTACTTCTATACTAGTCTTTATATTTAAAGTAGGTTTGTAAACAAAATTTAGTTGAGAATTATGTTTTTTTAAATCTCTAAAAATCTCTGTCATTTAACTGCTGTATTAAGACCATTCATATTTAAAATATATTAATATATCTAATGTATCTGTAACTGTTTTATATCTGTTGCAGTTTTTTGCTTCTTTACTTTCTTTTCGGCCTTGTATAGTTTTAATTATTTTATGTAATTTAATTTGCCTCCTTTCATAGGCATCAATTACACTTCCTTTTAAATTTTTAACAGTTACTCTAGAGTTTGCGTTATACATTTCTAATTAATCCAAGTCCACAGTAAATAACAGTACCTTACTTTCTATGTGCCAGTTCTTCCTTCAGTCCCATACAACATTGCTGCCATTCACTTCATCTATTCATATGTTATATCCACCTAATATGTTGTTACTAATATAACTTTAAACAAACCATTATTTCTTAGGTTAATTGAGAATAAGAAAAATAAAATAATCCATTTTATCTTCATTTATTCATGCTCCAGTGATCATCCTTTACTTTCATAAATCTGAGTTTTTGGACTATACTGTATCATTTTCCTTGTCCCTGAAGGATCATCTTTTAACATTTATTGTTAGGAAAGTCTTCTGCAGATAAATTCTCTTAGTTTTTGTTTGTGAAAGTCTTTATGATTTCTTCACTTCTGAAAAATAATTTCACTGAGTATAGAACTCTATTAACAGTGTTTTTTTTTTTAGTTTTTTCCTTTTAATATGTTCATTATTTTATTCCACACTCTTTTCACTTGCAGTTTCTAAAAGGATTTCCTCTCCAAGTATTACTCTGTTTATCTGCTGGTAAAGTATTATCAAAATCTTTCCCACCCACCTTGGCTTCTTTCGAGATTTTCTCCTTGTCTTCTGTTTTCTGCAGTTTGATATGATATGCTTAACTGTAGTTTTTTTGATGTTTATTCTGATTGGTATTCTCTGTTTTTCTTGGATCTTTGGTTGTGTATCCATCATTAATTTTGAAAAATTTATAGTGATTATTAATTCGATTATTTCATCTCTCACAGTTTTGAATATTCTTTTTTCCCCATTATTTTATCAACAAAAATAGAGTTAAACAGTGTAAAATATTTGAAGAGACTTATTTTGAGCCAAATATGAGTGACCATGGCCCATGACACAACCCTTAGGAGATCCTGAGGATGTGTTTCCAAGGTGGTCAGGGTGCAGCTTGATTTTATACGTTTTAACAAAGCATGAGACATCAATCAAATACATTTAAGAAATACATTGGTTTGGTCCAGAAAGGCGAGGCAACTCAAAGAAGGGAGTGGGAAGTAGGGGAGGGGGCCTTCCAGGCTATAGGTAAATTTAAGCATTTTCTGATTGACAATTGTTTGAGTTTAAAGGCCTGGAATCCATAGAAAGGAAATGTTCAGGTTAATTTAAAAAAATTCTGGAGATGAGGAGACCAAGGTTCTTTTGAAATATTATAGTGGCTGCCCTTAGACACAGTATATGGAAAGTGTTTTCTAATTAGACCTTTAAAAGGTGCTGGACTCTTAATCTCATCAGGACTGGGAGGACTGGGAAGAAAAATATCTAGCAATGTTAATAGAGATCTTTACAGCAAATTAGCCCCCACAAAGGACAGCTTTGCAAGGCCATTTCGAAATATGGCAAATAAATATGTTTTGGGGTAAAATATTTTGACTATCTTCTTTGTTTCATAATGTAAGTCACAATATGTAGAGTTCAATAAACCCTTCTGATGAGAATTTATGGCATGATGAGAATGTAGGGCATGACTCTCCAGACCACTTAGAAATTTGGTCAAGATAAAAGAAGAATCAGAGCTCAGTATTCAATTTCTTCTAACTTTAATTTTAGCTTCGGAAGTTCGTATTGACAAATCTTCAAGCCCAGTGATTCTTTTCTCAACCATGTTTGTTCTATTGATAAAGCCATCAAAATCATTCTTCATTTCTGTTATAAATATTTTAGAATTTCTAGCATTTCCCTTTAATTCATTCTGAAACTTTCCACTGCTGTATTTACATGCTCCATTTTTTTAGCTATGTTGACTCATTCGAGTCCTTATCCTGCTATAGTTACTTTAAATTCACTAACAGTTGTAAAATTTTGTCCTATATGACTATAGTTCTGATGCTTGATTTGCCTCTTCAGACTGTGTTTTTCTAGCATGCTTTGTAATTTTTTGAAAGCCAGTTAGGATATATCAGGTAACAGGAACTGACTAATAATTAGATCTTTGTATAAGGTTTTGTTTATCTGGGGGAATTGGTCTGTATTGAATGTTTACTGTAGGTATAGGCATCAAAAACTAAGTCCTAATGTCTTGGTTTTCATGTCCCCTTTGTATCTGGGATTCTCTAAGGACTCTTCTTTATATAGAGTCTATGACTTTCAACTCTTTCAGCTCTAATCCACTGTTTTTATACTGGAACCCTATTGCTATGATGATTAGAGATGTCGAAGAGGCATTATATAATTCTAAGATTAAATCTTAGTCATTTAGTGGGTTAGTTCCTGGAATGTAACCTTCGTAAGTGTTTCTTAGCCTCCCCTCTTTGCCTATCCCAGCTCCCTTAGGTGAGACAGATAAGCTAGAGTAGACTGAAATCCTTAGGAAAATACCCTTTCTGCAACTTGGATAAGATTCCAGTAGAGTCCTTTCCTCTTGACAGTAGGCCTTTGTTATGAAGAACTCTAAGCATAATTTACACAGGTTACTTTTTCTCTCCCTAGGCCAGAATCATGAGAGGTCTTTCTTGGACTTTCTTCAAGATGACCTAGTATACTTACTGTAGGTAAAACCCAGCAATGAATGGAGGCTCCCAGAGAGTATGGTGCCAGGAGTTTCTGACTCTCAGTTTCCATCAATTCATTAAAATTATCATTTAAGTGTTTTTACCTGTTTATGGGTCCTGCAGCTTCTACTCTAAGATAAGAGACTTTGGTTGGGACTCTCTAGATTTTCATACCTCTCTAAAATTTGGAACAGTGATTTGCTCTGAAATCTCAGTTTTCTAATGGGTCCAAGAAAAGTAATGGATTTTCAGTTTGTTTGGCTTTATTCTTATAAGGACAGGAATGACAACCTTCAAACTTTATATAAGATGGAACTGAAACCAGAAATTCTTTATAGTCATTTTTTATACTTTATTTCTAGAGTAGTTATATTAAAGAATTTTAAAGATCTAAATGTTAATAACAATTGGAACGATAAGAATGTTCAGGATTTTGAATGGTGATATATTTGCCTAGGTATATAGGGTTATAATTATCATGCATCTAATTATTCTTTAATTTTAGTTTACCATGTTTAGCAAAGTATTAGCTTAAAAAAAACTATAATTGCTAAATTACACTCAAATTACAAATATAACTAAACTCTCCATCAATTGAATATGAATATATATATTCATGTACATTAACAGTTTATTAAGTAATAAGTAAAGAATTATAATGGATATTTTACAAGCAAATCAAATTCTCATCTTAATACTACATGAGATAAATTTTTAAATTTCCATTTTATAGATTAGCAGAGTGAGACTAGAATTTTTGTTCTTAACCACTAATTATTTTACCTCCTAAAAGAATATGAAATTTCTGTCCATTTCAGACATTTGGGATGGCAGATAAATATATGTTTTAAAAAGTTAGCCAAATTAAAATTGATAGATCAACTAGATCACCTTTCAATCAGAAAATATGATATCTCAGATTAAGCAAGTATATATATCATCCTTCTAAAAAAAATGCAGGTAATAGAATAACCCTTATTTTAAGTAATTTTGTTTAAAAAATTATTCCTTGGCATCTATGTTTCTCATTATTAATATGAATTATTTCACTTGTTGATATTTTCAAGACATCAAAGGCAAGAAAGTAGAATAAATGACATTGTTATATAGATGACACCCTTAACACAGAAATGATAAATGCTATGTAGATTTTTGTTTTGTTTTATGCCAAATGCAGATAAATAATTTTCAACATTTATTAATATGCTATTCAATTCCCATTATCTATGTTCTGTAAAACAGAGTGCTTTAAATTTAAAAAACTTTTTGACTGCAAGCTATAATTATAATAATCGAAGTTGCTTTCCCGTAAGTAAATTATTTTTGGAGCACAGAGTAGATACCAGGAAAACACAATGATCTATTGTCTCTCATGTCTACAATTTGTTGAACAAGATACTCTAAATTAAAGCTTGAAAAACATCTTTGCTGGTATTTGAAATAATTAGCTGTGAAAGTCACGGTCCAGGACCCTTTTAAGATTTAGATTTTAAGTGCTTTTTTTTCTACTTGTCAAGTCTTGACAGTTTATCATTCGGTATTTAAGGAAGTGTAGATTATTTCCTTCTCCAAACACTGTAGACAAAGTATATTTATGCTAGATAGCCAATATAATGGAAAGCAACCTGCTTTAGATATTTAAAAGTATTGGCACTTCTGCCTAAAAAGATGTTTGTTTACCCAAGTAAAAACTGATATCTATATTTAAGTAAAATAATGTGTGTAATACTTCTTTAGAATGAAATTTTTCAGTGGAAAATATTATGTTATTCAATCCACCAGTAAATCCAATTATCTGTTAGGAATCTCTCCTTCTAAGTCTTAGAAATCTTAAATTTATTGTCTCTCAAACTCAGTACAACTCTGTTGTCCTCTCCCCCTTCACAATAATTAAATAACATAAGAAGATCTCATTGAAGGTAATATTGCATAGTTTCCCTGTTTATTTGTTTTTAATAGCATTCCTGTAGAATGTGAGCTCTTCAAGGATATGATACTGGGCTTGAGTCACTGATAAATCTCCAGTGCCTAAACAGTGCCAGATGCATAGTAGGTACTCAATTAATATTGGTTGTATGAATGAATGCCTCCTTCTACTAGAATATTCTGCCCCTCAGGACTGCAATTTCATTTGACTTACAACTATATCTCTAGTACAGGAGCAGGCATTCTATAAATATTTGTTGACTGACCGGCTGAATGGTGGATTGAATAAAATTATACCAGAACTAAAATACTGGCACTAGAAGGGAAATGTGGTATAAATATCCTCTGCGCTATATCTCTAGGCAACATATCTGACTTACCAATGATCCATTTTCATGTTAGGTTATGATACTCCTGAAAAAAAAGTTTGTTCAATTTTTTATGATTTACAATGGTTTTATATTTTCATTAAATTTTTCTAAAGATTGAATGAGTTTAAAACACCAACTCAGCTATTAGGACAGACAGGCAAAACGATGTCTGCTTTGAGATGTTCAAGTACAAAGTTTGCATATTTCAATTGTCTTCACCATTAAGGACAATTTCTTCAGATAACAATTTAAATTCTTCACTTTAAAAGCCATTTAAAATTCCAACAAAACTAAAAGTAGAAGAGAACTAATTGAGGACAATGTTGAGGTCTTATCTACATTTGTACACATATGTTTGATGCAATAATGATTTTGTTATTGTGATCATGATGATAACTGTAGTCAAATTAAACATATTTATATAGTCATATTTTAGGAATATGGCATAGATAACTTAGCCATGCTATTATCCAATCATTTCTTAATTGCAAGATAATTTTATATAATCAGTTGTGATTCTGGGTCTCCTGCTATCAAGCTGTCTTTTTTGTTAGTAGATATATGAAAGCATCTGGGTAATCTACAAGTTAGAGGAAACTCACACTCTTTCTTGGTTTCTTTGTCACTATTACCCTTGTTGTGAAACAAGGTCATAGCTTTTTCTACCTAATCCCCATTTCATCGTTCTGTGTTATCTGTTTCCCTTTAGTCATAACACAGTCAACTCCAACTAAGAAGAAAATAGAGTCACAGTTTAAGATAATATTGATTCTAGAGAACTATCCAGAATGTTTTGTTTTTTCCTTGATTAATTGTTAGGATAGAATTCTAGAGGCACCATACAATATCCTTCTTCTTTTTTTTTTTTTTTTTTTGACCTAAAGTGTTTTATTAAGGGGGATGATTTTTATTTATTTATTATTATTACTTTTTTTTTTTTTACTTTAGGTACATACTATATCTGGCATTTCTCCCCATGTTATCCCTCTCCAATAACAAAGAAAATATCCTTCTAAGAAAAATTCAACAGGTTATAAAACCCAGGCTTAATACCCCCAGAAATCCGCAAGTGTTTGCTTCACCATCAATAGGATGGATAATTCTGAAAGGTTGATTATAATATATGCCTTTTTTGACACAATCTTTATTTGCTTTTACATTTCCACAGAAATGCTATCCACATTCATACTAACTTGTGGAGTTTTTGGTTTTTGTTTTTCTTTTGTATTTTTTTCCTTCACGCTTAGGAATCATAAAGAGAATACTTTGGGAAAAAATGTTCTCAGAAAATTTGTCTTTTTTGTACGATGCTGATCCCTTTACTATTTCTGCAAGGCATGCAGCTGAATAGCAAGCAGGAATACAGAGGGCATTCCTGCTGAGTTAACAGGTTTCTGTTGTGATGGAAAAAAGTAAAACTTATAGTCATTTTGAGAGTCAGTAACACAACCATCCTACATCATATGCTTAGATGGAAATTTCGTATTTCAGCTGTATTATAACTACTGCTGAGTTCTTAACCCTACTTAATATCAAGGAAGAGTTTATCAGGCACTTTCAGTTCATTTCCTTTAACAAAATTACTCTGATTAATGTTATGCTTATTTACATGAGAATAGTTTGTTACTCATCTCTCTGGCTTCTTACTAACACAAGCTTTTGTTTGTTAACAGTTAATTCTGGCTATGTTATTGAAACTTAAGAAGCAATGATATAGTAGAAAAGGGAGTCAATACAAAATGCTTTTTCTTTCCTTTACAGCTACCAAGACATTAGTCCAATCTAAACAGGGCGACATCTTCAGAAATTTCTCACAAGCACACCAAAAAAAATCATAAAATGAGAATGATCCAACCTCCGCCTATGCAAACAAGTGATGTTTAATCTCCCCACTGACCAAAGAATGAAAATCTCATTAAAAATAGTTTCAGGGTGATGGAAGCAGGAAGCAAGAGATGTCAGAAATCTCAAATTGTGTGTTATTTATTCACATTAATATAGTTATTTAATAACAAATATTAGTGGGAGTGTGATAGCAACCCTTTCTTGCAAATAAATTCCATAAGGAAATATCTATAATAAATGATATATATATCTATAATAAATGATTTTATCACTATATGATAAAATGTCACCCTCTAATATGTGTGGTCAATGTAAAAGATGTGTCATCTGGATAAATGATCTCATCCGGGATGCCAAAGATTAAGGCATTCAGTTTTCTTTTTTATCCTCTAAATAAAAGCGTTATTCAACTCCCATTTACCAGAACTGACTCTCTCTGACTTTTTCACTTTTGCAACTCTCTTTACCAGCCTATGTTGTCAGTGTTTATTTTTATCTAGCTATAATGACCTACGTAGCCACCTTGGGGAATTGCTATACAAGTATCGTGAAAAGGGTACATGAAAATCATTCTGTGCTCTCAGGTTATTCAGATACTGATATAAATACAAAGGATACATTTGTGAGTTCCAGGTCTTGTAAGCTTCGTCAAGTTCATACCAGTAAAAGACAATGCCATCAATTCTGGGGCAGAGTGAGTGGGGGTCATTATTAAGACTGCCTGGCCCAATTTTTCAGACTAGTAAATGAAGGTTTGATATGTCCCCAAGACATAATCCAGCACAATATGTTTTGCAAATACTTTAATGAATTTAAAATTTTTAAATCAAGATTTTACATATCAACACCCATTTTCAGATTCTATTGAAAAATTTTAAGATCTAAATATAAGAACTGCACTCCTTAGTACAGTACATCTTTCTGCCTGCTTCACACATCTGAGATCCTGATCCTGTTTCAGACAATAAGTTTACAAAGTCAAGAGTATGGACTGACTAGGAGTTTTAGCAACTGATATCAGTTCAAGGCTTATTTTATTGTGTCAGTATCTTAAAATTGTTAACGATGACACATCTGAGAATTTATTCAGAATGTAAGTAACAAGATAATTCTTTCCACTAAAAACAAAATTTATGTTCTGACACTAACATCAATGTTTGTACATATACAAAAATGCAAAAACTTCTCTGTACATTATTTGAGAGCCATTACATTTTCTGCAATTGAGTTTAAAGTCAGGAAGGAAAGAGATATTAGAACAACAACAGAAAAACCTTAACTTCTGCATAGGATTTTATTCCATTACTCTTTTAGAGAGCCTTCCGTGACTTCCCATTGCTGAGTGCATAGAGTTCAGAGGCCTGTGTATGAATTTTTTTTGTGTGGCTTCATCTTATGTTTCTTGGTTCATTTCCTAACATTTTTCTAAGTGACTTTATATAACAAAATTTGAATAAATGAATAATGAGAGAATCAGAAAAAGTCTCCATGTTTGTTTGGTTTTATTAATTCATAAGATTGAAAGTCAGACATACCTGGATCAAATTCTAGGTTTCCACTTAATTAGTTACATGATCTTGAAGAACTTATTAATGATATGACCCAAACCTTTCTAAACTCTAGTTTGTCATCTGGTTCTAAGTTCTCATGTGGATAAAATCACATAAGAATACATGTTTGTTTTCCTCTTTTTCCCATCCAACCCTCCCATTATGTTAGTTTTTTTGGTAATGTTCCATTTGCTTAAAACATTCCTAGCTGTCTTCATTATATAAAAACCTAATGATGCCTAATATAAGAATCACGCCCATCACAATATTGTTAACATCTACTGTAACAGAGTTTACCCACATAATTTATAATTTGTTTAATGATTTAATTTTTTTTTCTCTGTGACTATGTTAAGATTTTTCAAGGGCAATAGAAATAACTCAAATATCTGTAAAAATAGCAGGGATGATGAAAATAATTGGCATTTATATATCAAGTTTTGATTAAACTAGGGCTTTCACATACTTTATAATATATTAGATTGACTACTCATAAAGCCTTGTGAGGTGGATAAGGTAGGTTTCGTTCTTCTTACCCTAATTTCACATGTGAGCTGAGAGACCTAGAGGACATGTTCATTTTTGCCTGTAGTTAGTAACCCTAATTTATATTTTCTGGCCTTGAATACAGAGTTTTTCTACTACCTAGAATTTTCTTCCAAGGAACAAATAGAATCATAGGTATATGGTTGATTGTGACAATAAAAGTTTATTGATTGATTTATAAAACCTAAGATAGGTTTTAGAATACAGATGATCTTTTCTTCACAGAGTTTCACAAGTGTGTATTTTTACTGTCATCCCCATTTGTAGTTATAGTAAATAAGATTGCTCTAATTTAGAGATTAAAAAAACAAGGTTTTTTGATTCACCAGGGGTTTCCAAAACGACAGTCCTTGGGAGGTGCTTTAAGATTACTAAAAGTTTCTAACAGTATCAGGCACCGCCAATGCCCTTCACTCCCTAGAATAGTACACTCTGGTTTTCACATCCCTGTGAAGACTTTGTATCACATTTCTCACCCCAAAAGGTGCTTGTGTCACATCCCTGACTCCAAAAAGTTTTTAAATTTGTTGCCTCTGGTAAATACATTGCCCGTGAGTAATGTTTTATCCTTTGAAATGTTTTCTTACAACCCATCTAAAAGGATGTTTAGTTTCAATGTGCTCTGGGATCCCAGCCCTCACTATTACATGTGATTTCTACTTAATAGATTCTGTCCTTTTCATCCCTGATATTTTTTCAAGTTAATTATTTGTAGCAATATCACAATGAATAAAAGTCCTCAAGGTGAAAAACAGGAACAGTGCTTACAAATAAATGACCAACCTAATGATGGGTCTGAAATATGTGCCTCGTGAAGGTACAATACTGTTTATGATAATTTTATGAGGTCAGAGATAATGGATCTGCACTATTGTAATCAAACAGAGGACACATGACATAATCTTAAGAAGCAGCAAATGGGTCTGGGGCACTGGAGATTGCTTATGTGAAAGGAAAGGTCAGAATACTTACGGACCATCTACCGGATGGTTCAGCTTTCAAAACCGATGTAATTATATACAAATGCACTGGGATTGATTTAGATTTATTTATTAGGTATGCAAGCATACCTAGTCTTTATATTGGTCATCAGCTCTCAATATGAAAAAGATTATTCAGTACATTGTGGTACATTATATGTTAATGAATTTGACTTTTTTTTTAAAGATGACCATTGTGTCATTTTCCAATTCATATGGACTAGAGGTTCTGAGCCCATAGTAAGCCTCAGAATCATTTGGTGAACTTGTTAATACACAGACTTCTGTCTCTCTCTTAAGGTTCTGATTTACTAGACTTGAGTTGGGAACAAGGAATTATATTTCTTACAAGTTCCCAGGTTGGCCAGGTGTGGTGGCTCACATCCCAGCTATTCAGATGGCTGAAGCACGAGAATTGCTTGAGCGCAGGAGGTGGAGGTTGCAGTGAGCCAAGATTGCCCCACTGCACTTCAGTTTGGGCCACAGGGTGAGATCCTGTCTCAATAAATAAATAAATCAAAATAAAGTAATTAAAACAAAACAAAAACTAGCTCCCAGGTGATACTGATGCTGCTGGTCTATGGGTAGCGTTGATACAGATAAAGAGGTATTAGTGTAGGAAATCTCCAGATGGCCTTTATTAAAGCAGTTTCAGATGGTCTGATTTAACCTGATTTCCCTACCATTATAAAGTGTTCTCATGATGCTAATACACCTTGCTGGAGCACTAATAGTGGCTGAGAATGCCTAAGAACTTTTGAGATTTATTTTTTACTTGCAAATAATTTTTTTTTTTTCTGAATATAAATTTTTTTTTTTTAATTGCATTTTAGGTTTTGGGGTACATGTGAAAAACATGCAAGGTTGTTGCATAGGTGCATACGTGGCAGTGTGATTTGCTGCCTCCCTCCCTTTCACCTATATCTGGCATTTCTCCCCATGCTATCCCTGCCCAACTCCCCACCCCCCTGCTGTTCCCCCTCCCCCTCAAAAGACCCCTGTGTATAGTGCTCCCCTCCCTGTGTCCATGTGTTCTCCTTGTTCAACACCCGCCTATGAGTGAGAAATGTGGTGTTTGATTTTGTGTTCTTGTGTTAGTTTGCTGAGAATGATACTGGCTAGCCATATGCAGAAAGCAGAAACTCGACCCCTTCCTGACACCTTACACTAAAATTGACTCCAGATGGATTAAAGACTTAAACATAAGACCTAACACCATAAAAACACTAGAAGGAAACCTAGGCAAAATCATTCAGGACATAGGCGTAGGCAAGGACTTTATGACCAAAACACCAAAAGCATTGGCAACAAAAGCCAAAATAGACAAATGGGACCTAATCAAACTCCACAGCTTCTGCACGCCAAAAGAAACAGTCAATAGAGTGAATCGGCAACCAACAGAATGGGAAAAAATTTTTGCAGCCTACCCATCTGACAAAGGGCTGATATCCAGAATTTACAATGAGTTAAAAAAGATTTACAAGAAAAAAACAAACAAGCCCATTCAAAAATGGGCGAAGGATATGAACAGATACTTTACAAAAGAAGACATACATGAGGCCAACAAACATATGAAAAAATGCTCATCATCACTGGTCATTAGAGAAATGCAAAGCAAATAATTTTTAAAATGCAATCATACTATGAAGAGTATGGTGGTGAGCAAGAGGATGGCTGGTCATCACCATACTCTTCATAGTATGATTGCATTTTAAAAATTATTTGCAAGTAAAAAATAAAGTAAAAACTCCCACCTCCCCTACTTGGAGTTTCTGATACTCGGGGCAACTATGTCAATCTTTTATTTTTATTCTGTCATATGACTCCATACTTAACAGATAACATGTTTATTACTGTTCTCTGTTTTTCCTATTTTGCTTTTATCTATCGCTTTCCTATTATAGAACATACGTATTAACTGTCTTATTCCAGTCTTTCCCTCAATCTCCAGTATAGTTATGTTAGTTAAGCCAATATTCCGGTTAGATTACTCATATCTGAATCCAACAATGTGCTATGACTAGGCTTCTTTTTTTTAGACATTGTTTTTGTTTCTGTAGCCTTATCAATTGGCCCACTTTTCATTTCCTTAGTTTTTATATATCATTAATTCATTCTAATCTCTTTGGGAGAAGTGTAACTCTCAATATGTTTTTTTTAAAAAAGAAAGACGTTAAGTTTGTGTGTTCACTCCCCGCTCCCCCGCACAGAGGCATCCTTTCTGGGCTTCTTTCCGTCCCCTTGCACCGTGGAACTGGAGGATCTCTGGACTTGCTGCCATTTTGCCAACGCTCTGCAATGTTGTATCTTTTGCCCTCTGTCTCTCATTTTTGTTGTTGTTGTTTTCCTGTTTCTCAGTAGGGATCCTTTGACCTTCATTTTCCAAACTGTCTCTTCGTTTTTCTTTCCCTGATGTCACATTTTTACATTTCAAGAACTCTCTGTGACTCTCTAAATGCTTCTTTTTAAATATCTGTATCACTGAAGAAACTTAAAGTTCTTTGAGGAAATTAAATTTAGAGCTTTTGAGGCTTTTATCTGCTCCTTACATTGCCTTTAAGTATGACTTTGTTTCTTCTTGGTCTCTAAATCATATGTTAAAGGCTCTCCAAATTGCCTGGAAATCCTTGGCTGCCTATTCATATTCATGAGCGAAGTCGTGAAATTAGTGATGTGAACTTCTCTGTGTAGAGAAGGGCTTGCTAATGAGGTGATTTCCCACATGGTTACTGGGTGTGGACCTGGGAGCCAGTACTCATATCTCTTCCAGTTAATTTCAATTCTCCAGGTAGGAATTCCTCCATCTCTTATCTAAGGATGTAAGCTGTGAGCTGGCACCTTTCTGGAAGTCTAGTGAGGGAAGATATCCTCATTAACAATGTTTGATACATAGGCTAACATGGAACCTTGATTCTCACTGTGGCTTGACGGCCTTGTATTCAACTGTTTCTAATGACTGAGAACATACCATTCACACGGCAGTCTTCTATGGGTGGGGAGTACAGTGGATGGCCCTCAGAAATCACTCTCTTGTTTGTGTTGAAGAGACAAGCCAGAAGGCATAACTGCCCCTTATTAAAAATTGTCAATCTTTATCTTTTCACCTTTAACCTGACACTTGGATACATATATAATGTCCCCAATTTTAACACATTTTGAAAATCATGCCATAAAAAATAATTCCTTCCCAGTAGTTCCCAGCAAATTACCAAAAGTTTTTGTGAATTCTAATATCTGCTTCCTTTTTTTTTTCCCATTCAACATTTTTTTTTTTTTATTGTACTTTAGGTTCTGGGATACATGTGTAAATCATGCAGGATTGCTGCATAGGTAATTACAGGGAAAGTGGTTTGCTGCTTCCATCCCCCCCATCACCTATATCTGGCATTTCTCCCCATGTTATCCCTTTCCAACTTCCCCACCCCACACTGTCTCTCCCCTACCCCCGCAACAGACCCCAGTGTGTGTTGCTCCCCTCCCTGTTTCCATGTGTTCTCAGTGTTCAGCACACACCTATGAGTAAGAACATGTGGTGTTTGATTTTCTGTTCTTGTATCAGTTTGCTGAGAATGATGGTTTCCAGATTCATCCATGTCCCTACAAAGGACACAAACTCATCATTTCTTATGGCTGCGTAGAATTTCATGGTATATATATGCCACATTTTCCTTGTCCAGTGTATTATTGATGGGCATTTGAATTGGTTCCAGGTCTTTACTATTGTAAACAGTACCGCAATGAACATAAGTGTGCATGTGTCTTTATAATAAAATGATTTCTAATCCTTTGGGTATATACCCAGTAATGGGATTGCTGGGTCAAATGGAATTTCTATTTCTAGATCCTTAAGGTATCACCACACTGTCTTCCACAATGGTTGAACTAATTTACACTCCCACCAACTGTGTAAGTGTTCCTACTTCTCCACATTCTCTCCAGCATCTGTTGTCTCCAGATTTTTTTGATGATCACCATTCTAACTGCTGTAAGATGGTATCTCAATGTGGTTTTGGTTTGCATTTCTCTAACGACCAGTGATGATGAGCATTTTTTATATGTTTGCTGGCCTCGTATGTCTTCTTTAGAAAAGTATGTGTTCAAATCCTTCACCCACTTTTGAATGTGGTTGTTTTTTCTTGTAAATCTGTTTTAGTTCTTTGTAGATGCTGGATATTAGCTCTTTGTCAGATGGGTAGATTGCAAAAATTTTTTCCCATTCCGTTACTTGCCAGTTCACTCTAATGATTGTGTATTTTGCTGTACAGAAGCTCTGGAATTTAATTAGATCCCATTTGTCTATTTTGGCTTTTGGTGTTTTAGTCATGAAGTCTTTGTCTATGCCTATGTCCTGAATGGTTTTGCCTAGGTTTTCTTCTAGGGTTTTTAATGGTGTTAGGTCTTATGTTTAAGTTTTGAATCCATCTGGAGTTAATTTTAGTGTAAAGTGTCAGGAAGGAGCCCAGCTTCTGCTTTCTGCCCATAGCTAGCCAGTTTTCCCAACACCATTTATTAAACAGGGAATCCTTTCCCCATGGCTTGTTTTTGTGAGGCTTGTCAAAGATGAGATGGTTGTAGATGTGTGGCATTGCCTCTGAGGCCTCTGTTCTGTTCCATTGATCTATATCTCTGTTTTGGTACCAGTACCATGCTGTTTTGATTACTGTAGACTTGTAGTATAGTTTGAAGTCAGGTAGTGTGTTGCCTCCAGCTTTGTTCTTTTTGTTTAGGATTGTCTTGGCTATTCATGCTCTCTTCTGGTTCTATATGAAGTTTAAGGTGGTTTTTTCCAGTTCTGTGAAGAAGATCATTGATAGCTTGATGGGGATAGTGTTGAATCTATAAATTACTTTGGGCAGTATGGCCATTTTCATGATACTGATTCTTCCTAACAATAAGCATGGAATGTTTCTTCCATCTGTTTGTGTCCTCTCTTATTTCCTTGAGCAGTGGTTTGTAGTTCTCCTTGAAGAGGTCCTTTACATCCCTTGTTAGCTGTATTCCCAGGTGTTTTATTCTCTTTGTAGCAATTGTCAATGGGAGTTTGCTCTTGGTTTGGCTCTCTGTTAGTCTGTTATTGGTGTGTAGGAATCCTTGTGATTTCTGCACATTGATTTTGTATGCTGATACTTTGCTGAAGTTGATTATCAGTTTAAGCATATTTTGGGCTGAGATGATGGGTTCTTCTAAATATACAATCATGTTGTCTGCAATAGAGTCAGCTTAACTTCCACCTTTCCTAATTGAATACCCTTTATTTCTATTTCTTGCCCGATTTCTCTGGCTAGAACTCCCAATACTATATTGAATAGGAGTGGTGAGAGAGGGCATCCTTGCCTAGTGCCAGATTTCAAAGGGAATGCTTCCAGTTTTTGCCCATTCAGTATGATGTTGGCTGTGGGTTTGTCGTAAATAGCTTTTATTATTTGAGATACGTTCCATCGATATCTAGTTTTTTGAGAGTTTTTACTGTAAGGGCTGTTGAATTTTTGTCTAAGGCCTTCTCTGCATCTATTGAGATAATCATGTGGTTTTTATCTTTGCTTCTGTTTATGTGGTGGATTACGTTCATCAACTTGTGTATGTTGAACCAGCCTTACATCCCCAGGAAGAAGCCTACTTGATCGTGATGAATAAGCTTTTTGATGTGCTGTTGCAATCGGTTTGCCAGTATTTTATTGAAGACTTTTGCATCTGTGTTCATCATGGATATTGGCCTGAAGTTTTCTTTTATTGCTGAGTCCCTGCCAGGTTTTGGTATCAGGATGATGTTGGTCTCATAAAATGATTTGGGAAGGATTCCCTCTTTTTGTATTACTTGGAATAGTTTCAAAATGAGTGGTACCAGCTCCTCTTTGTACGTCTGGTAGAATTCAGCTGTGAATCCATCTGGACCTGGGCTTTCTTTGGTTGGTAGGCTATTAATTGCTGCCTCAACTTCAGTCCTTTTTATTGGTCTATTCAGGGTTTTGACTTCTTCCCGGTTTAGGCTTGGGAGGGTGCAAGTGTTCAGGAATTTATCCATTTTTTCAGGTTTACTGGTTTATCGGCATAAAATTATTTATAGTAATTTCTGATGGTAGTTTGTATTTCTGTGGAATTGGTGGTGATATCCCCTTTGTGGTTTTTTATTGCATCTATTTGATTGTTCTCTTTTCTTTTTTGTTAATATGGCTAGTGGTTTGTCTATTTTGTTAATGTTTTCAAAAAACCCGTTCCTGGATTTATTGACTTTTTGAAAGGTTTTTTTGTGTCTCTATCTCCTTCAGTTCTGCTCTGACCTTAGTTACTTTTTGTCTTCTGCTAGCTTTTGTGTTTTTTTAAGCTTGCTCCTCTAGCTCCTTCAATTTTGAAGATAGGGTGTCAATTTTTTATCTTTCCTTGCTTCTCATGTGTGCATTTATTGCTATAAATTTCCCTCTAGACACTGCTTTAAATGTGTCCCAGAGATTCTGGTACATTGTGTATTTGTTCTCATTGGTTTCAAAGAACATCTTTATTTCTGCCTTCATTTCATTGTTTATCCAGTTGACATTCAGGAGCCAGTTGTTTAGTTTCCATGAAGTTGCATGGTTCTGAGTCAATTTCATAATCATGAGCTCTAATTTGATTGCACTGTGGTCTGAGAGATTGTTTGTTATGATTTCTGTTCCTTTGCATTTGCTGAGGAGTGGTTTACTTCCAATTATGTGGTCAATATTAGATTAGGTGTGATATGGTGCTGAGAAGAATGTATATTCTGTGAATTTGGGGTGCAGAAGTATGTAGATGTCTATTAGGTCCTCTTGGTTCAGATCTGATTTCAAGTCCTGGATATCCTTGTTAGTTTTCTGTCTCATTGATCTGTCTAACATTGACAATGGAGTGTTAAAGTCTCCCACTATTATTGTGGGAGTCTAAGTCTCTTTGTCAGTCATTAAGAACTTACTTTATGTATCTAGGTGCTTCTGTATTGGGTGTGTATATATTTAGGATCATTAGCTCTTCTTGTTGCATTGATCCTTTTGCCATTATGTAATGCCCTTCTTTGTCTCTTTTGATCTTTGTTGGTTTAAAGTCCACTTTATCAGAAACTAGGATTGCAACTCCTGACTTTTTTGCTCTCCATTTGCTTGGTAAATCTTCTTCCATCCATTTATTTTGAGCCTATGTGTGTCCTTGCACATGAATGGGTTTTCTGAATACAGCACACTGATGGGTCTTGACTTTATTTCCAATTTTCCAGTCTGTGTCTTTTGATTGGGGCATTTAGCCCATTTACATTTAAGGTTAATATTGTTTTGATTGGGGCATTTAGCCCATTTACATTTAAGGTTAATATTGCTAGCTGACAAAACAACCAGCTAGCATCAATTTGATCCTGCCATTTTGATGCTAGCTGGTTGTTTTGACCATTAGTTGACACAGTTTCTTCATTGTGTCAGTGGTCTTTACCATTTGGTACATTTTTGGAGTGGCTGGTACTGGTTGTTCCTTTCCATGTTTAGAGGGTCTTTCAGTAGCTCTTGTAAGGCAGGCCTGGTGGTGACAAAATCGCTCAGCATTTGCTTGTTTGTGAAGGATTTTATTTATCTTTTACTTATAAAGCTTAGGTTGGCTGGATATGAAATTCTAGGAAAGTTATTTTCTTTAAGGATGTTGAATATTGGTCCCTACTCTCTTCTGGCTTGTAGGGTTTCTGCCAAGAGATCTGCTGTGAGTCTGATGGGCTTCTCTTTGTGGGTAACCCAACTTTTCTCTCTGATGGCTCTTAGCATTTTTTCCTTCTTTTCAACACTGGTAAATATGACGATCGTGTGCCTTGGGGTTGTTCTTCTTGAGGAATATCTTTGTGGTGTTCTCTGCATTTCCTGTTCTTGAATGGTGGCCTGCCTTGCTAGTTTGGGGAAGTTCTCCTGGATAATATCCTGAAGAATGTTTTCCAGCTTGGATTCGTTTTCCCTGTCACATTCAGGTACACCGATCAAGTGTAGATTAGGTCTTTTCCCATAATCCCATACTTCTTGGAAGGTTTGTTCATTTCTTTTGACTCTGTTTTCTCTAATCTTGCCTTCTCATTTTATTTCACTGAGTTGATCTTCAACCTCTGATATCCTTTCTTCTGCTTGGTTGATTCAGCTATTGAAACTTGTGTATGCTTTGCAAAGTTCTCGTTTTGTGTTTTTCAGCTCCATCAAGTTGTTTATGTTCTTCTCTAAGCTGGTTATTCTAGTTAGCATTTCATCTAACCTTTTTTCTAGGTTCTTAGTTTCTTTGCATTGGATTAGAACATGTTTTTTTAGCTCAGAGAAGTTTGTTATTACCCACCTTCTGAAGCCTGCTTCTGTCAATTCTTCAAATTCATTCTCCATCCAGCTTTGTCCCCTTGCTAATGAGGAGTTGTGATCCCTTGGGGGAGGAAAGCCATTCTGGTGTTCGGTGTTTTCACCCTTTTTGCACCGGTTTCTTCCCATCTTTGTGGATTTATCTACCTGTGGTCTTTGCAGTTGGTGACTTTCAGATGGGGATCTCTGAGTGGATGTCCTTTTTGTTGATGTTAAAGCTGTTTCTTTCTGTTTTTTAGTTTTCCTTCTAACAGACAGGCCCCTTTGCTGCAGGACTGCTGGAGGTCCACTCCAGACCCTGCTTGCCTGGGAATCACCCATGGGGGCTGCAGAACAGCAAGGGTTGCTGCCAGTTTCTTCTTCTGTTATCTTTGTCCCAGAAGGGTACCCACCAGATGCCGGAGCTCTCCTTTATGAGGTGACTCTTCAGATATACGGGGGTCTGGGAGCTGCTTGAGGAGACAGTCTGTCCCTTATAGAAGCTCAAGTGCTGAGTTGTGAGCTCCATTGTTCTGTTCAGAGCTGCTGGGCAGATACATTTAAGTCTCCTGCAGTGGAACTCATAACCACCTTTTTTTCCCAGGTGCTCTGTCCCGGGCAGATGGGGCTTTATTTATAAGTTCCTGATGTGCTGCTGCCTTTTTTCAGAGCTGCCCTGCCCAGCAAGGAGGTAGTCTAGTCACAGTCTGCCAGCAGAGGCGTTGCTGAGCTGCTGATGGCCCTGTCCAGCTGCTGTGTGAACTTTCTTGCAGTTTTGTTTATAGAGGTACAGTTAGAACTGCCTCAGTAGTAGTGGACTGCCTTGGTAATGGCTGATGCCCTTCCTCCGACAGAGCTCAACTGTCTGGGTCCAGCTGCGCTTGCTGTGAAACTCTCGAGTCAGAGCATTTCAGATTGCTGGTCTTTGTGGGGGTGGGACCCACCAAGCCAGATCACCTAGCTCTCTGCTTTCAGCCCCCTCTTTTTCAGTTGAATGGGCAGCTCTGTCTCCCAGGCCTTCCAGGTGATAGTTGAAACAGCCACCCAGAGTTGTGTGAGTTTATGTGCGGAAACCCATGCCAACTGAAACAGCCGTGCTGGAAACTCATGGGACTTTTTGGCCCAGGAGTCTCCTGGTCTGTGGGCAGTGAAAACTGTGGGAGAGATGCAGTATCTGAACCGAAGTGCTGGAGTGGTTGGAAAAGCCCCGGGTGGCCTCCATTGGGTAGGGAGGAGGGTACTCTGGGGATTGCACTTCCCAGGTGAGGCAGTGCCTCACCTTGCCTCGACTGACCCTTCCTGGGCTACACCCACTGTGCCACCAGTCCCATTGAGATGCAGCTGGTACCTCATTTGGAAATGCAGAGATAACTCACCCTCTGCACAGCTCTCACTGGGAACTGCACTCCAGAGCTCTTCCTATTAGGCCATCTTGCTCTATTTGCTTTCTTGATGTATCTGATGCTTTATTGTCATTTTCATTTGGCTTCTGGAGAGAGTAAACTTTAATTTTTGTGTTCAATTAACTTCTGTTCAATCTGCATTATATTATCACTTATTAAGAATTCTCTATCTTACATATTTCAAAATAAGGAATATAGAGAATCCCTGATAACCAGAGAGAGCCTGCACACTGGAATTTACACAAGAATACCTCCATGTTTCATGTCAAAATTTATTTTAAAATTATCTATTTTAATCTGAAAGTTATGTTTGTAAATTAGTATTATCTAAATCAGTATAGGAGATTTTCATTAGTGCTCAGTACTTATCACTGTAAATGCATGACTGAGACAAAACATGGATTATGTAGTTCATATTCATTTTATTCTTTAATGTTTTCTATGCATAGATGAGTTTTAAAATTTCTAATTACAAAGTGAACATCAATTTGAAAAAAATGCTTGGCTTTTTAAAATGTTTGCTATATATCCCCAAAACGGCACTTTTCCATTTTTTTCTACTTTTTCTATGTCATTTTCTATTTACTTTTCCAAACTTGTGTTTCATCTTCCTTTTAAAAATTATTATTCCTAATATTATATATAGACTTACCATAATCTTTGTTTTTTTTTTTGTTTGTTTTTTGTTTTTTGAGACGGAGTTTTGCTCTTGTTACCCAGGCTGGAGTGCAATGGCGCGATCTCGGCTCACCGCAACCTCCGCCTCCTGGGGTCAAGCAGTTCTCCTGCCTCAGTCTCCTGAGTAGCTGGGATTACAGGCGCGTGCCACCATGCCCAGCTAATATTTGTATTTTTAGTAGCGATGGGGTTTCACCATGTTGACCAGGATGGTCTCAATCTCTTGACCTCATGATCCATCCGCCTCAGCCTCCCAAAGTGCTGGGATTATAGGCATGATCCACCACGCCCAGCCTCTCACCATAATCTTTGTATGTTTGTCCCTCTTTTTTTTCTGAACTCACCACTATTACAAGCAACAAATTTTTTGAACTATGTAGATTACAATTACCTGATAGGGAAAAATCTCTCTGATTTTAACTATCTTTTTTTAAAAAAAGAATATTATGCCCCATTTGTATCTTTTCAAAACAAGTATATCTTTTATAAGCTGTGAAGATGGGCTAAAGGTAGATAATTTTTCGTAAGCACAATGGCTGCATTATCTAAAGCTAAGAAGTAAGACATTTTATGTCTTGAAAAGGCTATTAGAATAAAATTACCTCACTAAAATTAGTCATCTTTTGGCTAAATTGACTTTCTTTTTGCTTTCTAGAATTTTATTTTCTTCATTCAGTAGATGTATTACTTATTTCCAAAAAAGAACAAAAGAAAAAATAGTATGTAGATGTGAAAACATTTATTTTATATTATTTTGACTATAAGATTGTGAAGATAAATTTTATTCAAAATGATTACTGTTTCTTATTACCAAAAGTAAACACCATAAAGAAGAAGTAGCTTCAGCAATGTACACAGAAATAATTTTCAAGTTGACATTACAACATATTGGACTTTGGAAAAGCATAAACTATAATTTTGTGACTACAGTTGATGAATGGGTGATAATTTCAACTATAAGTGTAAACATGCACTATGTTTCCAGAAATCTAGATGAGAGAGAATATTGAGTAGTTTTTAAGATCACAATTTTGGTTTTAACAGAACTAGTCCAAGTCCTGGCTCTGCCACTGTGATTTACTTCAAGTTATTTTAGTCTTCTGAGCCTCAGTTCACTCAGCAGAAAAATGGGGATTTATAACCTGAGGCTATGATAAAGATTAAACTTACCTATACACATAGTATTTAATATAGAACCTGGCACATAGTGAGCATTCAATGAATGGTTGCCAATGTTACTACAAAGCCGTTTAGATATGTTTGATCAAAATGAATAAAACTGTACCAATCACAAGCAAAATTAATTCCATGTAACACCAGGATTGGTAGTGTTACCAATATTTCCACTTTTGGCAAAAACAGCTAGGCATTTATGCTTACAGGTAAGACACTAAATGTTAATATCTCTGGATGAAATAAAATAGGAAATGGTAGGTGGTGCAGGAGAGGCATGCTCTCATTTTAAAGGTTAAAAAAACGGATTTAAAATGTGTATACATCTGGTCACTAGAAATAGCTTTCTTTCCGCTATACTCAGAGGATTCACTTATTCAACAGATATTCTTTGATTGCCTATTATGTGCCCGACTGTGTTTACCTACCATGCAAAAGGAAATACCTCCTTTTTATGCTTGAATACTTTCCTTTTCCACAGACATTTCCACTGGGCCTGGGAGATGGGCAATTCTATTCATGGACAGATGGTTTGAGAAGAAAGGACTGGCATGACTATGAAAGCATTCAGAAAGAGGCTATGCGCTCAGGTATGAAGCCCAGTGTACGCCAAAGTGCTACTTCACTCACAGCAGTGTCTCGTTTGTCACGTAAAGGATCTCTAATTAGTATTTCTTCTGCACACAGTAAAGTATGTTTCATGGGGATATTGGAGGTGAATACTGGACAGAACCTAAATGATTTCAAATTTCAGAGAGAAAACAAATGATGAATAGTCCCTCTAATATTAAAATTTAAGAAATATATAGTACTGTATATTCCCAAACTGCTTAATAATTTCTAGGGGTAATCCTGGGATTTATCATCTAGACTTGACCTGATAGATATGTATCTTGAGCAAGATTCACTCATTAGAGCTAAAGTGTATCTAACTGGCAATGCAAAGTATTTAATTTCTGCCAATGTTTCTAGATACTGGCAGGATGTACAGCAAGCCAGCAGGTCAAGCAGCTGGGGATCTAAGGTTGGCAATAGTTAGAAAAGCAATCAGGCAGTTAAATGGAATCAAGTAGGTCTGTTTATGTGTAGCAGAGTTCCAGTCTTGTGCTAGAGTTTAAGGACAAAGTGGCAGGAAGGATATATAAGTAGGAATTCAGAAAGTAGAAATCCAGTGAAATTGAGTAACTCATAATAGGAAGCCCATATTCTGTTACTCAGCCAAGTAAGTTATTTTCACTGTGAGAATGTCACAGAAATAGAGCAGCTACAGTTTGATAAAGAAATCTCAGAAGCCCGGAGACACTTTGTTCCGAATCAAATCAGCAGCAGGATTGTGACTAGCCATGGTGTGAGGTCCTCTTGCTCAATTTCCCCCATAACTCACTCCTGCAAGGTACCTATAGTTAGTAACAAAATTGTTCTCGGCTGTGAAATGTTTGTAGCTCTGTGTCAGGTATGGCTGACTTAATTACAGTCTTTTATTTTTCCATTTCTTTTCTTCAAATAAAGGCCTGCCCCACGCCCCACCCCCAACTTCATTAAAGCAGCTTATTCCAAAGATGTTCCCTGTTTTCAGAGAATGAACTTCTTCCAGGTTCTATCACCTTTCCACCTTGGCAGTGACCCCATGAATAGTTGTGAAAGTGAGTTCCTTACCAGCATCCTCACTTTTCTCTTACTTTCTATCTTTTTCCTCAATTTGCTTGATTAATTCTTTATTATTCCAACCACTTGTTTCTCCTTACGATGGGATGCTGAAGTTTTTTGGAAATGTTTTCATAATTTTACCAACTGAGTCTTCCACAAGTTAATAATAATAATAAACTAGCCCAAATGTATTGAATAGATGTTTTGTACTAAGTGCTTAACATATGTATTTTATTGAAGCCTCAGAAGAACTTTGATAGGTATTATTATACCAAATTAAAATAAAATTGAGTTCCTACAAATTTATAATTTTTATCCAAGTTCAAGCAGCTAATAATTTGGATTAAAAACCAGGTCTTATCATGGTCCATTATACCCCACTGTCAAATAATAACATTTGGTATGGAGTAATGGCAAGGACACAGCAGGAGAAAGACACAGCTAGGCTCAAATCCTAGCATTTTCATACATGAGCTGTGGCAAATCAATTTCTGTTTCTAATATTCTACTTTGTAGAATTTCTTTAAGAATTGAAGATAATATACCCACAGTAATTGTCCAATTATTTGGACATATAGGAAACTCAACTAATTATAACTGTAATTATTAATCCATCTAAGTTACTTTTACATGAATTGGTGTGCCTATCCTTTGCTTGTACCAATGAGTTTTGAATACAAAATCCAGTGCTTCACATTTATATCTGCTCCATACCGCCCTTTCCACCTCCTGAGTAAATTTGCCTTTTCTATCTTCATCTTTGCTTGGACCAAGGGAAAGTTGATCTGCAAAAGACATTGGTAATAACACAGATTTTTAACTACAAATTCTTTGTGTAATTTAAAAGCTTTTAAATGCTAGATTCGTTTTTATTCACTGGAGGATATATGATAAATTCATACACTAAATTTTATTTTTATACAACGAAATATAAATAAAAGTGTATTAAAACACACGTGTATGTACACATTCAGATACAGAGCTGAAATCAAATATCTGTGTACTTCATATACAGGCCAAGAAAAAGGATTATTTCTGCCATTGTGTCCCTTCCATGACTTTAATTTTGTGTTTACTCTCTTATTTTTCTCTATAGTTTTTACTGCCAGTGTATTTATCCTGAATCAAATACTGTTAAGTTTTGCCAGTGTTTGAACTTTATCTAAAAATTTCATCTTATTGCACGACTTTCTTCTTTCACTAAAAAATATTTTTGAGATTCATCTAGGTCAATGTGTGCAATGGTAGTTGGTTCATTTTTACTGTTGTTTAATTTCCTGTAACATTCTCCTTTTGGTTGGCCTTTGAATAGTTTTAGTTGTTGTGTATAATGCTTCTACAAGTATTCTTGTGCATGGTTCTAGGGTAGAGACAATATTTTTTTAAAGTACATATTTAATAGTAGATTTGTATGTCTAGAGAATGCACAGTTGAACTTCATTAGGTCATGACAAGCTGCCAAAACTGATAACACCAGTTTTACTTCGAATAATAATGGATGGAATTCTCATTGCGGTAGCAGTACATCATTGTGAATATTTGAAATTGTCTGACTTTTTCCCCCAATTTGGTGATATGAAATAGTCTCTCACTGTATCTCACTTAGAATTGCATTTTATTAGTATAAAAACATTAAAATGTGGTTGATATATTTTTATGCTTTTGGGCCATTTGTTCTTTATTTTTTGGTAAAAGTCCTATTCATTTCTATACCCACCTTTTAATTTTTTTTCTCTTCTTCATTGATCCACATAGTGCTCTTAATTTATTTTGAATGATAACCTTTGGTGGTTGTATAACGTGACAATAACTTATCCTACATCTTGTAGACAGTTTAAAAAATCTATGTATGGTTTAATGAATAGTTTTCAATTTTAAGGTGACCAAATTCAGCAATCATTTTTAAAAAATAGATCATACTGATGTTCTGCATTGTCTTTTAAAAGCTTGATAATTTTGGCTGGGTGCAGTGTCTTACACCTGTAATCCCAGCACACTGGGAGGCAGTGGAGGGAGAATCGCTTGAGCCCAGGAGTTTGAGAGCAGCCTGGGCAACAAAGTGAGATCTCATCTCTACAAAAAAAAAAAAAAAAATTAGCGTGTACCTGTGGTCTCAGCTACATTGAAGTCTGAGGCAGGAGGATCACTTGAGCCTGGGAATTCGAGGCTGCAGTGAGTTATCCAGCCTGGGCTGGAGACCCTATATCCAAATAAATAAATAAATAAATAAATAAATAAGCTTGATAATTTTTCGTTCTACATTTGGGGCTTAAATCCACCTAGTCTTCATTTTTATATAATGTGAGGTAGGGATCCAATATTTATTTAGTTTTTATTCACTTAACCAATTCTCAGCAACATTTATTAAGAAATTTGTCTTTTTCTTCATTGCTCTGAACTATTGATTCTATTATAAATTAAGTTTCCATATTTGTGTGTTCTTTCTGGGTTCTCAATCCTGTTCTGTGAGTAAAAATCCCTGTGCTAATACCATAATAGCTAATGTACTATATCTTTATTACAACTATTAATATCTGGTACAGCTCACCAAAAAAGAGCTACATTCTTGTCCTTCTTTTTGTTGCCATTCTTACATTGTACTCTTCCTTAAAATTTTATGTTCAGTTTTAAATTTCACATTAACAGACACAGATATGCACAAAAAAATGGAAATTTTTGAATTGTATGGAGCCTATGGATAAAGTAGGGGATAATTGATATTTTCCAATATAGAATAGTCTATTTTATGGTACATCATTATATTTATTTGCTACTTCTTTATTATATTTAGGGATGGCTTTGTAATTTTGTTCTCAGATTATGTTTAATATTAATCCTAGAAAACTAATATTATATTGATTTTTTCACATGATTATATTGAAATTCCTCATTGTTTATAGTTGTAATATAGAAATGTTAATAACTTTCAACATTTATAAGACTTTAGAAAACGTTCTAAGGTTTTCTATTAATTCAAATCATTTACTAATAGTTTATTTTGGATTTTCAGTATATAGACACTCTTATTTGCTAGTAATGACAGTGATTTTAAAAATGTTTTATTCTATTCTAGATTTTCTAATATTAGTTTTAGTTTTCTCCTATTATAATTGCTGAGAGCTGCAGTGTAACATTGAATAGTTGGTAGTAATGGCTACTCTTGGCATTTTTATGGTTCTCACAATATTAATTTAAATGCTCATTTTGAGATTTTATCTGCTTGTATATTGTTAGGTCAATTTATCTAATATAAATACATTTTATCATGTTTATTAACACAATACAAATACACTGTGCACTTTAACAAATACACTTCCTTTACTTCTGAATCTGTTTTGATGAGAGTTTGTGACTTTCTTTTAACCTGGAGTGCTGATTTTATTAAAATATTTTTGTTCATTGGCATTTCTTAAGATAGATAAGATAAATTTTCTCCTTTAATCTGTTATTTGTGTAAATTATATCTATTGCTTTTCTAATGAAAATGAAATTTGTTATTCTGGACTAAATGTGCCTTTTTATTGATAACTGTATTTGATTTGTTAATATTTTATTTGGCATTTTCAAATCTTTATGAATTAATATTGGTCCAAATTTTTCTATTCTTATGAAGTCTTTGTCAGGTTTTGGTAACAGTATAATGACAGCTTCATAAAATGACTTGTTTAATACTTGCTAGTTTTTATACATCATAATTGTTTCTTGTATACTAAAATTATTTCTTTAGTGATCATTATGGATTTATTTGTGGATGAAGCTCTGTTGACCTAAATTTTTCTTGGAGCATAGATTTTTAACCACTTGGCTAATATTTTATGTAGTTACAATAGTAGTTGATTATCTTTCTTCTGGAATGAATGGTATTCTTCTAGTAATTTGTCCATTATATCTAAATATTTATATATATATTAACACCAATTTATTCACATATTCTTATGTCCTCATAGGATTTTTGTGCCTACAATGCTTAAATTTATATTACTTTTTCTAATATGATTAGCTTTTTTGCTTTCTTAATCTATGTATACAAAAATTTGTCACTTTTTTTTTTTTTTTTTTTTTTTGAGATGGAGTCTTCCTTTGTTGCCTGGGCTGGAGTGGAGTGGTGTGATCTCAGCTCACAGCAGCCGCCATCTCCTGGATTCAAGCGATTCTCTTGCCTCAGCCTGTGGTTAATTTTTGTATTTTTAGTAGAGATGGGTTTCACCATGTTGGCCAGGCTAGCCTCAAACTTCAGGTGATCCACCCACCTTGGCCTCCTAAAGTGCTGGTATTACAGGCATGAGCCACCACACCTGGCCAAAAATTTGTCACTTTTATGAATCATTTCAAAGGCCAGTATTTTTCTCTAAATTATTTCTAACTTTTAAAAAATTGTGTTTGCACTAACATTTTTTATTTTAAAAATTTCAACTTTCATTTTAGATTCAGGGGATACATATGCAGTTTTGTTTCAAGGGTATATTGCAGGATGCTGAGGTCTGTGGTACAATTGAACCTATTACTCAGGTAATAAGCATAGTACCCAGTAGGCAGTTTTTCAACACTTGTCTCCTTCACTCCCTCTGCCTTGTAGTCCCCAGTGTCTACTGTTCCCGTCTTTTTGTCCAAGTGTGCCCAGTGTTAACACAAAATGGGTTAATTCCCACTTAGAAGTAAGACCATATGATATTTCATTTTCTGTTTCTGGGTTAATTTGCGTAGATAATGTCCTCTAAGTGCATCCATGTTGCTGCAAAGGGCATTATTTCATTCATTTATATGGCTGCATAGTATTTCATGGTATATTTAAAAATACATTTATACCTCCTAATTTCAGTCAATTTTCTATTGTAGAATAAGCATTTGGGAAACAAAATTCCCCTCTAAATATTACTTTAACTACATTGCACTGCTTTGTGATCCAATGATTCATATTTATTTGATTTTCTTTCAATATGTTTTAAAATATCTAGTGCACTTAACAACCACTAAAATTATCTCAAAGTAAGAAAATCCAGAAACTCCTTCCCAATGAAATCTCACTAATCTTGATAAAAGTATATTAGCATGATAGGCAGCATGTGTTTCATTAAATACCTTGTTAGTGTTTTCATTAATATTGTTACATTTATGTTTTGTTCTGGTAATTACACCCTTGTGGAATATTTGGTGATTTTTGAGATACCAGGCATTTTATTTTGTTTTACTTTGAATTTTAGGGATACATTTGCTGGTTGATTGTATATATAAATTGCAAGTTATGGGGGTTTGGTGTACATGTTTTTTCATCACCTAGATAATAAGCATAGTACTCAATAGGTATTTTTTTATTCTGAACCTCCTCCTACCCTCTATCCTCACGTAGGTTCTAGTGTCTATTTTTCCCTTCTTTGTCTATGTGTACTCAACATTCAGTTCTTGCTTATAATAAGAACATAGGATGTTTGGTTTCCTGTTCCTGAGTTAGTTTACTCAGGATAATGGTCTCCAGCTCCATTCATGTTGCTGCGAAAACATGATTTCATTCTTTTTTATGGCTGCGTAGTATTCCATGGTGTATATGTACCACATTTTATTTATCTACTCTAACATTTATTGTCACCTAAGTTGATTCCATGTCTTTGTTATTGTGAATAGTGCCGCAATGAACATACACATGCATGTGTCTTTGTGGTAGAATGATTCATATTCTTTTGGATATATACCCAATAGCAGGATCACTGGGTTGAGTGGCAGTTCAATTTTAGGTTATTTGAGAAATCTCCAAACTTCTTTTCACGTGGCTGAACTAATTTATATCCCCACCAGCAATGATTAGTGATCACTAATGATTAGTGATGTTGAACATTTTTTCATTTGCTTTCTGGCCATGTATATATCTTCTTTTGAAAAGTGTTAATATCCTTTGCCCACTTTTTAATAGGTTTGTTTATTTTTTGCTTGTTAAATTGTTAGGTTCCTTATAGATTCTGGATATTAGACCTTTGTCAGATGCATAGTTTACAAATATTTTCTCCCATGGTGAGTGTTGTCCATTTACTGTGTTAATAGTTTTCTTTGCTGTGAGAAGCTCTTTTGCTTGATTTGGTCCCATTTGTCAATTTTTGGTTTTGTTGCAGTTGTTTTTGATGTCTTCATCATGAAATATTTACCAGAACTTATGTGTAAAATGATATTTCCTAGGTTTTCTTCAAGGATTTTATAACTTTAGGTTTTACATTTCAGCCTTTAATCCATCTTGAGTTGATTTTTGTATATGGTGTAAGGAGACGGTCTACTTTCAATCGTCTGTATATGACTAACCAGTTTATCATAGCACCATTTATTGAATAGGGAGTTCTTTCCTCATTGCTTGTTCTTGTCAGCTTTGTCAAAGATAAGATGGTTACAGGTGTATGTCTTTATTTCTGGGTTGTCTAGACTGTTCCATTGGTCTAAATATCTATTTTGTATTAGTACCACGCTGTTTTGATCACTGTACCCTTGTAATATTGTTTGAAGTCAGATACTGTGATGCCTCCAGCTTTGTTCTTTTTGCTTAGAATTGCTTTGGCTATTCAGGCTCTTTTTTGGTTTCACATGAATTTTAAAATAGCATTTTTTAGTTCTGTGAAGAATGGCATTGGTAGTTTGATAGAAATAGCACTGAATCTGTAAACTGCTTTGGGCAGTATGGCATTTTAACAATATTCATTTTGCCTATTTATAAGCATGGAGTGTTTTACCATTTGCATATTTCATCTCTGATTTCTTTGAGCAACGTTTTGTAACTCTCATTGTAGAGATTTTTTACCTTCCTGGTTAGCTGTATTCCCAGATATTTTATCTTTTTTGTGGCTGTTGTGGATAGGACTGCATTCTTGATTTGGCTCTCAGATTGGATGTTGTTGGTGTATAGAAATGCTACTAATTTTTCTACATTGACTTTTTATCTTGAAACTTTGCTAAAGTTGTTTATAAAATCTAGGAGCCGTTGGGCAGAGAATAAGGGGTTTTCTAGTTACAAAATTATATTGACTGCAAACAGGAATAGTCTGACTTTCTTTCTATTCAGATGGTTTTTGTTGTTGTTTTTCTATCTCTTGCCTAATTTTTCTGGATAGGACTTTCAGTACCATATTGAATAGGAGTGGTGAGAGAAGTTATCCTTGTCTTGTGCTAGGTTTCAAGGGTAATGCTTTCAGCTTATCCCTGTTCTGTATGATATTGGTTATGGGTTTGACACAGATGGCTCTTATTATTTTGAGGTATGTCGTTTCAATGCCTAGTTTGTTGAGGGTTTTTAATATGAAGGGATGCTGAATTTTATTGGAAGCATTCTGGATTTATTGATATTGGTATATGGGTTTTGTTTATAGTTCTGTTTATTTGATTAATTACATTTATTGATTTGCATATGTTGAACCAAACTTGTATCCCAAGGATAAAACTTACTTGGTCATCATAGATTAACATTTAGATTTGCTGGTATTTTATTAAGAATTTTTGTATTTATGTTCATTAAAGATATTAGCCTATAATTTTTTATTGTCTCTCTACTGGTTTTGGTATCAGAATGATGCTGGTCTTATAGAATGAATTAGGGAAGATTCTCTCCTTCTCAATTTTTTGGAAGTTTTAGTAAGAATGGTACCCATTCTTCTTTATATGTCTGGTCAAATTTGGCTGTCAATCCAGCTGGACATGGACTTTGCCTGGTTGGTAGCCTTTTTTCTTATTCCATTTCAGAATTAATTATTGGTCTATTCACAATTTCAATTTATTCCTGGTTCAGTTTTAAGAGGTTGTATGTTTCCAGAAATTTATCCACTTCTAAGTTTTCTAATTTGTGTGCATAGAGGTCTTTGTAGTAGTGTCTGAAGTTTTTTTTGTATTTCTGTGAGACTGTTTGTAATGTCAGCTGTGCCATTTCTGAATGTTTATTTGGATATTATCTTTTTTTCTTTATTAATCTTGCCAGTGGTTGATCTATCTTATTTATTTTTTCAAATAACCAATTTCTGCTTTCATTGATCTTTTGTATGGTTTTTTATGTCTCAACTTCATTCAGTTCTGCTCTGATTTTAGTTATTTCTTGTATTTTGCTAGCTTTGGGGTTCACTTGCTTTTGTTTTTCTACTTCCTCAAAGTGTGATGTTAGGTTGTTAATTTGAGATCTTTTTTATGTGGATGTTTAGTGTTATAAACTTTCCTCTTATGCTGCTTTGTGTGGTTAATTTTAGAATATGTGCCATGTGTTGTTAAGAATGTATATTACTTTGGTTTTGAGAGGTGAGTTTTATAAATATCTGTTAGATCCATTTGATCAAATGTTGAATTCAGAGTGCTGAAAATAGGCAACCAATCTCCTCTGTCTTAAAAGGTTTCTGCTGAAAGGTCTACTGTTAGCCTGCTGGGGCTTCACTTGTAGGTGACCTGCTCCTTCTCTTTAGTTGCCTTTAATATTTTTGCTTTTATGTTGACCTTGGAGAATCTAATGAGTATGTGTCTTGGAGTTCTCTGCATTTCCTGAATTTGAATGTTGGCCTCTTATATGAGGTTGGGGAAATTTTCATGGATAACATCCTCAAATATGTTTTTCAAGTTGCATGCTTTCTCTCCCTTTCTTTCTGGGACACCAGTAAGTCATAGATTTGGTGAAAACATAATCCCATGTTTTTTAAAGTTTTTAATTATTATTATTCTTTTTAAATTTATTTTTGTCTGACTGAATTAGTTCAGAGGACCAGTCTTACAGCTCTGAGATTCTTTCCTCAGTTTGGTCTATTCTGCTGTTAATATTTGCAATTGTATTATAAAATTCTTATAGTATGTCTTTCAGCTCTATCAGATCAGTTCGATTCTTTCGTTAAATGGCTATTTTGCCTATCAGTTCCTGTTCCATTTTATTGTAATCCTTAGATTCCTCGGATTGAGTTCTGAGTTTCTCCTTAATTTCGATAATCTTCATTCCTATCCATATTCTGAATTCTATGTCTGTCATTTCAGCCATTTTAGCTGGTGAAGAACCCTTGCTGGGAAACTACTGTAGACATTTGGAGGAAAAAAAAAAAAAGACACATTGGCTTTTTGAGTTTGCCAGAGTTCTTGTGCTGATTCTTTTTCATCTGTATGGGCTTATGTTTCTTTAACTGTAGTGTAATTTCAGTATAATCACTTGATTTCATTTCTGGATGTTTTCAGAGGGTCAAGGTTTTGTGCTGGGTCTTTATTTGTTGCTGAATTCTTGTCCTTGGTTTCACAGGGTATGTGTTAGCAAAATGTTTTTGGTCTTGAAGTCTGGTCTGTAATCCAGTAGATGGTGCTTAAGTGTAATGGCCAGTAGGCTGGTAGGTAGGCTCTTGTTCAGCCTTGAGGCTCTTCTGTACTTCCCACATTTGTAGCCATGTTAGTCCCCTTCATTTGCTTTAAATAATTGTTTTTAATAAATAGGTGGCATATGCTGTGGGAGACATGTTGTTAAACACTAGAGGTGGGTAATAAGAAAAGTATATTATTTCCACCTTTGAGGAAATGGAGATTTCTTGAATTAAGAAAAATAAATATAAAAGGGGCAACTGAAAGACCTTAGGACCTTATGAGTAACATCAGGATTCTCTTCTGTCATATCTGTGCCCTTAGAGTTAATACACACCATAAAGATTATTCACATTTGTTAATGTTCAAAGAAACTCAGAGTTTTTGTTATTTCATAATCTTACACCTTATTATTTTGGTGATAGCACTGACCAAAACAATTTACTGGTAGAAGAAGGGTATCCAACCCAGCATTGCAGGGTCTCAAAGACTTCCGAAGACAGGCAAACTAAATGTTAAGGCATTAAGGCATACGCTAACATCAGTTAAGACTTATGCTTTTATCCAATTAACTCTGATTTCTCATTCTTATGAGTAGCCACTAACCTAGTCATATTTTAGGCATTATTATTTTTTCTATCTTACATTTTCTATGTGTGATACCATTACAGTTCATTTAACTACTTTTATATTTTGTGAGAATTCATTGACACTATAGTTTTTCTTTTAAGTTTAGCTATACCTCTCAGTTGTACATTATCACAAAATTGATTAGCATGTTTTTTAATCATTTAAATTATTAATAATAGTTTAATGAAAAGAATTTCAATACAGATTCCTTTGATACATTATGAGAGCGAATGTACAATTTAATATTGATTCATTATTCCATATACATTGAGTATAATTGTAGTAGCTAAAGAGCCATCTAGTTGACATTTCTCCATATATAATTTTTTTAAGTAATACATTTCTGAAATAAAACCCTGCCTATGGCATTTTATGGAACTATAGATCTAACAAACTATGCTGGGAGTTGAGGAGAAAAATGCAATTTGTTTAGATAACTGTTTTTTAAATATATGATGTTTCCTATTTATCATAACTTCTTTTCATAAGTGGTAAAAACATACATTTTAAATGATCCATTCAGAGGTGTGTGTGTGTGTGATGCATGTTTTATGAAATCATTATATCACTGGTATATATTTCTAGAAAGCAGTTGTTTTTAGTTTTGAACTTTAAAATTTTTTATTTTTATTTTAACTCAAAATATTGTCACTGCATTTGCCGCTTGTTTTTGGATTAAAATACGAGTGAACTCAACGTTTTTAAAAAACTGATTTTGACCCTTTGATATGATCTATTTTGTTGAAACGGTTTATATTCTCATCTAATCCGTGTATGTATTCCACTATAAGCCTCAGGAATTCTATGAAATTATGTCAAACTTTTCACTACTACAATTTGTCTTAATTAGTCATACTAGTAAGTTTGAATATCCAAGGTTTTATTGAGTCTTCTGTCATTTTATTCATTTACTAATTCAAGAAATACTTTTAAATGCCAAATGTTGCACCAAGCTCTGGAGGGAAATTTTAGAAAAAAAAAATTAACTACAGTGGTTTTTGAAAAACCATGAGATATTGTAAGAGGAGCCCTTTGCCATTCTGGTGCAAACCACCAATGTCACTTGCCTGAACTATTTCAATAAGTCTCTTACCTGATCTTTCTCCGGAGCTCTTCAAATAAAAGCCAGAATGCGGGGGGTGGGGAGTTGAGGGAGAGATATCATGGGGAGAAATGCCACATTTAGGTGAAGAGGAGGAAGGCAGCAAATCACACTGCCACGTATGCACCTATGCAACAATCTTGCATGTTTTTCACATGTACCCCCAAACCTAAAATGCAATAAAAAAAAAAGCCAGAATGATCTTCTGAATATATATATAATCAGATCATTTCAATCCTCAACTCAGATACCTTCAAAGCCTATTAATCATATTCAAAAATAAATCCAAGTTTATTGTACAACCCATAAGGCCCAACATGATGTATACTTGACCCATGTCTCTGACCTCAACTCTTACTGATTGGTGTTCAGTCTCTCTACTGGCCACAATGGCTTCCTTGTTCTTCCTCAAATATACTCAGCATCTTCCAGCAAATTTTCACTTGCTGCTCTTGCTGCTTTACACATTTCATACATGTCTTCACAAACCTACTCTCCCCTTCCTTAAGGTCCCCAGATTATATGTCCCCAGTTTAGAAAGATCTGTCAATCATCATGTTATCAAATGTGGATATAGTTACTTTTATTCACTCTCTATCCTTTTACTCTGCTTACATTTTCTTTCTAGCAAGTATCTTCCTCTCTATATTTACACACGTGTATTTATATTCAATGAGTTAAAAAATATGATTTCATGACATATAACCACTCTCCAAGGGCTCTAAGTCACTCATTTGAATTGGGGTTTTAGAATAACAGCACTCCTACATTAGGGAAGTATCCTGAAAACCCGCACAACATGGTTACTGTTTTCCTCTTTTGGAGACTGCTCCTCATTTCCTCTTAAATCTCATGATCAAAGTCACTAAGGAGTTTTACTAATTGCTGCAAATTGCCATGGCAAAACATTTAAAGGATATGCATGGAAACCCCATTTGAGAAGTGGGAATTTACCATGCTTTAAATGATTAACGGTAGGCTTTCTTAAGTTCCTTTAAACAACATCTCACTTTAGTGCTGATCAGGGACCTGTTTTGCTCCTAAATGTCTTTATTTTCCATAATTGAACAAGATTGCAAACTAAACAGAATGAGAAACAGAAATGTGCATCATTTGGGTGAGACTAACTATGCTGCTTTCAGAAAGTAAAAATAACCACCATTGCTGCAGTGGGTTTCTGGTTGTCTTTTATTGAAGCCTCATGTCTCTTAAAAATATTTTCTGGCACCCTTTTTATTACTCTCAACAATGTCACATTGTTTATTGCTAATAGTTCACTATCATTTAAGCCTCTAGGATGTGCTCTCAATAACTGTCATAATGAGATTTGTTGGGAAGTGGTCAACTTTGGGAGGTATTACCAAAACAATATTCATTATTATTCATAAGGTTAAAATTAATTTTTAATGAAATATTTCCTTTGTCAGTCATTGCATAATAATGAAAATGTAAAATGGATGTGAAGAGAGACTGTAAGCATTCTGTTGAGATGCATCATTTAGCTGTCTAAAATTAGAACACAACGTAGCTGAAACTAAATTGAACAACAATTATCTAGAGGAAAACTCCCTTCGGTCTTAGAATAAAAAGTAGCAGTGTAGAAGTATCTCAGGAGATGTATTAAACTCCAATCTGTTTATATTAAAAGGTATAAATAATGCCAGCTTTTACACAGAATTAGATTTAATAATTTGTTACAAAACTCATAATATCTCTCTTTAGAAATATCGACTTCCTATGGGCAAGTATGCATAAGATTATTTAGCCTTATTTTTCCTATTAGTTAAAATGTGGTTGAATGATAGTAACTATCACAGACTTATTTGTTAATTAAACTACTTGGGCTTTAGTGTTTGTTGAGCATATATAGTATAAAGGATATTTATATAGTCACATAACTCTGATTGTTGTGCCTATACGACTGTAACTTGAATCAACTATCATATAAGTTTTCTCATGCCTTCAAATTTATTCAATTGATACAAACTTTCTCGAAAAAAAAATTTCAGTAGCAGGGTATATATAAATGTGTTTCAAGTAGAGCTATCTCACTTTGCTTCAGGAGTTATATTACAAGACAAACATTTTGGGGGCTTCTGCCCTAAACAGTTTTTTTTCCTCTTAGCATTTTATTTATGCTTTTGCAAAAATCCCTCTCATATGGTGGTAGTTGTGATTACTCTGTAAATGCGCTACCTTTGTGAGGGTCATATGAGTATATTATAAACCTTGGTCATGAAGAAACAAGAAAATATTCTGCTGAAGGAACATAGTATCTTGTAAGAGTCAAGAAGAAAAAGATCAGAAACATCTAGTAAAGCAAAGGACTGGAATCTAAATGATTGAGTACACTAAGGTTAAATTGATTTTATGCCTGCCATTTATTTTCCTGAAGTCTTTTACCCAGCTGTATTTTTCCTAGTTTAGCTCTTTCCTGCATAGCTGCCACGTAAAGCCAAAATGTAAATTTGTATTTTCTAGCAATTTGCTACACAGAAAACTCTAATACCCACTGTATCTAATGTTTTTACCTCAGCTCAAATGCTAATCTTTCTGCTAATAGTAGCTCTGCTCTTGAAATTCCATGAAGTTAGATTTGCCATGGACTTAATAGGAGGAGTAAAGTCATCCTTATATTTAGAATTATAGTTCACATACTAATGTAGCATGTGTATAAACATGTTCTGGGAAGAAAACTAAGATCTAAAATTAGGTAACAAATTTTTGATGACTGGGACTATGATGTCACCATTATGACATTAACAAAGTTTTGCAACATGTTAATGCTGTATTTACAGACAGTCTCCCATGATTTGAAGGACTGTGATTCACTCAAGCCTAGATTATCATTCAAGGAAAGCATTTCATTTTAGACATAACTTTGTAGAGATCCAAGTGAGTACTTGAACATCCTCCAAAATTCATATCCAAGATCTGGCACAAACTTGTCAGTGATGAGTTATGGGCCTTCTTGGCTCCATTGCTTAATGAGTGCTGTAGAGGAAACGTGTGTGTTTACCCACTGGAGAAGGAAAAGTGCCAGCTCCGGAGCCTGATAGTGACACTTTCCAGAGGCTGACTTCAGAACCACAAATGCCAGTTTGACTTGATGCTCTTTGACTGAGTAGCAGTCAGTTTTGAGCAGTTTTCATGCCAGGCAAAAACAACTGTTCCTTCTGAGACTTTGTAATCACAAAAACATAACCTAGAGGGTCCTCTAGAATGCTAGAAACTCAGAACTGAGATCATACTATTTTAAAGGAAAATTTCTCTGCCAAAAAGTATGCCCTACAGACTTGCATTATTTATAAAACATGGATGCTGTAATAAGATGAGAAAATGAGATGTAATGGATAAAGAATTTAATACAGTGTTTGGTGTACTGATGTGAAATGACCAGGAGAGCACAATAGAATTAGCATTACTAGACATTTCATTTAATAATGATTTACATTTCCATTATGACCAACTGAGCCTTAGGGATCCAAATCTATTATTGGACTAAAATGACTAGATTAATTTAATAGACATGGACCTGCATGGCAATCTAATAGTATTTGGTCGTAGATATTAATTGGGATATCAATATTGTGAGTAGTATCTATTTATGCATATAAAATTTTCTTGCTTTGAAAAATAATAATTAAAGAATAACTTGAAATTGTGGCTAAGGTTTACAAAGAAATTATTGGATTGATATTTAATTTTAGTGATTATGTTTTATAATGGAAATTTATGTATACAACTTAATAAAATACTTTATAAACCTTCTGACAAATACATCACAAATATTTTTATAATCTAATTAAAGGCACTAAATGCATTATCCAAACTTGGGATTTCAGTGTCACACTTAAGAACAAAGACCTCGTATGGTTTACTGCAAATCCTTTATTCTTTGTTTTCTTCTACAATTTATCTAATTTTATTCTTTTCACATGCATGGTGCATTAAACATGGGTGAAATGATTTCACATGTGTACAGTAATTTCTTACACACTGCTTCCATGTCTTATTTTATGAAGCACTGTTGGTCATTATTCAGAAGGGATAGATAAACATAGCATACACCTGGAGCACACTGCACAACTTAGTCAGTTTTTATTGCCTTCTGATTATTCTAAATACCAAGTACCTCTTTTGAAATACAGACATGTTGAGCCCAGGATGATGTGACCAAAGCTTGTATTAGTCAGGGTTGTCCCCAAAAATAAAACCAACAGGATGTATATATATGTATATAAAGAGATTTATTGTAAGAAATTGGCTTACATGATTGTGAGGGTTTGGTTAAGTCAAAATCTGATGGTGGAGATCAGCAGGCAGGAGACCCAGGGAAGAGTTACAGCTTGCATTTAAAGGTAGTTTGATGGAAGAATTCCTTTTTGCGTGGAGAGGTTAGTCTTTCTTATATTAAAGCCTTTGATTGATTAGATAAAGTCCATCCACATTGGGGTGAGCAGGGAGTAATTTGCTTTACCCAAAATCCACCAATTTAAATCTCAATCTCAACAAAAGGAACTCTTTCACAAAAATATCCAGAATAATGTTTGAGCATACATTTTAGCACTAGGGCTCAGCCAAGTTGACACTTGGTTAATAAAATTTACCATCACAGTCTCAATCAAACCTGAACAGGTCCAGAAGTTAATTCTCTATGGGCCAGGGAAACCCTGCATACCAGGCTGGAAAATCCTGAATAAGTCGGCTAACTCCTTCCTACATCTGGTCCTAAGAGATCATTAGTCTTTGAAGTGATCAATTCTAGGGACATATGGGCTTTCTACTGATATCCAATAAGGCACAAATGACTTAATGACCTCTCACCAATTCAGGTATTGCTACCAAGAAAGAACGGGCGAACCTGGATTCAAAGAGAAAGCAAAACCAAGAACAAAAAGGAACAGGATACTTACCTCCTGTGGCCAACACCCAGAGAGAGTAATACTAGACAGGTACTCAGGAGAGTTTAAATCAGGTGAAACAGAACTTCAGGAGCATCATGAAGACACACCTAATAGCCACCCTAACAGCAGCCAAAAAGCATTCTAAAAGTATCAGTGAAACTATAAAAAGAGGCTCCCCAGAGCTAAAAATGTGGCTTTCGATTTATAGAATTTAAAAACAAATTAGTGAACAGGAAGATTAAGGGTAGAAATATGTCAAATCAAGGCAGAAGTTTAGAGACAAATTATGGACAGAGAAGTTAAAACTGGATAGATGCATGAATCTAAAATGAAAAAGAGAAAATAATTAAACAAATATAAAAAGAAAGTAGATGGATCTCAGAAAGATTTCAGCCCAAAGATTGAAAGCATGTCAGGAAATATTGATTTTAAAAAGACACAGCTAAGCAGATGATAGTTAAATTTTTGAGTTTAGGATAAAATCACTTTTTCAAGGCTCTTGGAAGAAATACATTGTGTGTAAAGGAAAGGTAATTAATCTGGCATTAAAATCTTCATCTACAACTCTGGGAATTAGGAGAGAATGTATATACTATTCAGCATATCCAAGTTTGAGAGACAGAATATATTATCCACTTACCTCTTCTGAATAAAATAGTCTGGAAAAAATTTTAACCAATGAAAAAATAAGAATAAAAATCTGCAGGATAGGGAAGTTTTTTAAAATTGTGGGCTTTACATAGCTAAAGATAAATTTAGATAGAGAAAGGAAAAACCTTTATGTTTTCTACAGATATGCAGTTTTTAAGTAAAAGTTATACGTTAAAGGAAAACATAGTAATATTAAGAGTTTAAAATAACATGTTATCTTATCAAGGCTGGAGAGGTTTCTAGAGTAAGAATGTTCTAATGGTCTCTTGTGAGACAAAGATGAAGTATGAAAAAGAAGATTTCTCAATGTAACATCTTAGAGTCAGAGCCACAGTGGAAGAAAGTGCTTGTTATCTTGTGTTCGTGTAATAGTAGAGAAATGGGCATATGATTAAGAGTGCCAGGAATAGGATAGCAATGAAAGATTAAGGGAAAAAAACACTACATAATATAAGGAGGGGCATTACTACTAATAAAGGAAAACAACACTTCATATGATTTTGAAACCACATGAAGTTGATAAAATCTAACAATTTTTGATCTACAACAGCTGCACTTTTCTAAAGTTCAAGTTAATATTTATGCTTCGTATGATCACAAAAGTCCAAAAATGTTTGGGATGAAAAAAAGGTTGTTAAGAAAATGATAAGCATTATTTTATTTATAATATATAATCAGAATAACGATGTTGTATTTTAGATTTTAATTTAAAAATGGCAGTAAAAATTAAACTCATCAGATATGTCATAGAAGTTGGAAAGATGAAGAGATAAATGTGGAGTAGTGTAGTCAGAGAAAGCTTTCTAGTGGGGAATTAAATTAAGCCTAGAAAGATGACTGGAAGAAGAAAGACGTTCATGGATTGGGATTGAGAAAGGCCTAAGGAGAAAGAAGGAGAAACCTATTTTAAGTGTTGAGATGGATTGTCGTCAGAATGTCATGGCCAATATAAAATGGGTAATGTCATAGACTAGTAAGACATTGGGCTCCCATATGAAAGTCCGCTTTAGATTGAGATAGTCCATTTCAAAATGACAATCATTTAGGCAGTCTAAAAAGAAGAAATGACAATAATGCATAAGCCCTGTCATTCTTTTACATATAGCTAGTACTGAACATCAACCAGTATAATGGGAGGCATTTCTGAAATGAGACATCTCATGTCATTCTGCAAGCTTGTATGTGACTAGAAGGTCACTCTGTGATCATAATAGATGTTCATATCAATTCCTTTTCTCTGGGACTCCAAGAATATAATATAATCAGCACATCAAATATATTTCGCATATGTCATTTTCATGAAGCATAGTTATCAGTAAAATACATGTCACTAAACAAGATTATTTTCTGGCTTTCTTTAAATTGTTTGTTCATTTGTTTTAGAAGCTAGCTGAGATATTTCCTATAGGCATTAAAATGAAGATGTATTTTATTGGTGAAGAGCACTTTAATTATTTGAATGAGTTTCTGTTTAATGAACTCAGGAGCAAAACAATGATGGACACTAAAATACGGTTACATCTGCAGACCTCCTAACTGAGAATTCTAAACAGCCTATCAGCCAAAGAAAGTCAACAAGTGCAACTGCAAAATACAGGTTAATTGAGGAATCTTACTACTAATGATAGTCTAGGGTTTTTGATAAGAAATTAACATTCTGCTAAAAATAGCTACTATTAATTTACATAGGATCATAGCTGCATTCACACAAAAAGGAATGCTATCCCTTAATGAGAAAATTTTCATTTGTGCTGAAAAATTTCAAGAATGAGAAGTGTCAAAATTAGACCAACTTACACTAAAGGAAAATGAATACATACCTCTCAGTATAACTGAAACAAAAAATTAGTGGATATGAAAAATAGATATTAATAAAGAGGGAGGCCATTTTTTAACTCAGTTCTGCCTTTGAAATTCTAATGATACAAGTCATTTTGCTTTGTTTCCTGCACTTGCTTTTTGTCCTGCTACAGAAAACTTTTTTTCTCTCAGCTTTTTTAGAAGTTTAAACACACACACTCCACTTCCATGTATCACACATCCAAGCCCACACACTCATACACAGGACCTGGAAATCTCTGCTTTTCATTACGCACTTAACATTGTCCCCTCTTTCCAAAAGTGTAACATAATTTTTTTACGTATAGAACAGGAGAATAACAAAGCCGAAGAGAAATAACAAGAGTATAAAGGGTTTATAGCCAATTTGTTCTACAAGCTTGCTTTTAAACAGACGTACATTTTAGAGTGTACTCGTTTTTCATTCTACAAGAGAAGGCATAAATATTATCAACTCCACATAAGTCTGGCATCTCTTAAATTATTCATATGGCTTAATAATTATTAACTAAGGTATTTTCTAACCTTCAACTTCCATTCTAAACCTTTGCCCTGTTTCAGATGGGATACTAGGGTAGTTGTGTATTTATTTATGTGTTTATTTTCTTGATCAACTTTGAAAGGTATTTGGTCATTTACTAAAACTTACTAAACTAAATTACAACTAAAATGGATGGTACAAATTCAAGCATAATATAAAGGAATTTGTTGTTATAAGACATCCCCAAACAGCTGTGCTGTAGGGGATCATGTCCTTAAGAGATAATTTTATATTTTAGGCAATATTTTAATGTCGCAAAGGACTACAATATTCATTTTTCCCAGACAGTTGGTATTTGAATTGCAAAAATTCTGCAAATGTACAATTATGCTATCTCTGACAAAAATGCTTAGAATACTGCTTAATTTGGTTTGTTCTTACTTGATAGCCCTCCAGTACTTCAAATCATTAGAGTTACCACAATTTGGTTTGTAGGTTTCATTGACATTTATTTTTTAATCACTGTGCCGCTAATTAGACAGAAAAATCATTAGTAGAGCTTGTTCATTTATTTGAAGAAGCTAAATATAATAATAGTTTCCCAAAACATCAACTATAGAAGGCAACTATATTTAAATGTATGCTATTTTTGATTATGGAAAATCAGTGCCCCTGACTTCCAAATATACTATAACTCGGGCCTTTATTCCAGTTAATAACTGGTAACCTCTAAATGCTTAGTACTACCTCTGATCTTTCTCTTCTCTCCCACCGGGGAACACTAAATTCTAGTGGCATAGACTTGTGTCATTTCCTCAAACTCTGTTCCTTCCCAATTTTTGTTTTTCCACTAATTCTCTTCTCTACCCGGAATATTTTTCCTAGTCTTCCTGTCTGTCCTGTCTTGTTATCCAGCTTCTAGCCAAACTGTCACTCTCAGGCTATTTCTCTTCAGAGCACTTGTTGCCACCGGCCACTTTTCTAATAGACATTAATTAATAGATTTTAGATAGAATGTTGCTTTCCGCACACTAGAACATACTCTTTGTGAAAGCAGTGATGCATTTGCTTCATTCACCTCTATATTCCCAAAGGAATAAAACTGCTCTTCTCGTGGTAAGGTTCAGAAAACATTCTAAAGCACACTCTGTTCTGCTATGCTGCAAAGTTACAGTTCTGTTTGCCTTAGCACTGCCAGCTCACATGCAATTGGTAAGTAAGGAAATGACGTCAGCATAATGCAGAAGTAATATCTGTTTGTTCACAGTTTTTACCTAGAAGATTTATATTTTAAGTGAATTGGGCAAGCTTTCAAAAATTAAAGATAAAGTCTAGAAATGTATGAAGTTCTTAATTTGAAAATATAATCCTAAAGCGATATCTTCCTTTATTTCATAAAATGGATTGTGTAGTGGCATCAAAGATTGCTAAACTTTGCCGTCATTGGCTATCTGAAAGAGTATAGATGACATAGCTATAAGTATATCACTGTCTCCCTCCAAACTTAAAAAATGATTGACTGCAAAGTCTACAGTCCTCAGATTTTTACCTTTCATGAAATTGGTCTTTATTAGAGTGAACGTCTCTAAGCTTGTACGTTTTGAAGAGGAAGCATGGGCTACAAGACTTCAGTCAGCCAAGAATTGATTGTTGCAGCGTGCAAATGGTGACAGCAATTTAACTTTGGCAGGATTTTTATTAAGAATGTGATTCTTTGGTTTGTACCCCAGCTACAAAATTCCGTAGGTTTTGAGTGGTCTTCACAGTCCTGCTTTTTCCTATTTAAGGAGTAGGTTTGTAGAAAGCAGAGGTGTTTGGTAATATATGTTTGGCGTTTCAGCAGAAATACTTGAACTTAATGGTGCTCATTTGTGCAAGATTGACTATGTTGGAAGTTCAGTACAGATATATGAAAAAAAAAATAATGAAGAAGGAAATTTGGTCTTTCATCTGTCTCATTCAGCCTGAAATATATAACTTAGAAGGCTTTACCTTTTAGAATATTATTACATACTAAAGATATGCAGAGAAGCCTATCTGATATCCTTTAGTAATATATGTACTGTTGATTTCCTAATAAGATCATGCCTAACATAAGGTTTCTTCATATAGTTTATACTCCATCTGTTCATATTCATTTATTCAGTAAATACTTACTGATCACCACCACCACCCTAACCCCAGATCCAGGCCCTGTGTAACAATCTCAGGATTTAGTCACAAATAAGACAATTCCTACCTTTAAGGAGCTTTAAAGCTGAAACTCTATAATCATTTTAGCTCTGAATCAATGCACTTCCCTTGCCTCAGGAATATACTGAACAGAAAGCACTTCTTAAACATCTTACTGACTTGATATATAGCCAGTTAGTACATCTTCATTGGAAAGACTTATTTGACACTAAGCCTGCAATTATTTGTGATGCCAAATGCAAAATGTGTCTTTTTATACTGTTGCTTTGAGGAGTGCTGCCTTCACTCCCTGATTTTTCATTAGTATGTTATTTTTGTAGGTTATTTGTTGTTTTTGCATTCTGAAGTTGCACAAAAACATGTTTAGGTCTAGAAAGGGTTTTATCTGATCTTCAGATTAGCTTTTGTTCCCATGTGAGACAATGTTTTTCATTAATTGATGTGAGAATTAGTTTTTCATTAATTCTGGGAAGCCCTCCTACATCATCACTTCAATTACTGTTGTCCTCCACTCTTTCCTTCTGGAATTCCCGTTTCCATATATCAGGTCTCACATAGAGAATTATAAGCTGTTTGAAATCTGCTTTAACATTTTCTTTTATTTCAATAGTTTTTGGAGAACGGGTGGTTTTTGTTTACTCAAATAAATTCTTTAGTAGTGATTTCTGAGATTTTGGTGCATCCGTCACCTGACCAGTGTACGTGGAACCCAATATGTAGCTTTTTATCTTTCATCTCCAACCCATCATTTATTTTGTGTCCCCAAAGTCTATTGTATCATTCTTATGCCTCTGAGTCCTAATAGCTTAGCTCTCACTTCTAAGTGAGAACATGCAACATTTGGTTTTCCATTTCTGAGTTACTTCACTTAGAATAATGGTCTCCAGCTCCATCCAGGTTGCCACAAATGCCATTATTTCATTTTCATTCCTTTTTATGACTAAGTAGTATTCCATCATATATATATACACACACACACACACAAACACATACATATATATGATTGAATACAATATATATATGTGTGTGTGTGTGTGCATACCTATATATGTATTATATATATGCACTATACTTTATCTACTTGTTCGCTGATGGGCATTTACACTGGTTCTGTATTTTTGCATTTGTGAAGTATGCTACTATAAAGATTCATGTTTAAATGTCTGTTACATGTAACTACTTCTTTTCTTCTGGAAAGTAGCCAGAAGTCAATTACTGGCTCAAATGGTAGTTCTACTATTAGTACTTTAATGAATCTCTGTGCTGTTTTCCATAGTGGTTGTAGTAGTTTACATTCCCACCAACAGTCTAAAAGTGTTCTCTTACCACCACATTCATGCCAACATCTATTATTTTTAATTTTTAATTATGCCATCCTTGTAAGAGTAAGGTATTATGTCGTTGTAGCTTTAATTTGCATTACCCTAATAATTAATGATGTTGAACATTTTTTTATGTTCATGTGCCATTTGTATATCTTCTTTAGATAATTTTCTATTCATGTCCTTTACCCACTTTTTGATGGGATTTTTTTTTCTTGCTGATTTGTTTGAGTTCCTTGTAGATTCTGGATATTAGTTTTTTGTCAGATGCATAGTTTGTGAATATTTTCTCCTACACTGTGTGTTATCTTTTTACTCTGCTGTTTATTTCTTTTGCTATTCAGAAGCTTTTGATAATCATAATAGCATACAAAAGCAGATATCTTAGAATAAAATAGGAAATTTCCCCTTTTGTTTATAAATAACAACTGTTATATAGATTAATAAAACATGGTATATTAATCTCTTATCCTCCAGATAAGAGGATATTATGGTATATTAGAGACTCTGTTGTGATTTACAGCTCAAAACTGAAAAAAAAGTTTGATACATTAAAAAAACTAAACCTTATATGTTCTTGCATATTATTCTCCACATTAAAATTTCTTTTCTGCTGTTTCTCATTCATGGCTATACTTTATGATCATTTGCAAGAACTTAAAAAATAGTGAAAAATTGTGTCTGCTTTCACTCCAGAGTGTTAAATCAGAACTTCGGAGAGTGGGGCCCAAGTATTGGAATGATTATAAATGTTCCATAAGATAATTTTACTGTGTAACTAGGTTGAGGACTATGGAGAACTTGCTGTGGTTATGAGCTGGACAGCAGAGCTCTGAAGCCTGAGCAGGAGCAGTGAAAGGAGGGAGTTTATCATATCATCGCAAGCTGAGAGGAAGACTGTTGGGGAATACATGTAGCTGGAGGAAGAATGCTTAGGGCATACATGTACCTTGTTGGTTCTTTACAAAGCATTTGGGAGATTTGCCCTGAAGTAATTAATGCTTCAAGTTACAGTTACATTGGTTTTGAATTCCCTCAGGTTTACTTCTAAGAAGCAACTGAAGGTGCAGTTTATATAGTAAATTGATTCTACTTATATCTCAGAAAATTAAAAACTGATTACAAAGTAAAGAATATTTATAACTATGTTAAATAATTCTTATTACATTTTAATTTTTATAACTATAAAACATTGTAGCTATAAAACATTTGTTAAAATACACTAAAATACATAAAGTACTAGTTTACCTATTATCAAGTATCCCTGCTTCCTAACACCAGCAAAAATCTTATCACCATAAATATATAAATGATTTCATTTTTATCTCTTTCCCTACAGATATATTTAAAGGTTAATTAGTTATTTTCATGTTTATGGCATTTTGAGATTTTTAAATATTTTCCATTTCTGAAGTTATCTGTTAATATAAATTCAAATATAGTGAACACTATGATCTTGGTCTCTCTTTCTGTATCTCTTTCTGCCTCTGTTTCTCTCTTCTCATCAACTGAGTCAGCAATCCCTAAATCATAAACAATGTTGTCTGAGATACCTGTTAAAATGTACATTCCTCAAGATTGGTTCCAGAAATTTTAATTGAGTGTATATAAGATGGGTTCGGGGAATTTTTATTTTAACAGTACTCCAGTTAATTTCAATTCAGTTGGCCCTTGGATGACGCTTTAAAAAAATGTGATATTTATTGCTTCAGATTATAAGCCTTTTTTAGGTTCTGTGTTGTGCAATATGGTTTAAAGTACAAACATAGATCACAAGTGGACCCTGCCTTCAAATAGACTTGTTCGTTTAATATGATTGATGATTAAAAACGTTGTAACAGAGCTACATATACATTTCTAAGGGAATGTAATGAGATTTAAAAAGGATTCTTCTAGGAAGTATCATTTGTGTACAGTCATGAAGAGTGAAGAAGATTGAAAGAGAGTGTTCTAGGTAAATGAAACAATAAGAGCACAGGCTCAGACAGAAGACTATCCAGAGTTTGTAGAGGAAATGGTGCATAGGTTTTATTGAACAACAAGCGTTACCAGTGTAGGGGCCCAATTTTCAATAATTTTTATTGGTTCTTTTAGGACTCTGGAATAACTTAACTGTTTAAATGTATTTTTTTCTCAGAGAATCATGGAAGCATCTGTTGATGTAGTGGTATCTCTAGCACCAAGCGAGCTAGAATCTATTTCTTCCCTACCTGCCAAAGAACACTGTGAATAAGGTTAACAAATGAAAAAAAGAAAATCTAATACTACCCCAGGCTGGGTCAGGCTCTACATCTTAAGACATTTAAATCAACAACCTACCACTCATGTTTCTCCCCTTTGTCCAAAAAGAAATTAAGATAGTGGAGCATTTATTATTTGTTTTCTCCTATGGGTAGTCTTGTTCCTGGAAGTATATGAGTTCCAAGCAAAACTACATCTAAACATTAGTGGATGAACAAAATGAGCTATTGAAAGGCATTTGGAGAGCTGGGCATGGTGGCTCACACCTGTAATCCCAGCACTTTGAGAGGCTGAGGTGGGTGGATCACCTGAGGTCAGGAGTTCAAGACTGGCCTGGCCAACATGATGAAACCCCGTCTCTACTAAAAATACAAAAATTAGCTGGGTGTGGTGGCACGTGCCTGTAATCCCAGCTACTCAAGAGGCTGAGGTAGGAGAATTGCTTGAACCTGGGTGGTGGAGGCTGCAGTGTGCCAAAACCATGCCATTGCACTCCAGCCTGGGCAACAAGAGTGAAACTTCGTCTCAAAAAGAAAAGAAAAGAACAAAAAGAAAGGCATTTGGAAAAAAAATGGAACTCTAACGCAAAGTAATAAAGGATACAGAAGAACAAGATGTTACTTTTCCATTTCTGTAACTGTGCTGACACCAACAAATGCAGTTGTTGAGTCTTTAAGTGTCATATTACCTTCTGGTAATTTCCTAATAACCTGTTCTTAGGAATTAGAAAACTAGCAGAATCCAAATATCTGGATATGCAATTCTAAAGATTTATGCGTCAATGAATTCCATGTGAGAAAACAATTTGAATAAAAGAACTTACTCTTAAATCTTCAAATTATACTACACAATAAGTCTGCTATGCTATTGCCAAATATATCAAATCCTACATTCTATTTAATCCTTTGGAACCTATCACAAGTTGGTTTATCTGGGAAGCTGACTGAAAGATTGGCATGCAGGAGGTTTATTATGGAATGCTCTTGGGATCACCACATGTGAATAAGAAGGAAAAGAAACAGGATTGGGAAGAGCAAAAAGTTGGGCTGCTGTGTAATCTCAGCAAAAGATTCACGCAGGCCAACTGAGGTAATCCTTCAGTTTTGTTACTTGCTGAAACAAGGGAATTGGGCTTTTATGTCACAGGTGGACCAGTAGTTGGATGCAGGTTGCCTCCACCGAGGCTTTTGACCTGAGCAAAGCACTTCCCTTCAACAAAGGCAATTCCCAGCGAGGGCTGAGAGCTGAGTGCTCTCTGTAGCTAATACCTTCTGCAAATGGGGAAATAAATCTGAACACTTGTGTCCTACCAAAACTCACATGCGGAAGCCCTAACACCCAATGTGAAAGTCTCTGGAGGATAGATGCTTGGGAAGTAATTAGGTTTAGATGAAGTCAGGAGGGTTGGGCCTTATAATGGAATTAGAACTTTTGTAAGAAAAGAAACAGGAGCTTACTCTCTGTCTTCCATGTGAGAACACAGCAAAAAGGCAACTTCTACAAAACAGGAAAAGGGTCCTCACCAAGAAACCAAATAGGCTAGCGGTTCAATCTTAATCTTCAGTCTCTAGAACTGTGAGAAATAAATTCCTGTTTTGTAAGCCAACCAGTCGATGGTATTTTGTTATGGCAGCCCCCAAGTAGACTACGAGGTGGCCCTTTAGTCAGGAAGGGGGATCAGCGGGGCCCATCACACCCTCTGGTAGTCACACATTTTCTCCTCTGAGCAACATCTGGTGGGTGCTCTCCCATCACCAGATTTGGTACTAAATCTGGAGCCTGACCAGTAAAAATAAATTGTCTGCTTGCCTACACGGAGTCACTGCTTTGGATTGTACATTACAACAGAGCAAGTCTAAGCAGAGAAATGTCTTGAGATTCATGTCCACTCCACTATCCTTCCTTGATTGAATCCTGTGGAATATGGAGAGAATAAAAAAAATTCTCCTACACAATAAAGCACAGAGGTTAGGTAAAAATAAGTATATGGCATCCTTAAAGGATAAGGAATGTGGAATGATGGGATGCACAGCACAGAATGAGCTTGCCAGAAAAACCACTGCACTTCTGCAGTTCACCAACACTGGGAGAACAGATGGCAAGTTATTCCAGCAGTGACCACAGCAAATAGGGGTTCCAGACCATACCCTTTCCCTCCAATGTCTGGAATATGTGGAAGCAGTTAAGAGCCTACATCATCCTGGAAAAGAGCACAGGAGAAAAGCCTGGAAGTCAACAGAGTTTATCCAGAAGATAAAGCTTCAAAATGGAAGTTACCTTGACTTAGAAACACTCTTTACCATTGTAGAGGAAGTCAATGTTTGGAATGAGTAAGTTCGTTTAAACAAAAATAACAAATGTTACATTTTTACAAATCTGAGTCTTGTTTTTATGCATTACATACTTCTTTTTTTCTTGAGATGGAGTCTCGCTCTGTCGCCCAGGCAGGCGCGCAGAGGCACAATCCCGGCTCACTGCCACCGCTGCCTCCGGGTTTCAAGAGATTCTCCTGCCTCAGCCTCCTGAGTAGCTGGGATTATAGTTGCCTGCCACCACACCAGGCTAATTTTTTGTGTTATTTTTAATAGAGATGGGGTTTTGCTATGTTGAGCAGACTGATCTCAAACTCCTGAGCTCAAGTAATCTGCCCACCTTGGCTTCCCAAAGTGCTGGGATTATAGGCATGAGCCACCATGCCCAGCCTACATATTTCTCTTATTTCAGATTTTAAAGACTTATAAAAGTAAAAAAAAGAATAAATTACCACATTCTCTCATTATTATTTTTCTATCCATATTAGCATCTACTGATTTCCACTCCTCTTTTACTTCTGTATCCACTGTGTGTGTGTTTGTGTGTGTGTGTGTTATAGGTTCTAATGCATCCATATTCTTGAAACACTCCCATTTTATTTCTACCAGTTATATGCTTTTTTAAATTCAGTAATATATTCAAAATATTTAAGTCCAGTTCTTTTCTTTAAAAATTTCATAGACCTTTCTGGAAACTAAGTTTCAAGAAGCAATACAGTCCTCTTTTAGCCCAGTCGTATATTCATAAAGCAGATTGGTTTTTCAACATAGGCTCGTGTGTATGTGTGCTGGGGACCTAAGCCAGTATGTCTCATCAATCTTGGCTTGTTCAATACTCGTGATGGCTACAGACTATACCATACAGTGCGTGCAGGCATGCACACAATCCTCATTTATCACCTACAGCTTCTCTGCCCTGACAGAGCCTGGGACAAGCACTTTCCTAGACTCAGAGCTGTGGGAATAGGACAAGGTTCAATTACTCATATGGTGCTTGGAATCCTACCAAAGACAGTTAAACTAGCTATGTTGCTATGAGGCTTATACTTTCTTGATAGGTAGGTAGATGATAGATAGGCAGGTAGATAGATAGACAGACAGATAGTAGATAATCTCTACATATAGAGCTATTTATAGATATATAAAGGTATTGTTATTTTAAAGATAAAAACTCAACATTAGAATTAAAACAGGATAATCAGATGATTTACTTTATTTCCTCCAAGATAAACAAAACAAAACATATAACTAAATATTCAAAGAATTATTTACCATTTATTGAGATTTCATTGAAATAAAATATATTCTTTTAAAATATTTCTCTACACTAATATAGATGCTACACAGATAAAAACCCAGACAATCTGAAGCATGTTTTAAAGGATTTCTCATGTATCAGGGAAGATTTGACTAGTATACATACGAAGTGTTTTCATTCTATCTATGATCCCCTGAAATGAATACATCAAATATAAGAAATTGTCATAACGGACTTTCAATTGTTAAAATATCTTTACATGTTATAAAAATGCTATTTTGACATATATACATTGCCTCATCAGAAATTATTCTGATGCTTAAGGGGTTAGAAATATAAAATGTCATTGTGATTAAATGTATTAGCTGCTATAGTTAGAGGAATATAGGGAAATTCAAGAAATATCCACTCTTCATATATGTATTTATGTCCACATATAGACACACACATAAAGATGCATTTCATACACACACAGATATGTACACACATATATACAAACATGCATACATATACATTGTATAGTTTGATCTTTGCCTACATGCATACTTATATACACATACATGTGATGTGCATGTATGTGTACCAATTTCTGAGCACATATATATTCACAGATATGTGCACACATATGCATATATATGCATTTATAGGTTATATATACACACCTACATATAGGTCTATATGTGTATATGTATTTATGTAATACATATATTGAACTATGTATGCATATTATGCATACACATGAAATACATGTGTAATTACATATAAATATGCATATATATACACACAAAAACATATATAGTCATACACACATACAGAGATAACCCACAGATATGCATGAGGAAAGAAACTAAGTATCCTCTAAAGGGAAAATGTAATAAAGTACATTAACTATTTATGATCTATTGCATAATTTAATACTTGTAAAATTTGTGTTTGCTTTTTTGAAATACTGTATTAGAGAAGATAGGGGCCATAATATTTTAATGGGATACTATTTATTAGTACAGTCATGCTTTGCTTAGCTATGGAGATATGTTCTGAAAAATGTGTCATTAGGTGATTTTGTTGTGAGAACATAGTAGAGCATATTCACAGATCTAGATGGTGTGGCGTACTACACACCTAGGCCATACGGTATAGCCTATTGCTGCTAGGTTACAAACCTGTACAGAAAGTTACTGTACTGAATACTGTAGGCAACTGTAACACGATGGTGTTTGTGGATCTAAACACATTCAAATACAGAAAAGGTACAGTAAAATATGATATGATGATCTCGTGGGACCACTGTTGTCTGTGCAGTATGTAGTCCAAAATGTTATGTGGTAATTGACTGCATCTCCTTCAGTGTGTTTCATTTCCTGATACTGTCTCATTTGTAAATAAATGTTGTATAAAATTATACCTCTAAACTTTATGTTCTAGAAGAAAAAATTTCTTCGGCTGGGCGCGGTGGCTCACACCTGTAATCCCAGCACTTTGGGAAGCTGAGGCGGGTGGATCACTAGGTCAAGAGATCGAGACCATCCTAGTCAACATGGTGAAACCCCGTCTCTACTAAAAATACGAAAAATTAGCTGGGCATGGTGGTGCGTGCCTGTAATCCCAGCTACTCAGGAGGCTGAGGCAGGAAGAATTGTCTGAACCCAGGAGGCGGAGGTTGCAGTGAGCCGAGATCGTGCCATTGCACTCCAGCCTGAGTGACAAGAGCAAAACTCTGTCTCAAAAAATAATAATAATAAAATAATAAAAAAAAAATTTCTTCAAAAATATATACTTTAAGTGGAAAAAATGTGCTTCACAAATTAGAGAAAACCAGTATATGTAAGAAATATCAAAAGAGCATGTGAAAGTAATATTATTTGTATGTTCCTACTGTGGTAAATTTGCATATATTCTTCTATAATGGAAGAAAGAAAGAAGGGAAGAGATGAGAGAAAAGGAAGGAAAAGAGAAGGAAAGAAGAGAGACAGATTTGTCAATGCAAATAAGTTGGAGAAGAGGTATTTGCTGCATAAGCTTATTAAAAACTAAAACACTTTTGAGGAACACAGAATATCTAAGAACTTTTTGCTTTTGTTCTTTATTTTTTTTAATGTAATAACATAGATCCCTCTAAGAAACTGTTTAAACTAATATTCCTTGTCCCCAAACACATATAATTATTGAAGGCAAGAACCTATGGATAGGAAAGGAAAAAACACATTATAAATCCTGTTTGCACCTTAGAACAAAAAGGCAGTGTCCGTGCATTTCAACAAATTTTTTTTTTAAATTCAATATATGCTTGAAGTCGTACCAAATAGCTATGCAAACCACAGATACAATAGTGTGTGCATCATGCATCCTCAGTGGGGGCCATACCACCAAAATTGGTTGGGAAAGTGGGTCAAAGATCTGACTCATTTTTTGTATAAATATGCATGCAGTAACATGACCAGTTATACAGAACTTCTGTAGCACTCATATTTTATTGGTGGAGGGGCAGTCGGAAAAAGAAAATTTTAAAGTCTTTTTTGGGGCAAGATAATAGAAATAATAATTAATGCTGAGAAACACTAGTGCACATGATCCAATGGAAACACAAAAGAGAAGCAGGGTAGGAAAGTCGGAAAGAGAGACTTCTTCGAGGATCTGAATGAGAGCTTCTTCAACTGATAGGTAGAGTTAACTAGGAGGAGTTGCGACAGGGAGGAGAAAGTGAATAAGTTATGAAGAAAGAACAGCAAAGCAGAGTCACTGGAGGTATGAAATGAGAGTGACCTGTGCAGACAGCTGTAAGGCAAACTGTGGATGGAAGGGTTTGAGCCTTAGCGGAACAAACAAGACATTGAAGAGGTGTATGTTTTAAGCAGCTTGAGGCTTCTCCTGCGGGCAAAGAAAAGAAGGCATTGCTGACCTTTCAGCAGTTAGCTGATGGGGTCCAATTTGCATTTTAAGCAGACTTGTTTCAGAAGCAAGAGAAGCATCAGGAGACTGTACACATGGTGAGGATACTCAGGACTACTACTTTTTTATCCAGAATTCCAAAACCCAAAATGGTCTGAAAACCAAAAAATTTTTGTCACTGACCTGACACGTACATGAAACAATTTATACTTTTTATTTTTCTCATTATGTAGAAAATTGTTTCTTTTAAACATGTTAATATATCCTGTCATGGATTTGATGATGCCTTGGAACAATTTGAGAGTGTTAACTTAATTCACAGTAACCTGCACTAAAATTTCTAAAATATAAAAAAGAGACAAAAAGACAAAACCTAACTGTGAAACTTTAAGTGCTTACAATATTGGATAGGACCTTGTAAACCTAGAACAGCCTCTGTCTTGAGAGTTTATGCCTATTTAAATGATTTATACATTTTTTATTTCATACTTAACAAGTTGCTAAGGTAGTTACAGTTACCTCTATCTGATAGCTTAAAAAAAAATAAAAACGAAGAATTTAAGTAAATTGCCCACAGCAAACATCTGGAATCAGACAATCCTTAGAGTCCGTTTGACTTCAAAGTCCATGTTTGTTATCTAAGTATAAGTTAAGACAAAGATAGTTAATGAGTGGTTGTTCATATCTTTCTCTCTACCCATCCCAGAGCATCAGAGTGTTTGATCTTTCTCCTCCAAGCCCTCATAGAGAACGAAATGATTGAAAGAGGCTCAAAAATAATAATGTGTCTGAGATGGCCTTGCTTGGAAGATGAAAGGAAAGAATACAAGGGTAGCTACAGATTCATGGACTTTTATTTATTGTCATTTGCAAGAGATTGTTTCTTAAGAATTTTCAGAATTCATAGTCATTATTCTTTCTCAAGAATAAAAGTGAATTACTTTTTTGAGGCAGAAATCTTCTTAATGCCTTACATTTTCATGTCAGATCAAAGGTTTTGAAATGAGGCCTGGTGCCATTTTTCAGTAAAAGAGGCTAGAAATAATAATGTTGAATCTTTTACATTTTTGTAAAAACCATAGCAAAATTGAGATTACCTGGATGTCCTATGGTATTTTTCCACAAGCTAATTAAAGTATTGATTGAAGTATTTCTTCCTGGAAAGTGTTCGAAAGATCTGGTTATGACATTTTCCCAGAACAGATCTATTAAACTAAGAAATCTAGTTAGACTAGAGGCTATATTTTCTGCATTTCTTTTTTCTCTAACTTTTGAGAGTTACAGGTAAGTCCTGATCTGTAAACCTAGGGACAAAAGAAATGTGGATGTTTTGACAATAAGAAGGTATATTAAATGAAATCAGATAACAGATTAATGAATCATTTCTTTGATATTCACTGAAATCTTAACTCTGTGGTGTCATGTGGGTAAATATTCTTATCAGATAAAATCACACTGTAGAATATTTGTTAAGAACACGTACTTTGTAGCTGGACTACCCAGCTTGAATTCTGGTTCATTCACTTATTAATTGGGTGAACTTGAGAAAGCCACTTAACACCTGCACTTCAGTTTCTTAGAATGAAAAATAGAAATAATGATAGTACCTACCTTAGGGGTTTATATGGAATCCAATCCATTAATACATGTAAAGCACTAAAGTTGGCATCTAATACATGCTCAATACATGTTAGCTTTTAACAATTATAATTACTTACAATTAAAAGGCTTTCTATATTAGTAGATAACAGAGAAGCACAGAAGGAAGAGACCCTAGTTAAGATCACTGGCTGGGCATGGTGGCTCATGCCTGTAATCCCAGCCCTTTGGGAGACTGAGGCAGGAGATCACTTGAGGTCAAAAGTTGAAGACCAGCCTGGGCAACATGGTGAAACCTCACCTCTACTAAAAATACAAAAATTACCCATGTATGGTGGTGCACATCTGTAATTCTAGCTACTTGGGTGCCTGAGGCAGGAGAATCTCTTGAACCCAGGGGGCAGATGTTACAGTGAGCCCAGATCAATTTTTCCACTGCACTCTAGCCTGGGCAACACAGTGAGACTCTGTCCCCCCCAGGCACAAAAATAGATTACTATGCTATAGTCATAGTTCTGCTTCACATGGTTTCCAGTTTGGTAGAGATGCTAATTGCTTAATGCAGTAGTTATAATATTTTTAAACTTCATCTTCTTTAACATCACACTGTGAATCCTCAAAAAGTAAGATAATCATTTCCAAGATTGTCTTGCAGTTAGGCATGGCCATGGAAAGTTATGGCCATTGAACTGAAAAGTTAAGCCTGGTAAAGTCTTCACAGAAAAGGTTTTTATCTCAGAAGAAGAAACATCTAATTGTTTTATATATTCCTTACATGAATGTGGACATGTCCTGGAGCAGTGGCAGTCACTCTGTTACCATGAGGTGACCAGCATAAAGACAAGAAGGTAATAAATAGATCAATAAGACACTGAATAATACCAGCATGACTGAGATCTTGGTAGCATTATAAGGACCTGCATCAATGCCAAGGATTATCTATCTATCTATGGCTTTTTTAGTACTTGAAGAGAGTGAACTATTTGAAAATTCATTTTACTGCCTGGCACTTACATTTATAAATGATATGATGCCATGTTGCCAACCCTGTAATTTTAAAAATCGCTCAACCTACATGAACTGAAGTTCTCTTGTAGTGGAGGGGTATAATGCCACCAGCACCACAATTTGGTGATAAAGAGGAAATGAAAAGTTACCATTATAAGTGTTGCTGCAATGACCACTTTAACTTTTTTTTTTCAATCACACTACCAACTAGGTATTTGCCTGTGTTACACTATATGCTGATTTTGAAACAAAATGAATTGTAGTGTTTTTTTAGAGAGACTATAGAGCCTTTTTATTCAGGTGGTAAGATATTATTATATCGTATACTTCAAGTGGTACCAATCACCTTATTGATTAATTTAGATAGTAAAATGTATTTAAAATATAGATTATTTTTAAAAACATACCATTTTATTTAATAGACTATTTTATTAGTTTAATGGACTAGTTATATCCTCATCTTAATTGAGTTCAGCTGGGTTTAAAAGTTTTGACCATTACATCTTGAAATGCTCCTTTTCCTTACATGGACATACTTGGATTCTCTTTCTTTTGTCACTCTGAGTCTCCATTTTGACACCTCTTTGGCTATCTCTTTTTTTTTATTGCATTTTAGGTTTTGGGGTACATGTGGAGAACACGCAAGATTGTTGCATAGGTGCATACGTGGCAGTGTGATTTGCTGCCTTCCTCCCCTTCGCCGATATGTGGCGTTTCTCCCCATGCTATCTCTCTCCAACTCCCCACCCCACGCCGTCCCTCTCCTATTTCCACCCAACAGACCCGTGTATAGTGCTCCCCTCCCTGTGTCCATGTGTTCTCACTGATCAACACCCGCCTATGAGTGAGAATATGCGGTGTTTGATTTTGTGTTCTTGTGTCAGTTTGCTGAGAATGATGGTTTCCAGGTTCATTCATGTCCCTACAAAGGCTATCTCTTATATGTTGATACTACTTAGTCATCTTTCCTTTAAACTTTATTTTCTTTACCTGGTGGCTATTGCTCACTATTCTTCCTCAGGGCATTTACACAAAGTAAAAGGAGCAATATTTTATACTCAGTGAGGAGTGGAAGAAGAACATAGATTCATAGTTTCTAAGGCTTGAAAATAAAATGATGCAAAAGAAAAAAAAATACTCTGCAACAGTGGAAGTTTCTATGACATCCTGCCTGCAGGATCCCATTTAATGGGTTGATACTGTTTTGCCTGTGCCCAGGAGCTGTTCTAATACTGCATCTGTTGTTAATGGAAGCAAGTTCAATCTTAGTGACACTTGGCAGCCCCCAAAATTGTTTTACCTGATTATTTCCTGAATATTAGGGAAAAAGTTATAACCTGTAAATGAAAAACAAACTGGAATAATCTAAAGTCAGTAGGTAAGCACCCTTTGTTTCACATAATTCAACCTTGGAGGGGAAATGAAAAGTCAAAAATTGTTAACGTTTTTGTTCATAATAACATTATGAGCAATTAATTCAGCCAAGTCACTTTGCATAATTTTCCACCCTGACATATGTTAATGTTTGCTCTGTATGGCTGCACCTGCCTAGAGCAAAGTCAGTGTGATATTTGCTTTGTTTCTTTGGTAATCTCTTATTTTCTGAAGTGAAAAAAATGGAATTCTACCCTAGAAGGTCGTGGTTTTGTTAAACCCTATTTATGCATGGTGCTTTTAACAGCCTTCATTAATTTTTAACATATTTCATTATAGAAATGCAAATCCAGAATATGTTAAGCTTTTCTAATTGTAAATGGGATATATGTACATAATTAAAATACAAAGAAGAGTAGTAGATTAATAACACTAAAACATAACTTAATACCACTTTCTCTCTTTCTCAGTTTGCCGTAGGTGACACTCTTCTCTTTATTGCTACTGCAATTTCTTTCTATATTTAACAAAAAATAGTGAGTACTTCTGTCTCATTCATTGATTTATATTATCACCTATTAAGTTCCTATTATTGAAGTTGAGAATTTTATCTTTTATGTCCTTTCTTCCCATTTTCTCAACATTTCTACTTTATTTTTAATTATACTTTCCCATTATTGTACTTATTTAATTTTTTTTAAGTTGAGCCAACAGGTTTAATAAGATATTCTTTGTTTATGAACCTTTATGTTTGACTTGGGCTTAATAAGAACATCTTGTGTTTTTAATTTGTGTAGTTTTCTTTGCATCTCTGGCTAAGTCTTCACATATCCATTCCAATAACTATAAATTGCTGATAAAAACAACTTTAAAATGTCTATCCTGTCTGATAAATTGTTTGTTCCTACCATTTTCCTTACTGGGGCCTCCCATGCCAATTTGATCTGATTATCTTCTAAATCTACTGTTTCATCCTTGGTCTCCTCCTGGTCACCATCTTGGGCTTCCCTTTCCCTGTATCATCTATTAGATCCTGTGATACCTGGACCCTGTGTTATCCTTTTGGATCTACTCCCGTATTTTGGTTAGAGAAATTTTCCAGTAACTTCCTGAGAAGGGGCATATAAAAGATACATTTTAAAGTTTTACCCCAAAAAATGTATTTTTCAATATTCATATTGATTGATGATTATTCTAGATATAGAATTCCATGTTTAAAATAATTAAAAACTCCACATATCTGAAACAATCTGAAAGAGAAAAAAATTGAAGGCTTTACTTTTCCTAATTTCAAAACTTATCACAAATCTGCAGTAATCAGACAGTGTGGTATTGGCATAAAGACAGACACAGGCCAATGGGCTAGAATAAAGAGTCCAGAAATATACCATCACATATATGGTCAAATGATTTTCAGTGAGGGTGCCAAGACTATTCAATAGGGAAAAGGACAATCTTTTTAACAAATGGTTTTGAAAAACTGGAGATCCATTGCAAAAGAATGAAGTTGAACTCATACTTTACACCATATATAAAAATTAACTCAAAATATATCAAAGACTTAAATGTAAGCTCTAAAACTCTAAAACTCTTAGAAGACAACAGGAGAAAAGTTTCATACTGAATTTTGCAATAATTTCTTGGATTTGACACCAAAAGCAAAGGCAACAAAAGAAAAAATAGGTAAATTGGACTACATCAAAATTATAAACTTCTGTGGATCGAAAGACACCATCAAAGTGAAAAGGCAAACTATTGAAATGGGGGAAAATCTTTCTCAATCAAATATCTGATAAGGTGCTAATACCTAGAACATATAAAGAATTCTTACAACTCAACAACAACCACGAAATAGCCTAGTTAAAAATGAATGAATGACTTAGATAGACATGTTTTTTCAGATATACAAAGTGTCAATAAGCATACAAAAATATGTCCTACATCACTAATCATCAGGGTAATACAAACCAAAACTACAATGAAATACCATCTTACACCCATTAGGATGGCTACCATTAAAAAATAAAACAAAAAAAAACAGGTATTGGTGAAGATGAAGATACATTGGATACTTGTGCATTGTACTGTTGCTGGGAATGTAAAATGGTACAGTCACTATGCAAAACAGTATTTCAGTAACTTAAAAAAAATAAAAAATAGAATGGGATTGCTATATAATCTAGTAATTCCATTTCTGAATATAAACAAAAGAATTGAAAGCAGGGTCTTGAAAAGATATTTGTATACTCATGTTCACAGTAGCATTATTCATAGTAGCCAAGAGGTAAAAGCAACAAAAATATCCACAAAAGGATACATGTACTAAAAAAGTTGTAGTATATCCATACAATAGAACACTATTCATCCTTATGAGGAACCCACATCCTGTCACATGCTACACCATGGATATAATTTGAGTACATTTTGCTAAATGAAATAAGTCACAAAAAGACAATTACTGTAGGAACCCACTACACATATATGATGTATCTGGAGTAGTTAAATTCATAAAAACAGAAAGCAGAATAGTAGTTGTAAGGTACAGAGGGAGAAAGAAATGGAGAGTTATTATTTAACAGGTACAGAGTTTTTGTTTTGCAAGAAGGAAAAGCTCTTGAGCTCTGTTGCACAACAACATGAACATATTTAACACTGATGAGCTGTATTCTTTTTTTGTTTGTTTTTTGTTTGTTTGTTTTTTGAGATAGAGTCTCGCTCTGTCACCAGGCTGGAGTGTAATGGCATAATCTTGGCTCACTGCAACCTCCATCTCCCAGGTTCAAGCAATTCCCCTGCTTCAGTCTCACAAGTAGCTGGGACTACAGGTGCACTCTACCATGCCCAGCTAATTTTTTGTATTTCAGTAGAGATGGGCTTTCACCATGTTGGCCAGGATGGTCTCAATCTTCTGACCTCATGATCTGCATGCCTCCACCTCCCAAAGTGCTGGGATTATAGGCATGAGCCACTACACTCGGTAGAGCTGTATTCTTAAAAATCATTAAGATAGTAAATTTTACAGTATATGTATTTTACCGCAAGTAATTTGTTTTAATGAAAACAAAATTCTGAAGACAATGTTTAGGTTGCTGAGACAGAGACCAATGGAGGAACTTCCCCCAATCCCAGGAGGAAACATTCACCCAGTGGGCCTAATGTTATTTCCGAATCACTACAGACATAGGACTCTTTAGTATCTCCATTTCTTTTATTTTTCAAATGTACATATAGATTGAATCTTGCCTTTTTTATTATACATTTGGTATAGAGGAGAGAATTTTTTTTAATTTAATTATTTCTTTGATCTTAAAGAAGTCACATCCAGACCTTTGAACCATCCAGAGTTCTAGATTTTAAATAATTATTTCATTATATATATAAAAATGTACATATATATATACACACACACACACACACACACGTATACATACATTTTAAAGTTACTATGCAAGAGTTTCCTGGCTTTAAAATGTAAGTGTTTGCATCATTAGATCAAAATGTTTTATAATCAACATTGGTCAATTAAAATAACAATTAAAATAAGGGTTCTTTTTCTCTAGATATTAGACAAAGCATCAAGTACTGAACACATTATTCATATATGGATATCTTTGTTTCTCTGAATATATAAGAATTTGAGATGTATTCCTAAAGGGTGTTATTTTATCACTTAAATTCATTATGTGCTCTTTTATTCCTCTGAAACGTACTAACTTCAGTTAAACAACTTCAAGAAAGAAATATTTAGGGTTATTTTTTAAACACAGACATTGGATTGCCAGCTAAAATCATGAGGTTTACAAATTTGGAGTGGAGAGCTTTATTTCGTATAAAGGGTTGCACCCTGCTGGTAGGTTGTTCCATAGACTGGAAAGTGTAGCCTCTGGCAGAAACCAGAAAAGGCACTTTAAGTGGGGGAAGAATGAGACTGGAACTTAGGCTGAACAGATTGGCCAAGTATACATATTCAGCAGTTACAGGAACTGTTATGAATATTCATGGAGAAGTGTGCACGTGCATAGTAAACAAACATGCATATTGCGTCCATCCCATGTTAGCTTGGGGTGGATACTTAACACTTAAATGCATTAAAACTAGGCTCGTATGTCGAAAGGTGAAACAGATAAATACTGTATGCAGACTCTGTAAACCACCAGAACCAATCCATGGTCAGTGGTCACTTATCAGGAAGAAATATTAGTCAGTTGTTGCATAAATGAGCAGTGGAACAAGTCTTTCCAAGGGCTTGTTTCTGTTTTTTAATTCTTAGGAGAGAAAGCCTAATGGCAGTTAGCAAGGGATGAGGGCATAAAGAGGTATGTCCACCACTTCATCCCATTTCTGTCATGTTTGGGAACTCAGTTTTCAAGGTTTATCTGGGGTCCTCTTGGCCAATAGGGTGTCTGTTCAATTTTACTTTAGTCATTAGGATTTTACTTTTATTTCTCAGGCATGACAGACATTTTAATAATATAACATTAAAACTTTTTTGTATTTATTGAATACAAGTGAAAATTAACCTTATTTTTATGATTTTAAATTAAAAGCAAACATTTAAGGTATTTTTAAAGAAATCCTTGAATTCCAAGTATTTAGTCATTGAAAGAAATTCCAAATGTGTACATGAAATAAACAGATAAAATATCCTTCATGTTTATTTGACTTTATCAATATACAACTTATGCTAATCACCTCATGAGGAAGTGTATGGTAGAAGAATAGTAAGGGCGTTAGAAAAAAATCAAATTGTATAATACTGGTAATAAAGATTTTGCTTTGGATTTTTAATTAATTTGTGCTTTAACTGAATTGTTCAGGAAAAATTTGTATGCACTAATAGGTTTAATGTGAAATGTACTAATTTCTTAGGAAATAAGTAATATGTCATATGAGAAAATAGCAGTTAATTATTACAGTGACTTTTACTTTGTCTGTTGAGATAGTAATTGTCTTCATAGTCTATCTGGGAAATGTACACTGTTAATTATCTCACTTTCCTAAACGAAAGGATGCTACATTAGTGATTTTAACAAAAATAGAAACTAGCACAAAGCAATATATTGTTTTATTTAATATCTCTTGAATTTTATTTGCTATGCTCAAAAATATTTAGTCAGGATAATATGGCAGATCAATTTAATGCTAATAGTAATATTAAAAACAGACAGACTGAATATAATGCCATATTTCTAATGGAAATGTATTAAAAATACAGGCAAAATATTGAATGTAAATAATTTGGATTACGACTTCCAAGTTAATTATCATAAAAGAAATGTTAGCTTCCACCTGTTGCACCTTTTGTTACAATATTTTAGACCATTCATTACCTTCAGGAGAATGTCTGACTTCATTTTTATAATTTATAGTGATTAAAATGTAAGAAAATTCTGATTTTCTACTTGTCAAGAAATCACAAGGTCACTAAGATTTATGTCACTATGACTAATTCTTATCTTCTAAGAAAAAGAGGAATCAGGTGCAGAAGCAGAACTTGAAAGTAGACATGGAATGTGACCACTGAAGGACAGCATCACATAGAGACAGTTAAGCCCCCATATATCTGCTGGCCTCCCTGACAGCTGTCAGGCCTACCGCAAGAGCTTGGAGGAGCGGAGTTTTCTCCTAACTCCCCCGAGGAAGGAGACGTCTCGGACATCTAGGATGTTTCCTTCCATAGCTGGCTAAACAGCGGGTGCTTTCCCAGCGCTGGCACTGCCGCACAGCCAAGTTGTCCTCCAGCAGGCTTTATGCAGGCATGACAGAGGGCTTAGAGCATCTTGCCTTAGGATCACTTTGTTCACAATGTCACCTCAGTTCCATGCTTCAGAACCTGATAATCATTAGTAAAATTAAAAGATTATATTGGGTATATATATTTCTGTGATTATATATGATTAACTCTGATTATTTATGATTATATATAGGAATAACTATGTAACTATATATCTAATTCTTTTCTAGTTCTATATTCATATGAGAACAGGCTGAGGCTTTAGACCCTTGTCTCGGCCCTTGCAGGGTCTCCCACGGAGTCTGCCCCCCAACAGCCTTGTATGATTTAAAGTCAGATAATGTGATGCCTCCAGTTTCGTGATTTTGGCTTAGGATTGCTTTGGTTATTTGGTCTCTTTTTGGTTCCATATGAATTTTAGGATTGCTTGTTCTAATTCTATGAAAAATGATGTCGATATTTTCATAGGAATTATGATTTGATCTGAAATTGCTTTGTACAGTATGGTCATTGTAATGATATTAATTCTTCTGATCCATGAGCATGTGATATTTTCCTATTTGTGCCATCTACATTTCTTTCATCAGTGTTTTGCAGTTCTCCTTAGATCTCTCGCTTCCTCCGTTAGAGAACTATTACCTTGCATTTGTTGAAGGGATTTCTCACTGCAAATTTCTGTTCTACATGCTAGTAAATTCTCACAAGTCTGTTTGGGAATTTATAGAAGCTTTTCATACTCTGAATTTATGGCTGATAAAATTTAAAAATATATACATAATTTGACTATTATATCAGATTCTGATATGCATGAGATATATATCCCAGCCTAAAATAAATTATATGGATACCTAATCCCCATCCCACCAGGTAGGAAAGTCAGTTATAGTTCATGTTTTCTCTTTTCACAGCATAACCAGGAATCTAGCAAAATTATGATGTCTCTGTCAGGCACAGTGGCCCAGGCCTGTAATTCCAGCGTTTTGGGAGAATGAGGCAGGGGATCACGAGGTCAGGAGTTCCAGACCAGCCTGACCAACATGGTGAAACCCCGTCTCTACTAAAAATTAGCTGGCCATGGTGGTACGCATCTGTAATCCCAGTTATTTTGGAGGCTGAGGCAGGGAAATCGCTCCAAACTGGGAGGCAGAAGTTGCAGTGTGCTGAGATCTTGCCACCGCACTCAAGCCTGGGTGACAGAGTGAGACTCTGCCTCAAAAAAGAAAAAAAAAAAAGTATAATGTCTCATGCAGAGTAATAAATTATAGAAAGCCTCTTTTGTTCTGTTATCCATATTCTGGAAATAGTGCCCTAGGTTCCAACTGACAGTCTTGTAAGTCTCTCAAGTCCATTGGCTCAGAAGACTCCCTGCTGTGCTAAATGACAGGACTATTTGGTAAGATGGGAGCTCCTGCCAATGCAGGGAGTCTCCCTGAGTCACCCTGCCTCTGCAGTTTCTACACTTTTACCATTCCCCTGACACTTAATGGACAAGCCAAGCTCTGTCCTGTCTCTTTGCAAATCTATTCCTTTTCTTCCATTTGTGATTGTAGACACTCTCTTCTCTCTCTCATTGCCAAATAGAGTTTACATTGTTTTCATTTTATTTTATTTTATTTTTTGAGATGGAGTCTTCCTTCTTTGCCCAGGCTGGAGTGCAGTGGCACAATCTCAGCTCACTGCAAACTCTGTCTCCTAGGTTCAAGTGATTCTCCTGCCTCAGCCGCCTGAGTAGCTGGGATTACAGCTGCACACTACTAAGCCTGGCTAATTTTTGTATTTTAGTAGAGACAGGGTTTTTCCATGTTGGTCAGGCTGGTCTTGAACTACTGACCTTGTGATCCACCCATCTCCCCCTCTCAAAGTGCTGGGATTACAGGCCTGAGCCACTGCACCCAACCGAGTTTACTTTCTTTCCTATCCTAAAGCTTTAGGAACAGTTACAAAGACATCCAGCAGACATTGCCCTTAACAGGTGTCCAAGTCCCTGAGGCAGGACATTCAAAGAGACTGAGTGCTTGCATGGAAAATACAACAGGCTGACACCTCAAAATTATTTTGCTGAGAGTAAAAACTACATCAATTACATGTGATGCTATGAGTCAAAAGCATTGGAACCTTAGCTTCCTGAATCCAAATTCAATACTTTTTTTACTGTATCATTTTGTAAATTTTATATCCTCAATCAGTGCCTGTTCTGAGATTATTATAGATAATATTGTTGTACCCAAGTGAGTTAAGGAATGCTCCACACTCTGAGATTGATTTATGAGTTTTTTATTAAGCCGGTGATTGAGAGTGGCTTATGCTCAAAATCCTTCGGCCCCGAAGAAAAAGTTAGGTGGTCTTTTATACACTAGTTTTAACAGAAAGTGGGGAAACTGGTTGAAATAAAGTTTTTACAAAAGCAGAGTAAGCAAAAAGTTAAAGAAAAACTGATACATAAGAAATAAAACAGTGCCAGGTGTGAGGAGTACAGCTGTCATGAAAGACATACAACTTATAGATAATAGGGCTCTGGGCGCTCACCGCGCCTGCATTTCTAGGCTCTGTTGATACCACTTAACTCAGCCTCTTATCAACAAAGCCATTCCTGGGTGCCCAGTGTCAGTTTGACCTTGCTTTATACTATAGTTACATACTTAATGGGGAGAAAATTACTAAAATGAAGAAGGCAAGATGGAGTCTGTCTGGCTCAAGAAGCTAACATAAAGCCTGAAGAGCTTTTAGTCTGGGAAAGGGAGAGTTAGTTTTAGCTGGCAAAAAACAGAGTATCACAATATTATTCTAACTAGTTTTGATTTTCTTATAAGTTTATAACTCAGGGAAGACCTGCTGATTATATCTAATATCTGGCTGTTTGCCCTGGAGTATCAAGATTGTCTACATACGACATGTCTTCTATTAATTTTTGTTTTAAATAAGCATCAGCCAGATGCTACACAGGGAGTGTGATGAGTAAGGTCTTTATCCCTGTGTGATGATGCTATGGAGGAAGCACAGTGGCTGCTTGAAGAAAAGAATCCAAACTGAGAACTGAAAAAACTGTTAGAGTCATGCAAGTAAACAGGATGGGGAGGGAGGAGAGACAGTGAGGAGAGGAAAGGAGAGGAAGGCATAAATTCAAAGTCCAAGACAGTGCATGGGCCTTACCAAGAATTAAAAGTCCAAGACAGCAAATCTCCAAAAGCCTTATAGATCAAGTTGAGGAATTCAGGTTATGGACTAATGATAAAGCCTTATAGATGAAGTTGAGCAATTCAGATGGTGGACTAGTGATTTTGGAGAAATGTCACTGAAGGACTCAGGAACTATATAAAGAGTTTGATGAAACCAGAGTAGTATTTTATAAAGATAACTTAGTGGCGCATACAGGACAGAGGAAGGCAGGGATGGTGGATGGGGTAGGAGGGTGCACACTATTAGGTTCTGGAAGCCCACTGAAGAGACTCTGATAGTGAACAGTGGTTCAACTATGAAATTATTTATAACTGGGACTAGGAAAATTGTGAGGCAAAGGGCCAAAGAAGGAAAATTTTTAAAAACTATATTCAGGTGGTATGTTTGTTGTGGGAATTCAGGAGACAGAGAGACCAATGGGTGAAACAGGAGGATGTTATTTAGGTGCACCAGCTCAGCGGCATAGAAAACCTGAGCCCTGAACAAAGACAGGTCTTGACTTTTTATACATGAAGTATACGGTGGCACAAAAGCAGGCTTGCAAGTGCAGAACAAAGGCAATTTATCAAGCAATGATAAGGGATGTGAATTTGATCCTGCCATTTTGATGCTAGCTGGTTGTTTTGCCCATTAGTTGATGCAGTTTCTTCATTGTGTCGATACTCTTTACCATTTAGTGTGTTTTTGGAGTGGCTGGTACTGGTTGTTCCTTTCTATGTTTAGTACTTCTTTCAGGAGCTCTTGTAAGGCAGGCCTGGTGGTCGTGACATCTCTGAGCAATTGCTTGTTCATAAAGGATTTTATTTCTCCTTCATTTATGAAGCTTAGTTTGGCTGGATATGAAATTCTAGGGTGAAAGTTTTTTTCTTTAAGGATGTTGAATATTGGCCCCCAGTCTCTTCTGGCTTGTAGGGTTTCTGCTGAGAGATCTGCTGTGAGTCTGATGGGGTTCCCTTTGTGGGTAACCCGACCTTTCTCTCTGTCTGCCCTTAACATTTTCTCCTTCATTTCAACCCCGGTGAATCTGATGATTATGTGCCTTGGGGTTGCTCTTCTTGAGGAATATCTTCGTGATGTTCTCTGTATTTCCTGGATTTGAATATTGGCCTGCCTTGCTAGGCTGTAGAAGTTTTCCTGCATAGTATCCTGAAGAGTGTTTTCCAGCTTGGATTCATTCTCTCCGTCACATTCAGGTACATCTATCAAATGTAGATTAGGTCTTTTCACATAGTCCCATATTTCTTGGAGGCTTTGTTCATTTCTTTTTACTCTTTTTTCTCTAATCTTGCCTTCTTATTTTATTTCATCGAGTTGATGTTCGACTTCTGATATCCTTTCTTCTGCTTGGTCAATTCGGCTGTTGAAACTTGTGTGTGCTTCACGAAGTTCTCGTGTTGTTTTTTTCAGCTCCATCAATTCATTTATAGTCCTCTCTAAGCTATTTTTTTCTCATTAGCATTTCGTCAAACCGTTTTTCAAGGTTCTTAGTTTCTTTGCATTGTGTTAGAACATGTTCTTTTAGCTCAGAGAAGTTTCTTATTACCCACCTTCTGATGCCTCTGTCAATTAATCAGACTCATTCTCCATCCAGCCTTGTTCCCTTGCTGGTGAGGAGGTGTGATCCCTTGGAGGAGGAGAGGCATTCTGGTTTTGGATGTATTCATCCTTTTTGCGCTGGTTTCTTCCCATCTTTGTGGATGTATTTACCTGTCATCTTTGTAGTTGGTAACTTTCAGATGGGGTCTCTGAGTGGACATCCAGTTTGTTGATGATGAAATTATTTCTTTCTGTTTCTTAGTTTTCCTTCTAACAGTCAGACCCCTCTGCTGTAGGACTGCTGGAGGTTCACTCCAGGCCCTGCTTGCTTTGGGATCACCTGCAGTGGCTGCAGAACTATAAGAGTTGCTGCCAGTTTCTTCTTCTGCTATCTTTGTCCCAGAAATATACCTGCCAGATGTCAGTCTGAGTTCTCCTTCATGAGGTGATTCTTTGGATATACTGGGGTCCGGGAGCTACTTGAGGAGACCATCTGTCCTTTATAGGAGCTCAAGTGCAGAGCTGTGAGCTCCTTTTTTCCATTCAGAGCTGCTGGGCAGGTATGTTTAAGTCTGCTGCAGCAGAACTTATAACCGCCTTTTTTCCCCCCAGGTTCTCTGTCCCAGGAAGGTGGGGCTTTATTTATAAGTGTCTGTCACACTGTTGCCTTTTTTCAGGGCTGCCCTGCCAAGCGAGGAGGCAGCCTAGTCACTCTCTGCCTGCAGAGGCTTTGCTGAGCTGCTATGGGCTCTGCCCAGCTGCTGTGTGAACTTCCCTGCAGTCTTGTTTATACAGGTGTAGTTAGAACTGCCTCAGCAATGGCGGCCCACCTCTGTAATGACAGACTCTCTCTGTAATGGTGGACTGCCTCGGCAATAGCAGACTACCTCAGTAGTGGTGGACTGCCTCAGTAATGGCAGACGCACCTCCCCCTCAGAGCTGGACCGTCCTGGGTTCAGCTGTGCTTGCTGTGAAACTCTCAATCCAGAGCGTTTCAGATTGCTCATCTTTGTGGGGGTGGGACCGACTGAACCTGATCACCTGGCTCCCTGACTCAGACCGCTTTTTTTTTCAGCTGAATGGGAGATCTGTCTCCTAGACGTTCCCGTCACCGGTTGAAAAGGCACCTGGATTTGTGTGAGATTTTGTGTGGATGAAACAGCCGCACTGGGGACTTGTGGCACTTTTCCGCCCAGGAATCTCCTAGCCTGGCTCTGTTTCAGCCCCCTTTTTATCAGTTGAATGGGTGACTCTGTCTCCCAGGCTTTCCAGTCACCAGTTGAAAAGGCGCCCGGATTTGTGTGATTTCCCATGCGGTGACCCACTGCGCTGGCTGAAACAGCAGCGCAGAGATTCGTGGCACTTTTTTGACCAGGAATCTCCTGGCCTGGCTCCCTGTTTCAGTCCTTTTTATCAGCTGAATGGGTGACTCTATCCTAGGCCCTCCAGTCACCAGCTGAAATGGCACCAGGACCCATGTGAGTATTTTGAGCGGAGACCCGCCCTTCCAGCCAAAACATCCAAACTGACAACTCATGGGGCTCCTCTGCCCAGGAATCTCCTGGTCTGTGGGCAATAAAAATCCATCTGGAAATGCGGCATCCACCCACCCTCTGTGCTCTCGCTGGGAGCTGCAATCCAGAGCTGCTCCTAATTGTCCATCTTGGATCCTATCTCGATGGTGGTTTATTTTTAACTGTAAATTATAACTCAACTATTGGCTGAACTGGACATAGAGTTTACTTAAAAATTTTTTGTCACTCCAGCATTAATTGAGCAATTTATAAAAATACAGGGATTAATTAGCAATAACTAAAATGCCAATTTCAACTACTGTTTGAATTTCCTTTTCTCTCCTCTATTCTGTTCACCACCTGATAGGAGGATAGCTTTGCATGTGACATTTAAGATGTCCTAGAAAGTAATGACTATAGCGATCCTATAGTAACCCCATTATTGTCTTTGATAAATATTTGAATCATCTTATTTGTGGGAAATATTGCTTTGTGTAACATGCTCTGAAAAGAATGAATGCTTCTATATGTGCTTAGTTTCATTGTTATTGATGCTTTTACTTTCAACCTCTAAAATTCAAAAATCTAAATTATTTGCGAAGGAGTAAGCTTTGCTACTGAAGAAAAATTAAGACATTTTGCCATTCTGTTTTGCAGTGTTTTTCTAAACACTCATTCTTATTATGCAGTAGTATTATGATCAACACCTCATCATTATTTAATTGTGTTCTAACTACACTCCAGGTGACCGTCATTAATGAGTTTCTCTTTCAAGGATTAGTTCCTCCCCACATTTGAAAATATCGTGGTGTTTTCATTATTATTTTCCTATTTCATGTTATCTGATAATTATAACAATTTACCTTTCCAACCGGCATTATAAAATGGTATTTTTGTCATATTACATTTATTTTCTTAATGGCAACAATTATTTTGGAATGAACATATATGTGAGAATAACAGAACTGAGATCTTTCCAAAACCTGTTCTTTTGGTATTTTCAAAACTAATTGTCATTTAAAATGACCTGAGGAACTAGAGCTCCTGTGGGCTGGCAGGATCCTGGCAAAGACTCACTCTCAAAAGATCTACTGCAACAAAAGCCACCTATCTGCTACTGGCGTGAGTTATTAATCAAAATAGAACTGAGACCATGAACTCAGATTCCCTCAAGCTCTAAAGAGCTAAAAGCTCAGTAAGGAAGTAGTATATGGTTCCGCAACTCTCCTAGAAGGGAATGCCTCCTTTCACAGATGCTTATTGTGCTTTTGGAAAGAGACTTAATCTATTCTCTAGACTTCTTGGTTATTACTCCTGTAGTTAGCAGAGCACCATCTGATCATTTATTACTCATAGGAGCTGGCCTTCCTTATCTAAATCAAACTGGAAAACATTGAGTTATTTTCCTAGGATTCAGGTTATTTCATCAAAATTTTCTTTTTCCTATTTGGATCTTTATAATGAATTATCCTTAATTATTTTATCTGCTTTATTTGGGAAAGAAAACTATTGTAACTGTAGGTCTAGTGGCTTTCTCTTTCATCTCTGCTTTGGGATCAGTCTGCTTTAACTGAAGAGAGTAATTTTAATGAGTTCCTCTGAGATTGAGGAATAGAGATAATTTTAATTGAACTGTAACTTTTATGAGGAAACTTTCAGTTTGTATTTGATTCCTACTAGGAGTATTTTAGCTCAGTATGAGACAGAACTTTGCTCTAGCTGCATAGATTTCAATAACAACAAAAAAGAGTATCAACATTTTTGTGGCTAGCTCTGTAAAGAACCCATTACACTTTAATATAGTTTATCACTGTTTTCTTAACTTTAGTTATATTTCTTATCCTAAGAAGCAGGCAATAAATATGAATTGAATCCCACCTAGCCCTTAGGTTTGCCCTTAATGATCTTATAGCCTAGCTCCACAGTGAACCCCCATTTATTCTAATAGATTGGCTCTATGTTATATAGTATTTCCTTTGAAAATATTGATAATTACATTGAAGTAATTACTATTTTAAAGTAGTAGAGCTTCCAATAATATTTTTCAAGTTTAGCTTTTAAATGTGTATATGTCTAATAGAATGTAGCATTTGGTGGTATATAATATATAATATCATGTAACATGATATAAAATATTCATCATAATTTATGTACATGTAATAATTTATATACATATCTGCGAATTTGGAAAGTGGATTCTACATAAAAAAGGAGCGAGAAGATAGAAACTCATGTTATTTTTAACAAATACTATGAATTATTTAATTTTTAGCACAAAGACCTTTTAAACCCATGTAAAAAACAAAGACCTAAAACCCACATAAGAAACAACCAAGAACAAGAAGAAGAAAGAGGACAAAAAGAGAAATAGGAGAATGAGGAGGAGAGCCACACTGCTTATTTACACAAGATCAATCTGAAATTGCAACATCATCCAATTCCAATATCCCCACAAAAAAAAAGGAATAATAGAAGCTTATCAAACTATTCAAAAACATTTGAAAAACAAATCTACGAGAGTGTGAAAAGCATTCCAGGATTTCCAGTTGTTTCTAATATAATACATAAGGCTAACAGCCATGAATAGCACATCCTTTGTTTTGGGAGATTTCTGTTATTTTCAGATTTTTATATAGTTTTATTGTAAAAGTCTAAGAGTAACCCAAAACCATAAATGTTCCACTTAAATATTAAGAAACTGACTTTTTGGGATTAAAATATGTGACAAGATAATATACATTACAAATAAAAGAATAAGAACCAGAAACCAAGTCTTTTGGTACTTTATAAATTATATATGGATTCCTTCTCCATCTCACATCAATATTTTGTTTATAATACTTAAAGATTTTAATTATAATACTTTAAAGATTTTTAAAGACTATATTCTTCACACTATAATTGTTAGGATGATACTAAAAAATCATATCTGAATGAACCAGATTATTATACAGAAGTTAGCTCAATTTCTCTCAGTATGTAGATCTAGTTTTTCAAATTCTTAAATTCAATTAGAATTTTATGCCTAGAAATATGTATCCATAAGATTCATGTAGTGTTTTTCTATGAAGTCTAAAAGCAAAGACAATTGATGAGGGGTAATTAGGCATGTACAAGTTTGCAGGCCATATCACACTTATCCAGCCCCCCAAGTAGGTCTTTGTGAGAATTGTATGTACATTTCCCTCCTCTTTTCATTTTTTTTCTGGCATGCCCATTCAAAGCTGTAATATACAAGAAGCTAAAAAATTCTGCCAAAATTATATTTTAGTAAAAGCAATGGTTATTTTAGGTGAGGAAGTTTTAGTAAAACAATTTAAGATACGCACTTAAAAGGTAATTACATTAAAAATAATCATAGTTAATAATGATTTCTAAACCTATTGCCATATATAAAGCCAACTATTTTAGAACAAAATTTTAGAGCACTAGTTCATCAAATTATCTTTTGAAGTTCAACACTCACTCATTATACATTTATTGTATAAATTAAAACCTTCTTTAAAATAATGGCGATCGGTTCTCTTTTACAAACATGTATCAAGCATGTATTGTGTATCGAGTGTATAGTTTCTAATGGGCACAGAGTTTATCACAATCATTACACCTCTTAGGTATACTCAGGTACTTTCATGTATACTATATTTTAAAAAATGTGATTTTGGAGAGAACTGACAATGTTATTTTTCAGAGAAAGAACAACTAATATAATGAGAAATTGCAGCATGAAAAAAAAAAAAAAAACTCCCTGACATCTGCAAAGAAGTCTGTTCTTGAAGCAGAAAATAAGAAAATTATTGAAGGCAAATTTAGTGACAGTTCACTGACACTTTTAAAAACGAATGACTTCCAAGATTTCCAGTGAACAATACAATATTGCAGGAATATGTTTTATTGATATTTATACTGATGCAATCCACAATTTCTGTAAAACCGATATTCAGTTATAATTAAAGGAAGATTCAGACAAGGAGAATTCTGTGAGTGAAGCATGAAACTGGGACTAAGCCTGATCAGATTACATACCAGGAAGTGTACTGGCATGATGGTTGCTTGCTTCCTTTATAAGTCATACCGTGATTACCTATAGTTATTAGATACCCAAAGGAAGAAAATTTTATAAAACATAGCTGAAAGTAGAAAATGTTGGTATAAATGTTGGTATAAATGTAGAAAAGCTATTTGGTTAATGTAAAATATAGAGATTTCTAATGTTGGTGAATTTGGATTTGTTAATAGTTATCCTTTAAGAAATTACTCTCGTTGAAGGCCTTCCACATCCCAGGAAGATCTCTTCATTCAAAAACTTTACTAGAATAATAGTTTGCATATTTCATTTGTCTGTGCTCTCTGTATGTTACATTTTTTGGTACAACTGAAAGTTTGTGAGACATAGATCCCTGATAATTTTTCATTCCATTTCTATGGATATGAGAGAGAAAGATGTTTATACTTCAGTGGGAAGGTTGAAAGTCTTTTCTGGTTCCATAGAATTGTAAATCTAATTATATTTAAAACAAAAATTACATATCACTTATACTTCTTATTATAAGGCTTTCAGGAGTTGCCTTTTTTTATTCGTTTGATATTCTAAGTCATCCTACTCTCCACCCCACCTCCAACCACATTGGCACTGATGAAGAATATGTTTATGTTTCTATCCTTAAATGACAATAGCGAGTGACATCTTTTCTATCCTCTCATTTTTCCTCATGTCCCCACCCTTTTTTTTGTAATACCTAGTGAATAAGTGACACCTTTTCTGTCCTCTCACTTTTTCTCATGCCCCCACCCTTTTCTGTGATACCTAGTGAATACGAATTCACCTTTCTTATATCATCATGTACAATTACATCGTAAATGGCATATGTTCTTATAAGGCATTTGTAGTCACTCATGATGAAAATAAGATGGCAATTGTTATAGAAACTATTTTAAATCTGAGTATATATGCATTAATGACTCAATACAATGAAAAACCTCAAGTTTGAGAGAATATAATATTATTCAGTTTATGTAAATTGCTTCTCAAGCAAACACCAATAATTATGTCATAAAAGATCTAAAGAACTAATAGGAATGACCTAGTTAAACCACAGGAAACACCAGCTCTGACCTCTGTTCTGTGTAGTCACTGTGCTGAGCTGGTCATATTGCCTATGTGGGGAAGAGGTCCAGATGCCTACTTATTCCCATTCCCACTGCCACAGGATAGAAAATACTAGCAAGACATCTGCATAAATTAAAAATATAAATATATTAGTATGCAAAACATTTTGCATAAATTAAACTGAAATAGATTAAATACAAGAATGCACATAGTAATCACAGCATAATACATTTCCTTAAACTTACCTCCAACATTTGTGATATCTAAAAGGCTTGATCATTCCAGGGAGGGTCTCTGTTAATACTTAACTGTGGTCATTTTTTTTTCTTGAACTCATTTAGGATCACAGCCTCTATGTTTTCCTTATTATATAGTAAAACACAATTTCATTTGTCGTCTTAGAATGCTACAAGAGATTATAAAAGTAACTTTTATTTGTCTTTATTGAAAGAGACAAATTGATCAAAAGGAGTATATCTCAAAATGTTGTCTTTTCTCTTGCAGTTTTCTTTTCTGATCTTTTTTATGTTGCTGTTTTTAATCAATTTTACCACTTTACCAAGGCTTATTTTCTTTGTAGTTCTTTTTACTTTCTTTGATAGTTTTTATTATCAACTTCTCATGCTTCAAATGACATCCAAAATATTTCATTCATTATTGTATTGCCCACTTTCTTAGGCATGGTTAAAAATGTTCAGTTCATGACATTCTGACAGTTTGTGATTTTTACTCAAAGGAAGAGGCTAACAAGTGAGACACATTTGGCAGTAGTGTTCCATTTAGTTTGAGTTCATAAAACAAGGGTGGGGGCGGGGGTATCACTTTCTGAGGAAAATGCATGGGAACTAAATCAAGCACTTCTTGGAATAAATGAGGATAGGAAGGGGAGAGAGAAAACATAGAAATTCTATAGTACATAATTACAGATATTTTTAACAGACTCAAAAACACACGTTTTATCATGAGTCCTTAATGACTAAAATCTTTGTAATTTTATCAGTATAAGCAGAATCCATATTTGCTAATGATGAATGAAACTAAAATTTAAAATGATTGAAGTGTTAATGTGTAATATTTCTTAACATGATTTCTCCTGCATTGTCTCAAACAAGAAATATTTTTTAATAATAATTTGGAAAGGTAGGAAATAAAAGCTTTTCAGAAGCCCATATGGAAAGCTGAAAAATAATGGTATACTAAAATTTCTATACAACATGTATATGTTAAACAGTTAATTATTAATTTCATTAATAGCAAATTCTTAACATCAGTTTGTACACATAGATTTATGTTATCTTTTTAAAATGTATAGACTCAGCATGAATATAAACAGTTTAACTCATATTCTAAATATTAAAAATGCTTTTGTTTAATATAAAAATGTGAGCTATCTCCAGATATTAGAATATTAGCAAACTATATCTAAAAATAAAGGGTCAGGCATGGTGGCTCACGTCTGTAATCCCAGCACTCTGGGAGGCCGAGACAGGCAGATCACTTGAGGTCAGGAGTTCAAGACCAGCCTGGCCAACATGGAGAAACCCTGTCTTTGCTAAAAATACAAAAAAATTAGCCAGGCATGGGAGTGGGTACCTGTAATCCCAGATACTTGGGAAGCTGAGGCAGGAGGATAGCTTGAACCTGGGAAGTGAATGTTGCAGTGAGCCATGATTGCACCAGTGCCTCTAGTCTGGGCAACAGAGTGAGACTCCATCTTAAAAAAAAAAAAAAAAAAAAAAAAAGAAAGAGAGAGAGAGAAAAACACAAGTGCCACAATCAGATAATTGAGAGTTTTCCCCCACATGGTTGCACTATTATTTTTGGAGCTAGCTAGTTCTGGTTTACTCTATAACCAAATATTTGTAGTTTTAATTTTCTTCAGCTACGTTCTTATTCTTTAATACTGCTTTGGACTTGTAGGTACTGTGCATTTTTCAAATATATTAATTCATCTCCTCAATGTCACTGTACACAGCACTCCCCACCCTAAACACACACACAAGTCTACCCACCACCATTACCACCACCACCACAAACAGCAACAATAACAAAAATAAACAGAAATATATTGACCTTCATTAGCAACTATCCTGGCAGATTAACTAGTAAGTTAATTTTTATACTTTAAAATTTTGTGGGAAGTTTTGTACACATTTATGTTATCTAAAATAATGTTTTTATTTTTCCTTTACTATTATTTTTTTCATGCCTTATATCACTTGATAGTATCAATAGATAGTATCGACGGGGGTTCCAGTTGGATAGAAGTACTAATGCTTGACATTATTATGTTTCTAACCTCAGGGGGAAAGTGTGCACTATTTCATCAATGATGTATGACATTTGCTATATTTTCATTGTGATATCCTTTGTCATATTCATGAAAGTTCCCTTCTATTCCTCGGTTTCTGAAAATTTTTGACTTTTTCTCAAATGCATATTTTACCTATATTGAGATAACTTTAAGACTTATCTTTTATTATGTTAGCGTGGTGAACTATATATTGGTTGATTTTGAATGTTAGGCCAACATTGTATTTCTGGAATAAATCTCTTTTGGTCATGATGTATTATATTGTAAAATATTGCTAGATTAGATTTGCTAATATTTTGTTATGGATTTCTCCATCTATACTCATGAGAGACGTAAATCTGTAACATTCCTTTCTCATAATGTTTTTACTTGGCTTTGATATCAGATATATGCTGGTAAGAAAATAAAAATAAGTTCCTCTGTTTTCTAAAAAAAAAATGTGTAAAACTATTACTATTTCTTACTTTAATGTCAGAAAAAATCACAGAGAGTTCACCTGGGCCTGGAGTTTTCAACTTTTAAAAATAGATATAGGACTATTTTGATATTAAATTTCTTCTTGTTAATCTTGATAATTTTTTAAAGAAGGAATCTATTCATTTAAGTTTGGCTGTTTGTTTTCCATATGTCTCATTTGTCATATAATCTTTGATTCATCCTTTTTCTGCTTTTTTCTTACACAAAGGATATTTATTGCTTCATTTCTCTTTACTGTTAAGTTTTATATTAAACATTCTTGTGCTATTTGTAGTCATTACCCTGAAGATTTCAGTATGGATTATTAACTTATTACACTTCACTCCAGTTAAGGTGTACTACTTCCAGAATAAGGCAAAACCAACAATTTACTACCTTTTTGGTTATGTCTCTTACTGCTCCACCTTACAAAAAGCCACACTCTTGCCATACCAAATGCTCGCTGGGATTCCTAATCACCTTACATGCACTCACCTCTCAGCACCATGTCTGTGATACTTGTTTTTCCTGCTTACCTGATTCCTTTAAAAAAATAAATTGTATTGTGTATGTTTAAGGCTCACAACATGATGTTATGGGTTACACATAGATAATAAAATGATTACTATAGTGAAGCAGATTAGCATATGGATTATCTCAGTTGCTTTTGTTTGTGTGACAACAGCAGATAAAATCTACTTATTTAACAAAACTCCCTAATACAATACTACTTTATTAACTTTAGTTACTATGTACATTAGAGCTCTAAACTCGTTTATCCTACATACGTGCTGTTTGATATCCTTTGACTAACATCTCCCCATTTCCTACCCACCTCACTCCCCTGCCCCTGCCCAAGAATAAAACAGTAGTTACTGTCGGTTTATGGGTCCATCTCATTGTGATACATCCTTTGTCTGTCTTACAGTACAAAGTGCATTAATTCATTTCTCCATTCATTTCACAGGGGAACAAATCACTATGCTAATGATTCCTCACCCAAAGACATAGATAACAGTCCCAGCTCTCAATGCTCTTATAGATTATTAAAATGTATTTTAAATCACACTATTCTAGTGTTTTTTTTTCTCTCAAACTTGATGTCAAAGTTAATAAAGATGATATTCATCATTTAATCCCCAGACCCTGTCACAGAGGAGATGCTTAGTATGTGCTTTTGAATAAATAAATGAAGATCTTTCTTCACTTCCCCTGAGTCATTAGCCCAAACTCTTATGGGCTAAAAAGCCTCACTTTTGTACAGCACTCATAAAATATGTATGGCGTACCTGTTATGTGGCAGTCACTCTTCTAGCTGCTGGAGACATTACGGTGAAAATCAAGAAGTTCCTGCTTCTGCGGAGCTTACATCCCAATGGGAAAATTAGTCAGCTCAGAGGTGAAAACATAAATGTAGAATAGTAAGTAATACATGGGGCAGAAAAGCAAATTTGGGAAATAGGTCATGATGTCTGGGATGCTGGTTTGTGTTAATTACGAAAAATCCAAAAAATCATATTTGAGCAGCGGTCTGAGTAAAAATTCTTGAATGTTTCAACTGCTTATGCTCAAGAATCCTCAGAAAAAGTGTAAAAACACTGATTTATGTTTTTCTTGTATTCGAGTTACTTGTAAAAAATAGATAAAATACTTCAAAGTGTCACTAGCAGGGTTTTTTTTTTCTCTCTGACATAAATCTACTTTATCTCTCAGTATTCCATCTTCTGAGATCTATTTTTAGATAGATTTATTATGTTCCAAACAGGATTTTCAAAATTCCTGTCTGCATAAATTCATTCACCCACATTTCTACTTAATGTAAAGTCTCCCTAGCCCCATACTTAAAACAAAAACTATTTTAATTCTTTAGTCTTCTTCCAATTTGAGCTGAAATCTCACTTTCTCTAGTTCCAGCTTCCAGTCCATACAAATTTCATTAATTTGCCATAATTTTGAAACTCTTCTAGGCCTAATTGTTTAGTTCATTCAATTCCACAAGTATGTTACCTCCCCACAATTGCTGGTTTATAAGCTTTCCCTGTATCTTCTCAATCATAGAATATTTCTAGCTGTTTCAGGCCTGGGGTTATCCTATTCATATTTTCAATTTCCCTACCCACTGGTACATATAGTAGACAATCAATAAACATATCAAAAATTGGTAGTCATGCCAATATACAAAACTGCCATACTAAATAATATGTCAGTTAGCCAGGGGAAAAATGCCAGGTGCATGATGAGAAAATTAGCATAAATTTCATGTTAAGTATCTACTATCTGCCTTGAGTATACATAGTGTCAAAGATAAGTTCATAAGACCTAGCAATTTTTCTGCTTAATACTCATACATTTAAATATAATATTTAATTTGTATATTTTGATGATTTAAAACATCTCACATATCTTTCATACTATTTTGAACATAGCAGATGGTATACTAATTTTCATATTTAAAGAAAGGATGCTGAATTGATTTATGTTTGATAAAAGTAAATTATGCTATAAATTTTGATGTTGAAATAAGAGTAGCAATAGAGAAAATAACCACTGTTAAAAGCTCTGAATATTATAAATATTCAAAAATACAATTTCTTTTTGTTTAGAGTCTTCTGCTTTATTTTTGTTTAGTTGTTTGCAAAAGCAATGTAAAATTATATGAGACAATATAGAACATGAGGTCTACCTATTAGAACTTAAGATGAATTGATAACATTTGCAGTAAAAATTGCTTGCTCTGTGTATAAAAAATACCATTTTAAGTCCTATTCCAACAACTGCAATGTCTAGTGTGCCATAATTAGTGGCTCACAATTTTGTTTTATACCTTTAGTGAATCATTCATTCATTTAAAAAGCTTTATCTCATGAGATTCATCACTCTGAACACCAAATGGATGTACAAATAAAATAAATTTCCTTTTAATTGACAGATGTTCTAATGAATGTATAGCTTTAAATGTTTATTTTGTAGTGGTAGAAGTGACTGAATCTAAAGGCTCAGCACCAAAAATATCTGTACAACATTTTTAAAAAGAAGCTTCAGGTGGATATATGCATTTTACTTAGGGCATATGAATTTAAAAATAAAAATATGTTGGCCAGGCGCAGTGGCTCATACCTGTAATCCCAGCACTTTGGGAGGCCAAGGCAGGAGGCTTACCTGAGGTAACAAGTTCAAGACCAGCCTGGCCAATGGGGTGAAACCCATCTCTACGAAAAATACAAAAATTAGCTGGGCATGTTTGGCAGGCACCTGTAATCCCAGCTACTCTGGAGACTGAGGCAGGAAAATTGCTTGAACCTGAAAGGTGGAGGTTGCAGTGAGCCAAGATCTGCCATTGTATTCCAGCCTGGGCAACGAAAGCAAAACTCCATCTCCAAAATAACATAAATAAATAAATAAGTTGAAAAAAGGAAAGGCTACTTTACAGTATAATTTTCTTTTTTTTTTTTATTATTTCAACCATTTTGGGAAAACAGGTAGTGTTTGCTTACATGGATAAATTTATTATTTTTTATTTTTTGTATTACACTTTTAAGTTCTGGGGTACATGTGCAGATGGTGCAGGATTGTTACATAGGTATACACATGCCATGGTGGTTTGCTGCATCCATCACCCTGTCATCTATATTAGGTATTTTTCCTAATGTTAGCCCTCCCCAATTCCCCCACCCCCTGCTATCTCTTCCCTAGCTCTCCCACCCTCCAACAGGCTCTGGTGTATGATGTTCCCCTCTCTGTGTCCACATGTTCTCATTGCTCAGCTCCCACTTATGAGTGAGAACATGCATTGTTTAGTTTTCTGTTCTTGTGTCAGTTTGCTGAGAATGATGGTTTCCAGCTTCATCCATGTCCCTGCAAAGGACATGAACTCATTCTTTTTTTTTTAATTGTACTTTAGGTTTTGGAGTACATGTGCAGATCATGCAGGATTGTTGCATAGGTACACACGTAGCAATGTGGTTTGATGCCTCCATCCCCCTGTCACCTACACCTGGCATTTCTCCCCATATTATCTCTCCCTGACCTCCCCACCCCCTCGCTGTCCCACCCTTGCCCCCCTGCCACCGCCAACAAACCCCAGTGTGTGATGTTCATCTCCCTGTGTCCATGTGTTCTCATTGTTCAACACCCACTTATGAGTGAGAACATGTGGTATTTGGTTTTCTGTTCTTGTGTCAGTTTGCTGAGAATGATCGTTTCCAGATTCATCCGTGTCCCTACAAAGGACATAAATTCATCATTTTTTATGGCTGCATAGTATTCCATGATGTATATATGCCACATTTTCTTTATCCAGTCTATAATTGATGGGCATTTGGGTTGATTCCAAGTCTTTGCTATTGTGAACAGTGCCACAATAAACATACGCACACATGTGTCTTTATAATAGAATGATTTATAATCCTTTGGGTATATACCCAGCAATGGGATTGCTGTTTATGCTTAAATTGTTTAGTGGTGACTTCTGAGATTTGGGTGTCCCATCACATGAGCAGTGTACACTGAACCCAGGGTGTAGTCTTTTATCCCTTCCCCTTCCCGCTGAGTGCCCACAGACCATGATATTATTATTGTGCCTTTGTGTCCTCATGTCATAGCTCTGACTTATAACTGAGAACATACGATGTTTGCTTTTCCATTTCTGAGTTACTTCACTTAAAACAGTTGTCTGCAGCTCCATTGAGGTTGCTGCAAATACCATTATTTCATTTCTTTTTATGGCTGAGTAGTATTCCATGGTGTGTGTGTGTATGTATATATATATATATATATGCCATATTTTCTTTAGCCCACTCATTGATTAATGGGCATTTGGGCTGGTTCCATATTTTTGCAATTGCAAAGTGTGTTGCTATAAACATGTACATGTAAGTGTTTTTTCACTTAATGACTTCTTTTCCTCTGAGTGTATGCCTAGTAGTGGACTTGCGAATCAAATGGTAGTTCTTTTTTTAGTTATTTTAGTTCCATATATATCCAGTAATGAGAAAAGAACTAAAAATAGTTCTTTTCTCATTACTGGATATATATACCCAAAGGATTATAAAGCATTCAACTATAAAGACACTTGCACATGTATGTTTATTACAGTACTGCTCACAATAGCAAAGACTTGGAACCAACCCAAATACCCATCAATGATAGACTGGATAAAGAAAATGTGGTACATATATACCATGGAATACTATGTAGCCATAAAAAAAGACGAGTTCATGTCCTTTACAGGGACATGGGTGAAGCCAGAAACCATCATTCTCAGCAAACTGACACAAAAACAGAAAACCAAACACTGTATGTTCTCACTCATAAGTGGGTGTTGAACAATGAGAACACATGGACACAGAGAGGGGAACATCACACACTGGGGCCTGTCAAAGGATGGGATGCTAGGGGAGGGATAGCAGGGGTAGGAGAATTGGGGAGGGTTAACATTAGGAGAAATATCTAATGTAGATGACGGGGGAATCGATGCAGCAAACCACCATGGCACATGTATACCTATGTAACAAACCTGCATGTTCTGCACATGTACCCCAGAACTTAAAGTATAGTGAAAAAAAAAAACAAAAAAAAAACAAAAAAAACCCTCCATACTGGTTTTTATTCAGATTCCTTTCATAATTATTGATGTTTAGCATTTTTTCATATGTTTATTGTCCATTTGTGTATCTTCATTGGAGAATTGTCTATTCATGTCCTTAGTCCACTTTTTGATGGAATTATTATTTATTTATTTTTCTGGCTGATTTGTTTGAGTTCCTTGTAGATTCTGGATGTTAGTAGTTTGTCAGATGCATAGTTTGTGAAGATGTTCTCCCACTTTGTGCATTGTCTGTTTTCTGGTTATTTCTTTTGATGCACAGTAACTTTTGAGTTTAATTATGTCCTATCTCTTTATCTTTGTTTTTGTTGCATTTGCTTAGTGGCTCTTGATCATGAAGTCTTTGCCTAAGCCAATGTCTAGAAGAGTTTTTCTGATTTTATCTTCTAGAATTTTTAGGATTTCAGGTCTTAGATTTAAGTATTTGATCCACTTTGAGTTGATTTTTGTATGAAGTGAGAGATGAGGATCGAGTTTTTTTCTTCTGTATGTAACTCGCCAATATTTCAACACTATTTGTTGAATATCTTTTCTACACTTTGTGGTTTTGTTTGCTTTATCAAAAATCAGTTGGCTATAAGTATTTACCTTTATTTCTGGGTTCTCTATTCTGTTCCACTGGTGTACCTGCCTGTTTTTATACCGGTATCATGGTGTTTTGGTAACTATAGCCTTGTAGTATACTGTGAAGTCAGGTAATGTGATACCTCCAGATTTGTTCTTTTTTCTTAGTCTTGCTTTGGTTATGTGGGATCTTTTTTGATTCCATATGAATTTTAGGATTGCTTTTTCTAGTTCTGTGAAAAATTATGATGGCATTTTAATGGAAATTGCATCAAATATATAGATTACTTTTAGTAGTATGGTCGTTTTTACAATATTGATTCTATTCATCCACGAGCATGGGATGTGTTTTTATTTGTGTCGTCAGTAATTTCTTTCAGCACTGTTTTGTAGTTTTCCTTGTAGAAATATTTCACTTCCTTGATTAGATACATTTCTAAGTTTTTTGTTTTTTTTTTTTTGCAGCTGTCGTAACAGTGGTTAAGTTGTTGATTTGATTCTCAGCTTGGTCACTGTTGGTGCCTAGCAGTGTTACTGATTTGTTTTCATTGATTTTGTATACTGAAACTTCATTTACTGATCAATGAATTCAGTAAACTAGTAAACTAGGAGCTTTTTGAATGAGTCTTTGGGGTTTTCATGGTACATAGTTATATCATTGTTGAACCATGACAGTTTGACTTTCTCTTTACCAATTTGGATATCCTGTATTTCTTTCCCTTGTCTGATTACTCTGGCTAGGACTTCCAGTACTATGTTGAACAGAAGTGGTGAAAGTGGGCATCCTTGTCTTGTTCCAGTTCTCAGGAGAATGCTTTCAACTCCCCCGACTCCTTTCAGTATAATGTTGGCTGTGGGTTTGTCATAAATGAGTTTTATTATCTTGAGTTATGTCTCTTCTATGACAATTTTACTGAGGGTTTTCATCATAAAGGGAGGCTGGATTTTGTCAGATGCTTTTTCTACATCTATTGACATAATAATATGATTTTTGTTTTTCATTCTGTGTGTGTGGTATGTCACATTTATTGGCTTGCACCCAGCATACAAATTTTTTAAAAATATGATTCATGGAATGACATAGATCTAGTTAATACCAGAGACTATATAAGGTCAATAGAACTTATGGCTAATTTTGTCATTAATGGGAGAAAGATTTACGCCTTTTAAGAATTTCCCCATGTTATATGGTTAATTTCTAACTATGGAAGTGCCTAGTGAACATTATTCTCTCTTTTATTTAGTTACATGAAACTAGGTAGAACAATGCTTATCTTATGGCATGACTGTGTTCAGTTAAATAATATATATATAAAGTAATTTAACATAATATTTTGTACGTCATGGATGTTCAGTAACTAGCTGTTATATACATGAAATTTCTCACTGATTGTTTATTTTCCATTTTGGTTGGAAAGTAGTAAGTGACATTTTCTCCTAAGAAATCAAACAGGGAATCAAAGAAGAAGTAGTTTTGCTTTTGTTTTTGTTTTCAGCACCAAATATGACACATTTGAACATTTTTGTTTCTCTTCCTTTAATTGGAGAGGTTTTCAGTCTGCTTTTAGAGAATATAATTTCTAATCAATGCCCAGACATTTGATCTTGGCTGTCAATGCTACTGAATTTAAGGGCAGTAGTAGCAAGAAACTAAGACAAAGAAGATGCTTTTTCTTTTTTGAGGAATCACTGATATAGAAACCAAATTTTCTAACAAAATCTTGAATTCTAGTAATAAAGAATGAACATATTTGTAAATCAAGGTTACCAAAGTGAAAAATATTAAAATCTCTAAATATTTTTAAAAATTGTTTTTAAACTTTCATAGTCAATTAATAACTACCTTTTTAAAAAGGGTACTAGAAATATTTTTATTTTTAAAGAGCACTAGAAATATTCTTTCTTAAATGATAAATTATAAATACATATTACACACATACATACACATAGAAATATATATTAATTACTAAGCTTAAATCTGTAATATTTAATAGCAATTGTGCTAAAGTGAATACCAGAATAAATGACAGTTAATAATTATTTATTGTTAACTACCTAATTAGATGAGAAATCATATAAGTTATAAAGAAAGAGGAGGCAAAAATATTATTATTTGAAATAAACATATCGTGTATCTGTAAAACACTAGAGATTTATAAAATTATTTAAAAAATAGTTCAGTATGGTGACTAAAGAATTATAAAAATAAAAATCTTGAGTGTGTTTTATTTAGAAAAATGTAGTGAAAGAAAGAATACTATACACAATACAGTGAAGACAAAAAACACCTATAAAAATTTACCAAAAATTGCATGGGACTAAAAGAATGAAAACTGCATGAAATGCTACTGAGGTCCCAGGGCAGAACATTTGAAAAATAGCTAATATATATGAAAATATTAATTATATAAGGATGAACAGAAAATCTAATGTAATCTAAAAAACAAAGTTCAGGAAGGCCATTTTATTAAACAGTTCACATTGAAAAATAAACATGTTATTAGTTGGAAAAAGAATATGAGAATAAAAGGGTTCACATGTATTAAAATGTGTTACTGCTATGATGTTTCCAATGCAACGATTGGCATAACAGTGAAATACCATGATAATTTTTAAATATGCACAAACAAGTATACAAAATTTTATACATAGCCTTTTTTTAATTGCATTTTAGGTTTTGGGGTACGTGTGAAGAACATGCAAGATTGTTGCATAGGTGCATACATGGCAGTGTGATTTGCTGCCTTCCTCCCCTTCACCTATATGTGGCGTTTCTCCCCATGCTATCTCTCCCTATCTCCCTACTCCCCGCTGTCCCTCCCCTATTTCCCCCCAACAGACCCCAGTGTATAGTGCTCCCCTCCCTGTGTCCATGTGTTCTCATTGATCAACACCCACCTATGAGTGAGAACATGTGGTGTTTGATTTTGTGTTCTTGTGTCAGTTTGCTGAGAATGATGGTTTCCAAGCTCGTCCATGTCCCTACAAAGGACGCAAACTCATCGTTTTTGATGGCTGCATAATATTCCATGGTGTATATGTGCCACATTTTCCCTGCCCAGTCTATCATCGATGGGCATTTGGGTTGGTTCCAGGTCTTTGCTATTGTAAACTGTGCTGCAATGAACATTCGTGTGCATGTGTCCTTATAGTAGAATGATTTATAATCCTTTGGATATATACCCAGTAATGGGATTGCTGGGTCAAATGGAATTTCTATTTCTAGGTCCTTGAGAAATCGCCACACTGTCTTCCACAATGGTTGAACTAGTTTACACTCCCATCAACAGTGTAAAAGTGTTCCTATTTCTCCACATCCTCTCCAGCATCTGTTGTCTCCAGATTTTTTAATGATCGCCATTCTAACTGGCATGAGATGGTATCTCAATGTAGTTTTGATTTGCATTTCTCTAATGACCAGTGATGATGAGCATTTTTTCACATGTTTGTTGGCCTCATGTATGTCTTCTTTTGTAAAGTATCTGTTCATATCCTTCACCCACTTTTGAGCCTTTTAAAGCAGGGAAGAAAAAAGCAAATCACTCAATACATGTTTTTTATTTGTTTTTTTTGTTTGTTTTTTTTTTTTGTTCATGACAAGGTCTCATTCTGTCATCCAGGCTGGAGTGCAGTGGCCCAATCTTGGCTAACTGCAACCTCTGCCTTCCGGATTCAAGCGATTTTTGTTCCTCAGCCTCCCTAGTAGCTGGGATTACAGCTGTGTTTCACCATGCCTGGCTATTTTTGTATTTGTAGTAGAGATGGTGTTTCACCAGTTTAGCTAGGCTGCTCTCAAACTCCTGGTCTAAAGTGATCAGCCTACCTTGGCCTCCCAAAGTGCTGGGATTACAGACCGAGCCACTGTGACTGGCCTCAATAAATAGTATTTTTATAACTGCCTGAATGTTTGTTTTGAAAAAAATAAAAATTATATTTATCTCACTTCTCACACCAAAACATATTCCAGATGTTTCAAAAATTTTAATAGGTAAAATAAAAATAGAATGTTACTAAAACTCTGAATGTATAAATGGATTCCAAAAATGATATTGGACTAGGGATGGCCTTCTTTGTAAATATATAAAATATAAAATGAGAAATTTTGAAAGAAAAAATAAAATCTGGATGAAAAACTTAATTAGATTTAATAAAATATTTGCAACATAGGTAGTGAATAAAAATATAATGAATATAGTACATTAAGAACACAAATTGTTTTTTAAAATGCTTGAACAATCATTTTACAATAAAAGAAATAGAAATGATAAAATATAAGAAATTATTAATTTGTAATAATCAAGAAATATCAAATTAAAATATGAGGAATATATATTTTACTGATGAAGTTGGAAATATACAGTGTTTCTCAGGATGTGTGATAACTGTTAGGCATATGTTAAAGGTATCTCAGTAATTCCATTTCTATGAATTTCTGCTTCCCCTTCAAAAATGCATAACTGTGGAAAGCTAAGATGCTCATTGTTTGTAATGGGAAAATTAGAAATAACTTTATAGTGTATTTTCAGTGGAATGGTATAAATTGGAATACAATCAAATAATATCAATTATTGGAATTAAATAAAAAATGTACAAGTATTCTGGAAAAAGTCAAATTGCAAATCAATATGTGTATTAGAATCTGCATACAAATATTAATAAACATACACTAAAAATCTTGGCAGTGGTTCTCTCTGCAATGCGAGATTACACTTTCTACTGTTGTGTTGTTTGCTTTTTATATTGAGTATATTTTATTTACTTAAAGGCAATTAAAATAATGTAATGAAATTTTAGTACTAGCTCCTTCTAGAAAACAGCAATCGGTGATATTACACATTCCAGTCTTCATATCTGTTCTAGAAGATAAAATGACTTTTATAGAGAGAGTAATCTCATTCTGTTTTCTCCTCCTAGGGAAAGGTGAACATGGGAAACCTTACCCCCTTACCGAAGAGGACCATGATGACTCAGCTTACAGGGAAAATGGTTTCAATATTTTCGTCAGCAACAATATTGCTCTAGAGAGGTCTCTGCCAGATATTCGTCATGCTAAGTGAGTATCAGCACATCAGTAATCAGGGTGGGCTTTTTTGGTTTGTTTTGTCCTTTGATTTGTTAAAATGTTTGTCACTGTGAGATATGTAACCAAATGTTTTATCCTAATCATTTTGATAAAAAACTCATAGTACATCATCTTAAATATACTTGATCTAAATTGGAGTCACCGTTAAAATTTCAAAACAATACTGAATCTCTAAAAATTCAATACACATTTTTGTTGACTGTATTAACTCATTACAATGAAATGTTTTAAGACAATATCCATATGTTTAACTTTTGATCACGTAAATTACAAAGGAAACATTTTTCACTGTTTATTCGAGCTACCAGAGCTGTCTACATGTGCATGTCTTCTATGAACTCCATTCTCACCCCAGCTATATTTAGTGCCATGGTTGTTGCATTTCCATGAAGAATGCCCTAAATGAATGCATCTGTAATCCAAAGGTAATGATTGCTGGTTCAATTTCTTGTCACTTTATGAAGTGCTTGTGGCTTGTCTATTGACAGTGAGTACAGTTTGTATTGAATTGTAGCTACATATTATAGTTTAAATGATAGTACTATATATACTTACCCAAAATCCATCCTTTCTTTACCCACATACATCTACCTCTAACATCATTTATTGTACTTTTCATTTTAATGTGTTATGGTATTCTTAATAGCATAAAAACACCAGAGGATACCAAGAACATGGAATGTGATAAGAATTAGGAATGTAGTATTGGCACATGTATTTGGTAAATCTATCCAACTGTATTAGTACAGCTATCCTTCTACCCACAACAACCCAACAACTTCCCTTTGGAAACACCAGTGTGAGAGAGAGAAAACTGGGGAAAAAAAATCAGGGCAACTAATTAAGAATTAGGAATCTAAATTAAACCAGTAATTTAATGTAAATAAAACTCCATTCCTTTGTGCAAAGATAATTGACCCTTTAGAAAAAAATATGAGTACATTATGATGTGAAGGACTATTTTCTAGTTGCGATACTGTATCTTTAGAAATGTATTGAAAATTATGAAATAGTTACTGTTTTTCTCCTCAGATTTTATGTGAATTTGCATTTCCCAATATAGTTAAGCAGAAGATTAATGTGAAGATGAAATCAATTTTTTCCTAAATTGAGGGCTTTAAATATTGACCCAAGCCTTTTAACCAGCCAAATTATCCCCAGGTTGCCTGAATTATCTACAGTAATTCCCACTGACAAATAACATTTCTAGTTATGAGAAATTTTAATACCTAATTGCACATCATCAAAGATGCATTAAATTGCATTGTTGGCATAATAAATATGCTTACAGAATGATTTCTATCTATCTACTTCTTTCCCTCCCCACACTTCTAATCTCAATTTCTTAATGCATATTATTCAAGTGGAAAGAATAACAAGTTTAGAAAGAGTGCAGACAATCACTGAAGCCAAAAGAAGGTGGTTCTTCGTGTTCTTCCCAAAACCTGTATTTTTAGTGTAACCACCACGTTTTAAGAAAAGATATCTTATGGAATAATGGGAAAAACGGAAAGATGTAAGAAAAAATTTTGAAATTTTTATTAGAATTGCTGAATTTACAGTATGAAGAAAGCATTATTGTAAATGTTAAGGAAGAAAATACGGCCAAAATATAATCTGTAATAATATTCCAACTTAGTTACTAAGGCTGGATATTTAATAGGACAAGTGGTCATGTAATAAGAAAAAAAGAAAAAAATGCAAAAACAAACAAATAACAAAAAAAACATTGAGAAGGTTTGAGATGGATAATGAGAAAGTGTTAAGTATGATACTACCAGGAATGAGGTTCACCTTGATGAGGTCAGCATTTGACTCTCAGCAATGCTGGAAGAAAAGTCCAATGTCACCTCTGATTTTGCCAGTGCTCCACCTGCAGGAAGCCAAGAGCCAAAGAATGTCTTACAGTTTCCCGCTCTAAAGTACTGTGTTTTCGACTTCGTCTGTGCTTCACCAAAGGCAGGTACATTTAACCACAAGAGTATGCAGCTCTGTGTAAGTGTAAGTTTACTGAAATTATAAATCAACTTCTGACATATTTCAGAATTATTAATTTAGGCTGAAAGTAATGGACTATAGCTTTTTTATATTGACACAATCTATAGAATAGAATGCAAACTGAGGCCGGGCGCGGTGGCTCAAGCCTGTAATCCCAGCACTTTGGGAGGCCGAGGCGGGTGGATCACGAGGTCAAGAGATCGAGACCATCCTGGTCAACATTGTGAAACCCCGTCTCTACTAATACAAAAAAATTAGCTGGGCATGGTGGCGCGTGCCTGTAATCCCAGCTACTCAGGAAGCTGAGGCAGGAGAATTGCCTGAACCCAGGAGGCGGAGGTTGCGGTGAGCCGAGATCGCGCCATTGCACTCCAGCCCGGGTAACGAGAGCAAAACTCCGTCTCAAAAAAAAAAAAAAAAAAAAAAAAAGAATGCAAACTGTGTATGACTTTTAAAATAAAGCATAAAAGTTCTAAGAAACTTTTCCTTTTCAGTAAGCCAACTGAAACTACAGTCTCAGAGTGCTAGGAGGGAAGAGTTTATTTTTCTTTATTCTAGGATTTTGCAAGGGAAGATATGGGGATTCCTATCTTGAGATTTAACTGAACTTGATCTTATTCTAAACCATACTAGCCAGACTTATGCCACTGTGATACGCTACTGTTCACTCCCTATATATTCAAGTGCCCTGTACTCTCTCATATTTTCACATTTAGTTTAAAAAAATCATGGTTTTATACGTTTTGATAAGAAGTGCACATTCTAGTTCACTATGAAGAATATTTAAGACAAGTTATTTCCGAAATCCTAATGCATAGGCATTTTAAAAAGACATTTCCCTATTCATTTCTTCTTCACTAGTATAAAAACAGACTGCTTTTCTGACTTTCTTTAGTTCAGAATCAGTAATAGATTTCCATAATTAGGAGCCATGGATGAAGGGTGATTGGCCTGTGTGCAATAACTTGATCACAGTCTTTTGTTTATCCAAATAATAAATTTCAAGCTTTTCACTTTTGTTTTTATTTTTTTTATATTCTTTCCAAATGTTCTTAGCAGCTATCTGTCTTACAGATTGTTTTAGCTTCTTACACTATCTATTCTTCGGTATATCAATTTTTTTATCTTTTTTTATATACTCCTAGTCCTTCATTTTTGATTTTTTTTTTTTTTTAGCATATACTTGATGTATTTTAAATACTCACTCCCTTCTTCTGTTCATGTCATGTTATGTCTATTCATAGTGCCTGTGATCAGCCTGGAATCTGTACTTAGAACACCTTATCTTTGTATTTTATTTAATGCAACGTTGTTAAGAATTTTACAATGAGCATTTTACAGATTTACAATGAGCATTTACAAATGTCCAGTCAATGGATATCTTACTGGCCTGGATTGGTTTTGCCACACTTTAAATTTTTCTCCACTTGGGTATTGTTTTTGTCATGTCTTTGTGTTCAGTCACCTACCTGAGATGTCACATATATTCTTTCCATGCTATGGAACAGCTTATTTAGCTTATAGTTCAGGATGGGAGACATAAGACATCTATTTGAAATACACATATGAAGCAGGGAAATGGATAACTATGTAAGAATGGCCTATATAGAAAAGAAGCTCTGATAAATTTATGCATGAATATGTTATTACTAAGATAAAATTGAAGAATTTTTAAGCAAGTATTACTCCCTGGATATGGAAAAATTCGTATCTATGAAAAAAGAAAATAATTGAGATTAGGAAATGTAAGAACCATTCTATCAGGAGAGTTGAGGTAGGCTCCACAGCAATTTCTGTTAAATGCATCCTTGATATGAGTTCCATTTTGGGGAGGGCTGTTATAAATGTATGTGTGTGGGCCGGGCACGATGACTCATGCCTGTAATCATCCTAGCACTTTGGGAGGCCGAGGCAGGCAGATCACGAGGTCAGGAATTTGAGACCAGCCTGGCCAACATAGTGAAACCCTGTCTTTACTAAAAATACAAGGATTAACTGGGCATGGTGGTGGGTGCCTGTAATCCCAGCTACTTGGGAGGCTGAGGCTGAATAATCATTTGAACCTGAGAGGCAGAGGTTGCAGTGAGCCAGGATCGTGCCATTGCACTCCAGCTTGCATGACAGGGTGAGACTCTGTCTCAAAAAAAAAAAAAGTGTATGTGTTTATGTAGATAAATATTTATGCACATAAATGTTACCTGAGATAGACTACTAAGATTGCTGAGTAGCTGAGATATTTTAAAACTAATATAGTCTTACTTTTTATTGTGACTTATCATTTCTTTTTTATGTCACTAATATTGCCCAGATATAAATAGTTTTAGGTTCATGCCTTTGAAAGTAACTGGAGTATAAGATATCACAGAGTTTTCTCCCAATACTCAATACTCCATTTATTATCAAAGTCATGAAGATAAAACTATTTCTATCTAAGAGAATGGTTACAATCTCTTGGATGATAGGATTGATTTCAGTAGTGTTGCAGTTATATCAGACTAATGTATCATGGTCCTGTTTCCTGTAGTTTCAGAACCATTTGAGAGATGGTCCCAGAAATTATTTGCTATCAAAACATTCTCTTTATTATTGTTGCAATTCTATTGGTGAGCATGGTTTAGATGTAGGCCAAGTATTATACTCAATACTGAAGTTCAGAATGAGGCACATTCAGCCTTCAAGTCAGAGACATTACTGGATAAAATACACAAAATTGTCAAACGTAAGTCATGGATGGCAGAATAAGATGACTGATCTCTGCAGGCAAGCAGGTTCCAAAGCAGAAAAAAAACGAAGAAGGAGCTGGCCAAGTAGAGTAAGCTTTGTAATCCAAACTCACAAATCTCTTTCTCTTGGAAAGTCTGAAAAGGTGGAGAAAGGCCAGGAGTATTTGTCTAATGACTGTCCTGCCATAAGGGAACACCTATGGAGAAAAGGAGTCTCCTTCTGTGATAACTAGTATATAGTGCTTACGCAGTACTTACATGAAGTACTTACAAAGTAAGCACTATGTGCTATTTCTCAGCATATACAGACTTTGGAGCAAATTCTTGATTTTTCAGTGCCTTATATTCTAAATACTCCTGTCTTCCAGGAAATATATTAAATAATGATTCTAAATATATTGACTTACATGACTTGCACTGTGATGCTGAACAAGTCAAATTGCATTTTTTATTTTTATGTGCCCATTTCTGTAAGTGGGGATGCAAGTTTCTTCAGGTTCCTCACTATGTACTAAGATTATTATAATTGGGACCAGGTTTACCAAATCCGCGATAGCGTGATCTATTCAGTTATTTCTTTGTGTTCTGATGATGACTCTTCTGATTGTCTTTTTTATTTACCAATCATATCATGGAGATGTAAGATATAAGGAGATCTAGTATATTCTAATTTCAAAATTTCAATTGTAAATGCATAATTAGATTTTATGGTCAATTCTGAGTTTATTAAAAAGAATAATTATGTATTCAATTTCTTTCAACTAAGATTTAGTAAATATACTATGAGTAGTATTTTTATACGTAGAAAAATGTGATCGGTTTTGATTCTTGTCTATGTAATTCTAGATCTCATTGGCAAATATATTTGAGTTTAACCATTTTAAAATGTGCAAGAATAATTTTTTATATTTCTCAATTTCAAAAGCAACATAAAAAATTGAATAGCACTGGTTGATTTCCTTTCCATTTTTATTATGGTATCCTTGTGAACTTGATTAAGTAACTTCGTTCAACAAATTTACCAGTGAATTCAGAAGCAAAATAAACTGAAATGACTGCACTCCAATTAGGTGTGAATGTTGCCACAGAGAAAGAGATGGGAAATATATCCTTTAAATTAGACACTGTTCCAGCTGAAGGTACATCTAAATATTACTTTAAAAAAACGAATTAAATGATAAGCAGCAGACTGAAAGAAGGAATGGCTAGAATCAAGTAGAAGTCATCTTTCAAAACTGTTGTTTAAGTGAGTATTCTTCAATATTTTTTAAAAACTAATTGTATGCACAGTAATACAGACATTAGTACATAAGTTCTAAGAGTCATTACAGAAAGCCATAATGAAATAACAACAAAAAATTTAGATATAAATCTCATTCTGGAATAAAGCCTGAAAGAGACAGAAGTTTATCACTGTAACTAAGAGGTGTGTCCCTGTTGAAATGAAAATCTTCCTTGGAGAGATAACTGTTTAAGACTTATCAGACATTAAGCTTTTGGAGTGACCATGAGACTGAGGCTTTGAAAGGCTGAATGAGGACAAGAATAAGGGAACTGGAGTCTAAAAGAGTAACAATGGGAAAATAGTGAACATGCAAAAAAAATAAAATCTAAAAATAAACTGTAGCTGCTTCAAAATAATGTATATTGAATATAAAAGAACAGCCTTCATAATCTTATGATAAGGATCAAATAAATAAAACTAAAAGCATAAGTCTGAGAAATAGATTCAGAATTTTAACTCTTAAAAGAAACTGAAAATTTGTTATAATAATATACATTGCTCTGTAAGGTTTATCTAACCATTGGATTTCTAAATTTTTCCCTTCTTTATATTACTCCTACCCACAAAAGTTTACTGAAATGAGAGGCAGTGATACAAAATTTTAAGTTATATATAACAAAGAATATGAGTCGGTGAGAAAATTGTTTCATTTTGAAGAGAATGCTGGAGCTTCCTTTCCAAATCAGCAAGCCATGTAATCTTAAACTATTGTTAAAGTAATCACCAGCGGTTAGATTGTGAGGCCAAACAGTGGTATTAATAAATGTGATTGTGGCCAAAGGATAATTTATAAATCTATTTTACTCTACCTTATGCCCCTTGGTTGAATTCTTTCTTCTAAGGAGGCAAGAATTGTGGTTGCTACAGACCCATACAGATTCACCACCTATAACAGCAACATTGAAGACAAATAGAGATAATGGAATATGAATGTGTTAATTTGTTCTCGCATTACTATAAAGAACTACCTTAGACTGGGTAACTCATAAAGTTTTTATTGGCTCATGGTTCTGCAGGAGGTACAGGAAGCATGGCTGGGGAGGCCTCAGGAAACTCACATTATGGTGGACGGGGAAGCAGGCACTTTCTTCACATGGTAGAGCAGGAGAGAAAGTGAAGGTGGAGGGGCTACACACTTTTAAACAACCAGATCTCATGAGAACTCTATCTATGAGATAGCACTAGGGAGATGGTGCTAAACTGTTAAAAAACACCCCATAATCCAGTCACCTCGCACCAGTCCCCCTTCAGTATTGGAGATTATAATTCTACATGAGATTTGGGTGGTGACAGAGTGCCAAACCATGTCAATGGAGAATAAGAAAAGAATGAAGAAAAATAGACTCAGATAAATGCAGGACAACATCAAGCAAATCAACACGTATATAAAGGGCATTTCAGAGCGATGGGGGAAGAGTTAATTGCAGAAATATATTCTGAGAAACAATGGCAGAAATCTTTTCAAATTTATTTTAAAAGCAACAGCTTACATATCCAGGAAGCTCAATACAATTCATGTTGCATAAATGCTAAGAGATCCATAAATAGACATATTATAATAATTTTGAAAGTACTGTAATTATGTCACTGCCTTCCAGCCTGGGTGACAGAGTGAGACTCTATTGCAAAAAAAAAAAAAAAAAAAAATTATGAATGTAAAATAGAAGAAAATATCTTGAAAGCAACAAGAGAAAAATGACTTCTCACTTAAAAAGGAACCACATTAAGAGTAACATCTGACTCATTTCCAGAAAGATGGAGGACAGAAGGCAGTGGAGTTATATATTCAAAATGATCAGGGAAAAAATTAGTCAAGAATCATATAACTAGCAAACCTATATTGCAAAAATAAAATCCAAATAAAAATTTCATAACTGAAAAAAAATCTGAGGGAATTTGTTTCTAGCAGACCTACCTAACAACACCAACTAACAAAACGTTTTTAGGCTGAAAAAATTTGACTTCAATTGGTAATTCATTTCCTCAAGAATGAACAAAGAAACTCAGTGAAAGTATGTATGTAATTATAAAAATGAGCGAAAATCAATTGTATAAAATAGTGTGTATATGATGTAACGTTGGGCTTACAACATACGGAAATATAATACATGTACAATGTATTTTCTAAAAACAGAACAGAAGAAGTAGGTGGCAGAAAAGCTGGGTTGGGCTAATAAAATGGTGACAGATGGTAAGATAATAATGTATAACAATATATTGTTGTGTTTGTAATGTTTAAAAGGCAATATAAATAATAATACCACAAAAAAGGAAAAACCAGAGTCATATAGAAGTAATTTTTTCTATATAACTGAAATTAAGTAAATTGAAGCTGATTCTGGTAAGTTAAGTTGTATATGATAAATACTAGAGCACCAACTAAAAAAATCTCAAATAATAAGGTAAATTTTATGATATTAGTATTTTTTGGATACTAAAAACAGTCAAATGTGTCACAAGCAAAGAAAACTACAGACTAAATCCTTTTAGGAATAAGGATGTAAAAACCCTCACCAAATCCAGCAAACCCAATCCAGCAATATATAAAAAGAATTAAATTTTATGAAAAGGTGGGATCAATCCCAGGAATGCAAGATTGACTCAATCTCTAAAAATCAGTTGATGTAATACATAATATTAATCGGAAGAAAAGAACAAAAATCAAATAATTATCTCAAAAGATGCAGAAAAGTCATTCAATAAAATCAACACCTTTCATAATAAAGAATGTACTAGAAATAAAAGGGGTCTTTTTGAATGTGATAAGTGGTATCTACCATAAAAACCACAACTATTAATAGCATTGTACTTAGTGGTGAAAGACTGAAAATTTTTCTTCTAAGATCGGGGGAAAATAAAAGATCGCTGCTTCTACTAAACATAGAACATATTGTATATAGATTATATCTCAGGCAATGAGACAAAAGAAAAAGAAGAGAAATAAACAGAAAAAGGGAAAGAAAGAAAAGAGAGAGAAAGAAAGAGAAAGAGACAGAGTGGGAGGGAGGGAGGGAGAGAAGGGAGAGACCATATGCAAAATCACTCTCAGTTTGCTCCTAATCAAATAATGGTATTATACTTTTTTTTTTTTTAATACCAAATCGACTGATTGTTGCTTCTGGTAAACCTTATCATCTGAGTCAATGTTATAAATATTAACCACTAGGGGTTTGTAGCTGATATGTAGTTCCTATGATTTTTGAACTGTATCACAGTATCATCAATGAAAATTTCTAATAAAATTCTATTAAAAACCTGAAACTCTTGCTGTTTAAAAAATTGTTTGGTATTCTCTGCAGAAGTGGATAATTTAGTTATTAATCACATACTTAAAAATATTTGTTATTATTCTGTCTTAAATTTAACCACATATGACAGTAACATCAACACCTCCTCCTCTGTAAAATCCCTTCTTGAATCCATCTTTCCCTCCAGCTATCAGTCCCAAAGTCTATATAGTTACTGATTTCCTCAACTTCCATTCACTCTTTAGCAGTTCTGATTTGATTCAAAACTCTACAATACCATCAAAATTTTTTCTTCCCAAGTCACTATGACTTCCATGTTGCCAAAGTCCAATATATTTTACAGTCTTTATCTTGAGAAATGTTTCAGAAACATTTGACACCCTGACTTTTCTCATATTTTTAAGCACTCTTGCCTTTGCTTCAAGGAACAAAAACTCTTGTTCTTCCTTTGTTCCCTATGTCTTTTCAGTCTTCTTTGCAAAATGGTCCTTCTTTATCTAATGCCGTATCTTGAAGTTCATTGGTGCTCGGGACTGGCCTAGTTTCTTCCTTTTATTTACCTTCTCCTTGTTGATCTCATCCACCACAGCCTATTAATTTTACTTCTAAAATGTACAGCCAAAATACATCTTGAATACATCCATTCCTCTTAATCTCAACTATATCCTCAGTAATCTCTTAATTGGAATCCTAGAATAATCTCATAAATGGACCTCACACACTCAGTCTTGCTCCTCTGATATACATTCAGCAAAGTGAACAATAGTGAACCTTAAGTACTAAGGCAGAACAATACAACATTACATCTATTTAAAATACCTAACGAACTCCCCATTCCATGAAAAATTAATAGCTCAGAAAACACCAACACCAACCTCCATATTTGGATCCCTGGCCATCTCTGCTGTCATCTTTTGCTCTTCCTTCTATGTTGACTATATTTCTGCCATGCTTCATGAATACGTGGCTGGCTGTATAAACACAACAAGTTATTTCATCCTTTAGTAAAGACATAAAATATAATACATAAAAATTTAATTAGATTACTAAATAAAATGTCAATTTACAAATAAGTTTCTATAGAAAAAGTGATCAAATAAAGGGCTAACTGCATGGGTAAATAAATAGTGATGGCCCCCTCATTCAAACAAGCTCATAGATACTTGGCAGTCCCAGACTAATTTTTCAGACCTGTCAAAAGCAAAATAAATTACTAGATATCAATGCCTTATCAAAGTTAACTGACTTGGGCAAGATTAGAATAGAAAAACAGTGTGACTAAAACCAGCCATTGAAAATTGAATATGCTGACAGTAACACAATTACTATGTAAATTGGTGCTTGGAAATAACTTATACAGATATGCTTTATAACATGCTTGTCACTAGCCAGGTGCCAAGTTGACATTTTATTCTTCTATTGAGAATGGAGAAAGACAACCTTAACTGAACCAAAATAGATTTGCAAGAAATTGTGCAATGACAAAAGGTTGAAAGAAAATAAAGAAATGTCCTATCTTTCTGATCATGTCTGACACTTTCTATAGATTTTTTAAACAATTGATTTGCTAAATATAATATTATTAAGTATTCTGGTAATTATGCTTAAGAAATCTGGATTTCACAGACTTGAACTCCCTGAAAAGCCATATTACAAAGCTTTTATTGACTAGTAGACAATAAATTAACCAATTAATAAATTAGTATGGAATCTAAGTTAATGGTACTGTTTTTATAAAGGTATCTAGAACACCATTTTTGCTCTAGCCATGAGGTCAAACAAATGGTAATATTTTAAATTGGTTTCCCTTCCACACAGACCCTAATAAAACTAACTGGAAATGAGTTAACACTGCATCACTATTTCAGGGAATTCCTTTGATTATTCCAAAATGGCACAAAATCATAACCATTTAGACTATGAGCCCTAAAGGAATATCAGAATATAACTTTCTGCCTGTTTATGATGATAATTACTATGCAATAATATGTTAACCAATTTACCATTATATGAGAAATGTTCCAAATGTCATATTTTACATGATGTGTGTGTATATAGTCATTTTAATCTGAAATATGTTAATATGATTAAGGGATATATAAAAATATGCTATCACTCCATTCTTCAAATTATATTATCAGGCAAATTATGTTGAATAATATTACAGAGTCAGATGCCAATATTACTTGAACAAACTGATTAGTGAATATTAAGAATATTGAGGTCAATCATATAAATGAAAAGTACTTATTTTCTGATAGTACTTTAAAAAGAAAAAGAAATGAATTTACTTAATTTTGAAAGCTCTAAGCATGGTGACTTTAAATACTAAGCTTAAATTTTACCTTTTGAAAGGGCAGTTTTTTAGAAACACATATTTTGGAAAATATAATAGTCCTCTCAGTAATTGACTAAAAAAAACCAAAAAATTAAGTTGGAATATAGGAAAGTTAAACAAAATAACCAATAAACAGGCTTAATTTATGTTTATTTACATTTATTGACCACTATATTTAATGATTGCATAATAAACATTTTTGTCAGTTGTACATAGAGTATATACCAAAATAGAACACATGCTAGTGGATAAATAACTCTCAAAAAATTTCAGTGGATTTAAATAATATTTTCTTTGATCAAACTTCTCTTAAATTATTAATAAAAATATATGTAAAAAATGCAAATATTTAGAAATTGAACAGCATTTATAAAGGACTCGTAAATCAAATATAAATCTAGATAACTTAGAAAATATTTCAAATAGAATAATAATGAATATATATCCCAAAGTTTGTTAATATGCTTTACATATAAAGTGCTCCTTATAAATAAATGTGTAGATTTAGAAAATTTCATTTAGTTAAAGTAAGTATAAAGAAGGAAATAAATCGTGAATGGGCTGGGCCCGAAGGCCGCAGAGCCGACAGCCAAGTCCGGGGTGGGAAGCGGTGGGCTTAGGAGAAGGCAGAGTGAGCACGATACAAGAACAGGACCCCATAGCCAGTGGCTAGGAAGGCCTCAGCCGAGGCTGCACCGCGCTGTCCACTGCTGAAGTTGTCCAAGAAACACACGGGCCGTGCCTCTAGTGGGACCTTAGTGCCGCCAGACGTGACCAACAACACCTGTCGGCCCTGCGCGCCCAGCCCGGCAGCGAAGCAAGCAATAACCTCAGCCTAGCGCGCGGCACTGGCAGGCTGGGGGAACTCAGCTACCATATCCATTTCCGCTTGGGTCTTGACTCTTTGTCTAATTTGCCAGTCTGTGTCTTATGATTAGGGCATTTAGTCCATTTACAGTTAAGTTAAGAACAGTACTCATGGGAAGAGATCCAAGATGGCCGGTTAGGAGGAACTTGGGATTGCAGCTCCGAGAGAAAGCACAGAGGGTGAGTGGACGCCACATTTCCAGATGGATTTTTACTGCCCACAGACCAGGAGATTCACAGGCAGAGGAGCCCCACAGGTCGCCAGCGCTGCTGGTTTGACCGGCGCGGTCACATGGCCTGTGCCGTGGCGCAGCGGCTCCCTGAGCAGAGTGAGCGAGACTGAGTCCCCTCTAAGCCAGCAAGGGGAGCTGAAACGGGACGCCAGGCCAGGAGATTCCCGGGCAAAGAAGCACCATGAATCTCAGAGCCACGGCTTCAGCCGATGCAGTGGATCCCGGGGCAGAGCAGACGAGACAGTGTCCCCTCGTAGCCAGCAAGGGGAGCTGAAACAGGGAGTCAAGCCAGGAGATTCCCGGGCAAAAAAAGTGCCATGGCAAACACAACTGAACCCGGGACGGTCCAGCTCTGTGGAGGAGGGGCGTCCTCCATTATGGAGGCACCCGGCAGTTTCCAGGGCAATCTGCCATAACCAAGGCAACCAGTCACTACAGAGACCAGAGACTCCGTCACTACAGGGGTGGGCCAACATAGTGGAAGCAGTTCTAACTACACCCATATGAAAAGGATTGCAGGGAAGTTCACACGGAACCTGGGCGGAGCCCACAGCAGCTCAGCGAAGCCTCTGCAGGCTGAGTGTGTCTAGGCTGTCACCTTGTGGGCAGGGAAAATGGCAGCAGCACAGTGGAAAATCATAAAGCCCTAACTCCCTGGGACAGAACACCTGAGGGGAAGAAGAGGGGGTTTATGAGTTCTGCTGCTGCAGACTTGAAATTACCAAAATCAGAAAGACAGCAACTACAAAGTTGACAGGTGGATAAATCCACAAAGATGGGAAGAAACCAGTGCAAAAAGGATGAAAACACCCAAAACCAGAACACCTCTCCTCCTACAAGGGATTACAACTCCTCACCAGCAAGGGAACAAGACTGGATGGAGAATGAGTGTGAGGAAATGACAGAATCAGCTTTCAGAAAGTGGATAATAAGAAACTTCCTTGAGCTAAAAGAACATGTTCTAACCCAATGCAAAGAAACTAAGAACCTTGAAAAAAGACTTGACGAAACGTTAACGAGAATGGACAACTTAGAGAGGAATATGAGCGAATTGATGGAGCTGAAAAACACAACACGAGAACTTCGCGAAGCATGCACAAGTTTCAACAGCCGAATTGACCAAGCAGAAGAAAGGATATCAGAGGTCGAAGATCAACTCAATGAAATAAAACGAGAAGGCAAGATTAGAGAAAAAAGGGTAAAAAGGAAGGAACAAAGTCAACAAGAAATATGGGACTATGTGAAAAGACCTAATCTACGTTTGATAGGTGTACCCGAATGTAACAAAAAGAATGCATCCATGCTGGAAAATACTCTTCAGGATATTATCCAGAAAAACTTCCCCAACCTAGCAAGGCAGGCCAATATTCAAGTCCAGGAAATACAGAGAACACCACAAAGATAGATATTCCTCTAGAAGAGCAACCCCAAGGCACATAATCATCAGATTCACCAGGGTTGAAATGAAGGAGAAAATACTAAGGGCAGCCAGAGAGAAAGGTCGGGTTACCCACAAAGGGAAGCCCATCAGACTCACAGCAGATCTCTCAGCAGAAACTCTACAAGCCAGAAGAGAGTGGGGGCTGATATTCAACATCCTTAAAGAAAAGAACTTTCAACCGAGAATTTCATATCCAGCCAATCTAAGCTTCATAAGTGAAGGAAAAATAAAATCCTTTGTGAAAAAGCATGTACTCAGAGATTTCATCACCACCAGACCAGCTTTACAAGAGCTCCTGAAGGAGGCACTACACATAGAAAAGAACAACCATTACCAGCCACTCCAAAAACACACGAAATGGTAAAGAACATCAACACAATGAAGAATCTGCATCAACCAATGGGCAAAACCCTAAATGTAAACGGACTAAATGCCCCAATCAGAAGACACAGACTGGCAAATTGGATAAAAAGCCAAAACCCATCAGTGTGCTGTATCCAGGAAACCCATCTCACATGCAAGGATACACAAAGTCTCAAAATAAAGGGATGGAGGAAGATTTACCAAGCAAATGGAGAGCAAAAAAAAACCAGGAGTTGCAATTCTCATCTCTGATAAAATAGATTTTAAAGCAACAAAGATCAAAAGAGACAAAGAAGGACATTACATAATGGTAAAAGGATCAATGCAACAAGAAGAGCTAATGATCCTAAATATATATGCACCTAATACAGGAGCACCCAGATACATAAGGCAAGTTCTTAAAGACTTACAAAGAGACTTAGACTCCCACACAATAATAGTGGGAGACTTCAACACACCATTGTCAATATTAGACAGATCAACGAGACAGAAAATTAACAAGGATATCCAGGACTTGAACTCAGACCTGGAACAAGCAAACCTAATAGACATTTACAGAACTCTCCACCCCAAATCCACAGAATATACATTCTTCTCAGCATCACATCACACCTACTCTAAAATTGACCACATAATGGGAAGTAAATCACTCCTCAGCAAATGCAAAAGAACGGAAACCATAACAAACAGTCTCTCAGACCACAGTGCAATCAAGTTAGAACTCAGAATTCAGAAACCAACCCAGAACTGCACAGCTTCATGGAAAATGAACAACTTTCTCCTGAATGTTGACTGGATAAACAATGAAATGAAGGCAGAAATAAAGATGTTCTTCGAAACCAACGAGAACAAAGACACCACATACCAGAATCTCTGGGACACATTTAAAGCAATCTCTAGAGGAAAATATATAGCAATAAGTGCCCACATGAGAAGAAAGGAGAGATCTAAAGTTGACACCCTATCATCAAAATTGAAAGAGCTAGAGGAGCAAGATCAAAAAAACTCAAAACCTAGCAGAAGACAAGAAATAACTAATATCAAAGCAGAATTGAAGGAGATAGAGACACGAAAAACCCTACAAAAATCAATAAATCCAGGAGCTGGTTTTTGAAAAGATCAACAAAATAGACAGACCACTAGACAGATTAATAAAAAAGAAAAGAGAGAATAACCAAATAGATGCAATAAAAAATGATAAAGGGGATATCACCACAGATTCCACAGAAATTCAAACCATCAGCAGAGATTATTACAAACAACTCTATGTACATAAACTAGAAAACCTGGAAGAAATGGATAAATTCCTGGACAGTTGCCTCCTCCTAAGCCTAAACCAGGAAGAAGTCAAAACCCTGAATAGACCAATAACAAGGTCTGAAGTCGAGGCAGCAATTAAGAGCCTACCACTGAAAAAAAGCCCAGGTCCAGATGGGTTCACAGCTGAATTCTACCAGACATACAAAGAGGAACTGGTACCATTCCTTCTGAAACTATTACAAATAATCCAAAAAGAGGGAATCCTTCCCAAATCATTTTATGAGACCAACATCATCCTAATACCAAAACCTGGCAGAGACTCAACGAGAAAAGAAAACTACAGTCCAATATCCATGATGAACATAGATGCAAAAATCTTCAATAAAATACTGGCAAGCCAATTGCAACAGCACATCAAAAAGCTTATCCACCATGATCAAGTAGGATTCATCCCGGGGATGCAAGGCTGGTTCAATATATGCAAGTCTATAAATGTAATTCACCACATAAACAGAACCAAAGACAAAAACCACATGATTATCTCAATTGATGCAGAGAAAGCCTTCGACAAAATTCAACAGCCCTTTATGCTAAAAACTCTCAATAAACTAGGTATCGACGGAATGTATCTCAAAATAATAAAAGCTATTTATGACAAACCAACAGCCAATGTCATACTGAATGGGCAAAAACTGGAAGCATTCCCTTTGAAATCTGGCACTAGACAAGGATGCCCTCTCTCACCACTGCTATTCAATATAGTACTGGAAGTTCTAGCCAGAGCAATCAGGCAAGAAAAAGAAATAAAGGGTATTCAATTAGGAAAGGAGGAAGTCAAATTGTCTCTATTTGCAGACGACATGATTGTATATCTAGAAGACTGCATCATCTCAGCCCAAAATCTCCTGAAACTGATAAGCAACTTCAGCAAAGTCTCAGGATACAAAATCAATGTGCAAAAATCAAAAGCATTCCTATACACCAATAACAGACTTAAAGAGAGCCAAATGAAGAATGAACTGCCATTCACAATTGCTACAAAGAGAATAAAATACCTAGGAATACAACTAACAAGGAATGTAAAGGACCTCTTCAAGGAGAACTACAAACCACTGCTCAATGAAATAAGAGTGGACACAAACAGATGGAGAAACATTCCATGTTCATGGTTAGGAAGAATCAATATCGTGAAAATGGCCATACTGCCCAAAGTAATTTACAGATTCAACGCTATCCCCATCAAGTTACCAATGACCTTCTTCACAGAACTGGAAAAAACCACCTTAAACTTCATATGGAACCAAAAGAGAGCCCGCATAGCCAAGTCAATTCTAAGCAAAAAGAACAAAGCGGGAGGCATCACACTACCAGACATCAAACTATACTACAAGGCTACAGTAATCAAAACAGCATGGTACTGGTACCAAAACAGAGATATAGACCAATGGAACAAAACAGAGGTGTCGGAGGCAACACAACATATCTACAACCACCCAATCTTTGACAAACCTGATAAAAACAAGCAATGGGGAAAGGATTCCCTGTTCAATAAGTGGTGTTGGGAAAACTGGCTAGCCATATGCAGAAAGCAGAAACTGGACCCCTTCCTGACACCCTACACTAAAATTGACTCCAGTTGGATTAAAGACCTAACACCATAAAAACCCTAGAAGGAAACCTAGGCAAAACCATTCAGGACATAGGCATAGGCAAGGACTTTATGACCAAAACACCAAAAGCATTGGCAGCAAAAGCCAAAATAGACAAATGGGACCTAATCAAACTCCACAGCTTCTGCACGGTGAAAGAAACAGTCAATAGAGTGAATCGGCAACCAACAGAATGGAAAAAAATTTTTGCAGCCTACCCATCTGACAAAGGGGCGATACCCACATTTTACAACGAACTAAAACAGATTTACAAGAAAAAAACAAGCCCATTCAAAAATGGGCGAAGGATATGAACAGATACTTTACAAAAGAAGACATACATGAGGCCAAGAAGCATATGAAAAAAATGCTCATCATCACTGGTCATTAGAGAAATGCAAATCAAAACTACATTGAGATACCATCTCATGCCAGTTAGAATGGCGATCATTAAAAAATCTGGAGACAACAGATGCTGGAGAGTATATGGAGAAATAGGAACACTTTTACACTGTTGGTGGGAGTGTAAATTAGTTCAACCATTGTGGAAGACAGTGTGGTGATACCTCAAGGATCTAGAAATAGAAATTCCATTTGACCCAGCATTCCCATTACTGGGTATACATCCAAAGGATTATAAATCGTTCTACTATAAGGACACATGCACACGAATGTTCATTGCAGCACAGTTTACAATAGCAAAGACCTGGAACCAACCCAAATGCCCATCGATGATAGACTGGACAGGAAAAATGTGGCACATATACACCATGGAATATTATGCAGCCATCAAAAACGATGAGTTCGCATCCTTTGTAGGGACATGGATGAACCTGGAAACCATCATTCTCAGCAAACTGACCCAAGAACACAAAATCAAACATCGCATGTTCTCACTCATAGACGGGTGTTGAACAATGGGAACACATGGACACAGGGAGGGGAGCACTATACACTGGGGTCTGTTGCGGGGGAGCAGGGGGGACAGCGGGGGGTGGGGAGTTGGGGAGGGATAGCATGGGGAGAAATGCCAGATATAGGTGAAGGGGAAGAAGGCAGCAAATCACACTGCCACGTATGCACCTATGCAACAACCTTGCATGTTTTTCACATGTACCCCAAAACCTAAAATGCAATAAAAAAAAAAGAAGGCAATAAATCAATGACTTGATCAAAGAAAAGAAAAAATAATAATTCAAAATGTAATGCTTTGAACAGTTAATTAAATTTCTAAATCCCAGAAGTTTTTCTAAGTAAAGGAATCTATATGGTATTATAATTTCAATGATCAAAGTGGAATGGTAAAGTATTCATTTTAAATATACTGGAAAATGAAGTATATATTCTTTATTTCCTAGGACAATCACTAAAATCATATGCAAATCACAATGGATTCATAGAAATGGCTTAGTAAAAATACATAGATACCAAAAGATAGCAGAAAAGGGGAACCATTGGGGGGAATAAAAAATGAAAACTAAAAGAAAACACTTCCCCCTATAATAGCAGAGTTTATATTCTTCTCATGTGCCCCATAAAACATTCATTGAAATAGACCATAAGTCATGAAACAAATGTTAATGGAAATCTTACAAAGTATATATCTGACCATAGAATTAAACTAAAAATCAATAACAGAAAGATAACAGAACAATCTCTAAAAACTTAGAAACCAGCATATATTTAGGTAATCCATGCACTGAAAAGGAAGTTTCAAAGAAAATTATAAAATATTTTGAAATGAACAAAAAAAAATTATACATACTGAAAGTTATCTATGTAGATAAAGCAATTTTTAGAATAAAAGTTTTATAATTCAATGTTTATTAAAAAAACCCTCAAATCAGTAATTTAAAGTTTTAGTTTAAGAAGTAGAAAGAGAAGGGCAAAATTCATTCAAAGAATAAATTTCTTACTGTATTTGTGAAATTATCTGTATTTACTTATGGTTATATCAATTTGTGCTTCATATGTTTGGAAGCTTTGTTATTAGGTGCATAAACATTTTGGATTATTGTCTTGAGGAATTGACTTCTTTAACATGAGATAAACTTTTATATCCTGGTGATATTCTTTGCTTTAAAACTCATTTTATTACCTATTAATAAAGTCAATTTGTCTTTTTAAATTAGTGATAGCATGATGTATCATCTGTACATTTACTTTTGAACTTATTTGTGTCTTTCTATTACAAATAAGTTTATTTGAAGCAGGAGATGGCAATCTCTGCCTTTTATGGGTGTGTTTAGATTGCTTATAGTCAGTGTGATTATTGATATATTGCCTCAAATTTACCATATTAATATAGCTTTTCTATTTTTACCATTTAGTCTACCTTTTCTCTGTCTTTGCCTTTGTTTGGTTTAATTGCCCATTTCTAATCATTCTATTTCATCTTTTTTGAGGAGTAAAGTAGATAATTCTTTTTGTGCTATTTTAAGTTGCTTTAGGGTACATAAAATATGAAATTAATTTATTTTGGTCTATCTTTAAGCAATATTACCTGACTTTATAGTATAAGAACTTACACAAGTATACATCCGTGTCTCCAGTTCTGGCCTTTAGGCTATTATTTTGAAACATTTTGCTTCTATGTATATTATAAGCCTAAAAATATAATACTATCATTTTTACTATAAGGTAATCAATTATATTACTATTTTAAAGTGAATAGATAATAATAAATTTACTTTGATAACTACCAACATAATTGTCTTTTCTGTTTCTTTTTTATTTTTATTTTTTGGGCTAGATTCATACTTCCAGTTGTAATAATTTTTCTGAAGGACAGTTTGTAACATTTATTTTTGTCTACCTCTTCAGGCAAGTTAATACATTCAATGTTCATCTGTCTGTTTTTTTTTTTTTATTTTGCCTTTGTTTTTGAAAAATATTTTCATTGGCTAGATAACTTTGGATAGACCATTCTCTTTTAACCATTTCCTGTGCTTAAAAATGTCGCTCCCCTCTCCTATTATCCTGCATTATTTCTAACAAAAGTCTGCTGTCATTCTTATTGTGCTCCCCTGGACTTGTATGTCTCTTTTCTCTGACTGCTTTTAACTTCTCACTTTTTAACTTTTAGTTCAAAAGTACATGTGTAGGGTTTTTTTTTATAGGTAAATTTATGTCAAGGGGGTTTATTGTACAGATTATTTCATCACTGAGGTATTAAGTCTAGTACCCCATAGTTGTTTTATTCCAGTCCTCTCTCTCCACCCCCAAGGAGGCCCCAGTGTCTGTTGTTTCCCTCTTCATGTCCATGTGTGCCCATCATTTAGCTACCACTTATAAGTGAAGACAAGCAATATTTAGTTTTCATTCCTGTGTTAGTTTACTAAGTTTAATGGCCTCCAGCTTCATCCATGTTTCTGCAAAGGATATGATTTTATTCATTTTTATGGCTGCATGGTATTCTATGGTGTATATAGAATCTACCAATCTGCCACTGATGGGCATTTTGGTTGATTCCATGTCTTTGCTATTGAGAACAGTGTTGCAATGATCATATGTGTGCATGTGTCTCTATGGTAGAATGACTTATACTTCTTTGGGTATATACCTGATAATAAAATTGTTGGGTCGAATGGTAGTTCTGATTTTAGCTCTTTGAGGAATCGCCACACTGCTTTCCACAATGGTTGAAATAATTCACACCCCCACCAACTATGTATAAGTGTTCTCTTTTCTAAGCAAACTTTCCAGCATCTGTCACTTTATTGACTTTTTATTAATAGCCATACTGACTGTTGTGAGATGATATCTTATTGCATTTTGATTTGCATTTATCTAATGATCAGTGATATGGAGCTTTTTTTATATAATTGTTGGCAGCATGTATGTCTTTTTATGAAAAGTATCTGTTCATCTCCTATACCCACTTTTTTATGTTTTTTTTTTTTTTTTCTTGTAAATGTGTGTAAGTTCCTTATAGATGCTGGGCATTAGACCATTGTTAGATGCATAGTTTACAAAACTTTTCTCCCATTCTGTAGGTTATCTGTTTATAGTTGATAGTTTATTTTGCTTTGCAGGAGCTCTTTAGTTTAATTAGATCCCATTTGTCAATTTTGGCTTTTGTTGCAATTGCTTTTGGTGTCTTCATCATAAAATCTGTGCCCATTCCTATGTTCAGAATGATATTGCCTAGGTTGCTTTATAGAGTTTTTATAGTTTTGGGTTTTATGTTTAAGTCTCTAATCCATCTTGAATTGATTTTTGTATATGGTAAAAGGAAGGGGTCCACTTTCAATCATCTGACTGTGGCTAGCCAGTTATCCCAGCACCATTTATTGAAAAAGGACTCCTTTCCCCATTTCTTGATTTTGACAGCTTTGTCAAAGATCAGATGTTTCTAGGTGTGCAGCCTTATTTCTGGGCTCTCTATTCTATTGGAATATATGTCCATTTTTGTGCCAGCACCATGCTGTTTGGATTACTGTAGTCCCTTAAGTATAGTTTGAAGTTGGGTCATGTGATGCCTCTAGCTTTGTTATTTATGCTTAGGATTACTTTGGCAATTTGAGCTCATTCGTTGTTCCATATGAATTTTAAAACAGTTTTTCCATGAAGAATGTTGTATTTTGATAGAAATACTGATGAACCTCTAAATTGCTTTGGGTAGTATGTACATTGTAATGATGTTGATTCTTCCTATCCATGAGCATGGAAGGTTTTCCATTTGTTTGTGTCATGTCTGATTTCTTTGGTGAGTGTTTTGTAATTCTCATTGTAGACATCTTTTACCTCTCTGTTAGCTGTATTCCTTGGTATTTTATGCTTTTTGTGGCAATTTTGAAAGACTGCATTCCTGATTTGGCTCTCAGCTTGACTGTTGTTGGTGTATAGGAATGTCAGTGACTTTTGTACCTTGATTTTTTATCCTGAAACTTTGCTGAAGTTGTTTATCACCTGAAGGATCTTTGGGGCTGACATTTTGGGGTTTTACAAATATAGAATCATGTTGTCTGCAAACAGGGATAGTTTGACTTCCTCGCTTCCTATTTAAATGCCTTTTATTTCGGCCTCTTGCCTGATTATTCTGGCTAGAACTTCCAATACTATTAATAGGTTGAATAGGAGTGGTGAGAGAAGGTATCCTTGTGCAGGTTTTCAAGTGGAATGCTTCCAGTTTTTGCCCATTCTGTATGATGTCAGCTGTGGCTTTGTCATGGATGGCTCATATATTTTTGAGAAGTGTACCTTCAATGCATAGTTTATTGAGAGTTTTTAACATAGGGCCATGTTAAGTTTTATTGAAGGCCTTTTCTGCCTCTGTTAAGATAATCATGTAGTTTTTGTTTTCAGTTCTGTTTATGTGGTAAGTCACATTAATTGATTTGTGTGTGTTGAACCAAGCCTGCCTTCCAGTAATAGAGCCTACTTGAAAATGGTGGATTCTTTTTTTGATATGTGCTAGATTCAGTTTGCAAATATTTTGTTGAGGATTTTGCATCAATGTTCATCAAGGATATCGGTTTCAACTTTTGTTGTGTCTTTTCCAGGTTTTAGTATCAGGGTGATGTTGACCTTATACAATGAGTTAGGGAAGTGTTTTCCTCCTCAAATTTTTGGAATAGTTTCAGTAGGAATAATACCAGCTCTTCTTTGTGCATTTGTTAGAATTTGGCCATCAATCCATCAGGTATTGTATTTTTTTTAGTTGGTAGGTTAACTTATTACTGATTCCATTTCAGAACTTGTTATTGGTCTGTTTATGAAATCAGTTTCTTCCTGGTTCAATCTTGGGAGGTTGTATGTGTCCAGGAATTTATCCATCTCATCTGTATTTTCTAGGTTGTGTGCATAGCGGTATTCATAGCAGTTTCTAATGGTTGTTTGTATATCTGTGGGGTTAGTGGTAATGTCCCCTTTGTTGCTTCTAGTGGTATTTATTTGGATCTTCCTTCTTTTCTCTTTATTGAGCCAGCTAGTGGTGTTATTTATCAATTAAAAAAAAAAACCTAAATCCTCCAGTAGTTCATCTGTTCAATAGTTTCTCATGTCTCAATTCCCTTCATTTCAGGTCTGATTTTTTTTTTTTTTTTTCCTGCTAGTTTTGGGGTTAGTTTACTCTTGGTTCCTTAGGTATTTTAGTTGTGATATTAAGTTGTTAATTTGAGATCTTTCCAACTTTTTAATGTGGGCCTTTAGTACTATACGTTTCAATCATATCATTGATATGTTGTTTCTTTGCTTTCACTAGTTTCAAAGAATTTCATGATTTCTGCCTTAATTTCATTATTTGCCTAAAAGTCATTCAGGAGCAGGTTAATTGCCATGTAATTGCATGGTTTTGAGCAATTATTTTTTAGTCTTTGTTTCTATTTCTATTGTGCTGTGGTCCAAGAGTGTGATTGGTATGATTTCAGTTCTTTTGCATTTGCTAAAGATTGTTTTATGTCTGACTATGTGGTCAATTTTAGCGTATGTGCTATGTGCAGATTAGAAAAATGTATATTTTGTTGCTTTGGGGTGGAGTGTTCTGTAGAGGTCTATCAGATCCATTTAATCCAGTGTTAAGTTCAGTTCCTGAATGTCATTGTTAATTTTCTGCCTCAGTGATATGTTTAATATTGTCAGTGTAGTGTTGAAGTCTCCCACTATTTATATGTTGGAGTCTAAACCTCTTGGTAGGTCTCTAAGAACTTGCTTTATGAATCTGGGTGCTCTTGTGTTGAGTGTATATATATTTGGGATACTTAGTTCTTGTTGAACTGAACCCTTTACCATTATGTAATGCCCTTCTTTGTCTTTTTTTTAAAACTATTTATTATACTTTAAGTTCTGGGATACTTGTGCAGATCGTGCAGGTTTGTTACATAGGTATACATGTGCCATGGTGGTGGTTTGCTGCATCCATTGCCCCATCAACTACATTAGGTATTTCTCCTAATGCTATCTCTTCCCTGTCCTCCCACCACCCCCTGCTATTCCTCCCCTAGCCCTCTACCCCCGAGGCCCCAGTATGTGATAAACATCGTATTTCTAACAGAGTTAGGTAGATTTTTGTGTTAGTCTGTGCAATTTGCAACCAGGAAGAAAATTTTGAAAGGTGAAAGGAGGAGGAAACTTTAAAGTTAGACTTTTGTGTTTTTTTTCGCTGAGATGGAGTTTCATGTCACCCAGCCTGGAGTGCCAAGGAGTGATCTCAGATCACTGCAGCCTGTGCCTCACAGGTTCAAGCAATTCTCTTACTTCAGCCTCCCGAGTAGCTGGGATTGCAGGTGCACACCATCATGCCCAGCTAATTTTTGTATTTTTCATAGAGATGGGGTTTCCGCATGTTGGCCAGGCTGGTCTCGAACTCCTGACCTCAGGTGATCCCTTTGCTTCAGCCTCCCAAAGTGCTGGGATTACAGGCTTGAGCCACTGTGCCTGGCCAAAGTTAAGCATGTTAATGAGAACTAGAAGTTAGGCATGTGTCAAGTGCAGATATGGGAGTGGCACAGCAGATTGGATCGATGTGTGCTGGTGACCTGCACCCACTGTCATATGGCGCTACAGAGGTTTGTTTGTTGTGAGTGTTCTTTGATTACTTAAAGACAGAGTTCGTATGCATGCACACCCATACATAGGTCACTTAGAAGAAGTTAAGGAGTCTTTTAAAATACACATAAAAACATCACATATTAAGCTGGGTATGGTGGTGCACCTCTGTAATGCCAGCTACTGGGGAGGCTGAGGTAGGGGATTCCTTGAGCCCAGGAGTTTGAGTCCAGCCTGGGAAAAATAGTAAGACTCCATTTCTGAGACTGGTTTCCGGCTGAAGTTGTTGGAACCATCCTTGTGTGTAATGAAGAGCTACGTTGTGACTGTGAAGCAGTGGGCAGTCCTGCACGGCGTGCCCACACGCTCTTCCTCTCATCTGCTGAGAGTTTCTTGGAGAACATGCCAAACTCATGTATGGTTGTGTGCATATTTGAGAACTCTTCATGTTGAGATGGAGCTGTTTTTTGGAAGTATTTCATTTTTTGAGAGGGAGTCTCTGTCGCCCAGGCTGGAGTACAGTGGCATCATCTCAGCACACTGCAATCTCTGCCTCCTGGGTTCAAGTGATTCTCCTGCCTCAGCCTCCCAAGTGGCTGTTTATATATATATATATCTATATATTTGTTGGTTTAAAGTCTGTTTTGTCTAAAATTCACATTGCCATTTCATGCTTTTTTTCTAATTTTTATTTGCTTTGGAGATTTTCCTCCATTCCTTTATTTTGAGCCTGTGCACTTTAGATGGGTCTTTTGAAGACATCATATCATCTGGCTTGCTTTTTTTATATAGCTTGCCATTGTCCCCTTTTTAAATGGGGGCATTTAGCCCATTTACATTCAAGGTTAGTATTGATATGTGTCAATATGATTCTTATTTTGTTGTTAGCTATTTATTATGCCAGTTGTTTGTGTGATTGCTTGATAGTGTCATTGGTCTGTGTATTATGTGTGTTTTTCTTTTGGCTGCTAAAAATCTCCCCTTTTCATATTTAGTGCTCTTTTCAAGATTTTTTGTAAGGCAGGTCTGATGGTAATGAACTCCCTCAGCATCCACTTATCTGAAAACAATCTCATTTCTCTTTCACTAATGAAGCTTAATTTGGCTGGATATGAAATTTTTGGTTGAAATTTTTTTTCTTAAAAATATTGAACGGTGCCACAATAAATATACATGTGCATGCATCTTTACAATAGAATGATTTATAATCCTTTGGGTATATACTCAGTAATGGAATTGCTGGGTCAAATGGTATTTCTGGTTCTAGATCCTTGAGGAATCGCCAGCTGTCTTCCACAATGGTTGAACTAATTTACACTCCCACCAACAGTGTAAAAGCATTCCTATTTCTCCACATCCTCTCCAGCATCTGTTGTCTCCTGATTTTTTAATGATCACCATTCTAACTGGCATGAGGTGGTATCTCAATGTGGTTTTGATTTGCATTTCTCTAATGACCAGTGTGATGAGCTTTTTTCATATGTTTATTGGATGCCTAAATGGCTTCTTTGAAAAGTGTCTCTTCATATCCTTTGTCCACCTTTTGTTAGGGTTGTTTGTTTTTTTCTTGTAAATGTGTTTTAAGTTCTCTGTAGATTCTGGATATTAGTCCTTTGTCTGATGGGTAGATTGCAAAAGACTTGCAACCAACCCAAATGCCCATCAATGATAGACTGGATAAAGAAAATTTATATTCCATATACACCATGGAATACTATGCAGCCATAAAAACAGATGAGTTCATATCCTTTGCAGGGACATGGATGAAACTGGAAACCATCATTCTCACCAACTTGACACAAGAACAGAAAACCAAACACCACATGTTCTCACTCAGGTATTGAACAATGAGAACACACGGACACAGGGAGGGGAATATCACACACTGGGGCCTGGGGGCTGGGGAGGAATAGCAGGGGATGAGGCAACTGGGGAGGGATAGCATTAGAAGAAATACCTAATGTAGATGATGGGGTGATGAATGCAGCAAACCACTCCCATAGCATGTATATACATAGGTAACAAACCTGCATGATCTGCATATGTACCCCGGAACTTAAAGTATAATAAATAAACAAACAAACAAAAAGAATGTTGAATATATGCTCTCACTCTCTTCTTTCTTGTAGGGTTTCTGCTGAGAGGTCTGATGTTAGCCTGAGGGGGTTCCCTTTGTAGGTGACCTGCCCTTTTGCTCTAACTGCCTTTAACATTATTTTTCATTTCACCTTTAGAAAATGTGATGATTATGTGTATTGGGGATTTACTTCTTGTATAGAATCTTGTAGGGCTTCTCTATGTTTCCTGAATTTGATTGTTGGCTTCTCTAACAAGATTCTGGAAATTTTCATGAACAATATCCTGAAATATATTTTCCAAGTAATTTGCTTTCTCCATGTCCCTTTCATGGAGGCCAGTGATTCATATATTAGGCCTCTTTACATAGTCCCACATTTCTTGGAGGTTTTGTTTATTCCTTTTCATTCTTTTCTTCTTTATCTTTGTCTGACTGTATTATTTCAGATACACAGTCTTCAAGTTCTGAGATTCATTCCTCAACTGTTTATTCTGCTGTTAATACTTGCCATTGCATTGAGAAATTCTTGTAGTGTATTTTTCAGCTCTATTAGATCAGTTAAGATCTTTTTCATACTGGGTATTTTATCTTTCAGCTCCTGTGTCATTTTATTGTGATACTTAGTTTCCTTGGATTAGGTTTGCCATTCTCCAGAATCTTGATGATCTTTGTTCCTATTCATATTCTGAATTCTATTTCTGTCATTTCAGCCAATTCAGCTTGGTTAAGAACCCTTGGAAAACTAGTGGAATTGCTTGGACAACATAATACACTGTGGCCATTTGATCTGCCAGAGTTTTTGGATTGGTTCTTTCTCATCTCTGTGGGTGGGTGTTCCTTTAACTGCTTGGCTGCCTCTGATTGAAGTGGTCAAGCAGGGGCAGGGTGGTTGTACTGGAATCTCAGGTCAGGCAGCCTTGTCCAGTGAGAAGTGAGGACCAGGACCGACAGGGAGAATAGTCTGTCTACCTTTTCATGAGGTGGGTGCTTTGTGTTGGTGGTCCAGACCAGCCCCTGGACCTTGTGTATTCTCCAGAACCTGGAGACAGCAAAGGCAAGGGCTGCAAGAAAGTAAAGATGGCAACCTGTTCCTCCCACTGGGAGCTCTGTCCCAGAGAGTTGCAGAGCTGCTATTTGCTAATAGCCCCAGCAGGGGGTGGCTTGAGACCCAGGCTAGGAAGACCCACCTAGTGAGGAGATACAGGATCAGGGAACCATGTAACAAACAGTCTGGACATTTTTCCTCAAGGTTGCTGCCATATGCTAGGTGTCCTCTCTAGTCCCTAGTAACCTTAGATTTTCTAGCACCTAAAGGTATCAACACTGAAAGCTGCAAAAGAACAAATATGGCAGCCTACCCCTTCCTCAGGAAGCTCATCCCAGAATGGTGTGAACCTGTTGCTGGCCTGAACCAATGGCTGGGAGGTTGTAGACCTCAGTACAGAGATCACACCCAGTGAGGAGGAACAAGATGTGTGACCTGTGGGAAAAAGCAGTCTGGCCACTTCTCTGTAGAGCTACTGCATTGTGCCAGGGGACTGCTCCAGTCACTAGTGGCCTCAGAACCCCTAGAGACCAAAGGCAACAACAGCTAAGGCTGTGAAGTAGCAAAGATGGTGATCCATCCCTCCCACTGGGAACTCCATCTCAGAGAAGCTGGGGACCATTGACAGGTGAAAAACACTAGCAAGGAAGGCCAGTGACCCCAGCCAGGAGGTCCCACTTATTGAAGAGAAGGAAGGGCAGGCACCCAAGTCTGGCCACTTTTCCAGAGTGCAGCTACCCTCAGGACAACAATAGCTAAGGATGTGAACCTTCCTTATGGGAGCGCCATCTCAGAGAGGTGTAACACTGCTACTGGTGACTGGATGGAGTTCCAAGCCAGTGGGTTTTATCCTGCAAGGTGCCCCAGAATCAGGGCCTGCAGACCATCACTGCTCAGCCCTGAGGATTCATACCCTCTACTAGGGGTGTGTATGGGGGTCTAAACTCCTGTTTTGCTGGAGTTGCAACCGCTTTTGCTGAAAAGCCCAGATATCTATAGCTTCCAGGGCTCTACCCATGTCTGAGCAGCTCCTAAGCCAATACTGCATGTAGCTCCGTGTGACAGACTGCACACCCTGTTGGAGGGGGTTCATGAGGGGATCTCCTGACCCGAAGCTTGCAAAGATACATGGGGGAAGTGTGGGTCCTTGGAGTTGCTAACTCACTTATCACTTCCCTGAGCTAGGGAGACTCCCCTGGCTCCGTGTTGCTCCTGGGTGGGCATTCATCTTACCTTGCTTTTCTTTATTTTCCATGGGTTAAATTTTCTTCTTCATGAATCCCAATGTGTGTACCTGAATGTTTCAGCTGAAGGTGCTGTATTTACTTGTGCCCTCTTTTTCTGTCTATGAGAGAGGCACACAGTAGCTGCTTCTTGTCAGCCATCTTGGACAGCTCCCAACATTGTCGTTTTACCACTGATTTTCACAACTTAATTTTAATAGGAAGTAGTGTAGTTTTATTTGGTTTTCGTGTTCAGCTTCACTGAGCTTTTGAAGCTTAGCATTTACCAATTTCATTAAATTTGGAAAATTTCTGTTTCTTTAAATGTGTCTTGTCACTCGCCTTCTCTTTGGGGTACTTTAGTTACATACATATTAGACCTAGTTGAGCCATTGATGCTGACTTACTGATAGTTTTCTGTTCAGATTATTTTTTTGTTTCATTTTGGGTATTTTTGGGTATTTTCTATTTTGGGTATTTTCTATTTCCATATATTCAAGTTTATTGACCTTTTATTCTAAAATATCTAATCAGCCTTAAATTCTAAACAAATTATTTTCATCTTTAAAATTGCATTTGGGCATCTTTAATATCTTTTATCTATCTTAAGTTCAATTTTTCTTTATCTTCTCAAACATAAGGAAAACAGCTGTAATAACTGTTTTAATATCTTTACCTATTCTATCATCTGTGTTATTTCACTTAATTTTTTTATTATTAGTTCAGTTTTTGCTTCTTTTAATGGTTGATTTTAAAAATTTATTTTACTCTCATCAGAACACTTAATATGTGTGTAGATATTGCACACTTATTACAAAATGTTGTACATCTTGTAAAAAAAAAAACAACAACAATAGTTTTTGGTTTGTTTTGTTTTTATGAGATGGAGTTTCACTCTGTCGCCCAGGCTGGAGTTCAGTGGCGTGATCTGAGCTCACTGCAGCCTCCACCTCCCAGGTTCAAGCAATTCCCTTGCCTCAAGAGATCTACTCTTTTTCTAATGGAGTCTTGTTCTGTCACCCAGGCTGGAGTGCAGTGGTGCAATCCCGGCTCACTGCAACTTCTGCTGCCTGAGTTTAAGTGATTCTCTTGTCTTGGCCTCCCGAGTAGCTGGGATTACAGGTGCATGTCACCACACCCAGCTAATGTTTGTATTTGTAGTAGAGACGGGGTTTCAGCATCTTAGTCAGACTGGTCTTGAACTCCTGACCTCGTGATTCACCTGTCTCAGCCTCACAAAGTGCTGGGATTACAGTCGTGAGCCACTGAACCCAGTCTAAGAGATATAATCTTCAAAGTAAATTTTTAAGTATGTGATAATTATTGCTAATTATAGGTACAATATCATACAACAGATCTCTAGAATATATTCATTTTAATTGGCTGAAACTTTAGGCTGATTAATAGTTCCCCAGCTCCCCTCCCTCTCTCCACTGGCAACTATTCCAGTCTTTTATTCTATGGATTTATTTTTTGGTACCTCATTTAAGTGAAATTACATAGTATTTATTTTTCTGAGACTGACATTTAACTTGGCATAATGTTCTTAAGGCTCATCCATGTTGTTGCATGTTGCAGAATTTTCATCTTTTTAAGGCTATTATTTTATTTATGTATATATCACATTTTCTTTATCCATCAACAAATATTTCGGTTTCTTCCACACTTTGTCTGTTGTGAATAGTGAAAAGAATGCTAATATCTCTCCAAGATCAGTTCTTGATACATCTTCAAAAGAGAGATTGCAGGATCATATTTTAGTGCTATTATTAATTGTTTGAGAAATCTCTATATAGTTTTTCATAGTGGCTACACAATTCTTTATTCTCTAAAATAAACAGAGTGTAAGGGTTCTAATTTCTCCACACTCTTGTTGACACTTCTCTTTTTTTCTTTCTTTTTTTTTGATAATAACCTTTCTGACAGGCATTAGGTAAAAATCTCAGCATGATTTTCATTTGGATTTTACTAATAATTAGTGATGTTAAATATTTTTTAATATACCAGTTGACCATTTGTGTGTCTTCCTTAGAGAAATGTTTAAGTAATTATCTCATATTTAAAAATCTGTGTATTTATTTTTTAAATACTGTTTTTTTAATTTGTAAAGATTTATAGGATAGGTGAGAAATCTTGCTACATATTTATAAGGCATCATAATCTAGTCAGAGTGTTTAGAGTGTTGGTTACTTGAATGCAATAGATTTTCAAGTATAGGCACCCTACTCTGCTATCAGACATTGAATTTATTTATCTTACTTTATGTTTTTATTTTTTAATCCAGTTCTTTTCATCCTCTTTCTTACCTATGGTCCCCAACTTACCCTTCCTAGTCTTTGTTATCTATCTTTACACTCTCTATTTCCATGTGATCAGTTTTTGTTTTTTTTTTGTTTTTTTTTTGTTTTTTTTTACCTCCTACATATAAGTGAGAACATGTGATATTTGTCTTTTGTATCTACCTTATTTTAGTTAAGATAATGACCTTCAGTTTTATCTGTGCAGGTGTAAATGACATGGTTTTATTTTTTTCTGACTGAAAAATGTTTCATTGTGTAATATACTATATTTTCTTTATCCAGTCATCTGTTCATGAACACTTTGGTTGATTTAATATCTTTGCTATTGTAAATAGTGCTACAATAAACATGCGAGTCCAGGTATCTTTTTCATGTGTTGATTTCTTTTCCATTGGGAAGACACCCAGCAGTAGTGTTGTTAGATCAAACGGTAATTCTATTTTTAATTTTTTGAGAAATCTTCATACTGTTTTCCATGCTGACTATACTAGTTTACACTCCCACCAACGGTGTATAAAAGCTGCGTTTTCTCTGCATGCTTGCCAACATCTGTTATGTATTGTTTTTGTCATAATCGTCATTCTAACTAGGGTAAGTTGTTATCTTATTGTGGTTTTGAGTTGCATTTCTCTGATAATTAATGATGAGGAGGACCTTTTTTTTTTTTTTTTGAAACAGAGCATTGCTCTGTTGCCCAGGTTGGAGTGCAGTGGTATGACCTTCGCTCCTCACAACCTCCTGATGAGGCCTTTTGTATATACCTGTTGGCCATTTGTATGTCTTCATCTCAGAAATGTACATTTATGTTCTTTGCCCACATTTTAATATAATCATTTATTTTTTTCCTGTTGAATTGTTGAGTTTCTTGTATATTCTTGGTGTTAGTCTCCTGTTGGATGAATAGTTTGCAAATAATTTATCCCATTAAATGATTTGTCTCTTCTGTTAATTGTTTCATTTTTATTCCTGTGTCAAAGAGCTGTAGTTTAGCATAGTCCCTCTTCTCTATTCTTGGTTTTGTTGCCTGTGCTTTTGAAGCCTTAGTCATCAATTGTTTGCCTAGACCAACGTCAAGGAGAGTTTTCCCAATGTTTTATTCTAATATTTTTTATAGTTTGGGGACTTATGTTTAAGTCTTTAGTTTTTCTTGAGTTTATTTTCGTATATAGTGAGAGAGAGAGATACGGGTCTAGTTTTATTCTTCTGCATGTGACTACCCAATTTTTCCAGCATCATTTATTGAATAGGGTGCCCATTTCCCAATGTAAGTTGTTGTCAACTTTGTTGAAGATAAGTTGGTTGTAAATATGTAGCCTTATTTCTGGATTGTCTTTTTGTTCCATTGATCTGTGTGTCTATTTTTATACCAGTACCATATGGTTACTATACCTTGGTTACAATACCATACCATACCATACCATACTTTTGTTACTATAGCCTTGTAATATATTTTGAAGTCAGGTAATGTGATGACTTCATTGTTCTTTTTGCTTAGGACCGCTTGGCTATTTGGGCTCTCCTTTGGTTCTATGTGAATTTTAGGAGTGCTTTTTCTAATTCTGTGAAAAATGGTGTTGACATTTTGATGGGATGTGTTGAATTTGTAAATTGCTTTGGACAATAAGGTCATTTTAGTGACATCAGTTCTTCTGATCCATGAGTATAGTATATTTTTCCATTTGTTTTATCTTCAGTTTGTTTCATCAGTGTTTTGTAATTTTACCTGTAGAATTTAGTAGAATTTATTCTTAGCATCTTTCTTATAGATTTTATAAATGGGATTGCCTTCTCAAATTCTTCTTTGGTATACAGAAATGCTACTGACTTTTTTACATTAATTTTTTATCTTGAAACTTTACTGAAGTCATTTATTAGTTCTAGGAGCTGTTTGGCAAAGTCTGTAGGGTTTTCTATACATGGTATCATGTCTTCAGCTAAGAAGAAAAAAAATTGATTTTCTCTTTTCATATTTGGATGCATTTATTTCCTTCTCTTGCCTAATTGCTCAGGCTAGGACTTCCAGTACATGTTCAATGGGAATGGTGAGAATGGCCATTCTTGTCTTTTTCCTATTCTTAGGGGGAATGCTTCTAGTTTTTGCCCATTCAGTAGGATGTTTGGCTATGAGTTTGTGGCTCTTATTCTTTTGAGGTAAGTTTTTTCAATGCCTAGTTTGTTGAGGGTCTTTATTGTGAAGACATGTTGACTTTAATCAAAAGCTTTTTCTGTGTCTATTGAGATAATTTTATGACTTCTGCATTTAGTTCTATGTGTTGAATTAAATTTATTGATATGCATATTTTGTACCCACATTGCAGCCCAGGAAAAAAGCCTGCTTGATCATGGTGAATTACCTTTTTTGATGTGCTGCTGAATTCAGTTTGCTGGTATTTTCTTGAGAATTTTTGCGTCCATGTTCATCAGGAATATTGGCCTGTAGTTTTCTTTATTCACTGTGTCTTTGATTTAGGTATCAAGGTAATGCTAGCTTTGTAGAACGAGTTAGGGAGGAGTCACTCCTCCCCAATTTTTGGGATAGTTTCAGTAGAATTGGTACCAGTTCTTTGCACATCTGGTAGAATTTGGCTGTGAATCCATCTGGCCCAGGCTTTTTTGGTTGGCAGATTTTTTTTTTGTTACTGAATTCAAAATTGGAACTTGATATGGGTCCTTTCAGGATTTCAATTTCTTCCTGATTCAATCTTGGGAGCTTTAGAGCGAGGGTGATTTTTTCATGGTGTCACAATGTCCCGATTTTTTACTTTTCTTTTTTTTCTTTTGCCAAAACTTCTCATGCTCCTTTTCATCTGCAGATCCTGGTGCTTCTAATTTTTATAATTATTTTTGTATGAATAGGATTTTTTTCCCTCTCTTTTCCTATGATGTTATTGTTTTCTGTTCTTTCCATCTATCTCCTTCCTAGGAGGTATGACTGTAGAGAATGTTGGATGAGGTCTTTTAGTTTTGTTTCTTCATCCAACTTCTGTTGGATGGTTTTATATTGGGCTGTGTGGTTCAAACTAGAGGCTAGTAGATGTCACTTCTGGGGAAGAGTGGGCTATGGCCAATGTGGCTGGGTATATATATTTGATCCTTATTTACTGTAAGATATTGCCTGAGGCAATGGACTGATCCCTGAAATGCACAGTGGCCTGACCTCCCTGCTCAGCCATAGTAGGTGAGCCAAGATGGACAGGGGCAAGCCAGGCAGGTCTGCCTGAAAAGTCCCTGATTACAGCACAAACACCAGCACCAAGGGAGAATCCAGTGGGCAGCCACCAAGCACCAAGAAATATGCCTAGGCCTGGAGCTGGGAAACCTCCTGAGTGGTAACTTCTCTGCACAGGGAGGGAGGGCAGCTTAAATTCCTAATCCAGGAGAGTGGATGTTCTATAAGCTTGGAAAGGCACCCAGCAATCACACACACACACACACACACACACACACATACATACACACTCACACACTCACACTCTGTTTCCATGTCACCTAATTCTCCATGAGCATTATTTTATACATTATACAAATGATAGGTATCATTTCCTCTCTTCCATTCTTGGGTTTTATTCTCCACATAAGGGTTGTTCATTTATGTGCTTGCACTGATCAGTGTTTAGCTGAAGATGTGAGGGGGACTCTGCAGATCTCCTAAGTTCTCTGTGTGTACTGTTCATTCCTTTATTTATTTAGGAGACAGAGTCTCGCTCTGTTGCCCAGGCTGGAGTGCAGTAGTGCCATCTCGGATCACCGCAACCTCTGCTTCCCAGGTTCAAGCAATTCTCCTGCCTCAGCCTCCCAAGTAGCTGGGACTACAGGTGTGCACCACCAGGCCCGGCTAATTTTTTTATTTTATTTTAGTAGAGACAGGGTTTCACTGTGTTGTCCAGGCTGGTCTGGAACTCCTGAGCTCAGGCAGTCCACCCACCTTGGCCTCCCAAAGGGCTACAGCTCATTCATTTAGAGTGCTCTATCCTGCAAACTCTAGCCACCTTGGTCCCCCTTGACTCTTGGCTCCATTTTCTCATCTTAGGGAGATCATTTGGATCTGTCTGTATTTCTCTTAACTTCAGCATGCCCTGGAATCTCAGGCTAGAGTGTAAGCAGGGGAAATTGTATCCTATTTCTGAAAGACCATTATTGTTTGTTGCTTGATATTCAATGCCTTGAAAATAATTGTTTAATATTTAAACTCATAGGTGGGTGTTGAGCAATTAGAACAGGTGGACACAGGGAGGGGAGCATCACACACTGCGGTCAGTTGAGGGGAGTTGGGGAGGGACAGTGGGGGTGGGAATGATGGGGAGAGATAATGAGGGAAGAAATACCAGATATAGGTGATGGGGGGATAAAGGCAGCAAACCACCTTGCCATGTTTGTACCTATGCAACAATCCTGTGTGATCTGCACATGTACCCCAGAACCTAAAGTGCAATAAAAAAATCTAATTGTTTAATTGGTGACCTGGTTTGGCTCTGTGTACCCACCCAAATCTAATTTTATAGCTCCCATAATTCCCACATGTTATGGGAAGGTCCTTGTAGGAGATGATTGAATCATGGGGATGGCTCTTTCTTGTGCTGTTCTCAAAATAGTGAAGGGGATTCACGAGATCTGATGGCTTTAAAAACAGGAGTTTCTCTGCACAAGTTCTCCTTTTGCATGCTGTCATCCATGTAAGATGTTGACTTGCTCCTCCTTTCATCCCATCATGATTGTGAGGCTTCCCCAGCCATATGGAACTGTAAGTCCAATTAAACCTCTTTGTAAATTGCCTAGTCTCAGGTATGCCTTTATCAGCAGCATAAAACAGACTAATACAGTTGGATCAAGTAGAAAGGTAAATATGGTCCTTGTTAGTACATTTGACTAAAAGAGAAAATTTCAGATAATTTTACCTAGAAATAATACTAGGTAGAAGTAGCAAAAATCTATATCATTAGTTAAATACATAAAACCAATAAAGGAATATTGTGCATAGTGTACACTATTTCTACTTATGTTAGCCATCTGATCATATAATGTTAGTGGATCTTAGGGCCTCTATTCAAATGATAGTTCATCATAAATTTTTTGTGATGGGCATTTTGTTATACATTTTATTGAATGGTTTATCTGCAAAAATATTTATGGAGGATAGAGTGTACATCTCACAAAAACATTTGAGCTAATAAAGTAATTGCCTGTCCCTTCTTAAAATATTGTATTATCTATATAATTTAATTAATTCAATTAATATAAAGATGTTTTAAAGGACCAATGATAGAATGACATTTTCAAAAGATTATGTAATCAAAAATGAAGAATGCTGGATTCTTATTCATAGCTTGTGTTACCTCCTGTGTGAGCTGTAATTACTGAATTTGCAGAAAAATTATATACTTCTTAGTTCAGGAACAGTGCCTCATCATTGTATCACTTTTTCACCCAGTACAATACCTTTCCAATTAGATTGTAAAATAATTTATGTTTAACTCTCTAAAACTCTGTCTCAATTCTCAATTAAATGGGGGGCTTAACTGGATGATTTCTTAAATATGGTTGAGCTCTAATATCCTCTGTTGTCATGCTTCTATAGATGTGGGAATGTAAATATTTTTTTCATCTGTGAAGAAACTGAATCTCTTTTATTCTTCCATTAAATTTCATCCAACAAGTAAATTGTTATTTTCTTGATTTGTTCTAAAGAAGGCAGAAGACTAAACTGGTTGTTTTCACTAGTGTCATTTGACAAATACTGCTGACTGTATTCTGTACCATATGAGACTGCACATTCTGGGCCCCTGGGCTACGTGACTAGTTCTAACCAATGAGCTGTAAGCAGACAGCAACATGCCATTTTAGGCATAGATCATCTAACTACTAGCTTGATGCCCATTGGTGTTCTTATTTATATCTGACACAATGATTGACACTGGTCAAGATCTTGGCTATTTCTGCTAACTCCAGTGAGCAGAAACCCTTCTGACAATCAAAGTTGAACAGGTAAAGGAAGCAAGAGAGGGAATAGGTATTGTTTTAAGTCACTGAAATTTGTGGGTAGTTATTACCACCACATAACATCCTGAGTATTGTTATTATATAAAAAAATAAAACCCAAAACAAAAAATAAAGTTATACTTTGAATAATCTAACAGAAATCTCTAAAGTTTGAAATATTCAAACATTTTACTCAGAAGCTGCAACCCCAGAGTTAGAATTTTTTAAATGTGAGTTTTAAAACTCTTTCCAATACAAAACACACAATAGGCAGTGAGAAGTAATGTTCAAGTGATGGTGAAGAATACATGAAGGTTTTAAGAACTACAAATGAAAATTAACATAAATGCCTGCAATATAAACATTGACATTATTGCATGCATACTAAAGTATCTCTTTTAGACAAAAAATAATTCACTAATAAGTCTGGTATTTATTTCAAGTATTTGTAATTAAAATTTATTTTTTGCCTTTATTCTTGAAAGAATCACTTATTTTAATAAAATCAATGAAATAATAAAGAAAAATTAATGTAACCGTGAAAGGAATAAATGTTAAGTATGTGTTAAACAATACTATTTAACTATATTTTTTAAATCTCTCAGTTTAGTAAATGCCAATATAAAAAATCAGAAAAGGTTTATGTATTGTTTACAAAAAAAAGAATATGAGAAAATTTACCATTGAAATTTCATTACTGTGAGAGGTTTAGCAGAATGTTTACAGAATAATTTACGTTTTGTTTTCAGATTTTTAAATGCCTTCACAATTTTTCCTTTCTCCCAAGTAAAGTTTTAAATAATTTCTTAATAAATTTTAAATAATTTGAACTATTTCTTTTGTCTTCGTGGTGCTTTTAAAATTTGAAGAATGAGTTTTTATCCATTTATATAAAATGTAACTTAACAAAGAGATGTCCTCACCTCTGAGCCATTCCTAAACTGTAAGGTAATTTAATGCAAATGCTTATCTGAAAATAATATAGCAATATGAAATGCAATAATTACACCCATATTCCTAGAAAACTATTTCAATACATGTTTTAGTTTGTCCCCATTTCCGTCTTCTATTTGTGAGTTTGCTACACATTTGTAACTATAGTAAGCATATAAATTGTCTTTAACTTTATTTTGCTTATTTATTAAACTCAGTTCCATATTGGTACATCATCTTCATGTTTATATGCCTTTATTCTCAACCTGACTTGACATTAAACCTAACGTCCTGCATATTTTAGGCCGCGACGTGCTTCACTATTTCTAGTAATACTACGAGGCAGCCATCTGGATCACAACTTCTTGAATCCAATGCCTGAGCTTGGCAGTGATTCAGGTTTTCTTTGGAGCAGCTTAAGTGCTAGAATGACTGAATATAATTCAATCAGATTAAATGCTGTTACAAAGGAGCTGGCTTTCCTTAGAGTGAAAATCAGATCTGCACCCTTATTATTTTTTACTACAATTATTACAAGGGCGAATTTTTCTGCTTCTAGTCTTTGCCATCTGCAACGCATTGTGTGCCCTCTGCCAGAGGAATATGTAAACACAATCTGGTCTTCCTTGTGATTAACAATATTTGAAGTACTTCATGTTGACTGCAGGCTAACGTCCAAATTCCTTAGAATCGTTTTCAAGATTTTTCATGATCTGTTCTCAACATGCAGATTCATTGATAAAGACTTCCTTAATTCTATCAGACAAAGTTAGTCACACTTCCTTCAGGCTCTCAATGTCTGTGTGTCATCTGTTATATCACTTGTCTCATTTGAGTCTAATCATTTTATATATCTGCTCACTGGTCTGTGAACCCTTAAGGGAAGAAACTGAAATTTATTCATCCTTGTATCCTAAGTGTCTCTCACTGTCCCCCTCATGCAGTTCCTGCCTTTCCTAGTTCCATATCTTCTTCCATAGAGAATTTTACAACTGAAATAATACAGTTTAAACAACCATGACCATAATAATGACAGTATTTATTAAACCCTTGCTATTATTTGATATGATGCTGTATGAAGTACTTTTTACATAGATGACCCAATTAAATTGTCCTTAGCACATTATGAAGAGGTATTTTTTTTTTTTGCTCCCCCATTATCCTGTGTGAGAAAATTAATCTTATTAAGGGTAAATAACTTGCCCATTGTCACACAGGCAGTAATTAGCAAAGCTATCATTTGAACCTAGAGAGTCTGATTATATATATAAAGTGTGATGTGACTTTTCAATATTTGATATGTAATCATCAGGCATGAAATAGTAAGGAGTTTATAATGTCTAATTGAAAAATAAGTTACAGATATCAATGTAAAACGGTAATGTTACTACTAATAATCGACTAATTAGGATGAGGCCATTTTTATATATCCACTGCAAAATCTCGGTAGTTGTATTTCGTAGGCCTAGAAATGACTCTGAATGCCAGTAATAATTCAAAAGCTGAAAGAAGTAATGAAATGCATGTGTAATAATTGTTTTTTAAAAACTTATTTAAAAGTATCTCCAGGTATAACAAACTGCAAGCTTTCTAACTCCACAAAAAATAGAATGTTTTCTATTTAACTAGCACATTGATCAATGTGAATCTTGACTAGCACATTGATTCAAGAGACTGTTTCCACCAAACGAGTTATAACTTATTTGCCTATGTCTCAGTTTGGGTTCCTCTAGAAGCAGACCCTGAAACAAAAATTTGACTTTAAGTGTTTAAGAGATAATCACAGAATGTAGAGTGGTGCAGCAGGAGGAATGGGAAAAAGTTCGACAGAAAAGGGAAAGTGGCCAATGAAAGTCAAACTGCTGATCACTGTGGGCAACTGAGGGGTAATCCTGCTAGGAAACTATGGGAGACAATGTAGACCACCCCTAGGGTTATCCCACCATGTGACCATTTCTTCTCTAACTTCCATTATTCATTGGTTGATACTTGGGCCAGGAGCATTAATTTCTCCCAGAACTTCTGATCTGCCCTTTGTGCAGAGATGAGAGAAGTACTCATGTTGCTATCTGCAGGGATGTATAATAGGACCTTCTTGGCTTATATTGGAATAGTGAGTGCTAAGAAGACATTGATACACCAGCATCATCTGCTAGAGCCTATCTCTCATGAGCCTCTTCTTCCAGCAAAATAGATTTTTACCTTGAGCTACACACACACACACACACACACACACACACACACATATAGATAGACATATAAATTGACAGATAGGTGTGTATATGATATATGAAAGCTATGTTCCAACTGGATGTCGTTTTGACATCTCAACAGTACATGGTCAAACTTGAATTCATTATTATTGCTCTCAATCCTTGAAACCCTCAGTGTGTCCCTCACACAGGCTCCTGTCATTCTGTATTTCATCGCATCAGTTGCCCATGTCCAAAACATGAGTCTTCTTTAATCATTTCTCCTAGGTACTAAGTCATGTCTGTTCTCTTCCTACATACAGCTTGAACCTGTCCTCTGCAGGCCACCTCCAATTCTCACTTGAATTTCTATAACATTTTCCAAAGTGTCTTATGGGCCTCTCTGAAATAATTGTATAGCACTCTATTAAACTACTACACTATCCATTTCATTTTAAAATTGTAACTATTTGTCATTCTGTATCTCTGATTATATTATAAATAACTTGAAGTTAAGATCTAGATTTTGTTCATTGTTTTATCTCAACTTCGGAGCCTGGCCTATATCAAATCTTCAGTAAATTATTGTGACATGAATGAATGAATGAATGAATGAATGAATGAGTAGAATGGATCCTTTTATATTTCATGTGTGGTAGTAATTTGATAGTAATTTGAGCTCAGGCAGATAGAAATTATCAAAAACACTTTGAAAGAGAAAGCCTTTGTCATACGTGATTAGTCTTGCATTCTTCTGTGTCAACTCTTTCTCTGATTGGATTGTATATGACTGAGAAGTCATGAGCCTATTGATTTTTGTTTTGATTTTGAGACAGTCTCGCTCTGTCACTCAGGCAGTGATATCTCATTGCAGTGGTGCAATCTCATCTCACTGACTTTGCCTCCCAGGTTCAAGGGATTCTTTTGCCTCAGCCACCAGAGTAACTGGGATGACAGAGTGTGCCACTACACCTGGCTAATATTTGTATTTTTTGTAGAAATTGGGATTTGCTATGTTGCTCAGGTTGGTCTTAAACTCCTGGACTCAAGCGATCCTCCCACCTCGCTTTCCAAAGTGTTGGGATTTACAGGCATGAGCCAGTGTGCTCAGCCCCTATTGATGGGTTATAGGATATTACTCTGAATGCAATTCCTGTTTGATTAATAGGCAAATGGTATGTGCAATAGCTTGTCTTAATGTTTAGAAAACCATTTGCTTCATTGGGAATATCACCTTCATTCTAAGAACATTGTGAGGTGTGATGGTTCTCACAAGTAGATGCAACAACCTGAATATTGATATATCAAAACACAATTAGTTCGGCTTATTGGCTTTGTTCAGAAGAATCGATGGCTCTGTATAATTATGACCAGGTATGCTGAATTTCATTAATACTGTTTTCCATATCTGTGAATTATAAGTGAAAACATCTGTCTGACTACACATGGAAATTACTGACAGATCTTTTTCATATTATATATATTTTTGACATTTAAGTTGTTCTAAAATGAATTTCATATTTTATAGCACTTTTATGCCCATATTATAGTATAATTTTAATGAGTTTTCAAGCACTTTTCATTGTCTGAAATGTCAAAATCTACTTGTTTAATAAATATTGTTAGAAATAATAAATTATTAGGTTAAATAGTGAATAAAGGGATAAAATTTTTAAAATACTTCTTTTTCATGTTCTCAGATGCATCTAAAACATGAAAAAAAAGAAGTTGAGATTTCTTTTTAGAGTTTTCACTAGGAATATGATAATGTCTTGATTTGGATTTTAATGTAATCTTATTATGTAGTTGTGCTCAGTTAACAGTTATTTCAAATTAAATTTTCATTTATTCTGTTTAGAGGCTATGGTTGTTTTTCCCTTCAGGCTTTAAATACTGTCCAGCCATTGAAACACTCCATGACTAAAGCTGACTAATTAAACATAAATAATACAGTAGTTAAATTTTTAGCTATCTTCAGGAAATCCATCTAAGCCTTAATTATGTGCTCCATGGAAACAGTTTTAATGCATATTATTCATCCTTATTTCTATTATATAACAATAGGAAAAATGTATGTCAACAAGAACACAATGTTTCAACAAACTGACATATTTGAAACCGTGATACCAAAGAGGATAAAACAGCTGTTTCATTAAGAGTGAGTGTGAAAGAAGATCGTTAATTCAGGCTATGAAGGAGCGGGATAAAAATTATGCTGCACAAATTCTGGTTGGAAAGTTTTAGACCAAGTCGTGTTTCCACAATTGTCTGAAAACACAATGAATAAACAACAGAATAAGATATACAAGAGTTTTGCAGTTAATACACCATTTCTTTTCTCTTCATCTCCAGCTGTAAGCACAAGATGTATCTGGAAAGGCTGCCAAACACCAGCATCATTATCCCATTTCATAATGAAGGTTGGACTTCACTCCTGAGGACCATACACAGTATAATTAACCGCACCCCGGAGAGTCTGATAGCAGAAATCATTCTAGTAGATGACTTCAGTGAGAGAGGTAAGATACAGTTGATAACATTTTATCTGATTCTGCTTCCATTCATGTAGTCATTAACAACTTCTTAAAAAAGATAACAGGAGCTTCTTTCTGATTCCATCTGAAAGGTGATTATGAAGTTTTATCAATGTTGTGATTTTGTAAAATATTGCCAAATGCAAAAGAAACTTAATGAGAAGCTATCGGTGTTATTTGGGAATCTATAAGAAATTTGCATTATAATCGCTGTTGCAAATTAGATAGAGGTTGGCAAAATGCCTCAAATTCTACTTTCAGTTTCAGGATAAACACTGCAAAATATATTATTGTAAGTACATATGAATGGTGAAATATTTGAGTTAGAACTACCAAATCTGTTTCTATTTCTGAAAAGTATCTACTCTATTATTTACCAGTATGACACATACTCCAAGCTGTGCTTGTGTTATTTCATAAATATTAGAAATTATAAGAGACGCAGGTACATATTTTTACTTGGTAATTCTAGCTATTTTATCTATCTGAACAACAACAGAAACAATCTAATGTAATGGCATATTGCAAAATTTAACATACGTTTTAATACTTTTATAATTTTATGTTTACCTTATAAAATTTTTATAATTTTATAATTTACCTTCAGTTGTATAAATATAATATAAAGTAAATTTTATAATTTACCTTATATTTTATTTCATGAAGGAGTGACACTTTACTGTGTATCTGTTAGAAAGAATGACAGTAAAATATTTTGATCGAATATTATTCTTATGCCTCAAAAGAGAATACAGCTTGAGATCACAGGGGTTAATTAAGATTTGGAAGTTCCCCGTCTCTACTAATACAAAAAATTAGCTGGGCACGGTGGCGCGTGCCTGTAATCCCAGCTACTCAGGAGGCTGAGGCAGGAGAATTGCCTGAACCCAGGAGGCGGAGGTTGCGGTGAGCCGAGATCGCGCCATTGCACTCCAGCCTGTGTATCAAGAGCGAAACTCCGTCTCAAAAAAAAAAAAAAAAAAAAAAAAAAGATTTGGAAGTTTTAATTGAAGTTAATTTGCAGTTTTGGAAATTTTATTTGTCACAAAACATCATTTTTTTTCATAGTATTCAAAAATTCTGCAAAAGACAGACTGTTTAGTGTGCTAATTTTGAAATTTCTTTGACAGATGATGTTTAAAAATAGACTTTTATGTAGTTCTTTTAAATATTGATTCGGGGTCGCCTAATATCAATAGGTACTGGGAATTATATGACAAATGAGGTTGTTTGGCACTACACTATTAATATGTAGTTGTAGTCTTTTAGGATTGATTTTAAAGAGGTTTTTGTCTCGTGTTGCTTAGGTAGCATGCATTTAATACTAAATACTAAGAGCCAGTGTCTAAAACTGAAACTTTCAGAGATTTAAAAAATAATTTAAATATGATATTTATTTCTTTTTAATTCTAATTGAGACTACTATTTCAAAGCAGTCATTATGACCTCAGGCTAAAAATAGGTACTTAATGTGTCAATAAAGCGTTGATTTCAAAAAGTGAAAAAGGAGATAAAGATCTGAGGTTGTTGATTGCCAAGTGAATGGTCTTTGTGATTGACTGGTACTAGGAGAAATAGGCCAGTGTAACTTTTGATTATCTTGGTAAACTATTTATTACAGTAGAATTTGGCCTGGGGGGTAATAGAGTGAGAAGTACTTGGTAGCAGAAAATTATGGTTTGTAGAACATTTCTTGTTAAATATTTCTCAGAGGTATTTTTCAGTTGAAAGCCTTTGAAAAGGTTGAAAATACTAGCACCTACATTTTCTTAGTTCCAAATCACTGTCACCTTTGGTACAGTGGCGACTTTGGTGGACTGTGTTTCTGTATGTCATGTTAGTTGGGAAGAAAGAAGACTATCAATGTAATTAGTGTTAGTGAAGGGGGATAACAGAAAATGGATAATTTAGGAACATTAATGGTGATTTTTGAATTCCTTAATGAACATTTCAAAGGATAATTGTTAATTTAATGCTTAGGTGAAACTTTCATTGAGATATTCTATTCTTATGAGCCATCAAGTTGAAAGTTTAATTTTGTGATCAAATGCAAAAGTAAATCCTGAAAGAAATAGGTAATAAAATACTTCTGTAATATTTTATATCATATTTTAAAAATTATATTAAAGAGGAAATACTCTTCTTCTAAATTTTTGCTTTGATTATGAAAATCTCATCTGAGAGTGTAGGTTGATGTATATTAGCACCTGAGTGGATAAAGGAGCATCACTCTTGCTTCCTGAATTATGAGAAATATAAAGAATGAACATAATGAGCACAACTCAGAATCCCAACACCAACTATTATCTGTATGATATTTGGTAAATTAACTTTATCTGAGCTTCTCTGTTTATCAAAATGAAAATGATAGTGACTCTTCATGGAGAGGTTATGATGGGGGTGCTGTCATGGATGGTTGAGTGAATTGTGTGTTCATGGGAAAGTGATTGCTCTCAGCTGTTGATTTCTACTCATCAAGTATTTCCTTCTACTGTAGTATAAACAGTCTATATCTTTTGGAGAAGAGAGTCTGTTAATTTAATCAAATATAATCCACAATAACCTATCTGTCTATCCATTTATCTATTTATTTATCTATCTATCTATCTCCAGAATCAACAGAAGAATTCATTTAGTAGCTACGTAAAGAATAATCATGGCAATTTACATTTGGAGAAGTTAGGACTGCTTTAATATTTTTAAAAAATCTCCCATATGGCCAATAAGCTGCTGCAAGCATTGAAGGAAAATAAAAATCTGAAAATGTAATCAATAAGGAGATTATGTTATCTATCAAAATTATGTGCATGGCCTTAGAAGAGTATTTAGCAGAATCCTTTGAAAGATTGTTTTTACTATTTCAAGACAAGGAAGCTACCCCAAGGTATCAGTTGTTTACAGGGCCTCTTTTTCTATTCCTTTTTATTCTGATGCATTTACAGTTGTGCTGTTAAAAGCTATAATTAACTTATACTTTTCTTAGAAAATTCCCCAAAACTATAACCCTATAGTGTGCAGAGTTATTTTCAGCAACTCTTTTAAAAATCAGATTAAGTAGGCTAGATAAATTTTAAAGTACAGAAAGATATAGGAATTCTGTTGGCTTCCTTTAGGAAGTTATTTTTTTGTTTTGTTTTACATTTTAAATTTATTTTTAGAAATATATCTTGATTTCAATTCTGTCCAGTATGCAGCTTAACACCTTTGCACTATTACCTTTTTCAGAGATTCTGCCAGATCCTTTGGCCAAAAGCACTAAACTTTAACAAGACTTAATAAAATATCACTGCCTTATATTTTACATCCTCCAGGTCAATAGAATAGTTATACATGACCAAAAAAATAGGAAAGCCAGTATTTCAGACACGTCATTAGCATGAGTCACTTGCTAATTACTTGGAATTCATATTTACAACAAATACAAGTATATAGTAATTGGCCAATTCAGTAATAGTGGGTTTCATATCAATACAGTAAAATACCAAAATATTAGATAATTATAGAATAATTCTAAACTATTACCAAGTGATTTTGAAAAATCTACTTAAATAAGATTGACCCAGTTCTCAAAATGCTTTTAAAAAAAAAGTGAATATTCCATCTCGCAGTTCTCAGTTTAGATATTTTTCCTAAAGCAAGCTTGGTAACAGAATGTTGTTTTAGCCTCAGAACGTAAGTCCACCATCTATAACAACATGAAGGTAAAGGCCTGCAGCTAAGTTTTCAACAACCACCACTGTGTTTTGCTATCTGAAGCTTACCAAAGTTAGTGAATGTGGCTACGTTTTTTTTCCAGTAAGCTCTGAGAAATACATTTAACAACTTAACTTGAGGCCTATAACAAGGCTTCATGGTGACATTAAAGCAGGACTAATCCTGGGCTTATCTCCAAATTCCAGCCACCCTTAATGGCATCCACATGGAAAATGTTGAAATGTGTGAAATAAGCTGGGGCTTAACCTCAGAGATAGGGTATATTTGAACCTGACAATTCTCTGAACTTTGCATGCTTAGATGAATGCAAGTCTAAATTGAGGATAGTTGCAGGAGAGTTGCTGACACACTTTCTTTAATGCAAATATGGAGGCACTACTGTATACCCGAGTACACACACACAAACACAGGCACACATACACACTCTCACTCATTTCTGCTCCTGCTTATTTAAAACTTCCTGAGCAGAAAGCGTAAGCAGTTGAATATTTGAGTTTCAGAAAGATCTATTATCCTCCCTGTACTCATTGGAGGAAAAAACAGACTTGAAACTATCCTCCCAATGCCAACAACTTTAAAGAAATCCAGCTTAGTTTTCCTTAGACAGCCCAGACTCTTACTATTCAAAGTGTGGTGCACAGACCAGCAGCAGCATCTTGAAGCTTGCTAGAAACGCAGACTCTCAGACCTCACTAGATGAATCAGAATCTGCATTTCAACAAGATCTATGTGTACTTTCTGTAGGAATTAAAGTTTCAAAATCACTGTCATGCATTTTAAAATTGGGGTGTAATGGCCAGGCATAGTGGTTCACACCTGTAATCCCAGCAGTTTGGGAAGCTGAGACAGGATAATCACTTGAACCTGAGAGGTGAACATTGCAACGAGCCAAGATCATGCTACTACACTCCAGCTTGGGTGTCAGAGTGAAACTGTCTCAAAAAGATAAATTAAAATAAAATAAAATTGGAGTTTAAGTTTCAGTGACTAATATGCATGCAATAAGTAATTTCTTTTTTTATTTTTATTTTACTTTAGGTTCTGGGGTACATGTGCAGGTCATGCAGGGTTGTTGCATAGGTGCATACATAACCAGGTGGTTTGCTGCCTGTATTGCCCCGTCACCTATGACTGGCATTTCTCCCCATGTTATCCCTCCCCACCCCCAGCTGTCCCACCCCTAGCACCCCCCCAACTGCCGCCAATGTGTGACGCTTCTTTCCCTGTGTCCATGTGTTCTCATTGTTCACCACCCACCTATGAGTGAGAGCATGCAGGGTTTGGTTTTCTGTTCTTGTGTCAGTTTGCTGAGAATGATGGATTCCAGATTCATCCAAGTCCCTACAAAGGACACAAACTCACCGTTTTTTATGGCTGTATAGTATTCCATGGTGTGTATGTGCTACATTTTCTTTGTCCAGTCTATCACTGATGGGCATTTGGGTTGGTTCCAGGTCTTTGCTATTGTACACAGACCTGCAATAAGTAATCTCAAAAAATCTCTTGTTTCTTACATGTTACTACAAAATAAGTTTTGCTATTTGTTTATACTGTTTAGTGTGCAATTAACATTGGATTTATAAGTTTATAAAGGACATCCACAGTATTTTATGTAACATTAGTTGTTATATTTTCTTGCTAGATGTTGGCATTTTCCCACAGTTTGTAGATATTTGCCTTGCTTTCTTGTGAACTCATTTTATAGCATTTGAGGTTTAATTCTAGTTTACTGTCATAACTTATTCCCTTGACAATTTTCCCTTTTTGTTGGACAAATGATGCCTTTCAAAACTTTGTAAGTCTAGTTTGTTTTGGAATCAGATGATAACTTTTATGCCAAGTTTACAAGGAAAAAATATTTTTATATATCTATCTATCAATATGTATATAATATGTATATATACATACATATATTTATAAATGTATATAATATGCATGTATACATATACATGTATATACATACATATACATATGGAAATAGCAAAGCAATTCCTATAATGATCTATATTATCATTAAAAAATCTTAGACTCTTTACACGGATGAAAGTTGTTTTTAAATCTTTAAAATAGCAGTAATATTTTGAATGATTTAACAAATGATGATGTCAAGTCTTGAATTCAATTTCTATTTTACACAGTCTCTAAGTATACATTAGGAAAAGTTTCCATAAGCAGACAAATCAGTCAGCACAAGTTTTACAAGTATTCGAAGTTGGTAGATATCAGTGTAAAAAAGGTTGTAAAATTGATGAAGAATGGTAGTGCATCTTTATTTTATAATATACAATACTAACACTGAAGTGCATTTAAAGATTCTGAGACGACAGTCAACAAAAATGTTTTAGTGCTAGTATTCCATCAGATATTCCACTAGATTATGAGACAAGCAATTTTTATGTCTCAGATTTATTGAGAGCTAGTCACTCTAATAAATCTTAGAGTTATTTAGATTTAATATTCATATTTAAAATGGTGAGGATAATTGTGTTTTTTAAAAAATCAAACTACAGTATCAAACCAAATACTGTTTAGTAGCAGAAAGTAAGCAAATGTTAAAAGTACAACAATATATTTAGAAATTCAGCATTATATGCCCAAGAATTGAAAGTAGCTATTCTGCTCTCTGACACTTGTATATCATGTTGCAATAAACGTTAAATCTGCAGATTGTCTTAATAGCTCTGTTAACAGATTAACATTTGTGAATGTAAGGGCATCTGGGACATTGAGCAACATTGCTTTCTGTGGTCAGATGTATGAACATACAACAGTAATGTGTGATTAATGTCAGGAAAATTATCCTACAATGTGAAGCAGTAAAAGTTTGGGAACTTACAAAATCTCAGCTCATAAAAAGTCTTTGTGCATTCATAAAAGATGACTGTTACCCATCAGTAGCAGAATATGCTTTTGAGTAGAATCTGTCTCAGAAGAAAAGGACTTTTGAGATTTCTCTCCCTCTTACTTGTAAATAAAAATTCAATCTCACCTGATGTAAATGTCTTCAGAAACAACAGAATTTATCTGACAAAAATAACGATGGTTACATATCCTTGTTGAGTCTCACCTTTGCCTTCACGTGTACAGTAGCAATGTATTGTCTGCTTTTCCCCCTGAAGTGTGAATGTGAATAATCTCTCCAGTTTTCGGGAATGCGGCCCACATTCACAAGCCTTGGGCTTACTACAACAATGCTTTATTCATTCTAGTAAAAATCTGTTTTAAGCACGTGCTCATTTTGTAAATTAAGATAAAAGATTTTGAGATACTATAGAAACATATATTTTTCTTAGTGAATTGTGTTATGAATTAGATTAGCTTTTATAACATGGACATTGGTAGTCAGAACATTGCAAAAAGTTATTATGGAGATAATATCTTCTGTTATAAAGAACGCAATAATATATCTTAGTTAAAATTATTTTCAGTTTAATTACTTTAGGATTCACATTTAATTTACAAAGATATATTTGCTGAACCATGCAAATAGACATTTGTATGTAGCTAGATTTAACAAAAAAGAACCGATAGAAGTGTTCCAATGTACGTTGTGTGAGAGAATGTCGTTACAATGAAATACCTACGGGCTAATTTGAACACACATATAAGAATTTTGGAAAATATGTGATAGAATGGAAAGGGACAACCTAAGTTTCAATATCTAGCCTATATTAGGTTGTATCTTAGCTATCACATGTAGTATTACAGCGAATTACACAGTACAAAAAAAATCTTACTATTGCTTTCTTTTCTTTCATTGTAAAAGGTATTATGTATACCACATGAGTGAAATAAGCAAAACCCACTGTTACTCTATTGTCTTTAACATGTCTATATTGAAAAATTTTCTGACTTAGTCAGTTTAGGGCTTATATTTACATTCGCCCTATGAATAGCATTTACATTTTTTAAATATTTCATTTTGAAGAGATGATGAATTTCATTTAGATGAAATTTTTCTAACTCACATTCTGCCCTTTTGGAGTTTTGCTCTCTTCTCCAATATTAGTTTGAAGTATATGAAATTCCATTTTTGTAGGACATTAATGGCTGACTTTGACAGTTTCATGTATTTCAATCTTCATGACCAAGCATCTTAAAATCTATCTACCTCTGGATGGAAAGTTTATCCTGGGCTCAGGTTTCAAACCAGTACTTTTAAAAGTAGAGAAAATCATCAGGTGTTGGATAAGCAGCTTTGACTTTCCAACTGCTTTTTCTGTAGGAAAATTCCACATGGCTGAATTAATATGAGTTTGGCATAGAAGGAGATGCTGCTTTTAGAAGCAAAACTGTTACAGCTCACCAACGTCACAAAGGCATGACTTCCTCAAGAAAAATAAATTGTGCAATTCATTTTATGGCAGATTAAATCCCATTTATTTTTCTTTCAGACAGCTGTTTTGAATAGAATGTCACTGGTGTGAAACCATTTTATGGATGTTGGGCTTCAGATCTTGGGCAGGCATAACTTTCTTTGATGAAATAAAAGGTTATGTTTTATGACTATTCCTCTTGTCAGCAAACCTCAGCTTGTGAGCTTTAATAATACAGTGTTCAGTATATTCAAGCAGCTCTTTTTGATGTCTAAATATCCAGCTGCTCCTAATTTTTTTTTAAATTATTGCATCTACACAATAGAAAAAAAACCCTCACAAACATTTTCTCTTTTATCCTGATTACAACAGTTACTTGAAAAAATAAAAATATCAGTCTCTCAGCATTCAAGATTTTTGATAAGCTGACAAGTTTGGAACATCAAATTCATCCATTTTTATGAAATGTGTCTTAACAAAATTCTCTTCTAATTAGAATTCAATGTTTTATGTCAACTGAGGAACAAATTCATATTAGAATGATAGGATCTTTGAGATGAGGGATTTGTAGGTGACATGGTACGTTTGTAATATTTATCGATGAGTAAACAGAGACTTATAAAGATGATGTCCAAAGTCACACAGTGGGTCGATTTTATATGCTTAGATAAATGCTAGTTTAATTTAAAATGTACAGTTTTCCCGCTTAGGTATCCAAGGTTCTTTTCTTTGTAGTTTTCTCAGATATTTTATTCTGAGAAACTGGAACAATTCTGATAACTATCATTAATTTAACAAAACTGTACTACAATTACATAGACATTCTAGATAATTGAATCTAATTTATTACCCATTTTGCCTTAGGATCACAACAATAATAGAAACCATTATTTCACTATATGTATGCACAAGTATTGAAATAGAGGATTCACGAGAATCATAATGACTTGAGCACACCAATTCCAGTATCCATAATGGCCTTTCAGGACTGTAGGGGGCCAATCAGCACTTTCCTCCTGGAAAAAACAGTGATTCTAATGTTTGGAAAGTCTCTCAAAGTAGTAAAATAGGTCATAAAACAGAGTTAAGTATGTTTTATATATCTTCACAGACTGATGTGCCGTATGATTTGTTGAGGTACGTAAATGGATTTTGGGTTGGCCCCTTGTAGAACATCTGATTCTGTCTTACATTTGACATTACCCAGGGCCATGCTGGTGCAAATGTCTTTAGAAGATGAGGGTCATTCTAGAACAGAGAGAGACTGGATTAAGAGTAGAGGAGGCATGGGGAGTTACTGGGCAAATGTCTAGCATTGGATTAGATACTAACTAAATAACACATCCTTTATTTTCTCTCTTTTTTTTTTCTTTTTTTTTTTTTTGCCTGGCCTCTCAAAACCCAGATGAAAAAGACTATATGGAATATATATAAATTAAGCTGCTGGTAAACTAGTGGCTATCTCACAGCCCAGAAAACCCTGACCACAATAATAATAAAAAAAAATCGATATTAAAACAATAAAATAAATAAAATTATGGCATCGGTGTATTTTAAATAATCAGATAAATAAGTACTATGAATCAGAATTGGTTTGTTAAATTTAACCAAACATGATCCATTCTGGAGGTATGAATTTCAAGCTCAGATTCCCTTTGAACTGGGACTTTCCCCACAACCAAGAGTGATCTTGATCTAGGATCCCAACAAACAGCCCCATGGGTCCCACATACAAGGCATGTAGCTTTCTCAGGCCACTCCTGTAACAAAAGCATCTGGGGTTACCCCAGATTGAATACAGGTACCAATCAGCCTGTCCACCTACCTACTGACTAAACCACTTCATTCTACTTCTCTGTGAAAGGTGAGACATGCATGGTAAGTAATGGTACCTCTACTATAACAGAACCTAGGCTGAGTCCAAAAGATGCCCTGACATATGACTCTCAGTCCCATGGTAAGCTGCTGGGAGTCCCTGAGCATACTGTTTTGCTAAATGTGCACTGATGTGTTTTCCATTACTCCAGATCCCTTAAACATCAGTATAAAATCTAGAAGACAGCTAATAGCTTGACTGCTCTGCTGTTTTACTTCATACTATAAGTGACATGGTTATCTAATAAAGCTGCATGGATTTTTCATTGCAAAAATGATTTATGAATCAAAAGAAGTTACATTGAAGAGCAAAGATTCAGGGATATATAATCCCAAGATCCACATCTACATTTAAATATCTGCAGCTCCTGAGTAGCAGGCAGTAAGCCCAAATGGAGATACTGAAAGCTATAAGATCGTAAATGGTGTGTACATTCTTATGTGTATACTTTATTCTTATGATAATGCTTTATCACAGCTGGCCTGCAGTATCATTAAATGAGATCCACTTAATAATTACTACCTTTATTTTAGTCATATTGTACCTACGAAAGTATATTTTCATCTACAGTGGCATGACACATTTCAAAAATGTCCCACAATTCTTTATTTACATAAAAAATGTTAAAAGAGATGCTGTAAACTCTTTTTTTATTTCTAGGGTACAGATAACGTTCCTCCTAAATGAACAGTATTATTGCTGAGTTATATGAAGGCAATTTAGTAGTTACCATGGAACTGATGTTTGGCTTCTAAACTTGAATGAACACACTTAGAAGAATCATGGGGCACCCTTTATGTAGGACAGGAAATGAGGGAAAGAATGGTAGAGGAAGACTACTTCTATGCAGTTGGTGTTGCACTTGACTGAATAACCTGCACCAGAACTGTTTGTGATTGTACTGTTCTTGTTAGAAAATGTAAGGTATTATTAGTAGGTAGAAGTTGAAAGAAAATTTAAAAATGGCTAGTTTCAATTAAAATGCAATCCATTATATATTCAATATAGCAGACTTTCATCCAGAAGATAGGAAGTCTAATGTGTGAAATATTGCAACTCAAGTCCAGATTTCAAGGCCAGAAGCAATTGCTTTCAAGTCCTTTAGAAGCTTCCATTCAGCTTCTTTAGCTTGCTCCCTAATTTGCTTCCTCTCTCTCTCTCTCCTGGTAATTGCAAAGTGTAAAGGAAACAACATACCCCCTTAGTTTAATATGTTAACACCTGATGATTAAGAATTGTGTGAAAAAGAGTACAACAAATGAATGAATGATGACAAACGTGCTTCAACCTGTAGAAAAGTTAGCCACTTAATATATCTAAAATTTGTTTTTGCCAGTTTCAGCATTCAGAAAGTGATCTATTTTGCTGGTTTTAAACTCACTTTATCCTATACGATAGTTATTACTGTATGGTAAACTCACAGTCCTTATCAGTGTAGGTCAAGAGTGTTTCTGATTACTATTTAGTACTATGAAGGTCCTTTTCTTTTCGTCTTCTTCTTCTTTTTTTTTTTTTTTTTTTTTTTTGAGACGGAGTTTTGCTCTTGTTACCCAGGCTGGAGTGCAATGGCGCGATCTCGGCTCACCGCAACCTCCGCCTCCTGGGTTCAGGCAATTCTCCTGCCTCAGCCTCCTGAGTAGCTGGGATTACAGGCACGTGCCACCATGCTCAGCTAATTTTTTGTATTTTTAGTAGAGACGGGGTTTCACCATGTTGACCAGGATGGTCTCGATCTCTTGACCTTGTGATCCACCCACCTCGGCCTCCCAAAGAGGTCCTTTTCTTCTTAGAGACATTACAAGGCATCATTAGTAGCAGATACAGCAAATAATCTTTTGAATCCACTTTCATTTTAGGATTAGAGAAGTCCTACAAGGGAGCTGAAGGCCAACATACATAGCAAAACAAAAAACAAAACAACAACATACGTCATAGTATTTCACACTAATACTAGGCCTCTTACATGCTAAGGTTTGAAAAAGCTTATGGATTATCAATCTGTACTTAGCCTAAAAATTGAATCCAAGATAATAAGCTTTTCTAAGACAGTTCATGGTGAACAATATCAGCTTATTCTATTGGTTTTCAATGTCTGCAAATGGGGTCAACCCCTTTTTTCATTAGTGAGTCAAAAGGGGCATAAAATGGGGCTCATTGGTTGAGGAAGGGCCCCCCCAATTGAATAACCAATGACACAATTTACAGGACTCCCGTTTCTCATTGGCAATGAGTGATGGTGGTTAATAGGTTATTGGGCATATTCCCAGCTTTGTATCCTGGCTTTTCCTTTACTAGCTGTGTGATCATGAATAAGTTATGTAACTCACTTGTTATGTATTCTTAGGAAATTCAGTTTCTACATGTAAAGCTATTAGATCTCAGCTTGCCATAAAGTGACCACTCAATAAATTTTGGCCATTATTTTTCTGGCTATAATATTATATAGTTGAAGTAGATGATACATAGTAATATCTCAAGCAACAACTTTATATAATTTATTTATAGTTCATAGATTATTAAACAACTTAAAAATAATTGTTTATTTCCTTCAACCCTCCTGCTTATGAATAGGTGCAGCATATTGTTGGGAACCTCCTTTTATACCTTTACAAAGAGCACAGGCACTATCTTCAGAGGCCTCTCTCTGGTGTGCCTGTGAATTTATAAAGTTAATTCTGAAGTTGTACAACTAGCATTTCAAAGAATGACTCAATTACAGAACCCAATGAACTCTTTGTATGAGGATTCAATAATTAATTTGATAATTTAAGTAATTTATAAATGTATTTGTTCACATTAATTAAATAATGTTATTAAACAAACTCAATGAATTTATTTAATGGAATAATTTAATATTGGACCCTCTCTGCTTCATTTGGCATTGCTCGATTCTTCTCATCTGGGGTGTGCGTTTCTCATTGTTTCCTCTATGGGCTTCTCCTTGGGCTTCTCTTCTTTTCTTAAATATTTTTCTTAAATATTGATAATCCTCAGGGTTCCGGTTATTACCCACAACTCATAATCGTGCACACTATACCTGGGTTATCAGTTTCTCATTCTGTACAGTTAAACACTTCTCAAGATTCTAACCTGAACATTCAACAACCTGCTGGACATCTGGAGCTAGAAGACACACTGATATTTCAAACTCAGTGTGTCCACATCTCCTAATTTTAAATTATCTCTTTTTGAAAAATTTACTTCCTCACTTGAAAACATCATCATCCATCAAAACTAGACATTTACGAATTACTCTTATGATTCCTCTTTCTTCTCCATATCCCACATCCAGTCAATGAACAAATCTTTCCAAATTGACCTCCAAAGTACTTCGTAGAGTCATTTTTTGCTTCTCATTCCATTCAACTGAGACTTTAATTCACTTGCCTAAATTGCTGAAAGGTCCTTGTAGCTTGTTCTGTTCGGTTCCACTTTTGTCTAATCAAATCCATTACCAAAATAATATTTGTAACAATCAAAACTGGCAATCTAACCTCTCTATTTATAACTTTTTTCTCATGCACAACATGTCAAAGTTCATCTTCCCTGAAGAGGTCCTTGATGAGTTCTCTAGTTCATCTTTCCCCATAGTCCACATGGCAACTTTTAATCATAATAAAACCAAGATGCCAAATTTTCCTTCACATGGCATATATTTATCACCCCTATGTTTTATTAAATAATGTTTTCACTATCTGAAATGTATCTCTATAACACTTTCCTTCTTTCTGTGTTTTTTTCTTCTAATCAATCATTAAGGCTCAAAGAGAATAACATCTTCAGCCCACTTTCCCTGAAACCCTGCCACATCAGGCTATGCCATTTACTGTGTGACCTTGAACAAGTTACTTAAAAAAAATAAAAACAAAAAACACACCATAACTCAGTTTCCCTAATAGTAAAATGAGAAGAATGATAATAGTCTCACAGAATGGTTGTGGATATTAAAGAAAATGCATATAAAATGCTTACACAGTCACTTGCATACAGAAGCTGTTAACTATTTTTGGTTTCTACCTTTGGAATCATTCTTCATTACTACTATAGTACCCTGGATCAGTATCATTGCAATTTTCACATGATTTGACTGTGAGTTTGTATCTATCTTTACTACCAATTAACTCTTAGAAGAAGGGAAGTATCTGGGTCATAGAAAATTATTATAGGTTGACTCAATGTACATATTCACCCATTTATTCATTCCTGGAAATAGAAATATTTCACTTCAAAACGAAATGTATAAAAATAAACTTCAGTCATTGGGAGAGTTTATGCCTTTAGTTTCTTTAATTAATTAAAGTGGTTGAGAGATTCTATAAATAGAATGTTTTACCACTGCATACTAATGATGTGTGTCAGAAATAACGAAGCTCACAGAGACAAGCTACACTTCTTTGGAATCACTGTTTCCAAATATTACAAGCCCATGATCTGTTAGGTTATTCCCATTTGAGAGAGTAAGTAACAAGATGTGGTATTAATTATGTTAAGTTATTTGATTTTTCTGAGAAAAAAAATTTAGTAAAGCAGACCATGGTAGATTTAATAAAATTAAGACTGGGCATGGTAGCTCATGCCTGTAATTTCAGCCCTGTGTTGGGGGCCAAGGCAGGAAGATCCTTTCAGACCAGGAGTTGGAGTCTAGCTTGGGCAAAATAATAAGACCCTTCTCAACAAAAAAGTAAAAAGTTAGCCCATTCTGGTGGCACACTCGTAGTCCTAGCTACTCTGGAGGCTGTGGGAGTATGCCTTGAGCTTATAATTTAGAGGTTACAGTGAGCTGTGATTGCATCACTGCACTTCAGCCTGGGCCACAGAGTAAGACCCTGTCTCTAAAACAAACAAATAAGCAAAAACAAAATGAGCATCATAACTTACCTAGCATCCATGTCAGGGGACTCTCATATGCAATGCAATAAATATTCTACTTACTTCAACTGAAAAATCCTTTGATCACTAGGAATTTTGAGTTCCAAGAGCATGAACTACTAACATTCGAAAAAAGATAACGTTACTTCCCTTAAACACTGAGTGTCAGTAGCAGAATGGCATGGATTGGGAAGATAAATATTTATTGAACTGTTTGATCCATTGTCATTTACAAAAGATTGAGAACTTTAAACAAAGAGTGTGTAGAGGAATCTGTCTCCTATCTATCCCTAATCAAAGTGGACCTAAAAAGATACAATAAGAATGCTCAACTTGTGGACAGAGTAAGATAGACTTGCTAGGTAGGTGAATGGATGGATAGATTGATGCATAGCAGAAAAAGAAACAGAGAACTTTTTTCTCTCAAAGCAATTTTTATAATTTTTTTTTTTTTTTTTTTTTTTTGAGACGGAGTTTCGCTCTTGTTACCCAGGCTGGACTGCAATGGCACGATCTCGGCTCACTGCAACCTCCACCTACTGGGTTCAGGCAATTCTCCTGCCTCAGCCTCCTGAGTAGCTGGGATTACAGGCACGCGCCACCATGCCCAACTAATTTTTTTGTATTAGTAGAGACGGGGTTTCACCATGTTGACCAGGATGGTCTCGATCTCTTGACCTCGTGATCCACCCGCCTCGGCCTCCCAAAGTGCTGGGATTACAGGCTTGAGCCACCGTGCCTGGCCCTATAATTTTTATCCAAGTTAAAATCACAAATGTGTGGCCTGTGTCTCCACATAAGACTATAAGTTCCGTAAAGGCAGACGTAGGTGCTTGTTTTTGTCACTGCTATTTCTCCAATGCCTAAATATACAATAGTAGGATGTGTAAGAGTTAAAGAAAAGAAAAACATGAAAAGTTGCTCAACAGTCAAAGACAGGTTTATTTTGGAGAATAAACCTGAAAGGGGCTTCTGGCCGATTTCAGTCAGGAGCACTCTCTCTTACAGACCAAGAGTATTTAAGGGTTTAGGGTAAGATATTGACACAGACTTGGAATGTTTCTGTGTGGAGAAGTTTATTGTAGGATTGGAATGTCCCTGGTCGGAGGGGAGGTTGTCTTGGAGCTGACATTTTCCCAGTCAGAGGGGAGCTTATCTTGGGGCTGGCATGGCTCTGGTAGGGGAGGGGTTTATCTTAAGATTGGAATGTTTCTGGTCAGAGATGTCATTTGTGGTTCATGGTCATGCTGACATTAGTCCTATCATGCTGATGCCCTTTGGGTTGGATTTAGGCGGTTTTTTAATCAAGGGGAACTTTAAAATGATGGTTCTGGTCCAAGATGGTGATACTCCTGCTCTGTCAGGATGCTTAATTAATATTTGCTAAAGAAATTAATAAATCATAGATGAAAATAAAGTTTTTCTTCATTTCTGAAATCAGAGACCATACTCTCTTAGCACTCATCACTGCGAGGGACCTCAGCTTCAGTCCTTGACTTTCTGTCTTCAAAGCCCTTCTTATGCATAAATTTGTGAGTTTATCTATAAATCCAATATGAGAAATCTAAAAAAAAAAAATCAAAATGTATGTAGTGCAAGCCTCCAAGTTTTAACTTTTAAGTAAAGACAAAAGGTCATAGAATCCTGTTAATTTGGTAACCTTCACAAAAATCAGAGACATTTTAAGAGCTTAAAAAGCTAGGCTGACCCACCTTTAGACACCCAGTATAACTGAAGACAATTTCAACTTCCATTAAGACCTTTGTTATATGCAGTCCCTGTCAAAAAGAAAATAAGATAAGTCTTATATAACTGTAAAAAGCAGCAGTTCATCTGCATTCATTTTAACTTGAAACCTGCTGGTAGAAGATATAAATTAGATAATTTGACAGCATGTGTTTTGGTGGTTGTTACGGCTTATGGGAGACTTTACAATCTTTTTTTTCACTTTTTATTACCAAAGGTTATATTCCTACATTCTACATTACTAAAGGTAATATCAAAAACTGCATAGTTTTTGCAGTTTATCAAAAAATGGTTTTCTGATACATGTTTTTATATAGATCTAGTTGACAGATTAAAAACAGCTCATTAGTTAAATATATATTTCAGATAAAAATTTTTAATCTAACTAGTTTCCCATCTTTGTATTTTCTAAATCTGGCAAATCTGTGTAGGTCTGTATAAACACAAACTGCAAAAGCAGATGTGGTCATGTCAATGTAATCTTAGGAATGTAAATAAATAATTTCATTCGTAATCACCACATTGACATGTTTTTATATGTCATTTTATATAAGATATATAATAATTTTGTTGCTTCTCTTGGAATTAAAATATTAGTGCCTTGTCACCTGTAGATGTTACTGACTGATTACCAAACAGATGAATTGAAGAGACTTATGAAGAGTCTTCTCAAGTAAACACTCAGTATATGAAAGCTAACATCCTATAGTAAGATCAACATGGGAAAAAAATAACCAGCATTGTTCTCTTCCCCACCCCCAACCTTTATTTTTCTCTTACAGTTAAATTTATCTAAAGAAAAGACGTGCTTGTCTGGTTCCACTCAGATATCACTGAGTAGAGTCAGTAGAAACAGACTTTGACTCAGACTTTGACTATTTCCTTGTCCAAAAAAAGGTGAATATAATAATGCTACCAGCATTCAGAAGTTCCTGGGAGCATGAAAGAATATCACCTTTTTAGTCTGTAAACAGCTAAGCACAAAATTAATGCTAATTAATTAGGTAACATCAACTGTGTATTTTTATTGTGGTTTCCACTAAGAAATTTGAATTAGTTTCTGAGATTTGAGTGGTAAGATTAATACCCAGTGAATCCCAGCAGGAATATGCAAAGCACTTTGAAAGAGTGATGGTGGTCCCCAACCTGTGAGATGGCCTACCTGAGTGTAACCAGATAGGCATGTCTTTTCTTCAGATAAATTGAAGTGTAAACAGAAAATAAAAGTAGTGGGGAGGGAGAGTATTCACATAGGCATCACGTGTTTGGATCTTGCTGGCCTTTGTTTCTTTTGTTTGTTTGTTTGTTTGTTTTGTTTTGTTTTCTGAGAGGGAGTTTCACTCTTGTTACCCAGGCTGGAGTGCAATGGCGCGATCTCAGCTCACCTCAACCTCCGCCTCCTGGGTTCAAGCAATTCTCCTGCTTCAGCCTCCCAAGTAACTGGGACTACAGGTGCATGCCACCATGCCCAGCTAATTTTTGTATTTTTAGTAGAGACTGGGTTTCACCATGTTGACCAGAATGGTCTTGATCTCTTGACCATGTGATCCACCCGCCTTGGCCTCCCAAAGTGCTGGGATTATAGGTGTGAGCCACTGCGCCCAGCCATTTCTATGTTAACTCACAGATATGCTGGTTACTCTCTTCCCACGTTGGACTTACTACAAGGATGAAAAATGTTGCTTATGAGGATGGAAGCAGTTACATTTTCATGTGTTCACCATCATTCATGATTAACTTGTGTCTTTTGCTGAGATCTGCTGACAGATCAGGTTTCAGAAGTTGCATGGCTCAGGCATACTTTGATACATTTACCAAGATAATGAATGCCTTCATAAGGTACCTAGACAGAAAAGTTTTTTTGAGGTGTACTGATAACCACATATGGCCAAGAATGTAATCTTGTTCTTATTTGAATTTCTATGTACAGTTTGTATTGGAAAAATTGTTTTAAACCATGTTAAAAAAAAAAACATTGCCTCTATCTGACATTGAATATAGCTTAATTAATCTTATTCCCTTCTTGGAATATCTCAGTATCTGTCATGTATCAGAAATTAGGGTAGGAATTGTGCTATTTTTTAATAGACATATTAATAATGCAGATAAGTTTGTCATTTTGTACATCTACAAATAAAGTCTTCATGAATTAAGTTATACTATATAAAACTTACTGTGCATACGGATTCTTCCAAAGAAACTTAGTCTTTTGGGACAAAAATATGTATATGTCTCATTAACATAGCTCATAAGGTTAATATAAATTTACTATTCTCCAGACTTGATTGTCAGTACCCTTAATGCTGCACAAAATGATAAATATGTTTTTTAAATTTTTATTCAATATTAACTGAAGACATAAAATGACATTCAAAATGTATCTCAAAACTTCTTTTATCTTTTATTATGAAACTTTAAAAAATACCAGGGAAATAGTATCTATAAATACTTATTATAATAGTAGAATATTATCTGGAGCCTTGCAGTGGTTTATGTGGTACACCAATAAGTTTTCAATACCTCACATCACCCTTAAGCTCTGCTGCCCTCTCATATAAACAGATCTAGAGATAGTTCTAAAATAACAGATCACAAAGCTCACATAAAATATCAAGGATGTTGTCTAGTGCTGTGACTCTGGTACTTTTCCAGTCACCTTTAACCAAAAGAGCTGCCTGAGTTGTCTGCTATATGATGTTCTGATACAGAGTTCTAATATTGAATTTATAGTTCTGAAATAACTCCTTGTCGCATGTGAAAGAAACACTTGGCAGTTTCAGAGCCCGAGTAGACCCCTCAGGAATAGACCCTGATGCTCGAAAGCAGGAAAGCCGAGTCAAGGGAAAAGGACCTTTCTTCAGCCTCTATTTCTTTGTTCAGAAAAAGGAATATAATAAGGTTACCAGCATCAGAAAGGTTGCTGGGAGAGTGAAAAGATATTACCTGCTTAGGTTGGTACCATTAACCACAAAATTAATGTTAATTAATTTGATAACACTAATTGTGTATTTTTCTTAAAAATACATAAAAATAAACATGCAACTGTTAAAATATCAGTGATTTGATGAAATTCAAATTAACCATACTTTAAGATAAATTAGAAAGATGTTTGGTTTTGTTGTTTTTTAAAAAATTGATATATATTCAGATGAATAAAGATTATTATAATTTATAGTTACTACACTGGAAGTTTTTCTTTTATCCTAAGACTTTAATGCTCAGTAGTAACATAAATTATCAGTAATAACATACAATATGAAAAAATATACTGCATATACGTTGATTTATAACATGTACCCATTATCAGCCAAAATTTTTGAGAAATATATCTTTGAGAGACTGTATATTAAAAACTAGATGTTGATATTTACAATTTATTTATATGAATATGATTATAGAAGTTCATTTTATTAAGTGTTTTATATTCAAGATTTCATGTAAATCCTTTCAATATTCAACATCAGAAGGAATCAGTCTAAGATATATGTTATAGTGGTAGAATTTAGTTTTTTAGCTTATTTTTATTTTCATTTATTTTTTGGAATAACAAAAAATATTTTACTAAAACATAAGATTTACAGAAGTTACCAGACAAGCCATACAAAATGGTCACAAGCTTTTTTTGAAGGGGGAATGTACGCTTGACAGCAAAGTCACAGTGTTATTAGTGAGGGCTGTGATGTTCGGTTAATGTTCCACTTCCGGTTCAGACAATCAAACTTGTCCATCTACATTGTTAAATAAAGTGAGATTGGCTAGAGGACGTATTCTAAAGAACTGGTTAGCTGCTTTTAACCAATGCAATTAGATCACCAAAAAAAAAAAAGCAAGAAAGGAGCTTGTAAATTAAAACTATTGTCCCACTCAAAAAAATAAAATTAAAATTAAATAAAGTAAAGAAAAACACCTACGCCGCTGCAGCTAACCTGACAACTGCCTTCATTCACAGTGCTTTATACTTAAACCAAGATGGGAGAAATGAATAAAAGCAGAGAGAGACCACTGCTTTTAAACTTTTCACAACAGTCCAAATGATACTTCTAGCCTCTGCTCACGCTTTACAACAGTGAATCAGGACAAGATACAGATTTGCTAATGTGCATTTAATCACCAAACGACTGAAGATGTCTGGGCTTTTATTATGTAATGTTTCTAAGGCTGTGTCCAGTAAATGCAAACAAAAAGAAAGAACTCTGTCTTGGCAGAACAGGAGAAGTGGTGCACACTTGATGATCAGATCAATTTAAATATTATTCATGGCATATAGCCTAGTGCCTGGTCTAGCTGTTTCTATGCCTCGGGCTTCGTTGGTCTTCCAATGCTCCTCTGTATCATTTGCTAATGGAACATCTGGATTGGGAGCACTGGATCAATAGCAGAACTGTGTGGATCTGCAATGCTGGGGACCACTTATCTTTCAGAATATCTAAACATATTCTTCACAACTTGTCTATGTTAGGATGATAAATTTTGGTCATGAAATGCACTTTAGGGGCTGCCATTGGATATTCTTCTGGAAAGAATAGTTGAGGTTTAAAAGTCCCTCCCTCAAAAGTGGAATCCTGGGTGTTGGTCTCATCTGGTTCTACTTTGACTTCAGGATCCGGTTCTGCCGACAAATGCTGGGGTTCCCTGACGATCCCGTGGGGCAGCCCAGACGTCTTGTAAGGTCCTGAGTTTGGCCTCTGGTCTCTAACTTCGAGTTTATATATTCTTATTTTTAATGTGCAAAGATATACACTTAAGCTTACTAGGAGAAAAACAGAACACTGTCGCTGTTTATTATGTATCAATTAACATAAATAATCTATTTTAATGGTATTTCAGAACAACAAAAAAGAGCTCTTAAAGATTTCAATATAATTGAAATCTGAAAACATATTCCATATAATTTACTATGAAAGAGAAGTGACAGTCTAATACAGTCATATTCATTTTTTGGTTTTATTACAATAGACATTTAGAACATCTTTTCCTAAAGTAATTTCAGTTGCTTTGCTGATTTTCAACTTGTCAGATTGTTTATTCCTTTTCCTTTTTGCAATAGAATGATAATGAGAATAAATTTTGTTTTGTGTGAAGATAAATTTATTTTTGTAGCAGTTAAATTAAAGAGATAATCTGATAAATCTGAATGTTATTTTAACAGTTTGTGCTCCTGTCATACTTTGAACTGTGAATTTTATTCAACTGCCCTCTATCAGGCAAGCTTTATGAATTCCTGCAATTTGCTGAAGGCATCGTAACAGAAACAATACAGTGAAGTAGAATAAACCTTTAAAAACTGTGAAGATTATACTTATTTTTTATTATTTGTTATTTTCTGTAAGAATTTTGGATAAAGAAGTTAAGACCTGTGCTTGGGGTGAAACACAATTGATTATTTCCTTTAAATCTATTTTCTTTTTTCTTTCTATAGTGAAAGGCTTATTGATATATAATTCACAGCATGAAACTGACTATATTAAAGTATACAATTCAGTGGTTTTTACATTATTTACAGAGTTGTGCAACCATCATCACTGTCCAATTTTATAATATTTTCATCACCCCCCAAAAGGACTCCACACCCATTAGGACTCACTCCCCATTCCTCCCTACTCCCAGTTTTCTGGTAGCCAATAATTTATGTCTATCTCTTTGGATTTGCGTGTTCTGGACATTTTATATAAATAGAATGATTAAATATGTAGTCTTTCGTGGCTTGCTTCTTTTCTTTATTATATTATTCTGAGGTCTGTCCATATGATAGCATGTATCAATATTTCATTCCTTTTTATGAGTTATGACAAAAATATTTTATGGATGTATCACATCTATATCGATTTATCAGTTGATGGATATTTAGATTGTTTTCACTTTTAGACTATTATCAATTATGCAAATGTGAACATTGATGTGTAAGTTATTATAAAGACAGATATTTTTATTACACTTGGGTGTATATTTAAGAGTCAAATTGCTGCAGCATATGGTAATTTTATGTGTAATATTTTCGGGAATGGCCAAACAACTTTGTGAAATGGCTGCTTCATTTTAAAACCAGAAATTTATGAGAATTCCCATTTCTTTCACATCTTCATCCACACTTGATTTTTTTTTTTTTTGAGACAGAGTTTCACTTTTAGCACCCATGCTGGAATGCTATGGCACGATCTTGGCTCACTGCAACATCCACCTCCTGGCTTCAGGCAATTCTTCAGCCTCAGCCTCCCAAGTAGCTGGGACTACAGGCATGCACCACCACACCTGGCTAATTTTTGGATTTTTAGTAGAGAACAGGTTTCACCATGTTGGCAAGGCTGGTCTCGAACTACTGATCTCAGGTGATCCATCTGCCTTGACTTCCTAAAGTGCTGGGATTACAGGCATGAGCCATAGCACCCAGCCAATATTGTCTTATTTTTTTAAGTTTTGTTATTCTATTAGGTATGAGATAGTATCTCATTGAGGTTTTTGTTTACATTTACCTAATGAATAATGACGTTGGGCATCATTTTATGTACTTGTCAGTCTTTATTCTTTCTTCTTGGGAAAAATATGTACTCCAGTCTTTTGCCAGTTTTTGAAATTGTTGTTTTATTATTGAGTTGTAATAAATCGTAATATATTCTGAGTACAAGTAATGTATCAAATATGTAATTTGTAAGCATATTCTCCTATTGTGTGTATTGCTTTTTCATTTCTTTGTATGTTGATACACCAGTTTTTAAATTTTGATAAATTTCAATTTTCTAAATTTTTTGTCTCTTATGTTTTTGGTGTTAGGTCTAAGAAACCATTGCCTAGCAAAAGGTTGTGAAAAGTTTCCCCTATGTTCTCTCTTGTAAAAGTTTTGTAATTAGGGGTTTTACACTTAGATTTAAATCCAATTTAGGTTCATTTTTGAAGTAAGGGGTCCAAATTTATTTTTTACATGAAGAATGTTGAAAAGACTATTCTTTTCAACACTTAATTGAGTTGAAAAGACAATTGTGAAAAGACTATTTTCACACAATTTTAAAAAGACTATTATTTCCCAGCTGGGTGCAGTGGCTCACACATGTAATTCCAATACTTGGGAAGTCAAGGCAGGCAGACCATGAGGTCAGGAGATGGAGACCATCCTGGCTAACATGATGAAACCCCGTCTCTACTAAGAAAAATATAAAAAAAAATTAGCAGGGCATGGTGGCACATGCCTGTAGTCCCAGCTACTTGGGAGGCTGGGGCAGGAGAATCACTTGAACCCAGGAAGTGGAGGTTGCAGTGAGCAGAGATCGTGCCACTGCACTCTACACTCCAGCCTGGCAACAGAGCAAGACTCCGTCTCCAAAAAAAAAAAGACTCTTATTTCCCCATCAGATATTTTTGGAATTCAAACCTAAAATCAGATAATCATAAATGTAAGCTATATTTCTGGACAATCAAATCTATTCTATTTATTTATTTGTTTTTTCTTATGTAGTACACACTGTATTGATTATTATAGTTCTGTAATCTGGTTATTGGGAAGTATGAATCTTGCAACTTTGATGTTTTTTTTAAAATGTTATTTTGGCTATTCTGGAGTCATTACATTCTCAAATATATTTTAGAATCAGCTTGTTAATTTTTTTAAAAAAGGTAATTAATTGATTTTTTTTGGTAGAGATTGCATTGAATCCATGTACCAAATTGGAGAGTATTGCCATCTTAACAATATTGTCTTACAGTTCTTTTCATTTAATTAGATTGTCTTTAATATTTTCAACAAAATTTTGTAGGCTTCAGTGTAAATGTATTGAACTTTTGTTGTTTATTTATATTTAATTATTTTGTGCTATTATAAATAAAATTGTTTTCATTTTACTTTTAGATGTTTCATTACTAATATATAGACATCCAATTGATTTTGGAAATTGATTTGTATTCTGCAAACTTGTTGTAATTATTAGTTCTAAATTTTGTGTGATGTTCTCAAGATTCTCTATATACAAGAGCATGACATCTGTGAGAGGTCACGATTTTACCTCTTTCCAATCTGAATACTTACTTCCTTTCCTTGCTTAATTGTTCTGGCTAGAATCTACAGGACAATGTTGAATAAAAAGATGAAAGTAGACATCCTTGTCCTGTTTCTGATCTAAGATGGAAAGCATGGAGTCTTTCCTGCTTAAGTGTGACATTAGCTGTGGATAATTAGGTTCAGGAAGTTTCCTTCTATTTGGTAGATGCTTTTCATTGGGTTTAGGAGTTCCCCTCTATTCTTATTTCTTAAAAGCTTTTACCATATAAAGGATGATGGATGTTTCAAATACCTTTCTACTTCTATGAAAATGCTCATGTGGTTTTTGTCCTTTATTGATATAATGTGTTATAGTGATTGATTTTTGGAGGTAATATCAACCTTGCATTCCTACTGTAGTAACCACTAGGCGACGGAGTATAATTCATTTAATATGGGTCTGCATTTAATTTGTTAGTATTTTGTTGAAGATTTTTATGTGTATATTTATAAGAGATGTTAATGTATAGTTTTCTTCTTTTGTGATAATTGTCTGGTTTGGTATCAAGGTAATATGTAGAAAGAGTTGAAAGTGTTCCTTCCTCTTCTACTTTTTGCAAGCATTCGTTAAACACTGATGATATTAATTAAATGTTTGATACAGTTCATCAGTGAAGCAAGTGAAGTAGGGCTAAAACTTTTCTTTGTGGGTAGTTTTCCTAATTACTCTTTCAATCTCTTTACTTATTATAGATCTTTTCATATTTTCTATTTGTTCTTGAGTCAGCTTCAGTAGTTTGTGTTTGTCTAAAAATTTGTCATTTTAATGTACGTTATCTAATTTGTAAGATCACAGTAGTTCATACTATTCCCTCTTAATGTTTTTTAATTTCTCTAAGTTCAATAACAATGTTTCTTCTTTCATACCTGATTTAGTAATTTACATTTCCTCTCATTTCATCTTGTTTCATCTAGCTAAAATCTGGCAGTTTTGTTAAACTTTTGGTTTTGTTGGTTTCTTTATTTTTTTTTCTATTGTCTATTCATTTATTTCTACCCTTAATGCTATTATTTCCTTCTTTCTTATAGCTTTATGTTTAGTTTGCATTTTTACTTTTTCTAGTTTTCTTAAATGGAAGGTTAGGTTACTGATTGGAAATTCTTCTTGTTTTATACTGGCATTTACAGATGTAAGTTTCCTTTTAAAGAATGCTTTAGCTGCATCTCAAAAGGTTTTTTTGTTCATTTTATTGGAGACAGGGCCTCACTATATTGCCCCGCCTGACCTTGAACTCCTGGACTCAATTATTCTTTCTGTTTCAGCCTCTGAGTAGCTGAAATTATAGACATGGGCCACCATGACTGGCTAGGGTTTGTTGTGTTGTGTTTTTACTTTCATTCATTGCAATTATGTAGTAATTTTTCTTGTGCTTTTTTTTTTTTGTTTGTTTATTTTTCTGTTTTTTTGCCCATTGGTTATTTTGAAATGTTTTCTTCTATTTTCATACATTTTTAAATTTTCTATTTATTCTTCTGTTATTGATTTTTGTTTTTCTTTTTATTGTGTTTGGAAAAGAGATGATGAACAATTTAATACCTTTCAAATTTATTGAGGCTTGTTTTATAGCCTAGCCTATGGTTCGTCAAGGAACTCATGAGTACCTGACAAGAATGTCTTAATATATTCTGCTATGATTGCGTGTTCTATATATTATGGTTATACATGGTTTCTAGTGCTGTTTAACTCTTCTGTTTTCTTTATAATCTTCCACCTACTTGTTCTATTCACTGTCGAAAGTGCAACATTGAAATCTTCAATATTTTTTGTTGAATTGTCAATTAGTCTTCAATTTTCTCAGTTTTTGCTGTGTGTACTTTGAGACTTTTTCTTGGGGTTCACATAATTGACTCTTTTTTCATTATAAAATATATATTTTTGCTTTTATATCAGTTTTTGTTTTACAATTTATTTTTTTAAATATTAGTAAGCTCTTTTTTCGTTATTGTTTGTATAGTATATATCATTTTTGTCCTTTTTCTATCAACCTATTGTGTCTTTGAATTTTGTGAACAACATATCATTGGATCATTTTTATAAAATCCATTCTCCCAATGTCTTTCTTTTCATTGGAGTTTTACTTTATTGCTTAATTGACTTTTACTGTAATACCTGTAAGAATTTGTACATTATTTATTTTTACCATGTCTTTTGCTTCTTTGTTCCTCTATTCTTTCATTAGTGTTTTCCTTTGGGTTACATACACATATTTTCAAGTTTACAACTTATTACATTTATTGTTTATATACACACACAAATATATATATATTTTTTCTAAAGGTTATGGTAGAAATTACAATTAGCTTAAAACAATCTAATTTACATTAATACCAACTAAAGTCAATATTATACAAAAATCTGCTATAAAAGAGCTTTGTTCTAGGTACTCCTTCTTTGTGCTATTATTTACTCCCAAATTACATATTCATTCATTATAAGCTAAAAAACAGTTTTATAATTATAGCTTTATTCAATGCCTTTTAAATCAGATAAGGGAAGAAAAAATATAAAAAATACACATTTATACTAATTTCTATATTTACCTATTGCCTTAGTCAATTCAGATTTCTATAACAAAACTACAAAGACTGTGTGGGCTAAAAAGCATACATTTATTCTTCACAGTTCTGGAGTCTGGAAAGTCCAAGATCAAAGTACTGGCAGATCTGGTGTCTGGTGAGGATACTTTCCCTGGTTTTCAGATGACTTTCTTCTCATTGTACTTTCACATGGTAGAGGGCAGAGAAGAAGCAAGCTCTCTCTTACCTCTTCATAAGAGTACTGTTTTAATCATTCTGCAAAGAGACAGAACTAATAGGAGGGAGAGAGGGGAAAAGAGAGAGAGAGGCAAGAAAGGATTTATTAGGGTAACTCTCTCACTCAGTTATGGAGATTGAGAAGGTCCATGATAAGCTGCAAACTGAAGAAGCAGGGAAATAAGCATATGGCTCAGTCTAAATCTGAAAGCCTCAGAACCAGGGGAGCTGATGGCATAACTCTCAATCTAAGGCTGAAAGCCCAACTGCTGATACAAGTTTCAGAGGCTGAAGAATGTGGAGTTCTGACATCCACAGGAGAAGAAAGGTGTCCCATTTCCAGAAGAGAAAAATTTGCCCTCTGCTCTTTTGTTCCAATCTTGCCCCCCAGCCAACTGGATAGTTTCTACCCACATTTAAGGCAGATCTTCCCACTCAATCTACCAACTCAAAGGCCAACCTACTTCAGAAATGCCCTCATAGATACACCTGGAGAAGCCTAATTATTCCAATCAAACATCAAACCATATTAGTTTCCTTTTCACCAGAGAAGGGACAGGCTCAATGCCTACTGAAGCATTAAGAATAATTAATGTCGGCCGGGCAAGGTGGCTTATGCCTGTAATCCTAGCACTTTGGGAGGCTGAGGCAAACAGATTGCCTGAGCTCAGGAATTTGAGACTAGCCTGCGTAACACTATGAAACCCCGTTTCTACTAAAATACAAAAAAAAAAAAATTAGTTTAACATGGCAGCATGAACCTGTAGTCCTGCTACTGGGAAGGCTGAGGCAGGAGAATTGCTTGAACCTGGGAGGTGGAGGTTATAGTGAGTTGAGATTGCACCATTGCACTCCAGTCTGGGTGACAGAGCAAGACTCTGTCTCCAAAAATGAATAAGTAATGTTTTACCCGATATCTGTGTATACTTTAATCCAGTCAAGTTGACAGCCAAAATTAATGATCACACGCACTAATGCCATCTTGAGGGCTCCACCCTCATGATTTTATTACCTCCCAGAGGGCCTACCTCCAAATACCATTCCATGGGGAGTATGGTTTTAACATAGAAATTTTGGACAGAGTGTACACAAACATATAGTTTATAGCACCTATGTAGTAATCTTTAATAATAGTCCCTTTTATTGCTTCCTGTGAAGTCATGTTTTTTATCTATTGACTTTTTATTTCAGCCTAAAGTTTTTTCTTTGGTATTTTCAGTAGTACAGATATGCCAGAAATGAATTCACTACATTTTTGTTTATCTGAAAATATTTTATATTCTCTTTCATTTTTGAAAACTCGATTTTCTGAATATGAACTTTTTGGTTGACTTTATTTTCTTTTTACACTTTGAATATGCTACTACGTCCTAAACTCTATCCTTTTGGATTAGAAGTCAGCTGTTAATCTTATTGAAGATACCTTATACACAATGAGTCATTTTTCTCTTGCTGCTTTCAATCTTCTCTTTTTGTCTTTGCCTCTGACAGTTGGTATATGATGTATCTAAATGTGACTTTTTGAATTTTCTTACTTATAATTCCCTGTGCTTCTTGTATATGTATATTGATTTTTTAGTCAAATTTAGGACATATCGGTAATTCTTTCTTCGAATACCCTCTAAGAAGTCCATAATTTTGCCCCCTCTTTCTTCATATTCTTCTGCCAAGTCTACATTTTCTTCAGTTTCTATTAGCTAAAATGTTCTTCCTATTATTGAACATTGTTTCAACTATCCTGCCTTTTTTTTGGCTCATGCTGTATCCTCATTCTCTGACATTTTCCCACAACTTATATTTGTTCTTCAAACTTCATCTTTATCATAAACATTGTTTTCCTCTCAAATACATTTTCACTCTGCAATCTAGTAAATATGTACCAAAAAGCAGTCACACCTTTCACCATGAAGTATAGTTATTCGCTTGCACGCCAAGTACAATCACATTAGGCACTATTTTGATGTGCTCTGTTTTTTACTTCTCCTAACTACTCCAAGTGTTACTCTGTTATCTCCATTTAACAAATAAAGAAATCCTATTTTAACATCAAAATATAGTACTAAGCCCCAGTTTTGCTTGTTCCAGAACTCATGAGTTCAGCCACTTGGCTCTAAGATTTGTGAGTACAGTAGGAGAGTTTAATGTAGATGGAGCATCTGTCTGCTGTTGTTTCTATTTGTTCATTTGTTTTAGAAATATCATACATTGGTCAATTTAAAATGATAGAATACCATGCTCTAGTGCTTTGAATATTTGAATCAATTCTAGCTGTCCCTTCAAAGTTGCTAATCTTCATTTTGGTGCTTCTTTTAATGTAAGATAAAGTTTACATATATGAGCCACAGAAAGTATTTTTGTGGAAGGATAAATACATTTATTAGGAAAGTTGTTTATAAAATTACAGTAACCTCGGTAATTTACTTCAACATCCAAGAGACGTTACGTATTCAAAAGGAGGTCTTTTCAAATAGAACCTAGTTTATTTCACTGAGATTTGGCATTAGCATTTGATCTGCTTCAACTAAGTTGTAATTTGCTGTATTAGTGTATACTAAAGGGAAGTGTATACTACACTTTTGAGTACTTTCTGGAATTCTATTCATCTTGTTAAAGAGATGCCTTTGTCCTAATACTAACATCATTATGTTGATGAGAAAAAAAATTGAAGAAATAACTTGCATCTTATGTAGAATATCTAATGTTATGCCCACTATATTTAGTGTTAGCAGCCTGCTTTGGGGGTAGCTGATACAATACTTACATAACATACCCACTCAAAAAATGAAATCACGATCGATGTTATTAGCTATGTAAAAATAAGCAACTAGGAAAGCTGTGCAATATATGTGTGTGTGTGTGTGTGTGTGTCTGTGTGTATTCATATTCTTGGTGAACTTTATTTTCTTGTTTTTTCCAATTCCTAATATTTCTAATAGCTTAAAGTTTTTAAAAATCATCCTCCAAATTTAAAATTCAGAAATGTGTATGATTATATTAGACAAGACATAATTTCAAGAACTATGACCTACGTTTTAGTTTGTGTTCATATGAAATTCTTTAGGAATGTATGGGATAAGACATCTCTACCTACTTCATATTTTAATACATATTTAAAGGTTTTTCTGACACATTTAGTAATAAAAATTTATTAAATGTTCTCCAACCAGGATGAAATTTATTAGCTATGTCTAATTCAAAATGTCTTAAAAATAACAGCAGTAAAAAAAGAGAAAGAAAGATATAATTAAAATAAGAGTAGAAATCATTGATGTAGAAAAAAATGTACTCAGTGGTGCATTTTAACAAATCAGTAATTTTGTTCTTTCAAAGGATTAATGAATGATCAAACTTTCCCAATATTTATTGCAGAAATTATGAGCATGCATATTTATCGAAAGGTTAGAAATAAAGTAGTGAATATAAATAAAAGTAAAGTTGAAAATTATAATAACTTCTGTTTGTGTAGCATTGAAATAAAATTAATAGACACATACAACACATAAGTTAATGCTAAAATCCAAGCTGAGTATATGGGCTACATTGGAGGAAGGTAGGAGGTAAATAAAATCATAGAGAACTATATGGCTGCAGTCTTCAGCTGTATTTTAAGTTTCATTTCTTAAACAATAAAAGAAAGTATGTACAACAAATATGGCTTAAGTAACAGTATTTGACAAAGCCAGATGGTGGCTACATAGCATTTTATATGCTTCATAATTCATCACAATAATATATCAAATTAGTTGAGTAAAGGGCTGCTGGAAGGCAATAAAAGTAAGATATTACTAAAAACAAAAATTAGTTCATGATTTTTAAAAATAATACTTGCTAGTTTTCCTTTAAAAATTATAGCTTTGTGTTCCCATTTGACCACCTGAATTTAATTTAGTGACAGATCCATGCTGTATGACAAATTGCTTGGAAGTGATGAATGATACACTTTCTCACATTTGTGTTGTAGCTGAATGCAAAAAAAACTGCCAGTGGAATAATTTCTGCTATTTTCTTTAGCAAAATAAATGTCACTACCTTTTTAACCCCAAGAATATAACATAAAATATTTTAGGGGCCTCTCATTTACTAATTTAAAAATTGATTTCTTTTTCAAACATTGTAATCTAATAGCTATGTTTCCAATTGATGATTTTAACATACTCTTGGGTTATCACGGGTTGTCTATGAAATTGAGCCACTATGGACTGTGTAAAATTTAATTGACAGAACAAAAACCATGTTACAGTAATGCCCCTTACTCATGCTTCCGCTCTCTGCAGTTTCAGTTACCCACAGTCAACTGCAGTATGAAAATATTAAATGGAAAATTTCAGAAATAAACAATTCATAAGTTTTAAATTATGTACCACTCTGAGTAGCATGATAAAATCTCACCCCTACCTGCTCAGTCCTGTGCAGGATATGAATCATCTCTTTGTCCAGCATGTCTATGCGGCGTGTGCTACCTGGCCAGTAGCCACTTAGTAGTCGTCCTGGTTATCAGAAAGAAAAGCATAGTTTATATAAAATTCAGTTCTGTCTGTGGTTTTAGATATCTACTGGGGGACTTGATACATATCCCTCATGGATAAGAGGAGACTACCGTATTTCTGGAAAAGAATGAATGTAACACATTATGACTTAAAATGTGATATTTTGTTCAAATGAGAGGCATAGAGCAAAAAGGTTTTAATTAATAGTGCCAAATTTAAACACAGAGTAAGATAAAATGAAAAAAGACTTGACACTGAGGCTCCCGGGAGCTTTGATTACAAACAGGGCATGTAAATCAGAAATCTTGACATTTCTAAATAAGTCATACAGTGAGTTAAAGGACTCTTATGAAAAAAAAAATACAAGAGTGGTTAATTGTATTAAAAACAAGTCAATATTATTTATATTTTAAATACGTTAAATTACTTCAGTGTTATAAATACTAATTTATAGACTAAATGAAAGCCATCATACTCAAATTTTAATAAGCTCAGTATCAATGTGGATGTGGGCAACTGTCTTGATCCATTTGTGATGCTATAAAAAAATACTACAGACTGAATAATTTATAAGGAATAGAAATTTATTTCTCACAGTTCTAGAGGCTGGAAAGTCCAAGATCTAGGTGCTAGAATGTGTGCTGTTTGCTAAGGGTCTGGTCTCTGCTTTCAAGACAGTTCCTTGAAGAGCATCTGTCAGAGGAGAGGAACGCTGTGTCCTCACCTTGCAGAAAAAAGAAGAACTAGAGGGATGCACACTGTGAGAAGCCACTTCCATTCTTTTTATTTTTGTTTTTAATAGAGAAGGGGTCTTGCTCTGTTGCCTAGAGCTGAAAGTCAGTGTCAAGATCATAATTCACTGCAGCCTTGAACTCTTGGGCTCAAGCAATCCTCTCACCTCAGCCTCTGGAGTGGCTGGAATTACAGGTGTGAGCCACTATGCCTGGCTCAGAAGCCTCCTTCATAAGGGCTTTAATCTCACTCACAAGTGGAGGAGGCTTTATGACTTGACTACCTCTTAAAGGCAGGACCCTGTTGATACCATCAAATTGCCCATTCCATTTCAACATCTGAATTTTGAAGGGATACATTCAAACCGTAGCATCAACTAAGAGGCTTCTAGTGACACTGGAAATGTTTATAAGATGACAAACATAATTTTTAAAACAACTAATTTCTCACTACTGTTTATTTGTGAACTTTGTTTTGCCAAACACGTAGAAAGGATTTTATACTGATTCATCAGATAATACACATTGCCTATTATTATTTCAAGAATTTCACTCTACAAAGTCTTATAGGAACTAAAAAGTTCCTTTTCCAATTGATTTCCAATATTGAGTTAAAGTACACACTAATGAGAAAAATAAACTAAGAAAACGCTAATCAACATTTTATCTTAAAAAACTTTAAATAATTTTTTGAGGTTTTTTTTTTTTTTTTTTTTTTGAGACAAAATCTTGCTCTATTGCCCAGGCTGGAGTTCAGTGGCACGATCTCAGTTTGCTGCAACCTCCGCCTCTCGGGTTCAAGCGATTCTCCTGCCTCAGCCTCCAGAGTAGTCACCACACCCAGCTAATTTTCATATTTTTAGTAGAGACGGGGTTTCACCATATTGGTCAGGCTAGTCTCGAATGCCTGAGCTCAGGTGATCCGGCCTCCTTGGCCTCCCAAAGTGCTGGGATTATAGACGTGAACCACCACACTCAGCCTAAATAGGTATTTTAATTAAAAATTGTTCTTTACACATACCAGAATTTTTAGAAAAATTCTCATTACATTATAAGGACGAATCAAGCTTTGAAAAAATACAAAATGTCAGATCCTCAGTTTCTCTTAGAGAAGTCAAAACTTCTCTCAGAAGTATTTAAAGTATTTCTTATCCATTTTTTTTTGTTTGTTTTTTAAATATAGAGCCATCTCGCTTTGTGGACTCAAGGAATCCTCCTTCCTCGGTCTCCCAAAGTACTGGGATTGTAGGCATGAGCCACCATTCCTGGCCAATTTACAGTATTTAAACAAAGAATTGCTCTGGCTGAGTTTTTCTTGTAGAGAAAAACATAACTGTTTAATGAACGACTTTGTATAAAATATCTGTGTTTCTAGCTCTTGCAGACACAAAATAACATTAAAAATGGCTCTGGTGCCAGGTTTGTGGGTTTGAATCTCTTCTGCTTAGCTTATTGGGTTTTTGACCTTCAGGAAAAGGAGCGAGTTCTCTCAACCTTTGTTTTCATCTAATGAGGATGACTATTTATCAGGGGTCCACCACCCCCCAGGCTGTGGACTTGTATCAGTCCGAGGCCTGTTAGGAACCGGGACACGCAGCAGGATGTGAGTGGGCTGCCTGAGCTCCACCTCCTGTTAAATCAGCAGCGACATTAGGCTCTCATTGGAGCACAAGCCCTATTGTGAACTGTGCGTGCTGGGGATCTAGGTTGTACCATCCTTATGAGAATCTAATGTCGATGATCTGAGATGGAACAGTTTCATCCCCAAACCATCCACCTTACCTGGTGGAAAAATTGTCTTCCATGAAACCGATCCCTGATGTCAAAAAGGGGACTGCTGCTATATATGAACACAGCAGAGGTGACTATGATGACTTTGTAATAGAACATGTGAGTGTTTACCCCTTAGGATAAAACATTTGAGAAAAATGAGAATAAGGTAACATTCTATGAACTGGGCAACATAACCCCTCCACATATCTTTCCCAGGATTGTCACAAAGTGCCTTCTCTGCTTCTTTCCCACGAAGCTCTCAAGCTTCTCTGGAGCTCAAGCGTGACTATCCTAGGCCAAATTTGCCATTAAACAAAATAAAGAGACAACAGAGAGACTCCAACTACTCTGAGTAGCAGATTATTAACTTAAGTTGCATTTTCAGGGAACATCATAAGTGTTCATTAATGACACACTAAATGGTGAAGCTTAATGTCTCTCTTGAAAATCTCATCTTTTGCTTAATTGAACATTTCTAATATATAAAATCTTTATATAGCATACAAAAATATTTTGAGAGTGCAAATGACATATATTTTGTCTTCAAGATTTCCCTGTGACAGCCCCACCAGCAATGCTGTTATATTCAATTAAATATGGTAATGAATATCTGACTACTGGGCTTTATGTAACTAATTTCATTACATGCTTGATTTTTACTTCTGTAATGCCTTAATTACTCAAACTATATTTTAATGCTAATTTATTCAGGTTTCTGCTTAGAATTCAAAAAATGGTGTTGATTTTATATTTGTGTTCAATTTTTGTCACAATTTTAATTCAGTCATTTACATTGTAGATATAAATAAATTGATAGAATATATATTATTCCCACTGTTTATGACCACACATAAAAGTTTCATAAAAATTTTGTTAAATAACAGAGATGTAGATAATTGATTGTTAATGTCTAATATTATTTTAAAAACCTGCACACAGGTAATCTGGCTTTTATAAGTCTATAAAATTTCTAAATTTTGATGAATTTCTTTATACCACAACCTTATTACTAATTATAATTACTTTATACTTGCTAATTTAAGTATATAATAATTAGCTAACATTAAACTTTCTGTTTCTATATTTTTCTCTTTATTGAAAAGTGTTTTCAAACTTATAACAAAAGTGAATTATAACCATAAATTTTTTTTTTAATTCACATAACATAATGCGAGGGCCAAGGAGTTTCTTTGATATAATACATATGTGTTCCCAACTTAAAAAAAAAGCCATATATACAGAAATTAGCAGTAGGCCTGCAATTTCTTTTCTTCTTTTATCACTTGGAAAAGAAGAAAGCTGAGGCAGTTACATTTTCTTCTAGCATGCTGACAGCTTTCCTGACAAGCAGGTATTCACTAATGGAGAGCCCTTGTATATGAAATGGTTTTAGCATGATGTATTTGGTCTGTTCTGGCTGCTTCTATGCTACCTGCCACACAGAAATTGCAGCTATTACTATCATTTTTATTAAATTATACTCATCAGCTGTGTTTCTGGTATCTTCTGTTACTTCATCAGAAGGTGCTAAGATAAACAGCAGTTTCTTTACATGTTTTCAATCTTTATTTTCAGGATTATTGAAACTGCAAAGCACCTGATGATAGAATCTCCCCAAATTATAAATTGACAGGCTTTCACTAGCTTCAGGAGCATTCTATATTTATGAAATGATTATTAATCAACTTATGTCCAAAATACCTATATAATTTTATTTATCAGGGTCAAACCAAAAAGTTGTAAATCTCTGCTTTTTGTATGTTTTCATGTTTTATCTTAATCAGAATTCTTTGGACAACCATTCATATTATATTTTTACTGTTACCTTGTGACCTTTAGTCTTTCTTATTATTGTCAATATGCAATGATTTTCTCTTGAATGTATTATTTTTGAGTTAATGGCTCAGGAGTATATAACAAGTTTAGATGTTTTTCCTAAAATAAAATATATTCTGAGATATCAGACCTTTGAAAAACGAATTGACCCTGTATATTGTGTTACCTGTAGAAGTCTGACTTAATGTAGTTCAGTAAAGAAAAAGAATAATACCTGAACTCCAATTTCCCAAGATAATTATTGATACAAGAGGTGAAATATTACAGATTTAAAGAAGAGTAAATAGCAAAGGTTTTTAATAGGGGCAAAAATTAGTTTCAAAAATTTAAACGTGAATACAATTTTAGTGGAAATCAATCGACAAAATTAATATATAATTAATATAAAATCTGATACAGCCTCCCTGAGGGCAAAAATGAGTCTGTAAACCTTTGGAATTCACTGCTTCTTTCTCTGACTTCATGCATAGGTAAACTAACTCAAGGGGCTAAATCAACGTGTACAGAAGCAGTGAGTGGTTAAATCAAACTAGTCCTCTTCCCACCATTCCATTAGAATAAAAGTCATGGAAACACTCCAGCATACCCACATTTTGTCAACTTCAGAAAAGACTCCTTCCCTGATAACCAAAACTGTATATGTCAAATATGTGTATTTTTCCTTGTACTAACTATAAAACACTGTCATCAGTTTCTTCTTTCTCCTTGACCTGAGCCCTTCCTCAGGCAGCTGGAGTTTGAAAGTGTCTTCCCTGTTACTCTTACATTGCCAGGAAACCTGCCTTCTTCCATTCTAAAGCCTGTGTAACTGCAATTACCATTTATTATTTTTTTTTAGTCTAAACCTTTATATTCTACATGTTTTGATTTACCATTGTTCTCACTGCAGCAAAGACATTTAATGTGAGATCTATTATTTACTTTGGAGCTGATAACACTTTTTATGGCAAGAAAAATATCTCAGCAACCCATATCTGTAGCTTCCAATAATGTTTATGGAAGTACAAGCCAAGTGAGGGGTTTCTGAAAATCAGAGTTGGTTTCCATTCAGTGCCTAAACTCAGTGATATTTTTCTCCTTAAGACCAGTCCTCAATAAAACCACTTGCCTGTACAGTTATGTTTGTGACACCTTTGACTACAACCCTAGCTTGGTTTCAACAAACTTGTAGTCCTAACTTCTAGGATATGTGAGGTTTGTTGATGAAAACATATTGTCAGGGCTTGAGTTAAAAAAAAAAAATAGAAAGTATTCAGAGAATTGCATGGATGCCACTTTATTGTTATATAATTATCAGTATGTTCCAATTAAAAGACAATTGTAATTTGGCACATTTTGTTGAATGCAAGAGTTAAATAAGTCATCCAGTACATTTTGTTTGCTTACTTTCAGGACTCATGACAAAACATCCATCATTAGAAATGTTCTTTATAAATTTTAAAATCATGCATAATCTGTCCTTGAAATTTATATTGTTAATGCAGACTTTTTCTACCATTATATCTTACAATGACTAACAAAGCTAGAAAACTTTGGTAAGCATCAAGATGTAAATTTGAGATGGAACTAGTACATGATGGGAAGCTACCTGGGTGTATATATACATGTGCCTGTTCATGTGAGTCTATGAGCTGTGTGCGAACCTTAGAAATTATAGTATATAATGGGTCTATGACAGATATAAACTCTTTTAGGAGTCTTCATATTACATATACATTTATTTGGTGTATTAATGTTAATTCTTTCATATTAGAGTTCACATTACATGCTAATAGAAATCCATTGATCTCCTTGACACTCATGAAATGATTAAATAATGAAAGCATTACTGGAATTTGAGGGCATGATTTAGAAGTAATATTTTGCCTTACAGTTATGATGTTAGAGTGCATAATCATTGAAATGCTGAGAGCCACATGCTAATTTCTTACACATTCAAGGACCTTTTGAGTTGAGTAGTCTTAGCCATATAGCAAATCACTCACCTTATGTGAGCTCTACATTTATTGTTGTAATAAAAATGGATTTAACTGTCTTAGAAGTATCTCTTATTTTTATCTTCTAAATATAATTGTTGTCAATATAGTACAGACTAAAAGTCTTTCTTTCATTTTACTTTTAGATTCTTCTATTCTTCTTTGGATTCTTTATTATTCTTAACTCTTTCTACTTTCTTCCCTAACTGCATCCCAACCATCAGGCAATTGTCTTTTCTCTTCTATTTCTAAAGTACAATATATTTTGTAAAATTTCTTTATCATATACTCTTAGTATGATGACAAAATAATTTCACATTAACAAAATTCTAGCTGTCAACATTACATATTTTATGGAGAGAAAATTAGGAAAACAATTACACATTCTTAAATTATGACAATAGAACAGGAACAAAAGGAGTTGTTTATTAAAAAGATTAGTCAGTGCTGACTTAAGAAGTGATCTTGAAGGACCAATGTTAAAATGAGCTGTCAAAATAACAAGATGTGAGGGCTACTGATCTTTCATTAATAAAATAAACATATATTCAGTGGTATTTATAAAAACAATGGCTGATGATGAAGTGAGTGCTGTTCTTTTTCATATCTCATTGAGGGCATCCTTGTCCAATAAGCAGGAAGCAGGAGCAGTGCTATTAGATTTAATCCATTAGAGGCTGGCACTGACCTTCAAAATAAGACAAGCTTTGCAGTCATTTATTGCTTGAGTTATGTGTTAAGATAAAAGAAAGAAAATGACAGTACTAAGTTAAAGAGTATGTATTCTTTATTGCATTAAAGTAACCTGTGAAATAGTTTCTTGATAATAGGAAACTACCTGAACATCCGCAAGAAGATTTTGGTTCTTTAAGTATTATAATATATCAACTCTACAAATGTATTCAATCCCTAAAAATAATTTTGTAAAGTATTTTTGGTGACACAGAAATAGAGTTATGTTAATTTGTATCTATGGGCTTGGTTTTAAGTGTTTTTTGGAGGTTCTTTTGCCACTACCCTGCCCTTGCCAATGTTTCTTTTTTTTCTTATGGACAAGCTGACCGTAAATGTAAAGAACCTACACACTGAAAAGGTTACGGTGCCCACCTCTACAGAGACTCAAATCAAACAGTACTGAAATTAGCACACAAAAAAATCAGTGTATTGTCTCTTAATGATAGTTTCTGTGTTTTACTGAAAAATTAATGTAAATATGTTAAAATATATATTTTGTTATCACTACTCTTTACCTGGTCAGAACACATGGTTAATCAGCCTTCTGGATCATAGAGCATGTGAAGCAGATATTGTTTCCCATATGGAGTTAATATGAAATAATTATATCATCATACATTAAATAGAGCAATTGATTTTAGCAATAAGATAGCTCTACATGTATAGATTTGCATAGACATATATAACCACAAATATGTATTATAAAAAGTTGACAATGTTTAACTCTAGTCAAAGTATTGCATGAATTTTTGTTTTTGGCTAGCCTTTATATTCTAGAATCTTTATATTAAGAAAATAACTATATGCAGAGTAAATAGAGAACACTCGATTTTCATGATATATGCTTTTGGTACAAACTGTCTTCATTAATATTACTGAATTATCAAGAAATTTTTCTTCTCTGAATTTCAAAAATTTCAGTGGTCATTGAGTAGTATGCATTCATGTGAACAACTCAAAGATCCAAGAAATCATTTTAAGGCTCCCATGCTACATTCTAACCATCTAATTTAAATAAATTTGTTTAAGGTATTGTTAAATAAATATTATTTCTCATCTATTCCTACTTCACATGGCAGGAGTCCTAGGTATGTGTTGCTTCAATCTCCATATGATTTTGTTATCCTGCTTTACTCATTGTGCAGAAAAATAAAACTTTTTGTGTAAATCAATGAATTTTTCTCATTCACCAGCAAAATAGAATGTAACCAAAAAATTAAAGTGTGATGCTTAAATGCAGACTTATTTTATTTCCCTTTAAAAAATTTTATTTTCCATAAAGTTACTATTTGTCAAGATAGTCTTACTTAACTTCAAACAAGAAGATTTTCTTTTTATCTTCAAATAGGTATTTAAAATCTTGCTCCTGTCATCTACTCCTATGTCCTTCTTTTCTCAGACATATAAGCATAAAGCAGTTCTAGGTGGTTTAGCCATTTATTTTTCCTGAAATTTATAACAGCCAAAACACCCTTACACCAGATTTTTCAGTTTTAGATTTGTGCCCTTTTAAAATTTTAGAAAAATCTCAAGTATATTAATTGGGACTCTCAGCCCTCAATTGTCACCTACTTGCTTTCTTTGTGTCCTTTGTGCCTAACAAATACATGCTTTGGTGTTTTGAGATTATTAATAGGATTAGTAAGTGCTACATAAAGCTCAAAGATTAACAGAAGTTTCTCTGGCACTTACCTAGTACTTGCATTATAATACTACTATTAACCTCTAGGGAAAATAAATTCTAATAAATTTTAATTTTGCAAAATTGATTTGGCACCATATTTTTGTCAGTATAGACAGGGATCTAACAGAAAACCATCAAAACTGTATTGATAATGAATCCCAAGCATTATATAATGATAAATAGGAGACAAGAAATACTTATACTCTTATAGATGAGCAAAGCCAATAGCTGTGGCATATGTCAAAAATCCATGTTAGACTGTAAAAGCCACAGGAGACTCTAGAGAGTTTAGGAGTTGAAAGACTTGAACTCATGACCCCTTCTTGAAGGTGGTGTGGCAGGTCCTAAACATAAGAGCAGCAGAAGCTAAGGGATGGAGATGGGAGGAGAGCAAGACTCATAGAAAGGGCAAGAGTAGGCTGGGCGTCGTGGCTCACGCCTGTAATCCCAGCACTTTGGGAGGCCGAGGCGAGTGGATCACCTGAGCTCAGGAGTTCGAGACCAGCCTGGCCACCATGGCGAAGCACTCTCTACTAAAAAATTAGCTGGATATGGTGGCAGCCACCTGTAATCCCAGCTGCTTAGGGGGCTGAGGCAGGAGAATCGTTTGAACCCAGGAGGCAGAGGTTGCAGGGAACTGAGATTGCGCCATTGCACTCCAGCCTGGGAGACAGAGCAAGACTGCATCTCAAAAAAAAAAAAAAAAAAAAAAAAAGGCAAGAGTAGTTAGTGTTAGCATGATGGCACGAAAGGTTAGAGAGGAAAGCAGACCACATAAGAGCACAGCATGAGGGATTCTGACAATGTTTCCTTCTGGAAGAGCCTCCATGTGAAATTAGACCTTTAAAGATTGTGTCTACTAGACATGACCACCCTATTGACATCCTTGACTGTATGTTTGTTTACTAAGAGTAATAGATGTTTCACAGGAGAAGTTTTATTTTTGTGAAATGAAACTTAAGTGCAAAACATTTCATGACAGATGATAAAGGAGACAATTGGAGACTAAATCATCTAGCACAGAGAAGACAGAAAAAAAGCAAATCCAAATCATCCTTTTGTTTTGTTAGTGACATACGGAAAGGTGACTGTGCTCAGGTAATTCTCTTGTCCTTTTGCAAAGTTTCATTCTTCTATGTTAACTTTAATATTCTTTCATTTGTGTTGTTTCTTTCAGAGGAACAATAAATTGTATAAGAAACACACACACACACACACACACACATATCCAATTGGGAAATGTGCAAAAATCACAAAGAGCTTTATCCTTCTCTTCTTAGAGTTTTGACTTCTATAAAGTTTTGCTGCCTAAAATTCACAATTAGTGAATTGTATTGTCTATTAATATCATTTTTTAAACTAATTTTAATTCCAATAAAGGAGAAAATAAAGCTAAATTTAATACTCTATATGACATTACGAATCTAGTTTTCAAGTTGTTAGCTCTGTTATGGCCATTTTTATGAGTTAAATCTCACTTTGTTTTAACTTTCTGAAAGATCTATGAAGAATTTATATCTCACCAAGTAAAATTTCCCAGTCACTGCAAATGTTTTGAAATTGGAAAAAAAAGTTCTTTTCTCATTTATACTTTCTCTATTTTTGAAAAATAACTTTGAAGTCAGTGTTAACTTTTATTTTCTTCCTATAAATTTATGACCTTAAGTATACACATACTCTTTAACATACTTTATCAGAGAAACTGTGCTTCCAGAAAGTTATTTTATTGCATTTGTGGCTAAATTAAATTATACTGTAGATATGAAATGTATACTTCAGAAGCAAATCCACAGAAATTAAAATAGTAATAGATAACTGAAGTTTTTATTTATTAGTGATGATAAAATCCAGTGAAGAATATTTTAAGCTATTTACTACCAGCACTATACCATCTCTGACTTCTGGAGGAGGAAGGGAGGGGGACCAGTGAAAGAAAGAGGCAGAAAGAGAAAGAGATTTTTATTAACAGACAAAGAACTCCCCTTCTAGAAGAAAGACTTTCCAGACATCAACATCTGTGTTCACCGTACTTCCTACTTAGTTTAATGAAAATACTTTCTAATGATACTTCTACTTCATGTGAAATATTTTCAATAAATTGTACTATTTCACTGTAGTCTGTAGGTCTCCAGGAAGGGTAAATTTTTCCAACTCTCATTTATTTGGGAACTTTAGACTTTGTTCTATGCTGTCTGTCTGGCTTAGTGCAATGAACTTAACACTGTGATGTTATCCCTGTGATTACTAAAATGATTTTTTCCTTATATTCTTGAAATTGAATCTATGTTCAACCGATAGGCTCAGAATTCTCTACAAAATGATTTATACACTTGTTATTTTAGAAGATAACATGAAGAAATCTCTCAATGAGGTCAATGGCACTGCTACCTTTCAGTAACATAATTTCTACTACTGAAATAAACTTAAAGCATAATTTAAAATTCAAAGCAGTTAACTGCCATTGTTGGAAAGGTAAAAGATACAATTTTAAAGAGAAAAAATTTCATTTTTTGAAATGTTCCTTAAATTCTTCAGTAAAACACTGCTATTGCATTGAAGAGTAGTATGCCACCAGAAACAGAAAGGATTTCAAAAAGACGGTTGTTTTTAAATTGTTATAGAAAGATTTTTTTGATGAATCTTGTGAAAAAAGATTACTTCTCCTTAACACGATCAGAATATAAATGAACACACATCTGCCACAAAGCACAGGGGACACATTCACTAAAACTGAGCTGTTTGGTCATTTAACTAGATATTGGAATATTCAAAATAACAGAAATAGAAGTCAAGTGTGAAAAGGAATAAATTTAAAGTGTATGATTTTTTACTATAGAAACAAACGAATGAATACAGCTCAGCACATCTTGGAAAGTATGTCAGGTCATTATACTTGATATTGTAGCCCAATTCTCCTATATTTAAGTCATTTTTTGGAATTAACTTTCTTAGGTCTAGTGCTCTAAAGATCTTGATTAGTTGGTGTCTTCACATAATTTGTAGAAAGGAATGAGACAATGAAATACTACTCAAATTAGAAATTACAAAGCTAAAGTCTAGTAGGTTGTTCAAAGATATGGCATTGTTCATTTCCCAGTGTCTGACCTGGGAACACATCTCAGAGCCAGCACAGTCCAGGGTTAGGCTCAAAATCCAATGAACTTTCAAACTTCCTCTTTACCTCAAAGCAAGTGCATCAGAAAACTACAGAATGGGATCTTCTTGTCCCAGCTCAGTATGCACAGTCATTCTGAAACTTTAGCAAAGTGTTATACCAACCATAAATCTTATTCATAGTTGTTCCCTTTGAGAATGAGGAACACTTGAGGTAATAAATGAGATAGAACACAGGTATATTTGACCATACATGTCGTGAAGAGAACTCATTGAACACATTTAAGAAGTTCTAAATCTTTCATGAACTAACTTATTAAATAAATTTTTTAATAAAATAATTAATTCAGGGTTTGGCAAGGAGAGAGAAGTCTTTTTCTTATCAGCCAAAAATTGTCTTAAATAACTAGATTTCATGAAACTACAATAAAACTGAATGAATATCACAAATATGTACAATATGCATCATCATTTAGTATATCAAAAAACATTAACTGAAGGAGCATATATTTGCATAGACACATATACACATATATCACTTTTTAAAAAATTGCATATATTCACAGGAAGAAGAACTTACATTAGGTTTCTAAAGCAATGGATCTTTGAATGGAAGTATTAACTCTACCATAGAATATTTTATCAGTCTATTGTAAGTCACCGAATCTTCTTTTGTTAATTTATTAAAAAATGTTTAATACATTTATTAAATGCCAACTATCTGGAATATAGAAACAAAGTGACAGTCCCTGAATTAAAGAAATATACATTGTGGAGAGGCACATACACATATACATATATACGTATATGTATATACATACACATATATATACATATAAAATATACACATATATATGTGTATGTATATACAATATACATAGTGCAGAGGCACAATACTACCCAAAACTCATTAATCCATTGGAAATTATTTTTTAATCTATTGTCTTTTAAGGAATTAATTCTTTTACAAATTTATTGCATGCACAGCCCAGGGGTGGGCTTATTATCTGGATGAACTTTTATTTATTTCTGTCTCTCTCTCTATATATATATGTATGTATATATACATATCCCAGCTTAACACAGAGAAGCACACCCTAAATGACTTAAAATAAGGTTGCCAGATAAAATACAGGATGCCTATGTTTAACTAAATGCCTTGTATTTTTATTTGCCACATCAGGCAACCCTTCTCTAAAACTCCTACCAACTACTCCCCGCAGTGATTATTACAACTCTGTAGGGTAGAGTTCTCCAGAGTCAAAACCCAGTGAGGAGTGATGAACACCAGCCATTATAATAGCTGACAAGTACTAAATACCTAGTGCTGAGAAACAACTGAATGAAGAGCTTATTACTCTGTCTTAACCTAATTGGAGTCTTACTCAATTCTCATGTGCCCTAGCTAGAAAATAATTTGATTCAAAAATAAATTTTTCATTTCCTCCTGTTATGGTTTAGCTTCTGATTTCTATCATAAGAGCCTTAAATGGTCATGACTTGAGCTCAATGTAAAACATTCTGAACATAAATCTTGGCTTTCTTCTTTAATTATAAAAAAAAGTAACCATTATGTAGCTGTTCTTGTATATACAGAAATATTCAGTGTTTTAATTAGGCTTACTCTACTTTAGTGTTAAAGGAAGCAACAGGCCTGCGATTGCCTGGGCACTAATAGTACATAATATAGCCAATTGCAAACAGCAGTCTAATTTGTTGATTTCAAGTGAAGTGCAATTATATTGCTTCATTTGCTGAGCAAATCATATGAGAGTTTCTCTAAATCAGCCTGATTGTGTAATGAAGAGCTAATTACAAACAGCAGTGTTCTTGCAGTAAATTTATTGTAAGTGCTAATGCCAGGTTGGCTCCATTGTGACAATGGCTCATTAGTACATTAGCAAAAGCAACTGTGGGAAAATTCCCAAGCAGGGCTACCGGTCTCTCTGTTTCAGAAGCTGCAATGATTACATCCTTCAACGTGTAATTACTAAGAAAATGGTGTTTGATTTAGGTTTTGGCAAATTTTTTAAAAGAACTAAAAGACATTTTTAGAGCAAACCGAAATGATTTGGAAAGCCTTCTTGTCAAGCTTAATTGGTGCTTCATTTCACCAGGTGTGTCCTGGAAACCGAGTTTAATAAGAGCCTCTTTTAAACAGTAGGCCATTCTTGACAATTGAATTCTCTCATTTCCTCATCCAAATGGAATGTATTACTTAAAAGAAATACATACTTATATATACTTCACCATATTTACTTCACACTTATATATAAGTATATATAAATATGTATATATTTAATACTTATACGTAAGTATATATAGATATGTGTATACTTAATACTTACATGTAAATATGTATACAAACTCCTAATTCCTACACACATATATATTCTCCTTGCATTGAAGTGAGGTGAGTTAATGAAGTTCCTGTTAGATAAACAAAACAAAGGGTCAGCAGCTACACATATTTCCATGTTATCTCACATCCTACTGGGGATTTTTCTTCTAATGAAGTGGAAATACCTAAGCTTTGTGTTTTGAAACAGCCCCCTACTCCACGTAGCTGGATTTTATAAACTAGGCTGTTCAGTTGAGCCAGTTGGTCTTAAGATGGCCCTCATGCCATTTCCCTACCTTCACCTTCAGAGTAACCAAAACTGCTCATTAATCTCTTCCTTTTATTGACTTTTTTTCATTATTTCTCTGTATTATCCTAACATGGAGCTTTAAGATGCAGATTTTTCCAGAATCCTTAACAGTTCAGTACATTGCTTCATAAACTTTAGTAGGACATTTATGGAAGAGCCCTCTCCAAAAGCTATTGAAAGTATTGTGTCTACAACTAACATGTTATATTAATTAATTTTCAAAGCACTTTCAAATGTATTTTTAAGTAATGTTATTGAATATTCAGTTGCTATGTTCTCAGATCTAAATCTAGTCTTATTGCTCTCTAAACACTTTGCTTCTCTCTCCTAATAAGAAAAAATCATAAATAAGCAGATATGCAAAATTTCAATGTAGGCTAATTGGTATGAGTATTATGTATGTATTAATACATACCCATTTCATTTTCTGTCTCTATGTTTTTTCTTTCTTATTTGTTTGTTTGAGATGGAGTCTTGCAGTGTTGTTCAGGATGAATTCAAACTCCTGGGCTCAATTCTTCTTCCTCGGCCAAGTGCCTGGGACGAAAGGCATGTGCCATTGCACCGAGCAGAAATACATACTTTTTAGAAATCAAAAAATAAGTCAGAAATATATCTTAGTGGATAAATTATACAATGAAAAATGCATATGCATGCTAACTAGAAAATTTAAATATATATGTAAATGATTGTATATACAAACATACTCATTGTCCCTTTTATGCTGAGAACTAATGGCTTTAATCTAATAGCTGCACAAAACAATATTGCCTTCAAAAGAAAAAAAAATAGGACTATTGTATTGAATATCAGGTAGCTATTCTGCTATTTCTAAAGACCTAACCATAAAACAAGTTAGTTGCCTGAGTTCTTACAATTAATTAGTGGCAGAGCAGAACTGGAGATATTTGTCTTCTGATTGCCAGCCCACTTCTCTTAGTTCACTAGGCTAAATTTGTCATATATTGTGGCCTCTATCTAATTTTGTATCTTAGGTTATTGCTAAAATAAATATCAATACTTTTCAAATTTTACATCAAACAATATTTTTTGTATCCTTTAAATTTAAAAAGTTTATTTATATTTTTAAGTTTATTCATAGTTTCAAGAATTCAAGATTAAAACCAAATATTAAATAGCTTTTGTGTGTTTAAATGTGGATTAATGTCCAGTTATCTTGTCCTCTATCGTCTCCTAGTAAATAATTATAAAAATTATCTGATATCTACCACTATCTCTTTTTAAAGTCATTTTAAATGGGTCAATTTTATTTAGAATTTGTGTGTTTAAATATTTATTACTACATTTACAGCAAAGTTTATAGGGCTTTCAAGATCTTTCAGGATCATCTGAAATGTATATAATCTAATTCTTCTGTTCATGTACACATGTTATCACTGCTCCATATTCATGCTTCAAATCAGTCTTCTAATTTTCATGTTTGTGATTGCTTATCATATTATCCAATATGAACTTCACAGAATCAATAATCTGATTGAGGGTGTAAGCAGGAAAACTAAGTGAATGGCAGTAGACCAGTGATGAATGATTTGGTCCATGTAGAAAACAACATTTATTCAAAAATCACAGCAATTAAGTAAGCGGAACTAAGTGATAAAAAATTCATGAAGATGTAAAATTATTCAGGCATGTGACAGATTCTATGGCAACAAAGGCACAAACTTATATTAATGTCTACTATGTGCAAATGTAGCATTTCTTTCCTGGGCATTACTGTCATTTCATGTATCAATGCTTCTCTGTTTTGATTTGTTTAGAATCTATTTGAATAACTCTTTGTAAGATATTGAACTTCCTCTTGGGGAAAAGGATCAATCATTGTATAATGAATTCATTTTTCGATTATGTCTGCACAACAAAACATAAAATGAGTATTTGCTTTATTTGATGACTCAGGCACAAGGTCCATTGACTTTGTGGGCTAAATGATTATATTTGACTTTACTTAAAGTAACCATATACATCATTAAAACACATACTGTTCTTTGTTCAATTCAGAAGTAGCCTCAATAAAGAGAAAATGGAATTGAATGTTTAGCTAATTCCATACAATAGCTATACTACTGTCTAATTTATAAGCAGCGGGTAGCCTAAGAACATAATTTTTTTCTTCAAGATTACTGTGTGGAATACAAACCAAGTCTTTCTTCTAAGAGTATAATTTGCCAGTATATTATTTTGCCAAACATTTTTAAAAGGATTATTGAAACTACAGAAAATATATAGAAGGCCACTTTAGGAAACTCTACCTTTTGCTTGCTAATATATAAATTGTAACCATTTGTTCTTTTTGCCACAACCTTTGGGGATTCAGGTAAAATACCTCCTTCAGAATGTTCCTTAGCATCCCTTATTTTTATTGACCCATGAACTTGAAAATCTATCATAATATATTACTATGTGAGAATAGTCGAAATGTATTCCATTATTAAGCAAAAACTGTATATACAGAATCCGTTTGAGTGCTATCATTTGTCTTCCCTATGAATTTCCTATCTCAAGAATGATGTATACTTAATTTGTTATTTTCATCTATATCTGTACATGTACAGATATAACAGATTGTATAGTATGGACTTGTAGAGAATGAAAAAGACCTGTTTGGGATTTGAAGGAGTCTCAACTTATATTAGCATAAAAGCAAAATAAATTTTAAAAATCTATATCTGTGTGTATATACAAGTAAACATAGTTTATTACATATTTACATATGTGTGACATAAATATAAAATGTATAAAAATAAATTATATATCTGAAATAGAAGCAACTCTACACATGTACATTATTATGCCTTCCCTCTGCTTTTCTTCTCACTTTTTTCAGATTGTACCCTCATTGCTCAACCTGAATCCATAAACTATTTGAGGTAAATGCTAATCGTTTGTTGAATTTAATTGATGCTGTTAGTAAGTGAGGAAATACTTCTCTGTTGTTACTTTAGTAGAAACCGTGGTGGGAGGACCACTGCTTCAATGACTTGCTGATTATTCCTGTCCACTTGTTCTCCACTGGATGTTTCCACTCTTAGGATGTGACTATTTTTTTTTTTTTTTTTTTTTTTTAAAGATGGGGTTTCACCATGATGGCCAGGCTGGTCTTGAACTCCTGACCTCAGGTGATCCATCCACCTTGGCCTCCCAAAGTGCTAGGATTACAGGCATGAGCCACCGCACCCAGCTAGGATATGACTTTAAGATTTACACCAACAGTTTCTCTCATCCAGAAGTGTATTTTTACCAACCAAAATCGTCAGAAACTAAACACTGAAATGCATCAACATATTATGTTCATTATTTTGAAGTTAATAGCAAATACTAGAAATCATTTACTTTAGACAGTACTCTGTTCCTTAGTATTATTAGGCCTTTTTAATTTAAAAGGTGTTGAATATTTTCGTAAGCCTTTCTAATTTAAAAGATGTTGAATATTTTCAGTTCTAAAATATTTTAATAAGAGCAGAAATATTTAAAATGTTATTGCTACTTAAAAAGAAAATAATATTTGAAAATAACATCTTCTATAACTAGCCTTAAAATAGGTGATCATTAGCTAAAATGCCTACTAAATTGTTTTCAAAAAATGTCTTTCAGTTGAAGACTAAATCAATGTTTAAAGCAGCCAACTGGTGATTTATATCCCAAGTAACATATTCCAATTAACCAGCAATTATTATTGATGCTACTTCTAACCCCAATAATCAACAGTTACACAAAGTTTGGTAATAGATTTTATGAGGTCCCCATTATCAATATATAGCTCATAAGACTTAAAATAATTAAAACTAATTATTATACTGACCAACCAAATATCTAATTTTTTGTTCCAGAGGTACACACATGCTACTACATAAAACAATAATTGGATTTTATAGATTATTAGCCTCTATACTGCTTTGTCTAGTATTGCCTTGACAATAGTACTTGGTACTTGACATTAGTCTAATGAGCTTACAGTCACATGACATATAAATCTGAATTTGCATACGTATAATCTCATGAATGTCAAAATAGAGAACTTCTGATATATACTAATGAGAACGTTTCAGTGAGGAAAAGTTACTATAAAATACAATGTAGAAAAATTTTATTGGAGGTTATAGTCCATATTTCCATATACATTTCCTGATGTTGGTATTTAAAGGTTAAAACAATAATTAACAACTTTTTGGATATCATTAAATCAATTACTGTTAGTAACCAGAACTGCAGGCATCATAATCCTTTGTCTATTAATTCAGCGTGGCCAGGTATGACTTTTTGAACCTGTATTTTAACTGAAAAGAAAGAACATCACATTTGTTGAGCATCTATAATGTGCTAAGCACTGTGTTCAATACTTTCTGTAGACTACTTTGATTAATCAACACATCTACTCTGTGAAACAGATAGAAACTGAGACTTAGAGAGATGTGGTGTCTTGTTCTACTCAAGATTACAAGGTTTATAAATGTGAGAAACTTTTATTTTCAGATTTTTCTACTTTTACATGTTATGCTAATTATTCTAGAATACTCACAAGAATAAATGTGTATTAAAAACAAAATACCACAATCATTTGCAAAATTTAAATTAAATTTTTCTAATTTTTTGTTATTTGAAATAGCAATATTCTGGTATTTTTATTAATGTTAAAGAACTTATACATAGTATAAAGCTTATTTTACTATGTATTTTTCCATAAAAAATTTACTTTTTGGTTGTATAAAATATAAATAAAATTTACTGTCTTAACCGTATATATGCAGTTCAGCAATATTAAGTATATCCACATTGTTGTGCAACAAATCTCCAGAACTCTATAATGTTTTAATTCAACACCTGAATAGAAATAAATTTAAGGAATAAAACAGGCTCATAATCTTGGTAATTGCTCTTAAAAATATCTCTTAAAATATTATTGGTATTTATACGAGGCAAGCAATGCCATAACACTGCATTGCAGAGAGATTTAGTTTGTGACACTGGTTTTATATCGGAAATGCGATTTACTAATTAGCTAACTGCCTTAATGTTTGGGTAAGTCACGTCATCCCTTATAGTCTGCAAAGTTATTCAATGAAATAATTTTCTAACAAGAAATTGGTAGAAATATAACTTTATTTCTTTGATCCCCCCAAAGAAGTCCCAGAAAAATAACCAAAAAGAAAAAAAAAAGAAACATACAAATGCATCTGATTTTTTAAGTTTACTTTGGTAGGTGTAGAAATTCAAACACCTTCAGTTAATTGTACTGGGCTTTTTTTTATTGACTTTTTTATTTCTCACTTTATTTTCTGGGTTGCTTTATGATGTTGTGACACATTGATCTTCCCTCCAACCCCTCATTTCAACAAAGTCTATAGAAAATAAAATATCTTTATTGTTACATAACAGCACAGCAGGCTTCACATTTATTATGGAACTAAATAAATGAAAGAGTGGCTTTTCATTTTAGGCAAAGCAAGCCACATTTGAAGAGACCCTGGGGGCTAAAAGGTCACAGTTATGTGAATTCACAAAATAATTTCTGATTAAATGAACTATGGTACCCCCATATAAAAGGAACATCTATTTTGATTTTTTTCTGAATTTTAATTGTTTGTCTTTAATATGTCAACATGAGTATGTTTAGTCAGCAAACATGAATATGTGTTTGCTGATGAAGCAGTTACATTAGGGGAAAAGGGCTTTTAATGGAGTAAGAAATTGGTGAAGATTTATATGAGCACTATGGAATAGCCTCTTGTTATGGAAAATGATACATGCCTCTTTACTAAAAGAAAAAAAAACAAGATTAAATTAACTGATATTGATGATGTCATAAGCCACTAATGCAGAGTTTGAGTGGTTTAGAAATATCAGAGGAAGCTGGTAATGCAATTACTGCATTAGCATGTAGTTGGAATCTGGTTTTCACCTGCAAAATAAACTCCAATGAGACATTTATTTGCCCTTGAGTAATGATAATTGTCACTAAGTTTCCCACGTTAAAAAGGTTTTCAGTGAAATTGTCTTTTCATGTATTCCACGGAAGAGCAGAAGTTTGAAAGCAATGCTGACGGCAAAAAATGTAGCCAGTGCTTTCTAAGCTTTTTTGCCTCACTGCACATATTAGGGGAAAAAAGAAGTACAGCACAGTGGAATATACAGAAGAGGCTTTTTGTAGCTATAGATTCCAGTTATCCTCAGGACTTAAGGGACAAAATCTTGGCTTAGCTGCAACCTGCCTGGGACACACCAGGATGCAATGGGACATAGACTGAGAAACTGAAATGTATACAGCATTCATTGATCCATGTAACATATACTTCTTTAGTACCTACGAAGTGCCGGTTGCATTGTAGGCCATGGGGATAAAACAGTAAGAAAATCAGACAAAAATCTCTGTTTTCTTGGAGTTTATATTCTGAGGGGAAAATAGAAAAGTAACAAGTTAAATAAGGGAAATATAGCACATTACTTGGTGATACTCTTAAGAAGAAGGAAAAAATAAGGAGTGAAGAACTGGAAATATATTTCATTTATTTATTATATATTCATTTCTTTTTATTGTTTAAGAAATAAGATCTCACTCTATCACCCAGGCTGGAGTGCAGTGGCACGATCATGACTCACTGCAGGCTCACCCTCCCAGAACTCAGATGATCCTCCTGCCTCAGCCTCCCAAGTAGTGTATGGCATCTCTCTTGGTTAATTTTTCCTGTTTTTAAAACAGACAATGTTTTGCCTTGTCAACCAGGCTGATCTAGAATGTCTGCCCTCAAGCGATCCTCTCACCTCGGCCTCCCAAAGCGCTGGGATTACAGGGGCAAGTCACCAACCTGATGGAAATATTTTAGATAATGAGATCAGGAATTTTCTAACCAGGAATCTTTAGAAATATAACATTACTTCTTTGATTCCCCCAAAGAGGTCCCAGAAAAATAACAACAACAACAAAACTGAGTTCTCCTGAGTAGCTGGAATGACAGGTGCAAGTCACTGTGCCTGACATGTTCTCTTGGTTAATAGTAACGAGGCGGTCTCTGGTTCTTTTATCTCAAAGCATCATTTATGCCAGGAGCAGGACTGTGCACCAGAATCAGCATTAGCAGAAACCACAGATAGCATAACCTGACTGTGTCATGTTGAGCATAGAAACATTTCTTACTAAGTGCATCTGCAGAGTTGCTACAGTGCAAGTGAATCTGCTGAGGGCTGCCTTTGGAAACCAGGCCAGTGTTACTGTGGAGCACAACTCATAAAACACAAAAATGGGAGTATTTTTCTTATTTATTTATTTTTAATGACAGATAACAGCATACATTTTATTATGTACATGATAATTTGAAGTACATATACATTGTGGAATAGCTAAGTCTAGCTAATTAACAAATGCATTACCTCATATAGTAATTACTTTTGTCGTAATTGCATGTAGCATCCACTCTCTTTACGTTATTCAAGAATACATCATCAATGATAATATATCATCATTAACTATAGAAATGGAGAGTATGGTGGTCTTCCCTAGAAAATTGCTGCAGTATGGACAATGACGGTCAGCAGATCCCTTCCAAAATTTTCTCTGGGTAGTACACATGGTGGCCACTTCCATATCAACAATTCATTGAGTGGCAGTCGGGGAGAGTCTCTTATCTCAACATTTGATTACAGTTTCTGTGCCATAAGGCAAAAGTGAGAATGAACGGCTTTTGCCATATACCAGGAAGCTTCAGATATGACTAAACAAACCAAGAGAAAAGGGAAGGTAGGAATAGAAGACTCTAACTATATCTCACCGCTGTTCTGAGCAAATGAACATGCAAACATCGGAACCTGAGACCTAACGAGATCTGACAATGTTATTTACAAGCTGAATTCTTTACAGAAATACTCAAGTTACACACTTAGTAGATAAATGTCAGCTGAATAAGCAATGTTTTGCTGTTCTGATCAAGCTTTATCATTTGCTTTAAAAATCATATCACATTTCCAAGTTCCTTTAAAATTAAACTTTGGGATATTAATTTTAGTAACAATGAAGTGAGAAAATATGAGAAAAAAACATGAAATTTGAAATTTGAATTGATATTATGATAATAGAAAATCAGCTCCTACTTTGTTCTTTATTTCAGGATAATCTCTGGCTTTTTTTTTTTTTTAACATTTGTTGCTAATCTTATTAAATTAAATATATAATATCAATGAGGGGCCAACCTCCAAAATTACCATGGATACTTTCTGCCTTCTGGAATATATACACTTGTATAGTATCCTACCACATTATACCAAAACTGGTCTCTGTGCTTCGTAGCATATAGCAGAAGTTATGTTGTATCACTTCAGAGATAAAATTATAAAAACTATGGCTTTCATCTTGAGTAGATGAATATATATATATCGATCTCTGTCTCTCTCCCATTCCCCCTCTCTCCCTCTCTGCCGCTCTTCCTCTCTCCCTTTCTTTCTATCTCAGACCACTAACTCTGGGGAAACCCAGCTTCTCAGATTCTATGTATTAAGCATCCCTACTCTGTAGAGGCCCTCATGGTGAGGAACTGAGACCTCTATCCAACAGACATATACTTGTGCTAGAAACTTCTACCTCCAGGGTGGGCTCTGATAACTGTATCCCCAGGTGACACTGCAATTCTGACCTCATGAGGTTCTCTGCATCAGAACCATCCAGCTAAACCAGGCCAAGATTACTAATCTGTGAGATAATAAATGTTTGTTATTTTAAGCCATGAAGTTTTGGGACAATTTCTTACGCAGTAATAGATAACTAATACAGTTAGTTCCTGGGGAAAAAACCCTCAATTCTCAGCAGATTCACATGTTAAAAAAATGTTTATTACTCACATAATGTGCATTGTCTATATATATTTGCTTGGATAGTGTATTAGTTTGTTTTCACACTGCTGTAAATAACTGTCCAAGACTGAGTAATTTATAAAGGAAAAAGGTTTGATTGACTCACAGTTCAGCATGGCTGGGGAGGCCTCAGGAAACTTACAATCATGGCAGAAGGGGAAGGGGAAGCAAGGCACCTTGTCTGCAAGGTGGCAGGAAAGAGAATGAATGCTAGAGGAACTAACAAACACTTATAAAACCATCAGATCTCATGATAACCCACTATCATGAGAACAGCATGGGATAAACCACCCCCATGACCCATTTAACTTCACCTGGTCTCTTCTTTGACATTTGGGGATTATGGGGATTATAATTCAAGATGAGATTTGGGTGGTGATATGGTTTGGCTGTGACCCCACCCAGATCTCATCCTGAATTGTAGTTCCCATAATCCCCATGTGTCCTGAGAGTAGCCCAGAGGGAGGTAACTTAATCATGGGGGAAAGTTACTGCTGTTCTTATGTTAGTGAGTTCTCAAGAGTTCTGATGGTTTTATAAGGGGCTTTTCCTCCTTTTGCTCAGCACTTCTCCTTGCTGTTGCCATGTGACGAAGGGCAGTTTTCCTTCCCCTTCTGCCATAATTATAAGATTCCTGCGGTCTCCCCAGCCAGGCTGAACTGTGAGTCAGTTAAACTTCTTTCCTTTATAAGTTACCCAGTCTCTGATATGTCTTTATTAGAAGCCTGAGAATGGACTAATCCAGGTGGGACACAAAGCCTAAACCATATCAGGTAGCTTTCCTGGATAACTGTGGCCGAAGTGGTGACTCTAGAATTCAGGCTACTCACATCCTGTGACTCCATCATCCTGAAGCTTTTAAATTACCTGATGTCAGGAATGGAAGACCAGTAGAAGAAAGAGAATGGGCAAATGTATTTTGGTGGGCCAGGTTTGGAAATGGCATGCATCACTTCTGCTACCATCCACTGTACTCAATTACAGTTTCCAAACAAATTGCACATTGACAATAGGTTGGGAACACACACCATCATCTCTGTTATTATTACCTAAAGAACTGTGACAAAGTTAGCAGCTACCAAGATAGAATCTGTGCAATCTGAGAGATGTCACCAACAGATTTTTGGCATTTTCATATGGCCATATTACATGGGCTGTGTGATTCACTTTAAGAAATTATCTTTTAATTAAGAAATATTTTCAAATGAGAAATTTTTATAAGATGTTTAAAGTAAATTAAATATGAGCAAAGCAGCCCAAATATGTGATTTTGACATTAAGACATGCTAATTCTAAGATAACCAGACATGTTTGCTAACACATCAAATGTTAAATGATGTCATTCTAAAACTGTCACTGAATACCACTCAATCATAAAAACAAATGTAAGTGTAGGCTCTGAAAAGTAGTCTGTTATTATAAGAAAGTTATCCAAATGACTCAGAATATGATATGTTTTAAATTACTATAAAAATATGTAACATTAAGAAATGATGATATAGTAAAACTCTTAAAATTTATTTATAGAAGTCCAGATATGTATAGACGCTTAGATAAGGCACATTACATAGGTATTTTAGAGTTTCGTTTTGAAATATTCTGATAGCTAAACTTTCTTTTTCCAAATGAAATCGTAGATGGGCACAATGTAAACAGAAATAATACAGCTCAGTATTAAACAGAAAGTCCTTCATTACTTGTGAAACCGGGAAATTATTTCACACTCATGATTCTCAGAGACATCATTTAGAAAATGTATTCATTAAGATTGTTTTTAACAGCAAGTAACAAAAATTCAACCTCATAGTCTTAATTTTTTTTTTTGTTTTTTGTTTTTGCTCGTATAACAAAATCAGAAGGTATGTGGACCAATAATGTTAAACTGATACCTTCAGATTTTCCTGGTCTCTGCCTAATGCTGACTGTCTCAGAGTCAAAAAATGACTATTACAGCTCCAGAAATAGAGCCATGTTCTCAGCAGGAAGACAGAGAAGGAAGCAGCAGTGCCTGTCATTTCAAATCTTTCATCAGGAAACATTTTTCACAAGTTCCTCTGTCCCCAGCCTCAGAAGACTCCCACTTAGTTCTCATTAGCCAGACGTGAATCAGATAACTATTCAGAGCTGAGTCAAACTGGCAACGCAAAGAACAGGGAAATTCTGATTGACTTAAACAGGATTCATCACATGGAACTGGGTTTCTGCCACCCTAAATGAAAGTAAGCTTCTGTCACTCCAAAGAAAGGAAAAAAAAAAAGATACTATATTGGCAACTAAGAATATCCACCACGAGTAGACACTATAGCAGATGTAGCTCCAGTTTTGATTACAGCATCTTGATTTTGAAATTGCATTTACACCCTGGCAACTAATATTATAACATTGCCCTAGAGGCAATTCTAACGTAACACAAAAATTGGGTCTAGCAATGCATAATACTTGAAAGCAATTGTTCATGAGCATACACCATGATAACAAATATTCCCCTGTAGGTTTTCAAAATAAATGAAAAGAGATGCAGATGGATCTGTTTTACAGCCAAGTATATTTACACGTGGCAGCATGAACTGAGGTTAGGCATAGGAATTAGGCTTTTATGATGACCAAAAATGTATGTGCTAGTAACTCAACTTGACATTAAAGGGTGTAATTTATCTTCTTTGTATTAGTTTTTTTGCTATCTGTGAAACTGGAATAACATTCCCATCCTTGTAGAGATCATATGGATTACTTGAAAAGGAAAAGTGCTCTACATTTCCAAAGTGCTCAATAAATTACATGCATTAAATTGCCATTGGTTTGTTTGACACGTCAGAAAACTTTCACTATTTTTTAAAGATTCCCTTTCCATTTATCTTTATTTCCCGATCTTTCCCCAAATGTCTAAGAATCTGAAAAGCATGTCTTTCTTTCATAGCCTGCATGGAAGACAGACTTTATCTACATCAATTTTCTGAACTGTGAAAGAACTTTATGAGCCTGTTGATTTGGAAACTGAATCACAGGGAAGTTTTGTATCTTACAAAAATGATTGTTAATTTATAGGACATGTTAAGGTGTTTATTATTTCTTATTCTATTTTTTCCTCACAATTAATCCAAATTTCTATTTTCTTACCTGATCACTAGGTGAGGTATCAATATGCTAGAAGCATCCAAACTAGTAGTCATAAAATCGAGATTTAATAGTGGCTTATCATTGATTAGCTCTGCTAACAGAAACTCATTTAGAATCTCTGGATCTCAGCTTTCTCATTTACAAAAATAAGGTGATGCTGTCTTTCCTGATTTTCATACAGAATTGCCATCATCTAAAATGTACAATTATATTTTCCAAATTACATATATTTCCAATTTATATGTGTATATGCAGGCATATTTGATATAATTATGAAATGATTTATACCTCTAAACCCAATAGGTTCAATATAATAAATAATATTTAGCATCCCCAGATGCTAAATATTCACTGTAGATTTTCTTTCTATATAGAATGAAGGATAATTTGGTTTGAAGTTTCTATTGTATTTCATGCACAAGATTGATCTGTAGGTTTATTGTCAGATGTAGACAGCACACTGCTCTTAGTGGTACACTGTGGGATTCAATTTTCTGTTGTTTCCTAGTTTTTAAAAAACAATCATGTTTTCCAATTGCCAGTCACCACAAGCAAAGTCCTTTCCTAGAAGTTCTTGAATCTTTGTGACTTTGTTATCTAAAACTTAACTCTGTCAGATTCTGAGGCTATCTTGAAGCTCTCAGATTTAGGTAGGAAGACTTTACACAGCATCTGGTTTTACCCTGAGGCACTTTAGTCAGCTGAAAAGGTTTTGTTGTTGTTGTTGCTAAATTGTGCATCACTGCCTTAAATTGACTTTTAACTTGAGGTGTTTTAATTAATGTGAAGGTATTATTGAGTCTTAGTCAATAAAAGGCTTTTAGTATCCCATCCTTTTTTCCATTTGGCAAGGTCACCCATTTCTGATGTCTCTGTTTCCTTTCATTTAGGCTTGTTGACTGTCAAATTCTTTCTAGTAATACTTTGTCAGATATTATCAATAGCAACCTTTCTTTGCTATTAAGTTTCTGTTTCCAGACTTTTCTCTAAGAAATGAACTTTCTGTCATCAAAATAATTGCAGACAACACTTTGACCAAATATTCTGCTATCAGTTTACATGGTTGAGCAACTTTCCAAAATCCAAAAGTAATTTGTTCACAACTCATGACAACTGCTAAGGCAATGCAATTTTGTCTAGAAATTTCATTAGAGTCTTACTTTCTCTCTGAATCACTTTCAGTACTAGCTACACAATTAATACCCAAATCTCAGTGGCCAGTAGCTTATCACACAGAAAATCATTTTCTCTCCATGTTCTATGTCCAACACAGCCCTGTGAGGAATTCTACTCCACACAACCACTCAGAGCTCCAGTCGGAGGGAGGCTCTGCCCCTTGTGATGCCATGTAGCTCTGGATTAAGTACTCACGGCTTTTTGCCCTGAATGATTATACGGCTCAAAGTTAATCCAAAGGTACCCTGTCAAGGAAGAGTGACACTCACACAATATTCTGTGAGGACTTTTGTCTTTGCCACATTCACCCAAATCAATTTGTTTGAAGGTGTACAAATATATGGGGATATGATTCAATAAAAGCTCAAAGAATTTTTGCTTTAAAAGATTTTTGAAGAATCAGACATTTAGAGAACAGGCTCAGAAAGTACAACATTCGGAGTAGGTGGAGAAACGACCATATTACTATAGGTCCCCCAATACCTCTAGCTTAAATGGATTTTAAATTAGGAAAAGAGAAGATTTCTGAATTATCAAGGAATAACAATCTTCAAAATTGATTCAAATGTAGACTAACTTTTCAGTGAATTCTAGCTTATATTTCAACTTCTGTGTCTCCTTGTCATATGAAATAATGCATAAAAATAGTGTAGTAAGACATTCTTTCAATTGTGTATTTTAGAAGAGATAAACTAATACAATGACCATTACCATATTCAATTTTTCACTCGTCATGTATCTAAGTGTATATATTTGTAAATTAAGTGAGAAGTCCCCACATTTTCCATAAGAATGGCTAAAATCAAGGATATTTATATGTGCCAAACATTTGTTTTTACTGGTACTTTTTATTGATATAAATAAAGAGGATTTTAATTCATATTAGACATAAATATATAAAAAGTATATACAAGATAACTTGGAATGAATATTTTTTCCTATAATGAATATTTTAATTAAGATAATAAACCTTTAAGAGTAGAGATGATTATAGTTTATAAATGCATTTTAAAGAGTAGCTGATGACACTTGAGAACAAAACATTTAATTTAAAAATGAGTCTCACATTTAATTTCTTTTTGTTATGGTCTTATTTCACAGAAATTAAAAACTTCTATAAAAACAGGGTAATTGTTTCCTAAAACTTCATAAGCTTGTGTTTTATATTCTACCATAAAGGTTCAGTCCATGGTTTATAAGCTTATAATTGTTTGCAGTCACTGATTGTGATTTTATGAATAAAAATTGCCCTAGGTAATCAATCAAGAGGATTATATAAATCTGACTTTTCTCATAATTGTCTTTATGGAAGAAGTATACAAAAAAGTGAGACACTTTAATATTGCCTAAAAACTCGGTCATTCCTGACTCTGTCTGATTCTCCTTCCATTTATGTGCTTGTGTGTGAACCAATACCTTTTATAATGAAAAAAAATATTTTTTAAAATGTAACTGTTCTTTTGGTTTATTTCTTTCAAAGACCCACTTCACTATCCAATGAAAACGATCTGTGGCCTTCATTCTCCAAGGGAACACATGCACAGAATTCAAGCATAAGACCTCAGTTTGTTACTAGACCCTGGTTAAATAACTGTTTTCAAACAAAAATTCTTAATTTGTTTCTTTATACTTGGGATAGATGATGCTTCTTCCTCTGAGGACTACAGTCTTTGGCTAGATTCCTAATATCTGTCGGTCATCAACCTTCTTGGATGATAGATATACTGCTTATGAAGAACTTCAAGCACTGACTATCAAACATATGCCTGATTACAATGTCATTCCTCTCCTTCTGCCTGCAACCCAAATTGTCCACTTCTGTTTCCAAGACCTGGAACTACTTTGACCACTTAGATTATAACTAGGTTTAATCTGTTTCTATGCTGTAATTTTGCATTGATTTCTCATTAACACTCAGTTTGCTTCTACAAGCAGAGATTACTTCATTGAGACAAAAAGGTACATTATTATACCTCTCTTATCTCAAAGGAGTAAAATCCAGATGTCAGTTTCAAAGTATTTCTATAAATGTTAACCATGGTGCTTGAATTCTTCCTGGGTAAATATTTAAATAATGTAATTTAATTTTAGTGTGTACATTTAATTAAAAATAATTTATAGATATACTATTAATTGGAAACTGTTTTCAATGCTTGATTTATTATTTTTAAGTATGATATTTTTAAATCATTTCCATCAGGATCTTTTAAATTGAAAAGATCTGGGAATGAGCAAGTTTAAAAACCTATGGGAAAAGACAGGAATAGAGACTAAGGTCGAGAGGAAACCAGAAAAGGCCATTTTGAATATTTACACCAAAAGAAAGTAATGAATCCATGATGCTATGTAAATGAAGTATGAATGCCATTTTACCTACTTTGCCTGGTGAGTATTGGCTGTACACATTTCTCCAGGTATTCTCTGCCAAGATGACTTCTTCAGAGAATGGTCATGTCTGATAATGATGACAGGGCAATATTGTGTATACAGCAGAAATTATAAGTAGATATTGTAGGGAATGAGAATATGCTAGATATACTAGGTATTGCATGCTCTGTCGTGATCTGAGGCATTTGAATTCAATCTACGCATGCTTTTCAGAGTTCCACAGAATTAGATACTGCAGGATTGTTAGCCAGGCATGGTGGCTCAAGCCTGAAATCCCAGCACATTGGGAGGCTGAGGTGGACGGATCACCTGAGGCTTGTAGTTCGAGACCAGCCTGGACAACATGGCAGAACTCTGTCTTTACTAAAAATACAAAAATTAGCTGAAAGGGGTGGCACGTGCTTGTGATTCCAGCTACTCAGGAAGTTGAGGCAAGAGAATTGTTTGAACCCAGGAGGCAGAGGTTGCAGTAAGCTGAGATTGCACCACTGCACACCAGCCTGGGTGACAGAATGAGACCATGTTCCCCGTAAAAATAATAAAAAATAAATAATTGATTAAAATTTAAATTTAAAAAGATATTGCCATTGTTTTTCTACTCCTGGACAGTTGCTCTTGACTTTTTGTATGTTGCTTCTCCATCTTTTAGAAGAAAGTATCAAGTGGAAACTTACCATTCTGTTGTGTTTGTTTTTAGCGGTTACTTAAAATATAATGCTACAGCAATAATTAAAACTGTGCCCATGCATTTGCTCCATGAAGATAAAGTTTCTCACCACTGCTGCAGTTAAGAATGAGGCTTAAAGTGTGAAAAATTACTCAAGTTTTTTTAGTCTGTTTCATTTTTATGCCACTTAAAAATGCCTCTATGACTTTCAGATGTAGTCAGCAGCTTCACTCCACTGATCATCATTAATCCTTCTGTGCTGAACATTTTGCATCTTTTACAATTGTCTTAATCTCTTTAATCTACAGGCAAACAGACAACAGTCGTTAAGACCCCATAGCAAAGTTTTCACTATGCCGAATCAGGTTAGGTGATGTATTTCATTTATTGGTTCTTTTATTTATATTTAAAATTTAAAAATTAAAACTTTTTTTAGGTTAAAGGTTATTTTCAAGAATGTTTGCATTACATTCAGCTTCTTCTATATTCAGCAATATGCATTTATCTTACCTTTTCATTGAGGAATAATGCACTTTTCTCCTACATTGGTGCAGGACTTGGCCAATGTAACTTGTTCTGACTGCTGGAATGTTAGCAGACATAACCCAGCAGGGCCTTACATGTACTGATATCGTGTGACTTGGCTTCTGTACCTTGAATGACAACTGTATGCTCCTTTGGCCTGAGATCCAAAACCTTCACATATGGAGCAGATCTGAACCCATCCTATAGTGGGGAACCAAGCTAAGTCAACCCACAGCCTGAGGTGGAGGGAATAGCCAAATCCTGCCTAGATCATCCAAATTGCAGTCATCCTGCAGGCTTATGACCTAGAGAATGAATGCTTGCTATGGTAGATGAATGCATTTTGGAGTAGTTAATTATGCAGTGTCATTGTGGCAATAGCCAACTGATATAACATCTAATATTAAAATTCTTGCATGTTTTCATTATTCTCTGATACATGGGCTAAACAAATAAATTTATGTGACAAAGGAGGAATGTTATACCCACATTAGGAAGTACACAGTATAGGGATCTCCAATTCTCAATAGCATTGTCCAGAGTCATCAACATTTTTAATTAAAGATGATTGTTTTCATAATCACATAATCATTTAATGTCTTAAAGGATTATTGAAATTTTTTAAAAGTAGCAGTTTTCTACAAGATTTGTCATCAAGCCATAGGGAATTTTTGTAGTTATTTTTCTTCATATCAGAAATTTTACTATGAAATTAATGAATTGTTATCCCTTGAGAATTTTGTTTTTACTATTGTATGAATGGTAGGGTGGTATATGTTTATATGCAACTTTATAGAGTGTGTGTGTGTGTGTGTGTGTGTATGTCACATAATTTTGTGGTTAGGTGTGTTCTTCAAAGACAAATGAATTTCATGAATATTGAGAGTTTTTTTCAAGAAAATAACTCTAATATGTTATGTGTTACCTAACATCCTGTTTATTAAAGACCAGGCTTTCAAACAAAAGTAACTTAGGTCCCAGTCCTGACATGGCTCTTTCTGGCTGCAAGCTTTGGTGATAATAATGTTTACCTCATAAGTTCATTGTGAGGATAAAGTGTGATCGTGTATATGAGGCAATGAGCAGAGTGCCTGGGACACAGAAACTGCTTTATTCAATATGATTGTTTTAGCTATAATTTATTAGGTATTTGAGATTTCTTTCTTTCAAAGACATCACCTGCCTTGTAATGTCTTTGCAACTTTTAATATATTTAGTGTAATGTGAGGCACCTGGGATGCTGATTTTTTTTTTTTTATAGCAATATAGTAGTTCTACAAACTTAAGCTTCTGTCCATAAACATTTCTGGAGTGACTTTCAAATTGAAGCTCTATGAAGTTAACAGAAAAAGAGTTCATAGTATTACTAAAATTGCAGTGAGAAGTGAGGATGACATGCATTTTAATAGATGTAATTCTGTTGCACACTGTAAAGGATGTGGTGTGAGTTTTGTGTCTGTCTAACTCCTTCTCATATGTAAATTCTTCATAGTGTGACCAAGGGACCTGTTGTAGCCAGGCTAGATCAACTGAGGACCTCAAACTGCGATATCTTTCTCACTTCAATGTTTATTTGCTTATTTTTATGGCATGCTTTCGCTGCCTCTGGCTCTTGTTTATTTTTGTCAGCACTAACTGCAGAAAAGTTTCAGAATCTCTTTAAATATCATTTATGTTGTGATTCTACTTGATTCTAGACATTTGTAGAATAAAACAATGACTCTGCTCTCAATAAGTTCATAATTTTGTGTGAAAAAATAATGGAATATGAATTTTAATATGTCCCTGATTAAAGGCTAACCTTTGGATATTGTGCCATGATGTGCTTATTTATGGAAGTCTACTTGTCTACAGTAATCTGTTTAAAAGTGAGCCATCCATTTTACTAAATAATAGAATGGAACTCATGTAATTTTCTCTCTTTATTGAGTGTTTGCTGTCTAGGCTGATTGTCATGAGTGATAATTTTTCTAGAAAAAGAAAGTGACATGAATATTGTGACAATGAGGGTCATTTCAGCTTCCATTAATAAGAAGATTCCCCTTCTACATAGCATCAGAACTAATAAAGGATAGTCCATGGTGCAGTACCATAGCACATACTGTGCAACTCCATAAAAAGTCATGTATTAGGAGCAATAACTCCCAGACTTTATTTGCAATTGCTTCTTAGTATAGAGAATTCTATGCAAGCACCACATGGTAGTATGTGCAGCAGGAAGTTAAAGGGTATTGTGTTTGTTAAGTGATTAAGTATGAATATAACTATATAGAGAGAGTAATAGATTGCAAAGAAAATTTGGAAGAGATTGAACTAGTTGTACATCCTTCCTGGTGACATTCTCAATGAGCCTCAACATTCTCAATGAGCCTCAGCAACTCTGAATGCCTTGTGTATACTACATCCAAAATGGCTCAGATTAGAAGGCCAAAATGGTAAACTTTGCAATTTATGAAATATGTATGAAATAAACTTAAGAAATATTTTAATTGTTCCAGGCAATGTTGTAACATATTGCAGTACTATTTATAACAGCAATGACTTGGAACCAACCCAAATGCCCATCAATGATAGACTGGGTGAAGAAAAGTGGCACATATACACCGTGGAATACTATTCAGTCAAAAATAAGAATGAGTTCATGTTCTTTGCAGGCACTTGGATGCAGCTGGAAAGCATCATCCTCAGCAAACTAACACAGGAACAGAAAACCAAACACCACATGTTCTCACTCATAAGTGGGAGTTGAACAATGAGAACATGTGGACACAGGGAGGGGAACATCACACACCAGGGCCTGTCGCAGTGTAGGGGGCAAAGGGAGGGAGGGCATTATGACAAACACCTAATGCATGCTGGGCTTAATATCTAGATGATGAGTTGATAGGTGCAGCAAACCACCATGGCACATGAATACCTATGTAACAAACCTGCACATTCAGTGTGTGTATCTCAGAACTTAAAGTAAAATAAAATAAATAAATAAATAAATGGCAGGATATCTCCATGCCTGTTAGAGCTCTGAGACAGTACAATATTGAATATATTTGCCTCTAAAATTGTTTCCTGATTTGTAAAGTGAAAATAATCATAATTTATACCACAGAAGTTTTAATGAAATTAAACAGATAATTAATATAAAGTAGAATAGTTCCAGGCATATTGGTGCTCAGTAATTGATAGCTATAAACATTGGTGCTGGAATATGCTGTGTGCTATAATGTGCTGGATACTTGATCACATAAAGTTGTACTGTTTGTGAAGGTTTATGGAAAACTTTTCATAGCTAAGAGAAAAATAAAGGAGATAAAAAGAGTAAGAAATATATTTATAAATTAATTCATAATTTATAGATATAAATATATAACAAATAATCTTAATAAATGTTTTAGAGAAAACTTTAAAATAAATTCTTTTAAAAATTATGTATTTATATAAGCAATAAAACTTTAAATAATTCTACATAAGAAATGTTCTTTCAAAAATTCTGTGGATGTTTCAGTAGTTCTCCATGAAGGATTAGTAATAAAATTCTGTTGAAATAATAATGAGGAACACATTTTTTTTCTTGACAATCTCTAAATAACAGGAGGGAGCTATATTGTCTCCCATAGTTCCTGAATATTTGCCCCTAGACATGCATAAAATAATTATCGTGTTTATAAATCCATTCTTTCTTGTTATTTCAAGGCACGAATAGTAGAGTGAAGAACTATTTTTGAGTCTTTTCTAGCTGTGTAAAAGTGTGTTTTTAATCTAATCCAAAGAAATAGATGTCCTCAAATGCACTTTTTCCATTGCTGTCTACTTGTCAATTTCTAATGAAGACCAAAGAAAGTTATTCACTATTTATTCTGTTTTTGCTTTATGCGTTTTTGTGCCTATACTTTGTGATTTCTTAGCATTTCTGAAATAGCTTTTCCACTGCAACAATAACAAACTCATAGCATGATGATTTATTCCTCCACTAGCTGTGGCTTCATTCTTTTGATGTTTTGCAGCAAAACTTGTCAAGAAATTGTGTATATTCTCTGTCTCCAGTTTCTCTCCTGAATTTCTCTCTTGAAAATACTTAAATGAGGCCTTTGCCTTCATTGCACTTTCATCTGCTCTTGCTAAGGATGCCAATGGCCTCATGTTGCTAGATCCTATGGTAATTCTCCATCTTCCCTTTGTTTGACCTATCCACAGCCTATAATAGGTTAACCTATTATTATTTGACTAAGTTTTCTTCATTTGGTTACAGAAATGCCAAACCTTCCTGATGTTCCTCCTTCTAGTTTCCTTTTCCAGTTCCTCCTACTCTCTCCCATCTCTGATTGTTTAAGTGTCCCAAGACTTTGTTCTTGATATGTTTTTCTTCTATAGCTGCACTTAGTCCCTTGGTAATCTTACATAGTCTGCTGAATTTCATGTCATCTAGATGACAGAGACTCCAAGACTTTCATGTCTAGCTCAGATCTTATCCCCAAATCCAAATCCAGACTCATATATTCAATAGCCTACTTGTCATCTCCATTTATAGATCAAATGGATAATAGAAACTCAGCATATCCAAAACTGAATTCCTGATCCTTGTCCCAAAACCTATTCTGCTACAGCCTTTCCCAGCTTGATTCATGGAAACTCCATTTTCCAGTTGTCCAGGTATAAAACTTTAATCTACCTCTTCCTTTTATTGTACATTCTACATTTATTTCCATATTAAGTATGGAATGTACAATAGAAAAATGAGGTGATTGGTTATAAAATGGTAAAAACCGAACTGATTTCCTGGTGTCTACCTCTATAAATATAGAATACCAAAGTATAGAGGTTTCTACAGGTACAGGTATGTATGTTTCTATACTTTGGTATTCTACATTTATAGAGGTAGACACCAGGAAATAAGTCTGGTTTCTGTCATTTTAATGAAAATTCCCATCACTTCTCACCATGTCCACATCTCCACTCTAGACTGTGCTAACATCATTCACTGACCTGGATTATGCAATAACATTTTATCTGGTCTCTGAGATTTCACTCTTTTTCCTTCCCAATCCTCTCTAGTAGCCAAAGTGGTTCTTTAAAATATGTCACATCCTATCATTTCTCTGTGAAAAACCCAACAATGTCTCTGCATTTTTCACAGAACAAAAGCCAAGGTGCTTATGGTGGTCCATACGGCATTACAGCATTTGCCTCCTTTTTTTTTATTAACTCCCTGACTTCATCTCTTACAATTCTTCCCCTCATTCTTCCCTCATCAGTACAATGGTGCTTTCCTTATCCTTTAACCTGTGAGATGCATTCCTGATTTACAGAAGTGGCTCTTTCATCTATCTGGAAGGCTCTTCTGGATATTCTGATAACTAATATTGTCACCTTCTCAAAAGCCTACCTTGACTACATTATTTAAATTTGCATCCTGAAATATAGCATCATCTTCCACTTATGTTTTAATAATATTTATCATTGCCTAATATATCATGTATTTGCTTATTTATAATTTTCCTTCTACTTCCCTGAATGAATATAAGCTCTAAAAAGGTAAACATCTCTGTCTAGTTTATTCACTCATGTATACTAAATGCTTAGAACTGTGCATAGTACATAGTAACTACTCAATAAATGTTTGTTAAATGAACAAATTGGGAACAGTCAGGGATACTTTGATTTAACGGAAGCCACTGTTTATTACAATTAAAAAAGCAAAGCAAAACTATAGTAAGCAAGATACTCTGCATCAGTATCTTGATATAAAGCATTGAAGTATTGAAGGCAAGTTACTTACATGCCTTCTTAGTAAGAATAAATACTTTTAATTTTTTTCAGCTTCATTGAGATACAATTAATATACAAAAACTATACATATTTAATATACACAAAAAAAAGTTTTTGTAAGCAACGGAGATGTTTAGTATCTTGATTGTGGTGAGAGTATCATGACTGTATGTATATGTCCAAACTCATCAAACTGAATGCTTTTGATTTTTGACTTCAGCACTAATGCTGTGCACCACACATTAAGAACATTCAACTATGCATTAAATTTTAACTTGTACTTATTTTGATTTTGTTATATTTTAATTTTTATTAATTTTCCCCTTTCCTATGGTGCTGATAATTTTGCAATTATTTTAAGAATTTTACATATCATGAGATTTTCTTTCATAACCTTAGTTTTGGACAAGTGGATAGATTGATGAAATTTTGTAATTTAATGACTACACATTCTGCATGTCTGTATTTGCAATATTTGCAGTATTCTGCAAGTGGCCAAATTGTGGTATCTTAATATGCATACATTTGTTTTTCTCTGATAACAGCAATCATTAGAGGAAATGCTTCAGTGAAAGTAAGCTATTTTTATATAAAAAATAAATTAAAACTATAACAATGATTTCAGTGTAATAGAAATGTATTTCTAACTCACATAACAAGATGGCTCCAGTTCAGTGGGCGGAGGGTGTGGAGATAAGTGGCTGCTCCATGTAGTTATTAATGGACCTGGAGGGTAGAGACTCAACCATCTTCAGGATTCCACAGTTTCCCTGACATCAATATCCAGCTGGAAGAAGAGCAAAGAAAGATTTTGATGGTCCAAAATTGGAAGTGACATATATCATTTTAGCTCTTATTCCATTGGCTAGAACTCAGACTTATGGCCATGTCCAAATGCAAGAGAGGTTGGAAAATGTACTCGAAGTATGTGTTCTGAAGGAAGAGATGAGAGAATAAAATTGTTTTCAGTGACTAGAAACATTAGTCATAGAAATATATGCAAGTTTGTCATCTCAAAGCCAGATGTGGGGAATTCTAATTTATTTCAAGCATCAAGTGTGGTAAAGAAAATAAAACTCCCGATATTATTATGTGCTTTATTGCATCAAGGTTATTTTTCTGCAATCCTGACTTATTTGGAATGTGAATTTATGCAAATACTACAGATAAAAAGTATCCAAAATTCTAATATGTCTGTAGGTTGAAATAATGAGTAGTATAGCATAGCACATATTTTGGACAGAACTAGATTCTTTCCTAACAAGATATATGAACAATGCATCTTAGTTATCTATACTAACAGAGAAACGCTATGGCACAAATCACACAAAGGTATGCAACAAATATGACATTTTCCTTTCTCTAGATTGGTGGAAATAACCAAGCTGAAAAAACTAAAGTTCTAAATAGGGAGTAACTTAAAACTCAAATTTCTTCCCACGTTTTCAGAGAAGGCATGTATATATATGTACTATGTTCTTGGGTGTGATACTAATGATGAATAAATAATCAATACTTTTTGAACTTTATTGAGAGGAATTTTATTGAATAAGTTAATATCTTACCATGCACAGACTGACAAATGGGGAACAAAGAAAAGAATTGGCAAAAACCCTTTGAGATACTCCAAATTTTATAGGTAATTTGAACAAACATAACTGATGCTTTCTGTCACAGAAGACACTTTCTCATAATAAGACGAAATAGTACCCTAGAAGTCCAAGAAGTTCATGGAATATTATAGGCAAATGAATATTAATATGGCAAATAAGTTTAGGAATTCATGTTCTGCTTACATCAAAGACCTTATTAAGTAGTTTTAGTAAAATAAAATTGTGCTAGGTTTAATGTTAATAAAGAGGAAAATAACACAATTCTACTAAAAAATAATTCTGGTCATGAAAGCATTCCATGCATACGTTAGATGAAAGCCTAAAAATAATCTGGGGTACACAAAGTTGTGAATTTTAAAAGAATCTGTGGCCTTACAGAAAATACATGATTTGAAAATAAAGTAGAATGGTCTTCTTGCTCTGATTGCCTTTTTGTTATTGAATATAATTTCCTTTGAATTTTAAATGAGGATATTAAAAAGATCATGAGGATTTTATTATATTCGTCACATGGTGACATGTGTCCATATTTTTAAAGAAATACTAGAGAACAAATATTTTTTCTCTTCTTTTGGAATTATTATAATATAATAGAAAGGTTAGGCCTGCACTCAAAGACTGGTTCCTTGAGAGAAGGGATCATGTCTTCTTTGTCTCTATATCAGTATCTTGTACGTAGTGTCTTTGTAACTTTGTTAGAAATTCAAGGAAGCTTCTCTGAGATATATTTAGCTATTCAGTTAGGGTAATAATACCACAACTAGTTGTTAAAACGTCTGTGAAATAACACTGGTGAATCTGTAGTCCATGCAGAGTTTATTTGTAATACTAAAATAGTAAAACACTGTGTTGCTCTGGCCAAGAACATTTAATAACATCACACAAGGACTATAATGGCAGCAACATGGGAGACTGGCTTTCAGCTTTCATCCAGTTTCTAAATAGTATCCCAGCACAAAAACAGCTGAATTTTAAAATGCCATTCCATTATAATAGAGGAAAAATAAAACATGCAGAATAGAGAGGCAGGACACACAGATACATCCAAGGAAGAGAGATGCAGAACAGAACTTCAGATCCATGCAAACAGAAATAAATAAGTTAACAATTTGTAACAAGCTGTCTGCCATTTACAAAGTACAGGAGAGAAGCATGGCTTCCTTATCAATATAGCTAATGTAGAATCTGATCTTATGTTGAATGTTGATTCATTGCTGACATCCAAACTGGATTTTCCTCTACTAAAATAGCAGTGCAACTAGGCTGAAGAGAAAATAGCATAGAGCAACCACAGCTGAGTTAGCAGAATCTAGGTGACAAGGCAAGAGAAAGTCAGATTGGACTGGCATAGAAACATTCCTCAGTCAATTCTTATGTAAGAACTCATGTATATATCTAAATACATTATCTCATATTCTGTGAGTTAATGTGGTTATCAAAGTATCATATTTAAGTATAGCATGTATGTAATTATGTGTAAATTAACTGAATTATAAATTATATTTCATTCATATACTGTAGTTTGAAATAAGTCATTCAACCAAGTCTTATTTTGACTTCATAAAATGCAAAGTTATATAAGACAGAGAAAAAAAGGAAGACAGAAAGGAAGGAAAGTGTATTAATCTGTTCTCTGTGTTGCTCATAAAGACATACCTGAGGCTGGGTAATTTATAAAGGAAAGAGGCTTAATGGACTCACAGTTCCACATGGCTGGGGAGGCCTCACAATTATGGCAGAAGGTGAATGTGTAGCAAAGCCATGTCTTACCTGGCAGCAGGCAAGAGCATGTGCAGGAGAGCTCCACTTTATAAAACCATCAGATCTGTGATAGTTATATCACTAGAACAGCATGGGAAAGACCTGCCCAGATGATTCAATTACCTCCCACCGGGTCCCTCCTAGGACACGTGGGGATTATGGGAGCTACAATTCAAGATGAGATTTGAGTGGGAACACAGAAAACCATATCAGAAAGGAAGAAGGGAGTAAAGAAACAAAACCAGACATTTATGTGTCAGATATGTTAAATTGTGCTCAATAATGTTAGGAAAAAAACATTATTAAATGTAAAACAATTTATGAAGCTTTCATATGCTTTAATAATAGGGGCCACAAGCCTATTCTAAAAGAGATATTTACTTAGGTTAAAGTCCCAGAATGAATTGGAACCGTGTGGTTTCACAGTCATTGTTGAACCATGTTTGACATTTTGACCATGACATCACTGCATTTTGTTGATATTAAAACACCGTAACTAGATTTTGAATTAAAAACAAAGATTTCATGTTAACAGATAAATATTTTTGAGAAAAGGAAGAACATATATACTGGTTTACTAGACATCCTTTAGAAGGAAAAGATATTTTACTGTCTATCAATAAATGCAGGTTCCTTTGAAAAGAGCAAAGCGAATGTCCTCATCAAGATAATGGAGGGTAGAACTCATGCACCCTGCAGTATCTATTTGTTGTCTGGCTATTCTTTGGCAAAGGCTTATTAAAGAAGTTAAGAAAGTTTGGCAGACAAATGCATTAAGCTAAATTATTTATACATCATTTATGATGTGATAATTTCAGTTACCACAGATCATTAAACCAAAATTACTAATATAACTACTTTGGAAGTTTTTTTATTTTAATTTTGAGACAAAGTCTTGCTCTGTTGTCAGGCGCCAGGCTGGAGTGCAATGGCGCGATCTCGGCTCACTGCAACTGCCGCCTCCTGGGTTCAAGCAATTCTCTTGCCTCAGCCTCCCAAGTAGCTGGGACTACAGGTCCGCACTACCATGCCCAGCTAATTTTTGTATTTTTTTAGTAGAGACAGGGTTTCACCATGTTGGCCAGGATGGTCTCGATCTCTTGACTTCGTGATCAACTGCCTCAGCCTCCCAAAGTGCTGGGATTACAGGTGTGAGCCACCACGCCTGGCCTGAAATATTAAAATATAAAAATATAATTTATGTTTTCAAGTTTAGCAATAACAGTTTTTCTAAATACCTCTCAGGTACCAATAGGAGCTAATTAAGACATATGTATAGTAGGTATAGAGATCTTTTTGTAAAAATTAGTAACAAAATAATAAAATCCGTGTATCTGAATGTATATAAAAAATACAAAGAGTAAAATGGCTTTAGGAAACTGACAACTATTTATTTAAGTAGTCCATAGAATCTTCTTTAAATTGGGAGATTAAAACATAAAAGAAAACATCAAAACATGTAGCATGATTATTATAGACTGTCTAACAAAATTGCGTCCACAGATGCATGCATTACCATCAGTCCATAGCTATGTCCCACCAAGCAGAGGCAAATAGCAGCCAAATCTCTTAGAGGATTATTTGTCTCTTTGATCCTGGAAAATGTAGATGACATTTTGTCTCATTTCAAAATACACTTAAGTCATTTTATGTCCTTTTACCTTCACATCATGTTCTCTATAATGCAGGCTCTGCCCTCATTTTAATTTGAAAAGCTGAAATGGAGATATAGAGATAGAACCAAAGAATCAAAATTATGCACAATTTTTTTCCTAAGTATTCTGTCATCAGCGAATCAAAACTAAACTATGTTTGTTAAAGAATCAGTAGAAATAATCAATCAGCTGTCAGATTCAGTGGTTTGACTCTTTGGACACTGCCTTAGTCTAAGCTGCTATAACAAAATGCCATACAATGGATGGCTCATAAACAATAGAAATTTATTTCTCACAGTTCTGGAACCTGGAAAGTCCAAGATCAAGGTGCCGGCTGACTCGGTGTCTGCTGAGATCCTGCTTTCTGTTTCATAGATAGTGTCTTCTCACTGTCTTCACCTAGTGGAAGAGTCAAACGAGTTCTTTTATAAAGGAACTAATGCTATGATGAAGGCTTGCCTTCATGACATGATCACCTCCCAAAAGCCGCATCTCTTAATATCATCACCTTAAGAGTCAAAATTTTAATGCATGAATTTTGGAGGTGAGGTACACAAAAACAGAGCATAGCAGACACATTCTAGGGTTTTGTTATTACATCAGGCAGTCTTTATATCAGAATCACTGGAACAGATTCTCTTGATCAGTTATACTTGACACACAATTTTATGCTATAACCTACGCTAAAATGTAGGTTTTACTTTAGTCTTACTTAGAAAAAGACAATGAGAAAAACAAGAAAAGAGGAAATAAATCCTCAACTACATTTGTAAAAGTTTGGGAATAATATAATCTATAGTAATATACAGTATTATAGGAGAAATATGAACTATATTTGATTAAACACTATATTTTCAAAATGTATGTTGAAATAATAAATTGGCCGTAAATACTGCAAATAGGTTTGACAGGTATCATGCATTTGCTTATCACAGAAATCCATACCAATCACCTAACTGCTTCAAATAGTTTTTTAAATAAGTAGGGTATTAGTGTAAAAACTAATAGATATGAGATTTACAGATTTTCTTACAACTTAATATAAATGTGATTTTCTCAAGCAAAAAAAGAAAATATCTGTGAAGTAAAAGAAAGAGAAAGTATCAAAGCTAGCTGACCATGACGATTACATTTTAATAAGCTAGTTCTTAGAACTTGGCAGTGAGAAAGGAATTTGTGAATGTGTCTGATGAATCTGACACAGACTATTCTAGGTGCCAAAACCTGCATATGGCATGATAGGGAGGTGGGGGAGGAGGAAGAGAGGCAGAGAAACAGAAAGAGAGAGAGAGAGAGAGAGAGAGAAGATTCCTTGACTAAGGTGAAATGACAGATGTGGAAATTCACCTAGCAAATAATGATCTGTTGAAAAATCAGAATCCCAAAATCAAATGAAAGAAATTGTGTTTCTAAATTTCAGAGAAGAAACAAAGTAATTTCAGGTGTAAAATGATTCTCAGAAGGATAAGAAATGACTCAAGTAAATTAATTGCTTTACATGTTTTATATGTTATAATACATGAATGTCAGCATATATTAATGTCTTTAAAGTTTGGTAATGTGGAAAACTTGTATCTTTAAAAAGAATAGGAAACATAGCAAGACCGTATCTCTACAAAAAATAAAAAGATAATTATCTTGGCTTGGTAGTACACACCTATAGTACTGGTAACATGGATGCTGAGGCCAGAGGTTTGCTTGAACCCAGTAGTTTGAGGCTGCAGTGAGCTATGATCTCACCACTGCACTCCACCCTGGGTGACACAGTGAAATCCTATCTCTAAAACACAACCACCACCACCACAACAACAACAGTAGCAACAAAAGAATAGGAAAAATTTTTTTTGAGATGAGAAAAGATTATTAAAATAGTCCTTTGTTATTACAATTCACCTCATTAATAGTAAAAGACTAACACAATCTTATTACAAAACAGGCTTAATTAAGTATCTTCTAGGAAATGTGTGCAGAAGCATACAGGCATCATCAGAATATATTCAACTTTCTTAAAGCTGTTATAAAAAAAAGTTATTGCACTATACTTATTTTTGTTTTGTTTATGATGTAATGTATGAATTTCAAAGCTGGAAAAATAAAATTAAATTCTGCCATTAAATTGGTAAGGTTTGCTGTGTTTCTTAGTCACGCTCTATTCTACAAGTTCCTGTATTCCGCAAACAATAAGTAGATTTGAATAGATTTCCATAGTCGAATTATACAAATAACTAATGAATTCAGCTATTACTTATGACGCATTCCAATTCGAAATGTCACTGATGTCAAAGGTAATGTCAGGGAAGATTTTCTGGCATTTGAAGATACTGACTGCTCACATTAATCAAGATAATCCGCTTATTTAAAATGCAACTTTAAATACAAAGTTTCTGCTTTTGATGACATTGTATTTAATAATTATCTTTACGGTTTCACAAAATGGCTATTTACACCCCTTAATTAGGAAAATTATGTCAGCATATAAATATATATGCATATATGTATGTGTATATTTGTGTGTAATATATGCATAAGTGCTGTGTATGAATGTTAATGGAAGTATGATTGCTCTAAAAATTCAGAATGAATTGATTCATAAATTCTTTGACTAATATTTAAAATTTGAATACCGTATTTCTAAAAAAGTCCTTCCAGCTCAATGGATTTACCATTAACTTCTGGAAGATTTCATATATATATATATTTTTTTATTGCACTTTAGGTTCTGGGGTACATGTGAAGAACATGCAGGATTGTTGCATAGGTACATATAGGGCAATGTGGTTTGCTGCCTCTATCCCCACGTCACTTATATCTGGCATTTCTCCCCGTTATCCCTACCCAACCTCCTTACCACCTGCTGTCCCTCCCTTATTCCCCTGCAACAGACCCCAGTGTGTAATGCTCCCCTCCCTGTGTCCATGTGTTCTCATTGTTCAACACCCGCCTATGAGTGAGAACATGTGGTGTTTGATTTTCTGTTCTTGTGTCAGTTTGCCGAGAATGATGGTTTCCAGATTCATCCATGTCCCTACAAAGGACACAAACTCATCGTTTTTTATGGCTGCATAGTATTCCATGGTGGATATGTGCCACATTTTCCTTGTCCAGTCTATCATCGATGGGCATTTGGCTTCATTCCAGCTCTTTGCTATTGTAAACAGTGCTACAATGAACATGCATGTGCATATGTCTTTATAATAGATTTAAAATCCTTTGGATATATACCCATAATGGGATTACTGGGTCAAATAGAGTTTCTATTTCTAGGTCCTTGAGGATTCACCACACTGTCTTCCACAGTGGTTGAACTAATTTACACTCCTACCAACAGCGTAAAAGTGTTTCTCCACATCCTCTCCAGCATCTGTTGTCTCCTGATTTTTTAATGATCGCCATTCTAACTGGTGTGAGATGGTATCTCAATGGGGTTTTGATTTGCATTTCTCTAATGACCAGTGATGATGAGCATTTTTTCATACGTTTGTTAGCCTCATAAGTGTCTTCTTTTGAAAAGTGTCTGTTCATGTCCTTCAGTGCCTTTTGAATGGATTTGTTTGTTTTTTTCTTGTAAATCTGTTTTAGTTCTTTATAGATTCTGAATATTAGTCCTTTCTCAGATGGGTAGATTGAAAAATTTTTTTCCCATTCTGTTGGTTTCCCATTCTGTTTCTTCATAAAGAAACACTCTAATGATTGTTTCTTTTGCTGTACAGAAGCTCTGGAGTTTAATTAGATCTCATTTGTCTATTTTTGTTTTTGTTGCCAATGCTTTTGGTGTTTTAGTCATGAAGTCCTTGCCTACGCCTATGTCCTGAATGGTTTTGCCTAGGTTTCCTTCTAGTGTTTTTATGGTGTTACGTCTTATGTTTAAGTCTTTAATCCATCTGGAGTTAATTTTAGTGTAAGGTGTCAGGAAGGGGTCCAGTTTCTGCTTTCTGCACATGGCTAGCCAGTTTTCCCAACACCACTTATTGAACAGGGAATCCTTTCCCTATTGCTTGTTTTTGTCAGGTTTGTCAAAGATCAGATGGTTGTAAATGTGTAGCGTTGCCTCTGAGGCCTCTGTTCTGTTTCATTGGTCTATATCTCTGTTTTGGTACCACTACCATGCTGTTTTGATTGCTGTAGCCTTGTAGTATAGTTTGAAATCAGGTAGCATGAGACCTCCAGCTTTGTTCTTTTTGTTTAGAATTGTCTTGGCTATGCGGGCTCTCTTTTGGTTCCATATGAAGTTTAATGTGTTTTTTTCCAGTTCTGTGAAGAGGGTCATAGGTAGCTTGATGGGGGTAGCATTGAATCTATAAATTACTTTGGGCAGTATGGCCATTTTCACAATATTCATTCTTCCTAACCATGAGCATGGAATGTTTTTCCATCTGTTTGTGTCCTTTCTTGTTTCATTGAGCAGTGGTTTCTAGTTCTCCTTGAAGAGGTCCTTTACATTCCTTGTGAGTTGTATTCCTAGGTATTTTATTCTCTTTGTAGCAATTTTGAATGGCAGTTCGTTCTTGATTTGGCTCTCTTTAAGTCTGTTATTGGTGCATAGGAATGCTTGTGATTTCTGCACATTGATTTTGTATCCTGAGACTTTGCTGAAGTTGCTTATCAGTTTCAGTAGATTTTGGGCTGAGACAATGGAGTCGTCTAAATGTACAATCATGTTGTCTGCAAATAGAGACAATTTGACTTCCTTCTTTCCTAATTGACTACATTTTATTTCTTTTTCTTGCCTGATTGCTCTGGCTAGAACTTCCAATACTATGTTGAAAAGGAGTGGTGAGAGAGGGCATCCTTGTCTAGTGCCAGATTTCAAAGGGAATGCTTCCAGTTTTTGCCCATTCAGTATGATATTGGCTGTGGGTCTGCCATAAATAGCTTTTATTATTTTGAGATACGTTCTGTCGATACCTAGTTTATTGAGAGTTTTTAGCATAAAGGGCTGTTGAATTTTGTTGAAGGCCTTCTCTGCATCTATTGAGATAATCATGTGGTTTTTGTCTTTGGCTCTGTTTATGTGATGAATTACATTTACAGACTTGCATATGTTGAACCAGCCTTGCATCCCCTGGATGAAGGCTACTTGATCTTGATGGATAAGCTTTTTGATGTGCTGTTGCAATTGGTTTGCCAGTATTTTATTGAAGATTTATACATCTATGTTCATCATGGATATTGGCCTTAAGTTTTCTTTTTTTGTTGAGTCTCTGCCGGGTTTTGGTATCAGGATGATGTTGGTCTCATAAAATGATTTGGGAAGGATTCCCTCTTTTTATATTGTTTGTAATAGTTTCAGAAGGATTGGTACCAGCTCCTCTTTGTACGTCTGGTGGAATTCGACTGTGAATCCATCTGGACCTGGACTTTTTTTTTTTTTTTTGATTGGTAGGCTATTAATAACTGCCTCAACTTCAGCCTTCATTATTGATCTATTCAGGGTTTCGACTTCCTCCTGGTTTAGGCTTGGGAGGGTGCAAGTATCCAGGAATCTATCCATTTCTTCCAGGTTTACTGGTTTGTCTGCATAGAAATCTTTGTAGTAAACTCTGATGGTAGTTTGTATTTCTGTGGAATCTGTGTTGATATCCCCTTTATCATTTTTTATTGCCTCTATTTGATTCGTCTCTTCTTTTTATTAATCTGTCCAATGATGTGCTTATTTTGTTGATCTTTTCAAAAATCAGCTCCTGGATTTATTGATTTTTTGACGGGTTTTTTTGTGTCTTTATCTCTTTCAGTTCTGTTCTCATCTTAATTATTTCTTGTCTTCTGCTAGCTTTTGAGTTTTTTTATCTTGCTCTTCTAGCTCTTTCAATATTGATGATAGGGTGTCAATTTTAGATCTTTCCTTGTTTCTCATGTGGGCATTTATTGCTATAAATTTTCCTCTAGACACTGCTTTAAATATGTCCCATAGATTCTAATATGCTGTACTTCATTCTTGTTGGTTTCAAAGAACATCTTTATTTCTGCCTTCATTTCATTATTTATCCAGTCAACATTCAAGAGCCAGTTGTTCAGTTTCCATGAAGTTTGTGGTTCTGAGTTAGTTTCTTAATCCTGAGTTCTAATTTGATGGCACTGTGGTCTGAGAGACTGTTTGTTATGATTTCTGTTCTTTTGCATTTGCTGAGGAGTGATTTGCTCCCTACTATGTGATCAATTAGAGTAGGTGTGATGTGGTGCTGAGAAGAATGTATATTCTGTGGATTTGGGGTGGAGAGTTCTATAGATGTCTATTAGGTTTGCTTGGTCCAGATCTGAGTTCAAGTTCTGGATATCCTTGTTAATTTTCTGTCTCATTGATCTGTCTAATATTGACAGTGGAGTGTTAAAGTCCCCCACTATTATTGTGTGGGAGTCTAAGTCTCTTTGTCGGTCATTAAGAACTTACTATATGTATCTGGGTGCTTCTGTATTAGGTGCATATATGTTTAGGATCATTATCTCTTCTTGTTGCATTGATTCTTTTACCATTATGTCATGCCCTTCTTTGTCTCTTTTGATCTTTGTTGGTTTAAAGTCTATTTTATTAGAGACTAGGATTGCAACTCCTGTCTTTTTTTTTTTTTTTCTTTCCTTTTGCTTGGTAAATCTTCTTCCATCCCTTTATTTTAAGCCTATGTGTGTCCTTGCATATGAGATGGGTTTCCTGGATACAGCACACTGATGGTTTTTGACTTTTTATCCAATTTGCCAGTCTATGTCTTTTCATTGGGGCATTTAGCCCATTTACATTTAAGGTTAATATTGTTATGTGTCAATTTGATCCTGCCATTTTGATGCTAGCTGGCTGTTTTGCCCATTAGTTGATACAGTTTCTTCATTGTGTCGATGCTTTTTAGAATTTCGTACATTTTTGGAATGGCTGGTACTGGTTGTTCCTTTCTATGTTTAGTGCTTCTTTCAGGAGTTCTTGTAAGGCAGGCCGGGTGGTGACGAAATCTCTGAGCAATTGCTTGTTCATAAAGGATTTTATTTCTCCTTTATTTATGAAGCTTAGTTTGGCTGGATATGAAATTCAAGGTTGAAAGTTTTTTTCTTTAAGAATGTTGAATATTGGGCCCCACTCTCTTCTGGCTTGTAGGGTTTCTGCTGAGACATCTGCTGGGAGTCGGATGGGCTTCCCTTTGTGGGTAACCCGACCTTTCTCTCTGGCTGCCTTTAGCATTTTCTCCTTCATTTCAACACTGGTGAATCTGAAGATTATGTATATGCCTTGAGGTTTCTCTTCTTGAGGAATATCTTTGTGGTGTTCTCTGTATTTCCTGGACTTGAATATTGGCCTGGATTCCTAGGTTGGGGAAGTTCTCCTGGATAATATTCTGAAGACTGTTTTCCAGCTTGGATTCATTCTCTCCATTACATTTAGGTACACCTATCAAAAGTAGATTAGGTCTTTTCACATAATCCCATATTTCTTGGAGGCTTTGTTCATTTCTTTTCACTCTGTTTTCTATAATCTTGCCTTCTCATTTTATTTCATTGAGTTGATCTTCAACCTCTGATATCCTTTCTTCTCCTTTGTCAATTCAGCTATTGAAACTCGTGTATGCTTCACGAAGTTCTCGTGTTGTGTTTTTCAGCTCCATTAAGTCATTTATATTTTTCTCTAAGCTGTTTATTCTCATTAGCATTTCATCAAACAATTTTTCAAGGTTCTTTGTTTCTTTGCATTGGGTTAGAACATGTTCTTTTAGCTCAGAGAAGTTTGTTATTACCCACCTTCTGAAGCCTGTTTCTGTCAATTCATCAGACTCATTCTCAATCCAGCCTTGTTCCCTCACTGGTGATGAGTTTTGATCCCTTGGAGGAAGAGAGGCATTCTGGTTTTGGGTGTTTTCATCCATTTTGTGCTGATTTCTTCCCGTCTTTGTGGATTTATCTACCTGTGGTCTTTGTAGCTGGTGACTTTCGGATGTGGGTCTATGAGTGGATGCTCTTTTTGTTGATGATGAAGTTACTTCTTTCTGTTTTTTAATTTTCCTTCTAACAGTCAGGCCCCTCTGCTGTAGGACTGCTGGAGGTACACTCCAGTCCCTTGCCTGTGTATCACCTGCAGCAGCTGCAGAACTGTAAGGGTTGCTGCCAGTTTCTTCTTTTGTTATCTTTGTCCCAGAAGGATACCAGCCAGATGTCAGTCCGAGTTTTCCTTTATGAGGTGACTCTGGATCTACAGGGGTCAGGGAGCTGCTTGAAGAGGCAGTCTGTACCTTAAAGGAGCTCAAGTGCTGAGTTTTGAGCTCCGTTGTTCTGTTCAGAGCTGCTGGGTAGGTATGTTTAAGTCTGCTGCAACAGAACTCATAACTGCCTTTTTTCCCAGGTATTCTGTCCTGGGAAGGTGGGGCTTTATTCATAAGTACCTGATGTGCTGCTGTCTTTTTACAGAGCTGCCCTGCCCAGCAAGGAGGTAGCGTAGTCACAGTCTGCCAGCAGAGGCATTGCTGAGCTGCCATGGGCTCTACACAGCTGCTGTGTGAACTTCCTTGCAGTTTTGTTTATAGAGGTATAGTTAGAACTGCCTCAGTAATGGCAGTCTGCCTCGGTAATGGTGGACTGCCTCGGTAGTGGTGGACTGCCTCGCTATTGGCAGACGCCCTTCCCCCAACAGAGCTGGACCATCCCGGGTCCAGCTGTGCTTGCTGTGAAACTCTCAATCCAGAGCATTTCATATTGCTCTTCTTTGTGGAGTTGGGACCCACCGAGCCAGATCACCTGCTCCCTGTTTCATAATAGAATTCTTGAGTCAATAGAAATTAAGCACAAATGAGTTTAAATTACCCAGTGTTGAAGCTGAAAAGACATGAAGTATTATCCATTTCAACAGTTGTGCTTTATACTTGAGGAAGCAGGCTCACCAGAGAGTTCTGTGAGTGTGGTCCAGTATGCAGAGGAAGCTGAATTAGGAGTTAGGAGAGCAGAACTGGTCTGTGGTCCCTTGCTCTGTCAGTCATGTAGAAAATTTAGAAAATTTTCTTAACTATTTTGCAACTCAATATTGCACCTGAAAAATGAGCAGAATAAAAAAGAATACAGATTTTTCAAGGTTTGAAATTATATCATGCGAACCCTCTGATCACAATGAGCAAAGAAACTTCATCCCAGAACTTTTCTGAGCAATTTAAATAATTTAACATACAAATACATCCAAATAAAGTCCCAAGGATTTACTGAAAATGGACATGACACAAATTTTTAAGAGTGATAAAATATCTAAAGTTGGATTATAGTAATGGTTGTATAACTGAATAAATATTCTAAAAATCATCAAGCTGTACACTTAAAATGAGTAAATAGTTGAATTCATAAGTATGTATATTATACTTCCATAATGCTGTTTTTAAAATCAGATCACAAAACAACTTGAACAAGTAAGTTTGACTTAAAAAATTCCGAACATGGCCGGGCGCGGTGGCTCAAGCCTGTAATCCCAGCACTTTGGGAGGCCGAGGCGGGTGGATCACGAGGTCAAGAGATCGAGACCATCCTGGTCAACATGGTGAAACCCCGTCTCTACTAATACAAAAAATTAGCTGGGCACGGTGGCGCGTGTCTGTAATCCCAGCTACTCAGGAGGCTGAGGCAGGAGAATTGCCTGAACCCAGGAGGCGGAGGTTGCGGTGAGCCGAGATCGCGCCATTGCACTCCAGCCTGGGTATCAAGAGCGAAACTCCGTCTCAAAAAAAAAAAAAAAAAAAAAAAATTCCGAACATTGGGACTGAAAAAAAAAAATTTAAACAAATTGAAGGAACTGTTAAACAGGTTATCTCTTAAACAGAAGACAACACTGTGCTGGGTAGCTTTACTATACTATTAAACTGACCTTTATCTTCTATTAATATTTTGCTCTAATATTTTATTTTGTGTCAACAAAGAAAGTATAATGACAACAGAGTATACCGTTCCTTGTATCTTTGTGATGAAGAAAAATAATTACAAAAGAGCATTTATGAATGGTTATGTAATTTGCATATAAAAATACAAGACAACTTCTTTGAAAGGAAGTTATGTGTGTGTTTAAGAAAAAAGAGTCACAGATTATTTCAGGGTCACACTGTAGCAATGTAACATCTAGGACTGTCATCAAGAATGGCTTTTCTAGACAATTTCAGTGATTTATTTCTGTTTTAAGCTTCCCTACTCTCGCTTCATCATTCATCTTGTTGTCAAACATGAGCATATTTTAAAATTATACTTTTAAGTTCTGAGGTACATGTGCAGAACGTGCAGGTTTGTTACATAGGTATACATGTGCCATGGTGGTTTGCTCTACCCATCAACTGGTCATCTACATTAGGTATTTCTCCTAATGCTATCCCTCCCCAGCCCCTCACCCCTCAACAGGACCCAGTGTGTGATATTCCCTTCCCTGTGTCCATGTGTTCTCATTGTTCAACTCCCACCTTTGAGTGAGAACAGAATGAGCATTTTTTAAAGGAAAGAAAGCTTGTTTAAAGGGTAAATTTCCAAAAAGATTAAAAGTGCATTCCTTGCCAGATATTTTCCACCCTCACCCTGCCACCTGCCTCCACCTCATACACATATCATGCTGTCATTCTTTGCTCCTGGGCAATATATTTTTATATACCCACCCAAGCAGGTATGGTCATGGCTTATAGTGGCCTCAAAGGACCAGGGATTTGCAAAGGTGCTCATCTTTCCCATTCTTTGAAGAGCAGAAGCAATAAAATTGAGTCTCAGGGCATCAGCCAATGAGATGTTAAAATATCAACTACAGTGCCTCACCAGGCCTGAAACCAAGATTAAGATCTTCTTTAGTGCTCCCACCCCTTCTCTTCTTCATTCCTGAAAATCCAGGCTGCCATCTGCCCCTTGTCCAGTTATTTTTTTCCCCATAAGCTGGTACATGCTTCCTTTGGGTTATTTACTCCCAAAACCTAGCAGAAGATAGAGTCCTACCACTCTTGACTCTACGACTCTCTCTTACTCAGGAATATGATTGATTTGTGTTGTGCAAACTAAAGTTGGCTTTGATTCAAATACATTTTTAGAAAATTTGTCCCAGTACACAGGTTTGTAACACTTTTATTTTTTTCCTGCCACTCCCTCCTAGCTTCACTGAATTTACATACTGACATACATTTCATACTAGAACAGATAAGCTCTGCATTCTTCATTTTAGTTTTTAATTCTGAGACACCTTAAACAGGATTTTCTAGAATTCCACTGTTATATGATCTTTAAACTATTAATACATTATTATTTGAAATAAGATACTCAATGTATACTAACTATATATTTTAGCAAATTTTCTTACATTCTTCCATATGTTTTACCATTTTATGACTGAAATATGATAGTCTATCAGTTATGGAGTATAGATTCTAGTTTGCTTAAGAGAGTTCTGGTATATATAACTTGTTGTCTTGTTATACAAGACCTATTTGGAGATTCACTTTTACTCTTAGAAGTGTTCCAGTCTGATCAAATACTGATATGGTCTCCTTAGTTATCTATCACCAGTTAGATGTCTCTACAAGTGAAATACGGTTGATACATTACCATTTCCATTCAAGCTGAGCACTGTATATTTATGCTGTAGTTAGATAGTTATTATTGACCATTACAGAATTGTTAAACATCAAAATGTGTGAGGATGCTTGAAAAACTAAGCGGTAGATACAAGAAATGTAGAAATTTCTGAAGATAGACATCCCTTTTTGGTAGGCAATAAATTGTATTCTTTCTTTATCACTGCCTTATTAAAGAACATAGAATAATTTGCTTTCCTCTTTCAGCAAACACCTAAAGTAACACAAAGAAACCCACACATACACACACATTCTTAATACTGAGTGATGATAATGGCAATCACAAAGAAAACAATGGCTTATTGGTCAAAATATCTTCCTGAAATAAGAGAACCAAACTCATATGTGATAAGTTGTATCAACTGTTCACTACATTGCATTGCACTGTTTTCCCCTATATAATCTGATCTCATTTCTATGGCATCGTATCCCCTAGTCTTTATTTTTCTCTTCTGTATTTTTTCTTTCAAGTTCTTTGTTATCCTGTTCATCTTTTAAGCATTAAGTGTTCATTAAAATAGAGGTCTGTATGCAAGATCTATCTTTAGAAATATCCTTTGTAAATATAATAAATATTTACACTTTTTCTCCTCAGTAAAAGGAGACTAGCTTTTAATTAGTTACTGGGGTCCTTGGATTGGGCAACTCCTCTTTTTCCCTGATATTGTTAAAATTTAATCAATTATTATAATAGGTTCATTATTGAGCTCTACCTCTACTATATCTCCACTTTATAAATCCTAGGGTTCTACTATTACATCTGTGCACTAGTTTTAAACTTGCTCTCCTGCTCAAAACTCTGTGTTGCCCACAGAGCACCTAGTTGACTGGCTTGGGTGTCTGCTGGTGCCATTTACCAACTGAGAAAGAAAACAAGGAACAGGTAAAATAATTTTTTGGAAGGCAGATGGGGAAAGGAAGAACATGAACTTAGTTAAGATATGCTGTAGAAAACCCAGATCGAATTTTTCAGCCCTTACAGTCCTAAAATAGGATAAGACATCGATGAATGGGAGTTACAGAGATATTGGGGGAAAATCAACAAACAGGGAATTAAAGCTGTGGGACTGAATGAGATCATTATAGCTCCATCACATATGATCTTAAAGCTAATGAGTCTGTCTAACTACTAAAATATAATCTCTTTGAGGAAAAGATTTTTTCCCCAGAAACTAAAATAGGCCCAAGAACAAGTATCTTTCATAATTATTATTTTCATTTTAATTAATTATATTAATTACTGTACATGGGATATAACTAGTGGCTTTCCCTTAACCTATAAAGAAAATCACCTGAAAATTTAACTAGTAAACATCTGATTCTGTTCTTCTTTAAAAAAAGTTAGTAATAAGAATAGTATGAGCCTTTTTAAACATGTTTTGGGAAACTGGAGTATTATCTGTAAAAGTAAATTATAGTTGCACCAAGGTTTTTATCTACTCTTGACATTTAGCTTAAGGATTATCCTTCCATCCTTTCATGTGTGAAATTGAAGGTTTCCTTTTGGTTGTGTAAGAAAGCCTTTAGTTCAGTACCTTAGCATCACACTCTTTAACTAGGGCAACGAAACTGTAATCCTGCCAGTCTCCTTTCCATATCTAAATGTTGTTAGTTTATCATGTGTTTAGTTATCCAGGGAAGTACATGACAATCTCTTTCTCTTATGTCTCTACAGTTAATAGTAGGTTCAAAATTATATGTATAATTTTAATTTATCCATCTGTTCTAAGGCAAGTATTATGAATTAGAAGGCTCCTCTTACCACTGCAAATACTAAGTCACTTAAAAGGAACATTACAATCATCAGATGCTTTTGACATAGTCACAACCCTTAAATCCTCAAATCTTAAATTCATAGTATATGAGATAAAATAGATTTTTAAAACCATTCAGTCCAGGCAGTAATGAGACACTAGAATTCCTCTTGATCATTACAGCAAATCGTTGCCCATCTTTGCTCTGTGGTTCTCCCCAGGAGACACCTGGGGAAGAGAAAACAGGTACTTCTTGACACCCCACTTCAACCACAGTAAATCCCCCTTTTTCATAAATAGAACATCTAAGTAAGTTTTCACTTAAACAAGTAGATTTGAAGATTAATTGGAGAAAATTGTTGAAAACCAATGCTTAAGTGAAAAACCACTTAAACCATGTTCTGCTGATATTCTTCCTTATAATGAGGTGGAATTTTTCCTTCTAGTTCTACGTTTTACTTGACTCAAGCATAAGGAACAGTAGACTTACTCTCTCCTCTTGACGACTTTCTGTTTTTCCACTTTAATGTATTTCAAGAATTGTTGTCATGTTCCCTATAATCAGATTTCCGCTTATTTTCCTCAGACTCCTCCTTTATTCCTTCAAATAGTACTTACTTTTCTTATACGATGGGATATGGAACAGGGAGGGGTGACTTTTATTTGGTGGATTTGCAGTCTCGCTGTTCTACTGTGCTTCTTCCCAGTTTTTAAAAATATGCTTTTTAAAACTTTTTAGTACTGTATTTCCATATAGTAAACTACACCAATATTTACACAGCTCTGATTTTTGCACAGAAATATATATACATATATATAGACCCAAGAACAAGTATCTTTCATTATTGTGTGTGTATACACACACACACACACACACTTGTGAGGCCACCACCCAAATCAAGATTTAAAGCAGTTTAATCCACCCAACTATTTCATGTATGCCTTTCCAGTCAATAGACCTCTCCATGGAGTCGTTATTATGACATATTACCTATAAGTATATTTCTTATCTATGAGAGTATACATTTGTCCCCTTTTTGTCTCATCTTTTCAGCTGACCATAATATTTTTACATTTGCTCAAGGTTATTAAAGAATAGTGCTTAAACCTGAACGGAAAGTTCAAGGTGAATTCTAAAATATGCACAATGATGGATCAGCACTTTCTTTGCTCTGGGTAGGAGTTCATCCTCAAATTCTTGCAGTCATGTGACATGAATACGTGAAGCTATGCATTTGTAAGGAACACAGATATAAAGTAATTTGGAGAGATAGGAACCAAACAAGAGAAGAACTTTTATCTGACCCCCAAAAAGCATTCAAGACAAATCAGAAAGGAAAGAAAAAGAAACATGATAAATAGCTCTATGCTTCTCTCGAAAAACCGGTCTTCATTTGCTTATTAGCCAAAGATCTTTCTTAGCTTCCTCTGTTCCAGATTTTTGTGCTGTTGAGAAATAACACAGATATCTTCTCATTTTTCATAACTATATTATACTTTTCCTAATATTGAAACATAAGGTCTTAAAAGAATTCAGTCTCTGAATAGCATATAATAATTCCAGGAAGTCACACAGACCCTTATCTCAATTTATTCAGGATTTCTAATTTCCATGTATCAGGATTACTGGCATCTCCTTATTCTGCTGCTGATGGGCCTTCTGAGTCCCAGAATTTTTATTAAACACCTCTGTTTTCCATCTGCTGGTCTCAAGTGCCATTAGAAGTGATAGGCATGCAAAGAGTGGCAGAGCACATATTGTTCCCTTCCTCCTCCATTTGTCAAAAGTACCATTTTCACTCTTTTCTTCAACAGAAAATGCTTCCACACAAAAGCCCTCATGTTTGCAAGTTGCATTACCAATGGATTCTCCCACTATTTCTACTTGTTGTGGTGTTCTTTGGCCATGAAGTCATTTCTTCCTTTCTTGAAATATTTTAGCTGTGATTCATAGACACTGCCTTTAAGAATATGTCTGCTAGATTTTCTGGTAATTTCAATATCTATAATAATAATCTTTACAATACCCTATAATGCTCTGATCTCTCAGTCCCTTGACCTCTGTCCTCCAGATGACTATGACCTCCACTGTCCTTCAGGTACTCATAGGGTCACACTTTCAGTATAGACCTTGTCATTATCTATAAGTGCAAACCCCATATTACCTCACTTTTATTATCCAGCTCCTACTTCTCAGCTTATTTCATATAGTACTCTGATTCCAATAATACCTGTTACCACTACAAACTAGTTTCCATTGAATTCTAATATTTTTGCACAGCCTCATATCTCCAATCATGTCCCCACTCCCATATTTCCCTGTTTAAATTCTTCAATTCATCATCATATATTATTTTCTTCATACATCCTCAACCATTATGACCTTGCCTCAATTAATAGTATATGCCCTTGACTGTAACACTTGTTAAATCTTACTTTTTGCTTACTCTGTACCTCTGTCAGTGCAATTAAAAGTGACTGGAAAAAAAAGTCCCAACCAAGTCGACAGATCTTATTTAAAATTTATGATTAGTAACCTCAAATGAGGCATTAGTGTTGCCTGGCATCAGACCGTCACTCTTTCCTTTATATCTACATTATACCTTCTCTTTTCTCCTCATACGTCTATACTTATCCTACACTTACTTTTAGGTTATAACCTTGCTTCATAATTCTCTGAGAAAATAAAGGGACTCAGACAAGAATCTCTGCATGTTCTCACATCTATCCACCTACCTACATCTGCATTCATCTACTCTACCTTCTTTTCTATGCCTATGAATGAATATCCATCCTTCTAACTAGGGCAAAGCTTCCCTCCTTACCTCTCAAGAACACTGCATTTGCAAATTTCTCCTCTCCTTGTTGTAAATGTTACTCTCTACTGGATCATTTATGTCACTACACTAACATGCTTTTATAATTCCTAATTTTAAAAACTTTCTCTTGATAATACTTCCTCCTTGGGCTACCCATTTCTCTGTCCCCTTCATACACGCGTGCGCGCGCGCGCGCGCGCACACACACACACACACACACACACACACTTCTCACATTCTTTCTATTTTTTTCAGCTTGACCCAATCAGGCTTTTGTTCCAATATTACACAAAGACTGGTCATGTCAAGATCACCAATGACCCCCCACAATATTAAATGTAGAAGCTAATTCTCACCCATGTCTTATTTTAACAATCAGCAGCATTTGATACAGATTAGTCCATCATCCTGGGAACACGTTTTTCGGTTGACTTCATACATACAAACTCTACTTTCATTCATTATGACTCACTGTTTGTTACGTCTTACTCTTCTTCTTTGCTGGTTCTTCTTCTCCCTAAGGTTTTGCTATTGTCATTCTCCAAGGCTCGGTTGTTGATCATCTTCTCTTTTCATTTATATTTCTTTATTGGTTCCATCTAGTTCCACCAAGGTGATGGCTTGAAATGCCATGTAAACTCAATGATTCCAAAATTTTTATATTCAACCCTGACCACTCTCCTAAATCTCAGAACTATTTTTCCAGTCACCTACACCTCCATCTGGAGTTTTAATATTTATACACATTTAATACATCCGAATTCTAGAATCCCTTTTTTGAATCAATTCAAATGGTCAATTTTATTTTTAGAGCAGTTTTAGGTTCACACCAATACTGAATGGAAAATTTAGAGATCTCCCATATACATATACCCCTTTCCCAGTTGGCTTCCCCCATTATAAACATCCCCCATCAGAGTGGTACATTTGCTAAAATTCATGAATCTACATTGGGAGATCATAATCACCCAAAGTCCATAGATTACATTAGGGCTCACTGTTGGTGTTGTATGTTCTATGCCAGAACACTGACAACACCAAATGCTGTCAGGATGTGGAGGAACAGGAACTCTCATTCATTGCTAGAGGAGTGAAAATGGTACAGCCACTTTGAAAGACAGTTCAATGGTCTCTTTAAAAACTACATATAGCTCTTAGCATATGATTCAGCTCTTGGTATTTGCCCAAAGTAGTAGAAAACTTATACTCACACAAGAACCTGCAGCTGTGATAGCAGCTTTCTTCATAATTACCTAACCTTAGAAAAATCCAAGATGCCCTTTAGTAGGTAAATGGATAAACTATGGTACATCCGAACAATGGAATATTATTCAATGTTAAAAAGATATGAGCTAATGAACCATGAAAAGACATGGAGGAACCTCAAATACATTTTAGTGAGTGAAAGAAGCCAATCTGGAAAGGCTACATACTATATGATTCCAGCTATATGACATTCTGGAAAAAGCAAAACTATGGAGATAGTAAAAAGATATATGGTTGCTGAGGGTTGGGGTATTAAGAGGGTTGACTAGGCAAAACATGAAGGATGTTTAGGGCAGTGAAAATATTCTGCATGGTACTATAATGATGGGTACCTGTCATTATACATTTACAACATCAAGAGTGAATCCTAATGTAAACTATGGAAATTGGGTGACTCTGATGTGTCAATGTAGATTTATCAGTTAAAAAAATATACCACTCTGGTAGAAGATGTTGGTAATGGAGGAAGCTATGCATGTGTAGAGACAGGTGGTATATGAGAAATCTCTGTACCTTACTTTTAACCTTGCTGTGAATCTAAAACTGCTTTAAAAATAAATAAAGTCTTTAAAAATGTTATTGATGTTTTTCTTATTGATTTATAAAGGCTTTTATGTAGAAATCAGGCCTTTTTAAGATATAAGCATAATTTTTTTTATCAATTTGTCTTTTTTTTTTTTTTTTTTGAGATGGAGCCTTGCTCAGTCACTAGGCTGGAGTACAGTGGTGTGATCTAGGCTCACCACAACCTCCACCTCCTGGGTTCAAGCAATTCTTCTGCCTCAGCCTCCCAAGTAGCTGGGACTACAAGCGTGTGCCACCATGCCTGGCTAATTTCTGTATTTTTAGTAGAGGCAGGGTTTCACCATGTTGGCCAGGATGGTCTTGATCTCTTGACCTTGTGATCCGCCTATCTCGGCCTCCCAAAGTGCTGGGATTACAGGCTTGAACCCATTTTAATTCATTACATTTTATTTTTTGTGAATGTATTCATGTATTTAATAGTTTAGGGTGTTGTCATATTTAGAAATAACTTCCCATTCTAAGGTTCAAAAATATTTCCAAGTTTTTACTCCTTTTATGGTTTCTTCATTAAATTAGATATCTCTTCCAATTTATTTTTCTCTTCTCTTCTCTTCTGATTTATCTGTATCTCTTCTAATTTGTTTTTATATAAGATGTGATGTTAGAATTCAAATTTGTCTTTGCTCCAGCTGGCTACACACTTATGCCAATGTCATTTACTCAACTATCCATCTATTTTACTAAAGATGCTATCTTCAATACTACCTTTACCATATTGAAATGTACACTCATTGACGTCCAAACAGTAATATTGTCCATGAGTCAGTGACATATTATTTTCATTGCTATGGTTATTATTATTTTGATGTTTCTGTAAATCAAGAAATGTCAGATAGTAAATCTTTATTAGTCATAGATTCCATGTTTCCAAGTTCACCTATTCTTTAAAATTTATCTGTAATCTCAATCAATACTCAATGCTTTCATGGTCATTCACAGAATTAAGCATGCACAGAGCAGTGACCCAGCTGAGCCCCAACAAGGTGCTGCTCTGCCTTTTACAGCTCTCGTACCTTAAGTATTCTTTATGCGGTTTATTTAGTGCCACATTTTTGCATTTTTTAGCTTTTTGCTGATAATTTTGCTATTTAAAATGGCTTCCAAACATAATGCTAAAATGCTGTCTCACATTCCCAAGCACAAAGAAGGCTGTGCTGTGCTTTATAAGATCAAATCCATGTTTTATATAAATTTCATTAGAATATGGTTGTCCCTAAGTTTAATGTTGGTGAATCAACAATACATACATCCAGAAAAAGAAAGAGGAAATTTGCTGATCTGTACATGAAACTACCCCAGCAAGTGCTGCAGTGATGTGTACAGTGTATGAGGAAGCTAGGGAAGAGGTGGAAATGTGGCTCAATTTGTAGTTTCATGAGATAAGAACTGATTTTTGTTTAAGTGTAGTAGATAGTATTGTTGTAAAGCTGAAAGCCAAGGAAATTTCCAGTCACGTTATCCAGTATCAGGGAAATGGTGGATCCTTCTCTGCTAGTTTTTATTACAACAAAATCCTTATATAATTAGTTATTTATAAGAAATATATATTAAATAATGCATTTTTAAACACATATAAAGCAAGATTATGTGTTCATCAGTTGATGAAAATGTTTTGATTGAAAGGTCACAGGAACCTAACCTTGTATTTCCCCTTGGAACGTTGGCTCTGATTTCACTGATTCAGTGTTGACAGCAACTTTGTAGGTCACAACTACTATGTCCCACTCTGAGCTTTCTCTCTTCTCTGTTGTTCTGGGAACTGTTTCATCCTCACTCACATTTAAGTTCTGGGATATTGCTCATGATCATCTCGATGCTGTATATTTGTTTTGCAGTTCCTATGGGGGAAGCGAAGCCAGCTTGCTTCTGCAGCACCATATCGGAACCAGAAGTGAGAATACAATTAATGTGAAAGCAAGATTCATTTGTACTTAAGCTTTATAAACAATGTTTGATAAGTATTTATACTTAAGAAAAAAATCTGTATGTTAGATAAATTTTCTTCTGTAACTCCTTACTCTTATGAGAAAAAGGTTTTTTTACTCTTATAACCTCTAAACTCAACAAGAAAGGATAACAAGAAAATTAAACGCTCTGTCTCATCAGCTTATATCATACTCCCTTCATGCCTTCCCTACTCTAAAGTGAGACTATGGTCAGGAAATCAGTCTATCCATTCAGTTACAGATATATTTCAACACTTTTCTGTAAGTTAAGCACTGTACTTGTTACTTGGAATACAAATATTAATATGATATGCTGTTTGCCATTAAGATCTAGCAAAAACTATTATTTTAATTGATGGCAGGGAATTTCAAAATAACATACCTATTTTTAATTACAGAAAAAAATACTAATAACATTAAAGCAAATAGAGATGATATCACAAAGAAGCTTTGCCAGCTATTGAGTTTTCTAATAGTACAACAGACCAAGGGTGTTTTATCTATCGGTGACTTTAAAATTCTAACTTATTTATTTACCTTTAAAAATATTTTGGTCTTTTTCTTTCTGATTGTAAAGCAATATTGTGTTCAATGTGGAAAACTTTCAAACATTGAGAAATATGAAAAGGTGGAAATCACCAGTAATGATCTATATATATTAACAAGTAGCTAAACTTATCGGTACTTAATACATGAAAAATCCTGTTCTTGCTTTCTTGTATTCATTACAATACCCTAATAAAGCAGTAATATTATAGCCCCTTTTAATGTCTGAGAGATATGACTGAGAACACAGGTGATATATGAAAAACAAGGTTTATTATGAAGTCCAAACAATTTCTACTTTACTACTTATATGATAGCAATAGCTTCAACTGTTTTATGCTATTTTCAGTATTAGGGGAAATAATCTGATAAAAGCTTTTAAAATTTAAAAATATCTTTATCTTTCAACACAGAAAACTGAAAACCTGTATATATGAAATCTTTATAAAGACATTTATTCCCTCCAAAAAAAGGTGTGTCCTGGATGTTAGGAAACTGAATAAGGACCTTGGACTTTACCCAGCAAATCATAGAGAACCTTTGGGATGCTTTGAGATAGTGAAGTGACCGGGCATAATTGAATTTTAAATAAATCACTTTGGTGGCTCTGTGGTAGCAGATTTTAGAGGGATAAAACCAATTCAAAGGCTGCTTTAGAAATCGAGGCAAGAGCCAGTTAGAGACAATTACTGAATTCAGACAGTGGTAGTGGAGATGGTGAGAAAGAGAGAGATATGAGTCTAGAGTACATAAATTGAAGTTTTTAAGACTAACACACTGAGTCGGAGTGCTTGGGTGTAATTTGTGAAATGCACATGATTGACTGTTTAGGTTATGACTTCGCAGTTCAAACCATCATTTATGCCTTAAGTGATCTAACAGTCTACATTCTACAAAGAAGGCAAACTAAATTGTCAGCCCCAATGTTGACACTGGTCTAAAAGTGCTCTATTTATTGTGCTACCTCATGATTCCCTTGTTTCTAACTCTGTTGCTATCAATAATTATCTAAGGTAGGCCCTTGCCTGTGGCCCTGACATCCTGTCTAGAAACTTGAGGAAGTGCAAATGACTTTTTGTAAATTGGTTGTTTCAGAGCTGGAGTGTCTGTTTTGCAGCATGTAGTTTGAAACATTGCCAACCACATGCTATAAAACACAGATACTTCCATGCCTCAGACCTTATTATTTCTAGGGAAGAAGAATGAGAACGGTACCTTTGACTATAATATTTTTTCAGAAGTTCCTGTGCCATAGTATGTGTTGTAGGTCCCAGAAGACAAACCATTATAAAAAAAATCTTGTTGATGACGTATGAGAAAGAAGGTACTAATATGATAAGCTCTTCTGTAGAGCTTTTAGTGAGCTAGAGAATTTAGGCAGCAAAATACTTTATTCAATTCTCTCACGTCAGCAAATTAAATCCTTAATAGTTTCCATGTTATTAAATCCTGAACATATTTATTAGAAGAGTTTTAGAGTCAGAAAAAAAATACTTAAGTAAGGGCACCAACTATCCATATGCATCTTCTTAACCTTCATCCTTGATCCCAAGCCAGGATATTCTTGACGTCCTAGAATCTGACCTCAAGATAGATGTGGTTGAAAATGCAGCCGTGACTGTAACTCTGTCATTGGGCTATGAATTTAGGAAAAAGTTAACAAGTTGATTAAGTCATAAAACATCATCAAAATTAGCAGGAGGCAAGCCAAAAGAGCCCCAGCCTATAACCAGGGCACTGATCCTCACAGAACTTTTTGTCCCACGAGAGACATGAGAAGTTAGGTCCCCTGCTCACTGGTTCCCCCAAACCCTCACTGAATTTTCAATATCCACAGCCACAGCTCATTTTAATTGTTGCATTTATGACAAAGCTATGCCATTAAAAGAAGGTTCCCATTTCCAAATGATTCAAATGATTTATCTTGCCTGGTGGCTTGAAGTTTATCAACCTAGAATTAAAATAATAGAAGAAAAAACTACAGATGAGAACATTTTATCACTTTATTATTCAAAATAGTACATTCTGAATCTAAACATATTTGACTATCTCATGTTTCACACTTCACAAAAAAAATAAGTAAAATATTTTTAAAGAAACCATTGATAGGCAGATAGACATACAAACATACACGCACCCACATGCACACACAGTCATTAGCCTGAAACTGCCTTTGTAGAGACAAAATTAATTGAATAGATGTAACTGAAAAGTTGGCTTTTTATTCATTTGTGGGCTTTCTGTCTATCTGAAAGATCAACTTACGAAGTAAATACCTTTCTTTCCTAAAAGAAGTATGGTAGTCAGATTTCTTTCCCTTCATCTATATAAAGTGATGATTTTTACTGAGAGCTAATTATGTCAGTTTCTTATTCTTTCCCTAGTGAACTGTAAATTATTTGAATGTATGAGTGTGTTTTCTCTCCTCTTCCTTTGTTATGCATTGAGAAGATGGTGAATAATTGTTTTGTCCAAAAAGGTATAAAAATATAAATTAAGAAAAGAGATGAAGGCTAAATGCATGCTTAGTACTGTTATTGTAATGCATTCATCGACACTGGGATATAAAATGAGACAAGACATTACCCCTGCCCTCACGTTCAATGTGGAATATATTAAATAAGGTAAAATCGTAATAAGGTGTGATACATCCTATCAAAATAAAAACAAAAGCAATAGGTATAATAATATAATAAAATCCTGAATCCTGTGTACCAAAAATTTATCAACATTTAATTGTTTGACATGCGTAATCTCACTTTATCTTAGTATTATCCCAAAGAAGTAGGTATTGCCATCTTAATTTGATGGGAAGATTACAGATACAAGAGGCACCTTTATAAAGATCACAGAACTTTAAGGTAGGGGCAGAATTAAAATTTGAGTCCAGATCTGTGTCTCCAAATCTAAGATTCTAAGTAGAAATCTGTGCTGCTTCTGAATAATAATTTTTAAAAATACATTGAGAATGCCCTTAGAAATCAGACAAGGGACATTTAAAACTGACTAGAAGGTCACAGAATACATTATGGAGGAGAAAATTTGAACTGACCCATTCATGAAGGACTACTAGGAATTAACTAGATCAAATGAAATGGCCACAGTGGGGTTGTTTTCTAGGCACAGTTTGCAGCATATATAAAAGTTTCATCATGAAGCCCATGCTAAATCTGGCAGGAAGTAAATGTTTTTTTCTAGATTACTAGAAGGCTTTATACGACAGTGACTGGTAAGTGGGAAGCTAGAAATGAAGTCACAAGCCTTACAGATTCACCATATGATGAAAACAATAAAGCGTCATTGTCACAAAAGTAGCAAGTATTTAAAGCTACATGGTCTTGCTCTCTGAAGTGGAGAGCAGTAACACTCATAATCTTCATCATGTCCCCTTGAGAGAAGAATAAATCCCAAGGCCGGGGCAAAGCCTTAAACTTTTTGAAAATGCCTATTGTTTTGCATCTGTGGATGGTATACTATGTACAGGTCTGAATTTCTCTTGACTCCTGGATGGATGGTTGGTATCTCCAATGCAACTGCTATTATTTTTCTCAAAAATATTGTTTTGTGTGAAGTGGCATGTTGTAAATTTTCTGATTCTATATATATTCCTACTCGAGGTCCTGGAAACCCAAAGATGAGTAGGACATAGTTGTAAACTTGGAGGCTCTTATAGTTTTGTAGAAGAGAAAGATAGGTGAAGAGATCATGACGCCAAAATGCCAAATATGCTCTAAATAGTGGCATAAAAATGAAGCTGTATGACAAGTCAAATAAGTGGTTCAAAGAGCAGGAAAAGAGTTTCTAGAAAAGGCCACATCTGAGACACTATTTCACCAAAATGTTCTTTCTGCCCTCCCTGCCTGCGATGCCTTCACTTTGACCCCTCAGAGTTACTGCTTTAAGTATCAGTCTCCCATTATATTCTGCCCTCAAAGACTGAGCTGAATCAAGTGTCACTCTTCCTGGCGGTGTGGCTTTGCAATTTAAAAGGAGATATATGCATTTGTAAGCCTAATTCACCTTCTTAAGTACCCACTGCATTTGGCATCAGTTGTAGGTTCAAACTTTACATTTCCCCATACTTACAGGAAAGGTGAAAGATCAATATGTATAGGAGCTTCATGTTAGTATACCTGGCTTAAAGCTAGCAGAGAAGAAGTCCATTTATTATAACAAATGTCTTCTAAAAGCATACTATAAATGTAAATGATAGTTTTATGAAGTAAATGGAGATACTAATGCATTTATGGCCAGTGTCAAGAGTTCAGTGAAAATGGTCCTATACATCGTACTATCTTGAGTTCAGAAAGTCTCATTATAAGTAATTTCACAGATATTTCTTTATAAAGACCAGGGAATATATATACTGCTTAATGTGGATCAGAGCCTACACTTCATGTAAAGTGCTCATACTATTTATTACTAGGGCTAGGGTTTAAAAAAAATAAGAGTTTTAGAAGTGAATGCATTTTATTTATATTAAAAGCAAACCCAGACTTAGGAATAGGTTGTCTTCCAAAAGTTTCATTGCAAATAAGTTATTTTGAAATAAGAACATATTCACTTATGACAATATTATAAAGGGTGGAAATAAATAATACCAAATGTCAAGGTTAAAAATTGAGTTGATTTATTTTTTTTAATTTTTCTAAAATATGAATGGTAGAATATTAAGTCTAGTCACTGCCTTCTAGTCATATGCATGGTTATATTTTCTGAGGGACAATCAGGAGTAGAGCCAGTGCTGAGTCTTCAGTTCATAAAAAGATCCCTGATTTAGCATCTAGAAAAGGAGATTCTATTGATTCTTTGAGATGCTGAGAGTGACGAAGTACAGAAAATTTGTTTGTTATCTCAAACAGCCTATGTCTTATTTCTGTGGTTTATTCGTAAGCACATTGGAATAACACTTCTCAGCAGTCATTTAGGTGCATATTTTCGTTGAAGTTTTGTGTCCATCTTTGGGAACATCTCTAAGATTTCTTCAGAAATTGACCCAGGTGAGACTTCTTTAGACAACACTCTGGCCTTCAATGTCTTTGTTCTGTCATCTTTAACCAATTTACACAATGCTCCCTGTTTTAGAACATTGACTCATCAGAAGTTACTTATATTTATAAAGCAGGCTTATCTAAATTCTTAAAATAAGAGCAAGACAAAAGTTCCAGGAAACCAACATCCACACAGTCTACTGCTCCCTCTATCCAGGAAATGCTAGGAAAAGTTTAGATATTATTGACAAGCCTTCATAGCCTTCTCTAACTTTAGAATTATTTTAAAACTCTGAGAAAACTAGGATCGATCTGAGCTAGAATAATTTGTTTGGTCTTGGGGAGCAGACAAGAAATTCATAACCATGAAGAGATGGAAGCACATCTGGAACCTGCTTAAAAGTGAGAGTTTTCTGATGCCTTGTTTACCTCACCGGGGGTGGAAATTGTTAGGAGTGACAACCTCATAATCTTGTTAACTTATCAACCCTGGGAAATCAGATCTCACTTTACTAAATAAATTTACTTCCCCCTTTACTAAGAAAATAATCTCACATGTTCCTCCTCGAATCTCTAGAACTCAGCCCCTCATCCCTTACTTTTATGGAGAATATGGACACAAGCAGAAGGAAGCCACATCATTTTCTGGCCACTGATTCTACAATCTGAATTGCACTGGGATCCAAACATTTGGCTTTCTTTCTTACAATAGTAGAAATCACCTTGCTTTCATCCCTCCACCTGTCCTCAGATGTTGCCCCTTCTTGTATTATGAAAGAAGTTCCCCACAGCATTTCTCTTCTGCAGCCAATGTCTCTTACCTTTCTGCCAGGTCGTTCCATATACTAACCATGTCTTAGACCATCTATTAAAAGATACTTAAGTGTCTCTACAAGTACCACCATACTGAAAGCATAGAGCTCACCTTCAAGGCAAAATCTTCAAAGAAAAATTGCCAGCATTGCTAATTACACATTTCTACCTTTCATTAACCCTCTCCAAACAAGTTCCCATTCTCACCACCCCACTGAAATACCTCCTTCTGGGATACCTATGATTTATATCTTCCCAAAGTCTATGGCAACTTTTCCATCCTCAACAAACTTAAACGTTGACACTAGTTGACTAGTTGAGTTTTCCTAGATGCCAGAAATATTTCCTTCTCCAGTTTCCATAAAAATCCTGTCTTTTGATTTCTTGTCTACAACACTGGCTGTTCTTTCTTAGCCTTTTTTCTCTACTTCTCTCCCAACAAACTTCTAAATAGTGTGATGCCCAGGATTTTTTTTCCTGTTATTCTTTATTCTCTATGTAAGCTTTCTTCCTCATCCCTATTGATGACTTTAAATGCTGTGCTTACACAGATGACTCTTGAACTAATGTCTTCCATACAGAATATTCTCCCATGTTTCAGGTTTATACACCCAACTACCTCATCAACATCTCCCTTTGGAAGTTCAATAGGCAACTCCAACCTAGCATGGCCAAGATTAAGTTACTTATTTCAACTGCCTCCCCCTAAACTGACTTTTTCTGCCCTAAATCTTATTCATTACATTAAATGGAGCCACCACCCATCTAGTAGATTAGATCAAATACTTAAGAGTCATACTTCATCCCATTCTTTCTCCCCCGCTCTATGTGGTCTGTCAACAAGCCCCTTCATTTGCTATCATCTCCACTAACATGACTCTCGCACAGGCTATTTCCATCTTTCATTGAGCTGCTGTAACAGCATCACAATTTAATTCCTTTCCTCTGTTTTTGTCCCTCACATTTAGTTCAGCATACAGAATCCAAGTGATGTGTGTAAAATCATACATCAGATTATGTCACCTGCTTAAAACTTCAGTGGCTTTCAGTTGTAATCAGATGAAACGATTGGCCATTGCCTGTGAGTTCCTTGTCTTCCTCACAATCGCATTCCCTCTCTCTCCATTGCAGAAGCTGCCTGCCATCCTGGCTTCCATTTTGCCTTTTGAACAAACGGAGCTCGTTCCTGCATCAGAGATTTAACACTCATAGATTATCTGCCGGGAACATTCTTCTGCTTCTTCCATGTTTTGGTTCAAGTCTCAACTCAAGGGTTTTCTTCTCAGAGAAGTGTTTCCTAGTTGAAATAGACTCCAGTCATTCTCTCATGTTAAGCTATTTGTCTTTTACATGACACTTACTAGTCTCTTTAATTGCTCTCTGTATGTATTCATTTACGTACTTACTCCTGTCTTTGCCTGTGATAATGTATGCGCTGGATGTCAGGAAATCTGTTCACCACAGCATTCCCAGAGCCCGTATTCTGTTCAGAACACACCATGCACCCTGTGAAGGTTTGTTATAGACTCTAGAAACAGGTCTCTATTCTCCATGGACAATATCAAATTAGCAAGCAAGCATAATTTCTGGAAGGGAAAATTCTCATGGTAATTTAGCCAACACTGCACGTTCTATTTTGTGAGTCATCCAGATAACGTCTTCTGGGAAATGTACACAGAACGCTTTCTCCACATATAACAGACAAAATTTACTAATCCCATTTTTTTCCTGTATTTTGAATGTTACTAGGAGATATAGTGAAGAATTTGACTACGGGTTTCCCAGAGCAGTCACTAATTCAAACAAATGTTCACACATTAAATTATTTATAATAGTTCTTAGCTCCTTGAGCAAACCACAAAGACCCATTTAATCTTTATATTTAAGACCTCAAGTCTCTTAATGGGCAGAAAATGTTACAAAATATATGTTTTAGGAAGAGATTCTAGATGTTGATAGAAAGTGGTAAGAGTTAGAGTAGAGGGGAAGAAAAGAGGTTGGGATCTGACTTCAGTTTATACAGATGCAAGATGGGTCAGGGATGCCTACAGTACTCTTTTCAAGAAGTAGTCATAGGGAGGACATAATTACATCCACATACATATATATATAAAACCTTAATATAATTGTTATATGCCTTGCAAGAAAAGTCATTAGCAAACAATTTAAAAACATGTAAGTGGGCCAGGTACAGTGGCTCATGTCTATAATCCCAGCACTTTGGGAGGCCAAGGCTGGAGAATTGCTTGAGGCCAGGAGTTCAAGATCAACTGAGAAACATAGAGAGACCCTGTCTCTGTAAAAATAAAAATAAAAAAAGCGGTTTATGGTGGTGTGCACCTGTACTCCTAGCTACTCAAGAGGCTGAGGCAAAAGGATCTTTTGAGCCAGGGAAGTTGAGGCTGCAGTGAACTGTGATTGTACCACTGCACTCCAGCCTGAGTGACAGAGTGAGACTCTGTTTCAAAAATAAATAAATAAAATTTTTAAAGTTAAATTTGTTTAAAAAAAAATCCATGTAAGCATAAACTTTCGAATTTAGAGTATTCCAGAATGAAAGCTGCAAACAACAATCATAAGCGAGTGATTTCCTGATATAACTCTCCACGAGTCCACAAATGTAATTGGACTTCAATGCTATAGCAACGACACTAAGCAGACCACAGGACAGAGTGTTGAAAAGCCTTCACTGAGACAGATGAATCTATACTTGTAAAAGTGAAATAAGATAAGACACACACGAATACACATGTATTCACAATTTATATATATACACATATATATATATATGATAAAGGTGCAAAACGAAAGCAAAAACAGCAACAAAAGGAAAAAACAATAAGACTGTGCTGGTTAAATATCGAAGCCATATTCTCCGCCCTACCTCTAGCAAGCTATGTTTCCAGGGACATATTACCCCTCTGGAACTCAGTGTTCTGTACTCTAAGATGTAAAGTCTGTACTATACATTTTATAAGATCTTTATCCAAAACAATTGTTCTGTGTTACCAAGGAGACTCTTCGGATGAATGTCTTTTGCGGATAAAATCAATCTCTATTTTTAGGATACTCAGATGAAGTTGCTCCTATGAGTTTTGAAAATAAGTGGGTGAGAACATTTCTTTAAATAACTGAAATTGTGTCTTAAATATTACAGCAAGCTTTATTTTTAAAAGTTTACAACAAAACTGATTCTTATCACGTACAAACTAACTACTGGCTTGTAATAATTCCTGATGTGTTAGTAAAAATATTTTCTCTAAGTCCTTATATACGTAAATTTGTAACCTATTGTATTCACTAAGAAGCAAAAATATTCTGGAAGAAAAAGAATATTAAGAAAGGCGCTGACAGGTAAATTTTCCACAGAAATTAAATGATTATGTAAGTTAAGATGTGAGGGCCAGGCACGGTGGCTCATGCCTGTAATCTCGGCACTTAATGTGGCTGAGGCAGATGGATCACTCGAGGTCAGGAGTTTGAGACCAGCCTGGCCAACAAGGTGAAACCCCGTCTCTACTAAAAATACAAAACTAGCTGGGTGTGGTAATGCACACCTGTAGTCCCAGCTACTCTGGAGGCCGAGGCAAGAGAATTGTTTAGAATCCAGGAGGTGTAGGTTGCAGTGAGCCGAGATCGCCCCATTGCACTTCAGCCTGGGTGACAGTGTGAGACTCTGTCTCAAAAAAAAAAAAAAAAAAAAAAAAAAGATGTGAGTTATGAAACCATTAGCACTTCAAATCACTACATCCTATGAATACTAATCTGCCTAATGAAGGCAAATTTTTTTGTTGGAGAACATAAAATTACCCTAATAAGAAGAGAATTTTAAAAAGAAATGCATGGAAAAGATCTGACTTTTCATTTTAAAAAAATTATGCTTGAAATGCTGATTATTTTAGCTGTAAATCATTCGACTAACTCTCTCCTTGAAGCCATTAGGGTTTAAAGCTGATTTACTATAAGTTGCTACTAATTACATGAGTTTTAAATGACACTTCTGCAGTTGTCTTAAGAGGAAACAAAAGCAGATGCACATACAACTCTGATCAACAAGGAATATTTACAGTCTACGTAATCCTTTATCTCCTTGCTTAAATGCTTTTCACCGTCTGAAATTTGCCATGAGCTATACCAAAGGTCATCATTAAAATACGAAAACTTCCCCACATGTGAGGAGGAAAGTTACAGAAGGATACACTAGGACTTAGGGACTTAATAAAATGTTTCCTTTTTATTTCCTTTTCTGGCAAAGATGCCAAGTGCATTTATCTGCTTTTTTCTTCTAATTCAACAGGCCAATGTAGCACCCTCAGGAGAGAGGCAAATAAGTCCAGAGTACTAAACGACAGTAAGAAACATGACATTGACTGTTAGTTCCATCTCTGAAAACATACCCTATTCGTAAAATAAATAAGACTGTACAACTTCAGATCCTGTTAGAAAGAAATATAGTAAACAATACGATGAAGGGCTTAATCTACTTTAAGATATATTTACTGAGAACGTCCTACAGACAAGCATGGTGCTATGTACTACAGAATTTCTAGAGTCTGCCCATTGTGCATTTATAATGTTTCAATGGAGGGAAAGATAACTGTAAACTTTTATTCATAGCCCAATGGGATGAATCTCATAAAAAAAAAAGTAAGAGGCTTCAAGGAGTCATAAAAAAGGTGTACCATACCTTGGGAATTAGGTAATCTGCCCTCGTGTGTTTTCCTCTACATTTACTGGTGATCTCCTACCTCCACAGCTCCCACAACTGGTCCTATTCCAGTTTACTGCTAAAACATAATTGAGTCAAAAAATATATCATCAGCTTCAGTCCCATTGATACAGATGATCTTTCTTCTAAATCAAAAATCCAACTGAATCTGGATGCAATGCAATGTCTTCGAGGACCTTATGTCTCTGTTTCTCAAGTTGGCCCATTTAAAAAACAAAGTGTCACCTTGGATCTCCATTCCAAGACGCATAGGTACACAGGTGTTTTGACAGAGGCCTTTTGAATTCTTTGGGGCTCTTGCCAAATCCATTCTCAGAGACTGAATCCCATCTCCTGTACTTGCAGCCCACTGGGCAGAATTCTACTGGTTATGGAAAAATTAGGACTAATCGATGCCCAAGTGTCCAATGTAGAATTCACTTGCCACTGCCATAGCCTGCTAACTCCTGATACCAACAACTGTCAGTCACACCAGAGCTTTGGACTCTGTACTGTACATCAACCTGGATGCTCAGGTTATTTCCTCAGGCTAGGTCCCATAGTCTCCTGTCCTGTCTGGACTCAGGCTTCCCACTATGGATCTCAAGCCCCATTGCTAGCTCCAGGTGACCTCACAATAAGCAAAATGAAAATAAGAAATCCTTTTCATTATGTAGGCATCATTTTTAAAAAGTCTTTTTTTTTTTTTTTTTTTTTGGTGGCTGGCAAGATGGGTGAATAGGAACAACTCTAGTCTGCAGCTCCCAGCAATATCAATGCAGAAGGCAGGTGATTTCTGCGTTTCCAGCTAAGGAACCTGACTCATCTCAATGGGACTGGTTAGACGGTGGGTGCGGCACTATTCACAATAGCAAAGACTTGGAACCAATCCAAATGCCCATCAGTGATAGACTGGATAAACAAAATGTGACACACATATACCATGGAATGCTATGCAGCCATAAAAACGGATGAGTTCATGTCCTTTCCAGAGACATGGATGAAGCTGGAAACCATCATTCTCAGCAAACTAACACAGGAACAGAAAACCAAAAACCGTATGTTCTTACTCATAAATGGGAATTGAGCAATGAGAACACATGGACACAGAGAGGGGAACATCACATACCAGGCCTGTCAGCAGGTGGGGGCTGGGGAGGGATAGCATTAGGAGAAGTATTTAATGTAGGTGACAGATTGATGGGTGCAGCAAACCACCATGGTACATGTGTACCCATGTAACAAACATGCACATTCTGTACATGTATCCCAGAACTTAAAGTATAATAATAATATCTTTTTCTTCTTGTAAGGGAAGATAAATTTTATAGCTAAAATAAAATGCAAAATGTACAGCTCAGGCAGGTGAAATGTCTGCTTAGCCCACAGAACTTACTAATTACTCTCATCTTTCAGCCATCTGAGTTTTCTGCTTCCCCTTGGTGTAGACACTGCTCCTCTCACCACTTTTATTGCAGAGGAGCAGTGTTCCATGTTGGCCCAAGAAAGGGTAAATATCCCTTCCTTTGATTCTTTTTACATGACTAAGAGAGGCTAGAATTTTCCTATTGCTTTAACTAAATTGTAAAAGACAATAAATTAATACCACATAAAGAATATTTGGTATGAATATTTTGGCTTATAAGGTCAGAGTAACTACTTAGCTTGCTTTGGGGCTTTTTAGGTCACTATTCAAAGATCAAAGAGTAAAACCATAGATCTGTGATGGTTAATTTTGTATTTCAACTTGACTGGGCTATAGGATGCCCAGATAGCTAGTGAAACATTATTGATCAATGTGTCTGTGAAGGTGTTTTTGGAGGAGATCAGTATTTGAATTGGAGAACTGAATAAAGCAGATGACCCTATGCAATGTGAGTGGGCAGCATCCACTCTGTTAAGGGACTGAATAGAACAAAAAGGCAGAGGAAGGGTGAATTTGCTGTCTCTCCTTGACCTGAGACATCCATCTTCTCTTGTCCTTGGATATTGGTGCTCCTGATTGTAATGCTTTCAAGCTCAGAGGGGGATTTACACCATCAGCATCTCACCCCCACTTTCAGGCCTTCAGACTCAACCTAAATTACATCACTAGTTTTCATAATTCTCCAGCTTGCAGATAGCAGATCTTGGGACTTTCTGGCCACCATATCCATGTGAGCTAATTTCCTCTTATCTGTATCTATACCTGTACCTCTGATCTTAGTTATTTCTTGTCTTCTGCTAGGTTTTGAGTTTTTTTGATCTTGCTCCTCTAGCTCTTTCCATTTTGATGATAGGGTGCCAATTTTATATCTCTCCTTTCTTCTCATGTGGGCATTTATTGCTATATATTTTCCTCTAGAGACTGCTTTAAATGTGTCCCAGAGATTCTGGTATGTTGCGTCTTTGTTCTCGTTGGTTTCAAAGAACATCTTTATTTCTGCCTGCATTTCATTGTTTATCCAGTCAACATTCAAGAGCCAGTTGTTCAGTTTCCATGAAGCTGTGCGGTTCTGGGTTGGTTTCTGAGTTCTGAGTTCTAACTTGATTGCATTGTGGTCTGAGAGACTGTTTGTTATGATTTCCATTCTTTTGCATTTGCTGAGGAGTGATTTACTTCCAATTATGTGGTCAATTTTAGAGTAGGTGTGATGTGGTGCTGAGAAGAATGTATACTCTGTGGATTTGGGGTGGAGAGTTCTGTAAATGTCTATTAGGTTTGCTTGGTCCAGGTCTGAGTTCAAGTCCTGAATATCCTTGTTAATTTTCTGTCTTGTTGATCTGTCTAATATTGTCAATGGGGTGTTAAAGTCTCCCATTATTATCCTATACCTATATATCTGTCTATCTATTCTATTCTACTGGTTTTGTTTCTGTAGGTAATCCTGACTAATAGAAGGACCAAAAGACTAGGATTGTTTGCAGCTGCGTTGTGTGGGTATAATCTAAAAAGTGTGCTGTATAGATCACTGCCTACCTATAGATACAGGATGTTATCCATGAGGTCTGGCCCAGGTAGCTAAGCAAAACAAAGTCAGAAATAGGTAGCTTCTTCTCTGATTGTTTTTTCCAAACTTAGAAATCTCAGCTATCAGCTAACCTACAAGGTCACCTTCAGTAGACCTTTTCCTCCTTAGGGTATGCTTGACAAATGATTTTATCTAAACAGCTCCATCAGTATAGCTGCTTATTTAAAACAGCATAATATTTAATATGCCATGCAATCTCTGGATTGCAAGTTTCAAGAGTACTGGATTATGTGTTTTTCACTAATGTATTACTAAAGTTTTGCACAATACCTGGAAAACAGACATGTTAAGAAATATGTGTTGCCCAATGGAATAAATTGGAATTGCATATATAATGTGAACGGAAGAGGAGCAGGAAATGTTGCATAATTCCTTTCAGCCTTAGACAGCAGGTAGGATTTCAGCAGACAAAAATTTAGGATGAGGATACTCCAAACATACACCTTAAACAAGACAATCCAGGAAAGTGTGGGGACTGTAATGAAATGTGTTATAAAGAGTGAGTAAATCTGCCTGTCTCATATCTACGAAATACAAGGACTGTCTAAACACGCTAATTTTGTTACAGTTCCCTTTTAGATCATTATAAGACATCTCAAACCTGATTTGGTTACCATTAGTTTATTTTCCTCATTGTTTTCATAGTAACTTGTATGCAGGGAGATAAATAATGAGAGCTGTTTCAAAAAACACAAGAGCTTAAAAGGATTGTAAGTACAGTTATTGATTGAAGTGGAAAAATAAGTATAAAATATATCATCTTGCTATTTCCAGAGCAGGAAAGAAAAAAAGAAATCAAATGAGGGAGAAAGCAAACCCCTTCCCAAGGTAGCGTAGGATGACACTAAAAAATCAACATTCTCAGAAAATAAGAGAGAAAAAAAAAGAACACTGAAGGAAAACCTGAAGGAAAACTAGAAGTCGGATTTTTGAATGTGTGAGGATGACTCATAATTATAATGCCTGTATTAGTATGTAGCCAGAAAAAGTGAAATACACTTAGAATACAAGCAGGAAATCCACAGTGCTTTGTAAATGCATGTTTCTATTTCATCCATCTCTCCATGTATTCACCTTCTCTATACCATGCACTGTACTAGATTACAGAGATGTGACAGGAAGATGCAGAACCTAATGTGAAGACCTTCATCGAATTAGAGATACACAATAAATAATTGTATCATAAATTAATTAATGTGGTGAGGGCTATGAAGGAGAATTCTAGGGACTACGGGAATATTTAACTGGAAGATTCTAATTTAGTTGGTGAAATTAGGAAAGCCTTTTCTGAAAAAGTACTATTTTAATATACAAGCAATCTATGGATGATTATTTCATTGTTGTGTGATTTTCTTTTTTTTAACTCATTATACTTTAACATCTGGGGTCCATGTGCAGAACATGCAGGTTTGTTACATCATATGTCCTGGTGGTTTGCTGCATCCATCACCTCGTCATCTATATTAGGTATTTCTCCTAAAGCTATCCCTCCCCAACCCCCCATCCCCTGCTATCCCTCCCCCACCCTCTGACAGGCCCCAGGTGTCAATGTTCCCCTCCCGGTGTCCATGTGTTCTCATTGTTCAATACCCACTTATAAGTGAGAACATGCTGTGTTTGGTTTTCTGTTCTTGTGTCAGTTTGTTGAGAATGATGGTTTCCAGCTTTATCCATGTCCCTGCAAAGGACATGAACTCATCCTTTTTTATGGCTGCATAGTATTCCATGGTGTATATGTGCCACATTTTCTTTATCCAGTCTATCATTGATGGGCATTTGGGTTGATTCCAAGTCTTGCTATTGTGAACAGTGCCGCAATAAACATACGTGTGCATGTGTTTATAATAGAATGATTTGTAATCTTTTGGGTTATAAATCATCCCACACCCAGTAATGGGATTGCTGGGTCAAATGGTATTTCTGTTTGTGATTTTCTATTGATAAATGCCACCACAATATTCTATTTCACCTTTAAATAGTATATTTTATTAATTTGCAACCATTGCCTGTTTGCCTGTAGAGCTAGCACTTATGAATAATAGTTACTTTCTAAGGATAAGGGACCTGGATAAATATATGGACAAGGAATTCTGGATCTCATTTCATCTTATTCTTTTCTGTCCAAGTTGAGTGCTGCTCTTTTCTTTTCTTTTATTATTATTTTTTTACATGAGGCAGAGTCTTGCTATATTGGCCGGGTTGGTCTTGAACTCCTGGTCTCAAGCAATTCTCTTACCTTGGTCTGCCAAAGTGTTGGGATTACAGGTGCAAGCCACTGCACCTGGCCCTTTGTTTTCCTTTGTCTTGCCAGGTTTAGACAATACAATAAATGGTAGAAAAATTATGATTTACAGGACAGGGATAATAATAATAGTAATAATAATAATGATCATGGCTAATATTGAGAATTTACTATGCTCCAGGCACTGTTCTAACTTTGTGTACATTAAGTACTTCTATTGATGAAGATGTAGAAATTGCAATATGGTCATGATTCAAGCTGAATGAGGCCAGGCACAGTGGCTTGTCCCTGTAATTCCAGCACTTTGGGAAGTTGAGGCAGGTGGGTCACCTGAGGTAAGGAGTTTGAAACCTGCCTGGCCAACATGGTGAAATCGCATCTCTACTAAAAATACAAAATTAGCCAGGTGTGGTGGCACACGCCTGTAGTCCCAGCTACTCAGGAGGCTGAGGCAGGAGAATCGCTTGACCCCCAGAGGCAGAGGCTGCAGTGAGCCAAGATCACACCACTGCGCTCCAGCCTGGGTGAGACAGAGCAAGATTCTGTCTCAAAAATAATAATAATTCAAGCTGAATGAAATTTCTTTAAGTTATATTAAAGCAAATCAAAGCACCATTTTTATACACTTTAAGCTGAAGAAATTAGTTCCAACATTTTTTAGTTTACAAAACATCTCTGATATATAGGTTTTAATATAATTTCAGATCATTTTTCTTCATCCGTTGTAAAATTTTACTTTTATAAAACTCAATGTGTGTTCTTCAAAACTTAGCACCAGAGGTGAACCGAAGGAGGCTTAGACTTGGAATAAATATTTTTAAATGAAACATCACAATGAAGAAAACAATACTGATTTTCATTTCCTTGGCTGAGCTTCTTTGTCTTGAACGTGATTAGTGGAATCTTTGACATCTTTCCCTTTGTTATCAAGGGTTCAACATGCTGACAATATGTTCTAGTGGTTCATGGGTCTTTCCATATCTCCACTCAATGGCTTGCTATACTTAAGAAACTAGTACTTGGTATTTCATTGTGAGGTTTTTTTTAATTCATGTTTTTATGCCTGATGCCCTTTTCTAGCTAAATTAGGTAGGAATCTTGGCATTAATATCAAGAAACAAAAATAATAAACCCCAAACATGCCATTCAACTACCTAACATATATTCCTGATCAAAACTTAGGATTCCATATGCAAATAATTTTACATACCTGGTCTTTGTTATCAAAATGTTCTGTCCTGAGTTTGAGAAGATCATAACAAGTACTCAGTCTGTCGAACAACCTAGGGTAATAATACAAATTTTTCTGAATCATAGCCATACCTTACATATAAAATATCTAGCAGTTGCATTTAGAAATAAGTAATAATTTTTACTAAGATTTGCAACATATTTTATTGCTTTTCTTCAAAATTACATTTCCTAATTTTGTACAGATTGGTTTGTCATCTTATAAGTCAGTTTATAAACTGTCCTGAGTCTGTGAGTGCCTTCATTTCTTGAAATGTTTTTGTAACAAATATTAAAATCATTGAGGGTATTTTCAACAAAATCAGATTATCTTATAAAATGTATCTTTAATGACTTTTAGTAACATTTTGAAAGAACAATGAAATGATTACTTTTCTTTAGTAGTTTTAGTGACTATCAAGCAAAATCTCACAAGATGCCAGGAATCAATCCATAGCTGAACAAAACTAAGACACGACTTCCTAAAAAGGGCTTTTTTTAAATAAATAAAATATAAATTAACTTAGAATTTATTTTTGAAAATGTACCAAAGTAATGTGATAGTTGAATTTCAAAACAGGGTCCTATGACTTCCACTTGTAATTTCAAACAGCAGCTATATTAGAGGTAAAGTTCTAATTTCTGGAAAAGTTATACCTAATGAAAGGAATAAATTTTTGTATTTATTTTTCATTTCCTTAGTCTTGTATCTCTAGATTTGCAGTAGTCTGGAGTTAACAAGTACAGCACACTGTTAATTAAAGTTATATTGAAGACAAAGATTAGAAATCAAAGTAGATGCTTTGTGAAAAGCATTGCCCTTTGGTTTCCATTTTAACTTTTCTTAGAGGTAAAAAAACACCTATTAATAGAGAAGTCTGTACTCATAAATGTCACTAATCCATCAGTTGGTACATTTGAAGAAAACTAAAATTTCTTTCATCTAACAGCAGCTCAGATTGGACCATGAACTGCTTTCAAATGTTCACAAAGCTAGGAGGAAATATAAATAGGATTATCTCAGGTAATTTTCTTTTAAAAATTGCCTGTGAGCCTTTAGATAACCAGTGTCTTAGACTGCACATTTATTATTATCTTGTTTCTTTTCTTTTTCTCATCTCACTATGCTTATAGACCTCCTCTGAAAGGTTCTGAATCTTACGAGATTTGCATTTACATTTTACTTTACTGCAAAGTACACAAGTGTTTCTTAGTAACGCTGCAACTTATTTTAGCTTAGAAGCTTCCACTTTGTATTATTAACTGTCTAGGAGGATGTCCAGAACTTAACTGGACTATTCTAAGTCACTAACATGTCTTAATTAATCAATACATCCACTCTTAGGGCATAAAAACTTAAAAGCAGTACACTAGAATGATAATTTCTAAGCTAAGGAGAAGAACACTTTCACCATATAAAAGAGAAAGGGCAATGATAATTGAAACAGCACAATTCAGGCTACAGTTGGAATGTATCTCCTCCTACATAGATTTATACAAATTGTTCTAAAACCACTCACATAACTGAATCAATTAGCTATTGCATAAAAGCCTCAACAATTAGTTGTTTACAATACTTGTTTAGCATATGATTCGGCTACTCAGTAAATGTAGTAGGGAACAAAGAATAGTTCTGGCATCGTTTGGGCTACCCTATGCAACTGTGAGTCTCCTGAGAGACTATTTCTGCATCTTGATTGGCTGATGGTTGGGGCCCCTTGGCCCTCCTGCATCATGGAGTCGCCCATCCTCTATCAGGCTCGGTTTGTTACATGGCAACGTCAAGGTTCACAGGGAGAGGGAGCGAGAATATGCCTGGTATCTTGAGGTAGCTTACTCGTACTGCCACGTTGTCAATTACAGCACTTCCTATTGGCCAAAGCAAGTCATGAGACTAGCCCACGTTTAAAGTGTGGGGAAGGAAACTTTACCCCTTTCTGTATTCATGGCCTTTAAAATATGAATTTGGAAAGAAGAATTGCAGCCATACTTGCAGTCAACCTATTGAAATATTGTACTTTCTGAACAATTTTTGACAGATAAAAGCATTTTACATTTTCTTTTTCTTTCTTTCTTTTTTTTTTGTTTGTTTGTTTAGATACAGGATCTTGCTCTGTCACCCAGGCAGAGTACAGTGGTGGGATCATAGCTCACTACAGCCTGGAATTTCTGGGCTCAGATTCTCCCACCTCAGCCTCTTGAGTAGCTGGGACTGCAGGTGTGCACCACTACACCCTGCTATTTATTTATGTATTTATTTTTTATTTTCTGTAGAGATAAAGTCTTGCTGTGTTACCCAGGCTGGTCTCAAACTCCTAGAGCCACTGTGCTCAGCCTACATTTTTGAATACTGTGACTTAAACTGTGGAATTCCACCTTACTATGACAATTTTACTGAATCATTTTTTAAAAATGATCAGTGAAATCCCCATCCAAACTTCTGTTCATTTCCATAATGCTAGGATTTCTGCGTAATTTAAAATAAAGAGACATCTGATAGAGCTATATTTTGTTTAAGACTATTAGAAATCTATGGTTTGGAAGAGTAATTTCAATTAGTCTTTCAAACATTTACTGTATGATTGGTATTGTTATATAATCTGCTGGGTACAAATGAAATGAAAGTAAATTGTCCTTCCCAGAAAGGGATTATATTCATTTTAGAGATGCAAGGTTTTTATATATATATATATAATATATATTTATATATATATAATATATATATTATATATATATTTATATTTATTTATAATTTTTATAATAATAATTTAATATTTATAAATATTAAATATTTATAATTTTATAAATTTATAAATATAAAAATATTTATAATTTTATAATTTAATATTTATAAATATATTTATTTATAATTAAATATATTTATAATATATTTATATTATATATATTTATATTTATATAAAATTATTAGTCAAATAAGAAATGTTAGAAACTATTTATATATTTTATATAAATGACTCCTCCTATAATAATTCTACTGTTTATGATACAATTTGAGAACATCTTAATGCCCAATAAAGTTGTGGAACGTAAGGCAAGCAAGAAAAACAAAAGGAATCAGAGCTAGGAGAGAGACATCGAAGCAAGTATTTTCAGGGAAGATTACATTGAGGGGGTGGGACTTGAATGGGCCTCCAATGGTCTTGATATTTCTGCAAATATTAAATTAGCATCTCCCTGTCCTGAGTGCACCCTTCTATACTGTGCTGTAACACAGGAGAGTTACAACTCTACAAACCTATTCTTCTTTTTCAGCTGGCTCCATGTTAGACTCTGCCAACAGAGAGCATTAGAAGGAGATTAAAAGGCTTAAGAAATTATTATTACTATTCTTATGAGACTTAAGCCTAAGAGTGGCAAGGATTCATTGGTTAACATTTGTTCTGCAGATGAGTACTGTTCGCCCATGACCCCCTCCTGACAGAGCAGGGGACCCACCTGGAGATGAGTTGAGCCAAGTGTATGGAAGGAAACTCTGGGGACAAAGAACAGGCATGGTCGTGAAGAGATTAAAGGATATGGTTACACAATTGGACTCACTGAAACAGAAGGTCTCTATTGCAAAATGATGGAAAATATGCATGGATATAGAAATACATTATCTTAGAAAGTCAGGCAGAATTGCAGCCTTAACAAACACAACTACAGTGTTACAGTAAAACAATGTTGGGGCCAGGGGCACTGTCTCATGCCTGAAACCCCAGCACTCTGAGAGACCAAAGTGGGAGAATCACTTGAGATTAGGAGTTCCAGACCAGCTTGGGCAACATAGTGAGACCTCATCTCTACAAAAAATTAAAAAAATTAGCCAGTCATGGTGGTATGCACCAAAGCAATAGCAGCTACTTTGGAGGTTGAGGCAGAAGGAATGCTTGAGCCCAGAAGTTGGAGGCTGCCATGAGCTATGATTGTGCCGCTGTACTCCAGTGCATTCTGTGCAGCAGAGCAAGACCTTATCTCTGAAAAAAATAAGATAAAAGCAATATTGGAAACTGCAGTTCCTATGGCTGTTATTTAATATTATCTTAAGGAAATCACCATTGCTATTTTAAAGGACAGACTGAATATTATTGGTGGATTTACGATGCTTACTTAAACTGTTTTTCACATTATTTTACTTTATTTAAAAAATAATTTTCATAAGGAAAACTAATTTAATTCCTGATTTTAAATTGTATAGCCGTGATATGAATGAACGGTAGATTGAAGATCACAAATGACCCAGGCAGCCACTAGCAAATGAGAAGAGCTAGACTAACTACCATTGTTAGACTTTTCAAGGCTCACCTTCAAGAAATGTAGCACAGCTGCAAAAAGCTGGAAAATGATGTCTATTTTTCAGAAATGGCAGACAACATTGAGGACAAGTGAGACGGCCTTATTTAAAGAAATGTGCAGTTGTAGGAGGGTATGGACTGATCCAGGTATAGCACAATGCTAGCCACAGAAAAGGAATAGCTAACATGTATTGAATAGTCCCTAAGCGCCAGGCAATGTGTTAAATATACTGTGTTGTCTATTTAATGTAATCCTTGTAACCCTATGAGAGAGATGATATCATTGTCCTCATATCACAGAAGTTGGAAAAGAGGCTTTGAAATTTTGTAATATCTGTATTCAAAACCAATTGGACTCCAAAAGTCACACTTAACTAGTTCACTTTACCTAGAAAAAACTTAATTAATAGGCAGTGAATAATTAACTGAATGAATCTGTGCAGAAAGAGAAATCTTGCTCTTCACCACCATAATGTATATTTTATATCATCTGCCATAGATATGGAACATACCATCAGCACAATTCTACTCAAAAGCAAACAAAACCCGTAATGCTTATAATAAAAAGGATTTCAAAATGAACTGAAGGTCTGAAACCTGGTGAGCACAGGCTATAAGAAGTGCTGGCATATTGTCCTAATTTTTGATAAGTAACACAACACAAAGTATTGTGAGCCATTTGGATTTTGACAACCATGCTTTAATAACTTTGGAAAAGCCTTACTACTTGTTAAAAAAGAAAAAAAAAATGTTTTATTCTGCTTCTTACAATTAACCACCCTAAGGGACTTTTCTTTCAAAATGGAACAGTTGATTTCACGATTCAGGGAATCTAAAAATTAAAATATGTCAACACATGGGATATAACCTTCATACACATATTCATGTGCATGGACCTGCACACACGCACATACACAACACACACAGACTCATAGAACATGGGAACTAAGAAGGTCCCCTGGGAACCTCACGTCCAGCCACCCCCCCCCCACATCCAGTTTGCATATTTCACCCAGTTAGTTCATAGCTCAAGGCTGATATTCAGATGGTCTGCACCAGTTTGGACATACCAGTTAATAAAATACAAAAATGATTCAGAGGCAGCTGGTAAATAACTATAGTCATTGTCTCTAGTCTTCCAGGGTCTTAACTCCATCTCTGCAAGAAAGTTTTTCTGGTTCCTATCCCGAAACACTGAGGGACCTTTTCCTGATCTACCAACCAAAGAGTGAACTCAGGGGCAACAGGAAGCCTCCTGAATGTTCCTGCATGCAGGTTGATCAGTATTTTTAATGTCAACACTGTCTAAGGACTGACTAGAATCCAGGACTTCAGTCCCAATTCCAGAGTTTTATCTTGTCTAACCATTTTTCTTTCTTTTCTTTCTTTTTTTTTTTTTTTTTTTTTGTTTTTGAGACCAAGACTTGCTCTGTCACCCAGGCTGGAGTGCAGTGGTGCCATCTCAGCTCACTGCAACCTCCGCCTCCTGGGTTCAAGCGATTCTTCTGCCTCAGACTCCTGAGTAGCTGGGACTACAGGTGCACACCACCAGGCCCTGCTAATTTTTATATTTTTAGTAGAGACGGAGTTTCACCATATTGGCCAGGCAGGTCTCAAACTTCTAACCTCGTGATCTGCCTCCCAAAGTGCTGGGATTACAGGTGTGAGCCACTGTGCCCTGCCTCATCTGCCTTTCTTAAGTGTTAGTATTTTATTGCAATTCAAATGAAGTTCTTCATTTTTACTGCAAAGCACTAGTCCTAGATATTTAAAGGTAACCTTTCCCTTTCCATGCAAACTTAATTCCTTTTGCTTTGTTTAAGTTTTACCATTTTCTCTAACGCATTGTTCAGTTTATTGATGCTACTGTGAATCCAATCACATTACTATACTCTTTCAATGCTTTTTTTCTCTTCTGTATTTAGCCGATATTTTGAGCTATTGCTCTTTCTTCTTTTTTTATGACAGATTTTTGCCTAATAACTATATAATGATCTAGAAATTATACCATATAGTCACAGCTGAAAGACTTGCATATCTGAACCATTTTTCCTTTTCTGTATATTATTTCAAATATTTATTGAAACTGTAAAAAAATCAACAGTGAATCAATAAGAATTGACTTGAATATGTAATGATAACGTTTTGTGTACAGCGCTTAGGCTCAATTTTTTGCCCAGTGCTTAGAAGGCAAGAGCTCACTATTTATTATGTTACACCTTTAAGTGAATTCATGCAACCTCCAAAAAAGACGAGAGCTGACTAAATTTCAGTTGGCTCACTTAATTTTCGCATCACTCATTTACTCAGTCAACTACTTCAGATTTTTCTGTTTCTTCTCTCTAATATCCAACAATAACAGACATACTTGTTGGGAAATGTTCAGGTAACAATAAAGAAATTCAGGACTGGTCCTTCTAACTACCTGCTTATTTTAGTTGGCTATTGTACAACATCTCCATGCTATAGATGCTCTTACAAATTCTTAGAAGTTTCAGAAAAGGTAGGGAAACATCTAAAGTCTTGTAATCAATGCTTTCCTTTATTGAGTCATGATTACACACCAGGCATAGGTCTAAGAGTCACAAGAGTCACTCAGTGTTCTGTACAGATTTTCTAGTTTGATTTTCATGCTTGCCCTTTGGGATGTGAATTATTATCATCTCCATTTTGCAAAAGGCGAGAAGTTCAGTCATTGTTCCACATCCACATTGAAAGCAATGGAGATATTTCAACTCCTGAATCTGAACCCTTTAGTAAGTGTACTGTACATCTAATACTTGCCAAATCTTGTGAATAGGTATTGTTTTTGAAATCGTTATGGAAGAGGAAACTGAGCTCATATGATTTTATGGGTTTAATTGTGTCCTTAAACATACAAAAATGTTTGTTTAAGTTTTAACCACCTCCAACCCATATCTCTGAATGTGACCTTATTTGGAAATATGGTCATTGCATATGTAATTCGTTAAGATAAGGCCATACTGGAGTAGATGTGGGCACTTATTCCCATATAAGACTCATTTAAGACACAGGCAGGAAGAGAAGCTGATGTGAAGACTCAGAAGGAAGGTGGCCACATGAACACAGAGACAGAAATTAAAATTATGCTGCCACAAACCAAAGAATGCCTGGGCAACTAGAAGCTGGAAAAGGCAAGAAAGAATCTTCTAGGGTCTTCAGAAGTAGCATGCTACGTCAAGGACTTCTGGCCTGTAGAACTGTAAAAGAATGAGTTTTTTGTTGCTTTAAGCTCCCCATTTTATGGTCCTTTGTTACTGTAGTGCTAGGAAAGGAGGAGAGTATTTAGGGTTTTTGCTAAAGGTCATGATTTAGGAAATGGCAGGTACAAAATTATTGATGTGGATGAGTAAATGCAATTCTCTGTATATCTGAATTTTCCAAAGACATGGAATTATGCATTTTCTAAATGCTCAACAATTTCTTCCCATACTTGTTCTCAGCCTTTCTCCACTACACCTAACAATTTCTGCATCATTTGCCCACAAATAAGCTATGTGTGCTGCCGTTGAAAGCCAACCTATGCACTATCCCAGGCACGTGACTCCAATATTTCTCGCCTTCTCCTCCTACCTCATTTGCCTACTTTCTATTGGCTCACTCGGGATATAAGGGTGCTGTTATTTTTCCCATGTTTAAAATCAACAAACACAGATACTGCTTTTAACTTCACTGCTATGTCAGCTACTGCCCCATCCCTTCATTCTGTTTTGCAGCAAAATGGTGCAAAAGAGTTATGTATCATATACAGGTTTTCACATTCTTCTTCTGCCATTTTGTCTTAAAACCACTTTGGTATCACCCCACTGAAACTTCTCTAGGGAGGACAACAATGACCTCCATGTCACTCAAGCCGATGATCACTTTTGATTACTTATCTAACTTAACCAATTGTCACAGTGATGACATACATATACAAAATGTTTCACCTCAAGTTCAAGATACACTTTCTTTCAAGGGCTTCCAAAATATCAAAGTCTGTCTTCCTCCTCATCTCTAATTGTTTCTTGGCCTCTTTTCCTGCTCCTTCCTCTTCTTCGCCTCTTCACATTGAAAAGCCTCAGGACTGAAACATCAGTGCTTTCCACTTTTCTGTCCAAAGTGCTCCCTTCCCGAGTTAATCTATATGACTCCCAAATTGATATCTCAAATAGATATCTCCATCCTCAAATTCTCTTCTAGAGTCTGGATTCATACAGATGCATCTACCATTGTGTTCTTCGAGTCTGTTCAACACAGTAGCTGGAGGGACCCTTTTAAAACATAAAAGCTGGATCACACCACTGCTCTGTATAAAGCTCTGCAATGGCGTTCCATATTCAGCATCCTTGAAATAGCCTACATGTCCCTCCATTCTCTGAGCTTTCTTACCACTTTTTCTTCCATCCTTCACTTACTCTGCTCCTGCACACAAGCCTACTCGCTGTTCCTTGGGTGAGTCCTCCACCCTCCTAATGTAGAGTGGTCCTCAGGCTCTTTCCTCAGCCGCGGGAGTGCTCTTTCCTCAGGCATTTGATTGGCTAACTCCAACTCTCACACACACATCACAGCTGCCCTCAGATCTCACCAACTCTGTTAGGCCTTCCCTGAACATGCTATTGAACATTGCAAGCTGCCGGCCCCACCCTGTCTCTGCTCTTGCACCCCTGCCCCTGATTTCCCAATTCCTGCTTCCTTTTTGCATAATAATTTAATATACTATACAATGTAATCACTTAACTTCTAATTTTTTATTGTCTTCCTATGGTAGAATGTAAGCTCTCCAAGGGCAATGTTCCTGAACTGCTTTGCCTGTTGGTATCCCAGAGTATGCCCAGAGCCTGGCATATACTAACTGTACAGAAAACAATTGTTGAATGAAGGAGCTATAATCAGAATAACTTCATCACTGTACATTGGCACTGGTAGTAAGATGTGTCTTTTTGGTCCATATACAACAGTCAGAATCTTGTAAGAAATATTGGTATTTCCAGAGCTTGCCTACTTTCTTATATCACTTAGATGAAAATAATTATTGGAAAAGGAATATAATAGTTGTAGATCTGTAATAAATAGTTCTTGTTTTACATTATTCTCTTTATTCTCTTGGAATGAATGAAAGTTTTTCTCTTGGGTCATTTGTCTGTGATCCAGTGAAACCTAAAAAGACAGCTATTCTGTTTTTGTGCGCTGTATTCTTTACTGCAGTTCATAGCACAATCAATACTGATTTACATTAATGCAATACTTGTTGCCTCTACCAAATAAGCCTCTAGAAGAGTCTTCTGAATAAATTGGAAAAATGGTACTAAAAGTTCAGCAAATCTCAAATCATAATTGGATAGCTGTGCCCCCAGCTGGTAAAAAATTGTATGAGGTGCTGAGTGTAATTTCATTTATTGATTTCCTTCATTCTAGAGTTGGTGAAGGGCAATAACAGGAATGGTTAAATCAAAATGTTGAAATCTTGTGATTTATTAGTAGAAAGAATGTGTCGCACCTCTCTGCACACCTACAAAATTGTTTATTCTGTCCTTAATATATTTTCAGACAGTGTTTTTATCTGGAAAACCAAGATGACCACCAGGTCACTTTTCAATAATGTCTTTCTCCTTTGAATCTCTCAGTGAGAAAAGTTTCATTTATTTATATATTACAATTCATGGTAAATTATTTAAGATACTATCAGGTAATTGGAAGTATCTCATGATTCTCTTTACTCTTTATTTTCATAGATTTTAATTTCTCAGGTAGAACAACTCAGTCATGGACAAGGTTGGCAGAAAAAAAGCATTTCAATTTTAGTGGACAGGTGCACTATTAGACATCCAAAAAGGCATTCAGGCAGGTGTTTTTCCAGAGGGTTATAAACTATGGTATGTACAATTTACTTTTTCTGCACTTTCAATTTGGAGACAGAAATATATATGTTTTTCTTAGTAACATTGTTTCATGGGAATTTTCTTGAATTCATATAACCCTAGGATTAAAACTTCAGATTCCATAAAGGATCTAAATTAATAGATGTTTAAAAATCTAGAGAATTTAGAGAAATTTAGAATACAGTCATCTATTAGTGAAATGTAGAACATGGTCAGCCTTTAGTGAAAATCAAAGTCAAATCTGCAGATAATGAAATCACATCATACTTCTATCCAGGGATTCATCCAGATAAGTTTTAGTTTCAGGTCTCTGAATAATGTGTGCAGTTGACCCTCAGGCTTATTCTATGAAGAGTGTGTTTTATAGTAAAATATTCCTTTATGCTAATTTGCCTTTTTCAGCATTTGCTTGCACCTGGATGCCATAATAATTGTTTTAGTGAGTTAAAGACATAACTATAATACTAAAAGTGATGGCAGCAGCTCTTCAACACCAGTAGTTCCTTAGATCGCCCCTAATTGATATGCAGTCAAATTGGAGCTTCAATACAATGTAAACTGTCTTGGTCCTTTCCAGATGCTAAAACAAAATACCATAAACTGGGTAACTTATAAATAAAAGAAATGTATTTTCATACTTCTGGAGGCTGTCAATGGGAAGTCTCAGATCAAGGCACTGGCAGATTCAGTGTCTGGTGAGGGGCCTTTTCCTGGTTCATAGAAATGGCACCCTCTCACTGTGTCCTTGTGTGGCAGAAGGCACGGGGCAGTTTCCTGAGGACTCTTTTGCAAAAGCACTAATCCCATTCATGTGGTGTTCACACTTATGCCCCAATCACCTCTCAAAGGCCCCACATACTGATATTATCACATTGAGGAGCAGGTTTTCAACACATGGATTTATAGAGGACACAAACATTCAGACAATAGCAAATATGTATGTTTTGAACAGAAATATATATAATCTCTAAGTTTGAAGCCAACTACATTTGAGAGAACCTTCCCAACTTTCACTGGCATACCCACTTGTTAAACACCTGCTGGATAGACTTTCTCTGTCATTTATAAGCAACTCCATCATCATATGACCAAGTAGCACACTGTGTGTCCTGTGCATGTATCTTCGTGGAGCGCTGAATCAACTACCATGAATTTGATGCCTTAAAGGTAAAAACTGGGGAGGTATTTGAGATGTTCACCCAAGCAGAGAATGTGTTCTTGGACTTTTCCATTAGGAGAAAATGGAAAAATATCATTATGCAACTTGATTAATAAAGTAGACTATTTGTTCCAACTGGTAAAATGCCTGAATTTGTGTACTATTTAGAGAATACATATTTTCTAAATAGTATATTCTATTTATTTTAGCTATATGGAACAAACATAAATATGGCTTGAACGTATATATAGCTTTAAAAGATACATGTGTTAAGCAGAAAGAGAGTACTCCTAAAAATATTGTAAAATATTAAATAAATATGATTTAATATTAAAATAGATATTATTTAATATTAAATAAATATTTAATATTTTAAAATAGTAAATAAATGCTATTTAATATTTAAAAATATTAATCAAAGTAGACTGAAGTAGGAGGCTGGCATTGACAGACCTGCCTATCTACAGAAGATAAAAGAGCAGATAAAATCTAGGGTAATGTAAGAAGGAACATTCTAGGGAATAGTTTCTGTATAGTAGATTTGATTATTATTCTTGTGTTACAAGAAGCTTAGATAGGCTTCAAGCTTAGACACAGATAATGTATGTTTCTGTTCAATACATACATATTTGCTATGGTCTGAATGTTGTGTCCACTGCAGATTTATATGTTGAAAACCTACTCCCAGAAATTCACTTAGAAGCAACACATAGGAAGATAGTAAAAGACTTAACTCCCTGACTGGTGCTCACTCTCCCACCTTAACCTCACTTTTCTCTGCCTATGATGAACAGCAGATCTCAGGGAAAGTCAAATTCCATGGTGTGACTTGTAATTCATCTAACAACAAAACAGGAGAGTAGACAATTACACTTATTTTATTAATTTTAAATTTGGATGCTTGTTATAAGCTGCATCTCTCTAAATATCAGCTATATACTGAGGAGGGGACACAACTGACTCTATAACAGTATAAAAAAATCAGAGGTGATTTTTTTTCCCATTGAAGTTTTCTATTGCAGAAATAGAATATGTAGTAGAAAAAGGAAGAAATGCATGGTCTTAGTGGAAACAAACCACTCTTTTTCCTATTCGTTGCTCTGGCGTCAGATATCAGCCCAGAAGATAGTGACCTGGAGGTACTGGCTGTCTGTCGGGTTACGGCACTCTTTGTACCTGTGGTAGTTCATTCCAAAAGAGGCAGATACCCTTAGAGTCAGCTTTTCTAATGACCATTACTGCCCAAAGCAATCTACAGATTCAATGCAATTCCTATCAAATGTCATTTTTTCACAGAATTAGAAGCAAAATCCTAAAATTCATATGGGACCAAACAAGAATCTGAATAGCCAAAGCAATCCTAAGCAGAAAGAACAAAGCTGGAGGCATCACATACCTGACTGTGTCTTATGCTATAAGGCTATAGTAACCAAACAGCATGGTACTGATGTAAAAGTAGACACTTAGACCAATGGAACAGAGTAGAAAACACCAAAATAAAGCCAAATACCTACAGCCAACTGCTCTTTGACAAAGCAGACAAAACGTGCACTAAAGAAAGGGTACTTATTCAACAAATGGTGCTAGGAAAATTGGATAGCCATAGGCAGAAGAATTAAACTGGATCCCTTTTTCTCACTATATATAAAAATTAGCTCAAGGTGCATTAAAGACTTAAATGTGAGGCTGGAAACCATAAAAATTCTAGGAGAAACCCTGGGAAATACCTTTCTGGACACTGGCCTACTCAAATACTTTATGACTAAGACCTCAAAAGCAAATGCAACAAAAACAAAATAAATAAACGAGACAAACTTAAAAGCCGCTGCACAGCAAAATAAATAATCAACAGAGTAAATAGACCATCTACAGAGTGAGAGAAAATATTAATAAACTATACTTCTGAAAAAAGACTAATATCCAGAATCTACAAGGAACTCAAACAAGTCAGCAACAATATCAACAAAAAATATAATCTCATTAAAAAGTAGGAAAACATCATGAATAGACAATTCTCGAAAGAAGATATACAAATGGCCAACAAACATATGAAAAAATGCTCAACATCACTAATCATCAGGGAGATGCAAATTAAAACCACAAGGAGATACCACTTTACCGTAGTCAGAATGGTCATTTTTTAAGTTAGAAAACAGATGTTGGTATGGATGTGGTAAAAAAAAAAAAAAAAAAAAAACTTATACACTGCTGGTGGGAATGTTAATTAATACAGTCTCTATGGAAAGCTTTATGGAGATTTCTCAAAGAACTAAAAGTAGCTCTACTGTTCCATGCAGGAATCCCACTACTAGGTATCTACCCAGAAGAAAGGAAGTCACTGTATTTAAAAAGACACCTGCATTCATATGTTTATCATAGCACAATTTACAATTGCACATATATATGGAGTCAACCTAAGTGCCCACCAGCAGATGAATGAATAGAGAATGAGATGTGTATATACACACACCTCATTGTTATATATGTATATGCACACCCTATGGAGTAGTATTCCATCTATGTGTATTCCATATAGAAGTATTCCATAGACACTATTTGTATTGGAATAGTGTCTATGGAATACTTCTCAGTTATTAAAAAGAATGAAATAATGTTTTTTGCAGCAACTTGAATAGAACTGGAGGCTGTTTTCCTAACTGAAGTAACCAAAAATGAATTTCTCACTTATAAACAGGAGCTAAGCTACAGGTACACAAAGGAATACAGAGTGGTGTAATGGACATTGCAGAGTCAGAAGAAGGGAGTGTGGGAGGGAGACAAAGGATTTAAATATCACCTATTAGGTGTACTGCACACTCTTTGGGTGATGGATACACTAAGAGCCCAGACTTCACCACAGTGCAATCTATCCATGTAACCAAAACCCACGTGAACAACTAAAGCCATTGAATAAAAGGAAAAAGAATCAGTGTTTCTCACTTCATGTGTTTGTCTATGACCCACTTTAAGAAAACTAAAATATGAACCTTATTAGAGAGTTAAGTTTTGAAGTGTTTGTGTGCTTTTTGTAAGGAACGCAGTATTTGATTATAGCTAGCTATCAAGTGCCATAGAGTTTGATAAAAATATTTAGCTAACCTTCAAATGTTGGTTTACTGATTCTGTTATCAGAGATACATATCATAAAGAGAGGCACTCTTAGCAAAACACCCCTCATTTTCATTACCTGTTGACCATTCTACCCAGAGGACTGCCCATTTTCTTACTTAATCATCTCTCATGGCCTGGCTGGGTACAGTGGCTAATGCCTATAATCTTCACTCTTCGAAAGACCAAGGCAGGAAAATTGCTTGAGGCCAGGAAAACATGTTTAACACGAGAAGACTCTGTCTCTACACAACTTTTTGGTAAATTAGCTGGATGTGGTGGCACATACCTATAGTCCCAACTACTCCAGAGTCTGAGGCAGGAGGATCAGGATTACATGAGCTTAGGAGTTTGAGGTTGCCGTGGGTCGCGATCATACCACTGCACTCCAGCCTAGGCAACAGATCGAGGCCCTGGCTCAAAAAAAAAAAAAAAAAAAAAAAAAAAAATCATGACTCACGGCCTCTTTAGTAGCCTCTGGTCTTTTTAACTAATGTCAATTCTGACTTCATTTAGACTTAAAGCTATTGCTCATTTTAAAGCTGTTCTTATCTTATTACACCTGTGCTCAAATCCTTTAATAGCTGAAATCAATTGAGCTATTATTTATTGAGTAACGATGATATAAAAGACAAAATGCTAGGGATTATACAGATAAAGAGGGATGAGTGAAATGGAAACCTCATTCTAAAGTCACTGTTTTTTAAATAGAGCATCAGTTAGCAGCTGCTGTACAATAAATCAAGCCAAAATCCAGTGGCTTAAAATAGTAAGCATGTATTATTGTTGATGAGTTTCTTGGTCAGCTAGACAGTATTTCTGGTGTCCACTGGTCTCATTTATTTGTCTGTGGTCAGATGTGCATTAGGCAGGCAATTTGCTGAGTTGGTTGATGCAACCACATGTTCTGGGAGAATGGCTAGCTGCTGTTTATGTTGGCCTTGGCACAATACCCAGGCTTTCCCCCATGTGATCTCATGTCCTCCAGCAAGCTAGTCTAGGAAGGGGTGCATGCAAAAGGATCAAACAAACAATGCCCCTTGGGCCTGGACTCATAGAATTGGCAAATTGACATTTTTGCCATATTTATTGGTCAGATTCAAGGATGAGGAAATAAGCTTTACCAATTGATGGGGAGAGTTGTAATGTCACACTCAAAGGGCAGTGTTAAAAGAAAAGCATTCCTCAAGTACAGAAATGCACTCAATCCACCGCCAGGAGAACAACACAAGTGAAAACAATGACACTATAAGGTCTCCAAGAAAAATGCCGCTAGTTACATACACTAGACTTTCAACATTTAGGATTCAATTTTTTTTTTTTTGTTTTTGGTGGTTTGGATGCCCCCGAAACATGAGGCACTTTGACACTTTGTTAGGAAATACTTCTTTATTTGGTAATGCCTTTATCATTCATCTTTTCCACTGAAATTTAAGCTCCACAAAGGATGTCATCCTAATCATTACTGTATCTTAAGTGTCTGCAAAGTACCCAGTACAAAGGAAACACCTGGTAAATACTTATTGAAGAAATTAATTGATTTATGAAAAGTCTAAAGAGATCATTGTGCATTTTAAATTTAAAATTTCTATTACGAACTTTTCTTCTTTGTAAAATGGAGATACTTTCAGTATGATTTTATAGGATTAAATGAGTATATGTATTTATACATACATGCACAGCATTCAAAGCAGGAGTAATTGAAAAATTGCAGATGTTATATATGTTTCTGTGTGTATCACACACCGATCCGTTTTATAATATTTAATGTTTAGTTTTACATGAAAATTAGTTACTAAATATTGTCTTAGAATCTGGGGATCTGTGGATTTTTCAGAGCACTCACTCAAGTATATAATTCCATAAACCAATGTCTAGGGTTCAAAAGAGGCAGAGGTCAGGGGAGGGATGAGGGAAGGCTTCACAGGCAAGATAATATCTGAGATGAAACTTTGAAGAAGTAGAATTTTGAGAATGCGGTTGGTTTTCAGGAGAAGGGGTGTTTGTGAAGGGAGTGTGGAGGGGTGAAAATCAGCAATAGAAAACTAGTGTATCATCTGACTTCCAAATACACTGGGGGAATAATGGAAAGCAAACCTGAGCACGTATATAAAGAGTTTACCATAGACGGGTCTTTGTAGGGCCTTTGTGATTCACTAGACTATCAATTATTATCCACAATCTTTTCAGCAACAGTGATTTGTACTCTGAGAGGGAAAAGTGCATTTGCAGCAGTGTCTAGACTATTAAAAGTGAAAAACAGTAGAAAACTGAAAGAGCTAGGAGAAGACTGTCAGTGTTTAATTATTAATGTTTCTTGAAGTCTTGAGCGAAATGAGTGCAGTGACTCAAAAGAGAAAGAAAGATGTGATTAGTATTTGGCAACTCAAGAAACAGGGGGAAAGGCAAAAATAAGTGAAATGACTGCAGCCTACAACATCCAGCTGGAAGACATCAGGGGACATTAAGTGAAATTGAGAAGTTAGAAAAAAAATCTTTTGAGACTAGAAAGGTGGATGAAAATAAATAAATTGGAAATGAAGACATAAATAATGTAAGGGGCAGCAGAATTTCTAACTGCACATCTTTAAGGGACAATAAGGAATATGAGTTTAGAACTCAGACAGCAGAGATGTATATTTCATGTGGATTTTCACCAAAGGAAAAGATTAATCTTTGGGTATGTGGTGCTCTCTAGGGAAGAAAGAGGCAGATAAAAATTATTTCAGGGACAGCTATAGAAGAAGGAGAACATGCTCCTTATTTTGCAACAAATTCCTTTTTCATATGACTTAGCTTAATAAACACTTGTGATAGATTTGTGATCTGCTATGTAAAAGATCTTAGATAATCTTGCACCAGATTAGAAATACTCATAATGGTTTGCATTAGATCCACAAATATCGTCCATTCATGATGACAAAAAATAAGGTGACTAGATTTTAGGAAAATATATTCTGTGGTTGTGATCTGTTTTCCTGAGACAAATAGCACCTGTTTGTAATTGTAGTAAAGATATCAGTGTAACAGGAAGTATATTTAGGGGGCGATAAATGAAGTGCTCTTGACTGAAAGTGCTGGCTGGAAACATTGGTGGTGCTGTTATTATTTAATGAATTTTTTTTCTAGATTGCTGAATAATTGACACTGATGAGAAGGTGATTCAGAATTGACTTTATGCTTCTCTCACTGGGTTGTTGAAATGTCAATAGCAGTAGCACCTTATCAAGTGCCTCATAGACAGAAGTACATATTTCTAGTAGAGCCTTCTCTAAAGATTTATTAGTGATTAAATGTTATTTACTTATAAAAATAGTAGAAATTAGTATTCTCAGTTTACACAGAAAACAGAGGCATGAGATTTTTCTCTTAAGGTATTTTTTAGGTTGTGACAGAAGTAAAAATAGGACTCATAACCTTGTTTTTGAGGAAAAGCATAATTATGCTTTAAATTTGTGTCATATGAAAACATATAGTTTTAAAGGCTGTGTTTTATTAATGAATTTATCTCTTAAATTAATTGATATTATTTCTTTAAATAGGATCTGCATTTTTAATATAAATACAGTATAATTGAGAAAGAAATACAGAACTGGTTTTATTTCATTAGTGTTTTTATTTAATAAGATAAGTAGAGGGTAACAAATGATTGTCCTAGTAATAATAAAAACATTACAGGACACTTATGCAAATGGAGAAACAAATATCTTAATTTGTTCTACTTAAAACAATGAAGATAACTTTAGATTATTGTATTGTCTCTAGTTTCCGACCCCATTTTTTTCAGGTAATCTATATTTCACATTTACCCTATTCAACAACTGATGTTTGTGTACCACATAGAATAGTGTTTTTCAAATTGTAGGTCTTGAAAGAGACAGATGAAAAATAGTTCAATTTTGTGATTTTTGACAAGTGTTTTAAAAAATGAATTAATAGGATAGAATGAGATAGAATACCAGAGTACATCTCACATAATGATACGAAGTATTGTTTTATAAAACATGTTTTATACATGTTTTACACATATCGGTATGAGTGCTGGGTTGCAGTGTAACACATATTTTAGATCAAAATGGAGTAGCTACTGATCCATTCAGAGATTTACCCTGTAAATTATTCCTCTATCACAAATTAGTTTTTAATTAATTAATCAAATATTTATTAAGTGCCTGCTGTGTCTGTGAAAATTAACCACAAAAATATGATTTATCTCATACTATAAATGAGTTGACATTTGGAGTAAGAAATGTTCCAAATAAAAAAGAGAACGGACAAAATGAGTATGTCATGGGGCATCATTTTTCAATACTAGCATTTAGTTCCCTTCACATCTTGAAACTAAAATGTATACTATTATAATTTACTTTCGTGTAAGAAATGTTTCTGAATGGTTTTCTGTTGTAAAAGTCATGCTTGTAAACAGGAAAGGGACGCTCATTGAAGACCTGCTCCAGCATGTCTGTTTTGCAACAACAGGAAAATTTCTGTCTGCAGAGCATGTAAACCATCTATGGATGGCTCAGCAATGCTTCTTTTTATTTTTATTTATTTATTTACTTTGAAATGGAGTCTTGCTCGTTGCTAGGCTGGAGTGCAATGGCGTGATCCCAGCTCGCTGCAACCTCCACCTCCTGGGTTCAAACGATTCACCTGCCTGAGCCTCCCAAGTAGCTGGGATTATAAGTGCATGCCACCATGCCAGGCTAATGTTTGCGTTTTTAGTAGAGACGGGATTTCACCATGTTGGCCAGGATAGTCTTGATCTCTTGACTGCCTCCGCCTCCCAAATTGGTGGCTCACGCCACTGCGCCCAGCCAGCAATGCTTCTTATATTCACCATTGACTAAGGTTTATTTCCATTTTAAAACAAATATTTTACAGCAATTACTAAGTGACAGGTAGCATGTAAACTGCTAACAGTACAATGATCAAGATATGATGTGTGCTGGAGATTTTAGTCTAGTAGTAGACACTGAAATATTTTAATTTTTTATTCTGTGTATTTTGCTTGGTCTGTGAGGAATAAAAAGAAGGCTCCCAGCAACAAGGGAAAAAGTAGCTAATATATAGAATCACTTTGCCACATTTCTGCATATCAGTGTGTGAGAAAATGATTGATTTAAAGAAAGAAAATGAGGACCCTAAGAATACAAGGATGTAAAGTCAAGGAAAGTTGTTGGGTCTCTGTTGGCCCCCAGATAATTCATTAAGCTTCCTAGAGAGATGAGCTATGTGGAAATTATCGGCTGAAATATGTTTGGGTATAAATACGAAGTGGAAAAATTACACTTATATCACTCCACATCTTATTTTCAAGTTCTTTAAAACCACTTCCAATTTTGTTGTCTTGAGTGGAAGGATAAAGTGGGATATTAGAAATGTTCATAAATGCCAGTCTCGTTAGACCCTGTCATTCTGCAGACACTGTTAGATTGCTTCCGGTTTCAGCCTAGATCACTATTACAGTGACCTTGTAGACAGGCTTGCATTTCTTTTGTGATCTGCCAGACTCATTTTGCATTTAAAGCAGCTTAAGAATTCTATCCATATTTCCTCTATCATGCACAATCTGTTCTTTAATAGTAGCCTCTGCTTTCCCATTGAAGACCTGCTGAAATGCTCTTACGCATAAAAGCAGATGCCCCAGATTTTCCTTACAACCATTTTTACATTTGGCAAAGTACACTTCACTTTCTTAAATTCAAGATGCTCAAGGATAATCACAATACCCTAATACAGTAAAACTTGCTTCAAGCTGACTAAATCAATATGTTCAAATACACATTATTCTTGAGATTGACAAACTATATAAATCACCTATTTCAATAAATGAGAAATTATAAAATTTGTACAGTGCTATCTGTATACTTGTAACTTAATGCAATTGAGGAGCAAAGTCTGACTGCAAACCTAAGCAGCTCAATCTGGGCTAAGTAATAAATTTTCAAATAAAAGTTCAAGAGTGGTTCAAGTATAATAGAAAAAAAGGAATAAAGACAAAGGAAGGTAGTAGAAGATAAAAGTGAAAATATTCATTAATGTTTGTTTTTTCTTAATTTAGTGACCTACTTTGTGGCTGTTCATTCTCCAATACATAAAGAATAAACTATTCTATATATATATTAGGAAATTGAAACAGAGAACCTCATGTAACAAATATAATAAATACCTCTAAGCCCAATTACCTGGAAGGTGTTCATGTCTCAGCCCTACATGATCATAAATTCCTCTTCCTTAAGTTTTGGAGACTTAGGTGCTACCATAGAATTATTTTAAAAATGCAGCAGAGAATAGAGCAGGGCTGCCATATGTAGGCATTTTCTCCTGCTTATTTCAAAATCCTAATTTTTTTTTTTTTTTTTTTTTTTTTTTGAGACAAAGTCTCTCTCTGTCACCCAGGCTGGAGTGCAATGGCAGGATCTCCGCTCACTGCAACCTCCGCCTCCTCAGTTCAAACAATTCTCCTGCCTCAGCCTCTTGAGCAGCTGGGATTACAAGTGCATGCCACTACACCTGGCTAATTTTTGTATTTTATGTAGAGACAGGGTTTCACCATGTTGGTCAGGCTGGCTTCGAACTCCTGACCTCGTGATCTGCCCACCTCAGCCTCCAAAAGTGCTGGGATTACAGGCATGAGCCACCATGCCCAGTCCCAAATCCAAATCTTTAATTATTATTTTGAATAATGATAATGATGCACACTATTACTGTATCCTCAAGTTGTCATGAAAGTGCACATTTGGAACTTAAGACTACAGGAGTCATAGACTAAATTCATTGAGGTGTCTGGGGGCCTTCTTAATGTAGCTACCTCACTAGCACATTTCAGGACTTGTCTTAGCAAATGAACTTATTCTGCCTTGACTTAGAAGAGATAAATTTCATTAAACAAAGACTAGTGTGTGTTCTGATTACTACTGCTGCAAAGCAAGCCTCCTCTAACTTATTTTATTATGTTTGTGGATTTTGTGGATCAGAAATGCAGATAGGGCCCAGTAAAGATGGCTTTCCCTGCTCTGTGTTGGCCAGGGCCTCACCTGGGAAGGTGGATATGTAGGGATAAATAGATAACTGGAGGATGAATTCCTCTGCAGGGATTTTTACTCATATATCTGGGGGTAGTTGCTGGCCATTAGCTGGAGCATATAAACCTCGCTTCATAGCACAGAAAGCCCAACACAGTCAGACATCTTACCTGGCAGCTCAGGAATCCAAAGGTAGGTGAACCAAGAAACTAGAAAGAAGCCACTGAAGTTAAATAGCATCACTTTCTTGTATTCTTTTGCTTGAAGATAACCTGCAGCAATTATGTGACCTAGATTCAATTCAATGAGAAGGGACACAGACCCCCAACACTTGATAGAAGTGTCAAAGAATTTACAGACAGATTTCAGAACCCTGCCACAGTGGGTAAGCACTCCATAGTTGAGATGCCAGGGAACTGTGAAGGCAGTCCTGGGGTGGGGGTCGGGGGAGGGTACTAGTTCTGTAAATGGAGAGGAAGAAGCCACACTCTGTTCACAAGATTATATGTTTAGGACATGATCTGGCAACACTGGCATTTCTTCATATCACTAATGTCCTGTCCATTCCATTCGTCTACTCAAAGCAACAGAATGACAGACAAACACCTGCGAAGGATTTGAAAATTAAAAGTGAAATGAAGTGTAACTTTTCCAGTTCACATTTATGCTCAGACATACCTTATTATACCAAGTAGTTTCTTTGTCTCTCACACTGTGGGACAACTCACTGTTCTTCTCTAATTAATCTCAGTGCCAGTGTTACGGATACCTGGAATGTCATCCAGAGCAAATCATCATTCAGTTGTTTCACTTCTATGGTATAACTACCCAAAACAATTGAAATTATCATTAAGTCATACACATATGCATGTGCGTACACACACACACTCAGATATATAAAAAGAAAAACATTAGCAAACACGTAAACAAATAGTAAGATAAATGATTTTTAAGGAAAACATAAGCTTTATAATTTTAGAAAAGAAAAAATTGAAATTCATTTGAAATTGATTTATGTATGTGTTTGTAAATATGTATGTTATATATATTATACATAAAATAAATAAACACGTAGATGATTGAGATGATTGGTAGATGGAGGACATACACCTGAATAGTTATTATATGTGTATTATATGTGTGTAGTTATACACACAAAGCAATAAATATGACTAGGCAAAATTTTAAAAATTAATACTAGTTTCATTATCTATTAATTTGTACATTTTCTTATTCATTGTGGTAGAATTTCTGGCATTATTTCTCTAAATGCATAATATGGGACTAAACCTAATGAATATTCTTTCAATGCAAAGGCACACCTACTAATAGCAGTACTTAGCAAATGCTAAACACTTGCTATTCAACCAGGAATATGTTTGCAGAGAAGAATTAAACTCACTGGCCATTTTATTGCTAACACTCACTGATTTTCTAGTCGGAACATTTGGTTATACTATACTTTCATTAAATAATATAGTAATTACCACTTTTGCAAGATGTTGTTCTATTCATTTGCATATATTTTACCATGCTACATATTGGATACAAAATAATTAGATATTGAAAGAAAGGAGTTAAAATGTGGGCGAACAGTTTGCTATGGCTTCCAACATATGCAACTAGTTGAGACAGATGGAACTGTATTCTTGAGATGTTTAAGGACTTTTAGAGTACTTTGCATCAGCAACATCTAGACACCAATTACTGAATACTCTCTACAGGGGTCTTGCCTCAGGGTTTTTTAATGGATGAATAATATATAAACTCCATGGTTTCCCACTGAGAGAGACTGAAGCAGCATCAGAAAGGGTCTATTTGAGTTGAACTAAAAATGAAATAATTTGAAATTGGAACTAAAGTCTTTTGTGTTTACATATGTAGTTGGTTGTAGGTTGCAATGCAGGTGCGTGATAAATAGAAAAAAAAAAACTATAAGCTTTTTCTTTTTTCTGAGTCTAGATAAAAATGAATGAGAATGGAGATTTAATCTTTCAATTTCTAGCCAAAACATAGTTTATAAAAGAATTTCTATATTAATGGAAGAAATTTTCTGCAATTTTAAAGCTCTAAAGTATCTTGGAGTATCTTATAGATTATTTCAGACTCTTCATATTACATATTAGTTCCTAGACACCTGAGGAGCTTAATGAATACACAATTATTAACAGAGGTGGCACTACATTTGGGTGTTAATTCTACTCTGTCTCACTTCTGAGATCACATATAGTAACTACAAAAATAACAATATCTTCAATAACAATACAATGAAATAGTCATTTACATTGTCTCATTGCATTTTAACAAGAATACTCTGTGGAAGGCCAGTATTAATCATTTTAATAGTGAGAAAGTTAAGAGAAGCAGACCCAAGAATCTATGCTAGGCCTGAAAATTGAACGTCTTTGGTGAAACTTAGAAAATCTACCTGTGCATGTTTTCTGAAAGAGATTGTACAACAGTCAGTAAGATACATAAAGTCACTTTGAAGACTTCAGTAGCCCATTCATTCATTTATTCATTTATCAGTATTTATGAAGCACATATTTCACCAATATGCCAAGCACACTGATGCAGCTAGACATAAATCAGTGAACAAGACAGGGTAGCCCTTGGCCCATGTAGTTAGGACCTTAGGTTGTCAACAACAAAAAACAAAACAAAAAAAAATTGCCTTGTGAAATTAACCAAGCTGCTGTTATTGCATTTTACATGTGAGAAAACAAAGTGAAAACAGTAGCAACATTAGCATGGACAAAACCTAACCTAGTTCTCATAATTTCTAGAATAGGTTAGTGTTCCTCTATGAGTAATCAAATTATTCTTATTTAATAAGAATTATCATCATTTATTTCTAATTAATTAGATAATTAGGAGCTTGTTTGGCTTCAATTTGGGTATGTAAATAAATTTTATGAATTATCCATGGTCTACCCTTCCTTTTTTCCTTACTTTTCAAAAATTATTTATTTAATGGATAAAAACAAAAAAAGTGGGGGTGAGGTAAATACTGATGTAGAATATTTTAAATAATTACGTTTTGATGGCCAGTTGTAGTTTCTTTAAAAAAAATCATTTAGAGTAATATGGACTATGTATTATTGCCCATCCAAGTTCTGTCTGGTGTTGACAACTTGAGTAATAAAAGTTTTTGAGAGTACGAGTGGGAAATCTGGACTGGAAGGGAAGCACCTCCGCCTACTCTCTTGAGTGTGAAACTTATCAGGATGATTGCTCTCTAGACAAAGACTCATAAGCAATGAGTTCAAAGAAAGTATATGTAGATAGGAAATAAAATGGGCTGGAAAAATAAGGTTTATCTCGTAAACACTGAATTTATTTTGCTTTTGATATCCCCTACTTTAAAGACTTTTTAAAAATTGTCTTTTTGATTTCAACTGTCTTAAAATTATTAAGAAAAAAGTTCTATGTCAACACTTGAACCAATAACAAAAGTGATTATAGAGGCAATATGATGATGTCATTGGTGTTCCTCAAAAGGAACATGGAAGTTGAAAGATGAATATATAAGCATTTTAATGTTAGAGCATTCTTAATAAATTTGAGGAAGCGAATTTTATTTTATAATGGAAGGCTGAAATTTCATTCTTTCATTTATTTCACAAATATCCACTGAGTGGTTCTAAATGGTTCTAACCTGCCAGGTACTGTATTAGGCTATAGCATTATAACAATGAGGAAACACGGAAGTGGTCTATTCACTCATGAAGTTAACATCACAGCTGTCACCTTAGGTTAGGTTAATAACCTAATTAGGTTATTAGCTCAGATTAGGTTAATAACAAATTGCTTATTATTTTTTCTTAGCCAACAAAACCCTTTTATTAAATGACTTTTATGTAGATCCTCAATATATAAAATCCATTAATGTGATATTTACTTTTATAAATATATCTAAGTGAACATTTCTAATATTGACTTACAGAGATGATCAATAAAACCAATGAGATTTTTTGAAGGAAAAAAAATTGAAAATGGAGATCAGAAGTGATAAGCGAGAAACTCACACTTCTGTCAGCTTCAGAATCCAATTTATCTCTATATTTTTACTTTTTGGCTGCATTGTCACTCAGAGAAAGGGGTCTGAATTCTGACACATACAATAGTATTAAATATTACTTTTTTATTCTAAAAAATGCTTACAATTTGAAGACACTTTTTAATTAATTTATTAACACACCTTAAAGATTAGTAGGAAGAAATTTTTGTTTCAAATCCAAATAGATGTAATCCATACTCACAGTCTAATAGTCTAGAGTTTAGCATTTGAAGTGAAAACTTTGTTTTTATTCCTAATCTGCATCTTACTGACTGTGCGGTCAAGGGAAAACTACTTAATTGGCCTATGATTCAATTTCCCTTAATCTAAAATGGACATGATAATACCAGAGTTGCTTGAAGAATTAAATTAAACAATATGTAAAGTATTTACACACTACTTGGGTCATTCTAAGTGTTTAATATAAAACGCTTAGGTTTTAATTTTATTTGATACCTAAAAGTCATGGTGGGTGAAGTAGCTTTATCTCAGTGTCTGAAATCCAACATAGTTCATGTCACCAAATCTGTTTAAAAACTATGTGTCCACGTGCGCAAAGAGGTAGTAACACTAACAGAGAGGCTGCTATGTCCCATGCTTGGTGGAGAGATTCAGTCAAAGACACATATTTAACTTATTATTATGCTTTTAATCTTAGACTTGCGAATAAGAACTAATAAACATCAGAATGTTATATATATAATATTTAAGAGAACATCAAACACACTATTTTTAAAGTATCAAATATACCCATAGATAATAATTATTTTATTATCTTTCTTTGGCTTAAATTCTGGTAAATTCCCCCCCCAAAAAAATCAAGTTTTTTTAAACAATGTTTTGAATTATTAAAACTTGATTATTTTAGAAAGACATTTTTTGTTTCCTACTAACTCAAATGTAAATAGTATTTTGAGAGTTTTAATAGGTTGCTACCACTAACAGAAAGAGCAACTTTAAAAGTTTAAACAGATGCTACCTTGGAACTCTGGCTAAGGAACATTACTAAAAACTAAATGATGTTCACTTTTATGTCAGAAAAAGATTGTGTCAAACAGAAAAAGTACTTTTACTCAGAAGGACAATTGCATTGCATGATCAAATTTTCTTTTGTGAAGGATACAGATTCGTTTCCTGAACTGCTAACTCAGGATAACCAATATTTCCAGCACTTACTTAGTACCAGCATTAACTGACAAAAATGTGATAGATGTGATATATAGCTAGAGATTATTCATAAACTTAACTGACCTTAAAAAAAAAAAAAACTTTCTGAAATAGGTCTATAACCCCTTCTCGGAGGAGGCTTATCAGCAAGTTTAGCTGAATAGACAATGGGTCCTGTGCTGCCTTTTGATAAGAATGTCCCCTGTTTAGAAAGCTTCATGGAAGTATTGCCAAAAATGCAATTATTTGATTAATGTTAGAACCTATATTAAAGGCATTAATAGCTTTTTAGTCCATGAGTCTTCAATTAAAATTCAGACTCTGAGTAAAGCCTTGTTTTCTCATATCTTCCCCTTCCAACCTCAATCCTCCTGACAAATATTCACTCTTGTTTTAGGTTCAGTTGCTGTTTGGATCACCTTAAAAATCTCTCCCTTCAAAATTCTTCCCAGTTAGAACTTAGGTCCCCCTGTGTTTTTTTTTTAACATATATATTTTTACCTATAAATATTTCTAGTACAGCTCTTTAAGAAAGAACATGTGTCAATTATCTTTTATCCCACAGAACCAATCACTATATACTTCGTATATAGCAACATAGTAGTATTTGTATGAAGGAAGTGGGCAACCAAAATAAAATGTATTCACTACCTTACTTTTGTCAGGCATTATACAAAGCCCTTGAAATAAGAGCTCTTTAAGTTATGCAGTATTCCTTCATGAAGATATTGTCAGCATTGCTATATAGAAGTAACAACTTGGGATTAAATAAGTTAAATAGAATGCCCAAGTTTTTGATTCACAGCATCAGGACACAAACCCAAATTTCTCTCTTATATTCTCATGACATTTTCTTTGAACAAGCTGACATTGAGATAATTAACCAACTCTTTTCTGAGCATTCTCTCGATACACCCTGTATTAGTCAGGGTTCTCTAAAGGGACAGAACTTACAGGCTAGATGAATATATGAAGGGAACTTTATTGCGTATTGACTCACATGATTGCAAGGTGACGTCTCTCAATAGGCTGCCTGCAAGCTGGGGAGCAAGGAAGCCAGTCTGAGTCCCAAAACCACAAAAGCTGGGAGGCCAAAAGTGCAGCCTTCAGTCTGTGGCCAAAGGCCCAAGGGCCCCTGGCAAACCACTGGTGAAAGCCCGAGAGAGCAAAAGCTGAAGAACTTGGAGTCTGATGTTCAAGGATAGGAAGCATCCAGCTTGGGAGAAAGAAGAAGTCATGAAGACTCAGCAAGTCAAGTCCTTCCATGCTCTTCTACCTGCTTTATTCTAGCCACACTGGCAGCTGATTAGGTAATGCCCACCCAGGTTGAGAGTGGGTCTGCCTTTCCAGTCCACTGGCTCAAATGTCATTCTCCTTTGGCAGCACCCTCACAGACACGCCCAGGAAAAATGCTTGGCATCATTTGATCCAATCAAGTTGACACTCAATATTAACCATCATACACCCTCACCAAACACTTCACGGAGGGGCCTGGAAGCTAGATAGACAGCAAGGGCATGACTATAATATGAAGACAGGGAATTCAGGGGAATCCTAGGAAACCTAGTGAAAAAGAAAAAGAGCAATGAGAGTGGAGGCCTGCCAGGTTTTTACAGTATAACAAATTAAGCATGCTCACATGCTTAAGGATAAGATCCATAAATTGAGAAAAGGCTAAAATATAGGCAAAAGGTGAGATAACCATACAAATCTATGACAAAGCAAGAAGAGATGAGACTCAAAGATTTGCAAGTACAATTGGTCAAGAGACAGGGCAGTCACTTGCAGGGAACTTGGCAAAGATGAGAAAGTGTCACCCCAGCTCTACACTCCTGACTGCTGAATAGAGAAGGCTTAATCTCTCCAGCACAGTATTACTGTTAGCTGGTTAACACTTTCTAGGCCAATAAATTGAATTGTATCCTTTATCTGTGGCCACCAAATTCTCTCCTATCCAGTCTCCCCTCTGCTGCATCTTTTGGCCCTTGTAACCTCAGACTCCTCTCGCCTTTGTCCTCCAGAGGACAATGGTGTCCTGTGTGGTTTGTCCAGCACTCTATACAGTACTCACTTCTGCTGCTAGACAGAAAGGTAGAACTTCAGCCTCTAAAGATGGAGGAGGGATGGTGGGAAAATGCCTTTAGTACTTTGCTTTTCAAACATCCATGTGTAGACGAATCACCCGGGAGTCTAATTAAAATGCAGATTCTGATTCTCTGGCTCTGAATTGGAACCTGTGAGTCTGCAATTCTAATAAGCTTCCATTGATGTCAAGGGTGCTGGTCTGCAAACCACATTTTGAGTAGCAAGACTAGAGTTGCAAATCTAAGGGAAAAAATTAAAGAAGGTTCTGTTTCTAATTCAAAATGTTGTGGTGAAATACCCTCTCTGTTTTTAAATGGCCTCACAGAGGTGACTATCCCTTATCAAAATACTCTGAGAACCTCAAAGTTTGCCAAGAATTGCATAAAACATCTAAAAGTAATAAACTATACTGTTTGTGCATTTTTGTAAGTTATGACAACTAATAGAAATTTGAATCAGTGTGTAACTTCCATGGATCTGAATCTCTCCCAACATAGCTTCAATTTTTAGACTGATTTTTAAGCTCTCATAGAAAAATGTAGATGGAAATGCAAAAAAAAAAAAAATTATAATTCAAGTACCTGTACTCCCAATTCCTTCTGAAACAACTATTATTCTACTCACTTCCAGTATGTACTTTGACCTTACAAATTTTGCAAAAGATCCATATAATTTACTACCAAATTTTACAAAATAGGTGAATTTCTGAGAATTGGCTAAAGAGTCAATTTCTAGAAATAAATTATATTTTCCTTTTAAATTTTGTTAATAAATTTTAGTTGTGGCCAGGTGCAGTGGATCACGGCTGTAATCCTAGCACTTTGGGAGGCTGAGGTGGGAGAATTGCTTGGGACCAGGAGTTCAATACCAACCTGGGCAACTTAGTGAGACATCATTTCTACAAAATAAAAACTAAAAATATTAGGCAAACACCTGTAGTACCAGCTACTCAGAAGGCTGAGGGTTGGGGAGGATCACTTGAACCCAGGAGTTCGAGGCTGCAGTGAGCTATGATCACACCAGTGCACTCCATCTTGGACTACAGAGTAAGACCCTGTCTCAAAAAAAAATTTAATAATTAATTAATTGTACTTAGTGATACAGAAAGAATTTAAATATTTAATTTAAAATGGTAACATTGTAGTAGCAATACTGGTAAACTCTTAGTAAAGAGACTTAGATCTAAATTCTATCTCAGCCACTTCTAGTGCTAAGATTTTGGGAAAATAACTTATTTGCACCTCAGTTCCCTCGTGTAGAAGAGTAAATTTATATTAAATGATTCTTTCCAGTGTTATCATTCTGTGATTATTTAAACATAAAAAAAATTCTCGAAGTATATTCAATTAGTTTTCAATTTGAAACTGTAGTTTGAAAATAAAATGTAAAATCACAGTGACCTCCTAAAACATAATATCTAAGATAAAAAATAAAGCACTTTTCAATCAACCTTCTCAAATTCTGTCCTGCAGGATACTATATCTTTTAATTTCTAATCAATTTATTGAAGCTGCTTATTCATTTATATGTTGGTCATTGTAAGAGGGGGTTAATTGTAGAAACTTACAGAATTTTAAGTCTGAAATGCAGCAGTCAATGAATATGTATTTATGCACAATTACTGAATTCAATGAAAAGTAAATTAAGGAACAGTAATGGTTCCATTAAAGTTTCTACCACAACTCCTAAAACTGCATAATGACTTCCCTCCCTGATTTATAACGTTAAGCATATGCTTATTACATTCTTATAAAATGAGGCAAATTCTTTGCACATCAAAATTACCTTATAATTTTTCTAAAAAGTACAGTTGTTGGATCCACCCCTGTGGGATCTGATTGAGGCTGAAAAACCCTCTAATACATTGTTTAATCAGACATGCCTAACACCAGCTTTCATGATTCATCTACAATGTGTGACTTAAAGCATCAGTCTTATTGTTAGGTCCCTGTTCAGCATCTTTCCATCATACAGAACAGACATAGTATTGGGCTTAGCCTCTATTAAATAGTTGTGTAACAATTATTCAAAACATCCATGGGCATATCAGAAGTTACTTACTTATAATCCTCATTTTTTTCTGAAGCTGAAGAATCACTCTGGTCATTATCTTTAGATATTCTCTGGTAGTGCAGAAAAACACGAAAGGAAAGGGTAATTACCATGTTCTAAGTTGCCACTTTCCTGTTTTATGAAGACAAACTCATAGTATAATAATACATAGGTTCTAGTGATAATTTTGGTAAGAAAATACCGGGAGAATTTATAAACATCTCTATCCCCAAGAGCTAAAATATATTCACTTTTATAAAGATCTACTTTCATCAAGAGTAACAGACTTTGGGGAATGTCATATTTCATTCTGGTTTTAGTAATATCTATATTAGTTTGAGTAAACTGCTTGTTTTAATGTTGTGTTGGCCTCCAAATATATTTACAAAGGTGGTCATTTTAAACACTTTTTTATTTTGACTCTCAGAGTAAATCCCAGTTTTAAATCTCCTCAGCAACTACTTATAAATTCAGGATAAATGAAAAGTTATAAAATAAATGAAGATGAGAATCACATAATTACATTATATAATGTTGCAGCTTAATGGAACTATATCAACTAAACTGCATTTTTAGAGTTTGGTTCTATGATCATCTCAATTTATGATGAATAGGTTTTCAAGGCTATATGCCTGAAAATTTTTAACACAGAATGCTCAGCTCTTTATGAAAAAAATTATTCATAACTAAATCACTGTGTGATGTCTATTTTGCTTCACAGTTTTGTTATAGTTATGCCTGGCTTCTAATATGGCACTGAAGTAACATTTAAAGTAAAATGCACATTCACAAAACAATTTCTAAATGTAAAAACCTTACTTAGCCTGGCATAAATAAGACTTGATGAAGTCATACAAGGTAGAGCTAGTCAGTATTCCACTCCTTCTTCCACAAAACTCCCACATCTGCCTAGCCCTCCACTATGTCTCAACCAGGAGATGGCTAAGAAAATAATAAATAAATAAATAAAAGATGAAACGTTCCTATAGATTGCAAGTGTGTATGTCTCCAATATTCATATGTTGAAGCTTCAGTCCCTATGGTAATGATGGCAACTGGAGGTGATGCTTTGGGGAGGTCATTTAGTCATAAAGAAGGCTCTCACAAAATTGAATCTGCTAGCACCTTCATCTTAGATTTCACAGCCTCCAGAACTGTCAGAAATAAATGTTTGTTATTTAAGCTACACAGTCTATGGCATTTTGTTATGGTACCCTGAATTAACTAAGACAAATAGGATCCAGAGTTTCATAATATAATATCCAAAATATCCAGCATAGAATAAAAAGTCACTCATCATACCATGAAGCAGGAAAGTAACTTCAATGAGAAAAGAGAATCAACAGAAGCTAATAAGATGACTCAGAAGGTGGAATTAGCTGAAAAAGATTCAAAGCATTGTATGAATGCTTCAACTAACAACAAAGAATTCTCATGCAATGAATGAAAGTATAGAAAATCTCAGCAAAGAAATAGAAGCTATTTAAAATGAGTAGAAATACTAAAACCACATTTTAAAGCTCACTGAATGGTTTCAACAGTAGAAAGATAACAAGGGATGGAATCAATGAACTTGAAGATTGATCACTCTACTGAAAAACAGAGAAAATACATTGAAAAAAACGAATATAAGCATAGAGTACTATCTAAGAGTAGCCAAAAGAGCTAATAATTCTTAGAGTGACAGAGAAAGACGACAGAGAATACAACCAAAAAAGTATTTGAAGTAATAACAGGTAAAAAAGTTACAAATGGGTCAAAAGGTACAGATTTACAGATTCAAGAAGCTGAATAAATTTCAAATATAATAAATTCAAACAAATTTATGCCAAGACATATCATCATTAAACTTCTGAAAAATAGGCCAGGCATGGGGGCTCATGCCTATCATCCAGGTACTATGAGAAGCCGAGACAGGATGATCACTTGAGCTCAGGAGTGCGAGACCAGCCTGAGCAACATGATGAGACCTTGTCTCTAGCCAGATGTGTTGATGCACACTTGTAGTCCCAGCTATTCCAAAGGCTGAGATGGTAGGATGGCTTGAGCCTGGAAGACCAAGGCTGTAGTGAGCCATAATAGCATCACGGCACCCCAGCCTCAGTGACAGAGAGGCACCCCATCTCAGAGAAAATAAAACCTTCTGAAAACTAAAAACAAAAATGTATTGAAAGCAGCAAGTGTACAGGAAAGTATCAATTTAAGTCTCTCACCTGAAACTATGGAGGCCAGAAGGAAGTAGCACAGTATTTTTCAAATAATTTTTTAAAAACCTACCAACTGTGAATTCCATGTCTAGCAAGAATAATGTTCAGAAGAAGAAATAAATCAAGCAAATCTATTACAGAACAGTTTAAGGAAGTTTCTTTTTCTTTTTCTTTTTTTAAAGAAAGGAAATGAGAAGGCCTGGAACTTCAGAAAGGAGAAAAGCACATCAGAATGGGGCAAAAATAGGAATAAATATAATAGAATATCCTTATGAGTTTCTTAAATCATGTTTGATGGTTGAAGCAAAGATTAAAATGTCATCTGATATGGTGCTCAGTGTACATAGAAGAAATAGTTAAGATAATTATAGTGTTAACGTGGGGAGTTTAAAGAGGCCTAAATAGAAGTAAGTTTCCTGTATTTCACTAATAGTGGTAACTTGTCAAAACCAGTAGACTACTACACAAGGGATCCTTGTGATGAAACTGTTCTATATCTTGACTGTGACAGTAGCCACATGACTCTACACATGTGATAAAATTGCATAGAAATAAATATACATGCACACACTTCCACAAATGAGTACACGCATAACTGGTGAAATCTGTATTAGGTCATTGGACTGTAACAATGTGATTTCCTGACTGTAATAGCGTACTACATTTATGCAAGATGTTACCATTTGGGGAAACTGGGTAAAGGGTATTATGTATTATTTCTCACAACTGCGTGTGAATCTACAATTACCTCAAAATAAGAAGCCTATATTTTTAAAAAACCTTATTTAATTATCGAATGCCGCTCTATTAACAAAAAATGTCTCATAACTCATATGTGCCAAGATTTTTTGCTAGACTTATTGTGGATATGTAAAATGGACCTTAAAATCTTAAAGTTTAGTTAAGTAAATAAAACAAAATCTTTGGAAAACACAAAGAAATAGTAAAAAAATCTTACAGCAGTTCAGAGAAAGAAAAATTCATCATCAATCACAATGAGAGAGAAATATTATCTTTCATGAAACCCTAAAATTGCTAAGTATGTACTTATAGGAGGCATAGCTAGATCCCTATTCCATCAGTTGTCCATGAATTTCTATTGAAATTCTCTAAGAGACCACAATATGCTGGGATGCCATCTCAACATATACCCCCTTGTAGCTGTAGTGCACACAAATATGATCCAGGTGTTACTAATAATATAGAGTTGCTTTTTTTTTTTTTTTTTTTTTTGAGATGGAGTCTTGCTGTGTTGCCCAGGCTGGAATGCAGTGGCACAATCTTGGCTCACTGCAACCTCTGCCTACTGGATTTAAGTGATTCTTCCGCCTCAGCCTCTCGAGTAGCTGGGACTACAGGCATGCACCACCACGCCTGGCTATTTTTTTCTATTTTTAGTAGAGAAGGGGTTTCACCATGGTAGCCAGGGTGGTCTCAATCTCCTGACCTCATGATCTGCCCGTCTAAGCGTCTCAAAGTGCTGGGATTACAGGCGTGAGCCACTGTGCCCGGCTGAGTTGCCTTATTTTAAAAAAATTAAACGATCTTTCCAAAATATATGTAAGCCTACTGTAGTTGACTATGCTTGGTAAGACTATTTTACTGTATTATCTCATTATAGTGGTACATCTGAACACAGGTAAAATTGAAGTTTTGAAAAAATTCCAGTCACTAAAGAGTTAGTATTTTAATACACAGTAGATAATATAAATTGCCTTAATTTCCAAATGATTATCAAGCATACATTTCCTACTGAAAGAATTTTACTCATTAAAATACACTTTATGAGAATAATAGATATGCACTATGTGTTTGTTAGCTATGAAATATAATGTACTGAACACCTTGTCAATGAGACTCATACATACTCCTTTCAGCTGTTTACACTATCGACTTGGTAAAACTATTTGTAACACAAATTATAACTTTACATAAATCCCATGTATCATGAGCTTCAGTGTGAAGCCCAGAAGAATCCAAAATTCTTCAAAACTCCAGCTAGACTGTTACTAAACTCATTTCATTCTGATGTGTCTTTTAAAAACCTCCATATTATTTTATGTTGCCTTACAAATTCAGGAGCTACAGATCATTTATTCCAGTGCTCTGACAGTTTTCATGAACTGCCTCTTTACTATTTGAATTATGGTTTACTCAACTTCAAGTTGTAACCGTGGTGAACATTGATTAAAATTAGTCATTTTTCAAATCACAACATTCAAATCATAGATGTGAGCATTTCGGCTCATCTATTTGATCCTTCGTCTGAGGGGTGATGAAACAGATTGGAAGTATGCCTTTAAGAAGCTGAGCTTCAGAGCAAAACAAACTCTCTACCCCAAAGCATCATTAATGTGGCCTAAACTATGTATATTAAAGAATAAAAAGTTCTTAGATTTTAAGCACCATGACTTTCCAAAAATCAAATTATTTTAATGAGGAAAAAGCTACCTTTGGTAAAGACATAAAGAAGCATTGAACACTTACACTGTATTCTAGAACACAGCGTGAAGTGGGGTCGATTAACTGTTAGCATCATATGTCACAGACTGAAACTGAGGCAGAGGTTAAGTCACTTGCTCCTGACCACAGCTGGAGTTCTGTCACGGTCAAGAGCAGCATGGCCTTCTTACACTTTCAGTCCAGGCCCAACATTAATCTTTCAAGAGGAATGAATTTAATGGAGAAAGTTTGTAAATATTCATGAAGTAATAACAAACTAAATATTACAGAAATTTCGGGCAACATTTAAATGCTCAAAACTGCCACCTACATAAATGTAACCAAGATCCTCAATGGAATCTAAAACATGAGAGTTTGTGCAATTAAAGTTATAGAAGCAAAAAGGCTCCTGAGTCACATTGTCATGATGTGGCATTAGAGTATTTATGTGGGAAGGATTGGTCAAATCCTGCTAAGATTGTCCCAAGACTTGCTATTTATTAAAGTTCTTATTTACTTACTAGGTTAACCACAGAAAAAATTAACTGGCCATTAGCTTTAAAGAAAAAAAATCTATGGAAGCAAAATGCCCTATTAAATATTTAACAGGACTTGGCCTACTTATTGCTTAATTTAGATAATCTAATTATAGCAAGCTAATGCACTTAGCTCATCATCATGATATTTGAAATTATTTACCTGAATTTGGCTCATCCTGACTTTGTTTCCTATGTTATATTTCTCAAGGAATTGTTTTACATAAAATGTCTTTAACAATTTTTCAATGATGTTAACAATACACGATCATGAGTACTTAAACTATATATAGTTTGAACATGTACATAAAACAATATACATATATATATATAAGTTTTATATGAAGAGACTTGTGGTTCTAGTTGATACTTTGGTTAACAATTTAGTGTGTAAAAGTAATACAGATACTTAAAAAAATGTGCACTACTGTTGAATTTGCAAAAATGTCACAAAAACGAATTCAATAATGTACAGACAGGTACACTATATGGATACATTAAGTAATATTCTAAACAGAAAACATCAGCACAGAAGGCAGATTAAATTAAGTGCAAGAGGCAACAAAGTTTACATCACAATGGGCAAGTAATGCCCAAGGAAAACTCTATTTAAAGGGGAAACAGGTGTAAGGACAGAGTGCAAGCACAGACACAAATCTTTCAAGACCTCATCTATTTGATTCTGTTTGAAATATATGATGCTACTAAACTGAGGTCTGAAACTTCTGCTGTACAAAACTCCAGAGGAAAAATAACAAAGAAAGTAGCACAATAATGTTTACATTAAATAAAGGAAACATACAAAGTCATAGTTAAGATGAAGTAAGGAAAGCAAAAACGTTATAAAATTCATGGCCAGACGTGGTGGCTCACGCCTGTAATCCCAGCACTTTGGGAGGCCAAGGCAGGCGGAGTTCAAGAGCAACCTGGCCAACATGGTGAAACCCCGTCTCTACTAAAAATACAAAAATTAGCAGGTCTTGGTGGCATATGCCTGTAACCCCAACTACTCGGGAGGCTGAGGCAGGAGAATCGCTTGAACCCGGGAGGTGGATGTTGCAGTGAGCCGAGATCTTGCCACTACACTCCAGCCTAGGCAACAGAGCGAGACTCCATCTCAAACAAACAAACAGAAAAACCCTCAATTTGTATTGTTCTTACATATCTTATTCATCAGTTCATTGTTCAACTAATTCTGAATTTTGCACAGTTGACTCTTTTTTTTTTTTTTTTTTTTTTTTTTTGAGGCGGAGTTTCGCTTCTGTTACCCAGGCTGGAGTGCAATGGCGCTATCTCGGCTCACCGCAACCTCCGCCTCCCGGGTTCAGGCAATTCTCCTGCCTCAGCCTCTTGGGTAGCTGGGATTACAGGCACGCGCCACCATGCCCAGCTAATTTTTGTATTTTTAGTAGAGACGGGGTTTCACCTTGTTGACCAGGATGGTCTCGATGTCTTGACCTCGTGATCCACCCGCCTCGGCCTCCCAAAGTGCTGGGATTACAGGCGTGAGCCACCGCGCTGGGCCGCACAGTTGACTCTTAATAGCACATTGCCTTGGAATAGCAGCCCACACTTCCTACCTGCAAAGTCATGACTGTCGATAACTGAGTCTATGGAAGGTAGTTTTGGAGCAAGGCACCCACCAAGATTAGGTTTCTTCCCTCCCAGGGAAACCAATAGATAGGGGCACTATCTTCCTTGATGATTGCATTTCAGAAATGGTTCCCAGATTCTTGAGAAAGATATTCCTGGGTCATAAAGCTAAGAGGCTTATTTCACTTTTTAAAAGATTGACATACACTTCAAAGAGACAGAAAATTAATTCACGTTTGTTCTTTTTTAAAAGTAAATGCTCTCTAAATAAGGAAGTAATATGAGGATGGAGTCTCTTCCTTTATTTTCAACAGGGAGGACTTGGCCTCTTATTATTCATTTGTCTTTGCCTATGCAGTCTTTACCTTACAGCACATAAAGCTTCAAATACACAATTCAAATCACATCTGTTAAAATGAGATTTCATCCCATCTTGTGTTCCTTGTGTATATTCTTCAGAAAATACAGGCGTTTTGGAAATACATTTGTGTAAGTTTAATGATTTATTTTATGTTTCTTTATTTTCACTTTGTTTAAACTGAAAGGTCTTGCTAAATGAGAACTGGCATAAATTATTGTCTCAGGACCGTGCTGAGAATGAGGGTTCTGAGAATGGTAAGAAAGGACATTTTTTTTCCGAGTGATTATAATGTCATTTTCAAACTATGCATTTCAGGTAAATTCAATTACTTTTTTCTCATATCTCAAATTTATGAGTAATTTTTAAAATAATTATATTAACATGAAAGTTCTGTTAAAACAGACAATTTCTGTTTTTTAGGACAGACAATTTCAAAATGGCTACTGCATATTTCAGTTGCTAATCTGCAACAATGTATATGTGATTATCCACAGTGATGATGCGATTTGGGTTCCAGCACTTCAGGGAAATTCTTGCATAGATTCATTAATTTGCATTACAAGGAGGAATGACTCAAACACAGTCCTTGGAGCTAGAATCAGTCTGACTCAAACACAGTCCTTGGAGCTAGAATCAGTCTATCAAAAACCCATCTCTCCATAGACCAGGGATGTTTAACCAATGCCACTTCACAGAGAGGGATTTTAGAAAAAGTAGTGCATAAATGCATATATTACTCAGAAATATTTCCAGAGATTTCAGTATTGATGCATGAATATTGGATACATGCTGGTCTATCAAAACAATGACCTTTCTTGATTTTATAACTATTTCCTATTCAACGTTCTTCAAGGTTTAAGATATTTTCCTCTGCTAATGAGTTTATTCCATAGGCCTTTTTGTGGTTATTTGTGGTGTCTTAGGTCAAGTTGCCTAGAAACAGATTCAGATTCCTTTGCATTCAATTTAACAGGGAATGCCCTGAAGATCAATCCCCATATAAAGTAGTTCAGGAAATGAGATTGAACACAGGGTGTGATAACAATAGAGTCCTCCTGGGAGTTCTGTAGCTGTCCTGAGTTCACCTCCTTTCAATAGGCCTTTAAACCAGCACCTCCTCTTGGCTGGTTACTGGAATAGAGTTGGGCTCAGGGTAATTCCAGAGAAACACTCAGCAAGGACAGCCCTCAAATACCAATAACAGCAGCTAAAAAAATTAGGGCCTCAGTTCTGAAGGGGAATTGAGGATGGCACAGCACGGCATCCATTCCTTTAGACTCAGTGAATCAGAACTGTGCCTTTGCACTCTGCTAGCACCCCCTCACCACCCTCAGACACAAACCAGGGTGAAGGAGCTCTTAGCTCTCAAGAATTTGTAACTATACAGGCATATGTATCTTTATATGTCACATTAAGTCTTGTCTGCTAAGACCAATAAATTAATGAGGACAAATATTTTTCTTTAAAGCACTTTTAATTACCCAATACCTTTATATATTTTACTGGTAGCACATAATATATTTTTATTAAATATTTGATCTATTAATACAGAAATCATGTTTTAAATGTTAGCTACATAATGCTAGTCTGTGGTGAGGCAGCACCAAAATGACCTAGTACATTTGTAAAAGACGTATATTTCTAAATCCTAAACTAGACCTACTGAACCAGAATTTCCAGGGCTGATCCTGGAAATACAGGTGTATTTGTAACAAGCTACCCATTTAAGCTACAGTGCAACATTCACCCAATTCTGGAGATTGCACAACCATGTGAATATACTAACCACTACTAAACTTTTAAAACTTCAAAGTGTTAACATGGCGTATTTTAAGTTATGTGTATTTTAACACAATATAATTTTTTCAAAATTACATAAAGAAAATCCAACCTATATTTTAGTTCCTAGGTTTGAAACCTATTTCTGATGGCCAGGTCGTGGCTCATAGAAAATGGAGGGAGTTCGAGTCATGCCTTCAAAAAAGAGACATCACAAGAGCAATACAGGACTCAACACATCTTCAATACTAACATTTTGACTAAGATTTTGATCTCTCAGGAATGACTTGTCATCTGTAAATAGAAGCAGACAGAGTCTGTATCTGCAAGCAGGTGGAAGTTGTATACTGTTCATTAAACTCATTAAAAAGTGGAGTAGCTGGAAAATAGTTATAAAATGGCTTCCTGGGAGCCATGATTTATTCTGAACCAATGATTTTTATTGTCAGTAAGTGCTTTTACCACCAGCTTAACCTGGAATTTAAAGAGAAAACTCCTCTTCCTTTTAGTTTTTAGACTATATCCTTTCTATTGTGAAAACATTGACAATTGTGTGGATAAGATTAGAATGAGTCATCTCAGCTCTTCTAGTTGAAATGACTACACCACCAAAAGAGCTTTGTTTCTTAACCCTTGATACTGAGATTTAAAATTTCTGAGGGAACAAATAGATTAGCAAAAATTTGTAATAGCAATTTGTATTAATAATACAATCAATTTCCAGGCTAAACTAAAGAGAGCATGAAAAAATTAAATTCACAACCTATCCAAACGTTTGATATCCATTTCAAACATTCTACTTTTCTAAAAATATAGCAAGTTCTAGTTGATTCTTTTAAAAAAAATGCATAGTCATAGGTTCAATAGGTGATTCCTAAAGGCAACCACAGTTACTGAATTTTCCAAAACAATCTCAGTGTCACATATTCTGCCCCAGTATGCTCACAAAGGCTTTTGAGGCTATAAATCTTGCTTTCTTTTTTTTTTCAAATTATAAAGTTAGGGTCATCAAAGGGATCCTGGATATTTTAAATGGTTTCTGGCATACATGAACATAAAATCTTAGAGAAATAATGATAAATAGAAAATCCTGATAATATAATTTTTTAATCTATTTTTCTTCTTAATTTTGAGGGAAATGTTGGAGAAATGTCTAAAAATTAGCAAGCCAAAATGAAGAAGTTGAAGGAAAACATTCTAGATAAATAAATTAGCCTAAAAATAATGTATGGTCCTTATTTAATTAATTCTTAAGTATGTCGTTTTTAAGGAGAACAGTATATACTGTAGATTGAAGGTTTATTCATTTCAAATTTGTACTAGAACTGTTATACATGATGTAAACTCTTCCTCATTGATTTAGAATCTAGAGAACAGTGAAGATGATAATGATAGGATTTATGTGCCATTTCTGCAGAGTATAAAACATACTCTTATTTAATTTATTGTTGGAACATCTTTTGGATTCTTTGGTGTCACAATATTTAGGTCAGAGTTTTAGCCATAAAAATCAATTTTTGAATTGATAACTCATTATAACTTCTTAATAGATAAAATTTCAAATTACCTAAACAACTTTTGAAGTTTTTAGAAAGTGACCTAAATATGCATATATAGAAATATAAATGTAATTACTGTTCAATAGTAGAATATAATGGTAGATTATGTAATTAAGGTATAGTTATTCTGGTATGATTATCGTGTTTCAGAAATATTATTTCATTACCTTAGAAGTGAATTTGAGTAGGAAAATAAAACAAAAGCACCTCATCTTCATATTCCAAACTATTTTCCTATCTGCAAACCACTGATGCTGTAAAGGAAAGGATATTGGAAAGCATTTACAATGCGTGGAGAAGAGCATGTAATTACAAAACTCAGTGTTGACTATTGTAAATAAAAGCAAGTCTCAAGGCCATTCACAACTTAAATTTTATGTTTCCAGGAATGTGTTTTAGGACATATATGTATATACACACACACATACATACACACTTTACCAACTCCTGCAAATACATATATATATGTTCAAATGTAAATACAAATATATGTATAAATATACATTACTTTGTAAATATATGAGATATATTTAAGATGTATATACACACATATATGGTATATTTCAAAAGTAATGGTCACTTTCCTTGCAGCAGTGATAAATAAGCATGGAATAATAGAAGTTCTATTAAAGCAAAAAAGCAACGGGACTCAAAACAAAGTTCCATATAACTAACTACGTTGCCTCATCTACTGACTAACCAACCCTCTTCACCATCAATATGGACACTTCATTGCCAAATGATTGCTTGTGCCATCTCACATGAAAATCAGTTCCCCAAATGTTTTATTTTTCTCTTTCCTTCCTGCTTTAAAATATATATATATATTTCCAAGGGTTGAAGAAGGAGTAGGACAGAGTTGCACAGTTGCCTACGGATTGCCTGATTTCTTCCACTGACAAAGACAATCTCTGTTTTGCTCTACATTTTACTTAATTGAAATAGGATAGCAATATTTAAAGTAATTTTTTTTATAAGTGCTGAGCAAAATAGATTGAAATGAATTATTTGGGTTTCTTGCCGATCTTGACTGTTCAGATATCTTTTCTTTGCCTTGCCTCTGCTTTTCTTCCTTCCTGGTCAAGTGAATTTTATATGATTCAGTTATTGATGACCTGTGAAACAAACTAATAAATCTATAGCTTTAGAAAATGTTACAGGTAGAATATAGAAACTTCACTCTAATAGTTGTCTTAAATTATGATGTTATCATAAAAAAAATAGGGCAAGACTTCTCTTTGGGACAAATTTTTCAGTAAAAGAATTAGCTGAAAATTATAGGGTAAACTCATAAAAGAAAAATTATAGCTCTTTTCAGAAATATTTTATTTCTAAAGTTATTCCTTATTAATAGAAATATTTTATACATGTATGAGTATTACACATCTAAAGCAATTTCAAAAACATTCTCTCATTTAAACTGTACAACAACCCAATATGGAAGGCCTTACTATTCTTAGTTTTAGGAACCCAATACTCTAAGAAGTTAATGTTAGTGTCAATGCTGCCACAAGGACCTGATCACAAATCTCTTGATACATAGTCTGTTGTTCATCATAGGGCTATGCTGAATTCTTAGTTGCACTGTGTCTTACTTTTCTGAAATAATTGTAATGTACAGTGGATAAATTGTTTTATTTATTTCTATACACAGTTCTCTCTAGACAACTTTTCATGGAAATCATTCCACATACCAATAAACTTTGAATCATTGCTTTCATCCATTTAATATCATATATACTGTTATTTTGTGAACAAGCTGTTTTTTGTTTGTTCATTTATTCACTCTTTTTTTAACTCCCTTGGCTACAGCATTGCGAGTCCAAGTCTTTTCATTTTTTCTCAACTGGATTAAAAATATATGAGTATCTATAGAAAGTTATTGCCGTAGAAAGCGTTTCTTAGTTTCCTTTTTGAAGGATATTGATGAATAATCAAAGCTTCATGTTATTAATACTATTTATTTCAAAAGTAAAATTTTCTTAGGAAGGAGAAGTATTTTGGTGGCTAAATGTTTGAGGTTCTTATCTGAAAACTCAACTAACATATCGTCATATCTGGTCATGTTGCAGGTCCAATTATTATTTCCTTTATTTTTAAATAGTCCAAGTTTCTATTGAATGAAAATATTCTGTAGATGTTCTGTTTATCTATATTTACAAAAATAAGCACACACACCAAACGAGCAAAGTTGCAACTTTCAAAATATCACTTTGAATAAATGTTGGATCAAGAACTTGTTAGCTAAAAATGGATTTTTCCCTAAATAGGTGTGAACAATTAAAAATTGTGGGCATTTAGAGGAAACAATGAAAAGATGTTTTCTTCATTTGCAAGAATGTATATTTTCTCAGAATTCATAAAATTTCAAGATAAATGTTTGCTAAGAATAAAGAAATATTGATGATAATATCCGCAATAATGCTATCTACAAATGGCACAGACTAAGGTATAAATAGGTTGCACATTCCATTAGTCATTCACTATTTAAAATGAGAATACTAAACTCTAAGATAGTATCTGTTTTAACCTACACTGGCATTTTTTTCATTCCTTAAAGACAATTTGCAAATAGCCTTTCAGCACTTGACTGACAGAAAAATTCTTCTAACAGTTGGTGTAAAACATTTTGCCACAAACAGAACATTGGCATCTCTAGCACATTGCAAACATCTGTTACAATTTGCCATAATTTTTAGTGCCTCATCATAAAGGCAAATCCAAAACTGTGATCTCTAAATATAACTAGCATATTTTGTACGGGCTTTCCTGCTGTGGACTGCCAATTACAAAGCATGAGTAATGAAAGAAGGTACCCTTTAGAGCAGCCAGTTCTCAGAAGCATTAGTTTTCTTTAATATTCTATTTTCCTTCCAGGAATGGGCAAGACAATAAGTAAGACATTTCATGTCACTCCAGGATAATATCATATAATTTTAGGGTAATAAAGAATTCATAAGTGATCCGATAGGAGAAAGTTCATTTACATTCTCTCCAGAGAGTTTTATCTCTTCAGATGTGACCTTGTATAATTAAATATATTTCAAATATCCAGAGAAATGGCAGCTAAGCAGACAATGGAATCCTTCATTTTATGTTGAACTGAAATAAAGTGAAATTAAATTATATGAAACAGTCAAATGTAATAAGAGATAAAAGGTTCCACTGAAATTCTTGCTATCTAATCTTATTCATTAGAATTTTATAGGAGGATTATATTGTGTGCTATGTAGCTTAATTTTAAAACTGGCACTTCATTTCATTAATATTCCCCCAAAAGGACTCAAATTAAGTGTCCCAGAGACTCATTTGTAAATACTATTTTAATTCAGATAATTTATATCAGCAGTTGGGCTCAATACAGAGAATGTTTCCTTTTAAAATAAAACAGACCTTTAAGAGAAAAAAATATTTTAGGTCTTTGTGTCACAATTGAAATTTTGATTAAATCTATTAAGAAATAATTAAAACCATATCTAATGTGTTTTTTAAAAGAAAACTGTTTAAAGAGGTACCAAGTAAATTATATAAGAATTACTTTTTATAATAAAAGTAATTATTAAAAGGCACAAATGTAATTTTATCATGATACTTTTATATTTGCATTCTCTTCACTTATTATTATCTTTAGACATTTAACTGCTGTTCCATTGTCTGGTTACCAGAGATAAAAAGTGTATTTTACTGTAATCAATCTAATTATGAGGATGAGGGTTTTAATTCAGTGTTTATTACCATATCATTTGTCATTTAAAAGGTATTTTGTTAATTCATTGTATTATTTGGCTTGTCTTATGATATCTAACAGATACATAGAAAAGCAAGAAATTTTGTAATGTGTACAACTAAGTAATTTATTACAAGCCAAATGTTCATGTAACTACTACCTAGGCCAGGAAAATGGCCATTGTGGCACCCTGAGTCCCTCTCTTGACTGCTCTCAATAGCCAATTCCTGTCTCCCATCATCAGCTAGCCAATATCCTGATGTTTATTGTAGTAAATTTTGCTTTTATTTATAATTTTGATACCTAAGCACACATCTCTGAACATTTGTCTCTTTGTTGGATTTGCATAAATAGAATTATATATTACTCTTGCTATGCGTTAAGTTGAGAGACCCAGGATGTACTTTATTTCATTAATCTTGGTGGTTGTACAATGTTCGACACTATGAATATATCACAACGCATTTATGCATTCTACTGTTCAGTAACATCCTTAGACCTAAGCAGATGCTTAGACCTGGCAGTGCCTTAAATGACACCACTCTGTCTTTCCCCAGGCTACACAAAGACTGGAGGACCAAGATAAAAGAAGAGAATATACATTTTTAGCATTTTTAAATTTATTTACTTATTTATTTATTTAGAAATGGAGTCTCACTCTATCACCCAAGCTGGAGTGCAGTGGCTTGATCTTGGCTCATTGCAACCTCCACCTCCTGGCTCAAGTTATCCTCCCACCTCAGCTTCCTGAGTAGCTGGGACTACAGGTGCATGCCACCATGCCCAGATAATTTTTATATTTTTTTGTAGAGACATGGTTTTGCAACATTGTCCAGGCTGGTCTCACACTCCTGGGCTCAAGCAATCTGCCTGCCTCAGCCTCCCAAAATGCTGGGATTACCGGCGTGAACTACCATGCCTATTCTGTTTTGTTGCATTATTTGTCTTTTTCTTATTGATTTTTAAAAACTCTGTGTAGTCTGGATTGAAGCCTTCTGTAAATTCTAAGTGTCACAATTATCTTCTCATGCTCCGTTTCTTCTCTGTGCTCAATTAATGGGGTATTTACTTTACCTATATTTTTTAAAAATGTTATTGCAATATATAACATACCTATACATCACACACATACAAAAGATATGTAACTCAATGATTTGTTATAAAAAGAACTCTCAGATAAATAACCCAGGTCAAAAAATGAGATATTAATGCTTTGGAAGCCCTCTCTTGACCACTTCAAACCATTGACTCTTCCTCCCTCACAACAGCAACCAATATAAGTTTTATGGTAATTGCATCCTGATTATGTTCACAGTTTTACCACCTAAGCACATATGCCTATAATCTATCATTTAGTTTTGTCTCTTTTAAAACTTTATATAAATGAAGTTACACAGTAAATTGACACTTTTGCTCAGCATGTGTTTGTGAAATTTACCTTTGTTTTTGTGAGTAGCTATATTTCATTCTCATTACTGCATAGCATTCCATTGCATAAATACAACACAATTTAGTTGTTCTTTCTTCTGTTGATAGACACTAGAATATCCCGGTTCGTGAACATTATAAATAGTGCTACTGGGAACGTGCTTGTGTAGGTCTCAGTGCGCACATGCACATGTTTCTTCATAGGAATTCCTTACATGCTCTGGATATAAGCCTTTATTAAATATATACGGTGCTTATATCTTCTTCCAGTTTTGTCTTTCCTTGACATTCTCTTAACGGTATCATTCGGTGACAACAAAAGAAATAAAGTTCTAAAATTGCAATCTGATTAAATAACTACATTTTCCTCTATGGTTAGTACGGTTTTATTTGTTCTTTTTATTAATCTTTCTCTACCTCAAACTCAGGAAAATAATTTTCTCTGTTATGTTTTATAAGCTTTCTGGTTTTGCCTTACACATTTATATCTATGATCTAGCTGTCATTGACTTTCGAGTATGGTATGAGATAGGAATCAAGTGCTATATTTTTTAGTATGGATATATAATATTTTAGAACCATTGGTTGAAAGCCTATTAATTCCCACTGCTTTGCAGTTACATGAGTCAATTGTCTATTTCTAAATTCTTTATTATATTTTGTTGTTATATTTGTCTTCCTTTGTACCAGAAGTGCACTTTTAATTGTCAAAGCTTTATAAATATTGCTGTTAGATAAGTAAATCTTCTCATTTCTTTTCACTGTGAAAGAATATCTTAGTTATAAACGGATAATTTGCATTTTCACACAAATGATTTAGGATAAACTTGTCAAGTTGCACAAAACCTGTTTGGGGAGAATTGATATATTTGCAAGAGTGAACCTAGAACTCAGTAAAAGTGCTATTCCTCTATGTTTATAACATCTTTATTTTTTCTCAACAGTATTTTTTTTATTTGTGTGTAGAGTTATTGTACTTCTGTTGCTAGATTTGATGGTATTGTAAATGGTGTGGTTTTAAATTGTTTTTAATTTCTTAATTGTCTGTGAAATACAAAAAGACAATGAATTTTTATATATTGAGCTTATATCCAGCGTATTACCTCCGATGATTATAATTTATCTATGGGTTGGGCACAGTAACTAGCACTTATAATCTCAGCATTTTGGGATGCTAAGGCAAGTGGACCATTTGAGCCCAAAAATTTGAGACCAGCCTGGGCAAAATGTGAGACCCTGATTCTACAAAAATATCAGAAACTTAGCTCAGGTATGCTGGCACACAGCCATGGTCCCAGCTACTTGAGAGGGTGAGGTGGGAGGGAAGTTTAAGCCCAGAAGTTCAAGGCTGCCATGAACTCTAGTCTGTACTCTAGTCTGGGTGGCAGAGCAGGGCTCTGTCTCAAAAAAAAATAAAAATAAAAATAAACAAAATTATGGATTGTTTGAGATTTTCTGGTTATATAACCATGCTACCTATGAATAATGAAAATAATATTTTATTTTTCTTTTGTATTTCATTTATTTTTCCTATGTTTATTCACACTGGCAGGATCTCTAGTGTAATGATGACTAGAAGTATTACCTTAGTGGTCTGTTGTGTGTGAATTAGTGATAGTTCTCTGCCTGATGAAAATTAGACATTCAATAACTGATTATTTTAAATAATAAGTTGTAGTATAATCTTAAATGCATAGCATATGTCCACTTATAGCTTTCTATTTATTTATCTAAGAGGTATGAATTGTTAAATAACTTTTGAGTTGTAAAATGTGTCATATTTACTTTTTACTTTTGTTTCTAAATAAAACCCTGGTGACCTCACTAAAATCATTGACAATTTTAATATCACTCACTGGGGCTTCTTCTCTATCCTCACAGGTTACAGTGAGAACTTTTAACAGCCTCATTTTATAATTGAAGCTCAACTGACAAAACTGAGGCTCAGATAAATTTGAAAATATCTGTACAGTCACAGATATGAGTAGCAGAGCTCAAGTCAAACCCTGGCATCAACTCGTCTTCCCTTTTCAATATTATAATTTTTAAATCTCCCACATTATATCTAAATATAGCATCTTTAAATTCACATAAAAATACTATGTAAGCCTGTTAGCAAGTATTTCTTTAGCGGTTTTAAGTCTATTTTCTTTTGGCTTTCATGAGAAGTTCTTAACCAAACTCTACATCATCGTATGGTGAGATGAGAGCTGCCAGCAGTGTGAGAGGCAAGCAGAATTTTTCTGTAATGGTATTAATCAGAATCCTACTTCTTAGATCCTTTACCTGCCTTTGTCATATTCATGGAAGTTCACTTTCTTACCACCTTCATTTTCTTCTTTCTAGTCCCCATCTTTCCACCCAAGAAAATCCCTCCCCACCTGCAGCCCTGACCTTATCCAAGTGTACTGGTTATGATTATCATAACTGGCCTGACAAGGAATGACATTTGGCTTCGCTTTAGAGTAAAATGTCACCAGAAGCCAGGGCTGGTGCTGCTCTATGTTGATAATGATGCCCCCTGGATGATACGGTCACCAAAAAGAGCATTCATTATTTTATTTTAGTTATTTTATAAGAATTTCGATGAATATCCATCCCTTCTTTTTGCTACGGTGTAATTACATACAATATAACCACAATTCTGAAGTCTAGCATTATAAGAATGACATGCAAAGTAAATTAGGTAATTTTAAAATAATTTCTTTATATATGAGATAAAAGGAAGAATCATAATAAGATCCTAACAAAAATAACTTTTGCAACTGAAGTGGATTTGATTTCACTGGTGATATACCTCATTTAGAATTCTCATCCTACCAAGAGCCTTTCCTATCATCTGACGGAATGGCTGATTGTAGATACTGACCTAGGTTACAGAGGAAAGAGAATTACTGATTGCCACCAGCACATTGACCAGTTTGTTTTAAATTGTTGTAAATTACTATAATATAACTGACCTGGTAAAGTCTGAAATACCGTAAAAGATATGTAGACAGGGCCTAGGAGAAGACTGTAGATGCTTACTTAGCCAAGTAAATGGCGATATCTTCCTGGTGATTCTCAATGCCCTTTGTGAAATTGTCTTTATTCCTTTCCATAGCATGGGTTCCCTATGCAGTGTCTGCCGACACACTACGCCTTGCATGTAACCATGTTTCACGTTGCTTTCGAGAGCCCTCTTGCCCTTAGGAGTCTATTGCAATGCTTTAGTCTTGGACACATAAGATCAATGCACTTATAAGTATGATTTAATAAGCTACTGTGGCAAACCCAAAGCAGAATTCACTGCCTCTCTTCCTTTAACTTATCCCTTTTGAATGTGTTTGAATGAGTTTCAGGCTTTCCCATGAAGTTGACACAATGTATATATAGTTTTGTTATGCTCCACACATTTATATGTGTGAGCCCATTATGTATTGAGAATGATCTATCATTAATAGTTTAGCCTGAAACTCAATGTTCATAGATTTCCCATTAGTTAAAAAAAAACTGCTAGTTATTAAAATGTACAACTTTTATCAGCTATAATTATATATAATTTTATTTATCAAAGTTAATTTAAAACTAAAAGTATATACTTATTATATAAATAACTTACAGATAGTGACTTAATTCTGAAAGTACAGAGTATTCAGTCAGCTACAGTATTCCAAGGTCTGGTTCATTATTACTAGAAATTTTTTAATTTCACAGTTCAAAAAGAATAAAAACGTTTTCTGATCTTTGACTTGTAGATAAACACTAAGAAAATTGAATTTGAGCATGCTATAATTTCCAGGATGCAGCTCCTAGTTGCTGGTATGAGTATGAGGAGAAGTATAAAGATAACGCAGTATCAAAATACAATTGGCCTGCTAGAAATAAAAGGTAACCACTTTTTTTTTTTTTTTTTTTTTTTTTTTTGAGACAGAGTCTTCCTCTGTCACCCAGGCTGGAGTGCAGTGGCACAATCTTGGCTCCCTGCAACCTCCAACTCCCAAGTTCAAATGATTCTCCTGCCTCAGCCTCCCGAGTAGTTAGGACTATAGGCGCATGCCACCACACCCAGCTAATTTTTTGTATTTTTAGTAGAGAAGGGGTTTCACTGTGTTAGCCTGGATAGTCTCGATCTTCTGACCGTATGATCTGCCCATCTGGGCCTCTCAAATTGCTGGGATTACAGGCCTGAGCCACCGCACCCGGCCTTTTATTTTTTAATTAAAGAATTTCCTAAGCAATCAACAGTCATCTTTTAGGAACTGAAATGTTTCTAGAATTAAAAACATATTTTTGGCCGGGCACGGTGGCTCAAGCCTGTAATCCCAGCACTTTGGGAGGCCGAGGCGGGTGGATCACGAGGTCAAGAGATCGAGACCATCCTGGTCAACATGGTGAAACCCCGTCTCTACTAAAAATACAAAAAATTAGCTGGGCATGGTGGCGCGTGCCTGTAATCCCAGCTACTCAGGAGGCTGAGGCAGGAGAATTGCCTGAACCCAGGAGGCGGAGGTTGCGGTGAGCCGAGATCGCGCCATTGCACTCCAGCCTGGGTATCAAGAGCGAAACTCCGTCTCAAAAAAAAAAAAAAAAAAAAAAAAAAAAAACATATTTTTGACATTTAAGACATTTTTTACTCTTAATCAAACAGCATTTGTGTTTCACAAGATTATTGTGTTCTTTATCGTAAGGTTTAATATAAAGCATATTATGTTTAATGTATTATGCCAGGCACTTTCACATACATTACATTTTTCATCACAAGGGTCCTTCCTATACATATTCTTTTATTCCTGTTTTGCAGATGAGAAAACTGTGCCTCAGAGACTTTGTTTTCCCAAAGACATCCATATTTGAAATTTTTAGTCTAATGAGCTTTCAACCATATTATATTTGGATATTAATGTAAATAACTGGTAAACAATTAAATAAGCATTTAAATGCCTACTGGGTGACAGTGTCTTGAGTGAAGAAATAGAAAGGTAAAATTATATTCTAGCTGAAAACACAATTAATCTAAAGCAGCAACTTTGCAAATTGAATGATTTAAAAGAAAACTGGGAATACATTACACTGGTTTAGTTTAGATACTTATTAATGAAATTTTCCGTGTTAATTGATTGGCCAATATTACATTTATTTTTCTATACTACTTTAGGTCATGAAACTGCTAAATAATAATCAGTAATGTAGACCTATTGATGGCCTCAGAGTTTTCCTTTCCATTCTATGTGATGCTTACTAGTTTTTTTTTTAAATAAATGAGGTATGTATGTGTGCAATATCATAGCATTTTTTTCTTACAGAATATATCCTTCAATAAGTGATTAACTTTCTAAAATAAACACGTGTACCATAAGAAATATAAGAATTTCTCATGTTTTTGTCTTATGTGTATTACATCTGCAGAAAGATGTAGCAAAAATGCAAAGTTGGGAGTACCTAATTCATTTGTTGTTGTTGCTGTTGTTGTTTTTGAGAGGGAGTCTCACTCTTGTCACCCAGGATGGAGTGCAATGGTGTGATCTCGGCTCACTGCACCCTCTGCCTCCCAGGCTTAAGTGATTCTCCTGCCTCAGCCTCCCAAGTAGCTGGGATTATAGGCATGTACTACGTCTGGCTAATTTTTTTTTTTTTTTTAATTTTAAGTAGAGTTGGGTTTCACCACGTTGGCTAGGCTAGTCTCCAACTCCTGACCTCAGATGATCCACCCATCTCAGACTCCCAAAGTGCTGGGATTACAGGTGTGAGCCACCATGCCTAGCCCCCTAATTCCTTTTATATCTTGAATTATTGAGTTAGAGAAGCTAGAAGGACGTCTGGATTTCCCATTTTAAATTCTTCTATAAGCCTAGAGCGTACTGCAAACTCTAAGCTACCAGCCTTCATGAATGTCTTCCTCCCTTACCCTTATTGATATTTCAAAATTAAAAGCACCTTCCCAAGCTAAGGTACCCAGTAAAAAATTCGCCTCTTCCCAAAATTAATTTTTAAAGACTCAGTCCTTTTCAGGTCATCTACACATGAAATGCGCCTTTTTCTTTTTAGCAAAATATTCTATGTAGAGAATAAAGGGAAATATTATCCACCTATCTTCTCTATTCATGGATATTTTTATTCCATATCTAGTATTCAGATATAATCTTACTTTTTTTTATTTATTTATTTATTTATTTATTTATTTATTTATTTATTTATTTATTTATTGAGACCGAGTTTCACTCTTGTTACCCAGGCTGGAGTGCAATGGCGCGATCTCGGCTCCCCACAACCTCCTCCTCCTGGGTTCAGGCAATTCTCCTGCCTCAGCCTCCTGAGTAGCTGGGATTACAGGCACGCGCCACCATGCCCAGCTAATTTTTTGTATTTTTAGTAGAGACGGGGTTTTACTATGTTGACCAGGATGGTCTCGATCTCTTGACCTCGTAATCCACCTGCTTCGGCCTCCCAAAGTGCTGAGATTACAGGCGTGAGCCACCGCGCCCGGCCTTAATCTTACTTTTATTAATATTAATCTACACAATTAAGCAGTTCTTGGCTTTTGAGTAAGACAAACTAATGTTTTACATTCTACTCTACCACTTGTTATCCCTAAATTCTTTAAGGGGTGACTTTATCTCTCTGAACCACACTTGTCTTGTTAATAAGGATATTAGTGTTCCCACACAGAGGGTCAGAAGATTGAGTATTCAAGGCACACTTAAATTATTTTTATTATAAGCATCAGTAGTTTCTTGTTGATAAAAATTTTGCACATGTGAATGACTTACATTTATTTTTCTTCTCTAAGGAAAAATGATACAATGAAAATATAAGAAATAGAAAATAATAACTTTATAATACATACAAATAGAAATAACATTGACGATTTTATGAAAAAAAAGTTTTTTATTGTCACAGTAATTTTTAGCTTTTCAAAGGAAAATAAGATGTCAGACAACTTACAGAATTAATCTGAATATAAACAATGTTCACAGACCATCTAGACATCTATAATTATACTTACTGTGTGTTATAAGCAAGAATCACCTGAATGTAGATTTTATGATGAAAAAAAATCATAGTTTCTGATACAGGAAGCTCTTGGTTTGTCTGCATCAAGCACTTAAATTTGTTTGTTACACCAATTACCACCAATAGAGTTAAAATACTGGAAAAGCCCAGAAATGGCAGAAGACCTTGACAGGTTTTTAGAAAGCCCATTATATTTCAGCGAGAATTCTGTTTCTCAGGGAAACTACTTATTGCAACTGTTTGAAACTAATTCATTCTTCATCTCTGTGTGGAGCTATATTGTGCAGCAAAAAGTGGCTCATGCAAAAGTAAATGAAAAGCTTAAAACAATTTGCATGGGCTGTCTCTAAAGAACTGAAAAGGTGATGGATGGAATTAAAAACTAGAATTTTCTCCAAGCTTTTTAACCATTGAGAGAAATGCCTAAAAGTAGGACATTTTATATCACTTGTCCTGCCCAGTGCAAGGGGAAAATGCTGTACTTCTTGTTCAAACAGCTGAGACGTCCCCAAACCCCATTTCCTTACCAGCTGTCAACTGCTGGACTGATTCACTGGGACCCAGCCAGTGGGGCATTCTCTTCCCACAGTCCACCACTGGAAACCACTACAGATGGAAAACCCTCAAGAATTGCAACCTCTCCTCCAGGATCCACTCAATGCCTGCATCTGGAGTGAGCAAGAGGTTTGTCCCTGCCAAGTCAACCGTAAAACACATGGTGATGCTGCTGGCTGAGGGGAGAGGGGGTGTCTGATGCCATGCCTCACTCTGAGCTGCCATGGAGTGTGCACACCCTACTCCACCCCTTTCCATGCCTAGGTTCAGCAGTAGTTGCTGGGCAAGTATGTGGAGGGTAAGGCCAGGTGTGAGAAGGGATGAGAGAGATGGCTGCTGAAAACCCATCCAGGTATATATGAGGAAGTGTACCATGCATGATCCACAGCACCAAAGTGTTTACACAAGCTTCTCTTACTAAACATAAATTCAATGATAAAGTTATTAAGAGTTTCCGGACAGCAACCACACAGCATTAAACTCCAAGAATAGGTGGGAGTAGAGCTCTTCTGAGATGGAGTCCCATGCAGCTGACATGGGTACATACCTTTGAAGCCAGCCGTGACCTTAAGGGTCCATTTGCATCAGCAAATAATTAACAGGTTATGTTATGGGTTGGACTGATACACTGAAGTTCACATACCCAGTACTTGTGAATGTAACCTTTGGAAATAAGGTCTTCCCAGCTGTAATGCAGTTAAGAGGAGGTTATTAAAGTGGGTCCTAATCTAATTATAAGGACTGGTTTCCTTATAAGAAGAGAGACAAAGACACACAGGGCAAATTCTATGTGATGATGGAAGCAGAGATTGACAAGATACAAGCCAAGGAGTACCAAGGATTGCCGGCCACAGCAGAAGCCAAGAAAAAGGCATGCGATCGATTACCCCTAAAGACTTCAAAAGGAGTATGGCCCTGGGGACACCCTGAGTTTGGAGTTCTAGTCTCCAGAATTGTGAGTCAATCACAGGTCTCTGTTCTTTTAAGCCACCCAGTTTTTGGTAATTTGTTACTGCAGCCATAGGAAAACTAGTACAAGTAATATTTCCTCTATCCATCATACTTTTTGACAAATAACCATGTATTTTTGGTTTTCATTCATATTAACCTTTCTTTGACTTAATCCTTAAAGGCAAGTTTGAAGTTTTAAGTAGATACTTCGTGCATAAACTTCATTATTTATAGTCACTTTTGTGAGTTTTAGGTGGTGGACTTACATTCAGAAACATAAGGAAATGATGAATATATGCAGTATATCTCCATGGCTTTGTTTCTGTGGTTTGGCATTTTATTTACACCACAAGTAGCAGAGTGGTTAATTGCACTAGATAAGTGGAACTCTTTTTTAACAGACAGACTTAAATTATGGACTACACAAAATGAAAAGGGGGAGAGATTCCATAATACTGTCATTCAAGTCAAAAAGAAAAAACAGCCTTGAAAGCAAGAGTGAATGAAAAAACTGAAATGAATTGAATATTGCCGTTTTAAAAAATTACATCTTTGAGGAAATTTTTAAAGTATTAAATTGGTTAGATTTTTTTTTTTTTTTTTGAGATGGAGTCTTGCTCCGTTGCCCAGGCTGAAGTGCAGTAAAAATTACATCTTTGAGGAAATCTTTAAAGTATTAAGTTGGTTAGATGTCTTTTATTTATTTATTTATTTTGAGATGGAGTCTCACTCTGTTGCCCAGGCTGAAGTGCGCTGATGTGATCTTGGCTCACTGCAACTTCCGCCTCCCAGGTTCAAGCAATTCTCTGCCTCAGCCTCCCAAGTTAGCTGGGATGACAGGCACCTGCCACCACATCCACCTAAGATGTCTTTATTTTAAAGAATGAATTAAGGCTCAGAGTTTAAGCAGAAGGCCCAAGTCACAGACTAAACTGTAAGTTGCATCATCAGGTGCCTGATTGAAGCTTTTCTATATCCTCATGGAAATGATGTTATAGAAAAAATTCCAAGATCCCAAGAGATTATATTTAATATGGCTTCATGAAGACGTTCAAAATGGAATAATGTAAAATATTATTTTCTATCACACTGAGAATTATCTGAGGTTCATTCTACTTTTGTTTTATAGATTCAAAATATGGTGATTGTACAGGGATCTTCGTCTTAATTCGAGTTCTTCCAGAAAGAGATCCTGAGACAAAAATTCAAATGTAATTAGTCTAGATGGAAAGTATAGGAAATACTAGTAGGACTGTGGAAGAAGTGATTCCCAGGAGACAGGCTACAAATAAAGGGTATGCTCTGAAGCCAGCTCCCACAAGGAAATGATTGGAATGTTTCCTGCAAGGAACCGCAAAAACAGAGATCAGAGTTCTCTTCACCCAACGAGTGTGAAAGCTGGGATTGTCAAACACCGGCTCCCACCAAGTATTACTGGAAGCTGCTGGGGGAGAAGTGTTAATGTCTCAGCACTTCAGGCCTGTCCTGCTTATAGTAAGAGTACCTTTCTACATTGCTAGAAAATCCCTTACACACAGTCATGCAGATACTCACAGTTGAAAGTCCACAAAAGCAATCATAATTTTAAGATTCCAGGAATATCTGTTGGCACTGTCAGAATCTGCCTCATCTTAAAATTTCATTTTCTGTGAAAGCAGCAAATCTAAAATGCAACTAAAAACATGCTACTCAAAGGAAGTGAGTCAATTGAGAATAAGCAATATATATTTTTTTCTGTAATGAATATATGGACTTCAATTTTACCTAAATGACAGATTTGAAGATTTACAAACCTGAAAAATAATTGTAGAAATCCAGTCTAATACTTACACTTAATAGATAGAGCAATATAGATTGATAAAAGTGAAGTGATTTGTATGAGATCATCTGTATAGTCAGTGGGATTCATGGGTTTAAAGTTTTAGAAGACTAGAGCTAAAGAGGACATTCAAGGCCAATTTATATTGGAAAAACAACTTTTGTGTTTAGACTAACATTTTAATAAATTAATCAGTTCATTTCTGTTTCCTACATTAAAACATTTTTCACTCTAAGGAAGGTTAATGGACCTGAAACAATAGTATGAAATACAAAGCCATATGATGAGGAATATATGGTCTCATATTTATAGATTTATGTCTTCATAAATACAATAATGGATGCATTAAGATGAAGAATCATCTTTGCATTAGTAATAGAGAAACAGTTTATTCATTCCAGTGATTCTGCCAGTAAGAATTTGTCTTTGGAACTAGCCATGATTTCTGCAACTAATAAATAAATAAACTCATTGCTTCAGAGTCACACCATGTTTTTCACTGAGAAATTGCATTAGCCAGGTTGAACATCTATTTTCCAGCAACTAAACAATAAATTACTTTTACTTGTGGCCAAAATTCCAATCTGTTTCAAAAGATTATTTTTCATCACTGACAATATTTAAAAGAATATGCCTTTGAACAATAACCACATCACTATGTTTAACATAAAGTTGCTGAAGTAACTATTTTAGAGAAGATAACACACATTAAGATATGTACATCTCAGTACATTCATTTTTAAATGTGTCACTGTATAGTAATAGATTCTAATAGATCATAATAGATAGGTTTAGGAAAGGAGTAGCTCGAGAAGAAATTCACAGAATGTTCTTGGAAAGCTTCAACATCCATGGAATATTCAGGGAAGGCTTTATGGACAGGTGACTTTCAGGTTGGCCCTACAAGAATAATAGATTTTGGTTACATATATTTTGGTATACTACTGATATGATTTGACTGTGTCCTCACCCAAATTTCATTTTGAACTATAGTTCCCATAATCCCCTAGTATCATGGGAGGGACCCGGTGGATGGTAATTGAATCATGGTGGTGGTTACCTTCATGCTCTTCTCATAATAGTGAGTTCTCACAAGATTTCACGGTTTTATAAGGAGCTTTTCTCTCCCTTCACTCTGCACTAATCTCTTGCCTTTTCCCATGTAAGATAATGCCTTGCTCCTCCTTACCTTCTGCCATGACCGTGATGCCTCCACAGCCATGTGGATCTGAGTCCATTAAAACTCTTTTTCATTATAAATAATTTCCCAGTCTCAGGTATATTCTAATGGCAGCATGAAAACAAACTAATACAGTAAATTGGTACCAGGTAGTGGTGCACTACTGTAAAGATACCCAAAAAATGTGGAAGCAGCTTTAGAATTGGGTAACAACTGGAGGATGGAACTATTTGGAGGGCTCAGAAGACAGAAAGATGTGGGAAAGTTTGGAACTTCCTAGAGACTTGTTGAATGGCTTTGACCAAAATGCTGATAGTGATATAAACAATAAAGTCTGGGCTGAGGTGGTCTCAGATGGAGATGAGGAATGTTTTGGGAACTGGAATAAAGGTGACTCTTGCTATGTTTTAGCAAAGAGACTGGCAGCATTTTGGCTCTGCCCTAGAGATCTATGGAACTTTGAACTTGAGAGAGATTATTTAAGGTATCTGGCAGAAATTTCTAAGCAGCAAAGCATTCAAGACGTAACTTGGATGCTCTTAAAAGCATTTACTTTTATTCATCACTGACAATATTTAAAAGAATATGCCTTTGAATAACCATGTCATTATGTTAAACATACAGCTGCTGATGTAACTATTTTAGAGAAGATATGGTTTGGAATTGGAACTGATGTTTAAAAGGGAAGCAAAACATAAAAGTTTGGAAAATTTGCAGCCAGATAATGTGATAGAAAATGAAAGCTCATTTTCTGGGGAGAAATTCAAGCCAGCAGGAGAAATTTTCATAACTAAAGAGAAGCCAAAAGCTAATTACCAAGACAATGAGAAAAATGTCTCCAGAGCATGTCAAAGACCTTCATGGCAGCCTTTCCCATCACAGCCCTAGGAGTTAAAAATGGTTTCCTGGGTAGGGTGCAGAGCCCCCCTGCTGTATGCAGCCTCAACATCCCAGCAGCTCTAGCCATGGCTAAAAGGGGCCAACATACAACTCGGACCATGGCTTCAGAGAGTGCAAGCCCCAAGTCTTAGCTACTTCCACATGGTATTGAGCCTGCAGGTACACAGAAGTCAAGAATTGAGATTTGGGAGTCTCCACCTAGATTTCAGAGGATAGATGAAAATGCCTAGATATAAAGGCAAAAGTTTTCTACAGGGGCAGAGCTCTCATGAAGAACCTCTGCTAGAGCAGTGTGGAAGGGAAATGTGGAGTTGGAGCCTCCAAACAGAATCCCCACAGAAGCACTGCCTAGTGGAGCTATGAGAAGAGGGTCACCATCCTCCAGACCCTAGAATGGTAGCTCCAACAACTTGCATCAGGGAAAACCACAGACACTTAACACTAGCCTATGAAAACAGTAGAGTGGGGAGCTGTATCCCACAAAGTCATGGGGCAGAGCTGCCCAAGGCCTTGGGAGACCACCTCTTGCATCAGCACGACCTGGATGTGAGGCAGGGAGTCAAAGGAGATCATTTGGAATTTTAAGGTTTAATGACTACCCTATTGGATTTCAGACTTGCATGGGGCCTGTAGCCTCTTTGTTTTGACCAGTTTCTCCTATTTGGAATGAGTACATTTACCCAATGCTTGTACCCCCATTGTAACTGGGAAGTAACTAACTTGCATTTGATTTTACAGGCTCATAGGTGGGAGGGACTTGCCTCTTCTCAAATGAGACTTTGTATTTGGACTTCTGAGTTAATGCTGGAATAAGTTGAGACTTTGGGGGGCTGTTGGGAAGGCATGATTGTGTTTTGAAATGTGGGACATGAGATTTGGGAGGGGCCAGAGGTGGAATGATACAGTTTGGCTGTGTCCCCACCCAAATGTTATCTCGAATTATAGTTCCCATAATCCCACATGTTGTGGGAGGGAACTGGTGGGAGGTTATTGAATCATGGGAGTGGTAACTGTCATGCTGTTCTCACAAGATCTGATGGTTTTATAAGGGGCTCCCCTGTCTTGGATTTGCCCTTCTCTCTTGCCTGCCACCAGGTAAGATGTGCCTTTGCTCCTTCTTCACCTTCCTCCATGATTGTGAGGCCTCCCCAGCCCTCCCATGCAGAGCTGTGAGTTCTTTAAACCTCTTTTTCTTTATAAATTGCCTAGTCTTGGTTAAGTCCTTATAGCAGCATGAGAAAAGACTAATACAACTAGTGATATATTGTATGTTTGTCTAAGGTTGTTTTGCTATTGGTGTTATTATATAAGATTTGAGATTTGTAGTAAACCCCACACATAGAAGAGTTCTAAAAATAAGAAGAAAAGAATAAAACCAGTCTGAATATATCGAGGGTGTTGCAGCCTAGAGAATAATGGAAATCAAAGTATATAAATCTAGTGAAAACAAGATAACAGAAGATTTTGACAACTACTCAGAAGTAATCAGGCATAAGCAATAAAGTGCCATTGAACACATTAGAGAATATTGTACAGAATGCCTCAGCCAAACAGTTGGTTAGGAAATGCTCTATGAACTAATTTGGAGAGAATAGTCACCTCCCCAAGACTGTTGGGGTTACAAGACTATTGCAGGAGTGTAGTACAGATTATTAAGTACCAAGATCAAGGTTGTAGCAATAAAGATGAGAGGAGAAAAAAATATGAAAGACCATATATTTTCAAGGAGAAATGATTAAGATTTCATCATTGACTGTATATAGATAGATATCAGAGAAGAGGTAAAATGAACCTCAAGATTTCACACCATAATGAGAAGAGGCCACTTTCCCTGATGGAGAACACTATGAAGTAATGAATGATGGGTGAGAGACAACATCTCATTAAAATAATTTAGAAATATCATTGAAAGAATTTAAGGAATAGGTATTTAATACCAATGGTATTTAATGCCATTCTGCTCAACATTCCAAAAATATATAGATGAAAAACTTCAAATAGATGAGAGTAAGGTCCAGGACTCAAAGTATAGATAGAAGTATTAAATTTTACTTCTAAGAATGGGAATAAAAATAATGGCATTCTACAAGCTTGCTGAATTTTGTATGCATGCTCACTTGAGGCATTCTTCCCTTGCCAGTTGAATGCTCCTAGAAGATCATATACCTGTTAAATTCCACCATTTTACCTTTTAGTGCACAAACTTGAGCCCACTCCCCCAAATCCTGAGATCTTATCAGGAAGCTGCTTATTACCAGTTTCAGGTTATTTTTTATTGGGAGACTGCCTTTCCCTGGGCTTGGCTGGGACCAGTTATTATCAGTGAAGCAGCTACATTGTCTAGGGAATACACTCTGGGGTTTGTTGTCGCGCCAGGACACTTTAGGACATGGACACACAGGAGGAGTTTACGAGTGGAACTTTAATAAGCAGAAGAGAAGAGAAAGAGAAACAACTTTATAGAGGAAGGGGTCTCCGAGTGGACAGGACTGACTGGCAGCAGATGTGCCAAATTTTATATTCCGGTTTGCAGAGGTGGTGTCTGATTTATGTAGAGCTCACAGATTGGTTCAATCAGGTATGACATTTACGTGGCACCGGTGAAGGCTGGTGGCCTCACTCTAATCTTATTATGCAAATGAATTTTCCAGCTGATCAGCACCATCTTGTCTGCTTCTTACTCTACAAGTGGCTGGCAGAGAAAGGAAGGTGGAGCCGCCATCTTGAACATGTCTAGTCCCTAGTTCCTGCCGGCATTCACCCGTGCAAGCTCCCAGCTTGCTTGTCTATGTCTGCAACTTGACTTTATGGGCTGCTCTTTGTTAGAAAATGATTTGGGGCTGCTTTTCAGTAAAGAAAAAAACCTTATGGAAGACACCTATACCCTTACTATCTGCCTAAGTGATTTCTTCTTAACTCCTGTATCATCAGGACCACCTGACCCACACCCCTTGACCACCTGTCATTCCTGGTAGGGGAGGGGAGCCCTCTGCTGCCCTGCTCATGCCTGACTAGCTACATACTGTGACATAATCAGGCATTTCAGACTTTCCTTCCCATCATGGCGAGAACTTGTTTTTTGGGTTTCTCTGGGGTCCGCTTGGCCAAGGGGCAGAGGGTTCTGTTCAGTCAGTTGTGGGGCTTAGGATATTGTTTTCAGTGTACATTCCCAACCCAGAAAACTTTTCCACAAAGGTAGAAAGAAACAGCTGTGCTGTATAATAATCATTACACCAGAAAGTGATGTGTGTCACAGGAAATTCTTCAACAATCCTGCATGTTCTTCACATGTACACCAAAACCTAAAATGCAATAAAATATATTTTTTAAAAAAAGACATCAAAGTCAGCAAGAAATCCCATCCTTTTTTATAGCCAGTAGATGCAACCCATTACGTGCATTTTCTCAGGATAAAAAAATTAGTGGTCCTCAAGAAGACTTGACAGCACAATTTGTCACACGTAGTTCATCCTAAATTTATCTACTAATTGGGCTGTAAGCTAATTGGCTTTATCCAAAGGCTAAGTAAGCTTTTCATTGTTTTTGTCACAGAAGGTGGTTTTGGTGCTCAAAATTTAGGCTCCTGTGCTCCCACGCAAACTGGAAGACAGGGGCACTGTCTTTCTTGATGACTGCATTTTAAAGAACTGGCTCCCAGGCCCTTGATAAGACATTCCTGAGTTTTAAAGCTTCCTAGGTCTTAGAGACTTAGCTTTAGCTTTTAAAAAGATTTAAATACATTTCAAAGAGACAGAGAAAGAACTCAGAATCACAAGTTTTCCAAAGTAAATGCTTTGAGAAAAGAGAGACAGGGTAAGATGAGGGTAGTTGCAAGGGAGTCTCTTTTCTTCAACAGGGAGAATGAAGTGACCTGTTTTTCATCTGCATTTACCCTTCCACTATCTATACTGCCAATACTGGAAACATGGAAATTATATAGGAGTATCCTACCTCTTTTCCTTTCTGTTAAAAGGATCTTACTAATGAAGATGTTAAAGATGAGGATAATGCAATGCTTGCACAATACTATTACTTTGCATTCTGGAGTGTTATTCAGGTATCAAAGTGTAAGTTTGTATAAAAATGTATTGGCTCCTCACAACAACCTCATGAAATAGATATGACTACCTTTCCTTTGATATTATTTGTACCCATTATTTTGCAAAAATAGAGAAGTAAACACATGCCCAAGAAGTGGAGCCAGGAGTTCAACTCTAGGAGATCATTTTCTTAGTTCCAATGAGCTGCTGCCACATTTGCCAGCTTCTCTGGTGGCTACCGAAATCTGTTGTGTCATTGCTTCACAGAACCAGATCCTAGTATAGGTTTTTTCCTCCACAGCCTGTATATGGGGCATATATAAAACCAGACTTAGATCCATTTTCGTATCTCCTTGCCTACCCTTCCTGTCTTCTCTAGTTTTCCTGGTCTCAGGAACCACAATATAGTAACTTCACGTTATGACTTTACTTACACAAAATTGGCTTCCAGATTTCACGTCTTTGCTCTGAGTTGTTTTCAGGTGTCCCATTCATCTTCTTTGACTCTCCCAATCCAAACTATTCTCACCGGCCAACTGCTGCAGTCCTCATGCAAACTCTCCTGTTAACCTGTGCAGTGGGGAGCTATGCTGGAAGAAAAGAACAACTAAATCAGCAAATAGGGTCACTTTTTAAGGAGCAGCTTACATTCCTTCCTTCCCTTTCATACATACACATTATTTGTCTTCCTCTTCTTCTAAGGAGAAGAGGGCTTAAGGAAAATACTAATTTTCTTCCTCCAGAGAATTCTTTTGGTAATTAAAATAAAGTTCTGGTATTTGAAACGAAGTGGGAATACTTTTGCTTTCCTAACATGAACAGACCTTAATGACTCTTCAAACATTCCAGCTCTACCATATGTACAGTATAAAGGTAAGAGATAACTGTGGAATTGTATGTGTGAAGAAATAAAATCTCAATCGCATATACATAGAGACCTGTGAAATCTAGCCATCTGTTTCATGCTACTCAAGAGATTCTAGAGTTTTTTGCATTCCTCAGATTTTGATTTATGCTTATTGAATCATGAATTATATCTGTGCAGATTATCCCATGTTTTTCCCAATGCTTATATCAGTAAATGTATAGCCATAGAGGGGGACTAGAGATTTATACATGCCTGTATGGTCTACTATTAAGATATATATGATATCTTAATCTTTGATACTTTGCTCCTCTAGTGGATAATTTTTAAAATTCTTGCATACTGGTAACATGATTTATAATAATTTTGGTTCTAAGGAATAAGTATTTAAAGGGAAAAACACAGACATTACTAAATGTATAATGAGGTGGGGGGGTAACTAAGGCCCCAAAGGTAATATGATATGGCTACAGCAGTTCAGAGTGTCCAAAGCTAGCAAATTCCTTTCTTCTCTGCTTTGTAATTTATCTCACTCTGTAAGAGCTGTCAAGAAATAAGGTGAAGATATGTGGGTAAGAGAAAGTAAGTGAATCCCAGTGTGGCTAACTATAGTAACAGAAAGTAGACATTTTAAAAGCCCAGCCACTCCTCACTTCAAACCACCTTCCACACGGTTACCAAATTATCTTCTGAAAACCGCTGTGGTTATGCTGCATCCCAGAATCCCTGTGTGGATTTCGATAGCCTGTACAAGGAGGTCCTAAGCAAGCATGAATGGCAAGCCTTCCAAAGCTCTTCCTTTCTCCTTCTGGCACTTAAAACACTGATTTTCACTGTAATCATTTGCCTTTCTGTTTATTTCCCCCATTTAGTTTAAACACTTGGAAAGCAGGACCTGCTCAGATCCTAGCATGATGCCAGCATATTGCAGGCCTTTGCTAAAAGCATGGTGAATGGATGAGTGAATAAATCAATGAATCAATGTACATGCTGACTTTTATTAACTCTGACAGGTTCATAATAAAAGCTTTTTCCCTAAACTGTTTAAGGAGATGCCTGTGGCCTATATATTGAGTGACAGAAGGACCAACCTTTTTGGTAACAAACTAACCAAAAGAATGAGATAAAATATGCAACTTACTCATTTAGAATAGGCTTATTACAATAGCAATCATGAAAAAAATAGTGCTTACTTACTATTCATTAAATCCCTACAATGTACTAAGGTATTATTTTGAATATGTTTTAAATAGATGTGTACATAGAAATATGTATGTATACACAGACTTCTACACACACATATGTACATAATGCCACAATACTATGGGAAAAGAAGTGTAGTCTGCATTTCATGGATGACAAAACTGAGTCTCCCAAAAGTTAAATAACTTACTCCGCCATCTCCATTCAGGAGAGAGGAAATTTTTAATGTGATAAAATTAGTAAGCTCACAAGCCACTAACAGCTGTGTTTTACTAGAGGACAGATTTCCTTATCTGTTTATCAATATTTTACTGCGGTCCTATAACATTCTAGCAGCTATGTTAGTTGGAGGGATGTCGACAAAATAGTGATCAAATTTCTACTTGCACAATGCTGACTGTTCCCATGATAGGTATACTAAAAGCCCAGACTTTACCACTATGCAATGTATGCCAGTAAGAAATCGGTGCTTATACTCTCTAAATGTATAAAAAGTAATAAATATATACATACGTAAGTTAAAAAAAAAAGTCTTCTTTGTGCAAAGATGACTTGTACTAGACTACCCATGATTCTTTCTTCTTTTCCTTCAGCTGTGATAAGTAGACCTGGAAAAGGACTGCCGTCTAGGGGCAGAGGCCATCCGTGTCTCTCTTCCTTTTCCATTTCCTTTACACATGCCACTTTGCTAAATTAAACGAGATGTGATTTGCAAAAACTGAGTCTTAGATTCAAGTGTGTTAGAAGCAGGAGGCTTCATTTAGGACTCAGGACCTTATTAGATTTTTTTGACTCATCTTTTTGTTGTTTTTGTAAAATATACACAACATTAAATGTATCATCTCAATAATTTTTAAGTGTACAGTTCCGTGGCGGTAAGCACACTCACACTGTCGTGCAGTCATGACCCCATCTGTGACCAGCACTGTTTTCATGTTGTGAAACTGAAACTCTATGCATTCAACAATAACTCCCCAAGCTCACCTTCCCACAGCTCCTGGCAACTGCCATTCTACCCTCAGTCTCTGTGCATTTGACTACTCTAGTTATCAACTCAAACATTATAGGAAAGTCATCTGTCAGTGAACACTGGTGGTTTATTTGGCTCTTGTCAAATCTTTAAGATGTTTCCCATTGGGAATAGGTTGCCTCAAAGCGGTGGGAGGTGTGAGCAGCAGTTAGAATGCAGGCCTTGCAGGTGGGTACCTGCCTAAAATGCCATTGCCATAGCACCAAAATGCAAACTCTAATTCCACATCAATATTAGTAGAATTGGTTTCAGACCTATAAGACTGATGCAAGTCAGTGCTAGAGTCAATATAAAGATGTCTTTTTGGGTGCTCATCTATTTTGAGCAGATTTTTCTTGAATAAACCCAATTTGAGTTTCAAAAGATTGACCCTTCTGCCACTCTGTGGGCCACAGGTACACTCCCAAAGAATATATAGCTGGGGGAGGGAAGTATATTTTAATTATGAAGTCAGCCCAAAGCATAAATATGCATTGATTCATTGATTTCTTTTTTATGCCTGCAACACTATGTGAAAAGTTTGAGTAACTCAGCAACCTTTAGATCATTTATTTTTTCCTCCTGAAGACAATCTCACTTACTTCCTCTGTCTTTTACTCTAGAACTAATGATGTGACCTGATCTCTTTATGACATTTTTTATTAAATTTAGCTATAAAAATTTCCATGTTAATGGCTGTGACCCTGTAGATTTTTCTCTCCTTTGCAACGCCAATTGAAATATAACTTTTCATCCAGGGAATCTATATTTCTGCTCTGCCTCTTAGTGTTTAAGCCAGCTGCCCACTGTGCTAAGTCAACCTTTCCAGAAGCTAATCTGTCATTCTCAAGTGGCCTTGCTTCTGAAATTGGTTTGATACTCTAGCAGTAAAGAGCTCCAGTGTAGTGCAGGCTATACAGTTTAACAACCACTCAGGGTGGGGCTTGTCCGATTGCCATGGAAACTATGATTTTTTATGTCTGCTCTGGAGAACAGAAAGACAAATGACTTGTGTATTAATCTATTGAGGATGTAAGGATCCCAAATGAAATTAATCCCACAGAACACGGAGGAGGCTCTATAAGTTAATGGTGTGGTGGGTTTTTGGGTTTGGTTTTAGTTTTTAGTATGTCAGTGCCAATGAAGGGGCAAGAGAATTATGTCTCCACCTGACTACTTCTCTGGAGAAGTATTTGCATTGTATTTTCAGAAAAACTCTTTGATTTTAGCAATAAATGTAAAAGATAAACATCACATTCTGCAAGACCTTCACTACTCCGGGTGATATGTGGCTGTTGAGGGAAGGTACTGTACATTTACATAACGAAATGAGGCTATTAGGGGACCAGTCACTTGTTTATTTAAGAGAATGAAGGGCAGGACAATTATATTAACATGATTTTCATAGGAATGCACATTGTCAATGTTAACGAATGGTTTTAAGCTAAAGCCCGTGGTACATGGTATGTGGTTTAATTTTAGCTATATAAACATTAGAGCAATCTAAAGTTTAAATTACATTTTACTTATACTTTAAACTTCATTATCTAGGAAAATGTAATCTTAGCCTCTATAAATATGAACAAAAATCAAATCCAATGATTGCTTTTGTATTTATAACATCCTTCCCTAAGTTCACATTGCCCAGCTACGACAACACGGTAGAAGAACGAATGTACAGAAAAACTAATTAGATGTTATCCATTTTCCGGTTTATGTTTACATTTAGTCTTCTAAGTATTTCCAGAAAGTAGTATCAGAAAAATGTAAACAACAAAAAAACTGAAGATCTCTGCATCTTTTTGTACATATACATTTTTTCCAATAACATGTAAATGATAATCAAGATTTTTTCAGGTTGCTTTTAAAACAATATTTTGTTATAAAATCTTAATATTGTCTATCTTTTGATTATTTCAATCACTCTTTAAGTAGATATTGAAGTACTAGGTGAATGTTTTGATTTGTTTGTCATTTGCATTGTGTTTTAATTTGAAGCCAAGATTATTGAAGCATAATTTTCCCTTTGAGGTGTATAGTTCCATGAATTTTGACCAATGCACATAGTCATGTATCCAGCAACGTTAAGATGTAGAATATTTTCATGGTGCCAAAAAGTTTCTTTGTGCCTCTTTGTAGTCAATTCATTTTCCCAACTCCCAGTCCCTGGCAATAACTTGCATCGTTTTTATCTTTGCGCTATTATTGAAGGTAGTATTGTGGTCGGTAGATTGCAGCCCTGGAAACTAGACTATAGGAGATTACATCAGTGATTTTCGTATCCTAGATTTTTCTGACACTCTTACCACATTGTACTGCAAAGCAATTTAAACTTCCTAACCCTAGTTTATCTAGGAGACTACCTACTGCCTAACGTATGTCTTGTGACCTCACTTCACTTGTGTTGCCTTACGCATGTCATTATCTCATATGAGATCAATTACTTGATGATATCTACATTTCAAAAGTGTTTCATTTTAATGTAGAGTCTAATTTTTAAAGGAAATTCTAAACTTTTATATGTTGTATAGGTTGTTTTTCCTCTACCTACCACAACGCAATTTTTTAAAAATAAAAAATGTTGCCGGGCGCGGTGGCTCAAGCCTGTAATCCCAGCACTTTGGGAGGCCGAGGCGGGTGGATCACGAGGTCAAGAGATCGAGACCATCCTGGTCAACATGGTGAAACCCCGTCTCTACTAATACAAAAAATTAGCTGGGCACGGTGGCGCGTGCCTGTAATCCCAGCTACTCAGGAGGCTGAGGCAGGAGAATTGCCTGAACCCACGAGGCGGAGGTTGCGGTGAGCCGAGATCGCGCCATTGCACTCCAGCCTGGGTAACAAGAGCGAAACTCCGTCTCAAAAAAAAAAAAATAAATAAATAAAATTAATAAATAAAAAATGTTGCTTATTTTCTCTGTCTTCACCTCCAAAATATTCTCTTTGCAGTAATGCACACAAGCTAGTTCTGAGTAATCAATTATTTAAACAATATTATAAATCTGTTTTAAGGTACAAAAGTATTGTAACTGGGCTGAAAAAAAAATGGCACATTGTAAATGCTAAAAATGAAAGTGTCTGTCTCACCCTTTCTTACCTTCCACCCCAGAAGATACAATGTTAAGAGTTCAACAAGCATTCTGCCAGGCTTTCTGTTTATAAATAACATTTTTAAACCAGGATAATGCAAAAATGAGAGAGAAATCTGTAAATTGCTCTTTTAACTCAACAACTTATCACAAATATCTTTCCATGTTGGTAATATAGACTTTATTCTCCACTGGACAGTTTTCCTCAGTAAAGTTTCATCATAATTAACATTTAAGCATTGATGAACATGCAGGTTGCTTCAAATTTTTCTCGTGTATACATCTTATATATATTTATCACACATATATAGTTGTATAATTATGTGACTATTTCTTATAATAAAGATTTCAGGAGGTAAGATTGTTGGGACAAATTATCTGTGCAGTTGAAATGTTGATAGCACTGTCCAATTGCCTTCCAAAATGGAATATTCATTATAGTCTCACTGATAGTATGAGAGTTCCCACTTTCTCACACCCTCACCACAAAGGATACCATCAATTCTTTTAATTATAGTCAGTCTGAAAGGGAAAATATAGTACATCATTGTTATTTAAATTTATAGTTTCCTCATTAGTGAGTTTGAACATCTGTTTAGAAGTTTGTTAGAGATATATTTACTCTTCTGTGAAAGTTCAGGATGTAGTCAATGACTGGTTATGTTGCTTGGGTTGTCGGTCTTTTATCATTGATGTGAAGGATCATTTTAGGCAAATTAGCTCTTTGCTATGTATATATTGCAATTTAAATTTATTTATTTATTTATATTTAGAGACAGGGTCTTGCTCTATCACTCAGACTGGAATGCAGTAGTGTGATTACAGCTCACTGCAGCCTCTATCTCCTGGGCTCAAGCGATCCTCCAGCCTCAGCCTCTCACATACGTAGCAGGCGTACATCACCATGCCTAGCTCAATGCAAATATTTTCTCTGAATTTACCTTTATCTTTAACTTTATACAAGTTTCAAAGACTGAATTGTTCATGTTTTCTCAAGAATAGTGGTTCCCAAATCATCAACAGATTAGGTTCACCAAGGAGTTTTTTAGAAAGACTGCAGCCTGAGCCCCCACATATTTAGATTTAATTGATTTGAGTAACATTGAAACATAGCCTCCCAGTTGATGCTAAACTGTGGACAGGGTTGAAAACTGCTTATTGGGCATAAAATCACTTGGGGATTTGGTTAAAGTACAGGAGCTAGACTGAAGCCTGAAAGCTGATATTTCTAACTTACCCTAGATGTGCATGCTACTGGTCTATAGTCCACACTTTGCAGAGCAAGGATTTAGAGGATCTGGTTTTGATTTTTGCTTAAGAAAACTTTCTCCATTTTGGATTCTAAAATGTTTTTTCTTCTATGTTTTGTTCTACTATGTTCTATCATTTTAATTGAAATTATAAATAGATTTTTACTTTATTTTCTAAGAATATGTTAAGAGTCTGATTCTATTCTTACAACTCAAACTCTAACCAATTATACCCCATTGATTAGGTAAATGTGAAAATGTTTATATCATTTCAGAGTAACATATTTTTATTATTAAAAGTCTTCAGAAAATTCACATATTGACAAAAGTAGAATATTTTTTAAATAATATAAAGAAATTTTAAGATCAGAAAAATTCATCTTTCTGTCCATTTGATCTTTAAATTTTAAATATGTTTATGCTCAAAATGTAAATATGACTTAAAATTAAAAAACAAATTCCTGAAAAACAAGAATGGAGAATGTGATCATTATGTAAGTTTCCATCTTTATCAGTGTTTGTGGAGACTCCATTGGATACAGCAAAAATCTCACTCTGTAACAGTAGTTTGCTGTTGTTTGGAAGAATATGCTACCAACATAAACTTCTGCTAAGCTCAGGGTACAAAATCTTTCTTCTAACATTGTACTAAAAACCTACAGAACTGAGGATTTTCAATTACCTACATGAGGATGTTGATGATGTTGATATATACAAGGTAAACAATGGGGGTATTTCATGCAAAGATAATTTAAGTTAATTCATTCAAGAATGTAAAGAAAATTTTGAGAGTGCTAGAATTTAAATAACCCAAGCTGATAAGTCAGGAGTACAAAAAGAAATGAAAACTGAAATAAAGAAGTCTTATAACTTGCCTTAAATTATCTCACCATGTAAATACTTTTTCTAAAGAGATAAATGACTATTGAATAAATGAGCTGTACCTCAGAATAAATTTTATTAATTTACCCTAGCTACTTTCCATTATGATCTCCTAGTAGAAATAAATTTTCATTGAATAATCTAGCCTTTGGGAACTCAATAGATACTTATCTTTTTCTCTGTGAAGTCACAGCTCATTTAATGAAATTGGCCACCAATGGCCAGTTACATCTTTCATGCACTTTTAACAAAATGATTTCTTGAGCTACAGATTCAAAGTATCTTGTTTTGCATCTAAAATTATGTTCTTCAGAGTTCTGGTAGCTAAATAGGGAAGTTCTATACCCTAAGATTCTTTCTGATTAAAAGAATAATGCCTTTGAATTGCCAGAGCAAATATATTTTTTTCTGCTAAACCAGAAATATCATTCCTTAAAAAGCCAAGAAAAATAAAAGTCAATGCTGAAGGGATTTAATTATGTATAATCTTTCCTCAATAAGAAACCAATGTTTATATTGCTAACACACAAAGTCCAAATTTCATGATTGTTTTGCTTGCTTGTTTAATCACGATAATTGAAAGATAAAATACATTTTTAGGATCAAAACATGTCTACCTGCTCTATGTACTAGATCATACACAAGTTGTTTTGCTAAATGTGTCAAATATCCTCTTTCTTAAAAACTTATATGTCAGAGTTAATCTTAAAAGTCAATTCTAAAAGTTTTTTTTTAATTCTATGTTGTTTTTTCCCATAGGGTTACCAATAACTAATAACAATGAAGAATATCATTTTATTAGACTGGTGCAAAAGCAATTGCAGTTTTTAATGGTTTTTGAATGGTAAAAGCCGCAATTACTTTTGCACCAACCTAAAAACTTTCAGATGCTCTTCAATTATTAAGCACCTTTTCTCTCAAAAGTTTTCTTATGTATAGTTAGATTAAATACATGTCGCCAAAATGTATAGCTAAAGTGTATTTTTTATGCTTTGGGTGTGAATTAATAGTTTGTTTCTAGACACTTGATCCTGGGCCATGGGACTATGTTTAACTTCTTCAGATTCACTTGAACAGCCTCACCTGAAATAAAGCCTTTGTTTTCTGGACATTTCCAGGCAAAACCAGTCTTGGTATTTCTTGAATACAGTGAACTGTTGCAAGTAACCTAGATGAGAACTGTTATCTGACTCTGACTGACTTTAGTGTAATCCAGCTGACAATTGTTCATAAAAGTGTCTTGGGATCTTAAATTATGTAGATTCTTCACTTATTAGATTAATGCTGTATTTTCATAAAGAGATAGTCTTTTCATTTAAAATGAGGGGTTACATTCTGCCTTCAAATCTGAACTCCTGTTAGTAATGTCATGTTCATACATTTCCTAATTGTATTCTGAATCACAAAAATGAATAATTCTGATTCATCATAACACAAACTAAATGCTTATATTAACAATATTTTCCTGCACATACAACATATTATTAAATAGAATTTACTTAGTATGGGAGACTTTGCAATAAATCTCTTATGTCCTTTCCACTTGCCTTATTATAATATTTTGTTAGAAATTTTGGCCGGCCATGGTGGCTCATGCCTGTAATCTCAGTGCTTTGGGAGGCAAAGGTGGAAGGATCTCTTGAGGCCAAGAGTTTGAGACTATCCTTGACAACATAGCAAGATCCAATCTCTACAAAAATTAGCCAGACATGGTGGCATGCACCTGTATGTAGCAGGAAGATCTCTTGAGCCCAGGATTCTATGTTACAGTGACTTTGATTGGACCACTGCACTCCAGCGTGGGCAACAGAGTGAACCTTTCTCAATAAAGGAAAGGAAAGAAAAGAAAAAGTACCAGCTTGGGCTCAGCATCTGATTCTTGCCTTGGCCTCGTTCCCATTGCCTTTGTCTCCAACAAGAGCATTTATCATTTCCCCATTCTAACTCCCAACCCAATTCTCTATTCTAACTGACTGATGGAATCTTTCAATATTGCAAACTATGCAAAATTAAGTTTACCTCCTTGATGTATTTCTCATTAAGGCATTGCATGCATTTCCTCCAATTCTCATGAATTATTTTGGTGAATTGGTACAGTAAGGATGCAAACTAGTTTTTCCTTTTTCCTTTGTAAGTGGACATTAGTTTCTAAAAGAATTCTGCCAGGAGCTAGAATTATTGAAAGACTCAAATCATAAAACTTTTTGTTAGTTTCTCAAATTAAAATATTTTGAAGGTTTTATTTAAAGTTTTAATTAAAGTATAACAGATGTAAAAGATTGGCAAAATTGTAAGGATTCATCTCAATGAATTATCATGTGGTAACTCACACCCAGAAAAAGAGACAGAATATTAATAGCTACCAAGAGGCCCTACTTTCTCCTTCCCGCTAGACAGAGTTACTTTTATTTCTAACACCAGAGATCAGATTTTCTGATTTTAAGCTTTATGTGGTTGAAATTACACTGTGTAAGTTCTTTTATTACATCTTTTCTTTCACAATCTGGTTGTAAAAGTCATCCATAGCATTGAGTGCAGCTGTAATGCCTCCATTCTCATTGCCCTCATACAAATCCTTTGTATGGACATTGCACAGTTTGTCCATTCTACTACTAGAATGAAAATCTGAGTGGTTTCTAATTCTCGGCTTTTATAAATAATGCTACTCTCATCACCATTTAATTTCTTTTGGTGCATATATTTGGAATTGCTGAATTTTAGGATATAACTATATCAGTTCAGTAGGTAACAGTTACCAGAAAGTTGTTCAAAATAGGCATAGCAATTTACATTCACACTAGCAATGTTTGATAATTCCACATGCTCCAGGTACTCACCAGCACTTGGTATTACCAGCCTTACTTAATTTAGTTATCTTTGCAGGTGTACAATAGCACATCGCTTTTAATGTTGATTTTATTTTATTATCAATAAGTTTGAAAAACTGTTTTTACATTTTTATTGACCATAGCAGGAACTCATCAATCTTTAAAAACCTATCAACTTAATGACTTTATGATGGAATATTGTAGATTCACCAACATTGTTTCAGAAATTCTAATAGTCTACCTGCAGAAGTATAAGAAAGTACAATATAAAATCTCGTACCTGTACATCTGGAATATTGCTCTTTGAGAACACTAAGAATTTCTAGGAAAGTCTAGCATGTGCCATAAATTACTCTAAGAACTTTACAGAAATTAAGTGGTTTAATTTTCATGAGACCTTCATGAGTGAAATACAATTGTTGTCTCAATTCTACAAAAGAAGAGACTGAGGTACAGAAATGGGGACATAACTTGCCTCTGCTCACATATGAAATAAGTGACATACACAGTGTCCCCATGCTGTGAGCCCTCCCCAGGTTTTACTTAAAACATCAGAAAGTATAGTAGAATAATACGTATTGATGTATTTTTGAAAATAATAATTACAGATAGAGGAAGTTTGAAATAATATTGAAGACTTACCCTGTAATTAACATTCCCTAAATGTAAAAAAAAATCTGTATTGCTGAAGCAAAATGCAACCCAAGTTGATGATGACTTTAATAAAAGACTCTGAGATAAACAAATACATTTTACAAAAATTTTTAATTCTAAGATTGAGTAACTCTTTCTACATTAGTGTAATGAGAATATTGAACCTTTGAAATGAGTAAAATTATAGAAAATGTTAACGATCTTGAGTTGCACATATTTTGCATTATGAACAACATTTCTGGTTGCTAAATGCTAACTTTATTATGCACAATGTACGATGTGGGTGAGTTAATGTTGCTAGGGAACTTTTAGTGTCTAGATTGCTTTGTTTTTGTGTATTTAAATTTGCAAACTCAACATTATGTTAGGATACCTTCTGGCATTTAATTAGGTTCCATCCTATGATTTTAAACTTAAATGTGCCTTAATGTGGAAGATTTTGTTATTTCCATCTTCCATTCCATTTCTTGTTCCTAGTAGTTACAATAATAATACAGTGAAATAGGGTACTTAACGCTTCCTTGTAGACCTGAGTACAAAATATTTTTAGAACATCTTTAAACATTTTTGCAAATGTACTTTTTTCCTTCTAGGTAGGAGATCTTCCTTTTTATGTGTCCATAATAATCACTTTCCAGGAGAGGGGAGTTTTAGATGCCATGAAATATCCATACTAAAAAATGAGGTCCTTAAATTCATAAGAGAAGGGTCTCTCCCCATGTGACAGGCATACACTTCAGCCCCCTAACTACAATTGCCTCATCTAGCAAATAAATAAACAAGACATCCAGTTAAATATCAATTTTGGATGACATTTCTAAGTATAATACGTTCAAAATATTCCATGAAACATACTTACATTAAAAATTTTGTGTTGGTTTTCTTAAATCAAATGTAACTGACCGTTCAGTATTTTATCTGGTAACTCTGTATCTCAAAAGAAATAATGAGACATGAAGTCAACTATTGCTGCAACTCTCCTAAAATGTTTTCTGCATTATAGACACAGCAATAAATGAACATCACCATTTAGGATCAGCAATGCCTGCTAGATACACACACAGACACACACATGCAAGCACACACACACACACACACATACATGAAAAGAAAGAAAGAAAAAAAATTACTGATAACTAGACATAAGGATGGTTTAAAGGAAGATTTGAGCAATAAAGAGATAATAAACCCTTGAACTTGGGAACACACAGAACCATATAAGCTCTATGGAACATCCTGGCATGCTTCCAAAATACTAGGCCATTGAACTAGACTATTAGGAAGTAGAATGTCGAATGTCTTTTTCTATTATAGAGATTTAATTCAGGCCATGAATATTTATTCGGCATGCATTTCCCAAACTATTCTCCGTAGAACATGAATGTTCAGTAAGATATTAATAGATGCTCCTTGAAAAAGTATTGAAAGTCAAAAACTTATGTGACCCTTTCATTGCATTTTCCCTGCTGTAGCATAATCAATGGGAGCCTAACTTAGGAGTGATAAAAAAAAAAATTGCATGAGTTCAAGTTCTGATCAAGCAATGTGAGACATCAGTCAAGTCATTTAACCATCATGTGCCTCTGTTTTTTCATCTGTCAAGTGAAAGTACTTATGGTAATTTCCTCATATGTTAAAAGGTTAAACCTTTTAGAAGCAAACATAGGAGACCTTGGAGCAGGCAAACATTATCTCTTAGATATGACCCAGAAAAACTAACCAGGAGAGAAAAAAAATTGATTTGTTGGGCTTCATCAAAATTAAAAATGCCTGCTTATCAGAAGATACCATTAATAAAATGAAATGCAAGGCACAGACTGGGAGAAAATATTTGCAACACTTATATCCAGCTGAGAAACTTTTCCTGAATATATAAATAATTATTTCAACTCACTAATTAAAAGACAAAATACTTGAATAATGTACAAAAGACCTGAACAGAAAATTCACAAGGAAGATGTACAAATGTCAATAAACGTACGAAAAATTACTCAATACCGTTAGTCATCATGAAATGGCAAATTAAAACAATTATGAACTATGACTACATAAATTCTAGGATGGCCAACATTTAAAAAGACTTTCCAATACTAATCTTGACAGCAATATGAAACATCTGGCAATTTCATACATTGCTGATTGGAGCATAAAATATTGTAGCCACATTAGAAGAACTCTAGCTGTTTTGTTTTTTTTTTTTTAAGATGTTAAGCATATATCTACCTATGATCCAGAAAATTAATTTCTAGATATATATCAAGAAAGATAAAAATATATTCACATCAAAAAATTGTAAAGGAATAGTTATAGAAGCTTAAATAATAAAACCCACAAACTGGAAACAACCCAAATGTCCATCAACAGAAAAATAGTCAAAGAAATCACGGTATGTTCATATAATGCAATACTACTAGACAATATAAAATCATGGACTGATGGTATATCCAGAAACACTGATGAGTCTTGTAGATATTTTGCTATGCAAAAAATGCATATGTGAAGTTCCAGAACAGGCAAGAACTAAATTATGAAGGAAAACAGAATCGTTGTTGCCATTGGTGCAGCAAGTGTGAAAAATGACAAGAGAATAGCATGAACAAACTTCAAATCTACCAGATAAAGAAAATAGCCTATATTTTGAAAAAGATGCGAGTTAAATGGGGAGGAGGTAGTTATAAACTGAATTGTGTTCCTGTAAAATTAACGTACTGAAGCTCTAAACCCTAATGTGAGTATATTTGGAGAAAGAGCCTTTAAAAGGGTAATTAAGGTTAAAGGAGGTCACGAAAGTGACCTCCTAGTCCAATAGGAGTGGTATCCTTACAAGAAAAAAAAGAGACTGCAGGGATGTGTGTACACCAAACAAAGATGATGCCAGGATATAGAGAGAAGGTGGCCATCTGTAAGTCAGAGATAGAGACCTCAGCAGAAACCAACACTGTAGGCAACTTGATCTTAACTTTTGGCCTCCAGAACTGTGAAGTAATAAATTTATGTTGTTTAAGCCACCCAGTCTGTGCTATTTTTGTATAACCACCCTAGCAAACTAATGCAGAGAGTATATGCTTGTCAAAACTTATCAAGCTCTATATACAAGATGGATTGTTTCAGTATGTAGGTTATATTTCAACATAAAAAGAAATAGAAAAGAGTGGTCATTATGTCATACCTCAGTTGCCAAAAATATAAGTTGATCAAAACGATTTCACATATTTGGGTTCTTTAAAGTTAAGGTTTGGGGAAAAGCCTGGGATGGAAATGCTTCCAAATCCCACCCTCTGGTTTTATTGGTTTGTTCAATGCTTTTTGTCATGGAGTAAAATCAAACAAATTGTTTGAGATTTTAGAATTAAAAGATTTACATAAAATTTCCTGAGAGGATAATAAGGGTGGTGATGATGTTAATGATGATGATGGTGGTGGTGAATTTAAAGCAGTTTCAGAACACATGATAATTAAGTCATAGAATTTTATGGATGCCTCTTACTTCCAGGTAGTAGAGAGTACTACCTTTGCAAATGGATGAGGAGCCAGATAATTTTTGTTGCCATACCAAGACCAGGCATTTTTCAGATGTTACTCTGAGCACATCATGATCTGGATTAAAATTCCTACCATCTATAATCTTACCATAAGACCACGTAGTTTACTTTTGATTATGAATACTGTTCCTTTGGAACTTTACTTTGCAGTGTAGTACTTTTAAAATAGTAATAGTAAACTCTGAGTTTTCTAGGAAGTCTGAGATCTTTATTCTTATTGAGTCTAGTGGTTCCTATTCATTGAAAATGCACTGAGGTATCAACATTATTATAAAAAAAAAAAGTGGCTAAAAGTAATTATTTATTCCAAGTGACTAAAAAATTCTACCTAAATATAATGTGTTAAATTTTAATACACATATTATCATGGCAATGGTAGTGATTTATTTCTTTCTTTACTTACTCCTAAAATGGCCCCATGATCTATAGTCGATAGCAATTCATTTCTTAGAAATATGTTTTGCTCTACATAAGAAATAAATTTTGCTATTCAAACATGATAAAATATAAGACAATTAATTCCAGGCTCATCCAAAATCAACAAATCTATGTGTTTCAATTTGTAATTAATGTTCAACTTTCATCCTGATATTAGCACAGTTTTGTGCTTATTAAAATAAGAGAGTGAAGATGAAGTCATTAAAAGTTCATATTCAATTCAGTATACCTGTTAGAGATTCTTAGGAGATAGTTCTCACACACCCTGAAGCTCTTAGTTTAAAAGACTCAGAAGTGAGGTGGCCATGTGTGATGGTTCATACCTGTAGCTCCAGCACTTTAGGAGGCTGAGGCAAGATCACTTGAGGCCAGCAGTTCAAAACCAGCCTGTTCATCCTAAGGAGACCTCATCTCTACAAAATAAAAATTAAGCAAAAAAACCCACAAAAATTAGCAGGGTGTGGTGGTGTTCACCTGTAGTCCCAGCTACTTGGGAGGGTAAGGCAGGAGGATCACTTGAGCCCAGAAGTTTAATGAGCCATGAGCTACCACTGTACTTCAACTTGGGTGACGAAGTGAGACCCTGTCTCAAAAAAATGAGAGAAAAAAAAGCAATTTATTGGCAATTATTTGCAGAAGGCTGTGGGTTGGCTAGGATAACCAGAGCAAATGAATATTAAACTTACATTTAGCCACTCTATGTATATAGAATTCATTCACAGAATATTCTTATAATTGACATTCTTGGGTAATTAAAGTCTGAGTTAATTCTTTTTACTATTTTTTTGTTCTGTTTCATTTATTCATTAAAAATATTGTAAGGAAAGAAAATATTATTTTAGCTTTTTCTTTAAAGTGCGTTTTATATTTTTGCCTGTATGACTAGCTTTGTAGTGTTTCACACTTTTTGACTGAATAAATGCATCAAGATTTCTTGAGACTTCATTAATGGGAAGAATTTTGTGTTACCTAATATACTATAAAGTAAAAGAGATTATGATTTAGACCAGAAGGTGAGGGGAAAAATCTTGTTCAGGAGCTTGTTGATTCATATATCATGGCAATAAAATGTATCATTAAAAATTTCAAATCCCAATGTTTCAAAGTGGGTGATATAAACAAAAGCTTACTAATATGTATATATTTAGCAAGATTTTTAATGAATATGATTGTACACATGATAGAATCAAATGATAGTAAAACGACTAATAACAGTAAAAGAGAATTGTTAAATCCTTATGGAAACAAAGCTAATAAAACATTTCACATGTAAATAATTGAAATGAACAGATCACTTATATGGTACTGCATATGCTCCTCATCCCTTTTGAGCCCTAAATTCTTTTAGTCTTTTGTGACACAGATATTATTATTAACATCATTTCACAGATAAGAAAAGTTAAGCACATGTGTTGAAAAATATTGCCCAAGTTCACACAGCTGATGAGTGGAAGATGCCAGATCTGAACCTCTGCAACCTGCTTCCTAAGTCTACGCTCCTAATCTGTACCTGCCATTCTCTCACTGGGTTAATTTTTATCTATTATAGCATACATGTTTAAGATGGTAGAAACCACCAGTGATCACTCAACCAACATTTCTTAGACAATACCTGTCATGTTTTAAGTATTATGTTTTAATTATTTAGTAATTGTATTATTTAAAAACCATTCCAGTAATACCATCCCCAAAAGCCAATTTTGAGCCACCTCTCCAGACAGCCTGGCTGTGGCACTCAGTCAGAAAAAGTTTCAGCGAAACAAATGCTATTACTGTTTCCTCCACCAATATGTTAATGTGCTGGTTCTCAAAAAACTTGCTGCATTTTTAAGTCACCTGGGAAGACTCTTAAAATCCCATTGTCCAGGCTTCACAATACACCAATTAAACCACAATCTCTTGGGGTGAGACTCAGGCATCACTATTTTTTTTATAGCTCCTCGAGAGATTTCATTGTACAGCAAACTTTGAGAACTAGTGTGAATGTATTTTTTTTAAATTAGCAAACTGTCTGAAATAGTCTCAGGTGCCCAATTACCAACATGAATAATAATAAGAAATATAGGTGTTAAATTATCTGAATCCTCTAGCATTGAGTTCAGGCAAGCTGTGATTCAGATCTGGGACTCTGCTACTTTATAGCTATGCGACTTTTGGAAAATCACTTTTTATGAACCTAAATTCTTGTATCCATAGACTGGGTATGATGATCACCTCTCAGAATCTTTGTAAGAATTAAAAAGAAGACAAATGTGAAGCCAAAATACTCTGCATTTCCTATGCCTTTCACTACCTAATACGCTCTTGTTAGCATTAATTACTGTGCTCAAGTGCCCATTAGCTTGAGCCCCTGCCAAAATATCTCTTCTCTCTCTCTCTCTGTCTCTTTCTCCGAGTGTTCGGGATGCCTTCTTATACATGTTCCATAAGAATTCCTTTATGCCTTTTCCTTCCTGCCCCTCCTCTGGTGTTCTAGCAGCAGCCCCTGCAGCCAACTGGTAGTATCAAGCAAGTGGTTTGCTTCTGCTGGTAATCTCTGCACTCACCCCTAATTTGGCCTCCAGCTCAAAGCCGGGACAAGCTTTCCTTCTTAATTCACAAAGCATCACAAAGAGGCTATTATCATTCAGCAAGAATTTACAGAAGCTTCCAAAATGACAGAGTGACTTACATCTGTTATCAGATATTATTAGCTTCAGAGCTCACGAGCCCCATCCTGGCCTTGGGCTTCCTTACCAGGCCACCTTTCAGCGTAGCTCTCCCTCAGCCTCCACGAGAAAGGGCCAGCTTACCCTATACCATTAGAATGGATTGTTCAATGCAAACATGTGGTGTTGTCCCTCAAAACATCAGAATGCATTTGTTAAGGGTACTGAATGTCCTATGAGAAGCTGTGCTAAATTCAGTCGAACCCTTATCCTGGTCTCTTCTCCTACGTAAGGTATCAATCTTGCCTACAAGTCATTCCCGCTGCTCCTGCAAACAATGCTCAGTGATTTGTAATCACGGATCATTCACTGCCTCTGTCTCAGCATGATCTTCATTTCTCTTCAGCTACGAAAACATTTTGATATACTTCAAAATTTGGAGTAAATCACAGAGTTTGCTACCACCACTACTGTCTAGATAGAATAGAAATGGAAAGGAACAGGATAAAAATAGAAAACTGGGGAAAGTGTACACATGGTTGATCTTATCCTTGTTTCTCTAACTGTTCACGAGGCTATAGTTGGTATTTATCTCTTCCTTCTTCCACTGTCCCTTTTGTGCTCCCATTGCACACAGTGTGCCTCCAGTTGATTGGGATTCATATTTTTGTGGGTTGACCCAAACCTTTGTTTCTAAAGAATCTGAACTTTTCATGATTCTACCTGAATTAGGTTGCTCAAGTGTTTTAACAGTTTAGTTGCCAGACTGGTTAATACTAGGAAGCACCCCAAAGGACCTTTTGATTTCCACACACACTCTTCCTTGTTCGTTTGTGTAGCAAAAACCTTTTCTTCTCCATGATAACCAAGATTAACCCTAGGAAACATAATAATCCCTGTTACTGCCTACAGGAGCCATGTCATGAGAAGCCCAAAATGATCAACTGTCAATCCCACCTTCACTTCAACGTAACCATGTGGTATCCCTTGTGCGAGCATTAAGAAACTTGAATTTTCAAATTGAAATGAATTTATGCTTCTCACATTTTAAAAAATGTGACAGCTAAAATATCCCTCAGGATATTCTGGTTATCTATAAAATCTTTCAAATTTCCTTTTAGTACAATTGTCTTAGTTATTGTACTCAAAGATGAGCATGTTTGATGCATTTAATACACCAGAAAGATAGCACTGAAGTTTTGAAAGACATATTTAAAACTGACATTAGTTTTAATTTCAAGGCAGCTCTGTATAATAAGTCAAGGATCACTGCTACAGTCAGATCTGCATTCTTCATGCTTTCAAAGAAAATACAACTTATTCAACGTTATGATTTAGAGTTCTAGGTATGTCCATTGACAGATGAGGTTAATGGAATAATATTGCAGATATTTTTAGAAGACCATTTCTCCAAATACATTTTTTTAATTTAATTCAACCTTATTTCCTAAGCATTTAATGCTTTAAAAATTGAGAGAAACCTATAGTTTTTCAAATGATGAGAGAGATGATAAAAAGCAGACATGCATGATTTCAGATTTCCTTAACATTTACAAATACGTTAATCTCATAATTATAATCCTGTTTTTAATATTATGGTCTAATGTTATTGTCTAATGATATTTAAATTCCCTTGTGCTTAATTCTGTCTCATTTAGTTTTATTTGCTATTATTAGACCATGTTGTGTATCACCCTCTCATGTTTTAAAGAACCCATTACATTTTTATTCTTTAAGAAAATTTCATAGCTCTATTTCATTTATGTTATATTGTATTGGTAATCTATACAAGTAATTAATGCTGAAATAAGTAATTAATTTCATATTCATAAAAAATGAGTGTCATATTTCCGAGTACTTAATTTTGCCCTATACATACTACAATCATGTTGCAAAGAGAAAAGGTTGAGATATAAATAGCATATAAGGCAGATGTTCCCAGCTTATCTATAAAGTTTTTCTAGTGGGAAAAGGATTCCTTATATGTGACTAGTTGAAAAGGAACAAATATAAATGATTGTACTCTAAATAAATTTATTTTCTACTATTCTATGCAATTCCGCCCCCAACTTTTTCTGAAAAATATACTAAGTCCCATTGTAAAGACATTTAAAATAAGCGTAAGTTAGTAGAAATTAAAAGCTGAATAGAAGAAGAGAGAAAGCAGAGTGGAAGACAAGATAAAATGTAGACTCCAATTACTACCTTTGCCCTTGCTATAGGTAAGTCCTAAGTTTGACAATGCTGTAATGGCAAACATAAAGGCAAACCAGCACAGTTATATAGTTCTTAGTTTAAAGGGGAAAGATAAAAACAAACTAATTGCATAGGAGAACAACTATTCTTTGTACTAAATCAGATAGGTGGTCTCTAGGGGGTCCTCTTGAGGAGAATCCAGAGAGACAGTCAAGGAATTAAGAACATCCTCAGCTTTCTCTGAGTAGATGAAATGACAAGTTTCAAGGCAGTCTTTATTCTCATCTTCATGTAGGCAGAGGAAAGTAAATCAAAGGCAATTGCATTAACTAATGTTAAAAGGAGGTCTTAGTCCATTCACACTGCTATAAAAATATACCTTAGATTGGTTAATTCATAAAAAAAAAATTATTTATCTTGGCTGGAAAGTTCAAGATCAAGACCCCAGCAGATTCAGTGTCTGGAGAGAGCCCACTCTGCTCCACAGATGGTGCCTTGTTGCTGTGCTCTCACAATGCGGAAGAGGCAGGGCAACTCAATTCAATCTCTTTTATAAGGGCACTAATCCCACATATGAGGGCAAAGATGTCAAGACTTAATCATTTCCCAAAAGGCCTCACCTCTTAATACTGTCACATTGGGTATTAGGTTTTAACATACTAATTTTAATGGGACACCAATATTCATTCTTCTATCTTTTCTTGGATAGTTTGTTGAAGGTCTTTAGCATGAAAGTGTTATTGAAATTTGTCAAATGCTTTTTCTGTATTATCAAGATGATCATGTGATTTTTATTCTTCATTCTGTTAATGTGATGTGTCACATTACTTGATTTGTATATGTTGAAGCAACCTTATGTCTCATTGATAAATCCCACTTGATCATGGTTTATGATCCTCTTCATATGCAGTAGAATTTGATTTGCTAGTATTTTGTTGAGGATATTTGCATCTATGTTCATCAGAAATACTGGCCTTTGGTTTCTTATGTTGTTTTTGTTTGGCTTCAGTATCATGGTAATGCTGGTCTCATAATTGAGTTTAGAAGTGCTTTCTCTTCTTCAGTGTTTTTAGAAGAGTATAAGAAAGATTGCCATTAATTCTTCTTTTAATATTTAGTAGAATTCACCAGTGAGCTGTGTGATACTGAGCTTTTCTTTCTTGGGAGGTTTAGGGTCACTGATGCAATCTCCTTTCCCATTACTGGCTTCCTTAAACTTTCTATTTCTCTATGATTCAGTGTTGGTAGATTGTATCGTTCTAGGAATTTATCCATTTCATCGTGAGACCAAGAGTGATGATACTTACAGTATTTAAGTTCAAAACTGTCACAAGAGACAAGGAAGAACGTTATATAATAATAATTATATAAGGTTTCATTTCATCAGTAAGATACAAAAATTATAAATATATAGTCACTTACCATCAGAACACCTAACTATATAAAATAAATATTGATAAAACTGAATGGAAAAATCAACAGCAATAAACTAATGGTAGGAGACTTAATACTCTATTTACCGTAATGAATGGAATATTCTGACAGAAAATCAATAAAGAGAGAGCAGACTTAAACAATCTACTTAGGTGTAGATTTAGTACACCTAATACACATATACAGAATATACCACCAACAATATGAGAATTCGCATTCTTCTCAAAGGCACACAGAACATTATCCAGGAGAGATAGTCTCTTAGTTTACAAAATAAGTCTTAACACATTTAAGATTGAAATTACCTTAAGGATCTTTTCAGACCACATTGGAATGAATTTAGAAACCCACAACAGGTGAAACTCTGGAAAATTTACAAATAAATGGAAATCAAACAACACACTCATGAACAGCCAATGGACCGAAAAAGGAATCAAAATGGAAGTTTAAAAAATACCTTGATGTAAATAAAAATGAAAATGTAATATACCAAAACTTATGGAATACAGCAAAAGCAATACTGAGGAAAATGTATACCAATAAATGCCTGCATTAAAAGAAGAACTCAAATAAATAATATAACTTTAAACATCAAGACCAAGAAAAAGAAAAAACTACATCCAAAGTTAGAAAATAGATGGAAAGAAAAAAATATTAAAGCAGGAATAAATAAAACAGAGAATAGAAAACAGAAAAAAATAAGTAAGACTAAAATTTTTTTAAGAAAACAAAATTGGCAAACATTTAGTTAGACTAGGAAAAAAAGACTCAAATAAATAAATCATAAATGACATTAGAAACATTACAACTAATGCCACAGAAACAAAAGGAATCATAAGAGACTATTATGTACAATTACACACTAATTTCTTATTAAATATCTACTTTTGGTGGTCTTTCTTTGTTTCTCATCATCAAGAAAAAGATTCATTTGCAATATCTAGGTTTTTTAAAAAGGTTTCAACAGTACAACTTTTGGACACCGTGAAGCTCCTTTAAAAAAGTTATGTTGTAATAGAATTCTTTCATACACCCTCTATTCTCTTGGGGGTTGGGAGAATTGAGGACATACCTGTATTCAGAGATGTCAGGCACAGTCCCCCAGTGAACTGAAAGAGTTCATCTTCACTCATTAGAATTTTTTTCTCATAAGCTCAAGTATATAATTTGCCTTTCTTTGGAGAACTCATTTTCTTTGTGAGAGGCCTGCAAATATCTGAATTCCAATTGTGGACTGGATTCAAGTCCCTCACAGAGTTGATGAGCCCCATGAAATAGTATGACTAGACCTGTGTCCTGCTTGTTCCCTGACAGTTAAGTCCTAAGACAGTCTATGCTAGAATACTGGTTGTTCCAGAATATGTAAAATCCTCTAAGAAATAAAAAAAAATCATGCATAATTTCACAAAACAGCTTGCTTATTTCAGATGAGAACCAGCAAACATATCTTTTTCTAAGATATATCAAAAACAACTATTCTTGTCATAAATACCTCTTGTTGGTCGAATGTGGTGGCTCACACCTGTAATCTCAGCACTTTGGAAGGTTGAGGCAGGAGGATCACTGGAGGCCAGGAATCGGAGACCAGCCTGGCTAACATGGTAAAACTCTGTCTCTACTGAAAAGACAAAAATTAGCTTGGCATGGTAGCAGGCACCTGTAATCCTAGCTACTTGAGAAGCTGAGGCAGGAGAATCGCTTGAAGCTGGGAGGTAGAGGTTGCACTGAGCCAAGATCGTGCCCCTGAACTCTAACCTGGGTGAGATAGAGAGAGACTCGGTCTCAAAAAAAGGAAAAAAGAAAAAAAATAACTGTCAAAGCATTGTATTTTTTATGGGTTGTTTATTGGTCTCTCCACTATGAGTGCTGGAACCTCAATTGAAATTGTTAGTTGGAAGTCACATGGACCAGATATCTTACTACAAAATTATTTAAACATTTTTTAGTTGATATAGATAACTAAAACTATGAATTCAGAAGTTCTTAATCCATACCCAGAAGACTCATATTCAAGTCTTTGATGGTTAATTAAACGTTAATTAATATATTATATAAAAATCCTATTTTATTTGCATTTTTGCTTAAAAACTGAATATGTCTTTTCTTGTTAATTCTTTACAAATCAAACTTTTTGAAATGAGTCTCCTCAGTGGCAATTTGGAGAGGGAGGCAGGGGTGCTAATGCTTCTTCTCTAGTGATTTATCTAAATTGCTGAAAAATAAACTCATATGGAATGCTTTTTGGAATAGAACTTGGCAGCTGATTTGTCTGCAGCAAGCCCAGGCTTTCTCCTCTTCTCTCCCAGGCTGTTATCCTAGCAGCACAAAGGCTTGACCTTGAAGGGCAAGTCAGCCTAGTTCCTGGACTCAGTGAACAAAGCCATCATCTCTCACTCTAAGCTCTCTTTTAAACTAGTTTTTAAAAGTAACAAAAATGAACATCTACATCAAGCTTGTCCAACCCATGACCTGAGGGTCACATATAGTCCCGAATGGCTTTGAATGCAGCCTAACACAAATTCGCAAACTTTCTTAAAACATGTTGAGGTTTTCTTGTGATTCTTTTTAGCTCATTATCTATTGTTATTGTTAGTGTGTTTTATGTATGGACCAACACAATTCTTCTTCCAATGTGGCCCAGGGAACCAAAAGACTGGACACTCCTGATCTGTGTCATCCTACTTCTCAATTGGCACAGAACTCAGCAAGAAAAAGAGGTGCTACCCCAGCTTAGTCCTCTGGGACCACTATTACTGAAAACCCTAGACTAGATGGCTTACAAATAACAGAAATTTGTTTCTTATCATTCTGGAGGCTGAGAAGTCTAAGATCAAGGTGCCAGCAGATTTGGTTCCTGGTGAGGGCCCACCTCCTGGTTCATAGACAGCTGTCTTCTTGCTGTGTCTTCGCATGATGGAAAGAGCAAGGGAGCTCTCTCAGGTCTCTAATCTGGGCACTAAGTCTCACCATTCCTGAGACTTCCAACTTCATGACATCATCACCACTGAAAGGCCCCATATCCAAATACCATCTTGTTACGTTATTTTTTGGAGACACAAACATTTGTCTGCAGCAGGCCTCCTCAAAGACCAACTTTAGGAATGCATTAATTGCAATGCATGAAAATGATGAGGAGGAAGATTGGGCAAGCAAAGGCGCTTCAGCAAAACTTTGGCATTTACTGTTCTGTCTCCTCTTTTACTCCAAGGAGTTTACTCATATTGGCATCAACAGCAGCCTTACCTAGGCCTCAATTACTTTTTTTTTTTTTTTTTTTGAGACGGAGTTTCGCTCTTGTTACCCAGGCTGGAGCGCAATGGCACGATCTTGGCTCACCGCAACCTCCGCCTCCTGGGTTCAGGCAATTCTCCTGCCTCAGCCTCCTGAGTAGCTGGGATTACAGGCACGCGCCACCATGCCCAGCTAATCTTTTGTATTTTCAGTAGAGACGGGGTTTCACCATGTTGACCAGGATGGTCTCGATCTCTTGACCTCGTGATCCACCCACCTCGGCCTCCCAAAGTGCTGGGATTACAGGCGTGAGCCACCACGCCCGCTCAATTACTTTTTATCCCTATCCCAACCGCAACCCCAACCTCTTAAATAAGGTAACAGCAAAGGAAAAGCTAGATAAGGGAAGAAAATAAAGGGAAGAAAAAGACTCAGCTCAGTGTCACCGTGTTAGATATGGGCTCCTTCTGAGACATCCAAGAGTGTAGGTTTGGCAGCAAAGCTCTCAAGGAAAAATTAAGGTTGGAGATCTAAACGTGATGAATGTGATGACCCTCAGCACACAGGCTGAAGCCTGGGAGCCTAGGCTATGTGAGGGATTATGAGCTAGGTTGAGGAAGAATCCGCCCACAGTTCTAAAGAGAAGGGGGCAACAGAAGGAAGACGTAGTATGACACATGCCACTGTATGAATAATGTGGTACCAGGAGGAAGGAGGGACTGGTAGTATTTTATTTCTCCAGTAAGTCCAGTCTTCATTAGATGTGACAATTTGGAATTCATTGATAGAGGAATAAATGGGAGCTCAGGAAATTAAATCTTGGACAAGGAATGTTCAAGGAATGGGATGAGAAAGTATGGAAGGAGAAGACATCAGCCAGAGGAGTTCCGGCAGCCCAGTGTGGAGGGGTTTTTGAGTGTCCTGAGTATGTGCATGTGCTGAGGGTAGGGAGATAGAGAGGTGGAGAAAGGAAGAAGGATGGAGGTTTGCACAAAAGGGATAACCAATGGGACTAATTCCAGAGGAAATGAAAAGTGATTTGATTCCCTAACACAAGTGGATGCTGTTACAGGTTGGATTATGTTCCTCAAAATCCATATGTTGAAGTCCTAGCCCCTGTATTTCAGACTGGTACGGTATTTGGAGGTAGGGTCTTTAATGAGGACACATTCATCTGTAAGCTAACAAGTTTTTCAGAAGAAACCAGCCATCCCAACACTTTGGTCTCAGACTTCTTCTAGCTTCCAGAATTGTGAGAAAATAAGTTTTCATTGTTTAAGCCAGGGGTCCCCAACCTTTTTGGCACCAGGGGCCAGTTTGGTGGAAGAAAAGTTTTTCACAGACCAGTGGTGGAGGTGGTGTGGGGATGGTTTTAGGATGATTCAAACACTTTACATTTATTGTGCACTTTATTTCTATTATTATTGCATTGTAATATATAATAAAATAATTATACAACTCACCCTAATGTAGAATCATGGGAGCCCTGAGCTTGTTTTCCTGCAACTAGATGGTCCCATCTGGGGGTGATGGAGACAGTGACAGATCATCAGGCATTAGATTCTCATAAGGAGAGTGCAATCTAGATCCGTCGAGTACACAGTTGACAATAGGGTTTGTGCTCCTATGAGCATCTAATGCCCCACTGATCTGACAGAAGGCGGAGCTCAGCTGGGTAATGTGAGAGATGGAAGTGGTTATAAATACAGATGAAGTTTCGCTCACTTGCCAGCTGCTCAACCCCCAGTGCCTGGCCTGGTTCCTAACAGGCCACAGACTGGTAGAGGGGTTGGGGACCTCTAGTTTAAGCCACCCAGTATGGTACTTTGTTATGGCAGCCCTAGCAAACTAACACAGATCAAGAATAGAACAAGATAGGAAAACCTTACTGTTGGGAAGTAGAGAGAAAGAAGCAAGCCAGGCTATGTTATTAGAACATTATTAGTATATTAATGTTTTTATCTCTTTGTGTGACCAGACTTGCCAGGTGAAGTGACAAATGAACCCTGCAGAGATCTGTGAATAGAAAAGTCTCATAGGATGACAGCAATATATACCCAAGCCTACAAAATATAGAACAGCTCTCTTTGGATAATCCAGGACTCCAACTCAAACGTTTCCAAAGGGAAATATGTTGTGACTTAAGACTGCCTAGATGTTCTGAAGACAAGTTTTTAAAAATACCCCTTAATTGAAGGCAGGGCCGCCGCTGAACAGATCAGAGGAATAAACCAGGATGAGCAGTATCGTCTTAGTACTTAAATCCCTTGGCCTTAAAAGGCTTACACTGAGTGCAAGAAATTCAGCATAATTGGGGATAAAGGTGAAATCATCATTATTGTTGATTGAAGACAAAAAAAAAACACATCCTTTCTTTATCCTTGACAAGTTATGAAGTCCTACTTTAAGCAATTTAGAGCAATATGGAAAAATTAGGTGGTAGTTCTCTATGGTTTCGAATAGCATGTTGTCATGGCCTGTTTCTCCAAAACCGTGGTCCAGGCATTTTAGCCCTCAGACACTGTTTTCCTACCCACGTGTTTCCAACTCCTGGTTTTGTCATTGTGTTTTTGCCTGACATAAGTCACCCTGCAGGCAACCTTCCTGATGCTCCTTGAATTTGTTTTTCCTCCATATTGTCAAATTTTCTATGTATTATAATCCTGTTCTACAAAATATTGGCCATATCTTTCAATTGGCAGGCACCTGTATCTCCCTAGACTAAATTGATGATTATGATAATTATTGACTATGACCTCCCAGCAAGTCATTGGATCACCTAATGCTGTTCTCTGCATATTCATCTCACTGCTACAGTCTGTGCTCTCTGTACAACCTATGATGTGGACTCTGCAGTCACAGTTCTGTCCACGGCATGTCCTCCCTGGAATCTGCTCCCCATACTCCCTTACAAGTGACATTTCTGAAAGACAATGATCATAATAACTAGTATACTACACAGCACAATCTGAGCTAAGAACCTCACACGGATTACTATGTTTAATCAACTCTGAAAGTTAATTAGAAAAGAACTATTACTAATCCTATTTTCACAAACAAAGAATTAAGATTCAGAGTCATTACATAACTTGCTCAGAGACACACAACAAGTAGGTGAATGTATCAGACGTTCAAGTCTGATCCCACACACTGCAGGCTGCACCTCTGCTGTATGCTCTCCCACTTACCCCTGAAAATCGTCATCAGTTTTTTACGTAAACAGTTCTGATAAAATCTTTCACATGTGACTCCAAAAGCCATCCCAGCCTCCTGATTTATGTTGCCTCTGTGTAGTCTATGTTCCAACAGTCTCAAACCAATTTCTGTGTTCCAAATGACCTATTACTTTCTGTGCCTCTGTTTACTTGTACATGTTATTTTATTTTTCCCAGTGTTCCATCTGAAAAACACATATGTGTTATTTTAGATGCTACCACACTTTACTAATAGGAATGAATTTAATTATATTATCAACAACCTTGATAAAGTCAAGGTATGTTGTACCTGTTGCTTTTTCCCTGATTATTAAGTCCTGGATTTCTGAAATTTAATCTTATTTAAATGGATTTCATGCTAACCCTGGTTAGAAAGCATGAAAACATGCTCCAACACATAAGCACCTTTGACTTTAGTGAATATCTAGAATTACTGAAGTGGGTACATGTTTTCCTCTTACCCCATAATGTCACTAAATAGAACAGAGTGCAGTTACTTTTGTAATTACTGTAAGAGTTTACCCGGCTACATTATTTGTCAAATTTGATCCCCCTTTAAAAACGGCACCTTTTATATCCAATTCACCAAGCACCAATAAAATATAAAAACAATTATAAATTGAATTTCCATGCAAATGTGGCCTTTTCCCTACTCTGCATGAATGCACACCATCAAACTACTATGCTTCATTGTTGACAATGTACTAGAGAAATAACCATGAAATAGCCATGTTATAATTATTTTGCTAGTTGCCAAGGTCAAGATTCATTTTTCCCCAAGAAATTTTATAAAGGTCATTAGAGCTTAATGAAAGTTTGCATTCCCTATTCATCAAAAAACTGTAGACTAATTCTCATAAACATTCATTTAGGCATTTAGAAAAATAGAATCATATTTCTATCAACTACAGACAGAAATTTCTCTGAATTTCTCACTCCCAAGGATTTGAAGCAATCGTGGCTTTTAAAAGAATTATTCCAGTAATCTATTATAATAAAAAAGTAAGTGGTATGATAATGTACAAGAAACATTAGCTAATCTTTCCATTATACTTAGTCTTGATCTATTCTTCTCCACGGTATCGGCCTGGTCAGGTTTCTCAGCTAAAGAGGTGTATGAAGCCCTTGCAGGAGTTCAGGACAGACACTCTGAAGTGGCTAACCCACAGCTCTCAAGCATGACCAGGGGCTATGTCTATATACATACTAATTTCAAGAATGTAAAATCTTTGATTCTGATGTTTTACTATGTTTCAGCACTGTCAAATAAACTCAATTTCAGGACTTTTGCCAATAACACCTTTTGAATGTAAACAAATATGATTGGTTTAGATGATATTAACATTCCGATTAACATTTCTCAAATTGTTTTAAGTGACCAGAGTAATACATTGCCTCTTGTTCACTGAAATGTAGGTTTCTCATACATCCTCACTATTATAACACCAATTTTCATAGTCATTGTGCAGAATTTTACAACCCTAACCACAACTGGTTCTTGGGGAAAAAAAAAAAAAAACTTTCCTTCTTCAAGTATTGTAATTGTTTCTTCTTTCAGTTTGACTTAGATATTGTGTTCTGGTGATCTCCGATTATAACTAAAATAGTTTGATTAAGAAATAGGTTTGTAAGCATCTGAGAATCTGTGAAGTGATTGCAAAAGAACAATACAAAAGCAACTAATGCATTAGCCTTGTCATGTTCAAATTAATTTTAGATATATTTTGTAAATGTAGTCCTAGATTTGAAGCCTGAAAATTTGGTTAGCAGGGAATCTGTGATTGGAAAGTATCACAGGACAGGTTTTGTAGTAGTATGATTATTTGACTGTAAATCTCTCTCCCCCACCCCACATAAATAAATAAATAAATAATTTATTATTAAATATTTAAAATAATTATTTTACTTATAAAATAAAAAATTTATTTTAAAAAATAAAGCTAGAGTCAGAGATTAGATAACTAACACTTTCTAGATATTAGAAAATTTACAACAGACAAAAGAAAGATTCTCCAATAAGCAAACAGAATATATGAAAATAAGATTGGGAGAATTATGAGTGTAAAAAGAGCTAACAAACAACCAGCAACAACTAATAACCACAAAACTTAAAGGACTTTTCACGCACAAAAAAATTGCTTCAAGTACATAATTTAGATATAAATTATCTATCCACAAGAATAAAACACAGATATAAATTATAACTGAATACCAGGGATAATAGGGTCTAAATATATATAATTCCTATTAGTTTTATCTAAAATACATAAACTACTTATATATCTGTTTCTATTACTTTGTATTTACATTTTCCAACAAATAAGATATATTTTTAAAGAGGTGCTAACACATGCAAGTGTGCACACACACTTTTAAAGAGGCGTGTGTTACCACCTCTTTAAAAATTGCAAATATTGTTATGGTAATACCTAGTTTTTATTGTTCCATCATATGTTAAGAATTTCATAATCATGATGAAACTCCAATTACTAACTAGAGATTTTGATCAGTGCACACATTTCATGTAGATAATTCACATAAACCAGCAACAATCCTTTGTAGTTATACAATACAGCCAACCCTATTTGTATAGAAGGGAACCCAGGTCAGAAAAGTTGAGAAAACTGTCCTTGATCATTTGACTAGCAAGAGATAGAGATATTATTTGAAAGCAGGCCTATCTGATTTCAAATGTTTGCTGCCTTCTGCTACTGTGAGAGGGTCTTAACCTCTATGAAATCTGGATCTGTTTAAAAGTCATATATAAAAGCTTCAGCTTATTCTACTTTGTAACATTTTGCCTGCAGCATTGACCCTGTTTTCAAATTTTGACTTGTTATTTAAATTTGATAGCTTTCTAAAATGGATTTCCAACTGCATGTTTCTCAATTCCAGTTTTTTAAGTGTTAGTGTGTCTTGCTAGCTTACCTTACAGAGGATTTGGTGTGGAAATTGCTTCTGAAAGCAATGACTCAGCACTTCAGATTTTTGTTGACTTACAGTCTTGGGATTTGCTATATGTGTGATGTTGATTAATTATTTAATTGGTTTCAGTTATAAAAATGTGTCTTAAGGCAATGCAGTGTTGTTGGCTGGAACTTTCACAAAACTTACTAACATTTGTGGTCTCCATTTTCAGCCCTGAATTCTATTTTATTGATCATCAGGGAACGGGTTTTCTTTCCTAAATAAAATTCTGACATAAAGTGTAGTCGTTGGAAATGAATTTTGTGGTGCCAGGAGCACGTTACCTTAGTTAAATTAAGCCAAGGTACGTTTTGGGTAAAGAACTGGGCATCCTTTTGTAGGCTGACCTATTTTTTTTAATATGGTTCATAACAACTTATGTGGTCCATTAGCAAGTATAAAGTCTATGTTATCAATTACATAACCACTTAAATATAAGAAAGCATAGGTTTTCCTGATCTGTAAACACTATTAAATAATCCTTGTCTATTTTGCTTGGTATTCTTCAATTACTTTTTAGTATACAGTACAACTAGGCTCCTTGTTTTAAATTCTAAAATCACACACACACACACATGCACGTGTGTACACATGCACATACACACCGGTTAGAAAGTACAGTTTCTTTTACTGGTAATTCTATTCAAGGCTAAAATGTTTCATTAAATATTTGAGTGTTCATGTAGATTAGAAAAAATGTGGTCAGTTTATTTGTTAATTATTCTCCCTTTTGAAAGAGAGAAAGAGTATAGAGCTTTGATTAGAGAGCTAATGAAAGCTCTTATGATCTTATATCTAGAGTATAGTAAATATTTGATACCTAGATTTAATACCTTTAAGATATACACTTGTTAGTTTTCTGAAACTGCAATATACTGCTGTGTGATTCCAATTACATATCGTTTAGGTAATCTACAGGCATTGTTTTTCAAAAGTAATTCTTGACTTGTTGGTTTAGCAACTCTTGAACCCTCCATTCATATTTCAGAAGTCAAAAATAAGTGAACCAGTTAAATGAACATGAAAACTAAAATGGGACATTATTATAGAAATTTCTCTACTCCTGTCCAATATTATACTTCTACTCACCTTTATCTCACAATTTATGGCTTGATTTAACTGCTTGCTCATGAGGAATACACAACAGCTATGGTATTCTAAGTTGCTTTATTTATCTTCCTAGTTTTTCACATAAACTTTTTAATAGAACATTTTCTTTAGCATTAGTTTATTGCTATTTCTTTTACCACCTCCTGACAAGCTGAATAAACTTTTTTATTTTGTTACCGCTAAGGCTGAAGAGTGATGTTCACAGAGGATTCTTACGTTACCTGCTGAGTGTTCCTTTCTCAAGGATTTATACATTAGTTTCTGGCTTACCCTTTATAACGTTTTATTTTGTACCATTTATGTTGACCTCCTGACATTTTCTATCATCCTAAAACTGTTAGAGTCTTCATATAATGCTTTTAAGTAAAGAGTTCCCTGAATACAATACACTTTTGATTGATTGATTACTACCTCAAAGGGAATGTAGAGCTATGATTCATTGAATTCACCCGGTATATACAGTGGATCTAAATCATCCATATCCACTGAAATCTTTTCAAAGCAAAAGCTTTTCATTAGATCAAATGTTCTTAATTCTAGTTTTGTTTTTGTTTTTGTTTTGTTTTTTAATTTTTAAAAGAAAGAGGTTTAATTGGCTCACAGGTCTAAGTGGCTGGGGAGACATCAGGAAACTCATAATCATAGCAGAAGAGGAAGTAAACATGTCCCTCTTCAAAATGTTTAAGATAGTTAGAACAAATGATTCCATTTACTCAGTTTGTCAGATTATCCATATCCTCTATGTTAAAGGAGTGACATGCCAGGAAGCTCCAGGTCAGTTCGATATCCTCACAATATCTGTATCATCCCTCATTATTAACACATTATTTCCCTTTCTCAAGGCTTTTGTCCTTTATTTTCCATCTCTGCTTTTCTAAATACTTCTTTTATTTAAAGCTGCCTCTAATTATTTCTAAAAATGGTAGGTCTCTAAATTTTGAATTATGTTAAAGGTGGTATCAGTTGGATTATCTGGGCACTGCCCATTCTAATGGCTGTGAGGCGTGCTAATCACAGAATGAAATGCTCAGAGCAAGATGGGCCCAGCAACCTGGCAGCCAGTATTAGGTATTCATCTACACAGGGACAAACTGCTTAAGTGCCTTCTGGTTACTGTACAGTCCTCTGCTCAATTTATATGTGCTATGATATCCTTGCCCATAAAAAATCCTTTAATATAAATGATGAAAAATGACTCAAAATGTACCCAGCCATAGATTTCATAAATGATGGAATGAGCTTGTGTCTAAGGGTTGTTTAAACATGGATGGTTATGAATAGTACAATGGAAAGAACTTGCAGTCAGGAAAACCCATGTGGAATCCTGTCTTTTGCCATTTGTTAAGATACGTGATTGCAAATCAGTTACCTAACTTCTGAACTGTAGCCTTCTTATCTGTAAAGGGTGATTAATTATCCTGCTTTGCAGAACTGTTGAGGGGTTGAAATAAGATAGTGTATCTATAAAGCACTGTGTAGAGTACCTGATACATTTGAGGCTTAGTAAAATAGTTCTATAACTACTTAAGAAAAAAAAAACCTAATAAGGAAACTATTGTCTCAACAGATTTTGAAGACAAGTTCAGGGTGACCATCAACACAACCACCATCATAAAATGTTTCTATGTAGAGACTGACAGTGGTTGGTTGTCAATATGGGTAGTGCAGGTCAGAAGTTTGCTGCTATGGAGATATTTAAGTGAGTGAGGGTTAGGATTTGAGAGTGTACCTTGAGCAAAACAGAGAACGCTCTGTGTCACAGTCTGTCAGACACTGGAGTTGGCCCCGCCAAACAGTCTCTACCTCTAGTCACTGGCTGGAAAGGACAGAATCAGAGAGCCCCTGCCATAGGAAGCCTTCCTTCCCTGGTCTCCACTAAAGCCTATTCTTACAGCTGGGCAATCTAGATCAATGCTCTCCTGGGTGACCTTAAAGAATTGTTTAATGAATATTTTAATATCTCTGGCCAAGCAAATATAGTACTACTGACACAGTACAAATAATGTTGGATGGGTGACTTTCACCGTGCGAAAGTTTTTTCAAAAGGTTTCTGAGAATAAATTAATAAGTCAGAACACCTAGTGACAAAGACTCAAAATCCAAATTAGACGAAATGACTTATTTATCTGTTTGTTCCCTTTGAATTTTTATTCTTCTGTGTCCAAAGTACCAACCTGTTTTATACAAATTTACTTACATTCCCAGAAAATTGGTGTCTATAGCATCACTTATAATATATGAATGTTTTCTCTAAACTAAGAAAGCCCCAGAGGTCCCTTTCCTTCGAATAGTTCAGTTTTGTAATAGCTAATGTATTCCTCTCATTTTCTGCTGTATACCATTTCAAAGCACTGTGTTTGGGTCTGTTAACTCGGTTCTCTTGTGGCAGTTTCTCCCGGTGGCTGTTTATACAGGCCCTCAAGGATCCTGCATTAGATGGCACCTGTTGCTTTCCATATGACTCAAGCAGAGGTAAGCACTGCTGCTTACCCTGCTAGTTTCAATTCACAAGACCCCATGAGAAGTATGGGCACTCAGCAACTTCGTTCCCATTCATGATCCCTCAAGGATCCTGCATTAGATGGCACCTGTTGCTTTCTGTATGACTCAAGCAGAGGTAAGCTTACTGCTGCTTACCCTGCTAGTTTCAATTCACAAGACCCCATGAGAAGCATGGGCACTCAGCAACTTCGTTCCCATTTATGATTTAACCCAGATGGCCAGCAATATATGACAGTCAGAAAACGTCACAGTCAAGATCAATATATACAAACTACTCCCCACGATTCCCCAAAATAATCACCATCATCGCAACTATGGATATGTGAGCCAAGCCTATCACATATAATGCCTGTTTTCTTTGAGTCTGGGGAAATGAGAAAGTAGACTAGAGATCATGATGATAATCACCAGGCCTTGTGATTTATGGAGCTTTATACTTCCAAGGTACCCTCACATGTACTATCCCTTGGAACACATCTTTCCAGAAGAGACTCATATTGAAACTGAGACAGTCAGTACTTGTGTAAAAGTTTCCTGCCCTTATCCAATATCATATGTGGTAAAAAATGTTATCTGATGTCATGGAATGGCTTATTTTTATCTTTCATAAAGAAAAAGAAACAATTTCTCACAAAAGCTGAAGATGATTTTATTGCTAGTGACTGTTCATTGATGAAAGTATTTCCATGTTGTTGCAAAATTATCAGCCCTTTCAATAATTGAGTCTTTTTACCACACTGTATTTCAAATTTGCCAGGCTGATTTAGGCCTGCAATTTTTTTTTTTTTTTTTTTTTTTTTTTCTGAGACGGAGTTTCGCTCTTGTTACCCAGGCTGGAGTGCAATGGCGCGATCTCGGCTCACTGCAACCTCCACCTCCTGGGTTCAGGCAATTCTCCTGCCTCAGCCTCCTGAGTAGCTGGGATTACAGGCACGCGCCACTGTGCCCAGCTAATTTTTTGTATTTTTAGTAGAGACGGGCTTTCACCGTGTTGACCAGGATGGTCTCGATTTCTTGACCTCGTGATCCACCCGCCTCAGCCTCCCAAAGTGCTGGGATTACAGGCGTGAGCCACCGCGCCCGACCCTAGACCTGTAATTTTTTATGAAATATGTGAGAGCACATGGCCTCCAGCTTAGGCTTCTTGTCTTCAAGATCAACTTATGACATGATTAAATGCTGATATGTTTATTTACTGTGCTCATTGTTAATTACTAAAGAAAAACACATTTCCAAAGAAGAGGAACGTCTCCAGGAATTGTCTTAAATTCATCCCTTTAGCACTTTTGCAATAGCAGTGGCCACTTGGGTGTTGTTTATATGAGAAATATTTCCATGTGATTTATTCATTTATTCTGAATAAGAGCTGATTTATTGAACAATGTGATGGTTAGTTTTCCTCTGACACTCCATGGCTTCACAAAATCCCTCAAGAATCAAATTTTTAGCTAGATGTGTTACATTTCATTGTAAACCAGTCTTCTTACCTTCTCACTTAGCCAGTATATGTATTTCATGAGACCGTGTGTTTATCCCTATGGATGTGGTTATTAGATTAGTGACAAAGAAATTCAAATCTCTATAAGCCTGTTTTCTTAGCAAAAGAAAATGACATGAGGAGTGAGGTTTTGAAACACTGTGAGTAAAGTTACCTCCTGGAAAAAGAGAGAATGGTTCACAGACCCACATTAACATTCGTCAGGGAGGCTGCTGCTGACTTGATTTACATCCAGCTTTAGCTAATCAGCTGACTTGAGTGGTGACAATCCGATTTTGTGAAAACTAACAACTGGCATCTTCCCAGAGACATTGATTAGGAAACATAACTTTTCTTCGGTTCAGAATATTTTAACATCATCAAATTATGTACTATGCAGTGAAGACAGAATTCTATGTTTGTCCACTGTTATCAAGAATTTTTGCTGATATTTCCCATTTACAGGAAACTAACACATTTCAAGTGCTTACTTTGCACTAGGTAATTTTACATAATGTAGCCTTGGTATATAATCAAAATTTCTTCAACTTAACATGTAATTTTGTCCTGCATTTCTGGTGATATGACCAACTGACGTTTCAGAAAAATTTCTGTTGGTATAGAATAGCTAAAATACTGCAAAAACTATGTACAAGTCTTTATCTATGTATCACAGCAGATAATAAAGTAAGCCTTCCACATAGTAAGACTCATTCTGGAGGCAGAGCTTGTCTCAAGGGCGTTTACTAATTTTGGTGGTCTAGGCTAGACTCTGAAAGACTAGAGAGCAAAGTTTCTCAAAAAAAATAACACTCCTTAGTTATTAAACAACCAAAAATGACTTCATGTGATTTCAAATGCTTCCAAACATGGAAATAGTACCCTTAATTGGGAATAATTGACTTAGAATCTGGTTTGTAAATAGTCCCATAAAGGCCAGAAGCAATTTTTAAAGCTAGAAATAGCAAGGTTCAAAGTTTGAAAAAATTTTGTACACTTTCAGGACTTTCAACTGGCAACAAATTAACAGATTAAATGAGAGAGGGAGGAGGGAGGGAGGGAGAGAAGGAAGGAAGGGGAGGAGGGAGGAAGGGAGGGAGGGAGGGAGACTACTAGTCACATAAAAGTATATTTTAATATCTTTACTTCAGCTGTGGGAGGAGTAGAGAAAATGAACAGTCTCCTCTGATAATTTATAACTCAAATTCATAGACATATATGGCCTGAAAAATCCTGTCAAAAATTTAAGATTAAAATGGTCCCAAGATGATAGGACATCCAAAAACCTAGCAGAATTATTTAAGATAATTATATATTAAATGAATGCTATTTAAACAGATGCCTCAAAGAAATCTGACAGATATTTCTAGGAAACTTAGTCTCACAATATGAAATTACTCAACATGCTCAGAAAACAAGCCAACATGAGGAAAATTGAAAACAGCAAAGTACAAATCAAGCCCACAGAGACTACAAGCATTAGAATGATCAGACTCAGCACGTGAAGTAATGTTCGAAGAAATATAATTGGGAATTGAAAGCCCTATAAAGTAGTAGTAAATTATCAAGATTGACTAAACGTATTTCAAAAAGAAGCAAAACAACTTCTTTAAAAAAATTAACAAATTGAAAATTAAAAGCCCAATTAAAAAGTAAATATCAGATTGAACATAACTCAGTACAACTGAGGAAATTCCCCAGAAAGCAAGCCAGACAGAAAAATTTATATTCTTTTCTTTTCTGTTGCTGATGTCAAGTGTGCCTCTGGTTTTTAATTCTGTAAGTGTACCATACCATCTTCTCTATTCTTAGGAATTCTCATGGAAGAGGATATAATCTCCTCATGTTTCCCCCTCTTTGTAGGCCCCCAGAATAATTCAGCACCTACTAGCCTTTTGATTTTAAGACTTTTATGACTTATCACTGGGGAGAAACAGAAAAAATATACATTATTTAACTGTAGGGTGTTTTTTAAAATTTGTATACAACATTGTTTCTAAAGAAGGACTTGATAAGATTAACAAAGACACAAAACATAAGATAACAGAATGGACATTGGATTCTCATCATAAAGCCAGGAACATAAAATAAAGATAAAAATACATGCCATGAAGCAAATGTAACACAATTATGCAAAATCATCTTTTTTCCTTCTCACATTGGCCTTCCCATCCAGAGTGTGCATGTATATTCACTCATTCTGCCTTGTCAGAGTCATCTTGACACCTTCTGTGAACCTGAATCTTTGGTACCTTCACCTATAAACTCTCCTTTTCACAACTCCAGAAGTTATCTGACCTGTGTTTTCTCTGAAGCCCAGTCTTTGTGCATGATGGCAGCCTGCCCCTGTTCCTCCCCATCATGTAGACAGCCCCCAGGAGTCCATAGAAGGCCTTTCTCAATCCATCAGCTCTTCTTCTCTTCCACATTTACCCAGTCCCCCTATTCTATTCTTTCTCTCTGTCCCAATATGACTCTCTTTTCAGATTTTTATCTCCTTCCTGGATCCAACCACATATCACCCAAGTCCTAACTGTTCTTTTTATTATACACGCTCTAGTAGTTTTTCATCCTCAGCAGGGTGTCACACCTTTCTCTATGTATTACTTCTCTGTCTTCTGAGCCTCATCCTTCCTGCCTGCTCTCTGATTGACTTGACAGGTGGCCTAGGAAAATTGTTTCCAACAGGTAGACATAGATTTTGGAATCCTACTTCTCCTGCAACCTAGGGAAATAAAGGAACAGTTGCTTGACCTCTGGAGGAGGTCAAAGTCTTTGATCCTCAGACCAGGGATGGGATAGATCTGGAGTTGGGAAGACTCGTCATTTTTTTTCTTGGCTATTTTGTGACTTCCCTCTCTTTGATTATATCAGCATTTTGTTATTGGATGTCTGTACTCACATAACACTGCTAAGCTCAACCCATAGGTTGAGGGAGTCTGATGGTTTGGTAACATTTTCCTTAGAACTTGGCTCTCAGCAAGTAACTAGTGCATGAGCTCTTGATTTAGAAAATTTGACCCAGAAGTGAACAAAAGGGCCTGTGTGTGGCCCTTGATGGACCTTGTGATGAAACACAAGATAAGCATCAGGGTTGGACCGTGGAGGAGCACACACCACGGTGGTTAAGGACATAGACCCTGAAGCCTGAAAACTAGCTTTCAAATTGTAGCTACGCTCATTTAATAACTATGTGGCCTTTGGCAGGTTAAACTTTCTGAGTCTTAGTTTCTCCATCTGTAAAGTGGAGTTAACAATAATAGTATAGCTATCCCTCGGTATCTGCTGAGGACTGGTTCCAGAATCCCCGCAGATACCATAATCTGTGAATGCTCAAATCCCTCAAAGGCTACCCTTGGTATCCATGGGTTCCACATTGATGGATTCAGCCAACAATGTCAAATCCGCTGATGGGGAACTTGAAGATATTACAGCTGACTGTAATTACTCCATGACCCTTTTATAAAGATTAAGAGTTAATATGTACACTGCACTGAAAACGTTGCCTGTTCCAAAGAAAGCATTATGTAAAGATTTACTACTAGTTTGTGTTGTTACAGATGGTGAAGATAAAAAGGCATCATTAAATTTTGCAAAACACTCTAAGACTTCTAGTACTCATTGGAAAATCACAAACACACACGCATACACACACACACAAACACTCAAAGTTCTCCACTTGATTTCCTTTGTTTTTGCTTCCCGACTCTATAATTAAAATTATGTTTATGATTGAATACCCTCTTTCACTTTTATTCTGAACATGCGTTTAAAAAGTCTACATCCTTCAAATATCTGTTTGAGAGATTATGTTGATCCCTTTCTCTAAGAAATCTTGCATCCCTATAATTAGACTTTCTCTTGCAGTTGAGAAAGTATAGGGCCTACATCAATTCCATGGAGAAGTTATTATTTTTTAACATCTTCCACGCTGAGTAAAACATATCACTGGGACTGTAATCTGTAAAATTAATTCTCCTATAAGGACTTCTTAACACAGCCTTCCTGCCCCCAACACACACATACACACACACACAAACACATTCACACTTCCTCCAAAGAGAACCTGTGAGAAAATACTCACTAGGTTTCAGGGTACAAGAGGTATCCAGGTTAAAGTGGAACCCCCATGTATCTTACAATATTTCCACCTCTAATAATAAACATGCAGATTCTCATAATACTGTATATTTCTCTTTGTTAACAGAGGCATTTATTTTTTAATAAACATTGATTGAGTACTTTTTGTGTACCAGGCTTTATACCAGAAATGGATGATCCAAAATTAAGAAAGTACATATCTTATTTAATTTTCAGGACTCTGTGAGTTAGATAATATTATTCCATTTTAAATTTTATTAATTTATCTGAAGTTACAGAGGTAGCAAATTTGGAAGCATAAATTTGAAATCATAACTCTTTACAAAGCTCATGTTTTAACCACTGCTAACTTCTGTAAAGAACAGTGTAAGTTCTAAAAATACCAGATGTGGCTGGGCGCGATGGCTCTCACCTGTGATCCCAGCACTTTGGGAGGCCGAGGCTGGTGGATCACGAGATCAGGAGTTCGAAACCAGCCTAACCAACACGGTGAACCCCGACTCTACTAAAAATAAAAAAAAAAGCTGGCAGTGGCATGTGCCTGTAATCACAGCTACTCAGGAGGCTGAGGCAAGTGAATCACTTGCACCAGGGAGGTGGAGGTTGCAGTGAGCCGAGATGGTACCACTGCACTCCAGCCTGGGTGACAGAGTGAGACTGTTTCAAAAACAAACAAAAAAAGAGCAAATCAGATGCTGGGCAGTAGGACGCAATGTAAACTGTATAGGATTCAAAATCTTTTGGTTCAAAATACATTCACTCAACTACTCATGTATTAGTTTAAAGAATATTTTTGAAGATCTAATTTGTGTAAGGCACTATGACATAGGAGAAAACAAGGCAACATTGATATACAATATAGACAACACAAATGAAGAACAGGGACAAATAAGTAATTGCAAAAAAGAAAAATGGAGAATGCAATGAAATGTGAAGGCTCCATGGAAGCACAACCAAGTCATTTCAGCTTGTTTAGGGGATTAGAAAAGACCTAAACGAAGCAGAATGCGGTGTGGGAGCTAGCCAAGTAAAGAGGCGGAAAAGCGTATTTCCAAGGAAGTGGTAAGGTCTGAGCAAAATTGCATGTGAGACAAAGAATGTTTAAGGAACAAATTTGTTTGACCAGAGCATAGAGATTTATTTAAAAACAAAACAAAAAAATAGAGATATAGCTAGACTGCTGGCAGGGTTCAGATTTCAGAGAGCTGATAAACTCATATTACATCGATTGGAATGGGAAGTGAGAAACACTAAGGACTTCAAGGACAAGAGAAGAGAGACTGCATTTGAAGAGAAGGGGATAGATAGAGTGAAGAAATATCAAGAAAGTAGACGTTGTGATTAAATGGATATGGTTCTTATTAAGAAGACTTCCAAGTTTCAGGTTTTAAATAGTAGGTGGTTGTGGAGCCTACTATTATAAATAGTAATATAAATAAAGAACATGGGAGTGAAACTGATTTAGGAGGAGGAAAAATGAATTCAATTTTGAACTAATTAAGATTGAGGACATCCAAGTACAGTCTGCAGTTGGATATATGTGGTAGTAGTGAGATGACGTATTTTGTCTGTGAATAGAGGTTTGGGAATTCTTCTTGTTGAGATATGAATCATGTAATAAAAGTGAACTACATTGTCCAGGTAGAGTATGTGCAGTGAAATGAAAAGAGGGCTGTAGAGTGAACACTGAGGAACACTAACATGTAATGGTGGGATAAGAGGAAAGATGCTGCTAAATGCCTGAGCAGTACTGAATTAAAAATTAGAACTCCTTCGATTTGTAAGCAGGGCTTTCCACAGTGTGTCTCCTACCAACATTTCCAATGTAATCTCTCATCACCACTCAGTATGCACCCTACACGCAAGAGAATATGATGACATAAAATGTACTGTTTCTAGTACTGATGAGAAGTCAGCAAGATAAGCATCTGCTGAATTGACCAATACAGAAATAATTCATGAACTAGAAAAAAAAAAAAAAAAAACAGTTCTGATGAAGTCTGGTAGAGAGGCGATGTGTTAAATCTTTGGGTTTTTAAAAATAAATTTATTATCTGTTTTATATTCTTTGAGAACTTAAACTCTTCATTCTCTCTTCTACTAGACATTTTTTTTTTATTTTGCTTTAAGTTTCAGGATACATGTACAGAACATGCAGGTTTGTTAAATAGGTATACATGTGCCGTGGTGGTTTGCTGCACCTATCAACCTGTCATCTAGGTTTTAAGCCCCGCATGGATTAGGTATTTGTCCTAACACTCTCCCTCCCCTGACCCCACCCCCGACAGGCCCCAGTGTGTGATGATCCCCTCCCTGTGTCCATGCGTTCTCATTGTTCAACCTCCACTTATGAGTGAGAACATTTGGTGTGAGAAAATGCAGAGTTGCTGAGAATGATGGTTTCCAGTTTCATCCATGTCCCTGCAATGGACGTAATCCCATTCTTTTTATGGCTGCGTAGTATTCCATGGTGTATATGTGACAGTTTCTTTATCCAGTCTATCATTGATGAGCATTTGGTTTGGTTCCAAGTCTTTGCTATCGTAAATAGTGCTCCAATAAACGTACATGTGCATATATGCCTTTATAGTAGAATACTTTATGATCCTTTGGGTAAAAGGTCTAATATCCAGAATCTACAAGGAACTTAAACAGATTTACAAGAAAAAAACAACCCCATCAAAAAGTGGGAAAAGGATATGAACAGACACTTCTTAAAAGAAGACATATGTGGCCAAAAAACATATGAAAAAAAAACCTCATCATCGCTGGTCATTAGAGAAATGCAAATCAAAACCACAATGAGATCCCATCTCACTCCAGTCAAAATGGTGATTATTAAACAGGAAAAATAGAAGCTAGTGAGGCTGTGGAGAAATACGAAGGCTTTTACACTGTTGGTGGGAGTGTAAATTAGTTCAACCATAGCAGAAGACAGTGTGGCGATTCCTCAAGGATCTAGAACCAGAAATACCATTTGGTCCAGCAATTCAGACTTTAAACTCCTTGAGAAAATGTGTCTTCTTGTTCTTTATATCCCTTGCCACATATTGAAGGAATTAATAAATAAGTACTAATTTTCTTATCTATAGAGGAAAAAGAATACCTTCTCCTTTTTTATTTCACAGGATATTTTTAGGATCATAGTTTACATGAAACAGTTGTAAGTTGTAAAACCTACAGAAGGGATGATTGTTGCTATTAATTCTGGATTGCAGCAATTCAAGACCAAAGTAAAAAAAGTGTCCAAGACAGTTTACGACTTATTGCCAAAGAAATATTTACCAACAGTAGTTGCCCTGGGAATTCAGAAAAAAAATAAGACATTTCCAGAAGAAATCATTATGGCATACTTCTCAGAATTGCTAAGAAAATATCCAGGGTGGTGGGGAGTGAGACATGAACAAAATGTAGGCCATGGAGGACTACATCTGGATGCAGGGAATGGTGAATAAACCAGTGAGATTAGCACAAGACAGTCTTCAAATTTCTAATTCATTCCAAATTCTTGGCTTAGACAAGAAGAATGCATTAATAACTTTTAATGATTGTTTGGAAAGAGTATTTATAGTATTGCTGTTCTGCAGAATGTTTTATGATTTATGATTCTAATAACAGACAGTACTTGAACATGAAAGCTAATTTGTCCTCCTATTGTGTAAATAGGCTTCCACTTTGGGGAATAGAGCAAGTGTTGGCCTAAAAATGTCTCTTGATTCCTTGTGCCAAACTTCACCTTCTAATTTGGAAAACAGACTTCACAGCAACTTGTATAAAAATTAATGAAGTCATTTTACAATGTAAGGTACAGCAAAGAAATGTATTGATTTTGATATGCTACAAGGTTATTGCTTACAAGTATAAAATTATTGTTCTATCCAGAGGTTTAGAGATTAAGAAAATGAATGTGAAGAATGCATATGTGGGTGCACATGTGAAAATATTGGTGTTCTAAGAAAATTGTGCAGAAAAACTGTACGATTCTCTATTCTGGGAAAGAATATTAACAGATATGAATGAAACCATAGACTTCTAGACCTTATGCTGATATGTACAGCAAATAGATAGAAAATGAAGGCTGAAAGACATCTGCTTTGACATGTCTGCAAAGAACAGCAAAATAGACTAGATTGTTATTACTCAAAGTCACATTATTCCCCACCCATTAGATGATCTGCCTATCTCCAGTTTCATTTCTTCCTATCCTTGCTTTGCTGGAGAGATCTTTGTTCAACAAGAATCTGATCATGTCACCCCTTGTCATATCACATATTGTGATGGCTTGTCTTCCATTTAGAATAAAAACAGAACTCCTTGGATTTGTAAGCAGGGCTTTCCACAGTGTGTCTCACACCAGTATTTCCAATGTAATCTCTCATCACCACTCAGTGTGCACCCTACACTCAAACAGAAAGCATTGCTTGCATTTCCTAAGTAGCCTGTGATCTCCCTCTCTTCCTTCCACTTCTGCTTTTCTGCAGCTCACAGATTCTTATAAATCCTTCCCGGACTGGCTGTAGCAGTGCCTCCTCCCAGAAGCTTTTTGTGAACCACCACCACGCTCACCACCAGACTAGTGTGTGCATCTGGATGATGCAAGTGCATGTGTAGAAGTGTGTGTGTCTGTGTGTGTGCATGTACACATACATTCACACGTGAGCTGTGCTTTACTCCCAGACACCCCAAGCCCAAGACTGGTTATGGCATTTATCTTTTAAAATTATGGTTATCCAATTCTCTATTTCCTGCAGAAACTACTTGAGGATTTTTCATTTCACAGATAGTAGGCCCTCAAAAAATATTCACTGACTGCTTAAGTGAGTAACAGACCAACTAAGGAACTAAAGATATTAATAGACTAGCAAAATGATTGATATTAATTGGTTGATATTAATAGACTAGCAAATAAAACAACATACCATAATAAGAATGCTTATGAGAGAAAGAAGGTTTTAAAGCTTCCTGGCACATGATAGATCCAAATGTAAGATATTTGTCCACTTTCCCCTGAAAAAGGAAGTTGATGTGTATTTCAGTTTTTACCATGGGTCTTAAACTATAGCACACTCTTAAAATTATATTATTTTTGAAAACAAAATATCATGTGGTGAAAGACACATTAAAAAAGGTCTCCCAGGCAAGGCATGGTGGCTCATGCCTGTAACCCCAGCAATTTGAGAGGCCGAAGCAGGTGGATCACTTGAGGCCAGGAGTTCAAGACCAGCTTGGCCAACATGTTGAAACCCTGTCTCAGCTAAAAATACAAAACTTAGCAGAGTGTGGTGGCATGTATCTGTTGCCCCAGCTACTTGGGAGACTAAGGTGGGAGATCACCTGAGTCTGGAGAGGTGGAGGCTACATTGAGCCAAGATCACACCACTGAACTCCAACCTGGGTAACAGAGCAAGACCCTCAAAAAAAAAATCTCCCAATCATGGATAGTGATAGATGCCTAAAAGTAGCCATTTAATACTCAGTGAAAACTAAGAACATCTTGGTTTTGGACGTCTTTGTAAATGATCTTCTCAGAGATTGCTTTAGAAAACAAAATGGTAAGTGGTTCTAACCACAAATAAATGCAACAGAATGCATTTTAAAAGACTGCAGTCCAAATATATGGGCATACAATTTCCAGTTATACAATCACATATCAATAGTGAGCATGCTGTATCTTAAGCAACTGAAACAGCTCTGCAGCTCTGGAAACCATTAGATCACTCTAGAAATAGCTCTACTCATAACAAAAGCAATGGTGCAGAAGGTATGTATGGAGAAAAATGGTTTTAAAATGTTCATTGGAATTTATATGTGGAAAATAATTGTTTCTAAAATAAAATATCTCTAATAAAATTTCTAAAGTGAAATATTTTTTTGCGTATGAGTTAATTAACTGAATTAGTTAATTAAATGTTGTATCTATTTCTCTACCTCCTCTCCAGCATCTGTTGTCTCCAGATTTTTAAATTATTGCCATTCTAACTGGTGTGAGATGGTATCTCAATGTGGTTTTGATTTGCGTTTCTCTAATGACCAGTGATGATGAGCATTTTTTCATATGCTTGTTGGCTGCATAAATGTCTTCTTTTGTAAAGTGTCTGTTCATATCCTTTGCCTATTTTTTGATGGGGTTGTTCATTTTTTTCTTGTAAGTCTGCTTTAGCTCTTTGTAGATTCTGGATATTAGCCCTTTGTGTGATGGGGTAGATTGCAAAAATGTTTTCCCATTCTGTTGGTTTCTGGTTTACTCTAATGATTGTTTCTTTTGCTGTACAGAAACTCTTAAGTTTGATTAGATCCCATTTGTCTATTTTGGCTTTTGTTGCCATTGCTTTTGGTGTTTTAGTTATGAAGTCCTTGCCTATGCCTATGTCCTGAATGGTATTGCCTAGGTTTTCTTCAAGTTTTTTATGGTGTTAGGTCTTATGTTTAAATCTTTAATCCATTTGTAGTTAATTTTAGTGTAAGATGAAAGGAAGGGGTCCAGTTTCAGCTTTCTGCAGAAGGCTAGCCAGATTTCCCGACACCCTTTATTGAACAGGAAATCCTTTCCCCATTGCCTGTTTTTGTCAGGTTTGTCAAAGATCAGATGGTTGTAGATGTGTTGCATTGCTTCTGAGGACTGTTGGTAGGAGTGCAAATTAATTCAACCACTGTGGAAGACAGTGTAGCAATTCCTCAAGGTTATAGAAATAGAAATTCCATCTGACCCAGCAATCCTATTACTGGGTATAAACCCACAGGATTATAAATCATTCTATTATAAAGACACATGCACACGTATGTTCACTGCAGTGCTGTGTACAATAGCAATGACCAGGAACCAACCCAAATGCCCATCAATGATAGACTGGTCAAAGAAAATGTGGCACCTATACACCATGGAATACTATGCAGTCATAGAAAATGATGAGTTTGTGTCCTTTGTAGGGACGTGGTTGAATCTGGAAACCATCATTCTCAGCAAACTGACACAAGAACAGAAAATCAAACACCGCACGTTCTCACTCATAGGCGGGTGTTGAAGAATGAGAACATGTGTGCACAGGGAGGGGAACATCACACACTGGGGTAGGTAGAGGGTGGGGAGCTAGGGAAGGGACAGTGGGGGGAAGGGAGGATGGGGAGGGAAAACACAGGGAGAAATGCCTCATGTAGGCGACAGCGGGAGGGAAACAGCAAACCACCATGGCATGTGTGTACCTATGCAACAACCCTGCAGGATGTGCACAGGTACCCCAGAGCTTAAAGTACAATAAAATAAAAATAAATAAATAAATATTATATCTAGACATTTGGCTATGTTATCTAATTTGTAAAAGTTAAACATTTTATATGGCCAAATCTAAGAAAATGTATATGGGAAAGTAAGAGAATCACCTTGTGTTTGCTTTGTATTTGGGGATATAATATATAATAATAAAGCCCTAATAACCTGAGAAGAAAATCATTCATTTATTTTTTTTTCACTTTTATTTTATTTTATTATTATACTTTAAGTTCTGGGATACATGTGCAGAAGGCTAGACAAGCCAGCACATGTACCCTGGAACTTAAAGTATAAGAACTTACAGTGCTTAATCGCAGAAATTAAGTATACCTTAGAAAAACATGTTTTCACTTATATGTATATGTGAATTTTACCAACACTTAAAAACTGAAAAACTTGGGGCTTCTAGTTTAAAATTTCTTTTTGAACTTGAGAATATGTTATTGGTTAATAGTCATTTCTTAGGGAAGGAAGCATTGGGTCTCAGTCGAATTCCTGTTACCTCTTGCATACCTCACCACACCTCTAAGAAGACAAGCATTAAGACTAAGATGATGAAGTTCAGAGGTGAAGTAACTGAGCTAGCCAACAACTGATCTAAAGTCATAGTCCGTGTTTTTACCTCCCAAAAGGAACAATGGTGTATCTAATTGGAAATGTACCTGTTCATTCTTGAATCTAAATTCTGCAGCCTTAAAAATTCAGCACATGCCACTTTTGATTCTTATTGTGTGCAACACAGAATATTTTCCTACATCTCCCTGCTATTTTTCTAAATATTTTTCAATCAGTTTAAATGAATGTCATAGTACAACATTATGTTTCCTGTTCTGTTTTATTAACTCCGAATGACTGTGTGTTAGTGCATGCAGGCTCTCTCTCTCTCTAATTGTACTGTCTTTTTTTGGAAAATTTACTACTTCTGAGAATGAGCATAATGGACCAATTTTTTACTCTGTGTAACTCCAGATGAAATGTCTACAGCTAATAGAGCAATCAAATCTGCCCTGCTAAGTCAAATAGCAGTAGAGGAAGGGGCCTGAGAGGCCCATCATACCTGTCTTTACTGTTATGCACAAAACAGATATTTTGTTGAAAACCTGCCTCAACTCCTGCTGCTTATTTTCCTTCACCTCAAGTCACTCTCCTCTGTTTTTCAAACTATCAGTTGGTTTGTGTATAAAATATTATAATCCATTTGTCCCAGTTGTCCCAGTTGTGTTGCTTTTTAATAAGAAGACAGAGCATTAACATTGGCTGATTTCCAATCTAAAGCTTTTGGACAACTGGGAAATGAAATTTTGGTGAAATCCAACAGGGTACAACATTAGCAGGTGGGGTGTAGATGGACATGCAAACTGGGGGAACCTCAGGAAAGTGAATCCCACTTTTATTTTTCCTGTCTTATTATAATTTACTTGTCTGTGGTATATTCATTAAGCATTTGGAAAAAATAATTGCCATCTCAGTTATACCCAAACCACACCTTTGGAAATCAACTAGTTACTTCTTCACAGTTTGGGATCAGCATCCAGTCTTCCAGCAGTTCCTTTTGTAATCTTCGTCCATAAATAAACCTCCCCCTCAATTTAACAAAGACAAAGCTCTAGATGAACCCGGTTCAGAATGAACATAGTATAATTTACTTTTCAATTTCACACCCAAGGATTCTGTAATGGGGGAATGTAGGCGGTTAAGTTTTCAGTCATACCAAATGAGTTTTTAATATTTAAAATCCATCTGTTTACATACAAAGAGTAAATGCAGGGAAATGAGGCTTCTGAAATGCAAATGAAGAGCTCAAGACTTATTTCTGCTTGGGAAAATTCAACACTTTTCTGACAAAAGGGAGTAATAATAGCTCCTGTAGAATCCAATAATATTATAAATGATATTTGATCCAATAGTGCATGATATGTGTATGGGGAAATCTATGGTCTCTTGTTTGTTATTACTGCATCGTGAAATGCTTCATAAATTTGAGGAAAGGGAGGATAGTCAAATGAGCAAAGTACTTTGCAAATAGTCAGCTCTACCAATTTTAGGACGGCTTGGCTTATAGGAACAGCTAACAGATTTGGGAAACTAAACAGGATTTTAGGAAAGATAGTTTCAATTGTAACTCCTGCAGCACCAAGGTGTAGGTAAGATTTTGCTATAATCGCTTTTTACCACAATTTAGCCTCATTCTTCTGTTTTGGTTTTAACTTTGAGAAATTAAAGTTTACTTTTAGGCAATTAATTCTTCTCAGCTCACGATTTCATAAAGGATCATTTATAATGACAGACCATTCTATAAATTATTATTAATGTACAGAGATTAAAAATGGATAGGCTGGTAAATAAAATGTTAAGATGGATTTTTCATACAATCCAGTATGCCTTCATTAAAATTACTAGCATTGAAACTCAACCAGGTATGTTCCCATTGGTTGGTTTCTTCTGAAACTCATAATTATTAGTATTTCACAGGTTTTAATTTTAAGTATTATTCTATTTAATCGAGCAAGACCATAAAAACCTAGCCATCTTTGTTTAAATAATTCTTTTTTGGTTTCTGAAAAATGAATGTGTTATTTAGGGTAATATTACTTACTATTATTTTTAAAATTCCAAAATGGATAATGACTAAGATGTTAAAAGTTTATTTCTCATTCATGAAAGTCCTAGACAGGTTTTTGTGATTGGTAGAAAACTCACTTTCCTCTGACAAGTGTTTGGTTTATGGGAACTGATGCTGCTTCTGTCTTGTCACTCCATCATCTTCATCCTTTCTCATTTCATAACATCTTTGGCCCAGAAATTAAACAAAGCTAGTTCACTGTTATTTTGCCAACAAAATAAGAGAAGTAGTCAAAATTGAGAAGTGGTTATATGGGCTCATGTAAGTATTGGTGAAAAATGGCTGGAAAATGTAGCTTTGACCTTGGCTACCAATTCCTAGAAACACCCTGCACTGCACAAGGAAATCTTTGGAGGCCAATTAGCATAGACCACGAACAGCACTGATTCTCCAAGTGTGGTCCTCATATTCATGAAAAGCAGCTGATGAGCTTCCTACTGTCTTATTCCATTTTGTGTTGCTTTAAAGAAATATCTAAGGCTGGGTAGTTTGTTTTAAAAAGAGGTTTGTTTAGTTCACAGTTCTGCAGGCTGAACAAGAAGCATGGTGTCAGCATCAGCTCAGTTTCTGGTGAGGACTTTTGTGTGGCATCGAAACATGGCAGAGAAGGTCAAAGGGGAAGTGACACAGGAAAAGAGGGAAATTCTGAGGCTTTTTAATAACTCACTCTCACGGGAACTAATGTATTCCCACACGAACTAATCCAGTCTCCTGAAAGGGAGAAGCCTTTTACTGCCTAAGAAATAGCACCAAGAAATTCATGAGAAATTTGCCACCATGACCCAAACACCTCCCACTAGGTCCCACTTCCCACCATCCCCACTCTGGGGATCAGTTTCAACATGAGATTTGGTGGGGATGAATAGGCCATTTCTAAACCACAGTACCTGCTTTCATATTCTGGAACCTCACACCTCATCTACTAAACCTGAATGTTAGAGGGAAGTTCCAAGGATTCTGAACTTCAACAAACTCCTTTGTTATTTTTAGCACTAAAGGTTGAGAGCCATTTTAGAAGAAATAACACATTAGATTACTCAAATCTTCATCTGGCTAATTGAAAAGTAGCCCAACGATATGTATAAAAAGCCTCTATTCAATGACTATTGATACATAAGTCACTGTTTTAGGCGTGGGTGTGGGATTTAAAAACAAAGGGGATCTTGTCTCCAGTTGTCATGTGAATTGTAAAATAATTTGAGTGGAGAAGGATATAAGACAGGTATGAAAAAATGTATGGCTTCTCGAATGGGGCTTTTATAAATGGTATAAATACTATGGTCGTAAAGAAAGTTAAAAAATAGTTTAGGCTGGAGGAGGGCATTTCAAGGACATTTGACGTTGTATTTGACGTTGTTCAAGGATATGTTTTATTTGATGGTGAAGATAGGAGGAGAGATAGTTGTGATAGATGGAAAAGAGAAAAGCTCCTCAGAGCTTGTTTAAGAAATTTGAAGTAATCCAATTTGATTTGCATTTGTCTACTTCTTGGCAAGTAAGTTGGGTGAAGAGTCTGGTAAATGGATCATAGGAATACAGATTCTGGAAGATACGTTTGAACTAGACCATCAAGGCAGCAACCACCATGCCAAGGAATTGGATTTTATTCTGAAGGTACCAGAGAACTATGTATGGAAGCTTTGTGAAGAGGGGAGAGGCAGGGTCAGAAACGGCCAAGTTGAGTTTGGATTCCTTCCTTCCTGGAGCTCCAGTGAGCTCACCACAAAATGCCACTGCAGCCATTTTTTTGGCGTAAGGAATTTATTCACCCTCATAATGTCATCCCAGGCTCCTTGTTGACATAATAGATCTCAGTTTTTGTTGATTGTTTGTTTTTTACTTGTACATAGAATACCTCTTATACCCACTCTCCTCAACTTTCGAGTCTCTGTAGCTTTGCTTCCAGTTCTTCCCCAAGGTTGAGCTTCGTGGAAGAGGTTCCAAGGGATCATAAATCAGGGCCCACAGGCCAAAGGACACCTGAGTCTTTGCAGCCCATCCATCACCCCTAACCTCATTTGTTACATATTCCAGAAGTTCTGTTGCAAGTTATTCATTTTTCTTTTTAATCCTCTATCAGATTAGAATGTTAGCACCTGTCTGTAGCACACTAGTAGCAGAAATGGTGTATCGGTGAAAATAAATTAACATATTATTCCCAATGCCCTCTTTAAATATATATATGTATATGGAGAGAGAGAGAGAGAGAGAGAGAGAGAGACTGACTATGAGAGGCTCCTGGGATCACCTCATGCAAATTTTGCCCTCTCTCTGAGCTGATAAAACTTCCCAAGGAGCTTTGTTTGCTATTGAGTTTGACATTTTGATATTTCTTTATGATTAATGCAAAATGAGTATGTATAGCTAATTTCCTATGCATTTCCTCCCATATAGTAAATGAATGACAAATTGCTCCAGAAGCACATTTCATTTTTATGGCCAGCTTTTTTTATCCTAGGATTTGAAATATGAGCACCTTGAGTCTAATTCAATTCTAATTAAAATAATACTCATTAAGTGCTTCCCCCTGGGTTATGTGATAAATGGTACTAAATTGGAAAAAAGACAACCCACCACCCACAGGGTGTTTATATTCTAAAAAGCAGAGTAATATAAAACGCTTCTCCTTTTTCTTTCCTCTGATCTTTATAATGGCCTGCTGGTTATCTTCATTATCTTCACTTAGATCATTTATAGACTTCTCAAACATAACTTGCAATAGAACTTTATGCTTTTGTTTCTCCCTAATCTCATTTGTTATCTTGTATTATTTTTCAAATTTTTCAACTCCATCTTGAACACAGCCTGCTCTCTCATATTAAATGCTGAATTTCCCTATACTGAGGAATATACAGCTTTGTTAGTTCTTAGGTCAACGATTTCTTTAAATGGGTATATTCTTTGCACTTACCAGCTGACTAATTGCATATACAATGCACATATTACAATCATTAGTAATGCTGCCTAAATTCCACCTATGACAAATTTGGAGAGAGAAAATTATTTCTTCACTGACCACTCTATTGACCAAAACTAACTATCAGTATTACATAGTATATGTAATGATAATATACTGTGAGACTGTTAGTGGATATTATGTTTTCAATCAAAAGGTAGGAACACTGATTACTCATTAAGCATTACTTGTTTTTTTTTTTCACTACACTTGGAATAGATGGTTTTTCGTTTGCTTGTTTGTTTTGAGACAGAGTTCAATGTCTCAAATGAAGTATGGAGTGCAATGGCGCACTCTCTGCTCACTTCAATCTTCGCCTCCCTGGCTTCAAGTGATTCTCCCGCCTCAGCCTCCCAAGTAGCTGAGATTACAGGCATGGGCCACCACACCCAGCTAATTTTGTATTTTTAGTAGAGACCAAGTATCTTTAAAGAAGCTGAAAAAAATACTGCTCCGGCTTAAGCAAGTATCCCCCGACCATTATCGCACCAAACAGTTTATTATGGAACATCTGATTTTCCTCCATTAAATAACTTTAAGTGTTTAATGTTAGAAATAAGATATTTTAACTTCTATTATAACCATTTCTATATCTATATACAAAATTATTTGAATTCTTATATGATAAATGTATACATTAAATCTGTATCACTTTTGTAGTAATATTTTCATAAAGTATGGAAAACTCAACTTTGTAATTCTTTTCCTTTGGCTCACAGCTATAGCTTTTTTAATGCACATGTTAAATCATAGTTATATCTTATTTTTTAAAAAAACACATTTACTCTTAAGTATCATATTGAAATATTATACATTTCAATTGTATGCCTTTTCCACAGTCCTATTCTATTTAGTATGTCTTCTTACATAGTAAAGGATAATTTTAATTTGAAAAGGGATCTCAAAACATGCTTATTTTTAAAAACAAGTTTTTATATTATGTTTTAATACTGTCTAATTTAGTGTTGTCCAATTTTTTTTAAATTATATTTATAGTACAAATCAAAACATGCCTATATAATTATGCCTCTTGAGAAATATCCTTCTTGGGTATCTCAGTCTGTTCCAGCTGCTGTAAGAAAGTACCATGGGCTTAATTGCTTATAAACAACAAAACTGTAGTTCTCACATTTATAGAGGTTAAGAATCAGAGGTCAGGGTGGCACCGTGGTTGAGTTCTGATGAGGGCCCTCTTTCAGGTTGCAGACTACCATCTTCTTGTATCCTTACATGGCATAAAGAGGAGTAGAGAACTTTTTGGGGTCTCTTTTATAAGTACACTAATCCTGCTCACGAGGGTTCCACCTTCGTGATCTAATTATCTCCCAAAAGCTCTACCTCCTAATATCATCACGTTGGAGTTAGGATTTCAACATATGAATTTGTGGGGGAACACAAGCATTTAGTTTATTGCATTTGAAGTATTTGTGGGTTTGAGTAAAATAGTATTACCAGAAGATCACTCTTAAAATATCATAGAATAGTGTTAGAAATGCCTATTTTGATACCTTTTAAGTGAGAATTAATACCTTTTAAGTGAGTCATTTCGAATGAGGCTTATCTTCTTCTAACTAAAATCTCTGGATAACCTAACGTCACAATAATGATTCATACTCAGGTATATGAATAGAAGTTATTGAACCCACCTAGTGTTAAGAGAGATCACAATAAAAATATTTTACCTAGAGGGAGAGATCCAAGATGGCTGATCACTAGCAGCTCGGGCACGTAGTTCCCAGGGAAAGTGCAGAGAACGAGAGGACGCCACACTTTCAGATGAATATTTGTAGCTCACGGACCAAGAGATTCCCAGCGGAGGAGCCCCACGGGTCGCCAGAGCGACTCTTGTGGCCAGTGCGGCGGTTTTGCTGGTGCCTTAAAGTGGCAGTTCTTGGTGCAGAGTCCGGAGATTCCCGGGCAGAAAAGCACCATCAATCTTAACACCGCTGTTTTGGCCGGCGCACTGGATTGCTCAGATTTCGGCGCTGGGAATCAACAAGTTGGACGTCCGCTCAGAGACCTAGTTAGAAAGTCGGTAATTACAAAGACGACAGAGGGACAGATATATAATGAAGGGAAGAAAGCAGCCTAAAAAGGCAGAGAATACTCAAAATCAGAGTGCCTCTCCCTCTACAGGGGATCGCAATTCTCATCAGTAACGGAACAAGGCTTATTGGAACACAATAAGTGTTCCAATAACAGAAGCAGGTTTCAAAATGTGGGTGATAAGAAACTTCTGTGAATTAAAAGAACTTGTTCTAACCCAATGCAAAGAAACTAAGAACCTTGAAAAAAGGTTTGACGAAATGCTAACGAGAATGGACAATTTAGAGAGGAACATAAGTGAATTGATGGAGCTGAAAAACACAACACGAGAACTTCGCGAAGCATGCACAAGTTTAAACAGTCGAATTGATCAAGCAGAAGAAAGGATATCAGAAGTCGAGGACCAGCTCAGTGAAATGAAACGAGAAGACAAGATTGGAGAAAGAGGATAAAAAGAAATGAGCAAAGCCTCCAGGAAATATGGGACTATGTGAAAAGACCTAATTTACGTTTGATAGGTGTACCTGAATGTGATGAAGAGAATGAATCCAAGTTGGAAAATACTCTTCAGGATATCATTCAGGAAAACTTTCCCAACCTAGCAAGGCAAGGTAATATTCAACTCCAGGTAATACAGAGAACACCACAAAGATATTCTTCAAGAAGACCAACACCAAGGCACATAATCGCCAGATTTATTAGGGTTGAAATGAAGGAGAAAATACTAAGGGCAGCCAGAGAGAAAGGTCAGGTTACCCATAAAGGGAAACCTATCAGACTTATAGCAGATCTCTCAGCAGAAACCCTACAAGCCAGAAAAGAGTGGGGACCAATATTTAACATCCTTAAAGAGAAGAACTTTCAACCCAGAATTTCCTATCCAGCCAAACTAAGCTTTATGAGCAAAGGAAAAATTAAATCTTTTGCGAACAAACAAGTACTTAGAGACTTCACCACCACCAGGCCTGCTTTACAAGAGCTTCTGAAAGAAGCACTATACATATAAAGGAACAACCAATATCAGCCTTTCCAAAAATATATCAAAAAGCAAAGAACATTAACACAATGAAAAATTTACATCAACTAATGGGCAAAACAGCCAGCTAGCATCAAATGCCAGTATTAAAGTTATATATATTCTAATCGGATAAAAAGCCAAAACCCACAGGTATGCTGCATCCAGACCCATCTCACATGCAACGATACACAAAGACTCAAAACAAAGAGAAGGAGGGAAGATTTACCAACCAAACAGAGAGTAAAAATAAACAAATAAACAAAAAGCAGGAGATGCAATTCTCACCTCTGATAAAGTAGATTTTAAAGCAACAAAGATTAAAAGAGGCAAAGAAGGACATTACATAATGGCAAAAGGATCAATATAACAAGAAGAGCTAACGATTCTATAGATCAACGAGACAGAAAATTAACAAGGATATTCAGGACTTGAACTCAGACCCGAACAAGTACACTTAATAAACATTTATAGAACTCTCCACTTCAAATACAGAAAACGTACATTACCACCTCACACCTATTCCAAAAGTGACTACATAATTGGAAGTAAATCACTCCTCAGTAATCACATAGCATTTCATAGGTTTAAATGAAATATTGGTTGGCTGTTTGTTTGTTATCTTCTTCCCTTATTCCTTCCTGACTACATCATTAAGTATAATTATCAGTATAAAAGAGGTTTTCAATACCCATTACTAAATTGCATTCTAGCCTGGGCAAGAAAGCAATACTCCCATTCTCTCTCTCTCTTTCTCTTCCTTTTTCCTCCTCTTCTTCACTCTTTTTGTTCTAAAAGAAAAAATATATATATATATTTTACCTAAGCACTTTCCACCCATATATTCCTCTAATCCAGAACAATAGAGGGTAACATTCTAACATTGTTAATGAGAGAAATCTTACATATTGTTATATTTCAAGTATATATCAGGGTTAATAGAATAAATGAGGGGAAGGGGACAAAGTAAAATTCACAAATGTCTTTAGTGATGAGTACTTTCAATGGCAAATTATTTTTTTTCAATTTCATCAGAGTATCACCTTATTCTAATCAGAATTATTATCTCATATTTAAAGGAATCCATAGATAACATGCTTCTCAAAATTACAAATTATTTATCCCTGGGCCAGTTAACACTGAATGACAAACAGGATCCAAAAAAGACCTGCCAAATTGGAACAATTGTCCAAATCAAATGGGAGAGCTCTTAAGAGGGACAAATATGCCTAAGTATCTAACTTTGTAAGTACAGTTGAAGATCAAGTAATTAGGACCTACACTTAAAAAATAAACTTACATGTTATGCAGTTTAAAGAATTATTATTATATTTTAAATATGACTTTTCTTTGTGCTAATTTATTCCTTAACATTTTCTTGAAACCTGGATGATGCTTTTTAAGAGAGTTGTAAATATAATAGAATGTATTAAGAGTGTGACTGGCCAGGCATGGTGGCTCATGCCTATAATCCCAGCACTTTCGGAGGTTGAGACAGGTGAATTGCTTGAGCTCAGGAGTTTGAGAACAGCCTAGACAACATAGCGAAACCCCATCTCTACATAAAATACAAAAAAATTATCTGGGCATGGTGGCCTGTAGTCCCTGCTACTTCGGAGGTGGGAGGATTGATTGAGCCAGGGAGGCAGAGGTGGCAGTGTGCTATGATCATACCACCACACTCCAGCCTGGCCAACAGAGTGAGACCCTGGTCTCTCACAGAAAAAAAAAAAAAAAAAATGACCAAAACCAAGAAGGGGTTTCATCCCAAAGAATGGTTTATTTTTCTATCCTAGGACTTGTTTACACCTGAAATTCATGAATAGTGGGCAGATGTGTAGATTCAAATGTTTATTCAGAGCCTACAATGAATAATTCTTGAAGACTCTTCCAAATCTGAGGCTCTGTGATCCTGTGTAGTTAAGAGAAAACAAGAATCTCTAGTGTTTTTCTTTAATTATACTAAATTTTATTTTATAAAAGCACTTCAATTGTTAAATTGGAATGGTTTAATCTAAAGACAGTATTATTTTACTTTCTTATTTGTACAATATTGTATATATACACATAGACATATATTTTATAGACATACACACTATGTATCAGTTTTGGGAAAAGCAAGTGAATATTTATATAGGATATCATTATTCAAACTTATTACATAGAATTTTTTATTCACCTGAGTAATTCTAGACAAGGAGACATTTACTATTTATCACTGAATCAAAGATTTTTAAATCAGGCATATTAACACTGAAATGGGTCTTTTATAAAAGGAAAATACAGTAATTTGAGGGAAATATATAAATAGCAAAATTATATTCTTTTAACCTTGTGTGAAAACTCCAAAAATTAATTGGTTACATGTATCCTATTATTTAGCAATGTAAGTGAGAATATTAACTATCCAAATATTGCCAGATATAATTAATGTCCTCAAATATTGCCCCATTAGCATGCATTCTCAGGAGCTAGAGTCACAAAACTAATGGATTTGCTACCCAGCAACATCAAGTGAGTATGACACTGCCTCAGTCCTCTGCACAACCCATTCTACTGTCTTTATTATAATGTGATTACTTTTCATTTGATTCCACAAATTGCATTATATCAAATTACTATAGTGGAGCCTGTGATATGATACCCTCACTAATTAAAATTCTTGCTTTTCTACACTTGGGTTAATATAGATAGTTATTTTTCCTGTTTTTTTACTAACCACTGGAGAAATATGTTAGGAAACACTTCTAGCTCAGCATCTTTTGTGTCATTAAATAATAATTATTTGTGCTTTGCCAGATGTAGAAAAGAGTCTACATTATTTTGCTTTGGGGAGAGGTATGTAACAATTACAGTAAATGCTAGAGTTTGAGTATTCTAAGAAGTGAAATTCTAGTCAGGTATGATTTGATAATCTAAATAGACCAGTGACTGACATTCCATAACCTTAGAGACTTCATAATGAGAAAATCTCTACATTCAGCCAAGTTTAACTTGTTGTCAGTACATTATAGCATTTATAGAGGACTTTGGAGACTCCCAGCATGTATTCAGAAAATACTGGCAACATCAATCAGATTATTTGAGTGCATAGACATTAACTCACACAAAAAGTATATGCTTACCCACTATTGTTCTATGAGTCCTTCCTCCACAAAATTTTTAAAAACCCCAGGCAGACAGTGTCCTAGTTTGAATGCTTCTGCCTTTTAATTTTTTTTTTAAGGTAAGATATTTGGCTCAGATTTCAATTGTAATATTGAAGAGAATTCTGCTGCTTCAGATGTGCTCTGTCTATGGCATTTTCTTCCATTGTCAAATAATTGGATCTGTCACGACATCACCACCTTTGGTATTTAGGAACCTAAGGCAAATTCCCTGGCCTAATTGCATGACAAAATGATCTCTGGCTGCACAATGTATAATTTGATCAACAACAACTTAAAAAGCCTCTTTATTATGCAAAGGCCATCTTCCTTTGCTGTGTGCAATATCTGAAAACAGCAAAATCCTGAAATATACTATCCAAACATATTCATGGTTTTTTTTTTTTTTCTTAGAAAATCAACTAAGAGAACCAAGGAAAAAAGCAAGTGACCTCTGTATGCTTCTCATAATTATTTCTTGCTTCTTAAATGCCAAGTGGCTCATTCACAACAGCAAAATATAATGAGGACCTTCAAGGTAACCGCCATTAGAAATATGTCATGAAATGTATCAGTACATGCCAGGCTCTTGATTACAGCCATAAATTTCCAGAAGACCAGTTGCAGATCTTGGTGCTTGTTTGACATTTCCAATTGTAAGACCAATAGAAAGGAGCAATTAACAAATAAACGCTCTCCCTCCCACCCCTCGCGGTAGTTCATGCCTTTGCTCTACAAACATTTCTAAGTTTACATCTACAGTTCCATGATAGATTTTAAAAGTTTTAAATCCTACAATTTGGTACCTATCACCCACTTAAAAAACAAACACATAAATTCTTTTTGAGACAGTCAGAAATGTTATGAAATTTCTTCTTATCCTTGAACTCACATTTTGATTCCATTATCCTTATAAAATATTTTTATGGGACTTGACATTTATTCTGCTATCATTTGCAGCAGAAAATGTTACCCAGTAATTAATGCCACTTCCTGTATCAACTATATCATCAATATTCCAAATTGTTCTTTATTTCTTTCTTGTTCAGAGGGGATAAAGTTTGTACCAGAAGTTTCTTCTATTCAGGAAAATGTATCATAGTAAGATCACGGAGGAAACAAGTCTTTCTTTTATAAAGTAGGAGAAAGGTATGGGAAGGAGAGATTGGAAAGGAAAGCCTGTCAGCTGCAGTACATTCCTAAGCAGATTGACTGTAGACAATAAGTACATACAGAATTTGAAGTTCTAGGAATTAGTCTCTTAAAACTATTCATGTGGTTTCTTAATCCTGTGTACATCAAATAAATGCAAACCCAGGTCTAGAAAGCCAGTCTGCTAGTTGCAATGAATCCTTGAGTCTGTATATGCTATCAGACCAAGTATGTCCTGCTCCTTTATAAAGGCATGTAGATTTTATGTAATTAATACATATTTGGAAACCTCATTTGGTCATTATGTATAACTGTTACAAATGTACAACCGTGATCACAGGAGTCATTCAAAAAAGACTCTCATATGCAAAATGAAAGAAAAAAATGACTTGATTCGTCTAAATTGCGGAAAATATTTTAATGTATTGCTGAGTTAAGGATAAAATCTGAGACCTACTTGTCAATTGTTATTAACAAACAGCCATCTGTTCTAATAATCTAAATATTAACCCAATTAGATGATAGCCCTTAAAGATTTAAAGATAAGGTTATTTATTTTCAGAAGGGAAAAATGTGTTACCATTTTTATCATTTATTTTTATGTAAAATTTGCTATAACTCTACCACCTGGCAGGTATATATTGCACCAAGGAAGATGATTAACTGCTGGTCTCAGTTAATGATATAAGTGCTGGTATGCTACTTCTGAGCCATGACATCACTAAGATATAGGTTGGTGCAAAAGTCATTGTGGTTTTTGACATTAAAAGTAATGGCAAAACCTCAACGGCTTTTGCACCAAAGAGTCATAGAAAATGCTGTTTAGTCACATTACATATAATGGATTCCCTCACTCTCATCTAGATTACCAGCTGATGACAGTGTATACCGTGCATTTAAGAAAAAGTCAATCTCTTCTTTTATTATAAGAAAGAAGAAATTTTTCATGAAAATATTGTGTAATTCAAAGCAAATTTTGAAAATGAAATAACAAAAATGCTAACAGATAAATTTCTAAATCCTGACCTTGTTCCAATGTCATAGTAGAGGTTTAAAAAAATTGACCAATGTAGGATTTTGGGGGCTCTTTTTCTCATTATAAAATGGTGTATAATGGGGAATGTCAAATAGTTATAATTTTTATGTTGAAATACATCAGCTCTATAGCCATCACAGAATAACTAGTACCATATTTGCCTTTCTACCTTTGGAGACCAAAAGCTAGAAAACTCAAAGAAAAAAAATCTTTAACAAATGATTTTAACAACTGAAAAATAAACAGCATAGAGCTATGACACCTGAGAAAAAGAAAAATGGAGTAAGGCCTATCATCCTTCTCTCTGCCTAGAAATATGTGTAGAACCACAGTACAGGAAAGGCAAGACTCAAACATAGAAGAGAAGACTTGCTGAACTGAAAAGAGATAAGTCCAAGTTCAGGAAGATTATGGTGACTGGTGTTAGAGTAGTAGAATATTGGAAAGGAAGTAACTATACAGAGAAAAATCTCCAAAATCGACACAGGAATCCCTTTAAATATTTTGCCTAGTATTAAGCTGATGTGCCTGGAGTAAAACTACATAAGTCTAGGCAAAGAGATACTATTGGAGTATAGTAGGCTGAAAATTTTCCAAGAGCATAGAGATATTTGAGCTTGTTCAGCTGGAGTGAATAGACCTCATTAAAATTTGGGGCAGTCAGTAAACCCTAGAAGTATCAAATTTGAGAGTAAAGGCCATTCTAGACCTACACTAACAAAACTTAAAAACCAGCCTTGAAAAGTCAAGATGATCTTAAAGTAACCTAAATACTAGTCATAACAAAAATTGCTGCTCCATAATAGAAGACAACAAAAATCTGGACCCTGAAAACATAAAATACATAATATCTAGCATCCAATAAAAAAAATAGAAGTGTGAAGAGGCAGGAAAATCTGAACCATAACCCAAAAACAAAAAAAAATCAGTTAATAGGAACAAAACCAGAAATGATTAGAAGATCAAATTGGCAAAGAAGAACTTTCAGGAAGCTACTAAAAATATGCTGAAGGACTTAAAGAAAATATGAATACAATGAGGAGGGAAAATATATTTTTAAAAAACTAAATGAGAAGTCTAGTGTTGAAATATTAAATATTTGAAATAAAAACTCACTAGATGAATGTAATACCAGATTAGACAATGCAGATGGAAAGGTCACCTTACCAACATAGCAATAGAAACTAATCTGAAGTTCAGAGAAAATGAACATAAGCTCCGTTGCTATGGTAGTTTGTTTCCTTTGAAACTCAACTTGAACTTTGAACACAAACGTGGTAGTGTTGGGAGGTAGGGCCTTGTCGAAAGTGTTTGGGTAACGGGGCAGATCACTCATGAATAAATTAATGCCCTCCTGCTGGAGTAAGTGCTTGCTCTCACATGTCTGGCTAAATCACTGAAAATAGGTTGTTATGAAAGGCAGTTTGGCTTCCTAGACCTTCTCTTGCTTCCTCTCTCACCATGGATCACTTTATGTGCCATCTGGCTTTTCTGCTTTCTCACAGTGTTTTGACCCAGCATATGGCCCTCTCCAAGCCATCCAGATGCAGCTCTATACTCTTGAACTTCCCAGCCGGCAGAACTATGAATTAAGTAAACACTTTTTCTTTATAAGCTACCCAGTCTAAGGTATTCTTTTATAACAACACAAAATGAACTCGTACATTAGAGACCTGTGAGACAACAGCAAGCAGTGTAATACACTTATAATTAGAGTCCCAGAAAAGGGGGGTAAGATCTACCAAAAAAATTCAAAAAATGTAGTGGCTGAAATTTACCAAATTTAATGAAAACCTGTTATAGCACAAATCCAAGAAGCAAAAAATACTACAAATATGATAAACACAAGGAAAATTACTCAAAAAAACTTAATAGCCAGATTAATGAGAAAAATGGTTTAATTCGTCTGGGACTGGGGAATGCTTCCTATAAGTGGGACAAGCAGGATAGATGACATCATCAGAAAACAACCAATACTTAAACGATAAAATGAAATTTTGAATATAAAGAAAAGAGAAATATTCATAATTTGGGATATTATATGTAGTGAGAGTATATTTTAAATATGAATGCAAAATAAAAATATTTTCAGACAAAAGAAGCAAAGCGCATTCATCACTAGCATTTGACTGCAAAAAATCTTTTTTTTTTTAGTAGTTTTTTTTTTTAGAAAGAAAGAAAAAAAAGAATGAAGAAGAGGAGGAAAAAGGAAGAGAAAGAGAGAGAGAGAATGGGAGTATTGCTTTCTTGCCCAGGCTAGAATGCAATTTAGTAATGAGTTTTGAAAACCTCTTTTATACCGATAATTATACTTAATGATGTAGTCAGGAAGAAATAAGGGAAGAAAATAACAAACAAACAGCCAATCAATATTTCATTTAAACCTATGAAATGCTATGCGATTACTGAGGAGTGATTTATTTCCAATTATGTAGTCACTTTTGGAATAGGTGTGAGGTGGTAATGTCTTAAGTTTACTTGTTCCGGGTCTGAGTTCAAGTCCTGAATGTCCTTGTTAATTTTCTGTCTCATTGATCTATAGAATCGTTAGCTCTTCTTGTTACATTAATCCTTTTGCCATTATGTAATGTCCTTGTTTGCCTCTTTTGATCTTTGTTGCTTTAAAGTCTACTTTATCAGAGACGAGAATTGCATCTCCTGCTTTTTGTTTATTTGTTTATTTTTACTCTCTGTTTGGTTGGTAAATCTTCCTCCTTCTCTTTGTTTTGAGTCTTTGTGTATTGTTGCATGTGAGATGAGTCTGGATGCAGCATACCGATGGGTTTTGGCTTTTTATCCAATTAGAATATATATAAGTTTAATACTGGTATTTGATGCTAGCTGGCTGTTTTGCCCATTAGTTGATGTAAATTTTTCATTGTGTTAATGTTCTTGCTTTTTGATATATTTTTGGAAAGGCTGATATTGGTTGTTCCTTTATATGTATAGTGCTTCTTTCAGAAGCTCTTGTAAAGCAGGCCTGGTGGTGGTGAAGTCTCTAAGTACTTGTTTGTTCGCAAAAGATTTAATTTTTCCTTCGCTCATAAAGCTTAGTTTGGCTGGATAGGAAATTCTGGGTTGAAAGTTCTTTTCTTTAAGGATGTTAAATATTGGTCCCCACTCTCTTCTGGCTTGTAGGGTTTCTGCTGAGAGATCTGCTATAAGTCTGATAGGTTTCCCTTTATGGGTAACCTGACCTTTCTCTCTGGCTGCCCTTAGTATTTTCTCCTTCATTTCAACCCGAATAAATCTGGCAATTATGTGCCTTGGGGTTGGTCTTCTTGAAGAATATCTTTGTGGTGTTCTCTGTATTACCTTGAGTTGAATATTACCCTGCCTTGCTAGGTTGGGAAAGTTTTCCTGAATGATATCCTGAAGAGTATTTTCCAACTTGGATTCATTCTCTTCATCACATTCAGGTACACCTATCAAACGTAGATTAGGTCTTTTCACATAGTCCCATATTTCCTGGAGGCTTTGCTCATTCCTTTTAATCCTTTTTTCTCCAATCTTGTCTTCTCGTTTCATTTCACTGAGCTGGTCCTCGACTTCTGATACCCTTTCTTCTACTTGATCAATTCGACTGTTTAAACTTGTGCATGCTTCGCGAAGTTCTCGTGTTGTTTTTCAGCTCCATCAATTCACTTACATTCCTCTCTAAATTGTCCATTCTCGTTAGCATTTCGTCAAACCTTTTGTCAAGGTTCTTAGTTTCTTTGCATTGGGTTAGAACAAGTTCTTTTAATTCACGGAAGTTTCTTATCACCCACATTTTGAAACCTGCTTCTGTTATTGGAACACTTATTGTGTTCCAATAAGCCTTGTTCCGTTACTGATGAGAATTGCGATCCCCTGTAGAGGGAGAGGCACTCTGATTTTGAGTATTCTCTGCCTTTTTAGGCTGCTTTCTTCCCTTCATTATATATCTGTCCCTCTGTCGTCTTTGTAATTACTGACTTTCTAACTAGGTCTCTGAGCGGACGTCCAACTTGTTGATTCCCAGCGCTGAAATCTGAGCAATCCAGTGCGCCGGCCAAAACAGCGGTGTTAAGATTGATGGTGCTTTTCTGCCCGGGAATCTCCAGACTCTGCACCAAGAACTGCCGCTCTAAGGCGCCAGCTAAACTGCCGCACTGGCCACAAGAGTCACTCTGGCGACCCGTGGGGCTCCTCCGCTGGGAATCTCTTGGTCCGTGAGCTACAAATATTCGTCTGAAAGTGTGGCATCCTCTCATTCTCTGCGCGTTCACTGGGAGCTAGGTGCCCGAGCTGCTAGTGATCAGCCATCTTGGATCTCTCTCTGACTGCAAGAAATCTTAATGGAAATTCTTTAAGATGGGAGAAAATGACAGCATACAGTAATCTAGATCTACAGAAAGAAGTGAAGAAGATCGGGAATGGTAAGTATGTGGATAAACATAACAGATGACTTTTTTCTCATTTTTCATCCATATAAAAACTTTAGGCTGGGCACGGTGGCTCACACCTGTAATCCCAGCTTTGGGGAGCCGAGGCGGGTGGATCATGAGGTCAAGAGATTGAGACCATCCTGGCCAACATGATGAAACCCCGTCTCTACTAAAAAAATTAAAACGTTAGCTGGGCATGGTGGTGCACACCTGTAGTCCCAGCTACTAGGGAGGCTGAGGCAAGAGAATTGCTTTTACCCGGGAGGCGGAGGTTGCAGTAAGCCAAGATCGTGCCACTGCACTCCAGCCTGGCTCCTGGCGAGAGAGTGAGACTCTGTCTCAAATAAAAAAAAAGAAAAAACTTTAAAACAAAAATATTAGTACATATTATGGGATTTATAGCATAACATGTATAATAACTACTATGAAGATAAAGGAGGGAAAGTGGAAATATATTGTTATAAATGTTTTGCATTATAGGTAAACTATTGTAAAACATTATTTAAATTAGGCTATGATAAGTCAAAGTTACATATCGTAAACCCTAAAACAGAGGTCATAAAAGGAAACAAAATGGAAGAGTTTACAAGATAACAGAGGAGATAAACTGGAATGTGAAAATGCTCAGTTATTCCACTATTTGGCCATAAAAAAGGATGAGTTCACGTCCTTTGCAGGGACATGGATGAAGCTGGAAACCATCATTCTCAGCAAACTGACACAAGAACAGAAAACCAAACACTGCATGTTCTCACTCACTGACACAAGATCAGAAAACCAAACACTGCATGTTCTCACTCATAAGTGGGTGTTGAATAATGAGAACACATGGACCCAGGGAGGGGAGCATCACACACTGGGACCTGTTGTGGGGTGGGGGGATTGGGGAGGGATAACAATAGCAGAAATACCTAATGTAGATGACAGGGGGATGGATGCAGCAAACCACCAGGACATATGATGTAACAAACCTGCATGTTCTGCACATGGGGATGGATGTAGTAAACCACCATGGCATGTGTATGTAACCATCCTGCATGAGCTGCACATGTGCCCCAGAACTTAAAGTATCATAAAAATAAAATAAAATTTAAAATTTTAGAAATAGAAAATGCTCAGTTATTCCAAAAGAAGATAGAAAAAAGAATTCTCGTACATTGACCTTTCGAATATTAAATTTTTCAGCCACTTTGGGGAAAAGATTGGCAGCTTCTTTAAATATGTGCTTGCTTTGTGACATGCCAATTAAACTTACAGGTATTACCCCCAAAATATGAAAAAATATATACATATATGCTTGTATGTAAATGTTTATCACAGCTTTGTTCATAAGTGTCTCAAACTGGAAACAATCCAACCACCTATCAAGATGTGAGAAAAACAAATTATAGTATATTCATACAGTAGGATACTACATAGTAATAAAAAGAAACAAACTGCTGATACACAGAACAATATGGGTGAATACCAAACAATAAGATTATGCCATTATGCTGAGCAAAAGTAGTTATTCATAATGTTTCATTCCATTTAGATAAGATTCTAAATAGACAAAACCAATACAGTGTCAGAAAGCAGACCAGTGGTTGTCAGGGTTCAAGATATTGAACCAAGGGATCAGAGGCAGCAGTGTTAATGGCAAAGGGCACACGGATTTTTCTAGAATGATGGAAATGTTTAGCATCTTTGTTTGACAGTAGTTGTACAGGTTTACATTGAAAATGGGGAACAATTCATTGTATGTAAATTATACTTCAATAGAGTTGATTTAGAAAATGTCATGTGTATACATAAATATATATATCCTATGCTTTCACTTGTTAACAAGTATAAACAAAATTCTTCAGCTCTTACAAGTCCAAATATTTTTGTATGGCAAACCAGCTAACAGAAGCAGCATGTCACTTGTAAGGCCATATTATTCCACAGTCAGGCCATTTGACCAAAGCCATTGACTGAGTGCATTTGCCCTAGCAAATAGTCTTTGTTAAAAGCAATCACTTTCTTTTGAGCAATACTGCAGTTGTTAAGATCTCTGCATGTCACAAATAAATAAATAATAACAAAAACAAATATAAAAATACTAGAAGGATAATTTTACTTGAGGAATCAAAAAAATCTTAATGAAACCATAGATTAAAAAATAAATAAATAAATAAAACTGAATGGTATCTATAGGATTTTGTCTTCCTGTGCACTGGAATACAAAAACCTATAAATTTTTCCTTGTCGTTTTACTGTGAATGCATAATTTATAACATTTAACTTATTTCTATATGTCAGTGCTTTATTCTTTGGCACAGCCAGGTTAATCTTAGTGGCATTACTCATTATTCAACTCTCTCTAATTAGCACATGCTATGGTGACACAGATTGCCTGTTAGAACAAACCAGGAACATGAATTAAGTTAAGAGGCAGTCTTCAGATATTTTTCACCAACTAGTTCTTCTATGTTCTACAGCCTCCAAAAGCATCCCAAACTCACTGAAAATCTTGTAAATATATATCATTCTTTGCAAGAAAAAGCAGATACTGTAGTTGGTCAGGATAAGTCTGTTATTAGTACCATAAATGGAAGCAAAACTCTTGCCCTGCTGAGTGGTGCATTGGTAACATCATGCTATGTCAAGAAAGATTTTCATAATATGATTTTTATCATTCTTTATGCTGCTATATGATGAAAAGTGTATAAACTGGAAAGAGAAGATTGATGGGAGATAGGATACATTTCTGTCAAATTCCAAAGGCAGAGGGAAAAAGAACAGACTACCTTTAAGTTGCTTCAATATATGTATTTATGAGTATATATTATATATCTATGTGTCTCTATTATATGCTTCTGCATGCAAAATGAATTTTTTTAAAAGATGCAGAAGTACAAAAGAGGAATATTTAGGCTTAGTATTAATAAATACTAGTGAGAGCAGCCCAGAAAACAAATAGACTTGGTTAGGCTAGTGGAACAACTTTATAATCTCAAAAGACTTGAAGCACAAGTATGATAGACATTTGTCAAAATGCATAAAGAAAAATTATGTTCTGTATAAAATGGTGATCTCAAAGTCTTTGAAACTTGAAAGTGTTTATTGCATGATAACATCTAGATTTTAAATTTAAAAGTAACAAAATTAAAATGTGATTGAATATCAGCTGCATATATCATCACCTTTGAAAATAAGAAAAATTTTCTAAACAGTTCTTAACCATTTTCTAGGTAACATTTTCCTTATCTTCTCTACACTTGAGTTTAACAATTTAGTATCCTTTTTCAAATCTTTGGGATTTGTGAGTCCTTGGAAGCTTCAGTGATGTGAATGAATAGCTGTAGTTGTTAAGATCTTTGAAAGTTGAAATAGCATTTCCATTGTGGACTTCATGCATCAGTCGTCACTAGTGATTTCTGAGAAGCAAACAGATTTTGCTCTTTCTGAAGGGCTCCCAGTGTGACCACAGAGCAGCAGCACTTTTATCCCTTTGTTTCCAAATAATTATCCTCAGGAAACTCAATGACATTGAAGGAGCACCTCAGACACTTTTGTAACTGTAAAAGCACAGGTATTGGCATTTGAAATAAAAAATAGAAGATCCCACGAACGAATCTGAGAAAATTGGCTAAAAGCATTTTATAGACAAAATGAATTACATCAAAGCCACTGGCAGTAACCTCAGTATCTGTGAGTTAGGCTTCAGCAGTTGCCTTTCTTGTTTCTATGCCTGGTGAACTTAAACATAGGTCTGTAAAGTGTAAGGCTGAAATATAGGAAAAGTATGAGGATTTCATCCCTCTACGATTTTCTATTCTTATATCTCCCTAAACACACATCAATACCCTAAAAACTTTATTGACTATCTGACTGGTACTATGCATGGTGATAATCATTTGGGGTGCATAATGAAGAAGAAAAAGTCACCATCTTAATGAGGAATCGGATTAATGGGGAAGATAGATATGGGAGATAAATGTACATACGTGTATTTTCAATAGAATGAAATGGTGCCATAACAAAAGGTAAGGACAAAATGATATGGCAAGTCTGAACAGTTTGGGGATAAATAATTTAAACATATTAAGAACTTCTAGGAAGTCACGAGATATAAAAGAGAATGCAGGACATTCCAGGCAGAGGAAATAACATTTACAAAGCCACAGGATATGAACAGGGAGACAGGGTTCAGGAAAAAGCATATGTTTTGGTATGGCTAGAATATAAGGCATAAATGATGCAGAATTTCTTGCTCCATAGTTCAGATAAAATCCAGGTTCTTGCCTCACAACCAGAAAGTATTAGGCACGTGGACACATTGAAGAGTGAGGAGGCTGGATTTATTAAGCAAATAAAATGAGGAGGGATGGATTTATTAAGTGAAAAAAATCTCTCAGCAAAGAAAGAGGGGGTGCTGTCAATAGGATCCAACCTCACAGATTGAATACCTCACCACACAGGAGCAGAAAAGGCCAGGCTCCACCTCCTGCATAAGGTGTGAAATTTTGGTGGCTCCACCCCATTCTCCCAGTGTGTATGTGGGCCCTCAGTCCATCGTGGACAGGCCCAGCCAAGGCCCTGTGCATGTTCCCTTATCTGCCTACTGCATCTATCATAAAGGGAAATGAGAATTCAGGCAATGAGACTGAGAAAGACCAGATCGTGAAGAGCGTTATGAGCCATAATAAATGTTTGAACGTATAGTAGTACTATAAAGTATAAGAAGTCATATAATTTTAATGTAAAAATAATAATTTTAGCAATTTAAAAAATAACTTCCAAAAGTAAAGAAAGAAAACTGAGTGAGCAGAACATGGATATAAGAAAGAAGGGCTATTGCAGTAGTCAAGAATGGTGAATGATGGCAAGGATCTGAACTAATTGGCAATCTTGTTGATGGGAGAGGAGTATCCAGCTTCAGAAGATACGTGACTGAATTGATCAGTCTTAGAAGTTAGAAGCAGAATTGAGCCTGGGTGGAAGCGTGATTACGATGCTATTAATTCCTTTAGGAAATGTCAGTGGAGGGTAGATGTAAATAGAGTGCCATTTTGTCTACATCGAGATGGGGAAGCTGTGGCCACTCTGGTGCAGGTATCTAGTAGTCACTGGGAATGTGAAATATTGGTGGATAAATGATATTTGCGGTCTTGGAAGTATTTCTGTCACCGCCACCCCACTAAAAAAAGAGAAAAAAGTAAACAATTTGCCAAAATATAAACAACCCATTTGTGGACCTGTACTTTAATCACTCTACTCTCATGGGGGCTTGGTGTACAGATTATTTTATTACCCACGTAATAAGCATAGTATCTGATAAGTAGTTTTTCCAATCCTGGCCTTCCTCCAACCTCCACCCTCAAGTAGGCCCTGGTGTCTATTTTTCCCTTCTTTGTGTCCATGTGTACTCAATGTTTAGTTCCCACATAAGTGAAAACATACAGTATTTGGTTTTCTCTTCCTGTGTTAGTTCACTTAGGATAATAGCCTCCAGCTGTATCCAGGTTGCTGCAACAACAGGATTTCATTATTTTTTATGGCTGTGCCGTATTCCTAAGGGCAGAACATACCTGTGCATATGTCTTTATGATAGAATGATTTCTATTTCTTTGGGTTTATGCCCAATAATGGGGTTGTTGTCCTGAGTGGTAGTCCTAAGTTCTTTCAGAAATTGCCAAACTACTTTTCACAGTGGTTGAACTATTTTACATTCCCACCAGCAGTGTATAAATGTTCCCTTTTCTTTATAACCTCACCAGCCTCTGTTATTTTTTGACTTTTTAAAAATTGCCATTCTAACTGGTGTGAGATGGCATCTCAATGTGATTTTGATTTACATTTCCCCAATGATTGGTGATGCTGAGCATTTGTTTCATATGCTTCTTGGCCAAATGTGTGTCTTCTTTTGAAAAGTGAGTGTCTGTGTCTTTCCCCACTTTATAATGGGGTCATTTGTTCTCTGCATATGAATTTGTTTAAGTTCCTTCTGGGTCCTAGATATTAAACCTTTGTTGAATACACAGTTTGCAAATAATTTCTCTCATTCTGTTCTGTTTACTCTGTTGACAGTTTCTTTTGCTGTGCAGAAACTCTCTAGTTTAATTAAGTCCCATTCTCAATTTTCATTTGTTGCAATTGCTTTTACAATCTTCATCATGAACTGTTTTCCAAGGCTTATGTCCAGAATGGTATTTCCAAGGTTTTCCTCTTGGATTTCTTTTTTAATAAAACATCCTGTTATACCATCTTCTTGGATTTTTATGGTTTTAGGTTTTACATTTAAGTCACTATGCAAATTGAGTTGATTTTTCTATATGGTAAAAGAAAACGGTCAAGTTTCAATCTTTGGCCTATGGCTAGCCAGTTATCTGAGCACCACTTATTAAATAGAGAATCTTTTCACCATTGATTGCATTCTTAATTTGGCTCTCAGCTTGGATATTGTTGGTGTATAGAAATGCTACTAATTTTTATACATTAATTTTGTATACTGAAACTTTGCCAAAGTTGTTTATCAGATCAAGGAGCTTTTGGGCAGAGACTGTGGAGTTTCCTAGGTATGAAATTATATCATCTGCAAACAAATAGTTTGACTTGCTCTCTTCCTATTTAGATGCCTTTTTATTTCTTTCTCTTGCCTGACTGCTCTGGATAGAACTTCAAATACTATTATTAATTTGTTGAATAGGAGTGGTGAGAGTGGGCATCCTTATCTTGTTCAAGTTCTCATGAGGAATGTTTCTAGATTTTGCCCATTCATTATGAAGTTAGCTGTAGGTTAGTCATAGATGACTCTTATTATTCTGAAGTAAATTTCTTCAATGCCTAGTTTGTTGAGAATTTTAAACATGTAGCATATTGAATTTTATCAAAAGTCTTTTCTGCATCTATTGAAATAATCATGTGGTTTTGGTTTTAGTTCTGTTTATGTGATGAATCACATTTGATTTGCATGTGTTGAACTGAACTTTCATCCCAGGGATAAAACTCACTTGATCATGGTGGATAAGCTTTTTGATGTGCTGCTGGATTCAGTTTGCCAGTATTTTGTTGAGGATTTTTGCCTGGATGTTCATCAAAGATGTTGGCTCTCTCTCTCTCTCTCTCTCTCTCTCTCTCTCTCTCTCTCTCTCTCTCTGTGTGTGTGTGTGTGTGTGTGTGTGTGTGTGTGTGTCTGCCAGGTTTTGGTATCAAGATATGATCCTCACCACTCATGGCGTGAGTTAGGGAGGTGTTCCTCCTCCTCAATTTTTGGGAATAGGTTCAGTAGGAATGATACCAGCTCTTCTTTGTACACCTGATAGAATTTGTCTATGAATCCATCTGGTCCTGGCTTTTGTTGTTTTTGTTTTGGTTTGGTTTGGTTTGGTTCAGTAGGCTATTTATTATTGATTCAGTTTTGGAACTTGTCATTGGTCTGTTCAGGGATTCAGTTTTTTTCCTGGCTCAGGATTGTGGGGGTGAATATGTCCAGGAATTTATCCATTTCTTCTAAATTTTCTAGTTTGTATTCATAGAAGTATTCATAATATTCTCATATGGTTAGTTGTATTTCTTTGGGGTCAGTGGTAATGTCCCCTTTGTCATTTCTAATTGTGTTTATTTGGATCTTTTCTCTGCTTCTTCATAGTCTATCTAGCAGTCTATTCTGTTAATTTAAAAAAAAAAAAACTTCTGATTTCATTGATTTTTTGAGTGGTTTTTCATGTCTTAATCTCCAGTTCAGCTCCAATTTTATTTCTTGTCTTCTGCTAGCTTTGGAGTTGGTTTGCTCTTGTTTTTATAGGTCCTCTAGGAACATCTAGAGTGTGATGTTAGGTTGTTAAATTAGGATCTTTCTAACTTTTTGATATGGGCACTCAGTGCTATAAAATTTTCTCTTAACATTGCTTATCTGTGACCCAGAGATTCTGTTATGTTGTATCTTAGTTTAAATTAGTTTCAAAAAATTTCTGCCTTAATTGCATTATTTACCCAAAAGTCATTAGGAGCAGGTTACTTAATCTCCATGTAATTGTATGATATTGAGTGACCTTCTTAGTATTTCTGTTTTTATTGTGCTGTGGTCTGAGAGTGTGCTTGGTATGATTTTGATTTTATTGAATTGATAAGAATTGCTTTATGGCTAAGTGTATGGTCAATTTTAGATTATGTATGTGCAGGTGATTAGACTGTATATTCTGTTGTTGTTGGGTGGAATGTTGTTTAGATGTCTGTTAGGTCCATTTGGTCAAGTGTTGAGTTTAGGTCCTGAATACCTTTGTTAATATTCTGCATTGATGATATGTTTAATACTGTCAATGGGGTGTAGAAATCTCCTACTATTATTATGTGGGAGTCTAAGGCTCTTTGTAAGTCTCTAAGAACTTGCTTTATGAGTCTGGGTGTTCCTGTATTGGGTGCATATATATGTAGGATAATTGGGTATTCTTATTGATTAAACCCTTTACCATCGTGTAATGGCCTTTTTTTGATAATTGTTCATTTAAAGTCTGTTTTGTCTGAAATTAAAATAACAGTCCCTGCTTCTTTCTGTTTTTTATTTGTTTGGTAGGTTTTCCTCCATTCCTTTAGTTTGAGCCTATAGATGTTATTGCATGAGATAGGACTCTTGAAAACAGCATACCATTGCATCTTGTTTCTTTATCCACCTTGCCACTCTGTGCCTTTTAAGTGGGGCATTTAGCATACTTACGTTCAAGATTAATATTGATATGTGCAGATTTGATCTTGTCATCATGATCTTAGTTAGTTATAATGCAGACTTGATTGTGTACACTCTTTATAGTGTCTGCGGTCTATGTACTTAAGTGTGTTTTTGTGGTGGCCCGTAATGGTCTTTCATTTCCATAGGTAGCATTACCTTAAGGATGTCTCATAAGGCAGATCTGATGGTAATGAATACTCTTAGTATTTGCTTATTTGAAAAGGATCATTTTTCTCCTTTACTTAGGAAGCTTAGTTTGGCTGAATATGAAATTCTTGGTTTGAGTTTCTTCTCTTTAAGAATGCTGAATATAGGCTCTCAATTTCTTCTGGCTTGTAGGGTTTCTCCTGAAAGGTCCATTGTTCACCTGTTGGAGTTCTCTTTGTAGGTGATCTGCCTCTTCTGTCTAGTTATCTTTAATATTTTTTCTTTCACGTTGACCTTGGAGAATCTGATGACTATGTATCCTGAGGCTGGTCATCTTGTACAGTGTCTCACAGGGGTTCTCTGCATTTCTTGAATTTGGATGTTGGCCTCTCTAGTGAGTTTGGGGAAATTTTCATGTAATCAGTCTACCCTGTCTCATGACAGTATTTTGCCATCTTTTTTTCCCTGTGAGGTTTTCAAGGGTGTATGTTAAGAAAATAGAGCTTCTGGTTGTTTATACACAATACAGATAATTATAGTTCATATTAGTGTCTCATGATTTATGAGGCACAGGACACAGGGAGGGGAGCATCACACACTGGGGTCTGTTGGGGGGACTAGGAGAGGGACAGCAGGGAGTTGGGAGGTTGGGGAGGGATAGCATGGGGAGAAATGCCAGATATAGGTGATGGGGGAATGTAGGCAGCAAACCACATTGCCATGTATGTACCTATGCAACAATCCTGCATGTTCTGCACATGTACCCCAGAACCTAAAGTCCAATAAAATACACACACACACACACACACACACACACACATATATATATATATAAATTAAATGTAAAGTGCATGTGTTTAGGTCTCAGACCAACAGGATTTTAAACATTGACTTCTATTTACTGACAGAGCTATTTTGGTAAAATTGCATAATCTCATTGTCTCAGTCTCATCATCTATTTTTTGAAAAAGTAGACAGGAAGATAAAGCATAAAGGTATAGGATAAGACATAAAAGAAAAGGATCCAGAATGTATGTAAAATGCCTGGACAACAATAGTCTCCTGTGAATAATGATGATGTTATGGGAAGATAGCAAGAAGAATTTTTATAGTTGGGGGTGGGATATCCAAAATGTTTAACTTCTTTGCGTTTCAGTTTCTTGACCAGTAAGTTGAAAAAAAAATCAAATGTAGTGTTGTCAAAACACAGGTTATGTCAAATATGAATCTGTATTATGATGCAGATGATCTGATAAAGAAGGACCTAGGAAAAGATGGATTTATGTCACATCCATGAAGAAAAGAAGAGGTACAGGTATAATCTTGTAGCACAGTAAAGCCAGGACACTGGGCAACAGAATAACGTGAAAGGCATGAGGAGACATTGTCACTAGTCACAGCAGCAGAGCAAAAGTTCTCCAGAAGTTTCCTCACAAACCTACTCTCAAGTCACATTGGGCAGAAATAAGTCACATGGTCATCCTTCCCTGGAAAGGAACTTCCAGGGAAATGGGTCTTTTCATTTTCTCAGCCTTATGAGAGATAACTTGGAATGGCTATTGGGTAGCCAACTGGAAGAGTCTTGCACAATTATAAGGAGACATGTAATATAAAAATTCTCCTAAAATTTAATTTTCCTTTTTTTTTTTGTTTTCCCCTTAGTTAAGGATATACTTATCCTAAAGTGTTTGTTGTTACTAAGGTCTAAACAAATGCAAAAGGGAATTCCTGATCTATTTCAGTGCTTTCAAATGTTGTTAGAGCACAGCATATTTTGTTTTGTTTAAATATTGCAATGAAGCCCAATATGTAAAATAAAAAAAGCAGGGCCTCTCTAGAAGAAGGTTTGGGGGGCTCCAGAGCCCTGACCTATTTATTCTATTAATAACTGGTCTCCCACTGTCTAACATTGTCCCTCTTTCCACAGTCAGTAAATGTGACTCCAACCCTACCACAGTGGCTTGGATACAGTCCCTATGAAAGTCAGCATTCATTCATCTTCCACTTGAACCAGGCACTCTGCTAGGCCCTGGAATCAACTTAAAAGGTAGATAAGGCCTCAGCCTTTATTGAACTTATTTCCCAGGTTAAGAGATAGATATATAGATGCTGCAGGAAGGGAGGATAAGTAAAATGAAAGTTGAAATATAAAATGTCCAAGGTGGATAATTTCTGTAAGAAAAAGAACTAAGGAGCACAGATAAAGCATAACAGGAAGGCTGCTGGCTTTGGACACGGTGATCACAGAAGGGCTTTCTAAGGCAGAGACTTGGAGACGAAGGACCTAGCTCCATAAAGAGTAAGGGAGAGGGAGGTCGAATCAGAAAGAATCGCAATTCAAATATTAGGAAGCAGGGGCAACTAGATGTGTTTGAGAGGCAAGCGCTAGGACCTACAAAGCCTTGAAAACCATAGGCAGAGACTGGGATTTTATTCGAGATGTCACAGAAAGCCTCAGAAAATAATTTTGAAGGGGAGCATAAGATATGATGTAATTTACATTTAAATAAAATCATAGAAATGTAGAAAAAAAGGAAAAGCCTATGATTAATATTTTGGCAAAATATATTTTTGGAATTTGTAAATATGCCACATCTTTATAGTTGAAAAACAGCATTAAAGTCAAAAAAATCCTATTTTTTAAATATTTAAATGTTGTACTGAAAATGGCATAATGTAGCCCTAGTTAGAAACTTCATCTTCGCTCCATCTTTCCTTCCTCTGCTATTTACTTCTAATAGCAACTTTTCTCTCTTACTGAAAAATTGGGATCAAGCCTGAAACCCCTTTGTCTCTGCAGCAAGTTTATGAGTGTTTATTCTCAACTAAGCTGGCTTCTTTCTAAAGGAATTTTATTCTAGCTACAAAGAATATATTTCTTCCAAGTATTACCCTTTGATTAGATTTGAACTAAAAACTAATGTCCCATATTGGGGAAACCTAGATGGCCTATCTCTTGTAAGATAACTAACTCTACTGAATCTCTCTCCCCTCCCATAGCTGTCTCTGTCTCTCTCTTTCTCTGTCTCTCTGTATCTATCTATCTATCATATATCTGTCATTCCATGGATCTATCATCTATCTATCATTATATCTATCAATCCTCTCTCATCTGTATCCCTCTCTCTCAATGTCTCTTGTGTTCTGTTTATGTAATAGAGTAATATGTAGATAACAGAGGCTGTCAATAAAGTGGTCTGTAGAAAAATATTGTCTCTCTATATTACAAAAGTCTAATATTTTTTGGATTTATTAAAAAAACAGATATTGAGGATCCAAACATGCAACTGCAAAGCTGATCTAAGGCCAGTAGTTCATCAGAGCAGTTTAGATATTCACCAGTCATTTCAAACAATTTCTATTTTTATTCTTTTTTATATATTTAATAATTGCTCTATAGAAGTTTAATACAGAAAAGGGACATGAATTTTTAAAATTGAAGTATTGCAGAAGAAAAATATTTTTCACAATGATATAAATATCTTGTGTTGGGTAGAGTGTGTAATTATCTTCAGATATTAGAAAGGAAAATGTGATGATAACTTATTCCAAAGAGATTTGCATCAAACTGCTTTGTAAGAACTGCAGAGCCGTTTTTGATTGTTGAATTTGTAGACAGGTGCATAAAATCTTTACTGTTGTTAACTACAGCCCTCTGCGAACCAGATTGGCTGTTATTTTTAAAAGATGGGGGAAGCACTTACAGCATTGTAAACCTAATATGGTGGCTATTGTGAATCAATTTGTACTATCCTTGACTTTCTGATCTATTAAAATTCTAAAAGATCATTAGCCATCTCTGGGATATGTTTGATTAATGGGTTTGGTTAAACAAAAAAGTTGAGGTCAACCGTAAGCAGAAAGTTTAAAAAAAAATGTATTCCAGAAGAAATGTATGCTTCCTAAGTTGCAAATGAGAAGTTCATTCCTTAGGCATGTTCTAATCAATGAAACTATGTGTTCTCACTGAGATGACCTCAGAGCGGACTTTTAGCCAACCCGCTTATTTGCCTTTCAGTTACAGGCATGTGACTTCTGAGGCTAGGATATTAGCACACCTGCTGAAACTGTGTTAATCTAGGTAATGCAAAGTCCCCAAACACATGCTGTTAATAAGGCAGATTTTTTTTTTTTAAAAAAAGAAAGACTAGGCTAATATCTCACAGTGAGGAAAAATTCTCTGTCATCAGAGAAGGTGAAACATACTCCTGCTCTTTTGACATTAGATACCTTTTATTAAAAATTAATCTCTTTTACTGTTTTCAGCAGTGCATTTTTGCTTCTCCATTATAAAAGCTCTCCTCTCAATAATTCCACGAAGACAGGCTGGGATAACACACCAAGGAAAACGTTTTGCTTTACTTGCCAAAAGGAGACCATAGTTTGTTTTTTCCTTAACTATTGGCCTTCTTACTCCCTGGAGTTTACCACCCTGCACAAATTAGGCTGATTTTATAAACTGAAGATGCACTTTCTATTAAGTTCTCCTCAAAGTGAAAGGAAAGGGCTTCATTCTATTTATCACGCTGCTCTTCACAATTAGTTTTATGATGTATGGCAAGAATGTGTATATTATAAATCGAGTCTGTAACTCTTACATGTCTAGTGATAGTTATGAATTCATTGAGTAGAATTGAAAATATAGTGTATAACAATTCAGTTTGATATACAATCAAAATTGCAAAGCTATTTAACCCCTTACATTCAAATTCATTTTTGCAGGCCTTTTAATTAGATATAATGATCTAAAATAATCAGGATTCCCAAAAGTAAGATGATCAATTTAGCAAAAGCAGACAATTTCTGATGTTAATAAAACCACACAATACCACCGGCTAACACAACCACACAATACCACCAGCTAACACCTGACACTCTTGCCTTCATTTCCTTTCTTTAGGTAAATAAAGTATTAAAAAGATGTAATAATGCAAAAAGAGTACATCAGAAACAGCCTAAAATCATGAAATGCCTAAATTTTTGGCTGAATATGGGTCAAACTTTAAATGTAAGAAGAGATCTCTGCTACCATCCTCTGCCCGTAACGGATAACATGTACTTCTGGCCCTTTATAAAGATCTGGAAGCATGACAATCCCGGCCTCCGCACCCGCTTAAGAGAGAGCACAATAGATCTCATTTTAAAACATTAACATTTTAAAAATTAAATCTGCTGTGCTCCACAAGCAGTTGAGAGAATGTTCTTTATTTAACCCCAACGCTCAATCCTCTGTTGTAACCAAATAGCAGCTGTTTGGTTTTGTTTTTATAACACCCCAGTTTCTTTTCTTAGTTGGTCCTAACAGACTTTCTTAGAATGTTGCTGAACATCTGCAGAGGGAGACATTTCTGTAACATATGTATTTATGTTTCACTAATTGGTACACAATTGTTTCATGATACTTTGATATGAGAAAGATAAAATGTATTTATTTTTATTTTTATTTATTTATTTATTGAGATGGAGCCTTGCTCTGTCACCAGGCTGTAGCACAGTGGCACAATCTTGGCTCACTGCAACCTCTGCCTCCTGGGTTCAAGTGATTCTCCTGCCTCAGTCTCCCGAGTAGCTGGGATTACAGGCACGTGCACCACACCCAGCTAATTTTTGTATTTTTAGTAGAGACAGGGTTTCACCACGTTGGTCAAGCTGGTCTTGATTTCTTGACCTCATGATCTGCCTGCCTCAGCCTCTCAAAGTGCTGGGATTACAGGCATGAGCCACCATGCTTGGCCAAAATTTATTTTTTCAATCAAATGATATTTGACTCTACTCTCAATTAGCAAAGTTGTCAAAAATTCATACTTTTTTTTTTTTGCAAAGATTCTTTTTCCTATTGCTTGGCATTATAACTAGATCTAGAGAATCACAGTCTAGAAAGAGTGGGGAAAAAAAGCCTGGTCATTTCTCATTCTTATTTGTCCTTGTCAGAACTTGAATGATCCATTTGTAGGTGAGCAGCTCTAAAATTATGACATCCATGTGTTCTAAGTCAAACATGATATCCAAGAAAGCTTCTGTGAATAACCCATGCTGAGATTCTTGGAGTCCAGTTCTCTTGGAAACCAAGCACCGTGTCCCTCAGTGGCCTCAATCTTCATGAGTTTCTTTTCATGAAGAAATACACAGGTCTGTACTTTTCAAGGAACCGACCCACCCTGCCATAAATCACTTTTAACTCAAGAAGAGCTATTCTTCTTTCCAAGAATCTAGAATTTCAATGGAAGGACCTCTTACATTTATTTCCAGAAAAAGAGTAATCTGGGTCTCCAGCAGGTCTCAAAGCTCTGGCTTTTTAGCCGAGGAGAAGGTAAAATGTTGCACATTTTTTGGTGTGTGGTAATCCTACAGCCAAAAATAGACACATTTTCTGGATGATCTTCTGCATATGTAGGTAGAAAGATATGTAGTGTGTTTGTGTGTGTGTGTGTGTGTGTGTGTGTGTGTGATTATAAGGTATTTTGGGTGTAGGTTATAATATATAGATATATAGATATATATATCAATTTTCAACTTTTTAAAATTGAAAAGTTATTTTGTAATAACAGTATCTCAAGAATGAGAGAAACTAGCTATCGAGGATACTATCATGTGAGCCTCAAAGTCAGGCTGACTGCCTTATTATTTATCTTTAATTTCCTACAGACACTATCTTGGGAGCAAGAATATGAAAGACACTCGGGAAAAAAAAAAAGGAAAATGCATGTTAACTTTATTTAAATAAAGCCTCCAAAGTGGTGTAAACTTCAAAAGATAAACAAAATACAAAACTGAGTGAATGATTTTATCTTTGCATAACCACCCATTTACTGCTATTAATGTAGCGACAATGTACTCTGCCTGAATCAGTTGCTTCCACATCCACCTCTAGGATCAATTATTAATTCCTCCATCTGGAACCCTGTCTTGCCTCTGTCCCTCCTTCTCCAAAAGATCCTCAAATATGGCATAAATGCAGAAAGGAATACAGCCAGATACAAATTCTTCATTGTTATTTTGCACCAAATTTTAATATATTCTCTCAGTGAGTTAGGCAGCATTTTTTTCTGCTTTCCTCTGTCATACTGGTGTGGTTGGAAAGAGTAACACAAGGATACGGTGATTCCTTTAGCCCTGGGAGAAAAAGGGCTTGGTTTGGGACAGCTTGTGCCCCTAGACTGGTCACAGGGAGCTGACAGCAATCTCCTTCATTAACACTGAGTGCCTGGAAAACTGTATCATTTTCTGCCATAATATGTTAGGTAAAGCTTTGAGGATGTTTTTGTCAAAAGGCAAATCCACAGAAAACACTCCAAGAATCAAGGCATAGAGTGCTTCCGTAAAACATCATGTATACTCCTCTAACTAACGTTCTACTCCTTAGTAACACAGCACAGTGGATGCCCCAGACCCAACTCATCTGTTTCCCTTGGTAATAAATTTAGTAAAGACAGAAATTCTTCTGTACTTTATCCATGGGACAGTGAAAATCATGGCAAATGGACCTTCTCAAACACTTGGACATCACTTATCACAATTAGATATAAGATTCTTAGAACTGTTATTACTTGCATCTATACATTCTATTGTTTTTTAAAAAATTCTCTATCCAGAGAAGATGTGTTTATTCTCTCTCATGATCTATCACTTAATAATATCAATATCACTAATTCTAATTTTTTTTAATGGCCCAATGTCACCCTCTCTCTTCATGGGTTAAATAAGAGGCCAAGAAAAGCAAGCCTGAGAGAAGAGTCATTTTTAAAAACTATTAGAGGTTTGAAAAGGATTTTGAAGTAGACACGAATTGGGGCCAAATTATAACAGCAGTTTTTTTCCTTCAATAATCTGGTCAATAGGAAAAGATTTCCATGTGCCCTATATCCTCTAACCTTGATGCCAGGTCGACAGGCAGTCACGTCTCTCCTCTTCTGAATCACGTATGAAAATATGCATGAGTGCACATGCAATACTATGCTAGCAAACCTTTACTCTTTATCCTGTACAAATAAATGTCTTTTCATTCTGCCAATTCATTCATTCTTTCTCAAATAACAAGATGAGGCCTTTAACTCCAACAGTATGACTCTTGTGTTAATATTAATTCCCTCTCTCTTAGTCACTTTTTCAGAACAACAAACTAATTTTATATTTTTGCAATATTCCTTCATAGCTTTGGCAAGAATCACTGATTTGGAACTTTGTCCTATGCTTTCAAACTATCGAAGATTCAGATCTCAGTTTAATGCAACAGTACAATATCTCAAGAACTTAACCTAGTTATTGAGGCACGACCTTTTTGAGGTTACTTTGTGTTTTTTTTCTGTCAGCTTTGTTTTTTAAGTGTCTGGTTATTTGATCCCTGAAGTGAAGTTTTGAGATTTAATGACTGTCAGATAACATAACAATATCCTGGAGTGTGTATATATATCTGGGATAGGAATAGCCACATGAGTTTCACCTTTCTTTTTATTCGTAAGTACTATGAAATGCATAAGTCAAAAGAAACCTTTTCTTCAAAGGCTTATGTCACTGAAACAGCAAAGAAACCTTTCTCCTGTGTATAGGCAACTATTACTACTTTCCAAGAGGCATATCTGAGCTGTAGCTGCAAACATGTCACATGCCTCTTCAAAGCTACCTTTGCTTTCATAATGACATGCACTACTTGGGGCGTATTTTTTTCCCAAAGGCACTGTCACAGTTTTCATGTTTTTGGTCTGAATTTACCACAGAAAAGCTGCCAGGATGGTTCACGGCTTATGGAAACTTTGCTAAAATTAACTACATGATATAGTAATGTATGCACAACACAGGAGGGGTTAAAGAAAGGGAGAGGAAAAGAGAAATCTCCGGTATAAAAAGGGTATAGTCTGGTTTGTTATTTTTTACCATGCAGACTTATTCCTGAGCATGACTTGTTCTTGTTTCTGTTCAATATTTAGATAAGAATTTATTTAAACAGGTCAAACATGGATGTCCCTATAGTACATTTTAAAAGGATGAAGATTATATTGAGGGAATAGCCACGTACAGCACTAATAGAAAAATTTTTAAATGTTTCTATTATTTCATTCTGTTTTGCTCCCGATTATAAATGTTATTGTTATAGCGCTTTATTTAGTAATAAATCTAGAAATATCAGTTATTCTAACACAAAGCACAAATACACCCTATGTACAAACACCATCTTGCAAGCACTGAAGACAGAATTATACCAATGAATTTATCCATCAAACAAAATTTAATATTACTTTAAAGGTTGTTACAGAAACTATAAACATTTCTAAATTTTCCACCTAACTTCATTCATTACATAATAGGACCAAATTAAAGACTTTGAATGCTGCAATGAGGGTCTATCCTATTTCTGCCTCTTTAATTGAGGGTTCTTTACCCAGGGAGTTACCTGAGTTGTTAGCAAATTGAAGTTAGCTGCAAATATCCATGACTATTCCAGGGTATTGCCCATAGTCCTTCTTCCCTTTATCTAAAGTTTTGATCCTCTATTTCATGTTCCTGAATCAAACTCTGGCCCCATTTAGAGTTTTCATAATGCTTTCTGTCTGTCTGTTCAGCTTTATGACTGACACTGAAGAGATGCATCTTCGGGTGGAAAACTCCTTTTCCTGACCTAGCATTGTTAAGATGCCCTCTGTCAGGGGAAGCGCTTGTGAACTTTTGTTGATTAAAGCTCTTAAGGAATAAAATATCATTATGAAGGCATAAATTAAGAAGGCTTGGTATAAGAGAAATGCAAGATTTCATTTTGGTTTATTTCTGAAAAATAATTGATCCTTCTGCCTCAGCCACCTAAGTAGCTAACATGCCCAGCTAATTTTTTAATTTTTATTTTGTAGACATGGGATCTTGCTATCTTGCCCAGGCTAGTCTCAAGCTCCTGGCCTCAAGAGATAATCCCCTCGGCCTCCTAAAGCACTGCGATTACCAGCATAAGCCAATGTGCCCACCCTGTTTTACCACTATTTTCTGAGATTTTTAAAGATTCTGTGGGTTAGTTCTTGTCTTTCACAATTGCTCGTTGTGGATTGGGGATTTACTTTCCAGAGTCCCCTAATTCTGTTATCAATGATTAATCTACTTCCAACTTCCATTTTTTTTCTATATGAACTTGTCAATTTATAGCTAAAATATGATTTTGTTTATTCCTCTAAGAAGAGATTTTTCTGGTTTATTTGCTTTTGTTTGTAATACAGTTTTAAAGTATTTTTCTTAGAGGTATGTGAAAGATGATGTACTTTCTGATATTCTGGATCTTCTAAACTAATTATCATTTTCTCTGACAAATAACTTTAATCTGGGATTAATATAAGAATCTTAGGTTTCAGTTTGTTTTCTTTTTCCTCATGATAGTCTCAACATACAATTCCAGTGTTGCGTAAAGAAGTCCAATATTATACCGATATTATTTTTTCTTTGTAGCTAATACTTTTTTTCTTCCTAGGAGCTTAAAATATTTCTCTTTGATCTTAGAGTTTAAGAATAATACCGACATTTGCTTTGATGTGTGTATTTTCTTATCAATCTAATTGGTCATTTATGGGACAAGGGTTTCTATGTTATCCAAGGTCCCACTCCTCCACATACTGCCCAGTGTCAAGCTCGTCCGCGATTTGCCACCCCTGGTCCTCACATTGGGTCATGGTCTCCCCTATCTATCAAACTCAATGGAAAGATTTTTGTTTTTTAAAGATAAAACCTCCTATGAAATTGGAGCAAGTAAAAACAGGAAAATGAGAAACAGAAAGATAATTATGAAAATGGTCCAGTTTTCCTAATATCCTAACAGTAGGAATTCAAAAAACAGAAAATAGAGAGAAAAGCAAATCATGAATAAAATATCCAAGATAATTTGTCACAACTGAAGTTTCCAATTCAAAAGATTCCATTTGATGCCCAACATGATGGATAAAAGTAGACCTACTCGAAGACACATAATCTTAAAATTTCAGAAACAAGGAACAGAAAAAAATTACATGTTATAAAAGAAAAACAATGGATCATATAAAAAAGACAGAGGTATTTTTAGATTTCTCAATAGCATTAGAAGCTAGAAAATTATTTACACTAAAGAAAAATTATCTCCCACTTAAAATCTGTATCAATTATCTGTCCAATGGAAAGGTGAAGACATTTCCAGACCTCCAAGTTCTCAGCAATTTCACCTTCCACAAACACTTCTCCAGAAATCTACTAGATAATGTGCTCCTCTGAAACTAGGAAGACAAAAGCAAAGGAATGGATGAGAGGCTGACAGGAATAGGAGAGGTCACTGAGGAAACAGTCCAAAGAGATTCCCAGAATGAGCATGAAAAGAGGTGTCCAGAGGACAGTTGTATGCCAGGTACAGTAGAAACCCAGCCCAGAGTGACATAGGTCTGAGGATCTAGAAAAGGATTTTTCAATATTAATTTGATGGTGAGGAGATGTAGATAATTGACAAGGGTTTAAGGTTGAACAGTAATATGTATGCAGAAAGCTAAATGAAAAAAAATTCAGTCCATACAAAAAAAAAAATTTGTATTCTTTAGTGGAGAAGTGTAATAATCCTAGTTCACTAAGAGATCAAATTTAGAGCATGACCATGATGTAAACATTAAGGTCTCCAACTAAAATTAGGCTGCAAAACACAATTTTAAAAAAAGATACAATGAGAAGATAATAAGAAGTGAGCGTGTGGGGCAGTAGAGGAGAGGCAAGAAGGATAAAGGCCAAATCCTTTCCTTTCATTGTCAAAAATCAGTGCATGAAACTGAAAAACTGGGAAGTGGCAATGCAAGCAGGTTATATTGAGCTATGAAGATAAATACCCAAAGAATCAACTAAAACAATTGAAAAGGATTGCTTTAGGGAGAAAGAAATGTGAATGCTCTGAATTGATGTATTTTTTAACAACTCTTATGGAACTATGTGCTCTTTAAACTACATGTATTATGTGACCACATGTATATAATTTTAAAAACTAAAAATGTAGAGGAAAGATGGAAGAAGGAAGGAAAGTAGAATGGATGAAGAGAAGAAGAAAAAGGTGGATAATGAGATAAGACTATCCAAAAGCCAGAAGGACCATGTTTTTATTAAATTGGAATTTTAATGTTAAAGGCATCAATCAGAACACCAAATGACATGATCTACCTACAAAAAGAACCAAGTTAAAGTTGTGTTTTATAACCTAACCAGTCAATATCCTTCCATTCGGCTCCTTTATTTCTTTTCTATGGGAAAACTCAACTAATTTTCCAGCTTTCTTTCAATAAACGTAATAATTGGCTGACATTCTATGATGGCCAGAATGAAAGACAGTGTCTTCCAGTCTTGTCCATTCAGATAATCTTTTTATGGTTCTAACATTGTGTGTGAATTAGATTTTGGTCTGGAAGGCCATTTTTCATTAATTCAGATTGGGCCTTGGTCCAGCCTAGGCCAGTTTTTCATTCTGTCTTGCTTTACCATTATTTCTCAAATTTTATTCATGAGATGTTTTACACATCAATTATATTTTGTATGTATTTTACTTTAATCCATCTAGTATAAATTACGTCCATTTGTAATTAATCATGGAATCTATGCAGTTTAGGATAATGTTTCCAAAATTTCTAGATTAACAGAAGATCTGTACTTTACAACTATAGAAATCATCCAATATAATTTAAAATGTGATAGTCATCTTAAGAATTTGCATCACTGTGTTGATCAGCACACTTTTTCTTACAAGAACATAAACTTTTTTTAGATTAAGCAAAATTAATTTAGGTTCTTTTTTCTTTGGAACTAAAATTAAGATGTATGATCAAATGTAGCATTTAACAGGAATGCTGTTTTTTGTTTTTGTTTGTTTGTTTTAAAGCTGCTTTATTTTTCTCTAGGATCTCACAATTTGTTATTGTTACCTCTCGGTACAATTGTCTGGTTTTTGTTATTGGATTATTGGATAGATCTATCTTTCTCTGCTTTTCCATCCATCCATCTAGCAAAAAAAAAAAAAAAAAAAGCTCTCCTACAGCTTTTCAGCAATCAGGGTACAGGTAGTCTGAAGAGACTCATTACTTCTCCAAACCCCAATTTCAAGTTTCTAGAAGAGAGAATCTAGAAGGATTGAATCCAAAATCCATGGAGTCTAAATGTTGGCCTCAGAAGTTTACTCCTCGGGTATGAAAAGGCATTTCTTAGGGAGGGTAGGCAAACATTGAGGACACCAACAAGTATCTACTGCTCTGCAGTAAATAAATGCAATTAGATCATACAGTGTATTTTTAGTATTTTCTAATTCATTATTGACAATGTTGGTCTGTGTCCATCACCTTGTTTTCCTTGGTTGGGAGAATTTGTTTATTTTTGGTTTGTCTTACGAAGTCTTTTTTTTTTTAACTTTTATTTTATATTCAGAGGGCACCTGTGCCAGTTTGTAACCTGGGTATATTGTCTGATGCTGAGGTGTGGAGTACCATTGATCCTGTCACCCAGGTAGTGAGCATAGTACACAGTAGTAAGTTTTTCAACCCTTTTCACCATCCTCTCTCCTCCAGTAGTTCCATTATCTGCTATTCCCATCTTTATGTCCATAAATACCCAATGTTTAGCTCCCACTTGTAAGTGAGAAAATGCAGTATTTCCTGCATGAATTTGCTTAGGATAATGGTCTTGAGCTGCATCCAGGTTGCTACAGAGGACATGATCTCATTATTTTTATGGCTGTGTAGTATTCCATGGTGTGTATGTACCACATTTTCATTATCCAATCTGCCGTTGATTTCATGTCTTTGCTATTGTGAATAGCATCACAGTGAACAAAGGAGTACTTGTGTCTTTTCAGTAGAATGATTTATTTTCTTTTGGATAGATACCCAGTAATAGGATTGCTGGGTTAAATGGTAGTTCTATCTTAAGTTCTTTGAGAAGTCTCCAAACTGCTTTCCACAGTGACTGAGCTAACTTTATTCCCACCAAACGTATAAGCATTTCCTTATCTCCTCAGCCTCACCAAGGTTTGTTGTGTTTTGACTTTTTAATAATAGCTATTCTGACTGGTGTGAGATAGTATCTTATTGTGGTTTTGATTTGCAATTATGATGAGTGATGTTGAGTGTTTTTTCATGTTTATTGGTTGTGTGTATGTCTTCTTTTGAGAAGTATCTGTTCATGTCTTTTGACTACCTTTTAATGGGATTTTTCTTTGTTAAATTATTTAAGTTCCTTGTACATTCTAGATTTAGACCTTTGTTGAATGCATAGTTTGCAAATATTTTCTCCCACTCTGTAGGTTGTCTGTTTACTCTGCTGATAGTTTCTTTTGCTGAGCAGAAGCTCTTTAGTTTAATTAGATCCCACTTGTCAATTTTTGATTTTGTTGCAATTGCTTTTGAGGATGTAATCATAAATTATTTGCCAAGGCTGATGTCCAGAATGATGTTTCCTAGGTTTTTTTCTAGGATCCTCATAGTTTGAGGTCTTACCTTAAAATCTTTAATCAATCTTGAGTTCAATTTTATGTATGATGAAACATAAGGTTCAGTTTCATTCTGCTATATTTAGCTAGCCAGCTATCCCAGCAACATTTATTGAATAGAAAGTCCTTTCTGCATTGCATATTTTTGTAGTGTTAGTTGAAGATCAGATGGCTGCAGGTGTGAGGCTTCATTTCTGGGTTCTCTGTTCTGTCTCATTGGTTTATGTGTTGTTTTTAACCATGCTGTTTTGGTTACTGTAGCCTTATAGTATGGTTTGATGTCTGATAACATGATGTCTCCGGCTTATTCTTTCTGTTTAGGATTGCTTTGCTATTCAGGTCTTTTTGGTGCCATATGAATTTTAGAATAGTTTTTCCTAATTCTGTGAAAAATTAAATTAGTAGTTTGATAGGAGTAGTGTTGAATATGTAGGTTGCTTTGGGCAGTATGATGGTTTTAACAATACTGATGCGTATAAAATGTTTTTCTGTTTATTTGTGTCATCTCTGATTTCTTTCAGCAGTGTTTTGTAGTTCTCCTTGTAGATATCTTTCACCTCCTTAGTGAGGAGTATTCCTAGGTAATTTTTGTGTGGCTATTGTGAATGGCATTGCATTCTTTATTTGGCCCTCAGCTTGAACATTATTGATGTATAGATATGGTACTGATTTTCATAAATTGATTTTGTATCTTGAAACTTTACTGAAACATTTTTATCAGTTTCAAGAGCCTTTTGGCAGAATCATTAGAGTTTTCTATATGTAAAATCATATCGTCAGTAAAGAGAGATAGTTTGACTTCTTCTTTTCCTATTCAGATGCCTTTTCTTTCTTTCTCTTGCCTGATTGCTTTGGCTAGGACTTTCAATAAATACTACGTTGAATAGGAGTGGTAAGAGTGGGCATTCTTGTCTTGTTCCAGTTCTCAAAGGGAATGATTCCAGCTTTTGTCCATTCAGTATGATGTTGGCTGTGAGTTTGTCATAGACGACTCATTATTCTGAAGTATATTTCTCCAATGCCTAGTTTGGTGAATGTTTTTACCGTAAGGGATGTTGAATTTTATCAAAGGCTTTTTCTGCATCTATTCAGATGATAATATGGCTTTTGTTTTTAATTCTCTTTATGTGGTGAATCACATTCATTGATTTGCATATGTTGAACCAACCTGGCATCCCAGTAATCAAGCAAGCATTCTTGATCTTAGTGAGTTATCTTTTTGATGTGCTGCTGGATTCAACTTGCAAGTGTTTGTTGAGGATTTTTGCATTTATGTTCATCAGGGATGTTGGCCTGTATTTTCTTTTTTCATCGTGTTTTGCCAGGTTTTGGTATGAAAGTGATGACTTCATAAAATCAATTAAGGAGAATTCCCTCTTCCTTGATTTTTTTTGGGAATAGTTTCAGTAGAATTGGTATCAGCTCTTCTTTGTATGTCTGGTAGAATTCAGCTGTGAATCCATCTGGTCAGGAGCTTTTAGGGTTGGTAACTTTTTTATTACTAATTTATTTATTCAGTTTTGGAACTTGATATTGATCTGTTTAGGGTTTCAGTTTCTTCCTGTTTCAGTCTTGGGAGGTTGTGTGTTCCAGGAATTTATCTATTTTTCCTACATTTTCTACTTTGTGTGCATAGAGGTGTTCTGTAACAGTCTCTGGGAATCTTTGGTATTTTTGTAAGATTGATTGTAATGTCATCTTTGCCATTCCTGATTGTGCTTATTTGGATATTCTTTTTTCTTTGTTAATCTAGCTAGCAGTCTATTGATCTTGTTTATCATTTTAAAAAAACTTTTGGTTTCATGGATTCTTTGTATGGATTTTGGGATCTCAATTTCTCTCAGTTCTGCTCTGTGAGTTTTTAGTATTGTGTAGTGCTCTATGAAATAAAATATATATATACTCACTACATGCTGCTACATTATAGGGGCAACTAAAAAACTTTTATGTACCCCTGTCACTCTCTAAGAATTTCTTATATTGTTTGACTCTTTTACTACGCTTGGCTTCTTAATCACTTTCTTGTGATTACTTAGTTGGGTTTATTATTACAATCAAATCAACATGAGTATTCTTTTATATGTACATTTTCCTTTCACTTTGTATATTTTGTATATTAGTGTATATTTGTAACAACTGCTTCAAATCTTTTTTGGAATGAGAAAACATACATCTGACTGTAAATAAATCAGTCACAATCTTACTAATATATTTTTTAAGTCTCACTGATGTCTCTTTTTTCAAAATGTTTAGCCTTGAGTTAAAATTTTTATTAAGTATTAAAACTCTGCTGCAGATAGGCTGAGCACAGTGGCTCATGCCTATAATCCCAGCACTTTGGGAAGCCAAGATGGGCAGATCAGGCATTTAAAACCAGCCTGAGCAAGGATGGCAAAACCCCATCTCAACAAAAAATATAAAAATCAGCTAGTGTGGTGGTGTGTGCCTGTAGTCCCAGCTCCACAGGTGGCTGAAGTGACAGGATGACTTGAGCACAAGAGGTAGTGGTTGCAGTCAACCAGGATCATGTCACTGCACTCCAGCTTGTGTGTGACAGAGTAAGACCCTGTCTCTAAATAAATAAATAAATTTTTAAAACATAATGCAAGTAAACATGTAGAAAATAATCATTAAAATTCTACAGTGCAGAAGAAGTACTCACATAACTCTGCCATAAAATAGTCTATTAATCATGTTTTGATTTATGCTGGTACATTGAGGGATATTTTTCCAATTAACACCTCCTGACTCATTCCTCCATTTTTATTCTGCCCCTTACAAATCTTTTATCTATTTCATGCTTTCATTAATTTTTTTAAAAAAACTTTCTAAGTAATATATGTGAGGCATCATATTGAGAGACAGAGACAAAGTCATCTGTTTCATAGAATAGGAATCAATTCTATGGTGAATTAAAAACTGTATTTTTATGCTACAATAGTGTCACATTTACAGAGTAATTGACTATCACTTCTGAATAATCTGACATCTGAATGGCAAAAATGGACCAACCACACTGAGATCAAAGGGAAGAGCATTAAATGCAGAAGACAAAGGCCAGGCAAAGTCCGAGCAAAGGCCCTGTGGTAAAAGTTCACATGTTGCTGGAACCTATAAAGGATTATGTAGCTGTAGTTTGGTGGAGAGGTGGAGACATGAGGATGAAGAAGTGGGTGGGGGGGGTCAGATTTCTGTAAGCAAGAATGAGGATCTGGAGTGTATTCTATGAAAGTAAAACCAAAGGAGTATTTTAGGAAATGGAGTGGCAAGGTTAAACTTAGCATGCTTAAAATACTGACCTTACTCTGTAGATACATATAAATAGACTTAGTGATAAAGCCAATATTGGGGAGAGGTTTAGTAGTTGTTGTGTGTGCGTATATATATGTGTTTTCTAATGCAGACAAAAACTTGGTGAAATATATTTGGATTTCATATATATGATACCAAATCTCATCTAAATTTATACTGACTTGTTATAAAAGTCAGCAGTTTCTAACATGAAGGTCTAATGTCCTCATTTTCCACATGAATTTTAAGATTGCTCTCAACTGTACATTTATCCATTCAAAAATGATGTTAAAGCACCTACTATGAGTCAGAAACTACCCTAACCATCCTGCAAACACTACACGGTAAGCAAGACCCAGAGTCTGTCTTCAGGGAACTGACCACTTAATGAAAAATTTTAAACTGCTCTAAAACTTTTTAGGGAAATGATTTAAAATCATTAAACTTAGGTACTTCTTCTTTAAGTATATGCAAACCATCTCTTCTCTTGGAAACCATCCTTACAAAAACTTGACTCCTTGCCCTGGTCATTTCTTGAACCAAACTTAAGCTTCTTTGTGCCTATAGGTGCTGGCAAAGCAGAGACTGTCTATCTCTGAATATGTGTATCGTCAGTGTCACAGTCTCTCTGTGAACACCATTATTCAAGGCTCAGAGTTACTGTTGTTCTTGTTGCAAATAGTGATTTCCAATGTTAAGTTTTCGGAATGGTAGTGCTAGAAGACTTTCTTAAAACAAAGATTCCATAGCAAAGTAAACATTTTTATATTTTCCTAAGCAGAAAATGTAAACCTTTCTCTGTAATATTTGATGAATATTAAAAGATTTTCAAGATCCTTCTTTTAAAAAAGAAATACCTACTTTGTAATCCACTTTCCTGTTATTACTAGTGATGATTTTCTGCAGTGTTTAAGCATGCTATGTTTAACTTTGCCACTTCATTTCCCTTGACCTTGTATATGCCACAAAGATTCTCATTTACACTTTGGGAGTCACAGCCTTCTTGATTTATCAAATCCTTACCTAATACACAAAGACACCCATCTTTCTAAAAAATCACTTTCATGTACAACAATTCTGTTAGTAAAATTGTGTTTATGTATCTGTGTCTTGTGTGTACCTTTGTATATGTTTCTGTTTGTGGTGTGTGTCTATGTGTGTGTTTTGTTTTGTTCTGTCTTAATTTGTGGTTCATCAAGAGAAACAAATTGTTTAGTACATGGAAAAAAATAACTCATTTACTTTTTTACAAGAGTCAAATTTGAAGGATTTTTGAAGGTTCCTAAAATAATAAACATCATTTATGGAAAGCATTTTATATTATTAAATAAGAACAGATTTTGTTAGTCTTATAATGCTTTAAAATGCAGACTTTCTAATGTGAGTATCTGAATTGAATTTAGGTAGGAGATTATGAAATCATTAATTATTAATACTCTTTTGGTGAAAAGGAATATTAAAATGTATTTTGAGACTTTACCCTCTATGTGACAAGCAACTGTTATTGCCTTTCCATTTAATTAAAATTTCTAATTACATTTTTATCTATGATAAAAAGCACAAAATTTAAAATGCAACAGTTACCACTATTAAACTTGAAGCATTTTCACGTTAAGGTCTCTGCTGCTCGTACATCAACCATCGATGCTGATATGGATTATCATTTCAATTAAAAGATTGTTTATGATCCCCATAGGTATAGATAGAAATGAAGCCCAACCAATGGGAATTCCAATGACGATGTAGAACATTTCATATTAAATAAAATCCTGTGCACCTGGGAAATCAAATTTTAGCTCAGGTTGTATTTATTGTGACACCCTAGGACTTGTGTTTTATGGATTCAAGATGAGAAAATCATTAAAAATCTGCTTGTCACATTAGGAAATCATTTAAAATTACTCCCTCAGGGATTATCATTAGCAATATATTGTAAGAACTTTTCCTACTCTGACCATCTTATCTTTATGTGACACGTGATTTCCATAGTTAACTAGAGAATTCAGTGTTTAGGAAGATTATGATGTTGAGAAATCCTCCTGAGACAATTTCTTTCATCACTGAGATTTTCCCCCAAATAGGAAGTTGTTTTTCTTTTTGTAATCTGCAAATATCCTTTTTCTCAAGCCACTTTCCTGTGAGTCTTCTGCAGGTTTTCAGCACATCTAAAAAGAGAAAACCTAACTATTTATACCTAAAAAGACTCAATAAACCAAAATAAAACATAAAAGCTTGAGACTTATGGTCAAAGAATCAAACCCAAGTAAGACTGGAGTTTTCTAGTGAAATACCTAAGAAATCTAAAATTCAAACCCAAGGTCATGGTGTGGAAGGAAATAAACATACATTATATCTTTACATAACAAATAATCTCTAGGGCAATTTTCCTACTAGAAATCATAATTATCTCCATCAGTTGCTCCAGGGCAGTATCATCAAGCTGATAAAGCATTTGTGTCTCTGCCAATCACACTGCCACAGAAACTGGAGGGGAAATATCTGCTGCTCCACAGTTCTGTCTCCGAGTCTGGAAAATAGCCATTATCTCCATGGCAATCTGTATTGTAGACAGCTATCCAATCCTCATCTTTTCTTTTCTTTTTTTTTTTCAGTTTAATTTTATGCTTTCATATAGCTCCATTTTAAAATATTTTCTTTCATTACTTTTCCTTTATTCCTCTAATTATATATATGCATTTCCACAAAGCTATCTCGTTTTTATATAATTAGAGGAAACTAGAAAGATAGGTTCCCTCTAATTATATAAAAACAAGATAGCTTTGTGGAAATGCATATATGTTATATACATATATATGCCGCATAGAAAATATAACTGATTTTTGAGTACAGTCATTATGTAAAAGAAAATTGACCAACAGAAGACAAAATTCTTTAGAAAACTAAGAAGTGCTGCTTACAATAATGTGTAGAGATGCAATATATATATATAGAATGAAACATAAAATTCTTTAGACATTTAATGAGTCTAAATGACTTGCAAGAAAACACAGCATTTTTTTTTTTACTTTTTTGAATATGTAGTAATTTTTTGATGTTTGAAGTTCTGAGAAAAGACCAAATTTTCATTATAATAATATCAGTTGTTACTGTTTTTCTATAAATATTATTGTTTAACTACTTTCTTTTCTTCACTCAATCTGTTAGTCCTATCCAACCTGCTGAGAACAAACAGTATCTATTCAACCATTTTAATCATCAAAGTAAAATTTCAGGAAGGTTACTCTTGTAAAACTCATGTGTGGATAATGATGATTTTGTGAAGAAAAAACAGTGTTATTTGCTTTCAAGATTCCCTCCAATGGGATCTGTTTTTGTTATTTTACCATACAAGTAATGAATGTGTCTGAATATGGGATAGGTAATTTGAGAAGGAAGTACACCTTTTACAAAATACTGAGAAGTTTTGAGAAAAACACACTGATAACACCAAACATATCTGAAGCCATAATTCATAACTGACTTAACTCTGTAAGTCTACAGTGTTAAACATTTTCAGTACCCAGAAATATATGGTGAATAAGTGGAAGTGAATAAGTCTTATAAGACCTGATGGTTTTATAAATGGGAGTTCCCCTGCACAAGCTCTCTTATCTGCTGTCATATAAGATGTGACTTTGTTCCTCATTTGCCTTCTGGCATGATTGTGAGGTCTCCACAGCCATGTAGAACTGTGAGTCAATTAAACCTCTTTCCTTTATAAATTACCTAGTCTTACATATGTCTTTATGAGCAGTGTGAAAACAGACTAATACAGTAAATTATTACTGATAGAGTGGGGTGCTGCTGTAATGATACCCAAAATTGTGGAAGCTACTTTATAGCTGGGTAACAGGCAGAAGTTGGAACAATTTGGAGGGCTCAAAAGAAGACAGGAAGATGGGGAAAGTTTGAAACATCCTAGATACTTGTTGAATGGCTTTGACCAAAATGCTGATAGTGATATGAACAATGAAATCCAGGTTGAGCTGGTCTAGGAAGATGAGGAACTTGTTGGGTACTGCAGTAAAGGTCACTCTTGCTATGCAAAAAGAGTGGTGGCATTTTTCCCCTGCCCTAGAAGTCTGTGGAACTTTGAACTTGAAAGAAATGATTTAGGGTATCTGGCAGAAGAAAGTTCTAAGCGGCAAAATGTCCAAGAAGAAGCAGAGCATAAAAGTCTGACCATGCAATAGAAAAGAAAACTCCATTTTCTGAGGAGAAATTCAAGCAAGCTGAAGAAATCTGCATAAGTAACAAGGAGCCCAATGGAATGCTAATCACCAAGACAATGGGGAAAATGTCTCCAGGGCAGGTTAGAGACCTTTATGGCAGCCCCTCCCATCACATGCCTGAAAAATGGCTTCATGGGCTGAGCCCAGGGACCTCTGCTCCATGCAGCCTCAGGGCATGGTGCCCTGCATCCTAACTGCTTCAGCTCCAGCCATGGTTAAAAGGGGTTAACATACAGCTCAGGCCATTGCTTCAGAGGGTGCAAGCCCCAAGCCTTGGTTGCTTCCATGTGTTGATGGGCCTGCTGGTACACAGAAGCCAAGAATTGAGGTTTGGGAACCTGTGCCTAGATTTCAGATGATGTATGGAAATGCCTGCTTGTCCAGGCAGATGTTTGCTGCAGGGGCAGGGTCCTCATGGAGAACTTCTGCTAGGGCAGTGTGGAAGAGAAATGTGGGGTTGAGGGCCCCACAAGGAGTCCCCACTGAAGAACCACCTACTGGAACTGTGAAAAGAGAACCACCATCCTCATGACCCCAGAATGATAGATCCACCAATAGCTTGCACAGTGCACCTGGTAAAGCCACAGACACTCAACACCAGCAGCTGAGAAGGAGGCTGTACCCTGCAAAGCCACAGGGCCGAGCTGCCCAAGACCATGGGAACCCACCTTTTGCAACAGAGTGGCCTGGATCTAAGACATGGAATCAAAGACGATCATTTTGGAGCTTTAAGATTTGACTGCTCCACTGGATTTCAGACTTGCATGGAGCTGGTAGCTCCTTCATATTGGCCAATTTCTCCAGTTTGGAATGGCTGTATTTACCCAATGCCTGTACCCCCATTGTATCTAGGAAGTGACTAACTTGCTTTTGATTTTAGAAGCTCATAGGCAGAAGGCACTTGCCCTGTTTCAGATGAGACTTGAAACTGTGGACCTTTGAGTTAATGCTGAAATGAGTTAAGACTTTGGGGATCTGTTGGAAGGGCATGATTGGTTTTGAAATATGAGGACATGAGATTTGGGAGGGGTGAAGGGTGGAATGATACAGTTTGCCTGTGTCCCCGCCCAAATCTCATCTTGAATTGTAATAATCCCCATGCGTAAAGGGCGGGGCCAGGTGGAGATAATTGAATCATGGAGGCAGTTTCCCCCATACTGTTCTCATGGTAGTGAATAAGTTTCATGAGATCTGATGATTTTATAAATGGGAGTTCCCCTGCATAAGCTCTCTTGCCTGCTGCCATATAAGATGTGATTTGCTCCTCATTCACCTTCTGGCATGATTGTGAGGACTCTGCAAACATGTGGAACTGTGAGTGAATTAAACCTCTTTCCTTTATAAATTACCCAGTCTCTGGGAACATAGTCCTAAACCCGACAACTTGTCTAATGTAGCTCTCCCCAGAATGACTAACTACCACACTCTGTATTCACCTCTATCTGTTTCCAACATGTCCCATCCTTCTCAAAAAGCAGTGTCTATTCTCTGTATTTAGGACATCATTTATGAGGCATAAATTATTCACATTATGCTTCTCATCTGGAGTGTTTTCTCTCCAGCCCATAGACGTATTCAAGGCCTAAAAGCAGAGGAGACAAAACAGGCTGCCTGCAAGTAAAACAGGGCTCAAAGATATGTTTTTTATGGTCCACACAGTGACCAATAATTTAAAAACTGAACATTTTTATATAAAAATCCAGATTTGTGTCTTCAACTGAAAACCTGGAACGTGTGGTTGCACTGTCCCTTGTGGAAATAGTTGGCTGGAGCTAAACAGCTCTGGAAGCTTCTTGATGGGGCAGGGTATGTGCTCCTTGGTCTAGCCCAGTTTTCATTTCTTCTCGTTTCTTAGCTTGGGTCCCTATAGGCACTTCAACTTTTGATCTCTTATATGAAAGAATGAAATTCTAGTAGCAAAGAGTGGAAAATCTCTGAAGACTCATTCATAAAAGAAAGTTTCAACATTGTCTGTTATAACAGTACCTAATCTAAATAAAGTAAACCACAAATTTTTCTATATTTAATTAACCTTATTACTACAACTTTATCAACATTGATTGAATCCCGTTTTGTACCAAGCATTAGATGAGGAAATGTGGACAAAGAGAAGAATAAGGTATATTTCTGCCTTCCCATAATTAATCATGTAGTCCATATAACAGAAATCTAAAGGTATTTTAATACAATGCTATAACAGAGATATGTACAACTCACTAAAAGAAAATCTCTGAGCATTAGCTATATTATATTCAAAGAGCCAACTTATCCTTAGATGTTATTAATGAATAGATGACAGATTTGATGGTTTTTATCAATTTAGTTTTTACAAGAGTATTATAAACACCTAGGTCATAATTGAGGACTACGAACTACTCAGTCATAATTATATTTTTGCATGACTTATAAAATGTTTGCCTCAGTAATCATGAAGCACTAAGAAATAAGTATCGCACTTTAGAATATAACTAAACTTTTTTATTCCTAACCTGTTATTTACCTGCCTATCTTAAAGAAACATCTTGGATATTTGAGTTAAGTATCTATTAGATAAATATTATATAAATAGGTTGCTACAGGCATCAGTGTTTTGGAAATTTTTTCAAATATAGTGAAACCTATTTATTTCAAATTTAATTCAAATAAGATGGATTTTGAACCATCTCAGGTTAAATTTGTGGAACTTGAAAATAACTTGAAGGAATTTGAAGGTAGGAATTACTGTACTTCAAACTCATGTCAATCTAAAGACAATTCTGACCTTTAGTTTTGGGATTTTCATCAAGGCAAGATCAATCTCCCCCTGACCCATTAATCTGTCTTTCTCCCTTAACCACACCCTTTCAAATTTTAAATATTTGAAAAGAGCTATCATACCTTCCTCAAAAATACACTTATTCAATAATTTCCTATAAGTAAAAATGTCTTTAGATCATGCATATGGCTTGATTATTTTTCTGTGACCTTTCTTCTCAAATGTTCCTGTATCTTTTAAACATTCCTTGTAAAATATAGTACTTAGAAAAAAATGAAGTATTCTAGATTGTGGATGATCAGATCCAAGTTTGGCAGAATTATTTTTCTTAATATAGACAATATTATTTTTGAGCAAGCTTTATATCTAATAACTATTTTTGGTAGCATATCGTACTTCAGGTGCACAGTGAACTCAAATTATCCATTTCTTTCTTCTTAGTACAATATTTGTCTTTGTCCACTAAACCACATGATTAGATAATTATTTGGTATATATGATAAACCTATAGTTCTAATGGCAGTATTTGTATAAAAGCTGTGGATTTCAGGTTCCTTGAAATAAATATTCAGTCCACCTTTCAAGCACTGTCTTTTGAGTATAACACTCACTCAGTACAGGATACTTTTCATGGTGTAGAGTCTCTGAGGACCAAGGAGTCCTGGAATCGTATATAATCTCATCACCCAATGATTTGCCCTATGATAGAACTTCATGATATTATTTTAACCAAAAATCAGATTCACTATTATAGAAATTACCCTATTGTTGGATGTGACTAAGATAATAGTCATGAGCTTGATGTTAAAGAGGAAAATCCAAATAATGACATGTCATTGTTTATCTTAGTGATAAATGCATACAATTTTATACTGTAAATAACTGAAAATAAACATTTGTTAAAGCTTGTAGTAGACTGAATACTGGTCTCCCAAAGATGTCCATGTCCTAATCCCTGGACCTTTAAATGTTACCTTAGTGGCAAAAGAAACCTTACAGGTATGATTTGGTTAAGGGTCTTCAGATGAGAGGATTACTCTCACTACTTGGGCAAGCCCAATGTACTCACAAGAGTCCTTATAAGTGGAAGAAGGATGGTCAGGGCAGGGAAGGCCATGTGACAATGGAAGCAGAGAGTCAGAGTGAAATGGGGCCACAAGACAAGAAATACAGGCAGCCTCTAGAGCTGGAAAAAGCAAGAAAATGGATTCTTACCCACAGCCGTCAAAAGGAGTACAGCCCTGCTTTCCCATTTGGAATTTCTGACCTCTAGAATAAATGTGTGTTGCTTTAAGTCACTAAGTGTGGTAATTTGTAACAACAGCAATAGGAAACTAATATGCTTCTTAATCAAAAGTTCCTGGTTCAAAAAAAAAAAAATGTGCTCATCTAATTAAGGGACTTTCCTGGGGGTGGAGTAAAACACAACTTCTATTTATCCTGACAGATTGAAATTAAAGAACATAAGTCTTTTTTCTTCTTCCTAATAGTAGCTTCAATATTTTTTATTTTTTTCAACTCTGCTACACTTTACATGTATTATATAGGAAGAAATTGGTACAATGAGTCTAATTTTCTACATGTTTGTCAAGGGTACTTGAACCAGTAAAACATATTTCCAAACAATCCTTAGTTTATAACACCAAAAACTGGGTAAATAATCAAACTAAAATGGTATTTAAAAGAATCATCATTCTTTATATAAATACTAACTCATTAATCAATTACTAATTCTGTAATACATATGTTATTAGATATTGCTAAGTGATAACTTGTGGATATAAAGGTAAATTTTGGTAAGAATAAAAAAATTAAAACTATTTAGATTAATAAAATAATACCAAATCAGAATCAGAATTACACAATTCCAATGTCTGAAAACTGTAACAGTTGTACTAAAATTTATTTAATGCATTATCTATCTAGCTAATACATTTCTAAATGATTGTACAATGCTTTAGACAGGAATAGAAAAGCAATAAGCTGGAGGTTTCAACCATTCCTGTCATGAAACATTTTAAGATTTATGAAATTAAATTGATTTGTGAAATCAGACAGAATTGCTGTATTTACCTTTCATTAACATGAATGTAACTGTGCCTCTAGTCAAAAATATTAATCACATTGATTATCCTTAAGCAATTTCTAGTTTATTACTGAAAGCATAAGTATTCATTTTCTCAAGTATTCAATAAGACTGCCTGTCAAATTGCAAACAACACAATAAATTCTACAAAGTGTGGTGAAACAATAAAATCATTTAACATAATTGAATATTCCCATGAATTGTATAAACATTAATCTCAATGATGAATCAAGAAGCAAATAATTTAGTGGGTAAAGTTCTTAAATTCTACATCTGTCTCTGTCACTAACAACACTTCTTAAAACCACCAGAAATAATCTACTTGTAACCTTGTCTCTGTTTTCATCAGTTACCACAAGGACTCTAAGTTGCCTTAATTTCCAAAGCTTTAATCTCCTATTGGACCCTAGGCATACTTGATTTTTGTCCTCTCTTATTACCCACCCCGATTCCTAATTTTTTTCTATTGTGTCCCTCAGAAACCATCATCAGAAGAATGCCGTATATCCTAAAATTAGCCTATGAATATTCTCTTCACTTTCTTCCTTTAGCATAACTGGCTTTCTTTCATTTTCCAGGTAGTGGCTCTTGTGTCTCCCATAGCCATTGTCACAAGAACTTCCCTATCCACAGAAGTGACTTAAAACCACACACACATGCACACAAATCACATCGCAAAAAGGAAACTCAATGTATCCTTGACGTGACTTTGTAAGATCTCAAAAATGCCTATGGCCTCTCTCCATTGCCATCCAACAAATGGGCAAGTATTGCAGACAAGAAGTTAGATTGGCAGAGAGTGGTCTTAACTGGCTGTGGTCAAAATAGTTTCCTTCTGTAAATATGGCAAAAGCACGTATCCCTATGAACATATTGCTAAAGCCCCTCCCAGGAAATAAGCTCCTGTAAGGTGAGGGTGGGGGACGTGGAATTCAGGCCTCATCAGTTCCATGAAGACCCTACGATTGTATGCATCCCACTCTCTGACCACCACCTCCCACATTTCATCCCATGCCCTCTGGCACCTCAACGGCACAGTCTAGTTTTAGCTTCTCACTTTAAAACAATTTCAGACTCATAAAAATGATCGCGTAAATCAATAAGCAAATGACTTTGATTGCAACTATGATTTAATTAATTATAAGGGCACATCTGTTGCATTAATTAAGCTAAAATCTGTAACAGAATTTAAATAGAATGTGGTACCTTAAGAGATCTTACTATTTTAAAAGTAAACTTTTTATTAAGAAATAAATACAGACATAAAAGTAGACAAATCATGCATTCTTTGTTTGATGAATTATCACAAAGTAAATGTATTCATGTAGTCACTCAGATCAAGAATCAGAATATTGCTGGAATATTAACAGCACACCACATGTCTCCCTAAAGTCCCCAAGTAGCCACTGACTCCCCTACTTCCAATAATTCCCACTGTCCTCACTTCTAACCTCATAGATTTGTCTCACTTTCGGTGTTCTATAAATATAATCGCACAGTGAGTAATCCTAGTGTCTGGCATTTTTTGTTAAGCATTTTTTGTAATATTTATTTACATCATTATGCACAGTTGGAATTCATTCATTCTTCTTAATCTATAATCTTCCAGTATATTGATATACCACAGTTGATTTTTATACTGCTGATGGATATTTTAGGTTGTTTCCAGATTATGTTTACAATAGTATTACTGCTTTTGGTATATGTTACTTGATGAACATTTCTCTTGAGTATATATTTTGAAGTATTACTGCTGGTCATGAAATACGCTTATGTTCAATCTTAGTAAATATTACTAAATGGTTTCCCAAACTGGTTTTTCCAATTATACTCCTACCTTCAATATGTGACTGTTTCAGTTGTTTCTTGCCTTCTTCAAAATTTAGTATCTTCTATCTTCATTTTACTTATTTTGGTGTATATGTAATGGTATTATATTGGTTTGATTTCTATGCACTTGTGTGGTTTTGAAATTGCATATGTACAGTAAAATGCACACATCTTTATTGAACTTGATAAATTTCTATGTATAGGTATATGTGCATACACACACATACATACATTGTACATACATACACTGTGTGTGTATATATGTATATGTATATGCATGTGTTCATATAAATCAATAAGCAATGCTAATACACATATACATATACATATACATTTATACACATAAACATACACACACCTATGGTAACCCCCAGCTAGAACAAGATATAAAACATACTCAGCACCCCAGAAGTATCTACCTTCCACTTTCTTAGACAACATTTTCTAAGAGGTTACAATTATTTTGACTTTTCCCATTGGAAATTAATTTTCTTTTTTCTTGACATTCGAATAAATAGAATCTTACTCTCTTGTGTCTTTGAGTATGCACAGACACATAGACTCTCCAATACATAGAGAGTCATTCATGTATTGCATGTAGCACTTTTATTTCTTTTTAATATTAAATATATAAATATACCACAATGTACTTATCCATTCCATTGATAAATGTTTGAGTTGAGTAAAGCTGTAATGAATATGTTTGTATGTGATATTTGTTGTAATTATTTCTTCTGGATATATGTGTATATATATGGAGTGAAAGGCAAAAAAGGGGGTGGGTGATATTGCTAGGACCTACGGTAGGCATTTGTTTAGCCTTACAATATATTGTTAGTTTCCAAAGGATCTTTGTAAATTTATACTACCGGCAGCAATGTATGAAGGTTCCAGTTAATCCACGTGATCAGCAGCATCACAACTGCCATTGTGGTGGGTGGATGGTAGCATCAAATTTTTATTTGCATTTCATAATGACTAATGATACTGAACAACTTTTCATATGCATAGTGAATAAGTATCCTGTTGTCATGTGTCTGTTCAACCCTTTCGACCATTTTTAATTGGATTATCTGTTTTTATCCCACTGACTTTTAGAAGTACTCTATAATTTCTAGACAGAAGTCCTGTCCTTTGCTGGATTTGTCTACTACAAATATTTTCTCCCAGTCTTACACTTTTCATTATTATAATAGTGTCTTTTGATAAATAGAAGGTATTGAATTTAATAAAGGTGAATTCATTAATCTTTTAATTCTTTCTTTATTAATGTTTTTGAATGTCTTTTTTTAAGAAAAAAATCACTGTAAGATGATGAAGATATTGTCTTATAATTTCATCAGAAAGTTTTATTTTTTCTGCCTTTAACACTTAAGACTATGATCCATAAATGATTTTTGTATATGGTATAAAGTAGAAATCAAGGTTCATTACTTTTCATAAAGATATCTAATTGATCCAGGAACATGTATAGAGAAGATTATCCATTCCCCACCAAGTTGCAGTGGCACTTGTTTTAGAAAATGAATATATATATGTGAAAATACTTTTGGTCACCAATCAGTTCCATTGTTATCCACTGGAAAGATTTTTCTTTGTTCCCTATGGAAGCAAAGAAACATTTTTCTCTCTCTTCACTAGGTTTGTGATTAAGTCCTTCATAACAAAATACAGATTAATAGAAGAAAAGCATACACATTTAATATGTGTTTTACATGACATGGGATTCTTAATAAGGAAATGAAGGCCCCTTCAGAATAGGTAAATGTGTATTTTTATGCTTAGGTTTGATTAAGAGATGGATAGTCATGGAGATGTATGATTAAACTAAGGGTATGATCCAATGGTAATAATCTGACCAGGGTGGGGGCAGAGAGAGTTCATAAGCAGGACTTATCAAGGCTCATTTGTTTAGATTATTCCATAAGTCTCTGTGTCTTCAGAGATAAGGATATTCCTTTTTCAGGATATAGGAAAAACACCTCTTCCATGAAGGTCTTATGAACCATTTCAAGGGGAAAATGAAATGGTTTTTCTACTTCTGCTGTTTGCTCACATGGCAAGGTGTCATATTTTGGGGTAGCATATCCTAAACCCCATCACTCCAATACACTGTCTTAATTACCATAGCTGTATAGAAAATATTTCTATTTTGTACTATATGCTATCCAACTTTGTTCTTTTTCTAAAAGATTGTCAGATCTATTCTAGGCATTTTGTATTACCATATAAGTTTTAGAATCAGCTTTTGAATTCCCACCTCCCAGAAAAGATTGGGTTTTTTTCTGTCTTTGTATTAAATCTATAGATAGCTTTGGGGATAATCAGCATTTTAACAATATCAAGTTATCCAATCTATGAACATGGTATGTTTCTCTATTTATGCCTTCTTTACTTTTTCTCAGCAGTTTTATACTTATGAATGTAGATAACTTCATAACTATTATACACATTTCTAGGTATTAATATTTTTAAAAAATATTGTGAATGGTGTTTTTATTTTCTATTTGTTCATTGCTAATATATAGAAATACAATTAATTTTTATACATGGCCCTTGTATCCAGCCCTTGTTTTTTATAATGCCTAGTACTACATATTCTTTATATTTACTTTTATATAATACAGTATTTGATACTATAGTTGCTTTTAACACATTTATACTAAACCCTTGTAATAAAGTCATTTTTGTTTTGCAAATTTTCTTTATAAAGACTTTCAAATATCGGAACAACTATTCTTTTGGAATAGAAAGAAATTCTTAAACTTGCTCTTCAAGTAAAGCTGTGAAATACTATGTTGATAGCTTCAATCAATCATATTGTTTAACAACATGACGTTAATATTTAGGAGCTCAAATTACCATTTTTAGACTCCTGAAAAAAAATTTTTCTAGTCAATACAAATCATGACATTAGAAAATTACAAGGAAGAATTATTCTTCATCAGCATTTACTCAAATTAATTCAAGTTAATTTGTCCCTTTGGAAGTAAGGATGACAATGAAAATGAAGACTTGGAGTGATTTCTTAATAACATAATTATATGTAAAGATGAAGTAAGAGCTGTAAACCCACCCTGCAGAGGTTTCCTAGGTAGGGCAAAATTAGGTCCTAACTTTTGTTATTCACAACACAAGGTATCCTTAGGAAAAACTCTAGGCCTTCAAGGTCAGTTAATTACTGTCAGTTAAGCCCATCCTCACTCCCTTTCACCCAGATAGAAAATGCCAGGTGGGCTTTAGGAGAATAGGTTTGGTGTGGAGTTTCACACAGTAGAGCAAACTTTAGAAATTATATCTGGCTTTTCAGTATGTGCCTCAAAAGGTAATATGGAGGATGCAGCTCAGGACTTGACTCATCAGTCTTCATGTATTATATGACCTAGAATAAAAGTGCAAAGCAAAGGTCATTGGAATTTCTAATACTCTTCAGTGTATTGCTGAAAGGTTGGAGTGGGTGAGAGCAGGGTAAGATGAAAGTACATACACTTCTCTCCACCCCAGAGTAAAAGTGGTGGTTTCTTCTATTCCAGCGCCCAGGCTGAGGCATGCTCTTCTACCACTATGTTGAAAATTTAGCATTCCTCATATTTTACAGATTAGTTTTTCAAGAACCCCTGTCTGATCTGCCTACAGCTTCATAGTTCTGCTATTTAACTTTGCATGGATTTCCTGAGAAGTAATAATACAGAGCACCCTTCCTCCCACCACAGCTCTGCCTTACGTAACAAAGTTATCCCGAAAGGACTGATGAAAAATTTTCCATCATTTCTCCTTAATTCTTTTTATAATTTTTTTCATGATTGCTGAAGGAGGCAGGGCAATCTCCCAGTGTACCCTACATTGGTAATGTGATCATTAAGACTAATAGCAATGGAAACAGCCACAATACTATTATTAAATTTATTAACTGTTTCTTGTATGTCAGACACTTACTTGTCAAGGAAACCACCCACTATTCAATATATGAAACAAACTAACAAGGCTGAGGGAGAAGTGTGCTTGTAAAACAATCTCTCTGAGAATAGCAGAGAACTCATCTTACTGGGTTTATGGAGGTGTGGGCTCTGGGATAGGCAGTTTTTTAGAATTGGGCAGGACTAGGGCCTTTAGCTATGTAACAGGATTACTGGAGCCAGATTGACTGTCTGCTGACTTCCATGGGCTGGGCTACTGAAGTGAGATTGTTGCTCATTGACTGACGTTTGGAAGCCAAAGGCTTACGTCACTGTTTGGGCTTCAGAAATGCAGCTCCTAAAGCTTCTAAAATAAGTTGCCACTTATCATTGAGATGGATTTAAAGCTGGTCCTGGTGATTGCTTGTTAGGATGCCCAAAACACAATCTTTTCCTGGGAACATAAGAATCTTTTACTCTTGTGATACTAAATGTTAATATTAATTAGTAGTCAATTTATAAATATTACACAATTTACTTTTCAGAAAATCCTTTAAGAATATGAATTATTAAAATTTCCATTGTTTTTCATAAGAAAGCTAAGGCTTATCTTTCCCAAAGTCACATGCCTCATAATTGGTAGAAACAGGATTAAAAATGATTTGAACTCCAAAAAAATAATCAGGACATATCCAAAGCCTGAGTCTTCATTCATTTAATGAAGAGTAAAATACATGCTGAGTCATCAGGAAGCCAGGCGTAGCTGTAAGCATTGAGAATATCAACTTACACAAAACACAAAATCTCTGTCTTCCTCCAACTAGCACCTTTGCTATCTTTTGCTGATATTTGCGTGCTAAGCCTTTTTCCTGCCAACTTCAAGATGTCACCTGCTAAATCATTCTCCCTGGATTAGGTCATTTTTGTATAAGTCCTTTACCCAATACTTTACCCAAATCATTAACTTTTTACCTGTGAATGGGGCTATCCCCTACTTTTTACCTTACCTCTGAAAACTCAGATTTGCATTTGACAACTACACTTAGTTCAGATGGCTGAAGATTAAAATCATAACTTCAAGTTCTAATGTAATAATTGATGATTTTGTTAGAGTAATTTAGTACCCATTTTTGAGGAATCCAAACTAAGTTTATTTTTACCACTTACTTCAATATAAGGTGTAATTTTTCTCAAAAAACAAAGCAGAAGTAGTTGCCTTATATTCAAATCCATACAACTTTTTTTATATTAAAGTCACATTCTCAGTTTATTGTGAACAAACAAGAGAAATACATTAGCCTGAAGCAACCTCAACCACTGGCCGCTTAGGATGGTCAGATGTCACCCAGAACATTTATCTAAACAACAGGGAGGGGGCAGAGAAACTGCATAGATTGTAGTCATTATTGCTGAGTGTGTATCTTCTCAGCTCCAAGTATTGAATGTTGCTGTAAGCAAAGTCTTTAAAGACAAATTTCCAAGTGTTACAGTAACCGATTATGGTGAGGAAATAACAAATAGACACAAAATAATTTTTAAAAGAAAACTGCCTTAATTTCTAATATTGGCTTAGTTATCCCATGACCATGTGCTCTCTTTTGTGTTAGAATAATCACAAAGTGGCTTTTTTAATTGATAACAAAGAACTGAAGTCAAATGTGTATATGAAGAATTTTTATAAAATTCTCTCCTGAATAATCAGAAGCAGAGCAATTATTCTAAATAATAAATGGCTTATTTTATAAACCATTATTTTGATTATTATTGTTTAAAATGATTTATTATGGAAACCATTTTATATAATAAATGGTTTATGCATGTAGTATAAGTAAAGTAGTAAGTGTAGATGTGTGATTATTTCACATTTATTGTTAAAAGTGTTTATTTTCAAGTTAATAAAATGAAACATTTATTTTACAAAACAAAACATTGTCTTATTATGACAGTGACTTTATACTTGTACATATTATATACATTACTTTTTCTTATAAATTGAGAGAGTTTTATTAAATTGCTATATAGGCACAAATCTCATTCAGTACAAAGCACTCAAACATATTTTGTGTTTATGGCCTCAGATGTAGCCGAGGAGGTCATAGTGATTCTAGAAAATTTGTGTTTTATTAAGTGTCCTAGGTACAGAGGTATTCAGCAGAAGAAAGCTTATGGTAGAAATCTTCCCCAAATTCCCATGATTGTATCTCAGAGTTGCCTGCAAACAAACAATCTTCATGGTATAGAAAGAGGTCTAATCCTCTTGGTCTTCATCCCTAGATCTGTTTGGGATGTCCCAACTGGTGAGCAGATTGAGGACCACAGTGTCAGCGGTGGGTCCCCTTCTAGCCTGCCCTGCCCTGGAAGTCAGAGTCCAGGAATGTGCTGTGTTTTTAAAAAGAACGCCCACCTGGTCTACATTATTCAGCAGTACCTTGAGTTTTTTATGAGAAGAAATAGCAACCAAAGTAAATTCATATATAAATAAATAGATAAGTCACAATGTCACTATTTCAAATAAAAAAGTTTAACAAAAGAGATATCTAAGTGCCTAGGAAAAAATAATCTTATTCTTCAGAAAATATTTTCTTAATGAGTCAGAAAAAAAAAAATAGAGAATTGCTACTTAACATTAATGAGATCGAAAGGCCATTACATCTATTAAATAATAATAGGTCAGAATAAACAGAGAATTCAAAGAACCAAAAGTCAGTAGAATCAATAGCAATTAAATAATTATAAGCCTTAAAAATCTGGCCTAATACTGCCAGAGTGCTACAGAAAATAAATATGAATACACAGTTATAATGTGGAAGAAATGGATAGAGATGTCTCTTAATGTCACAGATGACAATGGACTTTGAGATAGAATGTGAAGAAATGACTTTGAATAATAGTATTTCCAAAAAAGAAAATAAAGCACAATAATGAGAGCTGATAATCAAAATGTAAAATAAAATAAAAGGGGCTAAGCAAATAAGTTTTGATAATGTCTAAAGAATTGAATATGTGAGACTGAAAAGTTTTCCTAAAGACTACAGCATGTAGGAAAGCATGATAATCATAACTCTTAGTGTGAACTGTAATGTGAGTAATTCAGTATTTTTTCAAGAAGTGGGAAATTTGAAAATTTACAGTTCGAAACCCTCTTTTTCTGCTTCTTGAAAAAGTTCGACTATGACTAAATTTATAATCATATTTAATAGAGTCAAATTTACTGTATTCACCTTTAAGATAAAAACTGATGAAAGACCTTTACTTGAGGATTAGAACTTGGTCAATTTTTAGGTAAATGTTGTACACCACACTCTCTTATTAGTTCCTGTTTATTGTCCATCCACCTGGTCCCAAGCCTGCTTTAGGGGCAGGGACTTCTGGCCCAAACAAAAACAGCAGTACCTGAACTCATGGAGTTTACAATGAGGAAAGACAACAAGCCAACTATTGCACTTTGACTTGATTATACTTGTAATGAGTTCTATAAAAGGGATTATATTGCAACAGGAATGACTCAGGTCACACTGGTGATTAGTGCTGTAAATGCAATTTTATTGCAGTTTCACAATATTACATAGGAGTTAGACTTAAACTTCATGAGGGCAGGGATTTGGGTGTGATTTTTTCCCTTTCAATCCCCAGGGCCTACAACATTCCCTGGCATATTAGTAGGCACTCAAAAAATAATTGTTCCTCAACCGGTAAATACATGAAAGGAACTCTTCTAGCTGACTAATTGGTTAGCTAAACTCCTACAAGTAGGCTCTGTGAACCGGGAGAATAATACTGCCTTACTTCATCACATATAACATACATTATAAATTGTCATTGATTATGACACATTACTATTTGACATACGAAAGATAAATCAAGTTTGGAGAAGCTGATAGGAAATATCATCCTCCCCAGACAGACAAGATTGAAGGTCAAAGTGTAAAATTAATGAGAAATAAAAGCTGCAACATAGCAAAATTAAATTTACATGTCTTGTTCTTGTTACTAGACAGAGGTAGGGAAAACAAATGTCCTTTGAATTCGAGAATTTGAACCATAAGGAGTGCTCACACATATTTGCAACTCCGAATTCATACCCCCTTGTGGTCCCAAAGACCAGACGCACAAAGAGGTCCCAGGTTGGCTAATGGAAGAAATAAATGGCAAATCCTATCTGGAAGAACTCAGCTTCAGTTGACACCCCGAAAACTGTAAAACAGAGCTGCTAATATGAGTCTTAGAATCCACAAAATGCAGTGTTTAGAACACTCCTATATTTCACTGGACAGTTGGAAAAGTTGTCTAGTTTATGTTTAAGGAGCTAAGAATGGGGATTAATTTTCCATTTGTCAGCAAAGTCCATCTGCAGCCAGTCACGTGCATTTTACAACAGTAAGTTGCAATCTCCAAATTCAGGAGTGTAGAGGTCATTCATAGTTCCAAATCTTTTCCTCAAAAAAGAATAGGGTGCTTTCAAAATAAAATAGACAAACCTAGGCTGAATTGCTGGTTTAAGGACGAAGTCTCTTAGGATGGGATATTTTACAGAGATTTGGATTATGTTGCATTAGTTGAGCCAAAAGAGAAGAACTAATTCCAAGAAAGGTAAGATCATGTGCTAGTGTCCTGAGTTGGGAAAAGCATGGCCTGATCGAGTTTTTGAAAGAGAGATATTGTGCCTTTAGAATAAAATGCAGCCAAAATAGCACTGGAAGAAGAGTTTGTGGACACAGGCAGGCCCTAGATCATGCAAGAATTCTTTATATTTGTTTAAGAACAGACTCTATCCCCAGGGCATGAATTTTAATGAGAGAAAAGAAAAAATAAGATTTCCATTATTTTCAACAAGTCCTCTAATCTTTCCTTATAATCTAGGTAAATATTGTCTCCTAGTTTCTGAAATGGCTATTTGAACTAAATTTTAACTCACCTTTCTCTCCTTTAACCCCAGAATTTCACTCCACAATTAGCCAATGCTTCTCAACTTGATTCAATAGATAGGCTTCCTTCCTTTTTCAAATATGAGATGGTTTTCTGTTGCCTAATTGTAAGTTTTTTTCTTGATTCAGCTTCCATTCCTTTTAACACCCATAAATTCTTTCTCTTTAAGTTGCTAAAATTTTCAAATATTTGGTCTGTACTTACACTTCCAATTTCTATCCTGATTCAATCTCATCTTAGTTTCTGCCAGCTTTCATCTGACTTTAAAACTGAAACTACCTGCTCATCAAAGATCAAAATGTGCTTTTCCACCAAATCCAGTGGCTCTCTCTCATCTGTCATCTCCTACGACTTTGTTCAACTAATTTTGTCCTTCATTTGCTAAGCTATTGCACTTTATTGTTATCTCTTGTCTTCCTTTTTTGTTGTTGTTTTTGAGATGAAGTCTCACTCTGTTGACCAGACTGGAGTGCAATGGCACGATCTCTGCTCACTGCAACTTCTCCCTCCTGGGTTCAAGCCACTGCCATGCCCAGTTAATTTCTGTATCTTTAATAGAGTCGGGGTTTTGCCATGTTGGTCAGGCTGATCTCAGGTGATCCACCTGCCACAGCCTCCCAAAGTGATGGGATTACAGGCATGAGTTACTGCGCCCGGCCTTTTTTTTTTTTTCTTGAGACAGAGATTAGCTCATGTTGCCTAGGCTGGAGAGCAATGGCATGATCTTGGCTCATGGCAACCTCTACCTCCCGGGTTCAAGCGATACTCCTACCTCAGTCTCCGAGTAGCTGGGATTATAGGCACACACCACCATGCCTGGCTAATTTTTTTGTATTTTTAATAGAAACGGAGTTTCACCATATTGGACAGGCTGGTCTCGAACTCCTGACCTCAGGTCATCCACCCACCTCAGCATCCCAAAGTATTGGGATTACAGGCGTGAGCCACCGCCCCCAGCCCTCTTGATTTTTATATGACCTTTCTTCTTTTTCATCTCTTTTCATGATCTTAATTCAACATTCTGCTTCTCTATATCCTAAGAAAGAAGAAAAAGTTTACCTTACTATCTTCCCCCCAACATACAAATTTTACTAAAAGAGGTTGTGCTCTTCTCTTATCCTCTTCCATCATTTAGGACTTCATTTCAAAGATCTTGAATAAAACATACAGATAATGTCATGATCTGGAATAGAATCTGCATTTGTGACTGACAAGAGAGGTTGTAAAAATTATAATTTCTGACTCCTTGTTTTCTCACTATACTAATGTGCTTTTGGAGGATCAACATTGTCCGTTATTCATAATCGTATCTACAAAACTTGACACCTTGTTTTCCACTATGGAGTAGACAGTATATATTTTAATGTGCATAATTGTCCTGGTTATTATCATAAATCTGTTGGACATGTGTTGTGTGATAGCATAATTTGTTTATGTGTTAACAAAACACACACATACTCTTTTCTTTCTCTCTCTCAAACATACACACACACAAACACACAGAAAGAGAACAGTTCTAATCATCATTAAGCCATTTTCCCTGGAAATATTTTCAGAATTAACCAAGGAAAATTAAACTTCAGATTAGTGGACTTGACTCCATACAAATGGTAAAAGTGAAAACAATATGATTCAAATATACACACACATTTTTAAAAGCAGAAGCTCAGATTGCTTAATGTCTCCTTTATTCTGGTTTGCATAGTAGCTCCATGGCTACACGCTGTAGGCACAATTATGATTAATTTCCAGGCATAAGCACTTGATCTCAACTGGACCATTATTTTCGGGCAGAAAACAAAGAAAAACTTCCTAGAGTTCTATTTCTTGTGTCAAAATCAACCTTAATTTTAGTTCGCTAATCCTTTCCAAGGGCCCCAGTTGATCTACTTAATTTTTCTTTTAAATGCTATCTTACTAGAGTATTTTTTTTCATAGTTAGGTCAAAAATCATTGTAATAACAAATGTTCTATGAATATTGAATTCTATGATAAATTTCCCTTATTGAATCTCTAGTGTCATCCATTTTGAACATTAGACATTCCTTGGGCAATCTGGAAGTAAAATATTCTGGACTGCATGCTGAACTTCCCATCAATTCAAGCTGTCACTGCTGTCTCACTCTGCTGATCAGCCAACCATGTCAAGAGTGCTGTCATTTACTTAAGAGAGACAAGCAAACCTTTCAATCATGTTGTTTCTAAAGGAAAGCAGAGAAGAAAAAATACAACATTTTCTTTTTTCTTATTTGGCCTAGGATGGTGAAGCAAAATTAGCTTAAAATTATAGTAATAATAACAACATTTGCTATTTTACTTTTGTAGTATTAACCATTTAATCCTCATGACATTCAAATAGATATCATAATGTTACCCATTTCACAGATGAAGAAAATGAGACATTGAAAGGTTACACAATTTGCCCAAGTAAAACAGCTAGTAAGGGTCAGAGCTTGAATTCAAGCAGTCTAAGTTCATAATGCTATGAGGATCAACACAATTCTATAAATGGGTATATTTTAGGTCATAGAGTTTTATAGTATTTAATTCCATTTAAAATTAGAAATTTTAAGAAAATGTCTTGATTTCTTTTAATACTACCAGAAATAAATTACTTTCTATTAGCTTCAAAACCCTTTGCTCATTTTAGCCATCGTGATAGGTTTCAGATTTGTGATGGTTGTTGTTGATGCATGTGTGCCTTTAAGACAATCATTTTAAATCCACATGTCTAACTTATACTTATTAATTTTTATCATTTACACTCACCGCCGTCAAAACTAAAGGCTCTTCCTCCCTTAAGCTAGTTTCATTCAAATGTAAGAATGAGCTCTAATTTAGGGCCTACTATTTACCGGACACTGTTATAAGTGCCGTACCTGATCCTTAAGCCCCACGTTCATCGTTTGATTAAGCAATTTTATTTTCTTCATTTAACAGATGAGGCTTAGACTGGGTGAGTAACTTGTCCAAATATACACAGCTCATAAAGGGCAGAGCTGACAATACAAAACCTAAGTGTCTTCTGCCCTCCAAGCGCATCTTATTTCCTCCCTACAATGAAACATGACTTCAAGAGTAGTATCCTAAATAAATATGTCAAATATTCTACATTATAATTTTAAAATTGTATTTCCTTGGAGACAAATTTGATTCCCAAAACATATTTTGGCAATTTTGTTTTTCAAAATATACTTTCTGAACATTTTGGTTTTTTTTACCAAAAATAAGTTAAATGTATCGTCATCTATATTTTTCTAACATAGTGGAGAGAATTTGGTTTCAAATTTTATTGGTGAAATAATTGCAAGTACCTCCTTTCATTAAGGAAAAATAAAGAAGAAAAGGAAAGAGCAATCTAACCATTGCTGATTTTACTGTGGATCTGATGAACATTAGTCAAAAACACATAATAGGCCACATATTATTAAAAATGCACATACAATTAATGCTATTTCATTGTCGTTTTGCTGCCTAGCATCAACGGGCTCACTGCCCAAGGTACACAGAGGCCAATACCAGGGCACCAGCTTTGAGAAAAGAAAAGCTTTATTGAAAGTCACATGGCAAGGAGACAGGAGGAAATGCTCAAATCTGTCTCCCTGAGCTAGTGTTGGGTCTGGCCATGGGGTGATGCCAGATCTCAATCTGATTGGATCCTGTGTACTGCCATGTAGTGTCTGCTTCTTCCTCTTTTTTTTTTTTTTTTTTTTTGAGACAGAGTTTTGCTCTTGTTACCCAGGCTGGAGTGCAATGGCTCGATCTCGGCTCACCAAAACCTCCGCCTCCTGGGTTCAAGCAATTCTCCTGCCTCAGCCTCCCGAGTAGCTGGGATTACAGGCACGCACCACCATGCCCGGCTAATTTTTGTATTTTTAGTAGAGACAGGGTTTCACCATGTTGACCAGGATGGTCTCGATCTTTTGACCTCATGATCCACCCACCTCAGCCTCCCAAAGTGCTGGGATTATAGGCGTGAGCCACCGCGCCCGGCCTGTGTCTGCTTCTTCATTCAGTCCCTACTGCTAGGTCTGAGCACTCAGGTTCCCCTTGTGGTAGCACACTTAGGCTTATCTGGGCAAGCTCAGATTATGTGACCTTTAACCTTGGAATCCATGTCAACTGATAACTCAGAGTTTTGTTGCATAAAAGTTGAACCAGATTGGTCTGATGTGGCTACAGTTTACTACATGGAAACTGAGTAAACAATATGAACACAATGGTGCCGGTGAGACAAATGAGAGCTTTAGACAGCAGGCAAGATTCATGAACACCCGTTTTCTAGGCACAGCCTTCCAATCTCCTAAGCATTATTCTTCACCCGTGTATGCAATGACAGGGTGTTCTGTTTCTCAAGGGAACCACACATATTTTACCACTTTATTAGGCTGCTTAGTTCAGATGGGCTGCTAAAGCAACCAATTAACTATTAATTTTCTTAAATAAGAGATGGCTGAAGGTCAGTCCCAAGGGTCTAAGCACTCCTTAAAATTTCCCTTTAATTCTAACAAATAACTTGTATGTGAGGCACACAGATACTTTGTCTTTTGAAAACTAGAGCAGATGTGCTTTGTACAGTCTACTGGGGAAAGAAAAATGTGCTTGCTTAACATGAATTGCTGGTAGGAGCAGATATATCTATAATGCAATTCTATTGAGTTCAATGAGAAGGGCATTTTTTTTTTTTTCTTTCTGTTCTGAGCACAGGGTAGAGAATTTAGTTTAAAGGCTTATTATGTGACAAAATTGCAATAACCTCCTTTGATTAGCAAGAGAAAAAGGAAAAGGAGGAGGAGAAAGAGGAGGAAAGATTGTAACCATTGTCGGTTTCACTGTGGACTTGTTAACCATTAGTCAAAAATACGTGCTGACAGGCCACTGAGCTCTGCTAGTACTAATAGTCTTTCTCTTTTCTCTTCTTCGAGCTTCATGATACTTCCTTAAAATATGCACACAAAACTTACTGACCTGATACCTAGCACCTCTGAGCCTGAGCTGTCTATGATTAGAGTCAGTACTTATGCTGTGGGATAATCCATCATGGTGGGTTTTGTTTGTGGTTCGCGATAATTAATGACGATTCCACAGAACAGCAGTTACACAACATAGAAGAAATTCATCTTCTAAAGGTCAGCGAAGAGTTGAAGCGTGAGGTAAAATAAGCCCCTAGCTGTTAGCTATTTTTTACCAATCTTTGTGAGTTTATTTGTTTTTTTCTTTTGAAAGACACAGTGAAAATGTTCATACCTTAATAAGGCATTGTCTGAAAACTACTCCTTTTGTTTTCTTAGAATTAGAATAGATTTTTTTTTAAGTTTTTTAGGAAAAGAACTGATTTTGCTTAGAAAATACACCATCAGGCCATTTGGCATGTATATGAAGGGGAAGGGTGTGAACTCACACTAGCACCCAACACTTACTCAAAGACATGGTCATAACCCTACAAGAGTAGTCACTAAAATTTTCGAGTGTGGACTAGGGTGTGAAAGGAGAGAGTGTGAGGGAAAAGTGCCTGATGAATTTCTATGGCAGGTGGGGTTAAGGGAAGATACGGCTGTGTATAAACCCACTCTCTCACCATTCAACAGTTGGCACACAGAAATACCTTCGTAGGTACAAGGAAAGAGGGCCGCATTTCAAATTTGGGCACAAAAAGCGAAAACAGGGACAGGGATGTCAAAGCCAGGAGTGAAATGTCTTCCCAAGAATCCCCAATGATATTAGGAAGCACATTGAATTATCCACCACAGCCTGTGGGTGTTTGAATCAAAATGTATTGAAGTCTAAAAAATGGGGGTGGCCCAAGCTACACCTTGAGGTTATTTTATGTATAAATGATTTAAAGTACTGAAACTCGTATTGGTAATGACAGACACTGATGGTGACAGTCATCTCAACTATAAAAAGCATCAGAATAAACATGGTTTCTAGCCCTGGTTGCATTAATTAAACTGGACAGGTTGGTGAAAAGTCATTTCAATTCTTTCTACGTCAGTTTTTTCACCTTGAAACAAATCATGCTTAAAAACTTGGTGACACCATGAAATTTAATATTTAATGTAAGAATGCCTGAGAAAGCATAAACTGCTTATTGACTGCTACTTTGTGCCAGATCCTATCATAAGCAGAATGCATATATTTGATCATTTAATCCTATATCATCCACACAAGCATCCTATGAGGTAAATACTATAATTTTTTTATTTATAAATGACTGAATGAGTACTAAGGCATAAGTTTCACAGAGAGTGATGGGCCAAGCTTTTAGGGCACTGTGATGTCTTCCTTTGTTCAATAATCATAGTAGCTTTAATTTTTTATTAAATTTTTATGTATATTCAGTTGAACGTATTTATAGGGTGCATGTGATATTTTGATACAGTCATACACTGTGTAATGATCAAATCAAGGTAATCAGGAATCCATCACCTCAAACATTTATCTTTTCTTTGTGTTTGGAACATTCCAAACCTTTTCTTCTAGTTATTTTGAAGTATACAGTAAATTATTGCTAACTGCAGTCGCTCTGTGGTACTAGTGAACACTAGATCTTATTCCATCTAACTATATTTTTGTTCCTTCTTTAAGCAGCCCCTCTTTATTTCCCCATCTCCTCTCCCCTTCCCAGCCTCTATAACCACTATTTATTCTCTGCCTCCATGAGAGTGAAAGGTCGAGCTTTTAGGGCACTGTGATGTCTTCCTGATGTGCCTAACTGGATAGAGCACAGTCTGCAGTTATTCATTCCAGCACTAATCTAAGATGTTACTATGAAGGCTTTCTGTAGATGGGACTCAATTCTATAAGCATTGACGTTAAGTCACGTAATTATCCTAGACAACCTGGTGGGCCTGCTTCAACCAGTTGAAACACCTTAGTAGCAGGGCTGAGGCTTCCCTGGAGAAGAAATTCTGCCTGAGGACAGCACTTCAACTCTTTCCCAGGAGTTCCAGCTTGCCTTTCCTGAAGACCAACCCCCACGACTGCATAATGCAGTTTCTTACAACACATCTCTTACTTTGTGTCTCCTGCTGCCTCTGCTTCTCTGGTGGTACCCTGACTGATTCAGATAGGAGACCTGCATGCTTCACCACTGGGCCATTCTGCCTTCCATCACTTCAGCCTCAACCTTTCCTTCCTCCCCTTCAATGTATTTAAAAATGATCAGAAATACTTTGCTTTTTAGAAAGGGGGAAGACAACCATGATTAATTGGCTCAGCCGAGATCACAAAGTTAATGTAAGTCTAAACAAAATCAATCATCTGTAACTTTCAAGAATTATAAAAACAACTATTTCTATCTGGTGTGGCCCGTATTCTGCACCACTGGCACAACACTCTCACCCTTGGCATCATAGAAACACCCACTAGAGCATACTCCAGATTTAATGCTGGACAATAGCCTCAATTAGATCACAGAACTGAAGCCTAAGAAGGTACAGGCATCTGTTTCATTTCCCTCAAGGGGCAAAAGGCATCAACTTTACAGCCCATACACGATCATTAGCATTTCCCTTCACAGCTGTCACCTGAGGAGCATACCTTAAGGAAGTAGAATGTCGAGCCAGAGGGAAAACTCTGTCCTCACTGAGGAAGTTCAGATTGCCCTTGTCTTCATTTTCAAATGCTTTGCTCCAGCTGCGTGGCCTTTTTAGTACTGGCTAACAGTGAGCGAGTTAAAGCAGCTGCTTGTCATTCATGTATTAAAAACTAAGCATCTGTGTCTTTCAAAGTCATGTGAAGGAAACAGACAGGACTCCAAGTTCCTAGTTTATTAATGGCCCCACTTATCCATAAGCACACACTTTGCTCAAGTATATCATCAAAATTCCTAATTATAATGCTATAAATTACAGCAGAGAATTAAAGGCAGCTATAGAGGAAGGAAGAAATATGAATATTACTAAAATGAGAAGGTAATTGAGTTACCCTCTTCCCTCTGAGCCAGCTCTGGTTGTTTAAAATAAGTCCTAATAACAGTGCTAAATGAACTCAAAGCACAAATGAATATTAAACTGATCTACTGCAGAGATTTTATAACTGGCTTATTAAAGTCATTATCATTACCAGGCAGATTTGAGTCATTCTTAAGAATGTGAAAGGTGAGTGTGATGGTTAATTCTATGTCAACTGGGTTGGGCCACAGTGCCCAGATAGTTGGTCAGACATTATCCTGGATGTTTCTGTGATGGTGTTTTTTAGATGAAATTAGCATTTAAATTACCGGACTTTGAGTAAAGCAAATTAACTTCATAATGTGGGTGGGCCTCATACAATCAGTTGAAGGCTTCAATAAAAGACAGCTGACCTCCACCACCACCTCACCTCTCCACCCCCTACCCCACAATAGGAAGGAATTCTGCCAACAGAGAGCCTTTGGACTCAAACGGCAACTCCCCTCTGGGTCCCCAGCCTGCTGGCCAGCTCCATCAGATTTTGGACTCACCAAGCCTTTATCATTGCATGAGCTGATTCATTAAAATAAAGCTCTCTTATATATATCCACATACTGTTTGTTCTGTTTCTCTGGAGAACAGTGGCTAATACAGTGAGTGAACTGACTACACTGGAAATAACAAGATGAACTTCAGGAATGTAGACAGCGAGAACCCAGTTACATTAATGGAGTAATTACTGCTTAATTTTAATTATAATATTCTTTGCTAGCATTGTGAGACTTTAGTACCCAAACCCAAAAGAAGCAGTTTTTATAGTATATGCTAATATATATGCAACAAATAATGGAGTGCTCATGGCCAAAAATGTCCCTTCCAAAGAGCACATGCCAATTTCAGGGCCACTAAATGCCAAACTGCAGTAAAGTTCCAGGACTTTTGGCACATATCCAGAAATAAGCAATGAGTCCTAGAAATCCAGGAAATCAACAACTCATGAATCTAGCTAATATTTATTGGACACCATTATCACTGGGAAGCAACAATGGTGAATGACAGCAAAACAGTCCCTGATGTCATGGAGCTCAGAATCTGAGGAAGAAGTGGATCACACAAATGTATAAATGAAGACCGGTGCTATTAAGAAGGATGCCTGGTTACTTAAGAGAAGCTATCAGAGGCACCCAGACTAGTGTGAAATGCCGCTACAGAGAGCACGGTCTACAAGCCAGCAGCATTAACATCACTTGGGAGCTGCTTAGAACACAGGATCGCAGGCCCCTGTCTAGACCTGCACTTTAATAAGATCCCCAGATAACTGGTGTTCACATTACATTTGAGAAGCAGCTGGTTTAAGGGATAAAGAAAACCAATTTACTGTGGATAGTACATTTTGGTTGAGATCTGAAAAGAAGAGGGAGAGTACACAAAGCAGAGGAGGCAGTGATCGTTTCTTTGAGGCAGTCATTATTGCTAATTGCCAAATATTTCCAATTCTCTTCCCAGGCGTCTTGTAGGACTGCCCTTCCCTAACCCCATGAAGCTGGATCTGACCTAGTGACTGGTTCTGGCTAGGGAAATACGATCAGGATGGACCTATGTCACTTCTGGTGGGATTTTTAAGAACTGTTGTGTAGTCTGTCTGCTCTGTCTATTCTGCCATGATAATCGGCAGTGTATAGTTAGTAACAGCTCAGTCAATGGAAACCTGGAGCTGAAACGTCAATTCACCTAGACTGAACATGGGGCTTGAAAGAGCAATACATTTCATCATACTAAGCCTCTGAGGTAGGGTGGTGATCTGCTCCTGCCTAATTGGTATACTCTATCATCAGTGAATTCATTCAACTGGTACCCACTGAGTGCTCATGAAGTGTCCAGCAAATCTGGGCTCTGGGGATTCTGTGATGAAATTAGCCAGACAAGACCCTGCTGAGTCTTCTCTTTGTCTAGAGAAAGATAGGCAAATAAACAACTAGAAAAATAATTTCAAACGTAAAAAGTAAGAAGAAAGTGAAACAGAGTGAAGAGACTAGACAGGGGATGATAGGGCTCACTCTTTCTTTCTTTTCTTTTTTGGAGACGGAGTCTCACTCTGTAGCCCAGGCTGGATTGGAGTGTAGTGGCGCAATCTCGGCTCACTGCAACCTCCACTTCCCAGGTCCTGGTTCAAGCATTCTCCTGTCTCAGCCTCCCAAGTAGCTGGGATTACAGGGACGCACCACCATGCCCAGCTAATTTTTGTATTTTTAGTAGAGATGGGATTTCACCATATTGGCCAGGCTGGTCTTGAACTCCTGACCTCGTGATCTGCCCGTGTCAGCCACCCAAAGTGCTGGGATTATAGGCATGAGCCACCTCGCCCAGCCCTGGGCTCTTTCAAAAGAGGTGGTCAGGTCAGGGACAGCCTCCCTTCTCCAAGGAGCTGATATGGGACCTGGTACCTGGATAAGAAGTAAAACTCAGCCATTTGAGCATCAGGAAAAAGAGCCTGCTGGGCAGGGGAGAGGAAGTACAATGGCCCTGAGATAAGAAAAAGTTTGGCATGAGAAAGTAATGGAAGCATAGTCGCTGTGAAGCCCAGCAGTAAACATGCAGAGGGTGGAGAATGGTTTAAGATGGGGCTGGAGAGACAGCTGGAAATCAGATCCCAGAGCTTTCAGGTCTATTCAGAGGTTTGTGTTTTATTCTAAGTGCAATGGGAATATGTGATCTGAACTATAATAGTATCACTCTGGGTACTATATTCAGCAGAAGCAGAAGCCTTGTAAAGAGGAGAGAGAGAGCATAGAAGGAGAACTAAAAGAAGGCTAACCTAATGTGGGTAACTTAAAAGGGTAGAGAAAGGCAATCCAACTAGCAGCCTAGAAGGATAGATAACAGGAAATATTAAGTGTATAGCATTAATGACTAGCGTCACCCTCTGTTCACCAAGTACTTGATTTCTTCTCCTTTCCCCATATACTGTATAGTCTACCCCTCCCTAAAGGGGACAACTCCAAGGTCCCACCAGTCAGAGGATCAGCTCTGAGTTCAAGATCTCCTGGTGATGCCTCCTAGTTCGTGTTATCAGAAAACAATGTAGTGGTTTCTGTATCAGGTTTAGATGTGATTTCACTTCATCCAGAAATCTATGAACTGAACAGATGACTTGGCCAGGTATGATGTCTCATGCCTGTAATTCCAGCACTTTGGGAGGCTGAGGTGGGCAGATCACTTAAGGTCAGGAGTTCAGGACCAGCCTGGCCAACATGGTGAAACCCCATCTCTACTAAAAATATAAAAAATTAGACAGGTGTGGTGGCGCACGCCTGTAGTTGCAGCTACTCAGGAGGCTGAGGCAGGGGAATTGCTTGAACCTGGGAGGCAGAGGCTGCAGTGAGCTGGCCAAGATCATGTTACTGCACTCCAGCCTGGATGACAAAATGAGACTCTGTCTCAAAAAAGGAAAAGAAAGATGACTTACATGCCCAACTCCCATTCCAACACACACCCACACCCAATATGCAACTCCAGAATAAATAAATAATAATTCTAAAGATATTCACATTCAGAAAAGGGAAGAATATCAGATACATGGCAGGCACTTGATAGCAATTCTGGAATCC